>NC_058494.1:18734011-21134011 GCF_020382885.2 Scatophagus argus | reverse complement strand
TTGAAGGCCCTTTTCTATCCCAGCATGACTGTGTCTCAGTGCACAAAGCAAAGCTCCTTAAAGACATGCTTGGATGAGTTTGGTGTGGAAGAACTTGATTGGCCCACACAGAGTCTTGACCTCAACCCCATCCAACACCTTTGGGATGAACTGGAACAGAGATTGTGAGCCTTTTGGTCCAACATCAGTGTGTGACCTCACAAATGCTCTGCTGCACCAATGGGCAAAATTCTCACAGAAACACATTAAAATCCCATTTGGTGTAATAGTGAGGCGGACCAATACTTTTGTTTATATATTGCATTTGATCAGGTGTCAGCAGCAGGTGTAACTCACTGCCACGTCAGATGACGATAGGAAGTCAAAAGATAAAATAAGGGATTCAAAGCACCGAATCAAAGCAACCGTCAACTGGTGATGAGTTTTTGAAAATGAAAAGCTTTTGTCTCATGTACTGTGTTGTTTCACAGCACATCATGTTATATTAAAATACTTCTGACTGCCATATGGTCTCCTATAGATCTACTGCACTGAGTGGCATTGCCTTCAAAAGTGCCATCATTTTGCTACTGTATAAAAACGCACTCTGCAGCTGTTTTGACACATATAACCTTATATTGTTAATGAAGATGTATTCATGTTATTCTTTCACTTGCAGACAGCCAGACAGATTTTAACAGCGCCCGTGTTAAACCACGCCCTCCTGTTTGTCAACAGGAGCTCTGCTGACTTTGAAGAGATCCACTCTGCTTTCAGCAGCGCTGCAGAATCCTTCAGGTTGAAGGTACAGAACAAACACAAATTATTTCAAACAGCAGCATTGCAGCACATTGCAATAATCTTCTTGCAAACAGCTGGAGTTCATCACCTCAGCGTGTGTGGGTGGGTGCGTGTGGGTGTGTGTGCATTCAGGTTTTGTTCGTGTGGGTGAACGTGGACGAGCCCCGTAATGGTAGGCTGATGGAGTACTTCCGGGTCCGGGATTTCGAGGCTCCTCTCATCCGACTGGTCAACCTGACAGACCATGTGACCTATCACCTGCCCTCTGACACTCTGGATGACGAGACCATAAGAAATTTCTGCCAGTCCTACCTAGAAGGCAAGGCTAAGGTAACATTCACTCTCATTTATGGTGTGATTATATGGCAGGAAGTGTAGAATCAGCATGTCCAGATTTAAATAACATGTTTGTGTTCATGTTAATGTGACAGCCGAAAATGCAGAGTGAGCCGATACCTGAGGGATGGGACCAGCAGCCAGTGAAGGAGCTGGTGGGAATGACGCTGGAGAAAGTCGCCTTTAACCCCAACAAGACTGTTTTTGTTCTCTTCTGTATGTGAGCTCTCTTCATTCAAAATGACACAGTAAACCTGGACTTGTCAGCGTTAATGCTGGGATTAGTTTGGTACAAAAGTTTAACGTCTTTGTTTTAAAATTATTTCAAAGGTGCAGTAATCAATACTTTATGTTAGATAGTGACAGACAAAGTGACGAGGTGTTGAACCCACAGAGAATTATCTCCTCACTCTGCAGTTCCTCTCAGCTCTGTGGAGCGTTTTAGTGTCTTTCAGCTCACTGTTTTGATTTGCTATCACTGCTGTCACACTGTTGTTATCAGAGAAGAAGCTCTCATAAAAAATCCTCTGCTTGCTTAGCATCACACAGCAGACAAAGTTAGCCACTAACTTGTGAGCATTGTGTAGCATTTAGCTACATAGCATTGGTGAAGACCAGAACAAAGCTAAAAGAACAGTGAATATTAGACTAAAGATCATTAGCTGGCCATAAGCCCTGATGAATTTGTTAGGGTTGGGGGGGGTTAGGGTTGTTTTGTTGGCTAAACAATGGATTAACACAGGTTTAAATATAACTTTGACAGCCAACAAAATTGGCTCCTAGATGCCATGTGATCTTCAAAACGACAAATCCATACTTGAAGGGTCGCATTGCTTTTTTATTTTATGGACTTCTTTTAGTTTTAATCTTTCCGCTGTTGATGTTGCCACCCGTACTCACCACCTACACCTATAAAAATCTTCATTAAACGTGTATTTCAGACCTTCCCTACAGCCAGAAGTCCAGCGCTCTGTTTCCACTGTGGGCGGAGTTAGCCGAGGCCCTGATGGACCGAGAGGACGTGGTGGTCGCTCGCATCGACGCCTCAGCCAACGACATCAACATGTCAATGCAGGGCTCCTACCCGTCACTCTGCCTGTTCCCTGCTCTGTATGCTGAAAGAGTAAGTAAAAAAAAGACTTTTTTGCGTGATATCTCGTTTGTGATGATTTGACTGTATAACAATGTGATCGGAGCCAATAGTTAAGATCAACTGTGGCTGCATTACTTAAAGAAATATCCATATTTTGTAAAATGTGACATCTTCCTGTCAGGTGGTGGTTTACTCCGGTAAGAGAAATCTGAAGGACCTGATTAAGTTTCTAGATATGGAGGTGGAGAAAGCCAAAAAGCACAGAGTAAAGGTAAACCGTCTGCTTCATTACTCTGCCCGACACGACAGCAGTGATTCGACTGTCAAACAGTTTGTTTGACTGTGTGTGTGTGTGTGTGTTTCAGAGCTGCTCTTTTCTCTGTTAAAAATAATCTTCTTTCTTTTGCGGCTCCAGGAGGATGAAGACAGGAGGAAGTACATCGAGGCCATAAAAACTGAAGAGGCAAAAAAAGCCAATGAAGCCAAAGAGGAGCTTTAATTCAAAAAGATTAAAGGGTGTGTGTGTATATGTGTGTGTATATGTGTGTGTGTGTGTCATACCTTTTAGTCAGTACTCTCTAAACATGGATCTGGTTTTGTCTAGTCTAGTCATAAGCTCTCTGTCCAATCAAATCCAGTAAAGTTTTCAGTTAAAAAAAGTCTCTCGGTGGAAAGACTTTGTATTTATTTAACCTCAGCGGGTTTCTGTTGTGGTCATGATGGTCATTACAGTTCAAAACTGAAGCAGACTTGATGTAAACTTCAACTATGGCAAAAAGATCCTTCATGTAGAATTAATGATGCATAGTACAGAGCCTGACCGACACATCAGCATGGTCGACATTATTGGACAATCACAGCACGTATAAGGTTTTAATATTTTGATTGCTAATATTTCAAGCAAATAAGAAACTAATTGCAGTACAGAAATACCAAAGATATGTTTGAGATCATTTGGAAAAAGTTTCTCCAGCACACTTATTGTCCACCAGGCAGCACTAACTGTAAGTTGTCCTGTTCAGTATATACCTTAGTCACCTTTAAAGGATAAAAAATTAAGTTTGTTTATTATCTTCCTTCCTTGATGACAATCTGTATTTTTGTTGTCGATAAATCAGTCCATGATGGTTTCTGACTTCACCACTGGGGTGAGCTGTGGTCCTTCAGGTCCCAGTTCCAGCTTGGACTCACACCAATACTGGCCTCCATCATCTTCTACACTGGTGTTAATGTACAGACTGAAGGCGAGTAAGTGTTGTCTGTTCTCTGTGGAAGGTCACAACGAGGTTTTCAACAGGACCAGCGTTCTGGACTGTCCGCTGCAGAGTGGGCTGGTGACCCTCAAACATCAGCCTGGTGTGATTAACAAAGCCGATGGACACATTAGACGCAAAGAGACAAGACACATGGAGAGACAGACACATAAAGAGAACAAACCTCTCATCAAAGACATCAAATAAACAAAAAACAATGCTGTGACTCATTTACTTTTGCACTCTTTTGTAGTCTTATTGTAAATGATGAAAGCATCGCTAGCAGCAGGATCTTCTAATGTACAGCAGCAGGTTCGCTTACTGTAGACAGTTACAGGCAGGAAGCTGCAACGCTGGTGGTCAGGAACATCATCATCACTATAAAAGCACACCTTCAGCCCTGTCATGTGGCGTCCCGCTTCCTCTCTGTGGCTGTTGAGCAGACAAAGTGTTCACGGTCCAGCGGTAGCAGCTGAAATGACAGTGAAGGAAAGTTTATTTGGCTCACCTCTGTGGTGGTGCGCTGCTCAAATCAGGTGCACTTTGGTGAGGGGGTGTTGTTTGATGGAAGAAAGAAATTATTTGTTCTTGAAAGTGGTGACAATTATATTTTTAAAAAACGGGCGTAACAGGACTCCCAGACTGCCCTCAGCTTGTGGGACTTGTCTTCGTCTCTCGTTTCCTGAAACTATTTCCTCATTATTCTTCTATGGTACTGACTACTTTGGTGGCTGAGCTGTGATGGCCGAGTGGTTAAGGCGTTGGACTCGAAATCCAATGGGGTTTCCCCGCGCAGGTTCAAATCCTGCTCACAGCGTTGGTGTCCGTTGGTGTCAGTCATCAATTACTGTGATCAGTAAGTGGGCTCTTACATTCATTGTGGTGTCTTGGAGAAGCTTATAAGTGGGGAAATTGCATTTTCATAACATCAGAAACAAACAACTGTTGTTAATGAAGAACAAAGTGAATACTGATGTTACTTAAGGAGTTCATGAGATTGGAATCTTTTTTTTTTTTTAATTATTAAGACTTCTGCAAGGTCCAATGTAATTTGATGATGATTTTATTGATAACAATAGTGTTGACATTACTGATGACACTTCCAGTTCATTAATTCCAATTCATTGTGAGCATAACCTTACCATCAAAACCCAGACCCATTTTTCTTTATAGGAAAATTATGGGGGATGTAAAACAGATCAAACAAACTTCATGTACACACTTATGAAGTTGTTTTGGAAAAAGTACCCCCTAGTGGCCAAGATCTGTAATGTCACAAATATGTTACATTTAGCATTTGTGGTCATTATTCCCTCACTGTAGTTTCTTATGGGCTAAAGAGTATTTTAGTTAGTTAGTATTTTAGTTGGTCAGCTAAATGCATTGAGGTAACTATGTTTACTGAAGGGTTATACTTCAAATTTTACATACTTACATACATTACTCAAGTATTTTAATTTTATGCTCTTATCTCAACTCCACTACACTTAAGAGGTAAATTGTAACTTTTTAGACTACTCCATTTGTTTTACACTTACAGTTACTAAGTATTTTCATAAAAAAGCATGCTTATATGATGTGATGCAGTACTAATAATCTGCTCTTAAGTACATTTTTACTGATTAAACGTCAGTACTTTTACTCCACACTTTGAGTTCAGTACAAGAGAATATTTAGGTTGTATTCGTACTTTAACTTAAGAAAACGAGCTTACTTGCTAAACATAAAAAAATGCGAAAGATGTCAACAGAACTTAATTAAAATAAAATATAAATTAAAATAAATAAAATTTAGTGTTTGTTAGTTTGAGTAGCCAAAGCTCCTGAACTCCCTGAACACACGTGACGTAAACTTAATTGTTCGTGATGTTGTTAAAGATGACTATGGTGAAACTGATGATGATTAGATTGAATAAATAAAACACCCCTCTTTATCAGATCTATCCTGTTAGATAAAACGAAGACCTCCGTTTTGTTTAAGAGCCCTGACTGAATTTTTCGGTTTGTCCTCACGTTGAACATATCGCGAGAGCAGCCCGAGAGCTTCGGGGCGGCACCAGCACAGGTGAGCGCTAATTGACAGTTTTCTTATGAATCAGCACGTTGACGGGTTGGTGTTGTATTGTCTTCAACATCCTCTTCGACCGACAGAGTCTGCAAAGAAGTCGACTCATATGAAGCCTCATTTCTCTTTCTCCTCGATGAAAGTGTGTGAAACATGCCGATGAACAACAACCAGGTGAGTACAGCCGAGGCACATCACCTGTACTCGTTCAACAAAACCTGCTAAATGAACGTCGTTTAATTAACGAACAAAGACCGCAGCTTTTTTTGTGTCTCTGTTGTGTTGTTGCAGAGGGTAGAGAGTGCAGCTGCCCGGCTGGCCAAGCTGCCGCTGGTTCGCTCAGTCTGTACTCAGCTGTCGGTGTTGTACACGGACACTAAACGCAGCCACCCCAACCTGAGGTCCGCGTGCGAGGGGCTGGAGGGCCGCGTGACGGCCGCAGTCTCACCTGTCGTCGTTAAACTGGAGCCTCAGAGTGAGTGCTGTGTAATATGGTCACACTCTGTGCTGTTCATAGTGCTCATGTCAGTGAGTTTACGTTAGGGTCGCACATAATTAACTTCATTCTCGATTAATTCTTTAATGATTTATTTATTTTTTTAAATGTAGATATATTCACTTTACAATCACGTAGGCCCAAAAGACAAAATATATATACATATAATTTTTTTAAACAAATGATTTAAACAATTACACCCCCAAAACAATTACTGATGTTTGCACGTCAAACTGTCACATTGCAACACTTTTTTAGCCTCGTTGTTTTAAAAGCGCCACACAGTCCTTGCAATAGCCATGAAATCAGAATCAGGTGAAATTTTCTTTTCTTCGCTTCAGTATTTGCTTACAGTATGCTTTCTTCTTCTTCAGCTTTCTTGTAATTTGAACTAGTTTGTTAGAGAAAATGTAACTCTTATTTTCATGTTGATGTAGCCTTTAGCTGTCCAGCTAGGAGCTACTACATTTACATATGAAAATAGATGTCAGAAAGTCAGTTTGGTCAAAGGTTATAACTCGATTTTGACCAAATACAACAAAATATATAATTACCGTATTTTGCCTTTTGTAGGGCAATACTCATCAGTTGATTGTTTCAGCTCTAAAGGTTTACTGAGAGCCAACAGCAGGGCAGCTTTCACACAAGCTTCACATGTGCTCAGATAAATTATTTATATTTGCTAATAACTGACTGCTAAAAGGAAAAGCCTTTTATTGTTTTAGGCTCTCTGCTAAATGAAGACTGCAGGTGTCATTTATTGTAGAAGTGAGGAAAACTTTTCAGTCATGTCTTCACTCTTGGGATTGTCTCCTCAGTTTCCATTGCAAATGACCTTGCATGTAAAAGTCTCGACTGGCTGGAGACTTCGTTCCCAGCGCTTCACGCACCCACAGAGCAGGTGACTTTTCCCTTTCTTCTCTCAAATCTTAACGAGCCACACAGATGGCACAAGAAGCTCCCACCATCTCTCCCGCTTTTCGTCTGATTCACACAGATTGTTGCCACTGCCAAGAACAAGATGCATGAAATCCAGGATGCGGTGAGCGTTGCAGCTAATGGGACTGTGGACTGCGTACAGTACACGGTCACATGGCTTATGGGCAGGACACAGCAGGTTGATGACCAGGCTGGCGAGCCCCTTGTGGAGAGAGCAATCGGCGTGGCCAGCGTGGGACTGGACTCTGCTCTGAACATGTCGGAGGCTCTGATGGACCGAGTGCTTCCTCCCACTGAAGAAGACAAAGGCACGTCGCTTAATGGAGACTTTACTAATGTAAATGAAATTGCACTTTGTCACTTAACATATATCTTCCTGCTGACTTCGCAGAAGAAGAAGCTCACTTGCTGGGGGGATTTGAGGTGGGAACACCCAGGAGAAGTTACCCTGTGCGACTGGTTTCACTCGCTGCCAAGCTGTACAGGAGGACCTCCCACATGGTAGGTTCCAAGATGCTGTCTGTCCAGGTGTGCTGTCAGTCGGGTTGAAAGGACTTGTTCTGAAATTTTGGGAAACGTGGGTGTTTGCTTTCTTGCCGAGTTAGACGAGAGCATCGATACCTCCATGATGCCTGTCCATTTAAAGAAGCTGGTTAGCCTAGCTTAGCATAAAGACTGGAAATGGAGGCTTGACTGATTTGCCTCACACCCTAACAGCAGTGATGAGGCTTTCGTGAAACTGATCTTCTAATGTAAGTCTACAAGAAAATCAGATGAGCTCATTTTCCTAAATGTCAGACTATTCCTTTAACAAGAGGTGGAAGGGTGGCTGAGTGTCAACAGCATGTAGCAAACAAAAACAGAATTCAAAAAGTATACAACCTTCATAACTGAGTTTATAGGAAATATCATGATGGCTGTTAAACACAACTGAAAGACTGAACTCGTATGAATCAAGTGTTCACCATCAGTTATTTGTAACGTGGTTGGTTTACAGTCACAGTTTTGCTCAGTTCTTGTGAAGCTGTGATGCGTTTCTTCAAGGTGATGTTAACTTCAACAGGTTTAATGGGACAATAACAAACCTTTAAGTCTCTCCATTGTTGTTCAGTGCAGCATAATTCAGCAGATTTGAATCAAATTGCCGCTACATGTTGTCAGTAATTTCACACACTCGTGAAGCTTTTCAAGTGTGACACAAAAGAATTTTTTTTGTCTTTTACTCAACAGGTCATAGAGAACTTGTCCAGGCATCCAGGTCTGGTTCAGGACCTTCAGACCAGCTGGCAGACCTTGGCCTGGAGCATCCACGGGCTGCCTCAGTACATGCAGCATCAGCTCGTGTCTTTATTCTTCTTCATCTCCCAGATGTATAACTTAGGCTGCCCGCCATCCCAGCACAATCGCTCTAACCAGGACAGAGGTTGTCTCAATGTCTCGGAGATCTCGCCTCACAAAGACGTGGTCCAGGCTCTCCCACAAGCTCCACCACCCACCTGCCGAAAGAGGAGGCCAGCCAAGTCGCCTGTGTTTGACAACGGGTGTAATGTCAAAGGATGTGGTCATCGCTGATACTGACTGCTGCCCCACAGCTCCTTGAAGAGGGGCAACTGAATATCGGCTTGAAATAAAAGTTTAAGATTCATGAGCTTCGATTCCTGATATTCTTCAAGTCCAGCAGCTGTTCACAGAAAGAAAAAGCCTGTACGAGCATTGCCAGTCAACGCTGGGGAAATGCACAGCTTGTATTGTTGGAAGACAACATACAAGCTCCCATGTTAACCAACTTGTCTCCAGGGTTCAGTATGGAAGCTTAACATCCCTTGTTTTCCCCACCTGAGTGCAGATGTGAACACAACTGTTCAAACTACACCTTCTACGCTAAATTTAACTTTTTGTGGACTCTCAAGTTCATAAAACACTGATATTTCATGAAGTGCAAAAATCAAATGCATTACTAAATACACTTTAAAACATTAGCATTATCTGCTGAGATAAGTGTGTTTTGCTTCTCTAATAGCAACAGATTGTTTTATAATTAGTCTTAATTGGCCACAATAATTCAACTGGCAATGGTCATACAATAAACTATGGGACTTCAACATACTGGGTGAAATAGAAAAGAATGAATGACATTACAGACAGGTTTTTCAGCAAAACATGTTTTTATTTTACTTTTTGATTTCACTTTTGGCTGGACTCTGACTTGGATGTGGATGCTCTCAGTGAAGAAAGGCGGCGCCTCTTGGCGATCTGTTCCTGGCGCTTCTCCTTGGCCTCCTGTTTACAGTAAGAAATGTGTTGGTAAACTGTTTAACCTCCTCCAAAAACATTTGCACTTATATCACTCAGTAACATTAAAAAAAAAAAGATTGTCAGCATTACCCTTTGCAGAAATCTTTCAAAAATTAAAGGAATTACCTACTAATGGAAAAACATGACCCTATAAAGTATAGGGTATTGTTAACGTATTGTTAAACTATTTAATTTTTGCAAGGCATCCAAGCAAAACTCAAATTCAAGACTTCAGGAAATGAAAACCACTGTTAAAAACAAACACTTCTGAAGAGTAATGCATCTTATCTTCAGTACAATAGTACAAATAAAAACCTAAAAATGTACATTTGGATCATTTATGGACCTGAAACACTGAAATGCTAATCCATCGGGTCAGTCACATATTTTAAGAACATGTCCACAACTAAAAGCCACCTCAGTGGCTAAGCAGTGTAATAAAAGAGAACACAAAGAAGAAAATAAAACATCACCTTCATCCTCTTGGCCAGCAGCTTGGCGTACTCAGAGGCCTCCTCCTTGTTCTTCTGGGTGCGCTGTCTCTTGAGAGCAATGCGGCGGCGCTTGTGCTGCAGCACACGAGGCGTCACCAGTCTCTGGATCCTGGGAGCCTTGGTTCTGGGCTTCTTGCCTACCGGAGAGAGGAGATCAAGATAATGAGGACATTGTGAAAACATGCCTTGCATGTGTTCCCATTGGTGACTTTCACACAAACAGCTGCAGTGGTTTTATAGGGGCAGGTAAAGTGCCATCAACACAAACTTAATGAGATCCACACAAACACCTTCAACAACAATGTGAAGAAATCAGATCTGATTCCTACAAGTATTCAGCAATACCAGCAGTTCATCAGTGACCAGCTGTGCTGAACTCATGGGCACAGGAACCTCGAAGTTGAAATTTATCTGCAGGTTCTGGTTTTGTCCGGTACACACAGCGAGCTGCGGTCCTGATCTCATCTTGCACACCACACTGTGCAAGATGATAGCAAGCCCCAAAAACAATGACACATCGCTGCTAACAGTGAGCTGCATTTTGTCACTGCAAAATGTGCAGTGAGTACATAAAGCCTGTACTGTGATTACTGACAGGATGTAGCTAGCCTGGTGATGTACAGAAGCCAGCAACAGCAGCTCTAAGGCTCTAAACTGGACTAATTTTTGCCAGCATTACATAAATGCTGAGAAGGCAGACATGTGGGAGAGCTTTCACTTTAGTATGGCATCAGTCTACCACCAATACTCAGTACATTTGTCCCACTGTCTAGTATTATAGGATAGAGCTTGCCAGAGACCCACATATTTGTCTAACGCCTACTTTTATGGTCACTTTGTCAGGACACAGTTAACAGCTGAGGAGCAGCAAGAAAGATTCATTTTCTTTGTGGGCAAAGTTAAATCTGGCAAAGAAAGTTAAAGGACTACTACAAAAGCTCCACAGCTCTCTGAAGTACTTCAGCTGATTACAGTGTGGAGGTTAGAATACTTTGACCCTGGCAGTACACACACTTTATGCCAGAGTAAATTTTACCAAACTTTAGTGAGAGTAACCAGATAAAAGCAGCGTTCAAGTGATGGACTTGTAGCTTCTTCAGGGCTCAATATGAAGACTGAGAAGACACACACCAATTTCTGTCCCATTTAAGTTTTTCCTCCATGTTTACAGTTGGTGAAACTATTCTTTGAGTTGAGCAAAACAGATACAATTATTTATTTCCTCACCACTTTAATTGTGTTTTTATTAACACTTGTAACTACAGATGAGGTAAAGAAACAACATTTTGGCTGTATGGGTCAATAGTGCTGTCAGCAATCGGTCAAAGAGCCCCATAAATCCTGACTGCAGCAGCGTTCCTTAAATATTGTAGCATTTTCAGATTTACAATAAAATAAAATCAAAACTTCTGACACATGCCTACACTAACAAAAATGAATAACAACCTAAACCTGTAAAACTTTTTGAACTGTGACACCACACCTCACCATCACCGTCCAGCATTTTCAAGCAAACTAAATGTCAAATCTGCCGACAAAAAGCTTAAATAAAACTTAAAAATATTACCTCAAAAGCCAAGCAGTGCTTTAATGGCTGCTGTAAGTATTTATACTTAATATTTCAGACACCCTTTTATATCCAGGAGCCCAGTTTCTCTTTTTTTAAATCTCATTTTGAAGAAAGGGATGTCAAATCACTAGCAAATAAAAAACTACATTCAGTTGTCCCAAGAACACTTGGAGGTCTAAACAAAACCTGACAATGGTCTCACCTTCTTTAGTCAGGGGTCTCCTCACGACATACTGTCTCACATCATCCTCCTTAGCCAGGTTGAAGAGCTTGCGGATCTTGCTGGCCCTCTTGGGACCAAGACGGCGAGGGACGGTGCTGTCGGTCAGCCCAGGGATGTCCTTCTCACCTGGGGAAAAAAAACCAGGAGAACATGCGTTAAAAACTATCAGTTAAGTTCACTTCACCAGTTCATTCACTGATCTTAAGTACTTGGCATGATTTCCAACCATCACTAATAACTAAAATTTCCCAAACGGTATTACAAGGGGGAAAAAAGGGGAGTTGCCTGCCGCTCAAAGCAGTAAAATGACCAGGTGAGTATTTATTCTTTGTAAAATCTAACACTGCTTAAAATGTTTCTCATGAGTGCCATTCTCACTGCTGTTTAGCAACAAGAATTAAACTGCTCCATTTAGCCACAATATAAAATCAGTTACAGCTTCAATGTCATCTAATACTCCTATAGCCAACACACAATGACAGAGCAATGCAGTTCAACCATCCACTGATCCTGGGTCTGGTCGCATCTGGTAAGCAGCTCCACAGTTACTCTGGCAACACACTGTCCCCCCTTAATGACTACAGACCAATCAAAAAGGGTCTACTGGTGTGCCATAACTATCATTTCCAAGTGCTATTATGAGACTGAGAATCACCCGTTAGTTTACTGGGTAACAGTTTACTTAAATGCATGATTTTCATAAGAGCGTTCAGATGAGTTGGACTGAACCACATTACCTTTCTTGACAATGACCAAGTTGAGAACGCTGAGATTGGCATCGACGATGCAACCACGGACAGACTTGCGCTTGCGCTCGCCAGTCCTGCGGGGACGGTAGCAGGAGTGTCCCTTGCTGAGCAGCAGACGCACGCGACCGTGGGTCAGCACACCCTGCTTCATGGGGAAGCCCTGCTTGTCGTTGCCTCCGCTGATGCGCACCACGTAGCCCTGCAGAAACAAAGTAAACTTTTTTTTACATCTTAACATTTAGTCTACCCGTGGCTCAGTGTCTCAGATAAAGAAATCGTTGACTAGTGAATATATTTAAGGTCAAACTTAAATTTTTTACTTATTTTTTTTTAAATCACAGATGGGACTGCAAAAGTTCTGACCTCTTCACAATTAAGATTGTAGTTGCATAGCCAACTTCACTTCAATAATCATATGGCCACAATAAGAAAGGCAGGAGCAGTTGTGACTCAAAAGTGGCTAAATGGTCATCTCATTAAACATAGGCTTGGTGGTTTAATTGTGTTCGAGGATGGAAGGGATTTGAGAGAGCAATGCCGTTTCAATCAGACATGGTTACACGGTCTGGTCGTATCTGGAATGCAGCTCTGCAGTTTCTCTGGCACCACGCTGTCCCCCCTTAATGACTACAGATCAGTCAGAAAGGGTCTACTGGTGTGCCACATCATGTTCAACAACCACACAATGCATTTACAATAAGTCAAAGTGAAATGGACACTTCAGTGAGCTCCGTTAGTAAACATCACAACATTACCTTCCACTCATCTCCCAGAGGGTCAGCAGCCACCTCAGTGGCCATACGCTTCTCATAGAAAGTACGAAGCTTGCGCTCATCATCAACTTCAAACAGCTTCTGGCAGCCAGTAGCGGGGAATGAGATGTTCAGCTGAAGAAAAGAAGTGAAATTTAATTGTTACAACATGTACTTCATGCTAGCTGAATACCAACAGTCCTCATGCAGACAGGTGTAGCGGGTAATGTTAGCCGGGTATAACGTGAAGCAGCGAGACGAGGCACGATCGCTTACGAAAGAACTTCTGAATCTTGATACACGGGTAAAATAAATACCCTTTACTCATTTCAGCTGTCACAAGTTTGAGCCAACACAACTTAACCCGAAATTCAAGAACTTCAGCGACTCGTAGGCCTGTTAGCTCCTGTACCGGCCGCGAACTCAAGCCTGCTAATATTAGCCTCTGAGCACCGTTAGCTTTAATACAAACATTTAACAACTAAAATTAAAAACGGACAAAGGGGGCAACGCGGAATTTTCAGGTAACGTTAGCTACTATAGTTTGAAAACTCTTTATTGCATCCAACACAGACGTGGACTCGGTGCACATTTCTGTCAGTGTGGCCATGTTTCCACAGCTCACTAGCCAGAAGAATCGTCAGCGCTGACTTCTATCACAATCAAAGCTCATCCTAAGTGTCTGAGCGGTGACTACTACAATTAACTAGTCCGCTTTAGGGTGCAGAATCGTGGCATCCATTATATACGAATATTTTGGCAAAAATATCTTTCCACAGAAGCATATATTTAGCGAAACATTGTACCTTCATTTTGCCAAACCGGCCGTACGACGGTCCGCCACGGAAAAGAGACCGGATATCCGCTTCGTGGTCTCACATAGACGTGAAATGTTATCGCGATAACTGTCTCGCTGTAATTTCCTCACCAAACTCAAGCCGAAGGTTATTAAACAAATTTCGGGTAAAGAAACTAAAGCTAAAACTGCATTAAACCGATTAACCAAAGAAAAATGCGGTATATTCTCTTATCTGTTAATTTATTTATCATTAATGGTAATAAGGTATGCCTATGTTTTACGTAAAAAGAGAAACATACCAAGATTAGTGTACAAATATCTTGCTGCTCACAGTAATTTATTTATATATTTGCCTGTTTTTTTTTTTCCACATAAGGTTATAGGCTGATTCCGTAGGCTATACCCCCCCAAAAGAAAGCCCGCGCAAGAGATGGGAAACTGGAGACATATGTAAAGTCCTAAAACACAAAGCGAGATAAACAAACTACATTAACAAAATGAAGCATATTAATTAATGGCTATAACCACGCAAAACATCAATACACCAAAGGCGTTATTGAGTCACTGAGCATGCGTCGTCCAGAGGGTTCCAGAGAGTAGTTATGGAGTTGTGATGGGTATGCATGGTGCATATCTAAAGCTGCATCATGAGTTACTCTTACCACAAGCTGTTTCTTGTGGAGGTACAAATGGATATGTATGGAAAGTGGCACCTAACTATGTATGTACGATAAACCTATCAAATCTCAATAAAAACACAAGTGTGGTTAATTGTGAATTTCCCTCGGGATCAATAGAGTATCTATCTATCTATCTTAATTGTGGTTTTAAGTGTGGTTAATTCAAAATACTTTATTGCTGCTGTTCAAGTGGTCTTCATCAAAAGTCACCACAGACAAGTCTAACTGTCACAACACTGCAAGAACGGAAATGAAAAATGGAAAACAAAAGTAAAAGCTGGTTAAACATGTGGGGTTAAAAAAATGCTAATATTTGTGAAGCAAATATGCAAATGGTTTCATCCCTGAAGCAAATGCTTCCCTTTTACGTGGCTATTTATTATTTTGAATCGTTGTTTTAAGTTGATCATCCCGCGCATAGTTTGCTGTCTAGGTTTCATTTTAGAAGTTAAAACAAATGAGGACATCCGGATGCTAGGGCACCACCAAGGCCGCTGTGGTCACGTGTCACCGAAAAAGCAAACGGACGGGGGGGGTGACTCCTCTTGTGGCGATTGAATGCTCTTTGGCTAGAGACCCAGCAGCTGTCAATGCACAGTGCTGAGCGTCACGACAAGCAGGTCGCTTTGTGGAGGAACCGAGGCTTTAAAAATGCAGCTCGGCGACGATTTATGCGCTGTGTCGCATAGTTGGATGTGCTATACGTGTCAGGTCTCTTACCGGTAAAATCCAGCGTGTGATCAGCGAGCCGACAGATAGTGACTTTTTTTTTTTTGTTGCTGTTGTTTGTTTGTTTTAATCTTCGCAGTGTTGCCTGTTCTGCGCTGTCCATCCGGCAGAACTAGTCCAGACATGAGTAACGTTAATCTGATTTTTTGGGACCAGTTGCAAGCTGGCAGCTCCGAGGTGGACTGGTGTGAAGGCAATTACCTAATTTACCCCAGCATCGCTGAATTTTACAACACGGTCGGTTTGAAGGATTTGCAGCTAATGTGCATTTTTTGTTGTTGTTGTTGTTGTTGTTTTACACAATGCAGTTTTGTTTAGACTCAGACCACAGCTTTTCTGGCATTGTTTCTTCTTTGTATTGCTCAGCTTTCCTATACCTTTTAATCTCCCCTCTCGGGTTAGTTATAGCTAGCTGTAAGTTATACTGACTTTCAACAGCTTGGCTGCTTTTCGGCTTCAGCGACATCACGATGTTTGACTGTTAGCATCAGGCTCCAAAATGTTCCTTTATGCTTCATTCCCACCGCCTTGACTGTTAAAGGCTCATGGAGGCTGCGCACTGATCGACTTCTGACGAGCACGTTGTCACTGAGCTAAACGATCAGTTTCCAATGTGGTGTGTTTTCTTTTGTTTGTTTGTTTCCTCGCTCATAGCTTTTCTTTGTTTATCATTTCAGATCAGCAACATTTTGTTTTTTGTTTTGCCGCCCATATTAATGTGCTTGTTCCGCCAATATGCAACACATTTCAACAGTGGGATTTACCTCATATGGATTCTGCTGGTTGTGGTTGGTAAGTTGACTGGCTGGCAAACTGTGCCATGACCTTTTCTGTAACCCGTTAATGTTTCTGTTCAGCTTTTTTTCCCTTAATGTCACTTCATGTAACTAATACGTATGTCTGTCCACTTTAGAGTCAGGCTTGTGTTAGTTTTATATGGCAGTGAATCTAATAATAAAACGTGTTTTGTGTCTGCATGTGTAAGAGTGGGGTCTGTAAAAGGAGAAGATGATTAGATTAATCAGTTTGGATTAGATTGATTAATTGTCAGGTATTTTTTTTTTAATTTAAGACAAAAGTAACTGGTTCCAGCTTCTCGAGTGTGAATATTTGCTTGTTTTCCCAGTCTTTTCTTACAATTTTAGGTGTTTGGGACTGTTCATAACAACTAAAATATATCAAGTCGGGCTCTGGATATTATTTTCTGACATTATAACCCAAAAAGTATAAGCTGCGGATAAATCGATAATGAAAATATTCTGTAATTGCAGCCCTAAAATCCACAGATTATGTGAGCACCTTTGCGAAACAAATGAGTTACACATTTTACAATTTCTAAGTGTGTTTGTGCAACAGCACTGTTACAATGTCGGTTTCCTCGGCTGTGGCCTCTTGTCACTGTCTTCAGCAAAAGCTTTTGCCATGAATGATGCTTATTCATCAGCGGGATGAATAAACCCATTGCATCAAGTCTGACTGGATTCAGCGCGGTGTTTCAGTTTTAAGTGGCGGATCTAAGGGACAGTCCCAGGGGGATTACTGTGCCCTGTTCCCATGCTGTTATGAAAACACTCTGGTTGCGGCGTCAGCAAAGATAACCTGACGAACCTCCCTCTGTTCCTGACAGGTGACCTTACTGGGTGATTGAAAGCAACTGGAAAAAAAAAAACTGTTGAATAGGATTTGCATGAATGTCTGAGCTACAGGAGCTTGAACAATGGGTCAGAGGTAAAACAGGCAGTTTGGTGTCTGTGTGATGTTGTCTTCTCACGTCAGAGGTGTCCCACGTCTCCTAATCGTCCGCCGCACAAACCGGCAATGAAACCTGAAGGCAAATAAAAGCTATTTTCTTTCATGCATTTCTTGTACCGCAACACAAATGCTTATTTACAGCATGTGGTGTGGGAGCTCTGACCGCATTGTCAGGAATCTGGAGGTCGTTCAAACTTAAGACCACAGCTGACAAGAGGTTACGTGGTTTCGTGTCTCTGCAGCTGGGACGACTTCTGCTGACCCGAGCAGACAAACGAAGCCCATGGGTTCTTCAGCTTCGCCTTCAGCTGTGTGTGATCTTCACTGCAGCTCATGAGACGACTGCTCCGTCGGCTACCAGCACACGTACATGTGCTGTTTTCTTTTTAATTGTCTGGTCTCCAAAATGTCCAAAATTGTCGTCATAGTTTTCCCAATCCGGTCTCACATGTCTTGACCAACTAGCAGTCTGAAATATTTACTATAACAGAAAACAAAGAAAAGTCACTGATATTTACATTTTTAGAAGCTGGAACTTTGTAATGTTTGGCATTTATGGTCAGGAAATTGAGTCTGTTTCCATGAGAAGGTTTTTGGATAAGAAGTTTGTTGAAACGTTGGAATCTCCTGCAGCATCTGCCATCAGTACACATCGTGCTGATAGCTGAAGGTCTGCTGGGCTGCGATAACAAACGAGCACTCGCTGATCCCCACCTGCCTTGACTTTCTGTGTGTTTTTCACTGTCACTTTTCCAATTTTAAGCCTGGAAATGGCAACATGTCAGCTGTACACGTGACTGCACACAGTTTTGACTGCTTAGATTTTTAGCTCCTGACCCAAGCTGTCCAGTCCCAGTCTCTTTGACTCTCCTTCCAAATGGATATTCAAAGTGTGTTTTAAACATGCACAGCGTCATTTCTTCTGACAAGCATGTTTCACTTTTCTGCCTCCGTGTCTCTTTATTTCAGGCATTGGATCGACTTATTTCCACGCCACCCTCAGCTTCCTCGGCCAGATGCTGGATGAGTTGGCCATCTTATGGGTGCTCATGTGTGCCATAGCCATGTGGTTTCCCAAGAGATACCTACCCAGGATGTTCAGGAGGGATCGGTGTGTTAACCAGTGTAACGCTGAATAACTTCCTTTAGAAGCTTCACACTGCTGTATGGGTGTATAAAAGTGCGTGGTGTTGTGAGCTAAATGCATACAGGATTTCAGCCGATCAGTGAGTTCAGAGGAGGACGTTTATCTCTGCACTTTGGCAAATGTTGGCTTTTATCTCGTATTCCTGTCGGACGCACTTGAGCCCAGTCTGTGGAGTCACTGCAGGCCACTGTTGTGTCACATGTTTGTGTCCACTGCTCTGACTGCCTGTTTAATAATAGGCCTGTCTGAGATAGCTGACACCAGTAAAAACCCCATCACATGTCTTTACTTCTCTTTCCATTGTCACAGAGCCGTCATGGCTGCTCTTTCACTTCGGGCTGTCACTTGAAACATTCCCCTTGTTTATTATATGACTGTCAGTGTTGTCATGGTGCTTTCTCGAGGTGCAAAAAGGGCAGCATTCCTTCTGAATTTCACAATGCTGTCCGTGGAGGGCAAAGTTTTCTTGTTCTGATTTATTAATTTGTTTGTTTGTTTTTTTAACTCTTCTCAATCTAGATCAAGGTTCAAAGTGGTCATCGGCATCTTGTCTGGGATCACCACCGGGCTGGCCTTTGTTAAGCCTGTCGTCAACTCGCTGTCACTAATGACCCTGGGAATCCCCTGCACCGCGCTGCTCATTACTGAGCTTAAAAGGTTAGTGACAACAGGTGGAGGTGAGCGTGGGCAGGTGCATGTGCAGTCCCGATCCAGGACCATCACACTCGTCTGCCAGTCTGTCTTCATAGGGACTAAAAGGCGCACGTTTTCTTCCTCATTCACGGACTTGACTTGAAGTCTGTGAAGCGACGAGCTTCAATTCTGCGCCATCTTTACTTTTTAATTGTTTGTAGCGACTTTAATGAGAAAGCCCTTTCTCAGGCAGAGTAATTTATCCTTTTAAAACACCCTCTTTTTTTTTTCCCCTGTTGTGATTCTCAGTGAGACAGTCCTGGATCGAGGTGAGGGAATGTATGACGTTTGATCGTCTGCATGTACAAGCAGCGCAGCATGTTCAGCATAAGCAGGTTGCGCCACAATTTGGAAACACGTTGCAATTTGTGCATAAAGTCGCTCTGGTGTTCAAGTGCAAGCTTGATTTAAAATTCTGAACTCAGAGTTCACTCACTGAGCTGTAGAGGCTGCTGATATGGCTGATATGAGTTTGGAGGAAAAGCTGAGTAAGCTTCATCACAGTTTATGTCTCCTTAAGGCCGAGATCGAACCTCCACACTCAGACTGGTTTCAAACTAGAGATGCATTCAATCAGGTTCCACCATTAAAAACTTGAAGCGTGGTTAGTAAAGACTTTAGTAATGTGTAAAACAGTTGCTAGGAAACATCTACAGCCTGTCCAGTCAACAGCCAAGTGAAACAAATGATGAATTTAAATGTGCCACACAACTTAAAATGTGGATATGAGTGTGTGTTGTTTACATATACAGAAATGTAACTGTGTGTGTGTACCATGCAGTTCAAAATGGTGTGGATGATGCAGCACCAGCAGGTATCACCGACCGCGTCTGTGGTTCAGAGCCGTCTGGTCGGGTCAGTCAGCTGCTGTCCTGTTAACATGACAAAAGGAAAAACAGGGTCAGGATGTGGTCTCTGCAGTCCACCACGGCGCATTAAGACGTCACCTTTGACCTTTTGTTCTTACGCTGTCTAATGACATGTTGTCTGCTCCGAGTTAATCATAGGGCGTTATGATGTGAAAGAATGTTCCTGAAAACACACAACAAGCCACTCGTGCCCATTGTGTGTGTGTGTGTGTGTCTCAAAAGCTTTCTTTCGTCACTGTAATGTGGAGCTGCTGTGTCCTTTCCGTTTCCCACATCCCTTACTCACCGCTGGCGGTCTTTTAACCTTCAGTCATCTATTGTTTAACCTGTTAGCGAATTTTTTGACATTACTGCAAGTGCCGGTCATCTACAGAGACGGCTTGTTTTTGTTCTGCTGAGTGGGAAAAGAATTCCTGTGGCCCTGGATGATGGACTTTTGCCCACAGAAACGACAGACTGTTTTTGTTGGTGTTTGCTTTTCTTGTACAGTCCGCCTGTTGCGCCCTCTCCCCCCTTCATTCAGGTCACTTCCACTTTTGACAAAAACAACTTTTCTGTAGGATGTTCAGTACAAGTGCTGCAAATGTTATTATTAACGGAAATTGTTGGTGCAGTGCCAGTTGTTTGTAAAGGACAGGTATGGTTCAGAACTACAAAACAAAAAAGTTCCGGTTATAAAGCAACTGTTTATTATTTCAAGCTTTTATTGAAACAACAGGTGTAGTCTTGACTCGAGCCACACTTGTTATTCAGTCCTCCGCTGGCTGCATTAAAAAAACAACACAGCTTGTAAAAGAAAAAGACTTGAAATTTAAAACAAGTAGAACAGTACTTTATATCAAATCATATTGAATGGAAAATAAATGTGCAATCATGCGCACGATTTTATTTATACGCACTTTCATATATACATGCCAACAAAAATAAATATCATCTGGTGAAATACTGTTAATTTAAACTTCCCATAATTATGGAACTGTGGCTTATTTTTGTAGTTTTGCCCATTGTTTCCTGTCTGTCATAAAAACATTGTTCTCCTCAAGTTAATTGAGACATTTGAATGCAGTGAAAGAACTCAGATTAGGCTTGAAGCTCAAGTGTTCAACCATATCTGAAAATCAAAATATGGGTGTTTAATTGCCTGGTGGTTACGTTGATCTGAGTTCTTTCTTCTTCTCCTTCGGCAGTGTCTGCACTGTGATCTAACAAAAGCAAAATAATCAAAGAACTGTAGAATTATAACCCAATTGGGGTCCATTGTGGTTTACAGACTGGCTCACTGCTTTAACTCAACCAACATCCGTGTGCAGGCACCAACAGTAAATTGTTTTCGATAACCTGGCTTGTTAACAGCCGGCTTGATTGTCTTTTTTATTTTTTTTCCTGCCTTGTCACATTTAAATCAAAACGTTCCCACATCTCCGCCAAAATAAGACTCAACTTGTCATGAACCAGACGAGATGCTGATTCTAATGGCTTCGTCATCAAAAGTAGCTCGTAATAATTCCAACTTTCAAAATGTCAACAACGCTGTGTGATGTGTCATCACTGTATCCGGTTTGATGTTGTTTTATTAGAGTCTGACACGTAAACTTTTCCTTCAACTCGCTCTAGCAGTACATGAACGTTTACCTCCGGGGTCTTTGATGAATATCAGGCCTTGTTTCACTGATCCAATGCGGCCTCTTCCTCTCTAATCCCTTGAGCGAGAGAAACCTCTCAGCATCACTTCACCCCAGACAGACAGACAGACAAGCCTTTCCTTCACTTATCTTGGCCCCCGACAGTCATACTCCCCATCACTCTCCGTCTCTAAGGGGAAGTCCTGGTTTCAAGTCATGTTTCTTATCTCGCACGCTTCTGTTTGAGCTGATAGGCGCACCATCCCAGATATCCGGCTGTGTGGTGATGGTTTTGTCAGGGCTTGTTTGTTAGCAGGAAGGGGTGTTGGCCGGCTTATGGCAGTTGTGCTGTATGTATATGAAGGCAGCAACTGAGCGCACAGCTGGCTTAGTACTGCGCCTTATTCACAGTCAGAGTTTGTAATGGATCGAAACACTTGCAGTACAATACAATATTGATGACCATTTAATGGCCTGGACGTTTCCCTCCGGGAAGACCTGTCACTGGCCATCTATTTGTGTACTTCCTGAGTTGTCATGACACCATTTTTTTTTTCGACCTGCTCTCTGGACCAGTTATGTAACATAATGATGTCATGCTTGCCAGTGTGGTTCATTAAGTAACTGTGATCCAAGTACTGATAGAACATCAGTGCATTAAACATATACACAGTACATATACTGTACTGTATGGCGGTGATATGACTGCTCTCATTGATATTTGACCTGAATGCCATAAAAACATTATTTTTCTTTTTGAAAGTCAGTCAGCCATAAATGCAAAACAGCACAAATATCACTGAATTTTAAGCTTCTGCTTGAAGTTACCCAAGTGGCTTCCCTTTCATGGAGATTTGCGATTTGTTCAGTAAAAAAAAAAAAAACATCTCTTAAGCTGCATACATAATAATGTATGCTGTACGTGCACGGGCTTGTGTAATGTCCTCCATATTTTAGTTTAAAGTCATCTTAATGGTGACATTAAATAATCTTTATCTAATGATAAATAATCTCATTTAAGTTCATCCCAACATTCTTCTTGAAACAAAGAGTGGTAACCCGAATTAAACTGCCTGCAAAATGCTATGACTTCATCAAATGCTGTGGCTTAGGGAGGAAGGTGACAAACTGTAAAGATGCACGTCACAGTTCAGTCGGGCTTCCTTGCCCTTGTCTTTGTTTTGGCACTCAACATTCGCCTCAGCCCACAGCAGGGCGGCTGTGACTGGTGTGTCTAAGGAGGACAAGACTAAGAATAGTTCATCAACAGCCCTCTGGATTAGCACATGTCTCTGTAGGTCAGAGGTGTGTCCACTAGCAGACATTTGTCTGGGGAAGTAGACCAGAATAGTTGGTACTCGAGTCTGTCAGGTCACCAAAAGAAAGAGAAGATAATTCTCTTTATGTAAAGATACACGTGCTAACCCGCAGTTTAATGTCCTGTCACGGAAATCCCTGTTGTTATTATAAGTGCACCCTAGCTAGAGTGGACAACATAGACAGTAAAGCCGATGCTTTCAGTGACAAAGCTGTAAAATCCTACTTTGTGTGACAGACAAATCAGCAGACAAATTCAGCGACGAGCTGGAGCGTTTAGCAGCTGAAGAGCCGCATGACGGTTAATGGAGACCTGAGAGGAGAGTAAATATTGGACGCATGTTGTTCAGTTTCTGCAGGATGTGTAAAGAGGAAGCTGTTTTCTCGTGAGCCATATTTTCTTCAAAGGTTATAATGTTGTGTTTACTGTCCGCTTCCACTGCCAAACAGTGGCCAGAAGTTTTTGCATATTTGATAAATTAGATTAATCTTAAATTTAAATTTCAAGTTAAGTGCATTCTGCGTAATTTCTTTTCATTTGTTTGTATATTTCCTTTGACAGGTTAGACACACTAAGGCTTGCATACACAGCACTTATCACATGTAATTAAATCAAATGGAAATATACAAAAACAGTGTGCTGTATGTACTTTATGTTCTCGGTTGAAAATAACAATAATAGGTAAGTCCGAACATGTTGTAGGTCAGACTTTATCAGTAAGCCACAGTGTATTTTTGTGTGGTTTTCACACCTGTTCTCAGTGCTCTGTTTGGTCATTGCAGGTGTGAAAACACACGGGTGTTCAAGTTGGGCCTGGTCTCGGGGATCTGGTGGGCACTGGCTCTGCTTTGCTGGGTCAGTGACAGGATATTCTGTGAAATGTGGTCGTCTGTCAACTTTCCCTACCTGCACTGTGCTTGGTAAGTTTGAACGCAGCTCGGAAGAGTCAGTTCGATTTGGATTGCTTTGAAGGCTTTCATTTAACTTCTGACACTAAAGTTATTACTAAAGGTTATTCAGACTTAAAGTTGACTACAAAAAAATCTCTACCTTATAAAGTACCTTCTGTCTGTAATGACGTCCTGACATCTTTTAGTCTTAGTAAACCCAAAACATGTTGGCTTGGTGGAGATTCTGTTGGAAGATAGCTGATTGCTGAGTCTCAGCAAACATCGGTCTTTGACAGCTTGGGAAATAAAACTCAACAGTCATTTGAGAAAATGAGATTTTAACTACTCCGATTACAGACAATTAAAGCACCGTAAACACTGTTAATCCTTCACTGCGTTGTCACCATCCTGCCCCCGCGATGTCGCATTTCTCAGGCAGTTTGATCCATTCTAACTCCTCTTGTTCCGTTGCAGGCACATCCTCATTTGTCTGGCTTCTTACTTGGGTTGCGTTTGCTTCGCGTACTTCGATGTGGCGACTGAGGCTCCGGAGCGAGGCCCCGTCATCATGTTCTGGCCCAACGAGAAATGGGCTTTCATTGGTGTGCCCTACGTCTCCTTGCTGTGCGTCCACAAGAAGTCTGCTATCAAGGTGACTTAAAGTGACTCAAGTCTGCACTTCTGCCGGTCGTGCTTCAACGCTTCTCACCAAGATGTTTCCAAACATGGCAACATGATACGCCACTACGTCAGGTTACGTCCACTGGTGCTCTTGTCATGTAGGTGATGCACATATCAGCCAACCGTGAGGATTCACGTTATTCCTTGTTCTGTCCCTGGTCTGGTTTTCACTACACAGCAGCATTTAAGCAACTCAGAGAACACAAGGTGTCACAAATTAGCACATGACGCAGGGTGACGTCTTAACTAGATCAGTATCAAAGCCAAGAAACCTTTACAGCGTTCCAAACACCTTCTCAGGCTTTGCATAAGCTACCTTTTGTGCATTGTTATTATGCATTTCAGGCTTCTTTAAAGAGAAGATTTTATACATTTTATAGTGACTCAGCAAACCTTGTCACATTGCCTTTACAAACATAAAAACGGCATCTCATCTGTGCTGTCTGGCCATTATAAAACCATGCTTATAAACAATAAAGCACTATGCATTATCATTAATGCAGTGATTCAGTATTGAAGCTTCATATTACATTTCTCAGCCGGTCTTACCAAACTCAGCGAATCAACAAGCTCGTTCACGCAGAAGTGTTACAGGAGCGTATTTCACACCAAGCCTCGTGTGTTTTTGAATACATAACGGACTAAGGCGCTCACACCTGCTCTCTCTCTGTCGGTGGACGTTTTAGATTCAAAACGACGGAGACACCGTAGGCTTCTTCCTGTCATGAGTGTGCTGTGTCTTAACTTCCAGCATGGCATTGCGATTGTTCAAGATAGTATATGTGAAATGTGTCTAATATATTCCTGTGTATTGTGGTAACTAAAAATGTATTATGCAGTTATTTTCCATATCATTCATATATTACTAAAAGAACAGGTACCCTTTGATATCAGCCAAAACTAAAAAAACAAAACAAAAACAAAAAAACAAAAACCAGAATGTGAAATCAAAACTTATTGAAATATGATTGAATTTTAAAGGAAAAAGAATGACTTACTTTGCACAGAATGAAACGGTTCTCAAAGCCTTTGGCTAAATGCACAGTGTGTAGCAATTCAAAACGTGATAATTATAATTATTTACTCAAATATTCGCTTGCTAATGTAAAGCTTTTACAGTTTAAGATGCCTCAACTCTTAAACTTTTCTTCAGGGTTATTTATGCCAGACTCTGTGTTTTTGTGCAAAAATATCAAAACAATTAAAAACTGTGCAAAAAGCCTTAATCAGCCAGGATAACGGACTTCAAATGCAAAAGAACTGTGTCCTGGAACTGCTCGCCCGAAAAGGGGAAATGCAGTACAGTAAATAACAAAAGTGAGGTTTAGATTATAGCAGGTAAAGCTGTGGGACAGATTAGGTGTTATTACATCCGACTTGGAATTTATCAGTGTTAATCTGACAGAAACGAATAGAAAATGTGTATGTGGAATATAAAAGGGAAGTAAAACTAAACACTAACTCTAAAAAATCAAGGAGCACCAAAGTTTTTCTCACCACAAACCATTGTCTTCAATGTTGTTCTTGAAAACAAGCTATTTGGCTAATATTATTTTTACTCCTGCCCTCCTGCAGAGGCTTCTGGGAACCCAAACTAACTAAAATAACTTGTGCACACATGAGGGGTCAAGTGAAGGAAAGAAGCTATTTTTGTGAGATTCTGAAGTGGGTTTTTTTGATAGCCTGAAGTATTTTGTGAAATCCAAAACCATTTATATTTTTCTAAATGAAGCGTAGCCAAAATTGAAAAGTGGATGATTTTTTGATATTGCATGACTGCTACTTTTGTACTGCCAAACATTCTTTTTTTTTCCTGTTACCTTCAGGAGAAACTTTGACAGTATCAACAATGTGAACAAAGCTGTCTAGTGCACAAGAATACAAATCGTATTGAATCGCACATCTGATCCATGGTGGCGGATTGGTTTGTACGAAGATGAAGTCAGTGAGTCATCGTCAGATAAAGGAGATTGCGTGAACGAGACGACGTGTTTCATGCTGCCCCTCCGCATGCTGACGTTTGTGTCGAGGGATGATCATGTTGTCTAAACAATGACTTAAGTCTTTCTTTATGGACTTAAACGAACTCACATCGATCTCATTTTGTCTCTTCCTGCATTGACAATAAAGACGAACTGCACAGAAGTATTTATTTTCATAATTTATCCTGTTTTGTAAACAAATACTTGTAATAGATTAGAATGTTAGGATTTTTATTTTATGCAATAAACCAAGCTGATACTCAAATGGATTACTGGTGTTTTTTTTTTCTTTTTTTATTTACAAATCACACATAATGTCATGTTGGAATCATTTTTGTTTCAAAAAATGTATTCACCCTCAGTGGTGGAAGGTAATTAAATTTATTTACTCAAGCACTGTACACTTCTGAGGTACTTTAGGTATTTTACTCAACTATAAGCTTATCCAATTTATGCTCCTTAATGTTTATACTTTAAACTTGACCTTGAACTGCCCCAGTGCACAAAGCAAAGCTCCATAAAGACATGGCTGGATGAGTTTGGTGTGGAAGAACTTGACTGGCCCACACAGAGTCCTGACTTCAACTCCATCCAACACCTTTGGGATGAACTGGAACAGAGACTGTGAGCCAGGCCTTTTGGTCCAACATCAGCGTCTGACCTCACAAAATTTCCCACAGAAACACTCCAAAATCTCGTGGAAAGCCTTCCCAGCAGAGTGGAAGCTGTTAAAGCTGCAAAGCTGTCTGTGTATTTAGAGTGTGATGACATTAAAGTCTCTGTTGGTGTAATTGTCAGGTGTCACAATACTTTAGTCTAAATAGTGTGTCTTGGTACTGAGATTTACAGTGGCACCGTTGACACTTTTTGCCACTAGGGGGCAAAGTTTTTCTACATCTGCATTTTGTCTCTCTTTTTCTCACGTGGTTCAGAATTGATGACCCTAAAGCTAGGATTTACAAAAGGAAAATTAGAATTGTTAAAAAATATGTGATTCACTAATGTCTTACACAGCTCTGCCACTGTTCAGTGCTTGCAAAATTTGCATGTGTGGACATACAGGAGACAAATGAGACAGCGTATGTCCACACATTCGTCTTTACCCCTGTAGGCCTGGACAGTGCATCATAATGGCCAGACAAAGCAATTTTATGTATAATTGCGTGTGAACTTTCAGGTGCTTTCCAGTACACACACACATGCACACATACATATATATATATATATAACTTCAAGTAACATGTACAAAGTAGGTAGTAAGAATAAAACACACAAGAGGGTGCAAACATCAACACAAGAAAAGAAACCACATACACTCCATCACTTTTAATAAAGCAAGCTGTGAACTACAGTGACAGATTTGTAAATATAAACTATGAAATCACTTCTGCTTTCATTGTATTGCAGGGTTCATTCTGCTGATCACGGTGAAGAATATTTTTAAAAATAAATATCAGAGTTTAGGTGGTGTGAAAGAGGGTCCATGAATACAGCAAATTCCAGATGAATTATACATTATGGTAAGATTTTACACCACTAAGGAAAATGAAGTTTGCTGGTTTTACCTCCTTTTGTTAATATCAAAAATGTCGAATGTGAAATAAATAAAGACAACATTATGAAATTAAATGAATTAATATAGACAAAAAATATAACGACAAAATTGTGAAACAATAATTTCTGGATTATTTATTTTTACGTTGTCATGAAAAGCGTCACAATTCATCATTGTAGGTCATTAATATTTATTTATGTATTTATGTATGTTATGATAATCAGATGTTTCTATTTTAAAATGTCCCATTTCCAAACTCAAAATTTTTGAGAAAAATTGGCATTATGTAATTGAATTAGAGAGAAAAAAAAATCAAAAACTGCTGGAACCAAATTAAATGACTTTCAATGAACTCTGTCACTGAGGGATAAAACAATATTATCATATTATCATTGATTTTCTGTGTTATCTGTATTTATTCATATATTTATTCCATATTGTCTGATTGATTTATTTAATATTGAATGCTTTGGGACTTCATAACACATGTCCAGTAAGACTTAATTTAATCGCAGCATTTTCCATTAGAAGACAAAGTAATCACTTAGTGATGAATAAATGAAGTCCTAAGTGATTAAATATTATGGTATGAAGGGCTGTGACGCGCTCTGCTGGAGGAAGTCCCGCCTCCTGCGCTCACTAAAGATCCTGATTGGTCCACACGCACATGGCAGTCAAATAACAGCCATGTCTAGATTATGGGTCAGATAGAAGAGCGTCGGCTTTAATCCGGTTGATTTCTGTGGATTTATTTTACCGTTACACCTTTGGAGGTTCACATCTGGAATCACCTGATATTTTTTCTGACGGTGTCAAACGAAACGCTCCTCTGCGGCTCCTCCTGCGGCTTTTGTCAGCGGAAATGCAGGGTGATGTTCATAATTAAACGCTGAAACAACTGACGGCGCGTTTGTCGAGCCTTGGAAAAATAAAAAAAGGTGTTTCCACAACCAACGGTGTCAAATTTAAGAGGACCATAGATGTGATTACTTTCCTCAAGGCTACGGGTGTTGGCGTGTCAAGACAAAAATCCATCCAAATGATGTCAGGAAAGCATTTCAAAGCTCACGAAGTGAGCTGCTGTATCAAGTATTTCATTTTCGGATTCAACATAATATTCTGGGTAAGTCTCCGTTTGCTGTTCAGGACTTTGAGGCCTGCTGTCCGGCAGCTTAACACCCTGACATGACATTAACATTAAGCTCTGACTTGTAATTCTGTGAGACCCGAGACGATTTCCTTTTGTTTTGCTTTGTTTTGTGACTGGTCTTAATGGGAGTCATGGATGATTTCATCCCCGCAATAGGCTCACTGCTGCTGGTGCACTTGCTCCCGCTGTCACCAATCAGCGGGGCTTTTGTTTTTGTGTCGACAGCAGCAGCAGTGTGAGAAAAGGGCTCCCCCGACTGTCAGATGCCATCATTTGTCTCCAACGTCTGTCAGTGTCGGTGACTTTTGGGCAGGGGCAGTGATCATCTTCATCTTCTTCAAATTCCACAACAAGCACCACCTCCTGTTGTGCTCTTAGATCCACCAAAACGCCATCAAGGAAGTCCCACTTTGGGCCTCCAGTTTCAGTACTGTGGAGAAGAAGTAGAGTCAAGTTGACTAGTTTTACAAATGACTTGTTTGGAATAACGAACGGCTTCAGTAGGCCAATGTTGTTCATTAATATTGTCTATTAAAGTATGCCTTATCAGGTAGGGGCGGTGGGCGATATGGATTAGAGAGATTAGTTGATTATCTGTTCAGCTGGTTGACGCAAAATTAAAATTGAGCAGTTGTTAAAGCCATTTTTCCAACAAAAATGCCAAAGATTTGATGGTTCCAATCTCCCAAACATGACGTTTCACTGCTTTTCTCAGTCTTACCAAAATGTCTGTTTGTATTCTTCTTTTATGACAGACTGAAATGATTCATCGGTGATCGGAGCTGTTGCACATTTTCTGTAAATTGTCTAACTGGTGACTCAACCACAGCCCTGACTCTAAAAAAAGTTGGACGTGTGTGATTATTTGCTAATCCTTTTTGATGTATACTCAACTGAAGTTTATATGCTTTACCTCATCGACTTGATTGATTTTTGTAAATGAACAACCTCGTCCCTACCACACTTTGTGAAACTTCATGGACACTTGGTCAGACCTTAATCAGCAAACACTCTTCGTTTGGAAATGATTGTGTTCCGTTTTACATGTAATAAGTACAAAAAACAAACAAAAGTCCCAACTATACTGTGACAGTGCAACAGTGAGGCTGCATGAACAAAACCAGGCACCTCAAACTGAAGAAGCTAAATGGAATTCATCCATCATTAATTTTATCATTTACATCCATCGGCCTGTGGAACCCATCGGCCCTAGATCCCAATCTGTGGGATGTGCCGGAATGGGTCCGATCCAGGAAGGCCCCACCTCACAATCCACAGACCTCCTGACTCCCTGGTGCCAGACTCCAGAGAATTTCCTGTGTCCTCTGATGGATTGGAGCCAAGTGTGATTCACAGTGGGGCCTCCAAAGACCAGACTTGTTCTGGGGCATCCTTGGGCCGCTCTTGAGGAGCTTTTGCGGTGTGGCAGGGGCACATTGTCCTGCTGGAGGAGGCTTCTGCCATATGGGAGTGCTGTTGTGATGATTGGGTGTGCTTGGATGCGAGTTACCTGTCAAAGTGGCCTACGCATGAATGGCTGGACCCGAGGTTTCAGTGATCAGTGATGTTCCCTTGACCTGTCAGTGGTTTTAATGGTGAGGCGAACTGGGGTGTATTGATAGCATTCATATTGTGATGTCACCCACCCCTTTTTGAATATTGTTTCATCAATGAAGCCAGTATGTTTGTGATACCTGCTGGACCCTCAGAGTGATGAAGAGGAAGGCCACCTGTCAGGCCCTACAGAGGATCTCAGTCGGTCAGTCATGACCCCTCTGATCCCTTCACCATTCATGTATGATCAGAGGACATCAGTTGTGTCTAAAGCATCTGTTCCTCTTTGACATTGATTGAACTTGATATTCATACTAAGAGGGTTTAGTGGACTGTAATATAATGTGCTATCTGAATAAATTCTCAAAATATTATTCACTCAAGGTCCACTCACTCGCTGGTTCTAGAGCTGTTCTCCACATCTTTTCATCAGCAAACAGTTTGTTCGGTTGTTGATGGAGAGTTTTTGTTTCACTAATTCACAAATCATTCAAATGTAAAGAGGAGTGATAAAATCCCATCACAGATCTCCACAGGCCAAAGTGATGTCTTAAAGGGGCTGTCTTAGTCTGCCCAGCAGCCAGAAAATAAGATAAAAATTGCAAATATTCATATGATATGAAACAAAATGTTACTAAAATGACCAGTAATTTCAAACTTTAATAGACAGTCGTAAATATAATTTTTGGCTACTGTAAATGCATGTAGTAACACTGTCAGCCAGTTGCAAAAATGCAGTCTATGATTGATTACCACCATTGATTTTTAACACTGCAGGTGGAAACGTGTTCAGACTGACAGAATGTGTTTGGGCTGTGAAGAGACTCTCTCCCATGTTGGAGCTGATACTGTAGACAGAGATGAGAAATATTTAGTAAGAGGCCCCTGCCAGGAAAATCTCTCTGTGGTTTCTCTCTGTGCTCCTGTGTGGTGAATACATGTTGCTGTCGCAGCAAAATAAATCTGCCCTCTTGTTTCTTTATTCTTTGTACTTCCTTTAGTTCCTTGGAATTGCATTCCTCGGCATTGGATTGTGGGCATGGAGCGAAAAGGTGAGTTTACTGACCATCTCTCTCTCTGTAACCATAAATTGAATCAATCTGTTGTGTCATTCCTTCTACAAATGGACATCAGATCATTGGCATTCGGCCTCTGCCATTCACACTCCGTCGTCTGCATGAAAGCTGTCTGCAGTGGCTTTACTGAATCAGAAAGGAATGTGATGGTTTCCGTTGGGACGCCCTTCTGAACAATGGACAGGAAAAAAGCATCCGATGCATTTTTCAGATTCATTCCTTGTATACTCTCAGCACTTGGGGTATCAGAGGGGGTGGGAGGGACAGTGTAATGAGTTCTCAAGTGTCTCTACTCCGACCTTTAAAGATTAACATAATTGCTTCATCCTTCACATATGGCTGCAAATAATGACGGTCTTAATCTGATAATTATTGTTTTCATTAGTTAACTAATCGCTAAGTCAATAAAGCTCTAAATGCAAAGAGATTCAGAAATATCTGACAACTTTTTCTTCCAAAAATGACCGTAAGAATTTAAGTAAAACGGAGATATGATAATACTCCTTTCTGCAAAGAGTTTGATAAGGAGGTTGATGACTGTCTGTACGATAAATACGAGCACAAACACTGAAGCTAGCTAAAGCCCCTCTGAGGCACATTAATTAGCAGGTTATACCTCTTTTGTTTAATCTGTACACAGATCAAACTGTAAAAAAAAAAAACAAAACAAAAAAAAACACATAATTTTTATGTCACAGGCTCTTATTTGGCTGGGAACAGCAGAGACTTGAGTAAGTCACTGCTCCCACCAAGAACTAATCCAAGTCAAAATCCCCCATAAAACCACAACAACAAGTAGCTTTTACATGTTTTTTGTTTGTATCAAACAAACGAGATAAAACACATTAGTTAATGAGCTTTAGAAGTGCTGGAGGTGGATTTGTTACTTTTAGACAGAGTGAGGCTTGTTGTCCCCCCGATTCCAACCGTTATGCTAAGCTAAGCTAGCCAGCTCCTGACTTCAGCTTCATATTCACGGGACAGAGAGAGTGTGGCATCAGTCTTCTCTCATCTGACTGAAAGTGAATCAGCGTATTTTGTTAGACTATTACTTTGAGTGTAATCAGCTAATCATCTGATTTCATTATATAATTAAAGCTGACTCTTAGTGAGGGTGCACACTATGGGCTATGAAACTTATTCCCTCACTTAATATAGATTATTTTTACTTACCGTGACTAAGCCCATGGAGTCAGTGGACTTCAATCAGACTTTACATTTTTTTTTTTTTTAATGACTTAAAACCTCTAACCCATCACTCTGTTTCACCAGGGTGTCCTCTCCAACATCTCGTCCATCACAGACCTCGGGGGTTTTGATCCGGTCTGGCTCTTTTTGGTGGTGGGTGGGGTGATGTTCATCCTCGGATTTGCGGGTTGCATCGGAGCTCTGCGAGAAAACTCTTTCTTGCTCAAATTTGTAGGTGCCTTTATCAAATATGTTGCGAAGAAGAAAATAGTTTTTAAATGTAAAGATTTTTCAATCTTTGTTCTTCCCATAAGAATATTTGTTAAATTCAGAGAACTATGAATGTTGACATATTTCAGTTCTCCGTGTTCCTGGGTATCATCTTCTTCCTGGAGCTGACTGCAGGAGTCCTGGCTTTTGTCTTCAAAGACTGGATCAAGGACCAGCTCAACTTTTTCATTAACAACAACATTCGGGCCTACAGAGACGACATTGATCTGCAGAACCTGATAGACTTCACCCAGGAATATGTGAGCGCTGTGTTTCTTAAATCCACAGTACAGATGTCACCACAGTGTTGTTTTTACCTTGGGTTAATCGTGGTTTTTCATTTCAGTGGGAAACTGTTGACATATGTGAGATTGTTTTTTTCCTGTCTCTGTTTAACCTCATAGTGGGAATGCTGTGGAGCTTTTGGAGCTGACGACTGGAATTTGAACATCTACTTCAACTGCACTGATTCCAACCCGAGTCGTGAGAAATGTGGCGTGCCCTTTTCCTGCTGCACCAAAGATCCAGCGGTATGTCTTCCTAATAACTCGCCACACTTGAGTCCTTCTAAGTCACGGCCAATTCATTCCCATTCATGGTAAAACACAACCAGTGAGTGTTACTGTGAGTTGTTGTGACTTAAAGTGTGAGGGTCCTCCCTGTGACAGATAGCTTGGTTATCTTTGTCCTCCAGAAGGTTAGCATAAGCCGTCAACTATCATGGCTGGCTTCCAACAGGACATCCAGGCCTCAGAGTTTCGTATTTAGTCAGGCTCTGCCAGCATAGCAAAGTCCGAAGCAGCTGGGAGGAGTTATATTTACCAAGGCACTAATTTGGCAGGAAAATGCTCTAACTGCTCACTGCTGCTCTGTGTGCACAGCACCGACAGTGCGCCGCGTTAGCAAAGCAGTCACTGTAAAGAAAGTTGCACAAGAGTTTGTTTTTTTTTTATTTGAGGCCCTAAGGACATGCCGTCCCAGCAAGACCATCCTCTTTGATAGTAACACATAATAAATAGTATTCACACACAACATCGCCTGACAAAGTACACACCAAAAACGTTTTCAGTCTGAACTCTCAAAATGATAGCACTTTGGAGTTCCACACAGAGGCGTCGCTGCTTTTGTCTGGTCTTGCTCTCCATTAAAACATCACAGCATTTAAAAGTGGTAAGTATAAGACGTTCAGTTTAAAATATAAAAAAAATGAACTAAAATTATCAGCAAAATTTGAAGAAATGAAAGTTCTGTCGTTATGTCAAAGATGTATACAGTACATATACAGTACGTATACAGAGATTTACTAAAGAACTTACTAAAGAACTTTAGAGAACTTACTAAAGTTAGCATGCCAGCCAGCTAGCCCCAGCACGTCCTGTCTCATATTTACGAATGGTTTGCCTCGTCCATGTGTTTTTCTATGACCACCCTGGTGTAGCCTAGGATTCAATCCAAGAACCTTTTTTTTTTCTTTAATTCCGACAAAACAGAAGTCTTCATCATAGGCCCTGAGAGCATTTCTGATAGAGTACAGCCGTGCATTGGCTCTTTACCAGCAAATGTTAAATGAGCCTCAAAAAGCACTGGAGACTTCAAAAATCCTTCTTTGACCAGCATGTGAACTTTGAGAGGCACATAAAGGAAATGGTGAAATGTTGCTCGATTTAACCAAAAACCATTTCCAAAACTGAAGCTCTTATAGAACAGTTTTTGTGACATAAATCTGACTCAAATCCAAGGCTTCAGTCTCAAGTTTACATCTCTGGTCCTCACAGATTTATGCAGCTTTAGTTTACCTGTCTAATACACATCTAGAGACCAAACGCACTTAAGTGAAGTCCAGGTTGAAAACAAGCACCATTGCCCCTTTTATTACATGTTTATGAGTAACTCCAGTATATGAGAACATTTTCTCTGAATGTGTTGCCTTTACCTTTTGAGAAATGTATAAGCATGAACCATCTTCTCTTCGCAGGAGGATGTCATCAATACTCAGTGTGGCTACGACATCCGAGCAAAAACGGTGAGTGACTATGGAGATTGAGACCCTCTTCTTAAAGTAAAAGCAGGTTTTCTAATTTATTTTTCCTTATTTTTCCTCAAGGTTTTTTTTTTTTTTTTTTTTTGGTGGCATGAGGTCATTAGGTACTCCACCCTGGGCACAATATTCCTCTTTCAACGTGTTTCTCAACTTCTCAGTCCTTGAAATTCAGCAGCTGGTTCCCCATCAGCGCTTTGGGCCCTGTGGTATTACTCATGCTGCAGCAATGCACTGAGAAATGAAACCCCTCCCCCTTCCCCGTCATCGGCTTTGGCCTTACTCTCCAGTAGCCTAATGTCAGGAAAAGACTGTGTTTGTTTTCTTGACTTAAAATGTGAGGAAAAAGCCAGAGAGAACTCGTTTTAACCAGAGCCAGAGCTGAAAAACCATGGGCTGTGAGAGTGTTAACAACCAGATAACATTAGTTCAAAGGGATTTTATTATGAAGGGCCACAAAACGGAAATCGTGTGATAAAATAAAAATAACTATGGCATGTGCTGCAAGCAAAGTAAATCTAAACAGGACTGCTGACAGTAACTCTTCAGATTTGAATGTTTTACAAGGACAATCAGTGTGAAAGACTTATTTATGTGTTTTATCAGGACTCTGAGCAGCGGACCTTCATTTATATCAAAGGTTGCGTTCCTCAGTTTGAGAAGTGGCTTCAAGACAACCTGACAGTGGTGGCAGGCATCTTTATTGGGATTGCATTACTACAGGTGAGGAGCAACATGGACAGTGTAGTTTATTATCTGATCTCTGTCAATCTAATTTACCTGATGTTAAATAAATGTTTTTTGTTTTAGATTTTTGGCATCTGTTTAGCACAAAATCTGGTGAGCGACATTGAAGCCGTGAGAGAGAGTTGGTAAGTGGCAACAGTTTGTTTATTTAAGCACGATTTCACTGGGGTTGGGAACAGTGATTTACCAGTGATTTAAGGCTGTGGAACTGAAAAATAAAAAAGAAATTTAACATTTATGTCCTTGTCAGGATGAATTATAATAACTTTGGCAATCCCTTAACTTTTCATCTAGCGGCTAATTGCACAAACATTCATGGTTCCCAGAGGATTAATCCTGACTTTTTTCCTCTAGCACCAGCATGAAGTTGACATTTATGGTTTTCAGTGCAATCTTAAATACTTTATACAAGACCTATTTATCACCAAATACCCGAAAATTAATAATATCCTCACCCCCCGAGCTGCTCATTTGCAAATATTAGCATGCTAACATGTTAGCGTGAGATGGTGAACAGGGAAAACATGCTACTAACATCTTCATTGTTGGTGTCGCTAACATGCAGACAAGAGCAAGTTTTTCAAAGTCTCTATGCCTGCAACAGCCTTAAGGGTCAAACCTTCAGCAACATTACATCACTTAAATGTGAGACATCACATTTCTTACGGTGCGTCTCGCAAGTAGATGAATTTTTACGAGATATTCCTTCTCTACCTGAGCACAGTCTCAGCCGCTTCCATCTGTTTGTTATGTAACTATGCATCAAATGTCTTTTTTTTAATTTTATTTAACCTGTTCTTAAATTTTCTTCTTTTTGTCGTGCAGTTTGTTTACCTAAGACCTCTAAATTTGAAGCTCCAAAAGCAAGAAGGATGTACCAGGTAAGGTGGTGTTAAGTTTTGAAATTAATGTTGCAGTATAAATATTTATATTTGTATTGATTGAGTCCATTGATTCTCTCCTGTGGACTGTGTTTGCACTCAGATGTTTTTCTTTTTTCCACAGGACTCTGCAGTTTGGACGCCAGCCATGAAGCGATATAAATTAATTAGCTCATGTGTCCAGAACCAAGAGTCTCATTCATATGTAAATAGTAAATTTGAAATTATTTTTAGAGTTATTTGTGGCCATACTTTTGAATGTAACACAACCTCTAAAATGTACTGTAGCTCTCATCCAGTACAAGCTAAACAAATGCAATGCAAATTCTCTACAGTATGAACAGCTGTGGTGGCAAAGTCCCAGTTCGGATAACTTAGAGGTGGTCGTAGCTTTTAGCCAGGACAGAGGCAGAGTTGATGTTTTATCAGAGGTAGTGCTTCATTCAGAAAAGAGCCTTGGTTTTATATGTCTCACCACTGCAGTATTTAACACTGCATGTAAGGGTCGTGTACAAAGATAAAAGTGATTCTGGAAATGCACTGCATGCCTGTTGTCTACTGGTAGGACATTGGCACTACTAAATGTATTTCATTTACGTTAAGTATTTTAAAATACTTGTAGAATAGTCACTAGTTTAGAGTGGATTGGCTGGTTAGCACTTTGTTGAATGTTTAATGGAATCTACTTAAAGCTTTGGCGAATTAACTTTAGTTTTACTTACATCTGTGACATCAAGCTTGTATTAAACAGACACATGCAGTTTGTAAGCAGAGTTTTGTGGGGCTGGGGTCGATATAGTGACAAGTAGTATCATGAGGGGATATAATGGGTGTTTGTAGTAAATATACCGAAGCAAGGCAGGAGATGGGGCATCTGAATCTAAAAACTCAACCTTAAGCACTTTAACCTTCATGTAAGAGTGGTGAATCTCATTGGAGTTCTTCCCATGACTGTTAATTTAGTCAAGCAGCAGCCACTGGAGGGGGCACTTTTCCTTCAAAACCTCACCAACCGCATCTGTAACTTCATGATGCTGAAACATGTCAGATAATTTGTACAAAAGCAGCTTGACTGAAAGTGTGTTTCAGCACATTGTAAATAAGGTGCTGTTCTTTGCACATAATCTTATTTTACTGTCAGTGTTCATTCATTCATTTCCTCCTTTTTTTTTTTAAGTGTTGCCAATGTGTTCCTTCGTTGAAATCTGCCTATTTGATGAGTTAGATTTGTTGGTTGTGGGTTTTTTTTCTGTTTTGATGTGGAAAGTTAGGAAACAAGCTATTTCCAAGGCTCATGATGAAGGCATGCTGGTCCCTGACTGAACGTAGAAAGGATTTATAGCCTGCATACACACATTACTTGAAAGCAGACCACACAGGCTCGCTCACCAGCATTTTTTGAAATGCAAACTTTGAAATCCAGATGCAAAGAATAGAACAGCAGAGAATTTTGTGTAATAACCTTTAATAGAGCTGCATAGCATGAAAGTAAAAACAGCCATTTTATGTTTACATGAAACAGAGAACTCGTGTGCAGCCTTCATGAGCTGAACTTCCTCACACGAAAATATTTTAAAAATGTGGAGTCAGATGCAATACAGGAGGAAGAAGTCAAGTATTCTTTTTTTTCCCCACTAAAGGTGCATATGATTGTTGTTGACTGATCACACTTTTTCTTACCACTCAGTGCCATATTTGCGATTTCTACTTCTACATACCCCTGACTTTAAGATTACCTTTGTTTCATGTGTGCTCCTGATTCCTTGTAAATAACTGGATCGTGACAAGTTGTAAATATATATCTAAATAAATGTGGTTCTTTGTAAACTTTTGTCCGCGTATCCATGTTGTATATAGACCTTGGGTTAAATTTGATTGCATTTGGCCACGGTCATTGATAAACATTAAAGAATAAAGATAAATACAGCTCACAGCAAGTGACACGCTTGTGAAGTCCCTTCCTGCAGCTTTTCCTTTCCGTCGTGTCAATATACTCATTAATGAAGTTATTGAGAAGTTTTTGTTGTCCACTGAAGCCATCAGAGATTAATTAATAATTACTCAATACCACCATCTAGTGTCTGTTTGAAGTGAATGTCATCATCCTCAATGTTGAACTCCTGCGGGTCAAGGAAAAAAAAACAAAAACATTTGTTTCTCCATCACTGACAGCAAAGTAGTTAAACATATTTTTCATTTTGTATGTGATGACTTGTGACCTTAATTTACTGACCATCTCTGCAGTTGAAGGAAGATTATTTTGAATTAATTCCTCTTGCGCAGCTTCAGTTTTTCTTTTCTGTCACACAACGACAGTTGGTCACGTCAATTCCCCAGCAGACATTTTAACTTGTTATAAGCAGGTAAGGAAAAGCACAGGTGTTACTAATAACAGTAAGGATTGCTCTGCTGTGTCCCAGTAATCATAACAGTAAGACTGCATGTAGGCCTACAATACCAGGGCCTGCCAGCTGGAGCAGCTAAATGGAATTCAGCCATCATCTACGCATCGCGTGGTTGAAGTGTCTTCGTTTAAAAAAAAAAAAAAAAGCTTTCCCACAGAGACCGTGACCATAGAAACCAGCACAGAGGGTGCCAAGTGTGTGTCGGTTATTCACCTGTTTTTCATCATTATTAGTTTTTTGTTCTTTTACTTTTTAGTCAAAAAATCCCAAAAACGCAGCAGAGAAACCATGATGAATCATCAGTGGAGGGTTTATTATGGACAAATAAGGTGCCATCTCCCTCACACACACACACACACACAAACACACTTAAACTAAACAGGCCATTAGAACTTTAGAACCAGTAACAAGCAAGCTCAAAGCATCAGCAAAATGTTGAAATGATGTCACGTTTTAATAATAGATTCTCATTCCTACCTGTCAGGTGATGATGGACACCAGCTTTGGTATCCCTAAGAAATGTGGGATTCTGCCACTCAAATCTTACTTCATACCAGTTTTAGCTACTATGATGCTCAAACATAAACAAAAAATGGTAAATCCATGGACCAGAGGTTAGTTTTTGAAGTCATTGCAGGATTTTGTCTCTGCGCTGTTCATATGTTGTCTCAGACTGTTTTCAGTCCTCTTAATAGTCATGTTGAGTACGCTGAGGTGGAGTTACCTGGCCACGGATGGAGAGGAAAAACCACATTTCTGTTTTTCTCTTAAAATGAACCTCGTTCACAGACACACTTTTCTTTCAACGCACACACACTCACACACAGATAATTTGTGATTTAGATACCCGGCTTTGATAAGAGTATCTGTTTGCAGTGTTATCAGGGATTGATTGCAAACCTATGATCTGACCTTTGGCCATATGCCTCAGTGTTACATCCAGCCCTTTTCCAGGCTCAACAGAAAACAACAGCAGACTCGTCCCTAACTGATGTAATCATCCTTCCTCTCAAGCATATTCGGCTGATCTTTCTTATATTACTGACTTTTTATCATTTTAATTTGACACATTTATCTTTCTGAAACTGCCAACAAGAGTCCCCCACTCTGATAGGACAATAATGTTTTGCTTGTTTGTGAATTGCCAAATCACATCTTCTGACTAAGTTTGCCTTCTAACTAAACACCACGGAAGTTGATTTGAAAACAGCTTTTACATAATGACTGCCTGTAAAGTTACGTTCCTTTCCTAACCCCCCACAGTGTAACTTTATGCACTTTACTTATTTATTTTTCCACTACAAATTTGGAGCCAATGGAGTACATGTTACTCCTATTTAGTACACGGTTATATATAGTACATGGCTCCCACTTACTTTTCAAGTGATTTTAAAATGTTTCTGTAAACTATTGTAAAATTTGTCCATAGTTTCTCTCCAACTAAAACATTAGTCGCCTCTTAACCTCACAATGACCTGTTTGTAAAATGAAGTTTTCTGTAATTATGTAATTATGATCACCATCTTTGCACAACAAGAAGGATAATATCAGAAAAGGAGGGATAAATTGTTCATTTGTTTCATCAAAAAAGGAAGCAATCGTCCTGCAGTGTGCCAAAGGTCATGACATACTTCCTCATACTTTATCTCTAGAGGATGATCTGTGAAGTCCACTGAAGAAGCACATCAGTGGCTCCTGACTGCTGACTGAAACTGGACATTGTCAGCTTCCTTATTGCTGGAGACGTCTCGCTTCAGGACTGCGAGGAAATCAACACAAAAGGAAAGCTGATATGATGTCTGTGTGCTGGGGGTGAATTTGCATGATCTCAACCTGAAGACACAATTCATTCGCCGGCAGAAAGTCCAAAGACGCAACACTGACATCCGCTGGCTGCTCTGTCGCATTCACATTTACTCAAGTGGTGTAGGCCTACTTTAGTACAATTTTGAGAGAACTTGTACTTAGCTTGAGAACTTCCCTCTTATGGCGTTGCTGCTTTGTACTTCTACTCTGCTATAGTTGTCTAATTTTACATATAAAACCTATGAGAAAATTAAAAATACACGAAGCAGCTTGTTTTCTATCCTGCATGATTGTTTTGTACAATACATGTGACAAGCTAAATATTACTGTAACTACTGGAAACCATCACATTGCTTTGTATGTGTCCACTTGCTTGACCCCCCCAACCCCCCAAAAAAGTTTTCTTTCTTTTCTTTCAGAGTCTTAAAGATTCTGATTAAAAAAATGTTTTTGATGTCTTTACAGAGTTTCATACTTTATTTGTCCACATTTATTTGAGGATTTGCAGGATAGGAATTAAGTTTTGAATGTGTGAAAACGTCAATCAAAAAATAGGTTAATCGTAAGCATAAATCTGCTTTAGGATAAAAAGTTTGACCTTTACTAAAGTAAAGATGATTTACAACAATCATTACAAGAATGTAGAAATAGAGTTTCTAGTTAATCTAAATGAAAACAAAAGATCAGGTGTGAAGTGGCCTTTTGCTGATGATGAAAAGATGTATGCTGCCCCCCCCCCCCCCCACACACACACACACACACACGCACTGTATGTAGATTATTACACCTATTTCTAATATTTTCATTTTACAGATTCAGGCTGTAACTTTTGTAATCAGCTGTAAGTCACACATCACTGGAGTCCGGACTGCATTAACTCGGAGATCTCAGCAGGAGTTTGTCTCAATCTCAATATTCTTGCTTTACTTTCACATTTATCACATCTAAGCTGATTTCCCCTGAAAAAAAAAACACATACTCTGACTGACCCTCAGCTGTAATATACCAAACATTTCGGGTCCCCTGAGAAGCTGTAATTTGAGCTTGAGGGCTGCTTTTGCCCCATTTCCTCCAACCAAGACGCGCCGACAAAGCGCAGACTGTTCATCCCAAACAGAAATTAGGTGAAAGGTGTCTAACATGAGGACGACTCTCTACCACCTCTCAGTAAATATACATTTGTTGATAAATTATACTTTTGCACGCTAATTTTAGAATGTTTTTCTGCCCTGATAACTTTATCCTTGTTTGTTGACTTGTCGGGACATGCAGTCTGCTTGAAAACTAAAACCCAGACGGCGTGTCTCGTTTCTCCCTTGATCAGCCCAATGTGATAATCCCATTTCATTGATCAATCAATCACACAGTGGCGCGCAGACGCAGATCCGACCCTGCTGTATTAAAACCTGACTGCATCTGTCAATCGCAGAAGTTCCTGTCAAATCTGCGCTCCTCGGGTTAATGATTTGCTGGTTATCTCGTACTTAGTACTTGAGCGTGGAGTTTGGAGTCTGCCCTCCCCTCCGATAAAACATAATAGGAGAAGCTCGGACTTGATTTGCCTTTCTTTTAGTGCCACTTCATCCACTGACTCCTTTTTCTCCCTGGGTCGGTTTTGTCTGTTCTGGCTGCAGAGACAGGACACAGGATGTTAACTCTGGTCGTGTTCTTGCTTTGTACAGCCTGCTGTGCCTCAGCTTCTGCCAAAGGTGAGTGATGGATCGTCGTGACCGCTTTCCCTGTTTGCGTTAGTGGTGCGTTTGGGGCCATCAAGAAAGTGGTTTTATTTGGCATAACAAGACCTTCCACTTCATCTTCAGTTTGTAGAAATGTGACATCAGGACTCGTTTGTAGCTCAAAATGAGAAATGCTGCGCTCTGGAAGTTTCTGTATGAAGCCAATGTTGGGAAATTATTGACTGAGGGGACAAGTTTAACTGTGCAAATGAATGAATCCTGGCCACAATGTCAGTGTCCTGTTCACTGTCAGTGCAGGAGCTTCACATGATGCTTCTTGTTGGCATCATTGATTGATAAGAGTAAAGTCAAGAAAGGCAAAATAACACATTTATTTATTTATCTATTTATTTTCTCTTGCTGTTTTGCTTCTGATGTTCCCTGAGAATATCAGCCAGTTGTTGACACAAAATGTGTATTTGTTGAATTCAGCCCCACGCTCTTCAGCGACCAGTGATGAAATCAGACACTGACACGTCAGTCTGTCTTCCCTCGTGGACAAACGTCATATCTAACAGAAGAGCTCATCATTAATAGAGCAGTGGGGAGATTTTTTTATCTTCTGTCATGTCGAACACGCCCTGTTAAATTGCTGCTGGTTCAATCACCTCAGTGCCATCCACAGACAGTATTTCTGTCAGGGAAACAAAAAAAATGGAAGAAGACAAGGAGCACCATGTTCAGTGGAAGCTGTTCTTTCAAAAAGACTTTCATTCCAGTTCCTGTTTTTGTATTTGGGAAGTGAAAAACAGAGCACTTCTCAGGTTATCTAACCACAAGTGAAAGATACTTGGATTTACTTACGATGGTAAATGTCTCAGATCCAGTGTCCATTTGTCACGTATTTTCACTAATGTAAGACCATCTTGTCTTGTCATAACATTGTTTTTTTTAATTATTTTGGTAAAAAGTCAAGAAGCTTTTTTAACAGAGTGCTTTACTCACCTGAACTGCAGACATTACAGAGACTACAGCTGTCCAGTCTTCTAGCCTGAGTTCATTCATCAAATGAAAGCTTAGCAGTCTTCACTTGTCAAAAACACGTTTTCACTGAAAGCCAAGCAGTTAAAAGCGTGTAGATCACTTTTTGTGTGTAGATAAAGTGTGTAGATCACTTTTATCTGGACATCTGAGATTTTTTGAGTTTTTTTTAACAGTCACTGCTCACAGTTGTGTCATTAAATGAGAATACAGTGATAAACAAATGAAGAAAAGTGAATGTTCACTGGGATAAATTCATATCAGGTTTCTTCTAGCTGATATTTGTAAGACGTAAAATGAAACCAGCAATAAGGTATTCAAAAAATGTATTTATCAGTCTGATAAGCTATGACGCATTCTGGACAATGGCTGTCTGCGGTGTAAAACCGACTAAGATTTGGCCTCCACTCACCAGCTGTGTGTCCTGCTGTTTCCTCAGGTGGTGCTGCTGGACCCCGGCTGAATAACAACCAGCTGTACAAATTCAGCTACACAACTGATGTGCTGTTGGACAGGAGCACGGGGTCAAAAGAGGGCAGCGCTGGCTACAGGATCTCCAGCGATGTTGACATCAATCTAGTTTGGAGAGATCCCAGCAGCAAAGATGACCAGCTGATTCAACTGGCGGTATGTCGGCCCAGTCACACGTTGAGAAGATCCCAGCACATTTGTAAAGACGGAGTCAGAATAATGCATATGGTTGACTACGCAAACGCTCTTGACAAAACTGGTCACTGGTTGTAGGTGTTGGCCTGTTTGCTCACATGAATTAATTCCTCAGATCTCCAATGTGAGGATCGAGCATGCGTCGCCTCGATCTGAGAAGAAGAACGTCCTCCATGGATCCACGGCAGAAGGCGTTTTGGGGAAGACCAAACTAGCAGCTCTGTCAAAACCTTTCCTTGTGCATCTGAAAAATGGAAAGGTAAGAGTTATCGGATTTTCTACTCTTGCCTTTGTCATGGACTCTTCTACAATAAGCATTTTAATATTAAACAATATGACTGTAAAGACGGCAGTGCTGATCACCGTCTCTACCACTTATTTCTGGTTTTATCACAGTTCTTAGCCCTGACTGTGACATACTGTCAAACAAAATTTTTAACCATGTATATGTTGGTACACAGTGACATACTTTCACTCCTAGGTTTGAACAACAATGGCTATTGTTGAATATTAACATTAATCTTTGATCTTACACATGTGAGAGATGCTTATAAGTAAGTCAGCAGTGCACTTCCAGCACTCCACTGCTGTCGAGCTTACTTTCATTGTGCTGAAGTGATGATGCTGGCAGGGGAAATCCCAGACAAGATGTGTGTGAGTGCAAAGGTCAGCAGGTTCAGAAGCTCAATGAGTGAATGAATGCACAAGCCTGACTCACACTGGCTCTGGGTTATTAACTGTTATCACGATGCTATTGCCGTATATTGTTCATAATTACCCATGATTGCCACCGAAAGAATAACATCAAGCTTATTGTGAGATGGCTCTTTTACAGGCTCAGGAAAAGAGTCATGATGGTGGTTTAAGATCTTGAGTTAAGATCTCTTTGCACTGCGTTAGATCCCTCTGATTGCCTTTATAATGGGTTTCTAAATGGAAACCAATGGCTTTATTAATGGTTCATGAATCATTTGCTAATGCTTCAGAGATCTTTAAAAAAAATAATAATTTGGGAGGAAACCCCTTTGACCAGCTGGACTTTATGAGCTTTGATTTAAAGATTTATACCTGAATTATTACTACAAAAGTAAAAACTAGCTAAAGGGTGTTTCAAAAGAAAAGTTTCACTCTTATACTGGCTTGTAACTGTATCTATAAAGAATTACCAAATAAAACTAACCATTAATAAGCCTATAAGAACATGTTTGTTTCAACATGTTTGTACATTACATTGGTTTCACATGCCAGTTCTTCACAGATGTATAATGATGATTCAGTATACAGTGTACTTTATACTTTGAAAGGTATCTGCGGCTCATGCTTAGTTGTTTTTTACACCACCTTAAAAGAGGTCAAATAGCAGCTTGTTTTACCTCTGAATATTAATATTGGTTCAGTGTGGAGCACGAGTTTGAAGAATGAGCCAGTGGACGGTGTGAAGCTGAGCTGAGCGTCTCGCCCAGTGTTGTTACCTTATTTATACTGATGGCAGGCTACAGCAGGAAAAATACACAGAGTAGCAGGGGGCAGTCTATTTATGGTGTTCCTAGCTTATATTGTGGCTGAGCACTACAAATAAATTACATTCTGTATAGGAGGCTCTGTAGGATGATGTAATAGGCTGATTCCTCCAGTCATGAGGACACAGAGTCCTCGTGGCTGGAGGTAGTGTGATATGATATTTCACAAGGTGAGCTAAGCTCATTGACTGAGGTTTGGTTACTTTATTATGATATCAGTAACTTTCATTCTGGTCATTGCTATGTACTGATGTGTACTGAGAATATAATTATAGGACATACTCTGCATGCCAGATTAAGTCTTTTTAAAATGCTGAACTGTTAATACCAAAGCATTCTGGTTTGGTTTCTGATCTGGGCTTCAAAGAATAACTTTTATTTTTGCACGCTAATAGTCTCTGATGTCGTGACCATTAACACATGTTTCTGCAGAAGGAAAACTGACACCCTGGTAGCCTTTCTGAGCTGTAGCACATACAGTACTGTGGGTCATATGCCTTAGTAGCTGTTTTATCTGCAGGACAAAACATCTCAGTATCCATCGTTCAAAAGGCTTCTTTAACATGTCGCTTTCCTTTTAGGCAAAAGCATTTTATTCCTACTGGGCCGAACCTGCAACCATCAAGAACCTTAAAAGAGGGCTGGCCAGCTTACTGCAAGTACAGCTCAAAACTGGGATGGTTATAGAGGTAACTGACATACTCCTGTCACATGTATAAATGTTTTTAGCACTTTATTGCATGCAGCTAATGTGAACATGTGTTGGAACAGAATGATGTGTCTGGAAGGTGCACGATCGAGTACAAGGCAGTCAAAGGTCAAGTAACAAGAACTAAAAACCTGGAGACGTGTAAGACTGCTGAGACTGGATTCACCACACACAGTCAGGTTTGTCAGCATCCAGACCACAATGACAAAATATTGTCTTTTCTCAGTTGCTAATAAATCTCGCCTCGATGTGTCCCCATTCAGGTGTTGGGCGTGAACAGGAAGTCCAGTTCTGTTACAGTGTTCACACTTGAAGATGGTTTTATCCGCTCAGCTGTGGCTGAAGAAACACACCTGTTGGCCGTTAATGCGCACAGATCTGCTGCGGCTAAAGTCGTGTCCAAGTAAGTCCCTTAGCAAAAATTTAATCTGTGCTGCCATTTCTGATATGGACACTCTTTAAATTTAAAATTTCTTCTCAGACAAGCCCTCACATTGGTAAAGACAGAAGCTGGACCGCTGGAGGCTGCTGGGAAAGATGTAGCTGGGGTTGTCAAGTCAATCGATGCCAAACTGGCTGCTGTCGGTATTGTGGCGGAGAAGGTCAAGTCCCAGTGCAAAGGATGTCCAACAGTGAGTACCCGTTCACCTTCACATGCAAAATTAGTGAATATGTTACACTGAGACATTTTGTACAGACATTCATAAATAACTAAAATCTTAGGTGAACCCCTGACTTTTCCTTTGGAACAGAAATCAAATGGGTGGATTGCCACAAAATTTGGTGCAATATTCCCACAGGATGAATTTTAATGACGTTAAACTTCTCCTTTAGCGGCGTCGTCTGGTCAAAAGTTCGTCCAGTACACATTGATTAGCAGCTTTTGGATAATGAATTCATTATTCCTGCTAATCATAAAGGCAGTTTTTCCTTGCCACTGTCACCAAGTTCCTGCTGATGGGGGAATGTTTGGTCTGTCAATATTAAAGACTATTTGGAAACTTTAATGTGAGAACTTTCTTTGTGATTTGCTCTATATAAATAAATTGAACTGAAACTGAAATTAAACATCAGCATGTCAGCATGTCTCGGGTCTTGTTTTTGTGGTTTTGGCCATCATTTCTGTCTCTTATGATACATGATTACTCATCAGAGTAATTGCTGAGATCTGGGAACATAGCAACACTGCTACAACAAAGTCAGACAAAAACACATGCGGTCAGATTGCGATGGGTTTGGATTGTTCAGTCATTTTACAATTGGCCTTGTTCTTCTCTTCCAAAGTTTTGCTAACTGAGAGGTTGTTCAAAAGCAAGTCATTATAACTAGCAGCCAGGTTAGGAGAAACAATTGCATTTCCAGTATTTCAAATGTATGTGCATAAAGATTCCCTCGCTCTGCTTTTGAATCAGTCCAAGTAACATTTCAGTGCCCACTACTGCCTTCAGAGTATAAAACAAGGTCTGAGTTGTTCAAGCCGTCATTACAAAATGCCTCCTAAATAGCCTGTATTAGTAATTAGATACTTTATATTTTTGTACTGTAATTACTGACTGAAGACGGGCTGTCTCCTAACCTCTTCTCCCCTGTGCTCCCCCACTTAGCTTTTTGAACACTGGCAGGCCCAACAGAAGCAGCTGGAGCCCACGACCCTGTCCAAAGCCACGGCTCCTCGCAGCTTCCTGGCTCTCATCCATAGCATTAGGAAGGCATCCAAGGACGAGATCCTCAAAGTGCTGAAGAGTGCCAGCAAGACATCTCTGTAAACAGGCTCCTCCTTCTTTCCCATATCTTAATTTGCTGACTGAGTCCATCGCTCTGCTGTTTCTTTGAATTGGTCTTAACCTTGAAGATTGTGAATGTAAGGAGATTAATTCACTGTTATTGTGTTTACCTTCTTCCTGCTGGTTTCAGACCTCAGGTGGTGGATGCTGTGACATCCTCCCAGACCGAGGAATCTCTAGATGCCATGCTTGAATTCCTTAACTTCACAGATGCCAAAGGTTTGGTTCTGCAGGAGAGGTTTCTCTACGCATGTGGCTTTGCTTCACATCCCAATGAGAAGATGCTCCAGGCTCTGCTGGTGAGTGTTATGTTGCTATTAAGAGAAGTAGCAAGTTTTCTTGCTTATTAAAGAAAACACAGGAAGAGATGCTTCACTGAGTTTTCTGTACTGCCTGTTTAATAGAGTTAGCACCCTTGCGGTTTAACAATAAGCAAAAATTAATTCATCTCTTGATCATTTTGGTAAACTGTATTTTCAACCGTCCCTTAGTTTAAAGTGATATTCACCAAAATTCACCATCTACATATATGTCAGACCTCAATGGTCTGATTGATCTGATCAGTCTCGAGAATAAATTGTTGAGTAACAGTTGAGTAATTTCTGTGAATTTTAATGAGAGTTTTCCTTTTACAGGATATTTCAAAGGGAAAGTTTGGCAGCAGTGACATTAAAGAATCAGTGGTGATCATCATGGGAGCCCTGGTCCAGAAACTGTGTCAAAAAGGAGGGTGCAGTTTACCGGTGAGCTCATCGAGATGATAACCAACAACAAACAAAAGCCAAAAATATAGTGTCTATTTTAAGATAAAGTATGTCGAAACATCTGAAAAATTGCCTCAACCGAACATTCTGGAAACTAAACTTAATCTAAATGAATCTAAGAGTTGAATGATGATCTTCTGCTGTATATTTACCCCACAGACGGTGGTGCAGGTCAAGAAGCTCCTTTTAGATGGGCCGGACAGTACACAGGTGGAGTCCGAGGTCCAGATGTATCTCCTTGCTCTGAAGAACTCCATGCTTCCGGAGGCCATTCCCCTTTTCACCAAATACGCAGAGTCAGAGGTGGGAGCTTATTGCACCATCGCCCTCACTGCTCTGCAGAGATACGACGTCAAGCTCATGACAGATGAGGTGGGCCTTAGTGTACAAAACCCTTCATTGTAGCTGATCTTTATGAGTTTCTATGCTATATGGAACTGATTAACATAAAACAGAAAGTGAAATTAAATATTTATATCACTTTTAGGTTAAACGTACAGTGAACAGGGTTTACCACCAGAATCGACGCATTTATGAGAAAAACGTGAGGGCTGCTGCTGCTGACGTGATCCTCAGTAGCAACCCGTCATACATAGAGGTCAAAAATCTGCTTCTGTCTATTGGAAACCTTCCCCATGAAATGAACAAATACATGCTGTCTAAGATCCAGGACATCCTCCGCTTCCAGTTGGCTGCCAGGTTTGTTGTGGACCAACCAAAAGGCTACTTTTTCTTTGAATTTACAACAAGGTTCTTTTTGTGTAAAAGGATTTTTCTAATACACATTGCAGCCACTTGTTGTATAAAATACTTCTTTTTTTTCAGCAAAGTTATACAAGAAGCTATGAAAGACATGAATTCCCACAACTACGACCGTTTTGCCAAAGTTGGGTCATCGTCTGCATTCTCAGGATTCATGGCACGTGAGTGATCAAGCCTCATCTCTAAACCTGGAATAAATTACAATTATACTATTTCAAAATATAAAATCTGAGAGAAAATGAAGAAAATTCACCCAAGTAAACCATTAGCATTGACCTTTCAGACCTGTCACAAAAGGCACATGCACATTAACTGAGTACTTCAACATCTTCCTTCCTGCAGAAGCTGTTGATGTGACCTCCACATACAGTTTGGACATCTTGTATTCAGGCTCTGGCATCCTGAGGAGAAGCAACATGAATATTTACGGTGCTAGTAATGGAGCAATGCTACATGGACTCCAGGTGAGGAAACCACACAATGAAATTAATTATTGTAATATATACAAAACAAGCTTAGCAGGATGGCTGCAGGAATATATATTAATATTTTTTTTCATTTTCATGTTTTTAGGTGGTTTTACTTTCTTTTTTTAATGTTTTAATGCACTGTGTAAAGCACTTTGAACTGCCCTTTTGTATATAGATTATGATATATAGATGAACTTTCCTTTCGTTATGAATTATATTATTCTCATGTCATTTGTGTGAAATGACAAAACACATCATCATCAAATTGCTAATTTGGATGTTCTTCCTGTTTCCAGGTGGCAATTGAGGCCCAGGGTCTGGAGTCACTGATTGCTGCCACACCCGATGAGGGAGAGGAAAACCTGGAGTCATTTGCTGGGATGTCGGCTCTTCTGTTTGATGTCCAGCTGCGACCGGTCACGTTCTTCAAGGGTTACAGTGACCTCATGTCCAAAATGTTCTCCATGACTGGGGAGCCCATGAATGTAGTGAAGGGTCTCATCCTGCTGACTGATCATTCTGAGGTAAGCAGTTACTACTGCATACCACACCAGTTACACTACTCTATAATATAATGAATGCAACAGGTAGTGACAGGAAGACCATTAGTTGTAGGTTCTTCATATCTTAACTGTATGAAGGTGATGGTAGAGAACAGGACTTGTTGTGTTTGATGCCCGGCTGTATGATGACGCTCTGAGGAACTGTATTTTCAGAATTGTAGTTCAGCGTGGTCAGTGTTATTATTTCTTAAAACAAATTGAGGTTTTAATCTAAAGCAGAAGTAGTTTGATTTTGCTGCCTTATATCACCATAAAAAGAAACACGTGCACTGATTGGTGCTGGAGATTGAGGTTTGCATTCCATTTCCTGCTCATCTTCGGTCCTCCAGGTGATCCAGTTACAGTCTGGTCTGAAGGCGAATGCAGAGTTCCAAGGAGGTTTGGCAATTGACATCTCTGGAGGCATGGAGATCAGTCTGTGGTACAGGGAGTCCAAGACCAGCGTCAACAACAGGTAAAGCCCAGAGACGAGCAAAAAGAAGAGCAAAAAAACAGCTGTTGCAGGTGTTTTTTTCAGCAAAGCTTTTACATAATGTTTTGTGCCAGGTATATGGGTCACAGCCTCAAGAACGACCATGGAATGATAAAGTATCTCAATGAGTATATTTGTGAAGTACTGAAAGTACAGTGTGATGTAATACACTTCCAGGGCGAAGGCCTTTGTTGTAGGCAGATAATTCTTAGAACAACCTTTGTGACCGAAAGGAAAGTTGTTTTAAATGTTAAAGCTACGTCACCGCACTGCAAATAGGCTTCTACTGATGTTGGATTCATGTGAACTTTAGAGGGTCTATAAGTGCTGTCTGATTCATTTGTTCCATCGTTGGACACGCTCCAGTATTGTGCTTCACGCCTGTTTCATTTATAGGGTTGTGTGGATATGATGTCAGTTCTGTCTGGTTCTCTATTTTAAAACATTACAGTCAACACACAACAGTAGCAACTGAAAATGGAGCACATCATCACGCTGGTGTCGGTTAGCTTGCAGCATCTGGTGATGAAACAGGATTTGAAGAGCAATACCAAAACTGAAATACGATGTGATTTTCCTTTGTGAGACAGGACTGCACATGCATTTCAGTACTTTTTATGTACCAAAAAAAACAACTTTGTCTTAAACAGTAAACTCAAGAACCAAAAAACTCTTCTTCATGTTCAGTTGCTTTTCAGTCTCTCTTTTTAATGCATTTGATGATACATCTGAAAACTATTATTATTATTATTTTGCTAAGGTCTTAGGTGCCTATATTTATTAGCAAATTATCAGTTGACATTAACATTAATATTTGAAGCAATACCCTGCCTGAGTACTTTTAATTATGCTGGCTTTACTCACACATTTACTCTACAGATGGAAAAGAAAATGGGATTTTAATGGGGATCTAGGTTAAGGAACTAATGCCCTTTTTGGAGCGCCAACATGAGGAACGAAAATACATATTCTGTTTTTCTGTTTTGGGGTTTTCTTTCTACTTTTTCAGACCTCTGTTAAGTGTCACATCCTGAATTCAGACTTGGGGATGATTTGACCTGTGTGTGGAGGGGAGTGGCAGAGGCAGGTGAATGGATCAGCATAGTTGTACCTCATCCACTCTGATAATAGACTTGCAGGCTATCTATAGAAACAGAACAAACCACACTGGCATCTTTGCCAAGGCATGTCTCCGCGGGCAAAGTTACAGAGGTTGGATGTTCAACTGGTTGGCACACACCTTTGATTCGAAACACAAGGGGAAGTTGTTACATGGGAGCTGAACTCTGCTTGTTAGAGCCTGAGCTTTACTGTGCTTCTGAGCCATTGATACAAACTGTATGATAGAAATACATGGTCACAAAAAAACAGGATTCATTCTTTTCTGTTGGGAAGCAGCCGTGGTACAACAAATATTCCAATATAGAGAATGGAGGAGTCCTACTACAACAGCTAACAATAATAATAATGATGATGCTAATGCTCCTTTTTTTTACTCCTTTACCCCATTTGGGACTCACAAAGCAAAAGCAAATCCATCAGATGTGAAACACATTTCACAAACTCATGTTTATACTAAACGTAACGCTATTCTAAATGTGGAAAATGTACAAGTTGTTATCTAATTTTTCACTTCCTTGTGGTTCCAGGGGAGCGTTAGCAGTCACTGGCAACGTAACAGTGGACATGGACTTTATGAGAGCGGGTGTGGAGGTCAGCTTCGAAACAGAGGCATCTCTTGACTTCATCACTACAGTCCAGTTTTCCGAATATCCCTTCTTGGTATGCATACAGATGGACAAAGCTACCTTCCCCATCAGGTATTGTGAAACCCTCCATGTAAATAAAAGATTCTCGTTGGGGTTTTATCGTTGAATGTGCTTATGCCAAACCTAACTGTCTATGCTTGATGTTCTTCTTCCAGTGAATACCTGACCAAGTACGAGAGCTTGTCGTCTGGGAAGAGCGTTATGTCACGCAAGAGCAAGAAGCAACTCATCTCGGGCTCTGAATTCCCTCTTCACCAGGAGAATTCAAATATGTGCAAGAAGGTTTTTGACTCCAGCTGGTAGAAGAAATACGATGAACTATCCACGAACAAGTTGTCCTTCTTACAGCCAGAGTATTGTCACTCAAAGGTTTATTGCATTCAGGACAGCTGCCACACCTCAGGCTCGTGCAGTAAGACTGTAAGAGAGAAAAGTGACGAATGTTTTGTTTTTTTAACAACACATGCAGCGTTTACATTCCTGTGAGTATTTAAGTAAGTTTAATTTGCCATTTCCTTCAAAAATTGGGAATTCTTTAGTTGCCTTTTTATGGATTTCCTTGAAAATGTATTTATGATGGGCACACACAGGATGTATGTTTTATTTTAAAGAGTAATGCTCAGCAAGAATAATACCACTCTAGTTTTCCCAACACAGTTACAGTAAATATCACACTGGAGACAGTGGATTAACTTTCCCCATGAACAGAAACGCTCCTTTCTGTCAACATTCCTTTGTTTTGTTTTTTTTAATTTAAAATGTTTACTAAGGAGGAGCAGTTTATTGTTTTATGTCACTGTATCACTGTTCACACACTTGAAATAACTTATTGAGCAAAGTAATATCAATTAATTACATTTTTTTATGATTACGTGGGTGATATTTAATTGTCCTTACTGAGACGATGAGTGTGCATTGTCTTTACTTTGTACTTTCAAGATTTGTGGTGATAAGTGAATCTTGAGAAATGAATCCATCAATACTTGAATATATTTTTTTTTGTATGTGGTTGTAATTGCTCTGTTTGTCTGAACGACCATGGAAGCTGTAAGACTTTGGAGCTTCTCTGAACTTGTGTTAACATTACTAAGGGTTTATTAGATCTGTAATTGGCTGACAATAAATGTGCACTGGACCCAATTTTTACTTGTAACTTGATTTATGGATTTAGATTCAGCAAAACAATGTGTGTGTGTATGAACAATAGTATAATATGGTCAACACAGCCGTGGGACTTTCTTTTTGCCTTTAAAGAGGCAAACCACCAATTTTAAATGTCAAAGTCAGTTTATTTGTCATGTGCTATATACATCATGGCCTACATAACAGTTGTATAACATCTTGAGCTTTGTTAAGTCTGAGAAACAGACTCAAATGATCTCTGTGAAGGGTGCTTTAACTTAAAGACTACAGATTTATTACAGAAGGTTTGAAAGACACGATCAAGGCACATTAGTTCAACCTCAGCTGCTTTGAAATGTATGGACACACAACACAAAATTGCAAGAGTACTCATCAGGTACAGTGCTCATCACAACCACACATGGTATATTCATAGCATTTTGCCAAGAAATGTGTGTCTGTCAGTCTGTACCACTTTGGGCTGGACTGAAATAACTGTTGGATGTGATGAAACTGTTTACAGTCATTCATGGCTCCCGCAGGATGAATTCTACTGATTTTCTTTATCACGTCAAATTGTTTGTTCGGTACTTGGGTTTATGACTCACACTTTGTGTTGTTCTTTGTGCAAAGTGGCTAGCATTAACACGCTGACATTACGTTTTAGCTAACACAGAGCCATTAGTGAGGCTGTGGCCTCTTAAACCAATGATCGAAGTGTAGAAGTTCTTGTCACTTGGTGGTTTCAAATGTTAATTCAACCATCTGGCAATCATATCATTTCAAGAAGGCAAACTTAACAAGTATGAACAGTACAGTACAGTAGCGTGTAACTAATTTTGTTAGCTACACTGTTTTACTTTTTTGTTGTGTTTTGTTTGTTTTGATGGTTTGTGGCATGTTCAAGGAGACAAAATAAATGTACCTTAGTGGCCTACACACACTTGTTGATTCAGGTGCAGCAATAAATCTTGACTTTTCCTGTGTCACAGCTGTGACATCAGAGCCTCTGCTGGCATCTAAACACAACAACTGGGTCTTAATGTAGATTCCTTAGAAACCACCGAGAGCAGCTGGGGGCAAACCAGTGTCTGCCAGTCTCGCTGCAACCACGGCAACCGAGTAAACACAGCAGCAAACTGTCAGGTTAAACTTAAGCCTCGGCCCGGGTGATGTTTCAGTGTCACCAGAAAGCTAACCTTGCATGCTGGCAGATGCCAAATGTGTACTTGTGTTGGCATAAATCTGTTTGATTCCCTTTGACCCTTGTCATTTGTTTTTTGGATGTTTTGAGTGGTGGAACTTTAGCAGACACAGTAATCAGGTCACGGGGATAAAAGGAAGTGAAATTTTTAAAATGGTCTAAACAGAATATCAACGAATAAAATGTGTACCAGTGTACAGGAACAATCTATTTCAGAATTTCAAAATGTACAAGTACACAAAAATATTGTGTGAGTAGTGTAGGACACATGAATGACTGAACACAGTGTTTGTTATTTTAAAAATATACTGTGAGTACTATTTTTTATACAGCTTTCAAATAAATAACCATATGATTATACTATAATTTGTATTATAAAATATAATGTCTATATTTGTGATTATGAAATAATTTAGTCTTTACTCTTTACTATTCTGACAGCCCAGTATCTGGACAAGAGCTGTAACACAAACAAAAAGAGGGATTTGATTGCACAATTACTTTCATCTCACAGAGAAAGAGTTCATCTGGACCTGAAAATTATTTAAACTCATGGACACAGACATGTTCAGCAGCTTGCATATTGAATTTATTGCAAACATATGTAGGCTTGTCAGTCTACATTACACTCATCCATCATATTCATTACTTTCAGACTTGTAAGTGCAAACACAGCACTTACTTCTCTTTTCAAAGTATCCCTCTAAGGTCATCCTGACCGCTGTCTTTCTCTGGGGCAAACACACAACACAGGTGATATCAGGCATTAAACATTTACATATTCCCACAGGCCATTAAGGCATTTCATTCAAGTGTGTGCCCCTTTTCTTAGAACAGTCATAAATGCACATGTCTCAGACCATCTCACCTTCTTTTAACACGCTTTCTTTGAACACAGGCAAGCATTGATGCAGTCAGTTTCCCACATTCAACCTCAAAGTCAGCAGGTTTATTGAAGGACATCTGGAAGAATGTCCAGAAAAACAAATGACATTATTTATGTTACAGTGCACCTTTGGGTAAAATTCATCATCAATTAACAATGTTTACAATTAACAAGTCCATATAGTGCTCCTGCCATCACCAATGTTTACAGCCATTCATCGCTGTCAGTGTTAGTGACAAAATATTGACAATCCAAGTGCATTAAGTACATTGCTATCACAGACAAAAGGTCATACAAGATACTAATAAAATGCATGAGGGAGAAGGAAGTTTTATATTTATGGCACAAGTATAGCTGGTTTAGTGGATAATCCAAATTATGCTTTTTGCTTGTGTTAGTTTTCACCAGGTTTTACAATGATATGTAAATGTGCTTTAATGATTCATTTGAAATTAAAGTGTTTATTATTATTATCATCCATTTTTAGACAGCTTGTCATCAAGCACATACTTTAAAAAATCTTTGGCATCTCTCAATTTGGACTTGTTCAAAGTTTAAAAGGTTAGCTGGTGATTTCTTTTTACTTTGGATATTTTTTTAAAAAAAATGTCATTTCTCTACAAAAGATTTATAATTTTCGATTGTACAATGTGTTATGGATTAAATGTACAAATTTAAGTGAATTTTCTCCTCAAAGTTCTTTAAATGTTCTAACATGAAATTGCTCTAAAAAGCAAACATGACCAATCTACCGCACAGTCAACAACAAGTCTTCCAAATCACTGCATAAGTTCATATCACTTATTATGAAATCAGCTCAGAGGGCAATTTATATAAAGACTGTCACAGAGGCATAATAAACGTGTATTTTACAGGATTTAGGTACATAGACTGACCAGCAGCTCCAAATACCTTTAATATGTTTTCAGATTTGAAACATGCTAAAAATAGCAGTCTACGGTTTGCATTAATTCTACGTGGGATGTTGGTATAACGGAGTCAAATGTAGCACAATGACCTGTGGTGTCCCACTGTATATTCAAAAGGAAACAGGGCAGAAAAAAAAAGAAAATAAACACAGAGCTTTACTGTACAGAAAGCAATAATACATCAGTATGTTTTTTTAATGAAAATCTCAGTGCAAATACATTTAAACTAAAGAGGTACAAAACCAAAACAAAAAAAAAACCTGACATTGCTGCTGTGTGTAATGTGTGTAGACACACCCAACACATGTACAGTGTGTACGCTCCTGTCTACAGTGAAGTAACACGACTCCTTGTTGTACGCTCACAGAATGCTGAAATGCCATACATAACTCACGGCCACCAACACGAACACATTCAGATACGCACAACTCCCATCTCATTACACAAAAGTGTAAAACAAAGCAACGCCAATAGAGGAAGTTTTCCCCTAAAATGTCTCAGCTGGCTCTGACTCATTAGGCCCAACGCTACTTAGGAAATACTGACCTAAGTACAATGTTAAACCAGAGTCCCAGCTCTGCTTCATCTGAGTAACACGCTTGTGTTTCTCTTTTCTTCTCACTGTTAAATGGGAGGAGGGTATATAAAATATAATATGTATACTATAAACATACACCACTTACATACAGCGTCGGCTGTGCAGGTATTAGCAGCATTTTGTGAGTCATGACACAGGAGTTAGGCGTACTTCATGTACAACATGAGACATGGACTTATTGTAAATATGAAGAGTAGTAATATGATACATAGAAATGTCAGATATGTTTATATTTTGAAATATAATAATTTGAATTAATTATCTTGAAACTTAAAAAAAATAAACTGGTGATTTGACATTACCCCTTAATCTGTGGGTCTCTTTTTAATTCAGTGCAGACAAATGGTCCCTGTCCTCAGAAAACGGTGTTTCATTGTGGTTGTATTGACTGTAATTGTAAGATGATTGTTATGTAATTATTAGATTATTATTTAATTGTAATCAATGTGATCGTATTATGTAATGTAATTACAAAATTATTGTGTGAATTAAAGCAAGACTATGTAACTTTTGATTAACAGCGGTCACTGTGGCCACAAAGAGCAGGATACAGGATAATGACACACTGAATTCTGGTCCATCGTTCAACGTTTGCAAAATATGGGAGAGTCAGGGTGGCAGCAGCCCTCCTGTCCTTCCTGCTGTGTCCTATATCTTTTCCTGGCGCATCCTGAGGTGTTCTCCAGGCAGATGGGATATGTAACCCCTGTAGCACATTCTGTGTCTGCCCTGTGGTCACCTCCCAGCAGGAGGTCTTGAATGCTCCCTCAAAATCTGAGAGAAATAATCAATCATTTTCTGGAAGAGCACCATGACTCAGATTAGGAAGTTCTGACCCTCTTACCAGCAGGTTTACTGCTGGTCACAAACCATCCCTGTGTGCACTAGAAGTCATCCAATCCAATCCGATTTCAGCAGAATCACATCATCCACAACAAGCAGAGATGTGTCCAGAGGATACCATACCAAAAACTCAAATTTGATTTAGCACCATTCCATTGAGAACACCTTGACTTCCTGCAGAAAATGTGGACACAGCTCTCACTTTATAGTAATAATGTCACCTCTATAGTATCTAATACCAGATACAGCACCACAAACATTTCATAGACCCTCCTTGCCAATAGCCTGGTAAGTTTTCCAAGGAAGGTTAAATAACGTGATACCCTAATAGTTGGAGCACACCCTCTAGTCCCCTTTTTCAAAAATGAGACCCACCATCCTGGTCTGCCAGCGCACAGGCACCTTTACTGATTGAGGAGGCACGTTGTGGGAAACAAAATCATAATTTTCTTGTTACGACGTGCCTGATGTGTGCTGACACATTCTAGTGGTTTTCAGCCACTTTAAGTTAAAAATATTTTAACATTTTCAGTGCAAGACAAAAGTGCACCATTTTGTTTTGTCTGCCATTCTTTTCCAACACATTTTAAAAGCGGCTGCATCTGTAGAAATTAGTCTCATGTAATGAGGGTCTAAAAAATCCCCACAGCGTCCAAAGCCTTCAACATCTCAAAGCTCATCCACCCCTGGTGCCTTGCAACTGTGGACACTTTTGAAACACCTCCATGGCCTCTGCTAGTGAAATGGACAAGGACTCCTCTGCAAATAATGTGACAATAAGGATCAGAAGTTCTTCAAATTGTTCCTTCAATTGTGCAACACTATTGATAGTCCAGGTAGGCAATTCTGATCCCATGCTGATCCCAAGCTCTACCTCGATCTCCAGAGTCATCTGACAATTTAGCAGAACCTCTGACCAAAAGTTGTTTATCATGGCCTGCCGCACACAGGTTTTTGTGTCTGTGATTACAGAAGCTTCAGTCCTTCTGGCCAGTATCTCCTTTATAATAATAGTCAGAGGAGAGAATGCTTTTTATCCCACAAGGGATTTTTGGTTGCAATATCACATTTCGCCACTAGGATAAACTGACAAGGTTGACTCACTGTAATGTATCCAGCATGAACAAAGTTACATAGTCTCACTTTAAAAACATGGTACCATTAAATTCATAATAATAAAATAGTGGCTTGGCTGATGGTGTCGTACCGTAATAAAAGTCCTGCCTTGTTTCCTTTTGAATAAACACGCCACAGCGCTCAAACAGCGTTTCAGGAGTTCTAGACAGCAGCTGAATGGAAAGTATTACACAGCAGATTCATATAGCAATATGGCAGAGCATCAGCCAGAGGATGTGGCTGAATGCATCTACCCTACAAAGTGCTGCAATGCATACAGAATACAGTAACATCTGCTGCGTGAATAAACAACGCAAAAGAGCGGGGATAGAAATTGTTGTCCTGGAAGTTGTTCTGGGAAGTAGATCACAGGTGGGCTGACAAGGGTGAAAACTACACTTTCGAGGCATATTCTTCCGTGGAGATCTCTGGGGGTGATGGAGAAGACATAAAATGGGTGTTAAACTCAGACAAATACACTGAAAACAAGGTAAGATTTTAGAGGAGAAACATTATTTAGATTTTGCTTGATTTATGATTGAAGTCGCTGTCATAAGACGTGGTCAGCTGATTCAGTTCCTGCCTCTGAACCAGCTGACCAGATTCAGTCAAATCACTGCAGAGGGCACGCTGCTCGATTTGTTTACGTAGGAGTGCTGGAGGTCGGCGGTGTTCTCCACCCCCTTCCCCCACCTTTAGGAAAAAGCAGAGGGGGGGAGGGGGCTATAAAAAGTTGACCCCATCTCAGCTCCACAGACTCGCTTCCAAGCTGGAGCTGCAGCAGCATCTGATCTCTCTGAGCAGCTGTCCTCTCCCTGCATCAGCACAACAAATACTTTACACTGCCTGACCTTTTCCTCCTGCATCACTATCCCAGCCATGCCCCCGCGTCCCCCACGCAGCAAACGCCCACACCAGTCACACACACACACACACACACACACACACACACACACCTTGGGTTCCTCTTCACACCACTATTCTCAACCCCATGTTAGGCCCCTGTCTGCCACGCACCTGAATCCACATGTATCCCTCATGCTCATGCAGTCGTATTAATTCTCTGACACATTAGCTGAGAATGACCTGTGACTTGTTGTAAGAGTGTATACAGCATGTGAGTGTGAAACTGAGAATGAATTTTAAGCTTTTTAAAAGGTTGAGTGAATTCCTCTGTCTGTTTCTTTCTTCAGTATATTTCTATTTCCTTCCTGTATTTTACTCGTTACTGTCAGGCCTTGCTTTGATACAGTATTTCTACTCTCAGAACCGTACACTGTCTTGCACTGCTGCAAAGTGCTGCAGGCCATCTCTAAAGAGTCAAAATAAATTTCTCCTCTAGTCTTAGAGGAGTCAGCTAGCAGTGGGGGAATGTAAGTATGAAAGTACATTAACTCATGTACTGTACTCATGTACTTTCTATTTTATGCTACTTCTGTTCTTTTATATTGGAGGCAAATCTCGTACATTTTACTTCACTGCATGTATTTAACAGCTCAAGTTACCTTTTACTTACAGATTCAGATTATTACAAAATATAAATTAACTAAGCATAAGCCATCCAGCAATAGATACAGTAGCTGAAATTAGCCCCACGTTTATCAGCTGCAGTGACTTTTAAACATTAATACCTCACTAATTAAAATTCAGTAATAAACATTTTCTTAAATGAGCCAGTCTCCATTCTGAGTATTTTTGCTTTTGGTGTTTAAAGCCTACTTTGATGCAAATGTTAGTTTTAACAGTATCATATTCTGTGTCAACAATTGCCAAAAGTCAGATCCAAACATGATGAAGCACCAATAGAACTGCTTCAGACAAACGGAGACAGATTTAAATGACTGATTTATTTTCTCGACTGTACATTTATTTTAGTCAGTCATTTCCTTTTTCACTGTCTTTAAAATGTTTTCATGTGTTCATTGTTGATGTGAACAACACTTGAATTTGACTCTTGTGCATATTTTAATAATAACTTACAATAATAACATCATCAGTACTGGTTGAATTTCACTTTGGTGTTTCAGTTACTGGTACTCGGCTTACTGGGACACTTAATGTTAAATCATAAAGTTGTTGTGTATGCTAAATATATACATGTTAAACAAGTTATAAAACTCCAAGAGACTGGAATACTGACACAAACTCGGTCATAAGATATGCAAAACGTGTTAGCATGCTAACAGTAAGCAAGCTAACGAGCTAGCCCCAAACCGCAGCTGATTGACACAGTGCAGCTAAAGGTCGAGTTGGAGCTGATGGGTGTTAAGTTAACTCTGAAAAAGTAGAGCCTGACTCTACTTTGACAGACAACATGGAGCAGAGCTTTAGAAGGCTTGAGGGAAGATTTTGTTTTAGCTAACCTTTAGCTAACATTTAGCAAACTACACATTTGGCTTGTTCTTTTCCAGAGTTTCATGTGAATGCATATCTGAACCAAAAGTCTAGTTTATATGTTATAAACAAATGAAAACTTTACAGTAGTTTTATTGCATCCTTTACCATAGTCTAATAATTCTTTTTCATATCAGCTGTGGACTGGTGGTTAATATAATAATGTAAGAATTGTCCCAACTCATTCAGCCCGCAGAAAGTTTCATGAAATGTCACAAACAAGGAACAAACACATTAAGGGACTGTAACGCTATCCGAGTAATTAAAGCATTTATAACACTGATTAAGAATAACTTGATGCAAGGTGTCACTGACTGGAATAGTTTCCTGCGACACCTTCCAGCCCTGAGAATAAACCATGTAAACAAACTCGTGTCGCACTATCAAAATAGCACGACGATGTGTAATGCAGAGAAAAGGGAACTCGCTCTGGACCGCGCCTGAAAATCCAGTCTCCCAGCAAGTCGAGCCACAGCTCAGTGGAGTCAGGTTACCTGTCATGAAGCTACTGCATGTCTATTAACACTGACATGCCACTGCTGAAGCAGTCGAGCTGAGCTGCTGCAACGTTCACCACACAAAAATCATGTCAGAATTCATTTGGTCCATTAGGAACATCACGGTATGAAAGTTATGCTGATGTACAATGAGACCACTTGAGGCACAAGACAGATTATTAACGCGAGAACAGAGGGACTAACAAATATGCACTTATTGCTGTATACCCGAGTAGCTGCTTGTGTGAGCATGGTCCTGTGAAAACTGTGTACATTAAAATGTTCATTTCTGATTACATTTTTGATGGTTAAGCTTCATGATAATGCAGCTTTGAGATAATCTTATGTTTGTTTGCTTGTTCTTTACATTTCTTTTTCTGGTTCCTCAAAACAGCGCTTAATCCTTTATTTCAGTTTGACAAAATAATCCTTGCTCAGGGTTCGCTTTCCACATACTAGTACACATTATCTGGGGATGGTGGATGCTTTTGTAAAAAAAAACAAAAAAACAAACAAACAAACAAAAAAATCTCTTTCCTGTTTTCTCTTTCCAAAGTTAAGAATATACTTTCAATCTTAAAATCTCAGAATGAAGTCATATTATATCATTTAAGTCGTATCTTCAAACTTTTAACTAAGAGATGATAGAGGTTTGTACTTGGCCCTTGATGGTTCTTCATCACTGATGACCGTGAATGAACTCAGCTGACCTACAGAAGAAGGCTGGCATACGCGAGGCATTTTGTGCAGTGCAATTTACATTTGTGTGGTGTGACATTTCTTGAAGAAATACTGTTTTAGATATTTAAATGTATTAAAGTGTCAAACTAATAATTTCACACTTACATTCACTTTGGGACAGAACAGTAGGAATGAAGGAGGCAACAATTCATCTGGTGTTTTTAATCAGGTTAGAAGGTAACTGAAGAAGCATGGCACTGTGTCCATCACGCGTGCAGGACATGTGCTAACTTACATGTATGATGAGATGTTTCCTTGGTCACCGATGCTCCACTACAAAGCTCATGGTTGTTCCATCAAAGGAGGGTGGGGCAATGATTCTTGGACCTTGTTGCGTTGTGATGCTGATAACTGGCTTCCTGTCAGAGCTCACTGCACCTCCTCTGGCGGTCACATGTCCCAAGCTCACAGGTTGCTGCAGTGGACCTCGTGGAGCCTCACCTGTTGCGCTGTAATACGCACTCTCACTGCCTGTTGCATTAATTTCCAGTCTGGGGCTTCTGGAGTTTTTTATCTTCTCTCCAACTGCATCCTCAGAGTGACACGGTGACTGTGGCAGCACCGTCTGGGCGGGCAGAGTAGGCGAGGGGATGAAGCCCGGGTAGATCATGTATGTCGGGGCGTAAGCTCCCGGGCTCAGTGCCAGGGGGGACAAAGAGAGAGGCACAGGGGTAACAGGGGCAACAGGTGCCACAGGAGGATGAGGCATGGGTACATCCACATACTGGCCTGTCTCGGGGTCAAACAGCCTCTTTGTGGTGGCCTGTACGGGTGTGTCCACCAGGTAATAATGTCCTGTAGTGGGATCCAGAAGCATCTTGCGTTGAGTTTGTGGGACTGTCTCTCCGGAAGAAGGAGAAGGTGAAACAGTCGGGACAGATGGCGAGAAACACAAGACCTGCTGTTGTGTTTGAGGTCCTTTTGTTGCCCCCGAGTGATGGTAGATGCTTGATGCTGGGTACTCCATGATTAATGGAGACTTGATCTGCTCTGGTGTTTTGTTTTGGCTTACATTTGAACTCACCTCCTTTGAAACAGGCTCTTGATTCAGCAGTTTGATTTCGTTGGTGTACCCCAGCCCTGGTATGGTTAAGTAGTTCTCAGAGTCCAAAGAGGATTGTGTGATCGTGGGATTAGTGGGAATGATTTTGACCTTTCCCTGCTCCACCTGGTTGCTTTTTGGCGCTTCTATTTTCACCGAAAGTGGAGCCACGAGCGTGTTGGAGCTTCTCATAGTCGATGATGTCTGCAGGGCGGAGCTTTGTGGAACAGGGTTACTGACTGAACTAATGCTTACGTGTGCCTTATTGCCCAAATGAAGGATGCTTTTGTTGCTAAATGTTTGACTTTGCTGCGATTGTGCTTTAAACGCATCATCATCATAGGGAACATGGATGATTTTCAGAGCTCTTTTACCTTCCTGTGGTTTGACTGTGTCTGTGGTATTTATCATAGACTTAGTAATACAATCAGTTTTTGCTGGGTCCAGCTCTTCTGCTCCCTGCTCCTCGCTGGCGATAAGAGACAACACGTGACTGTCCGTGATCGGCTGTGGGGCTTGTGTTTTACGCTTCCACTCATTTCTGTCAAAAACATAAAGCTGCTCCATTGTTTTGACGGCAGCTTTGAGCTTCTCTAACGCGGCCTGTTTAGGAACTGTAGGCTCGTTCCTCCTGTCAGCTGCCTCGCCTGTAAACTTCTCCTGCCTTTGCTTTGTCAGTTTGCTTTCAGCATTTGGTTGAACTTCTGACTGGTCGGCATGTAGCTGCTTGGATACAACCGTTGGCACCCTGCTAGTTGTGCAGTGCGGTGCTGCACTTTCATTTTGAGATGTTTCAAATGAGATTCCTGCTTGTTTCTGTGACACCTCAGCTGCTTGCTGTTTAACATTTGTTTTTACAGACTGACATTTAATCACAATGGGAGATGGTAATATATGCTTAACTGGCTCTTTTGGGGTCTTTTCTTCAAGTTTATCAGCTGCTGTGGAACATTTACCATCACTATTATCCAAAGAAACAAAGCGGTATGAGCTTTTGACCAATTTACGGACATCTCTGACATGATATATTGGTGTTTGAAACTTGCATTTGGTGTCTCTTATGTCTCTAACAGTGAAGTTTGGGATTTTGTCTGAAGCAGACAGGATGTGGCATTTCGCATCACCAGCTGTCTTGAATGTGTTAACAGTGTTGTGACTTATTTTCGGGGTTAACAGGTTGGCAATATTCAGTGTACAACCTTTATTTTCTTTCACACTTCGCAGGCATATTTTTATCTCAGGGGGCTTTTCCCCCTTCTCGTTTTCATCTTTGCCTGGTTTGTTTTCGTTACTGCCTGTTTTGAACTCCTTTTCACATTTCTGCAGACCAGCAGATGCACCTGTCACAGGTGCAGGACTTGGCAAGTCCTCTGGAAGATCCTTGTCTTTTGAAATTAGCTGGCAGCTCGGAACAAAAAGCAGTTTTGACAACATGCTGCTGGTGTCTACTCCGTCCTTTGCTGTGTCACTTACACATGCGGGTTCAGCCTCCTTTACAGGTTTTGGCTGATCTTCTTTTAATGAATTGAAAGCACTGCTTTGACTTTGGCTGAGTGGTGCTTTCTGGGGCTCAGGCTGTGACTTTTCTGAATCATCTGGTGTTTTGATGCTTTTCTGCTCCTCTGCAGCCTCACAGGAAGGCGGTCTGCTGCCCTCCAGGTGTTGATCATCTGCAGAATCAACAGTGAATCCTGAACTTGTTTCTGATAGCTGTCTTTGTAAGCTTCTTCCTTGACTGCTTTCTTTCACCCCGTCTTGATCTTTGGACTGAAAACACGGGGAGAGCGCTGGGTACGTGTCACGGATTTCACCCCTCTCCATTTTGCGCTCCTGTTCAAACTGCATCTTTTTGGAAATGACATTTTTCAACAGACTTGATGCAAAAACTGCTCGTTTGTGCGTGCCCCTCGTGCTATCTGTCTGATGGTACCGCATCTCACACCCTGACCTGGCCAACACAGTCCCACTGACCTCACTGGCTCGTGCTTTTTTCGAGCATTTTGGACGTCTGGCGCCTTCAGGCTCTTCAACATTATATCGGAAATTCAGCGTGACTCCACGCTGTTTTGGCTGAACGTGATCTTTCAGTTCAATCTTTTTGCTAGAGGACGAAGATTGCTGAGAAGCTGTTCCCTTGTTAAGTGCACACATTTTGGTTTGCGGAGCTTTCATGCCGGTAATGGACTTACCATGCCTCTTACCGTCCACACTCTTATTCATTTCCAAATTCCAACTTGCGCTCGAAGTCTTGTGCGCAATTACGCTCCGCTCTCCTTCCCGCGATATGTTTCCATAATTCCAGTCCACATAAGCTGACCATTTATTTAGACCATATTCCGACACAGAAGACTCACTCGAGGTGCTAAGATTAATAGCATCGAAGTATGGACATGCCAAGCTGCGGAAAGACTTGGCGGTTAGATTACGCACCTCTTTATCAGCGTCATCCAGCTCACTAATGGAGCTGGACGCTCCGCTGGAATACTCATTAATATCTTTCCGTCTTAGTTTGGTTGCAAGGTGCTGACGTCCCGGAGCAGGGATGAAATATTGGGCTCTATCGCATAGGGGCCCCGCTCTGGCGCCAGAGCTCACAAAAGAGAAGTGACTCTTGTCTCCAGAGTCCTTTGCGTACCCACGGACGCTGTTGTCAAAGATGCTGGCAGGTTCGTTCACCGCCCGGGAGGACGTTTTTATTGATAAATGAATTTTCCCGGTATGAGCGTCTCCGCTTTGGTTTTTGCCCACACTTTCATCCGAGTCACACAGATCACTGTCCTCCTGCTCGGTGCTGACAACCGCTCCACCAAGATTAGACTGCACTTTCGCCCGGCTCCTGTCCTCCAATATCAAAGCCCCCTCCTGCGTTTCGTCGCTTTCAAAAGACGCATAATCCACAAAGGAATAGACCAAGTTGTTGTCTTCAAAATCCCAACACGTCCCTCGGCCCAGATCGTAGTCTACGTCGTGGTCGAGCTCGGTCAGTTGTATTTCGTGCGTCGTGATATAGTGAGACTCGTCCTCCACGGTGTCGGAGCCGCAGTGGTCGGACAGCACCGCGCTGGCACCATCATCAGACTCCGTTTTGCTGTTCAGATACATGTCCGTGTACTGGAGCTCATCGCTCTCACTGCACGCGTGTTCACTGCAGTCACTCGGGTCGAGCTCGGCCTGGCGCTGCTTCTCATTCCCCGAGTCCTGATCGGTGTTAGGAAGTTTGGTCGGAGTTTCCAAAGGAGGCTCGTCCGAAACAGGCCCAGAGACGGTGGCCCGCTTGTCCCCTGACTGCTCTTCCAGTAAGTCCCCCGAAATGATTTTTGTTTTCTCCTTGACATGCCCCCCTTTCTTTGAATTGTCGCATTTCACAACAGACAGCTGGTTTCCCTCGCCAGTGAAAGTTACTTTCACGGTTTTTGCGCCGTCCGGTTTCATGTCCAGATCCACATAGTTGGACTCGTCGCTTTTTGTCTCGGTGGTGTGGCCCCTACTGTCCGTGGTGTCCTTACCCTTGTCCTCTGGGAGCAGCTTCCTGTGAAGTCCGGTGACATCTCGGTAAGTGAGAGTTTCCTCCGCTGCTTCCATTTAGTCCGGTCTTACCGTCAGGTGGTCCTCGTTTACGATGTTATCCCGACACAGGACGGAAAACTCTGCAGGCTGGAGGGACGGGAGGACGCAGAGAGCGAGGAGGGTGAGTGAGTGAGAGAGAGAGAGGGGGGAGGGGGGTGGGGAGAGTCCCGAGGAAAATCCCACGATGGTTTCTCTCTGGTGTGTATCTCAGTGTGGGGAGGAAAATGTTTACAACCCAACTTTGCACGAGAAGAGACATGTGACCTCGTGACACTAACCTCCAAAAAGTGCCGATATTCAGCACCTTTTCCGGAAGAACAGCTCCCCCTCCACGAGCTGTCCGTGACACTGTTGTCTTTCTCAAATCACTGCAGCCAGTAGAGTCAACACCACCTGTTTCCACGCGTGGCCCAGTATACATATGACTTCATGCAAGGCGCTGAAAAGGCAACATTACAGAAAGGTGAACAGTGATGGCGATAAAACCTGAATAAACTGCTGAACCTGCAGTGGTGGAAAATTCTTGTTTTTGTCCAGACATTGTACTTGCAGTTTTCCCAACCAAGAAAGAAAGTGAAAGATATAAAATAGGATTAAAAAAAAACAAGATAAGTATAAATCTAAAATGCTTTGTTGCAAGCAAAAACGTTCAAAATTTTACTTTAAAATTAGCCTACTTGTGATGCAGTGAGGCCCATTTCAGAATTATATGCAGCCTGTTATATTACTGAATAATAATTAGCGATGCGTTTAAGGGATACCATGCAGGATTTTCCTAATAAACACCATATAGACTCAAACAAAAGCAACCCCTCTCAGTTGTGATCCACTACAAACGTGTGTCAGTGTTAGTATCTACAAGAGACCCTGCTGTCTGCCTGTGAGCTTGTGTTCTCTTATTATTTTTCAGTGTTGGGATGTTTCTGGACATTAAGAACGCTGAAGAAAGACAGTTGAGCGTTAAGTGTTATTCCCAGGTCGTCATTTTGGGTTGGTAGCTAATAGACAACCTCTGAATGAGACTCAACAATGGACTGTCTTTCTCCAGAATGGCATGTGTTTACAAACAGCAACCGACAAATACTGCGTACTGTACCTTTAATGTATGAGCGTTTTGATGTGTCGGATGATAAAAATGGGACTAATTTTACTTGCTTTATATACTGATGTGGCATCTTAAGCTCTGATAGTATATTGTAATTTATTGGTTGATTTATATTTATGTTATTATTCTGAATCAAATCAACATACTGGAGTAAATTTGGTAGCCCTAACCCTTAAATTCCACCTGTGGGTATTTGTATAACCTAAGCTGGCTGTAGAGAATATTTGACCTTTTTTGAGTGTCTCGTGGCTGTTTGAAGGACAAATCAAGTAAAAACATTCATAGATATGGGAAATATTGACAAATAGTGACAAATATTTCTATATATAAAACTTCGCAAAGACCTAAACAAAGATATTACAACATGTGGACACAGTTTACAGGCCACATCGCTGCTCAGTGTGCAGAGTTGAGGTCTCGTGGAAGTGCAAGAGTGCTTTGGGTGTACAAAGAACACTGGAATAAGTATTAAGCATGAATCATGTCAAGTGACTTCATATTAGTACGGTGGTGGTAGTACCACCATTGCTCTGTCATGAAGCAGCTGCCTTTCCTTGATGGAAAAAAATATTCACCGCCAACTGGTGCCAGTCAGCAAAAAGAAGTTACGCTAAATGCAGCAGTTCATGTGTAGGTGAAGATGGAGAATTGTGGAAATCTAATGTGCTATTCCCGCTCCTGCCACTGGACAGCGGTGGGGGGGGGGGGCTCGCAGGAGATTGGACCGACGTAAATGAAGGATGATGTTCAACAATAACGTTTGCCATCAGGGACAATGCTGAATAAAGCTATCTTGCATGGTAATGATCGAGTTATTAGAGTTCTGTGTAAGTGTTGAAGACACAACTGTTGTTTCTGGACGGGGCCCCAGATTGGTGGTATGCAGAAGGGAGGGGTTGGGCCAACAGTTGCTCCATGTGGAGGGCACACTGACAGCCATATGAAGGACAGAGGGCACCAGTATAAAGCCTTTGTCACCCGCAAATCCCACTTTTACCCTCCGTGCCATTAGTGTGGTGTCGCCTCTTAGAAATAATCTGTTTTTTGTAGGCAGTACTTAAGCACAATTTTGAGGTACTTGTGGTTTACTTGTGCTGACCTACTTGAGTGCTTGTGGTTTACTTTACTTGTTTTCATTTTGCTTTTTAGAGGGGACATTGATTTTGTACTTTTCACTCAGTTAGCCAGAGCTACTGCTCACTTTATGGATTAGGATTTTACACAAAATATGATAAATTTATAAAACAAAACAAATAGAAAATGTCTCGTCATGTTTCAGATGGTTGTTGCAGTGATTGTTGACTGCTCCCACTACTTCACCACACCATCAAACTGCACCTTTTGTTTTCATTGTTTTGACTGACAGACTCCTGATTGAACTCCTGTCCTGACCTAAAAGTGTAAAATCATCCAGTATTTCATGAAAATAGGCATTGAAAACAATTCAAATACATTTATTTTATAGAACTTCTACTGTCATCTCCATTAATCTTCTCACGACATCTCTGATTCATCTTGTGACCTTTTGGAGGGGCCTGATCCCTCAGTTTGGAACCACTGGGCTCCAATACTAAGCTGTACATAAAGTATGAAACTGCTGCATAATCACCTCCTTTATACTCCAAACTCTCTAAATAAATATCATGTGTGTGTCATGCATTTCTTCAATGTCAGAACTATTAAAGCCTCAATTTTTGTCGTTCTGTGCCAAAACACAAACACAAGCGGTCAGGTTGAAGTGACCTTCACAAAGCTGATAAATTTAGGCAGCTATTTAAAATGGGGACACGGCTCACGCAAGCATGTTGAGATCAGTTTCTTACGGTGGCTACATTAAAACAGCAGATGTTAAATCATGAGCACCATTAATCAATGCCACAAACAGTCCGCGGTAAGACCGTTTCAAGCCTTGCACACAATGCGTACCTGCTGAACATCTAGATGTCGCACGCTCATCCGGCCAAATTCAGAACAGCACCTGCTCTAAAAATAAGCATTTACGTGTGAAGGATAAGTTGAACAGTAACACACAGCAAATCTTCCAGCGTTAACAAGTGTTGATTTTACAGTGACAAAGTTTCAGAGTTGATGAGTGTTGATCCACTGGCAGAGCTGACGTGGGTCTACATGATCTGCTTCAAAGCATTTGATAAAATCTGATAGGAGCTTGTGGAGTCTGGAATTTGCCCCTGGGGAGCTTGTAGGTTGTTTTTTTGTTTTTTAACTTTATCAAATTTTTATTAAAAAAGTTGAAATTAGCCCAAACCTCAGAGCAGCAGCAGCAGGAGCTCTGATTGACCAGACTCCAGACATAAGATCTGACCAGATGACACACACGCAGCTTTAAATGTGAAAACAAGAAACAAACAACCTGTGAGATAGAATATCTGTTTCCCAGAAAATCCAGTATGTTTTAAACCAGCATATCCTACTGCAGGCAGGTGCATTAGTAAGATGAATAAAGGTGAATAAAAATTGATAAACTTTCTACTTCTACTTCTTCTAACTTTGTTATTCAGTTTTTATTTTTATTTTATTTAAAATGTAAAAGTTCTTCTGTTGCTTTGAACTTGATTATTACAAGTCAGTGCAACAGTAATAATATCTTAACACAACACAATAACAGTGTGATTCCTGATGCTTTAACTTGCTGTCTTAGTAGGTGGGACTAAATTTAATTTAATTATCTTACATCCCGCCGACCAGTTTAATGGTAACAATGTGTCATATTTTACAACATGCTTTTGTTTTTTCGGGTAAAAATGTGAATGTCCAAATCAACTAGTCAGTATCGTTCTAATAAATGTAATAAATCCAGTGGAGAAGGAATGACAAACCTTGCAGAAAAGTTTAAGTACCTCTAATATTTTGTGCTTAGAGCAGTTCAGCGAATGGGTTACAATCCTTTCACCTGTCATTACAAACTCATGCTGCAAATATTCTTCAAATTATTACAAATTCATGTGAACATCCCAGAGTGTTTAAGACACCAATACGTTAGGCTGAGTTCTGTGGAAATGTGTACAGAATGTACACAATAATGCACAAACATTCACGATATTTCCATTTGACACTTAAAACATGACCGTTAAAACGTTGTTCATTCAGTGTAAACATCCTACAGCTTCAATGAAGGGTTGGGATGAGCTGAAATCATTTTGAATATACAGTTCTATATACAGTACTGTCACACTGTGGATTAAGATCTTTTTTTCTTTTTTTTTTTTAAGATCTCTTCCAGCCCTTAAATTATATTTTTACATTTTAGAGCAAAGAGAAAAATAAACTAGAGAGAGATTGTTCGGTATACGTCTAACTCCAGTGTGATATGTCGGTGTTTCCTGTAGGATTGTTGCCGCCGAGCAGCACAGCTGAGTTTCTGATTCGGACCGCTGAGCGTCCTGAAGCTCCTGAGTGGGAACTGGAGAAGTTTGAGCGCTTGAACACCTGCTGTGAAGCAGTCACCAGCAGCCAGACACCGCACTTCTCCAGGTTACACCCTCCTAAACCTCAAGGGTTTCATAGTTCAAAGGTTAAAAGGTCATCTTTGGATTTGAAAGTGTCACATGTGAGCTAGTTTAGTGGATGTAAGGGATTAGAGCGTTACCCTAAACCACGGATAATGACAATTCACTTAAGGACGATAAATGATCTCTGTGAGTATTTAGGTCTCTTTTACTGACCTACTGGTGGTGAACGGTTGAGTAGGTTTATTAATTTATAAATATCGTACCTGAAGAACGCATCTCTGAAAAGTGCAAAAGGGGTCAGATAATTACTGGTGTCTCGTTCTTTGGCCTTTCAGCCCTTACAGAAGGTTTTTAAGTTGTAATGCATGGTGCATTAGGGGCTTGTTGATAAATCATTTATTAATTATTCATAGATCATAAATAAACCATTGTTAAGAACGACTTCTGGGTTGCCAGATTGTTGAAACTGGTGTTTATCTTCCTTCCAGTGTAACACTTTAATTGTTTTTTGGTTTGGCTCCTTCGTTCATCAGGAAAACCTCTTCAGTGAACTCGTTTGCTGCGTCCTTTAACCATGTGAAGTTAAAATCCCAAAAATTAGCAGCTCATCATCATTTATAACTACAGACATATTGTAAAAGTACAAAATCTGTGATAATCAGTGCATTTGTATTGTATTATCACTCACATTAACAGTAAGTATAAACACCAGCGAGGTGAGGTTATGTTTTCCATGGTTGTTGTAATTAATGGAGTATAACTGAGTCATTAATAAAATATTTACGAGACCTGTTTTTAAGAGAATATCTGTTGTAGTTGGAAATAAATTATGTAAATATTTCAATACTGTATAATCAAATAACAAGTTTTTACTGTGTTAATGTGAGTAAATCTGATCATTGGTTTTGTACTAATAGACTTAAGGGCAAAAGTATAGTAACAATAATTATAAGTCAGTAAACTTCTTCTGGATTGTGTACTTAGTCCCCAGAGTATTTTTTTTTAAAATTTCATTTTCTGCTTTCATTTTGTGTTCAGAAACTCTGCGTTCTTCAGTTTATTTTGTTTTAAAGCTACGGGGGAAAGACGCCACAGACGTCACCGTAGGAGAGTCACTAAAGTAATTTAGGCTGACGTTTTCTTGTCTGTGTAAGGACAGTGTGTCGCATTTGAAGCAAAATCAGTCCTTCGACTGTAAATAAGAGCAAAAGAATCTGACTGTGAAGATGACCACCACCGCCATTGTTGGATGTCGTAGCTTGACTTGCGAGTAAGAAAAAAGCGAGCAAGTTAATTTTATTACCTTCATAAAGTTGTACAAACATCCGAGACATGAGCAAAATGTAATAATATGGCATTCACTGTGTCAGAGGTCACGAATAACAGACATCACATGGTCGGGCCTGATATGAGCTGTTTGTGTTTTACGGAGGCTAAATGAAAATAAAGACAGAAATGTTTCTATGCAGGGGTTTTCAGTTCCTTAATCGCATCTCGAGGGTTGTCTAGAAAGAAATAGCAAAGAGATGTTTGCTGTGGCGTCATCTGGTTTCAGCTTGCACGTGGCCCGAGTGTTTCAGAGATACTCTAGCCTAAAAACAGCAATGCTAGATGAGAGCTGTCATGAATTATGCCAGCAATGGCAGACATGTACGGTTGCTCCCTTCTGGCAGTGGGTATTTGGTTTCACTCGTGCTCATAAACTGCTGGTCCTCCAGCAAAGGTCAGCACCTTGTTAGGACCTGCTGCGACAACTAACAACCCTATTGTTTAGTGAATACTTCTTTCTATGAATAATGGTCCTGTGTGCCATCAAGGGCAAAGATAACATAGTGGAAAAGTCAGTTTTATAGCTTTGGGTCAATGATTGTACCTCACTTGAACCTGAAGGCTGTGACCGGTTTAATATCAGATTAAATTACAGACAAAACTTTAACGTTAAGACACTTAGAATGTTAGATTGGATATTAAAATGAGGGTTGCTCCTGAGTATATGCGGGAAAGTGTCTAAAATGTCAGAAAGTGAAAATAAGTGTTAGAAAATTACCTGAAACAAGACAGAAAAGAAACAGACCACGTGTTTCTTGTTTTTCTTCTTCTTCTTTAAATCACTTGACTTTAGTTTTGAACAAATATTTGTGTATGTGGTTACATTTTCTATGTTCTACTTTTATTGTAGGATTAAAGATTAAAGACAGTGATAAAACTGCCAGACAGAGAAATTAGCACATTTTTTTCAGATCCAGTATTTATACCTTAACTTGTCCAAAGACTTTCCCCTTGGTTATCAGCAGCTGCCCTCTAGTGGTGTATTCATGTAACAGCACACATGAACGAAAACCTGCTTACACAGTCACATCAGGAGGAACCGCCTTACTTATGGGACAAAATGCAAGTCCCTTATAAATGCCAGGGTGAAGACTTGCTTTAAGGTTAGGTTGAGGTTAGATTCAGGTTGAGGCCAGAGTTAGGATTAGGATGTTTATTTTCATGGGTAGGTGGTGGTCAAACCTCCAGGAAATGAATGTAAGTCTATGATGTCCGCAAAAGTGATGGAAACACGAGTGTGTGTGTGTGTGTGTGTGTGTGTGTGTGTTGTACGCTCTCAGCTCACACAGATGACCTCTCTGTTGTTCCCTCAGTGATTAATGCAGCAGTTGTGTCTGTCCCAAGCAAACTGATGGGGGCAGATGTTAGACTGGGACCAAGTTCCTCCTCCCCGCATCAGTCAGCCTGGCCGTGCGTGGAGCTGCTGTCACTCAATGCATTTTCCTCCTTATGGGACATTAAGTTAAGTGCTCTGGTATGCAGAGTGTGTCACGTGATAAAACCAACATCCACACGGATCTGAAATCATCACATTTTTGTGTTTTAGTTTTGTTTGGGTGTCGCGCGTTGATTTGCCTGCTTCAAATGATGTGTTTTCTGGCATAAATTCAAGTAAATATTAAATACACGTTCACGCATATTCACTTGTACAGTCTTTCTTGTCAATAAATTGTGATTATCGATGAGTAGAGGTTTTTGTTTTTTGCCCCCCACCCCTCCTTCGTCCGAATCCGAGGCAGCCTTCCGGGACGCAGCTGCAGCCGTATCAGCCTGTGTCAGGGCTTTCCACTGTGCTGCTGCATTTCGATGTCGCCCAGGCTGCTGGTGAAAGCTGCTGCCAGCACCGACCACGGTCTCACTTCTCACCATTAATGTTCAAGAGGCAACATGACATGCACCAAGCAGTGGCTTCTGGTCGGGTTTGCGCTTCTGTGTATTTTTGGCGCAGCTGAATCTAAAAGGAACTTCAAATGTCCTTCAGGATGCTCCTGCTCCAAGGAGACAATCATCTGCGTCGGGACTTCACAGATCCCACGGACCATACCGAGTGAGATCAGCTCACTGTGAGTAACTTATCGCAATTCATCTGCCAAAGTGGATTATCCCTTCAATAAATCAGGGGGGGGAATCAATGCTGCATTCAAGCAGACATTTTGCTCGCTGTTCTGTGCTTCCCTGCAGAGTTGGCGCTCGATGTGTGCGTGGTACAGAGTGTTAAACATGTGCCAAACCGAGTTACGCTTTGATTTGTCTCTTCAAACAGGAGCTTGGTGAACGGATCTATTTCTGAAATTACAGAAGGGATGTTTGCACTCATGCCCTCTCTTCAGCTGCTGTGAGTGAAAAGTCGTTCAAGTCATCAACTGGTTGATGAGTAATTGATATGTAAGGGAATAGCTGGACAGACAAAAAGATGGATCATCAGTAATGAAGCTGTTTCTGTTTGCTGTGGGGGTTTGCAGTTAGAGCAGACAGAAAAGAGCCAACGATTAAAGCTTTAATCTTTGATTTTCTTCCTCAACAGACTTCTCAACGCAAATTCTCTGACCACGATAAAAGACGATGCCTTCTCTGGCCTTCCACATCTGGAATATCTGTGAGTATTATTTGGCAAACTTTCATTGTGGCACATGATTCAGCAAAATTACAAAATGTTTTGTCTGTAGTTTTCTTCATATTTTTTTTTACATTAATAATTAGATACATATAGTACATAATAATTCAGAATTGGGACTGTTTTGCATCTACTCCATCCCCACCCTCTGTTCAGTCCATCTCAGTCCCCAAAGCCCCATCAATGGCCCAGAAATATCATCAATAAACATAATGATGTTTGTCAGCATCCACAGATGCAGTATATCCATCTGACATGATGTACTGTACTGTATATACTGCATTTGGCGTGTCCACACTGATGAGCCTTTCCTTGTGACTCACTGAACAGATTCATTGAAGGGAACAAGATTGAAACAATCACCAAAAATGCCTTTCGTGGTCTGCGGGATTTAACTCACCTGTAAGTCTGCTGTCAGCATCCATCTGGAGCTCAAGCACCTTGTTATTGAGACTGACTGAGGTTACCACTCCAGGACAAAATAAAAAAAAAAGACTTTAAAATGACAATGTTGTGCCTGTCTGTGCTCTGCTCTCTTTGTGGCTCTGCTTCAGATCACTTGCCAATAACAAGATGAGGTCTCTGCCAAGAGATCTGTTCTTTGACTTGGATTCATTGCTGGAACTGTGAGTAAGCAGTTGTGGCGTCAGCAGTGTATATGTGTGTGTGTGTGTGTGTGTGATGTCTTTTTACATACAGGGTGCTTAAATGAAGCTGACTCAGGCTGTGCTTTGTGTTTGGCAGCAGTAAACCCCAGAAGACTGATAAGGACTGGACATCACAAATATTAAGCTTGTACTTTGGCAACTTAGTCCAAATTTTGGTGCACAGCACTGTTATTTGGCTCATCGCAATACATTTTGACAATCATGGAGATTGTCATTTATTATTGTTATTGTCATTGTCATTTTGTCTTCTATTATGAATAGAAATCGTATTGTTCAGTAAATGTGTCCCCCTGATGTTGCCGATTCTTTTTGTTCCCTCTGTCGTCTATCAGGGATCTGCGAGGAAACTCTTTCCAGTGCAACTGTGAGAACAAGTGGCTGATGACATGGCTGAAAAACACAAATGCCACAGTGTCAGATGTCTTCTGCGCGGGCCCCAGTGACATGAAGGGCAAGCGGCTCAATGACGTTCCTATTGCGCCGGGCGGGTGCATCTCCACAGGTAAAATGACAAGTACACAAACAAAGGCAAAGCATGAACTGCCCCAGGCACGACGCCTATAGCTAAACATGTTAAAACAAGAAAGAAAGAAGAAAATCAATAGAACTGTTAAATAATTCAACAGGACACTACTGTGCACTGTTCCGCACTCAAAAACAAATAGACTTCCAGCCTGCTAACATGTGTGCCTCTGAAAATACACACTCATGTGTATGTTCACATTTTTCACTCAAGCACACACATTCTTGAACAACAAGACCAAGAGTCAAGATTCAAGATCCAAGATTGCCTTTACTGTCATTGTATACTTGAATACAATGAAATCTGTAGAGCTAACACCAACATGAAACATCCAATTGTATACAATAAATCAATCATATATATATATATTTAAAGTAATAAATATTCAGTGCAAATGTTGCACAGTAGTGCAAAATGGCAGCGTATATGGGCTGTTTGGCTCTGGGGGGAAAAATGTCTCTAAATCTAGTGGTTCATTCTTTCACTGCCCTGTAGCACCTGCCAGGTGACAACAGTTCAAAGATGTTCAAGAAGAGCCTGCAGCCTTTGTGTGGCTGCACTTCAGAAGAGCTAAATGCTAACGTTAGCATGCCAACACGCTCACAATGACCATTTTAAACTGCTGATCTTTAGCAGGTAGCTAACATTTGCTAATTGCCGCCAAACAGAAATTACTCTTGGGGGGGAAAATATGGAGAAAAAAACTTTATGTCCTTTCTTGTATGTAGCATATAATATTGCTGTTACACAAATCTGATATTGTTGATGTCTGCACTTTCCACTTGTTTTGTTTGAGCTTAAAATCAGAAAATAAAGGAAAAATTATATATATTTTTTTAAATATAAGTGTTATTTTCACAATAGTTATACTATCAGTGCACTGTGGACAGACAAGACAAATCTTTGTATTGTGGCTAAAAGAGACTTTGCTTACAAGAATAAAATAAGAAAGTATGCTGCATTAAAATACTAAACCTAAGATACGACAGTCACAACTCAGCACAGGGTCATACAGGCGCTGTTCACGAATCTCAGCATGAAAAAAAATGTAATTTAAGCAGTGAGCTTCTAAATGTGGACTCTTTCACTTTGTCAGCAGGTCTAGCAGTTTCTGTTTTTGTCTGCATCTCACAGACTTCGTGCGTCATCAGTCCATTCCCATTCAGTCCATGTCAGCGGACATCTTCACCTTTAAAGAGGACATCTATGTGGCGATGGCTGCTCCAAACTCCAACAGCTGTGTGGTCATGGAGTGGGATCACATTGAAATGAATTTCAGGAAATTTGACAATATAACAGGTTTGACACCACCCACCCAATCTTTTCTATAGCATAGGTCTGGTGCTGTTCTGTATTTTTAGTCCATAACTCTAAACATAAAAGTCCAATACATCTCATGTCGTATTGTTGTAGATTTAAAACAACACTCAGGTCTGGGCAACATGCTGGAGTCAGTTTATGATCATTTTAATGTCTTTTAATGTCTGACTCTCTGTGTTGTATGTTATGCTTTACACTCACAGGAAAGTCTGTTGTTGGATGCAAGTCGGTTCTGATTGACAACCATGTCTTGATAATTGTGACCCAGCTCTTTGGTGGTTCCCATATTTACAAGTTTGACGACCAGCAAAACAAGTTCACCAAGTTTCAGACAATCGAGGTCTTCAACATCTCAAAGCCAAATGACATCGAGGTCTTTCAAATTGACAGTGATTGGTTCTTTGTGATTGTAGACAGCTCCAAGGCAGGTTTGTCCACTCTGTACAAGTGGACTGATCAGCCAGACCGCAATGAGACTGGTTTCTACTCCTACCAGTTTCTCCATGAGTGGTTTCGTGATACAGATGCAGAATTTGTCGAGGTGGAAGGGAAGTCCTACCTCATCATAGCCAGTCGTTCTCAACCACCTGTCATCTTCCTGTGGAACAAGAGCACCCTGAAGTTCATACTTCATGGCGAAATCCCACTTGTTGACGACGTGGTGGCGGTCAAAGCTTTCCGGCTGGAGAATGAGTTGTACCTGACCATGACCTGCTATATCGGTGACTCCAAAGTCCTCAAGTGGGCCAATAAGCAGTTCACTGAGGTGCAGGCTCTGCCTTCTCGAGGAGCGATGATCCTCCAGCCTTTCACCTTCACAGACAGGCGCTACCTTGCTCTGGGCAGCGATTATTCTTTCACACAAATCTACCTCTGGGATGTGGAGACCAAAATGTTTCACAAGTTCAAGGACATTTACGTGCAGTCGCCTCGATCATTTACAGTAGTGACCACTGACCGGAGGAACTTCATCTTCTCCTCCAGTCTCAAAGGAAAATCGATGGTTTTTGAGCATATTATTGTAGATTTGAGCTTATAATGCCTAACAAAATAATTAATCAAAGTATTATATACAGTGTATTAGTATATTGCGTGTATGCTATAAAGGAGTCACAAATGCTGTATATCTTCCTTATGCAACTAGAAATATCTTTGTTGTTTTTTTTTAGTCAGACTTCTTCTGCAACTCATATGCATTTCTAGCAATTATGGAATGATAAATGGCAGACCCCAAATTGTTCATTCAAAATTGCTAAGATGCTCAGCTCGGACATGTGTGTGGAAATTGTTTGGCTACGCCACAATATCAAAAGTTACCTTTAAATGCTCCAAACTGGGTGAAGTGATTTGCTTTTGACAACTGGAGAAACTTTGTGAGCAGCCAGTAGCAATTTTGAAGCCACATCATCCCAGTACCTGTGCATGAAACAGAGGTTTTCTTCAAACTTGAAACTAAACTAAAAAATACAGCAGAATGTATTATTTAAATATTATGTTATGAGCTTTAAGCCTAACTGTGCAACTTCTATAACAAGCTACTGTATGAAGAGAGTGCCTCATTAGCAAAACAAACTATAATTTATTCCTGTTTCCTATGCAAAATATATAAAGCTGAATGTTGCTCTGAATTACAATCACAAGGTTAATCGTGTGTTGTTATATGACTTGAATTGAGATTTAGAAGATCTTTAGACTCAAACGTGTGCTCTTTTCTTTACTGATCTTTGATTTGATTGTACAGATTTAATCACAGTCTATTTGGCTTGGAATAGAAATCTGAACAGCTGAACGTTAGCACAAAATGCTAACAAGATCTAACAGAAGCAGTATGTTGTTTTTTTGACAGATTTCGTGAAAATAATACACACTGTTGTTGCCCTTTCAGGCCAGTCTATTCTAATGTCGTACATGCATCTTTTTCCAAAAAAAAATATTGATGCAGAACTGATCTTTTACACAACACTACATTGACAACCTTCAGTCTTATGTAAGAATGAGTTTGTGCAAATGAATTAAAGAAAATCTAACCGCGTGTTTTGTATTCAACTACTTTCACTCTGTCCTCCGTTCTTGGCAGGTGCACAGATTGTGTAATGTGGCCATAAATCAAATGCAAAGTGCCTCAGACAGCACGTTTGAAACTGAAAGTGCTGACAGCACGGGCATCCCAGACTGCATTTTCTTTCAGCTGCAACAGCAGACATAATTATATGGTTTGTTTTAAAGTACAAAAATAGAGCAATTTAGGTGTTTTAATGACATGTTTCTCAGAGAAGATGTTCCTCTTCAAGATCACATGACCACTTTTAGGACAGAGTCATCATCATCATCTTTGTTTATTATTGTAATTCAGTGTTTAGGTGATATGATTGACGCCACAGTAAAAGCCTCTTGAAATAAACTCTTGTCAAAATCTGTGCAAAGCACTGCTGCTGGCGACAGTCTACATATATCTTCTGTCCATTATGTACCACCAACAGCAGCAGTTATTTATTACACAATCTGGATGTGTGTGCTTCCACCACATTTGTGGAAAATATCCTGTGCACAAACAGAATTATTGGATTCTCTGTTAAAAATTAACGTAATAGCCAGAAGTTGCAGCCTGTTTCCTCTCATGCATGCTATGAGACAAGTCACAAGAGATGTGTCAAGATTTCCACAGTCTATCATAAGGATGCACACTGAATCTTATCAGGTAGAAAAACACTGCAAATTTGATCGTTATGATAGAGACTTTCGAACACGAGGCACCTTATACCTTGCCCCAATCAGTGATGTCACAAAACAAGGGGTCAAAAGTCAAAAGGCTGTTATATTTATTTTCAGGTGTTTATACTTACACATTCATTGCTTTGTTATAAACCAAACCTTAACATAATTCAAATAAACAAATAAAATAATAGATAAAATAAAATAAATAAAAATAAATAATAAAATAATAGATCCACTAGAACTCTTCCCAAACTGTTACTCCTACCACATTTATTGTTTTTTTGATCTTTTGATTTAGAAAAGCAAACAAACAAATAAACAAAGTTAAACTAAACATGTTCAAGTTTGAACCATTAAATTAAATTGTAAAAGGTGGCTTGTTTTTATTGAGTATTTTTAACAGGATGGTATTGCTTGCTAACATAATATACTTACGTAAAGAATCTGAATAGTTCTTCTACCACACCATTGATGAAACTATTATTATCTTTTCCAGCTCTTTTCCATAATTGCAGAGCCTATAGGTAATTTTACAATCTAACAGACCTATTATACATTTTCAACCTTTCATAAGGTCACATACTGACCTTGGATACAGCAGGTCACTACTGTAAAAACATATATTTTGTTTGTCTTCATCCATGTTAGTAGTGGTTCCATATTGTCCTCTTTCGTTTCACAAAGCTTAGTTATTTTCATCCCACATTAACGAGGGGATTCCAAATGCGTCGTGACGTTTCTCTGACGTTGGGGCCGCCGGAAGTGATGCGGATCGCGTTCCTCGATCGCCTAATCCGCTTGGATGGTTGCAGAATGTCGTTAAATCTGATCAGCAGAGCCGACATGGCGATGTTACAGTGAGAAGTCACTCTCAGTCATTTTTTATTAGGCTTTGTTTCCGTGCCGGAATGGATCCGTCCGGGAGGAGTGAGAGCGACTGGCAGGGGCTGCTCAACGAGGTGAGAATACACTCACTAACCTCCAGTGACGCCGTGCAGCAGGCTGTCACATTAGCGGTAAATTTCTGTGTATTTAAATGATGCGTGTCGACTCTCGTTTGGAGCCGCCGAGGAGTTAAAAATGTGGTTTTAAGCAAACAGAATAAAAAAAGAATGAATCTTAAACCTGATTTGGTTTCTCTCAGTCTGTATGGAATGTGGATCAGGAAGTGGTTGTGGTTTCTTTCTGTTTTTTTTCCTTGTACCTGCAGAGACATTTGAAACGATCAGCAACATCCTGCAGGTGTATTGACTTTTCACTGGTTATCATCGATAAGTTGTCACATTGAGGAGACACGTCACGATGAGTTTATGATCACCCCTAATTAAACACAGATCCAGTATAATGTAGTAAAAACAAATATTTCTGTTTATTATATCATATGTAGCCTATTTTTGAGGGTTTTTTTTAAAAGAGTTTTAGACATTTTTCTGCTGGAGTTATTCTAAAATAGTACTTTTACATGTACAAGTCTCAAAATATGAATCAGTTGGTGGATCGACATAAAGTTAATTGACCACAGACCTGATAATAATCATTCAGCTTCTCCAGTGTGAGGATCTGCTGTTTTTCTCACTTAAATTAGCTCTATTCAGTAACCTTAAAAAACGAACTAAAACATGAAAACAGATTAATCAGTAATGAAATAAGATCTGCATTATCTGCATTATCTCTGACTCAATACTGCTTCATTATCTTTATCCAATATTATTTAAAAAGTTCTTGGCTTTGGGAGGTGATGCAGCCACTATCCTTCAGTAGACTCTTAACATCTCCTTTAACTTCCTTCCCTTTCTTATAAAACTTTTGCTCTCGCATGCAGTTCATAATCTGTAAGCGGAAGCTGGAGAGCAAGAAAGAAGCCCTTCTGATTCTGTCGAAGGAGCTGGACACCTGCCAGCAGGAGAGGGATCAGTACAAACTGATGGCCAACCAGCTCCGCGAGCGACACCAAGGACTCAAGAAGAAGTACAGAGAACTCATTGTAAGCCTTTTCTCTGTGCCCTGAAGATGCATCATGGCCATCAGAACAGGCAGCAGAATGGACAATAAAATTTGTTCTTGTCCGCTACTGAAGTTTGGAGATGCTGCATTTAATGACCCTCTCCTTTGTTTTTATAACCAACAGGATGGAGATCCCTCTCTGCCTCCCGAGAAAAGGAATCAGGTAAGTTGATTTTAACTTGCACATGGCCTCTGTGCATCATGTCTAACAAAAACACACAATGTGCTTCTTTATGTTTTATATAAATCTATGAGAAAAATAAATAATAAATAAATAAATAAGTGGACTTCACCCATTTCAGTTGTGGGCACACAGCAGCTGGTCAGAGAATCACAGCATTAAACCAAGACGAGTCCGGCTGTCCCTGTGTGGACCAACCGTGCTTTGTTTAGTAACACAAAGAAGCAGTTTTTCATCACTCCCTGTGTGTGTGATTTTGTTTAGACAGAAGAAAAGATAAATAAGAAGATGGAGGGGGGGGGTTATTGTCAAAGCTGCCTTGTTCTGTGCTGCTTTAAATGTCAGTGTCATGTCTCATTCATGTCTGATCCAGGTGAATTTAGCCCAGCTATTGACAGACTCCAGAGAACAAAACAGCCAACTTTCTGAGGAGGTGAAGGAGCTGAAACAGCGACTGGTAGAAGCTCAGGGTGATAACAAGGTACCGTGTCGTACTGTGTACTATATGTGTGTCTTTTTATTCCTCCATGTATACTTCCAACGTGTCCGGTCTCTGCCAGCTATTAATCGCTTTGTCTGGGTTAAGTGAGTAGCGTTGAAGTCACAGTAATGGAGTAATGGAAATGCTGATGTGGGCTCTCTGTGCCGACAGCTTCTGCGAATGACCATCACCAAACAGAGGCTGGGGGACGAGGAGGTGGGCGCGCGACACTTTCCTGCACATGAACGAGAGGATCTGGTCAGACAGTTAGAAAGAGCTCGAGAACAGGTGAGGACCGGAGTTTGCCGCCTCCTGCTCCCGTTTCTGCCTTTTTGAATGCAGTAGTTCAAAGTTATCCAGGTGATTTTCAGTTAATGGCTCGTAGCTGAGCATCCTGTCAAACCAGGAAGACTTGGAAGTCATTAAACCACGTATGCACATACAGTGTGTTGGGGGAAGGTCTGCATATCATTTATGTATGTTCTTTATGTATGTCCCTTTATGTTACTGCGGTTTGCATACTGACGCTCTTTGCTTTGCGTTGCTGTAGAACGAGGTTCTGGAGCACAGCGTGAAGTCGCTAACAGACGAGCTTCAGGACGTTCGAGCAGAGCGGGACGTGTTTCAGCAGAAGGCTCATCGCCTCAACGTGGAAATGAACCACATCCTGGGCAACGACGAGATCCGCATTTTAGACATAGATGCTCTCTGCATGGAGAACAGGTTTGTGACTCTTGTATGCCGGGGTGGCACGGTGGTGCAGTGGTTAGCACTGTCACCTCATAGCAAGAGGGTTCCAGGTTCGAATCCCGGTCTGGGTCCTTCTATGTGGAGTTTGCATGTTCTCCCTGTGCCTGTGTGGGTTTTCTCCGGGTACTCCAGCTTCCTCCCACAATACCAAAAACATGCACATTAGGTTAATTGGCTATTCTGCATTGCCCCTAGGGGTGAGTGTGTGTGGTTGTCTGTCTTTGTGTGTCAGTCCCTCAATTGACTGGCGACCAGTCCAGGGTGAACCCCGCCTCTCGCCTATAGTCGACTGGGATAGGCTCCAGCCCCCCCACGATGCATGGATGCATGTTTGTATGCCCACAGTTAAAGGAACAACCTCCGAAATCTACATGATGCTCTGTTGTCCCACTGCTGCTTGACCTGGCAGTGAAATAATGTGCATATTATATATCATATAAAATATTTATGTATATTTAGCTGTAAAATGAAAAAGATCTCAACATAATGATACTTGAACTTGCGTGAGATGATGATAGAACTGGTGCGGTTTTATAATCTTTCAGGTATTTGCATCAGCAGTTCGGTCAACTTCGAGAAGAAATCAACATACTCAAAACAAACCTGGTGAAGTACAAGGTGGCTGCATTTTTTATTTATTCAGTTCAATGAAAACAGACCCACTTATAGTTTTGCAAATGCTTGAGACTGTGGATTTATCGTGAATAGTTTTCCTCAGAAACAGAACCCTCTCAGTAATCCTTTTCACTGATTTCAGAGTGCCCTGGAGTGTAGGAAGAACTCTAAAATCTGTGGGAAAGCCAACAGTAGTGCACTGACCGGAGTGCTGTCTGCTAAACAAGGTCAGGAGGGTCGTGCTTTTAAAAGCTCTCACACTTTAGTACGTACAGTGTGTGTTGTTGTGTGTGTGCTTTTATAAACCGTGAACCCGAAACTGTGATCGATGATGTGTGTGCAGTGAAGGAGTTGTTGCTGTCTGAGGAAAATGGCTGCAGTTTGCCGGTGACTCCTCAGTCCATCTCGGACCTCAAGTCTTTGGCCACAGCCCTGCTGGAAACTATCCACGAGAAGAACATGGTGATTCAGCACCAACGCCAGATCAACAAGTACTGCACACTTCCCCCCGTGTACACTTTTTCTAGGCTCTGATTTGTTTGTTTTAATCAATAACCGGACAGAACGTGTGGGTTTTTAATTGGTTTTATTCCTTTTTTTAGGATTCTTGGGAATCGAGTGGCCGAGCTGGAGAAAAAACTAAAAACATTAGAAATGTCTGGATTATGGAGGCTGCCAGGTGAAGATTAGCATTTTACTATACTGAAATTGTTGTGTTTTACTGAATCCTGTGTTTTAAATAGTGTCGTTAATATTAATAATTTACATTCGTTATCCTTTCTTCTTCTTCTGTGCTTTCGCTTCTTGCGACCTGGAGGCCTGACTTATAATGTGTCTGTGGGAACATGTGGAAGTATGTTCCTCTGTTTGATCCACTTTCTAACCTCTAAACTTCACCCTCTTCTGTCGCTTCTCATATCTGCCCAAATTAACATTTATTCATTTCCATCCACTCCAACAGTTTGACGTAGTGATGCACAGATGACTGCGTTTGTACAGCTTTTACAGAAGTTTTCTTTGTATAATGTTTTGTCACGACAGAAGGAAAAGACACCATAATCCTGAATCCTCAGCCGGAGGAGTCAGCAGACCCTCCTGGACAGGAAGGTGAATAATCGACCGCTGGGCTTCCATCCATCTCTTTTATGTACATTTTCAATGCTTAAAGTTAGTGTGTGTGTGTGTGTGTGTACAGTATATATATATATATATATATATATATAATTTAGCAAATAAATCATTAAGTGCATGACTTACATCACTTCATGTCCACTGAGGCTTCATGATGTGCTAAGGATTACAGTGTTGTACTCTTTCAACATGTAACATGGTATGAAAATCGACTGTTATCATACCATGGACCCTTGCACACCCACTGTGTTGAATTATATAGCGCTGTAAATTAATTGAATATATAGTGATGAGGAGTCTATTAAAATTAATACTTGTAACAAAAATGGAATATTTCCATCATGTTTTCTGTCGTTTTTCCCCGCCATTTGAGGTGCGCCCTCTTCCTCCACAGTAGTTATAAGGGCACCTGACTGGAGTATTACGCCACCTTCTGCTGTTCTCACTGAGCCAACACCTAATATTTGCATAACACTGAACAGTAGTGGATGAAAACGCGCACAAATTAGCATTTTCTTTTGCCGATTTTCTGAAAATTCACTCAAAATGTGAGCGACATTTGGATGGAAATCTTACTAACACTTCTGTCACCGCACGCCATCTGTCTTTCTCTGTCTTGGTGAGATTGCATTTCTTAAAATTTCTATTCTTACAGGTGATGAAAGGTCAGTAAAAATGGCCATCAACCAGCAGAGCCCCACAGAAGTCCCAGACCGAAAAAGTGGACCACCGGCTGTGTCAGGTGGTCGAGAGGAACTTCCAGAGGAGTCCCCATCACCACCCAGCGAGGAGACGTGTCAGCAGAAACCCTCTTACCAGCCAGCCGAGGAGGAGGAGGAGGAGGAGGAGGCAGAGACGCCAGCTGGTGTACAGTGTCAGGACAGCGGTGGATCACAGATCACAGTGGATTTAACCGCTTTAACGAGTCACCGGTCAAAAGAAGAGGAGCGTCTGAGTGATTCTCCTCCCACAGTACCAGATGTGAGCGCACACCAGCTGTCGGACCTCTGCCACTTACAGCAAAGTTTAGAGGACTCCGTAGAGCCAGAAGATGAATCTGATGAATGCACTGAAGGGTTGGAAACTGCTGAAACGGAGTTAATTACAACGGAGGAGAACATCGACTCCGCTATGTCCTCTGCTGCTGCTGAAAGTTCTGCCAAAGACCGGGACGTCCAGTCAAACCAGGAGACAGAGCTGTCAGTTGAGACAGATGTTTCTGTTCGTCAGTGAATCTAAGGATGGGAAAGAGAAGGATGGAGGATGTATTTATAATGCGCTGCTCCTTTATTCACTCTTACGATTTAATGAAAGAGAAGGTGACATTTAATAGTCCCCTGTCACAGTAGCATGAATGACTCGTAACACACTTAGTGGTAACTGAGCTGTCAGTAACTGATTATCTGACTTGTCCATTTTGTGTCTAGTTTTAAACTGATAAGTTACATTACGTGGCCTAAAGTATGTGTACACCAGAACATAGTGTCCTTGTGTGATTGTTGAATATTAATGTGTCGCTTTAACAGTCTGCTGTCTAAACGGTCACGTCAGTCTGATTCATTCAAACCAAAACATGAAAGGGTGAACTGTTGCCGCTAAGTGGAACCGACAAATCAGAGGTAAGGAGATGGCATAAAGTGTTACATAGATGTGATGATGATTTGGAAAAATTTGATCATTTAGGTGAGTCTGCATGTCAGTGGGGGAGAATTCAGATGACTTAACGGTGAAGGAGAATGTAGTCTGCATTGGAGGAAGACTCAAGTCTCAGGTTTTGGTTCGTGTAGCAATGAATTCAAAATTGAGACGGACAAACTGTGGTTTGTGCCATCAGTTGAGCATATACAGGAAGTCAGAAACATTCTCCTCTATCTTTCTATTCCTTTTATTTCTGATAAATAAAGGAAATAAAAGGAATTCTGATTCTGATCTTTCTGCCTCTGTCCACGCCTCCCCCTTTGAAAACTACCATATCTTACTGTGTTCATCGCTACACCAGCTAATGCAGCTGTTATGAACAATGTTTAAAGGCATAATATTCAGGATTTTAAAAAGATAGAAAAAAACGTCTAAACCCATACAAATGTCATCCCTCTCGGTCATCACTTATGCAGTATTTTATTAGTATTTTGCAGTTTTAGGGACGTTTCAGTGCGTCAGCCTCTGGGCAATGATGTGTTGCTCCCAGCCAATAACGACGTGAGGTCCGGACACGTCGCGATCGTGGTCTCCATCTCTTCTCTGTGGAGGTGTGAGCATGTTCATTTGTGCTTTAGAACGGAGCCTCAGTGAAGCAAAGGGGGAAAAAACCTTTTATGTGTCTGATTACTTGCTTCGTTCGGGCTAACGTTAGAGGAAGCCAATGGTGTGTTTACCAACAGCATCTGACAAATCCTGCAGATTATGCCTTTAAGCTAAGCAGCAGCTTTAGGCTATTATGTTCCTTAAAACATTATATAAATAGTTACATTTCTTTGTTGTGGGAAAATTTACTAACCCTGCTGTTTTTTTTTTCCTCTGCTAGCATATTCTGTCCACAAGCTAAAGTCACTTTTAAAATATACACTGTTAGAGGTTTTTATTTTTAGCATGAAAATGCAGTTCTGTCAAAGCTATACAAAATGCTGCATGATGATATACTATTAAGTGATGAAAATTATTGCATTTTTTTTTATTCCATGCTTTTAATTACTTCACATACAAACATTCCATGAATTACAAGAACGCAGGAGTACATTAACAGAACATTTATTAGTCTGCAATACAACCAAGCCACAACTTCCAGGTTACCAGCACTGATGACGTTTTTGTTATGAAAAATATTCTCACTAGATAGAATTACATAGATGTGTGTGTATGTGATTAATGTGAACAAAAATGTGTACAAAATGTATTTATTTCTGCAAAATAAATGATTTTCAGCTAATGGTTTGTAGTGTGAAGGCTGTGTGTGTATATGTAATGTATGTTCATCAGAATTTCATATATTGTGACATGCTGCCCTGAAGGTAAAGCTTAAAACATGTTTGCAGTGGCAAAAATAGCATGTTGGCATTAGGTTAGCATGCTAACACTTTCTAATTAGCACAAAAGGCAAAGTACAGCAGAGACTGATGGAAATGTCACTTTGCCAGTATTTGATCACAAAGCAAAGCACTACACTACATTTTGTGCCAATCAGTGCAGTAGATGTTGAGATACTTAGTCTGCACCAAAGTGTTGCATTGACCAACTAACTACGGTACTCTGCTAGCATGGCTATAAAGTATGTTATATCTGAATGATTACATTTCATTCTTAATATTTCAAGAAAAGTTGACACTCCAGACCAGTTCTTCCAGTAAGTGCATTGGTATCACACTGGGAATACAAAGGACTCCATGAATTAATGAATATAAAGGTAAAATCTGTAATCTAACTTACAGTATGTACCAGTGGTTTCCAATGTTTTCATTTCAAGGATCCTTAAACTAACAAATTAGACCCCCAAACCCCCATCTTACAAGAATTCTGCTTTGAAAGTGTATAAAACCCATAACCAAAGTAGTCATACATTCTGTCACTGTTTTTTTTTAAAACTAGGGACCCCCTGAAACCCCCTCAAGGACCCCTGGGGGTTCCTGAACCGCCCTTTTAAAACCACTGGTATATACCACTGCTCTAAGACTAATTACCCCTCAACCTCCTACTATACTGTTTCTGGTGATTATTCCAGAGATTGGGAGAGGAAATGCCAATAATGCAGCAGCCAAGCCTCCGGCCTGCGTTTCCATGCAGCAGGCTGCCAGCGTCTCCCCCACGCCCTAAGTCATCTCTCTTTTCATGGACCACCACCGCTCGTCCAATCACAGACATCCCTCCAAACAACGTTGCCTCAGATTCTATCATTGCATTGATTTTTCCTTGCTGGGGGTCAAAGTTACCAAAGTCTCCAGGGTGGTTGGGGTGATGTACATCATATGGATTGTAGTGGCCACCAGTGGAGTCACATCCCTGACTCAGGTCTCCGTACTGATGGATGTGCACCGCTCTGGGCACTGGATCACCCTCTTTGGGGAAGCCGTTGAGGCGGAGCAGGACTGTGAGTTTTCCCTGAGGATAATCCTGCTTAAACAGCACCTGACCGTACACTTTGGGCAAACCCTGAGCTAGTGAGGTGCTGGGTCTCATTTTGCAGGCTGCATACAGGGTCCCATTGTGCTGCGAGACCTCTGGTGGAGCCAGAGTGTCACTGTTGGTTGAGGCACATTGTTGACAGCCAGCCAGCACAACCAACAGTGCTCCCAATACACTCATTGACCTGAAAGATATTACATTTATCAGAAAAGGGCCTTGGATTTGTTCTGTTTTTTAAACTTGAGTAAATGCAGTAACACCACACCATGAAAATACTTTGTTACAGGTAAAAGTCCTGCATTACGTCATACAGAAGTACTGTCAGGAGAATGTACTTCAGTACAGAATCAGAATCAGAATCAGAATTCCTTTATTTATCCCTGGAGGAAAATTCTTGCATGATACTCATGATGCAGTATAACTCTTTTGGGTAGAATACTAGAATTACTCTGTGGGAACATTTAAGAACTATTTTAACATGTGGTGGAGTTCATTTTTGATACTTTCTAAACAGTTGATTGGCTTGATATATTAAGATTCTCATATTTTATATGATCACATGTTTGTATATAAAATCTTAATCTGTAATATATATATATATATATATATATATATATATTTGTAAAAATGATGCTACAACATGTCCCCTTACATTGTATTGGAGTTGAAGTGTGAAGCAGGGGAAAAAGGAATTATTCCTGTAAAGTGCAAAGTAAAAATAAAATATACTAAGACTCACGAAGAGTAACATCAAATTCCTTTGCCATATTTTCAACATATAACGTTAAGCAGCATATTACGTTGAGCTTCATGTTGGCATAATGGTATTTAAAATGAATGTATACAACACACTAATATAAACCATACGAGATATTAGGTCCTGGGAGAGAAATGAGGGCGCAAATGAAGCGCGCAGGCTTTTCTTATAATTACATGAATATAATGTCGCAGTATTTTATCCTGCTGGTAAAGTTAACCAAAAAGCTCAAACGCAGAAACTTCGAATTGCTCTAAAACCAGTAAAAATCCACTTACCCGCGTTGACACATAAGCATCATAAACAAACTTTCACTCTTGATGGAGCTGCTTGCTGTTTAAGAGTGCAGATTTAAAAGTCCTGTGTTTCATAATAGTCTTGTTTGAACGTGTCAGTGGGCGTTTGTTCTGCTTTGTGGGTGGAGCAGATCCTCAAAAAGGACACCGGGTATTTTTTTGCTTCTTGTTTTTATCGTTTGTTTGTTTTTGTTGTCAGCATTTTATGTATTTTTCTCTCTACGGGTGCAGCAGAAACTATTTAATCACTCTGTGGAAGTCGGCTAAAAACATGCAGATTTACACGCAGTTGCTGTTGTGTTGTTGTCTGCGCCTCAGACTGGGACTCGAAGTCCACCTCCTTAAGAAAACCTCCAAACAGCCACAATCTAACATCCAAAAAATAATAATAAACCAGTTACCTTTCTAATCATCGCGAAAAGTGCAGGAAAGATTGGAAAATGCGCGACTAGCATTGAAGAGTGCAGTTTGCTTCCAGTGGTGGAATAACAAAGCCCTACTTCTACCAAGAAACACTCCTTAACTATCATCTGCCATAATCATCCCTTTAAACAGGAAGTAACACTTTCTTTTCTCATATAGTCTGGAGTAAATGTGCATCCCAGTACCATTCAGCTACTTCAAGGTTGAGAGTTATTGTGGGACAGATATTTATTTGGTTGTCTTTTGGACCTTTTGTAGTTTTGTTTAAAAATGTAAACAATGCATTCTGTGTGTGGCTTTTATGAATATGGCTGACACATTAATGCATCTTATGTTGACAAAGAAACAATTACCAAGATATTATTGATACCAATAGATGTTATCCTTACCATGTCAGTGGATATTGGTGGTGTACCCTGTACAAATGTTCAATAACATTATCACGAAACATCTGACAAATATAAAGCCTGCATTTCTGAGGAGACAGGGTGGTTTCCTCTTGTCCATCTCGCCCAGTTTGTAATCCACACCTGCTAGGTGTTGCGAACGCCAGTCCACACTCCAAGCCAGCGGGGGGCGCTAATGTGATCTGCACAGCCACTGTAAAACAAATTTGAAAGGAGGGAAGCACAGGAACCTGGAAATCAAGTAATTCCATATTGCCCGGTAGATTGTGTTCGCGTTAATATATTAAAGAAAAGCTACATTTTCTCCTAAAGATGTCCAAAAGACATCGTCTGGATTTGGGTGATGACTACTCCAGCAGTAAGAAGAGGTCTGATGGGTACGTCAAGCTCCAAAGTGTCAAACATTTACTTTAACCAGTTAGGCACTAGCTAACTGTTAGCTGATGCTAGTTAATTTGGCTAATAGCCACCATGGATGTACATGAAGAACCGAGACAATACAACCATAACTATTCACGTTGTATTGCAGGTTTTAGTCGTTGTTACACAGCGGCACCTGGAACTTCCTCTGATACATGATTATAACGTCAAATGCCTGCTGTGTAGCCATAATGTGTTAATAACCTCGTGTAGCTTGTGGGAAAGAGTCTTGCTAACAAACGAAGCGTTTAGCCGACGTTACCTTCACCATTACTGCACGTGTGTGGCTAACGTTAAGTCAACAACATGCTAACAACCTATGCCTGCTAGCTAAACTTGACTTAGCCGGTTAACGCTAGCTGCAAGTGAAAAGAATGATTTCTTTCGTAAAGTAGCAGTCCACTTTAAGAAATTGAAGCCATTATATCCAGCGCCCCCAACAGTTAGCATGCTTGCTAGCCAAACCTTGGGGGTCTCTTATTACCCAGAAACGCCGTTTCATTAGGTTTCTTAACTTAGTTGCTATTTTCGTTATGTAACGTTACACCTGGTTAACTGTTTGATGCAGCACTCCCTTAGTAAACCAAGGCTACGGTGTTAAGTTTCAGTTGAAACTCGTTAAAAGAGAGGTTAGATGAGTTTTATCGTTATTCTGAAGGGACTGAACCGCAGTTGCAAAGGCAATGCCAAGTTAATTTGTAACTTGTAACTGTAACTGTAAAATGTGCTTGTCACAGTATATGGGTGCGTGAGTCATAGTTCTTTAAAAACTTTAAGCGTCCTTTTAAAATTGTTTTTAATGGAATATGAATGAAGAGAATAGAAGATCAAATGACTTCCTGTTAATGGAATTCTTCTAAAACTGTTATATATCAATACTTATTCAAGTAGGCAACAGTGTACAGTTACATGTGCATACACAACAACAGGCTAATGTGCTAATTATGCCATATAGGACTCACAATAACTACATGTTTTGACTTGAAAATAGTGTTCAAATTAACATACAAGTTATGATTGTGGCCGGGGGTGCTAAGTTTCAATGTTTTCAACCTGCTGCTTAATAATAATATTACATATATATTAATAATTTATTAATAATATTGAACAAGCAGACAAGCATCATCCAAAGGCTGTTATTCAAGCTAATTAAACTCATACTAAATGGATATTTTGTAGGGATGCACTATGATTATCAGCCTCATAGTGGGTGATTCATATTGTTGGTTATCTACTGTTAAGTAGCGCCAATATCACAAAGACATATTACTGTTATTGACTTAACAAGCACAGCATCTACACACTCCAACAGAGCAGCTGGCAGTATGCCTCTTTTAAAGCTGAACTGGTTTCTGCCAGTATACACAGAAGAAAAGGAAAAGAAGAACAAGCCCACTCTGTTTTCACACCCATGACATCAATCTGTAACACCTGAGTAGAGCCGTGCTATCTAACAAGACGAAGCACAGGAAATTTTCCCATCTTAGTTAGCCAATTTGTGGCTTGACAACCATTGCAACTTTGACAGTAGTATAGAAAGAAATCAGAAAAGAAAGTTCTTACTGTCCCACATTGGAAATGTTTATAATGATGACCTGCTCTGATGTTGACAGGAGAGATCGGGACCGTGACCGAGACCGTGAGGACCGCTCCAGGGACAGGGACCGAGACAGGGACCGTGACCGAGACAGAGACCGGGACAGAGACCCAAAGCCCTCCAGTGCCCAGCCTAACAGCACTCCGGTTGTGCCAAGCATGCCAGCCATCAAACAGATGACCATGCACCAGCAGATCAACCCGTTCACCAATTTGCCGCACACACCGCGCTACTATGAGATCCTGAAGAAGAGGTTGCAGCTTCCAGTGTGGGAGTACAAGGAAAGCTTCAGCGATATCATCACACGTCATCAGAGCTTTGTCCTTGTTGGAGAGACTGGTTCTGGGAAGACAACACAGGTCTGAGATGCAACAGACAAACCCATCTCTTATGTGCTGGACACTGAAAGATTGTGTAATGCTTGCGTTGTAGTGTGTTTAAAAAAAACAACAAATGGATTTGATACCCTCCTATTACACAATTGTATCTGAATTAATTACAACCTTTTCCTCAATCTCCAGATCCCACAGTGGTGTGTGGACATGGTGAGGGGCTTGCCTGGCCCTAAGCGGGCAGTCGCTTGTACTCAGCCCAGGAGAGTGGCAGCTATGAGCGTGGCTCAAAGGGTGGCGGATGAAATGGACGTCATGCTTGGACAGGAAGTTGGGTACTCCATCCGATTTGAGGACTGTAGCTCTGCCAAGACTATACTCAAGTAAGTGACTGAAGTCTGGTAATGCACAGTAAATGCTTTTTATAGGAATGAAACACTCAGTCCAGAGCATCTCATTCTAACAAAGCATGTCTATAATTTCTGTAGGTATATGACTGATGGTATGTTACTAAGAGAGGCTATGAATGACCCGCTGCTGGAGCGTTATGGTGTTATCATTCTGGACGAGGCCCACGAGCGAACTCTGGCTACAGATATCCTGATGGGAGTACTCAAGGAGGTGGTGCGTCAAAGACCGGATTTGAAGGTATTCATCTACTGTTAAACAACAGCAGTTTATCATTTGTGTGTCTTTATTACAGCGTTTGTAATGGTGTGTTATAAGCAGGTGCTTTAGTAAGTCTGCAAGTCAAAGAGAACATTTATCTTTGTGCAAAACACAAACAGACAAATAAACAGAAAAGAAACACTTGTGCCTCCCAGGGACTCACACTTTTGTTCTCATGGGATCAACTAATATGGGGTTTAGGAATTAGTAATTAAAATAGGCTGTTTTATTTATTGTTTTGTGAACAAGTCTCAACATACAGATAGTGGCATATTGATGCTGAATTAGAATAAATACGAGTTGAAAAATGTGTACAGCAACGTTTTTCCTTAACGCTCAGGTGATCGTCATGAGTGCCACTCTAGATGCTGGGAAGTTCCAGGTTTACTTCGACAACTGTCCCCTCCTGACTATTCCCGGACGTACGCATCCTGTGGAGATATTCTACACCCCCGAACCGGAGCGAGACTACCTTGAGGCAGCGATACGCACTGTCATCCAGATTCATATGTGTGAGGAAGATGAAGGTGACTGCCTTCTTTTTCTCACTGGTCAAGAGGTAAGACTTTAATGGTTGTGTTGCTTGGTTTAGTGTACTTCTCATCATAACCACGTTGCTCATATTCCTCAACACACAATGTGATTTTTTTTTTTTTCCAGGAAATTGATGAGGCTTGCAAACGGATCAAGCGTGAGGTAGATGACCTTGGACCTGAAGTAGGGGACATCAAAATCATTCCACTGTATTCCACATTGCCTCCACAACAGCAGCAAAGGATCTTTGAGCCACCTCCTCCAAGAAAGCCCAATGGTGCGATAGGAAGAAAGGTATGTTTTAAGTAATAATACAGAAACATTTTAGCAAACTTCAAAATTAATTCTGAAATTATTGTATAATACATCTTACAGTGTGGATGCCTTCATATAAGGTGCCCATTTGCATTTTCACCCACTTGTCAGATTTTGATGACGGCATGTTGCTTCATCCTCAGGTTGTGGTTTCAACAAACATTGCTGAGACCTCTCTGACAATTGATGGTGTGGTGTTTGTCATTGATCCTGGATTTGCCAAGCAAAAGGTGAGCAAAGGATGACTCACCTCACTGCGTTTTTATTGTATTTAATCCTGTGAAATCTGGCAAAATTGATTGAAAAGTGATCCCAAATAGTGTGGAAGCCAGACCTGGTCCAGTAATCAGCTTAAACAAGTGTGATGTGGAAACTTGAAGCCTCCAGTAGAAGGGGCTTTACAGTGGTGTAGGAGACATCTTGTGTCCTACCACAGTGAAATAAAAAGTATTTACATATTCTGAATTTTTTAGCAATGGAACTGGAATAGGTGGCATTTTAAGGATTTTAATGTATTAATTCTACTTTGAGCAAAAACCTTGTCAGACACACATTAAGGGATTTTTATATATATATGCCATAATACATGCGTGGAGAGACTCTTTATACATGCTTTCAAATGTGCCCAGGTTTACAATCCTCGTATCAGAGTCGAGTCCCTGCTCGTCACGGCCATCAGTAAAGCTTCTGCCCAGCAGAGGGCGGGACGAGCTGGCAGAACACGTCCAGGGAAATGTTTCCGTCTGTACACAGAGAAGGCCTACAAAACAGAGATGCAGGCAAGTGGCAACAGTTACGCATTCTTGTCGTCTTCACTTTTTGAGCTTTGGATGTAGACAGGAGCAAAAACCTCAGTTAGTTTAAGCCGTTCTCAGAATGACTACAGATATTGTTAGCACATTTATGCTTGTTTTTTGGTCATTTGTTTGTTAACACTGTAATCATCCCCACTCCAGGATAACACGTATCCTGAGATTCTTCGATCCAACTTGGGATCTGTTGTGCTGCAGCTAAAAAAAACTGGGTATCGATGACCTTGTGCACTTTGACTTCATGGATCCACCAGGTGAGTCAGCGTGCGTTAGTTTGAGGAATAACACATTTGTCGATTCCTGCTTAGGTGTGACTCTGACCTTCCTGTGTGTCTCCTCCCTCACTCCATTTTTCAGCCCCCGAGACACTGATGAGAGCCCTCGAGCTGCTGAATTACCTGGCAGCTTTGAATGACGACGGTGACCTGACAGAGCTGGGCTCCATGATGGCAGAGTTCCCTTTGGACCCCCAGCTGGCTAAGATGGTCATTGCCAGCTGCGAGTTTAACTGCTCTAACGAGATCCTTTCCATTACTGCCATGCTGTCAGGTAATGCCCAGGACTGGGCTGACATCTTCCTTGCCTTCTGTGGGCCAAGTCTATCAGGGTTTACTCACTACTGCTCCCTGGTGGTATAGGGGGGGGAAAGTATTCTACCTAGACCTTAGTTTGTCCGCAGCATTTTGGAACATGTGGGTGAAGGGAGGACTATTTATCATACATAACTGCATGTTTAATTTGGTATTATTGAAGTTTTACACATTTTTAATTCTGTAGCTACAAATTATCATCCCACTTTCATATGGTAAAGTTTCTGAATTTAAGTAAAATGAAAACAAGTGCAGATGGCACAATATTATCAAGTTACCATCTGAATTATACTTGCATCCAGATGTGCAAAAGTGGCAAATGTTTTTATCTTTGGGTTGAATTTTTAGCAAAAATGTAGGGTAGGTGGTAAACCTCTTCCAGCATACTGTGTTCTTGTTCTCCAAAGTGTTTTTTTGTTGTTTTTTTTTTGCGATCTCGCCTTTATCACATGATGTCTTAGATTGTTCAAGGAGTTATGCAAGTAGTTTTTTGGAAGAGAGTGTGGCATGTTTAATTTTGATGGAAAAATACTTGAGTTTCATAACAATGAGACCGAGCTTTGAACAAAGATTTTCATTCTCCCTTAGGAAAAATGCCTCTTTTTCTTAGCCCTGAAAATCCTGTATAAACTCATACGTCATCATCCAGAAAGTCTTTATACTCAGCAAATTGCGTTTTGGTTGGAATGCCTTTCACTCTGGGCAGCTTCTCTTAAATTTTAAAGATCCACAATTTTAATTGAAGGCCGTAATATCTACTGTCTGTTTATTGACTATAGAGTAAGCTTTTCATTGTTAATTGCCACAGTGTTTCATCAGCAAAGCAAATGGATAGGGCAGGCACCACTTGAATTTCTTCATATTCATCTCATTTATCAGAATTGTCTTTTTTATTACTGAAATAATGCACTGTGAATTGTACTTATGAATCGTTATCATGTGTAGCCTGGAAGTATTTTACTTATCTGCTGTCTTGACAGCCTTGCCTAACTGTTATGTGTCGATATCAAAAAGTTAAATTTCTGAATCCTGAAAAGTTAAAACATTGCTGGTGTCCCTAACACTTTGTAGTTGTGTGAAAACTCTTGTTTTACAGATGTGGTTTAATGACCCCCCACTCTCTACGAGATAATAGCCATTACAGTTGGGAATGACCATGAGAAAAGACTGCAGCCCCCTTTGATAGAGCTTGTGGTCCTGCCCTGTCCCAACGCAGTGTCAAGTGCCCTAGCATCATAGGCTTTGCTCCATTTTTCTGTGAATGTTTGACTCATCCCTATGGGCGGCTTTGTTGGGGCCCATACCAACCTTGTTTAGTCCCACAGTGTTTTGTCCGTCCCACGGAGGCTAAGAAGGCAGCAGACGAGTCCAAGATGAGGTTTGCTCACATCGACGGAGACCACTTGACGCTGCTCAACGTCTATCACGCCTTCAAACAAAGTGAGCATCTGTCTTTATAGATCACTTCGAGACACATTTCAAGCCATAAATATACCAATGATAACTTTTAGTATGATGATTTTTTTTTTCCCAGTTTCTTTTCTTCTTCAAATGAAGTTCTTACAATTAGACCTGCTATGTGAATAAGGTTAACTGCAAGTCCATCCTCAAATTTGCATTGTTTCAACATGACTTGTGAAAGTTTTATATTGGACGATGGTGGCTTATATACTGGCAGTGATGATGCCACAAAATCACACTTGAACATACCCATCTTAAACTCAGAGTTGAGCACAGAGAAATGTTTCTCTGCCTGCAGATGAATGCAGAAAGCCTTCAGTGAGGGATTTTAAGTTCTGTACAATACCTGTGTCTCCCCCCCCCCCCATCATCATGTTGAAGCACTAAATTGCTGTCGTTAGGGAAAATGTGTCCTTAGCTTAATCGTTGCTCTACTGAGTTCACCGGCTAGATGTGAACTGTGTCTTTAGTTTGCAGTGTGCAGTGGGAGTTTTTTGCCGCAAACAGCTGCAACTGAAACATTCATTAGAGAGAAATTGGGGATCGTAAAACCAAAAACTTACACCAAAGCGCACTGAAAGACTTGATGGAGCATATAAGTGCAAATGTGGTTGTTAATTCTTGGTGGGTTTGTTTTAACAAGTGACTCTTTTTTTGTCTTTCACCATCATTTGATCTATTAATAATCCATTAAGATAAAAAAATAATAGAGTGGTGCAGTTATAATTTGTCATTCAACGTGACACTTAACCAAATGAATCTGATCCCTTGTTATACATACATATATATATATATTTTTTTTTTTCCCAGACCACGAGTCTAATCAGTGGTGCTATGACAACTTTGTCAACTACCGTTCACTCATGTCTGCTGACAACGTGCGGCAGCAGCTGTCCAGGATTATGGACCGCTTCAACCTGCCCCGCCGGAGCACAGAGTTCACCAGCAGAGATTACTACATCAACATCCGCCGGGCGCTCTGCACCGGCTTCTTCATGCAGGTGAACACATATCAGTAAATGTTTAAGTAGTTGTTTGGTAAGACGGTGATCCAACGCTCCAGATATGTTTGTGCTCTACGATTTGTAGAGGTCTACATTTATCTATTTATTTTAACCTATCTATCCTCCAGGTGGCTCATTTGGAGCGCACAGGTCATTACCTCACAGTCAAAGACAACCAAGTGGTCCAACTCCACCCATCCACAGTCCTGGACCACAAGCCCGAGTGGGTGCTCTACAACGAATTTGTTCTCACCACCAAAAACTACATACGCACTTGCACAGACATCAAGCCAGAGTGGTATGTGTGCAGTGATTTCACTAGTGTATGTTCATGAAGACAAGTTTTGACTGTATATGATGTGCTGACAGATTTATTCACAGTCTTTTTTTGTTGTTCTTCTGTTTTAGGCTGGTGAAGATTGCACCCCAGTACTATGAAATGAGTAACTTCCCACAATGTGAAGCTAAAAGACAGCTGGAGCGAATTATTGCCAAACTAGAGAGCAAGGAATATTCCCAGTACTGAACAATAGCCAAGAAGTGTCCTGGAAAACAACTGCATACTATAGTTTTAGATCTTTCTGTATCATTGTATCATCTTAATGTTTAAAATTTGGCATTTTGATTTTTATATTTTGATTGCTTTCTTTGTTTGTGTTTTTTCTTTTCCCCCTCATCATTGTTAATTCTGTAACTAAGTGTTATGTCAGATGAAATATCAGCAGTAAATATTAGTCCTGGCTATTAAGATTTTCAAAAGGAATATCAGAAACATGTCATTTAGATGTGCTTGACTTTCCTTTAGTGGATTGCGGAGTCATAAAAAATTGTGCTTGCTTCGTTTCTTTAATAAAGGAGCTTTGACTTAATTTCTGTGTGCGTATTAATTAGTAAAGCCTGGCATTGAAATATTAGTGTGGTCCCCAATGAGGTGTTGAGTTAATTTGGTTGTTTAAATTTGACATGATTGAAACTACTAGTTTAAATGTAGGTAAGTATTGAAAAGAGGATAGTTTACAGTGAGTACATAAGTACATTACTTTCTCAGAATAATAGATAATGGATCCATTCTGAGCAGCCATCTACCTAAAATGAGCCAGCTGGTGATACTGATAAAGGTGAAGTGCGGATAAAATTCTGAGTGTATTTTGGAAACAAAAGTCGGGTCAGAAATACTTTTCATTGAAACACTTTATCACAGTAGTACATATTGTACACAGTGGGTCAGGATCCACATGAAGGATCACGATAAAAATTTTAAAATAAAAGTAAATAGCAAGATAGAAAAGAACAAGAAACAAGGGCATGTATTAAGCTACTGGAGAGTACTATGAACTGTTCACAGTGTCCACAAAATTCACATAATTCTGCTAGTATATATTAACTGAACTACTAAAACAATTAGATGTCTGAATATGCACCGATGCCAGTGACTGCGTTCACTACCACTGCTGTTCAATATCCTCAATGGTCTCTGGCAGGCACCGGTTGCGTGTCTCTGACAGCGTTCTTGCCGCTATTCCCCCCAGTACAGCTGCAGAGCACAGGACAACCTGGGGCAGGTCCTTCCACACCTCGTCCAGTAAGAGGATCAGAGGAGCCACGGCTACGCCAAGTCGAGCCATGAAGGAGTTGTAGCCCATACCGTTCTGCCTAAATATTATAATAATAAAAACATTCATAGATACTGCTTAATCACAATAGACAGTGTAACTTCAGCCCTAAATGATGATGTTATGACTTTAAGGCACCAAAAAGCAAATCTCTTGAATATCCAGTGTTGATATGGATCTGTATATGCTCTATGATAAAAATCTAAAAAAAATGTGATGTTCAGATTGCTAAGAAAAAGATGAAATGCTTACTTACCTTACTACAGTGGGATAGAGCTCAGAACTGTAGAGCACAATTGTTGCAAAGGATGCCGAAGAAAACCCTTTTCCAATGACCGCCACCACTGTTCTGACAACAGACATATCTGAAAACGAGACACGAGTAAGTGAAGGATGACTTTGCATTACAGTTGCTGATAATACCAGAATTCCTTGCTGTATATCCCTGTGAGTAGTGACTGTAAGCTCTACTGACACATTTTCAAGCCAATAACCTAAAGCTTGGATGTAAGTCTGTGGACATTGATGAACTCTAACCTTTTGGTACTACGATGTTGATTCCAAGGCAGGCGGCGGCCAACAGCAGAGCTCCCACCTCAGTGGATCGTCTGCCTGTCTTATCCAGTAAGTAGTAAAGCGATATCTTGGCTGGAAGCTCAATTAGAGCATAGGTAAACTGAGTAAGATGGATGCTGAGCCCGAAGCCTGTGATGTTGAAGCTGATGCCGTAAAATGTAGTTGCCACACAAAACCTGGGGGAAGAGAAAGTCGTTAAATCGATTTGATGTTTGTCTGTTTATATCCAGTCAGAACTATTCATCTGTATCTTTTAAAATGTAAATCTGTACTGTTCAGTTTCTTTTCTTCTTCAAATGAAGTTCTTACAATTAGACCTGCTATGTGAATAAGTTTAACTGCAAGTCCATCCTCAAATTTGCATTGTTTCAACATGACTTGTGAAAGTTTTATATTGGACGATGGTGGCTTATATACTGGCAGTGATGATGCCACAAAATCACACTTGAACATACCCATCTTAAACTCAGAGGTGAGCACAGAGAAACGTTTCTCTGCCTGCAGATGAATGCAGAAAGCCTTCAGTGTTTTTCTAACTGGAGAGGGACTTTAAGTTCTGTACAATACCTGTGTCCCCCCCATCATCATGTTGAAGCACTAAATTGCTGTCGTTAGGGAAAATGTGTCCTTAGCTTAATCGTTGCTCTACTGAGTTCACCGGCTAGATGTGAACTGTGTCTTTAGTTTGCAGTGTGCAGTGGGAGTTTTTTCACCGGAAACAACTGCAACTGAAACATTCATTAGAGAGAAACTGGGGGTTGTAAAACCAAAAACTTACACCAAAGCGCACTGAAAGACTTGATGGAGCATATAAGTGCAAGTGGGTTTGTTTTAACAAGTGACTCTTTTTATTTTTCACCATCATTTGATCTATTAATAATCCATTAAGATAAAAAAATAATAGAGTGGTGCCGTTATAATTTGTCATTCAACGTGACACTTAACCAAATGAATCTGATCCCTTGTTATACATATATGTATTTTTTTTTTCCCCAGACCACGAGTCTAATCAGTGGTGCTATGACAACTTTGTCAACTACCGTTCACTCATGTCTGCTGACAACGTGCGGCAGCAGCTGTCCAGGATTATGGACCGCTTCAACCTGCCCCGCCGGAGCACAGAGTTCACCAGCAGAGATTACTACATCAACATCCGCCGGGCGCTCTGCACCGGCTTCTTCATGCAGGTGAACATATATCAGTAAATGTTTAAGTAGTTGTTTGGTAAGACGGTGATCCGACGCTCCAGATATGTTTGTGCTCTACGATTTGTAGAGGTCTACATTTATCTATTTATTTTAATCTATCTGTCCTCCAGGTGGCTCATTTGGAGCGCACAGGTCATTACCTCACAGTCAAAGACAACCAAGTGGTCCAACTCCACCCATCCACAGTCCTGGACCACAAGCCCGAGTGGGTGCTCTACAATGAATTTGTTCTCACCACCAAAAACTACATACGCACTTGCACAGACATCAAGCCAGAGTGGTATGTGTGCAGTGATTTCACTAGTATATGTTCATGAAGACAAGTTTTGACTGTATATGATGTGCTGACAGACTTATTCACAGTCTTTCTTTTTGTTCTTTTGTTTTAGGCTGGTGAAGATTGCACCCCAGTACTATGAAATGAGTAACTTCCCACAATGTGAAGCTAAAAGACAGCTGGAGCGAATTATTGCCAAACTAGAGAGCAAGGAATATTCCCAGTACTGAACAATAGCCAAGAAGTGTCCTGGAAAACAACTGCATACTATAGTTTTAGATCTTTCTGTATCATTGTATCATCTTAATGTTTAAAATTTGGCATTTTGATTTTTATATTTTGATTGCTTTCTTTGTTTGTGTTTTTTCTTTTCCCCCTCATCATTGTTAATTCTGTAACTAAGTGTTATGTCAGATGAAATATCAGCAGTAAATATTAGTCCTGGCTATTAAGATTTTCAAAAGGAATATCAGAAACATGTCATTTAGATGTGCTTGACTTTCCTTTAGTGGATTGCGGAGTCATAAAAAATTGTGCTTGCTTCGTTTCTTTAATAAAGGAGCTTTGACTTAATTTCTGTGTGCCTATTAATTAGTAAAGCCTGGCACTGAAATATTAGTGTGGTCCCCAATGAGGTGTTGAGTTAATTTGGTTGTTTATATTTGACATGATAGAAACTACTAGTTTAAATGTAGGTAAGTATTGAAAAGAGGATAGTTTACAGTACATAAGTACATTACTTTCTCAGAATAATAGATAATGGATCCATTCTGAGCAGCCATCTACCTAAAATGAGCCAGCTGGTGATACTGATAAAGGTGAAGTGCAGATAAAATACTGAGTGTATTTTGGAAACAAAAGTCAGGTCAGAAATGCTTTTCATTGAAACACTTTATCACAGTAGTACATATTGTACACAGTGGGTCAGGATCCACATGAAGGATCACGATAAAAATTAAAAAAAAAAAGTAAATAGCAAGATAGAAAAGAACAAGAAACAAGGGCATGTATTAAGCTACTGGAGAGTACTATGAACAGTGTTCACAGTGTCCACAAAATTCACATAATTCTGCTAGTATATATTAACTGAACTACTAAAACAATTAGATGTCTGAATATGCACCGATGCCAGTGACTGCGTTCACTACCACTGCTGTTCAATATCCTCAATGGTCTCTGGCAGGCACCGGTTGCGTGTCTCTGACAGCGTTCTTGCCGCTATTCCCCCCAGTACAGCTGCAGAGCACAGGACAACCTGGGGCAGGTCCTTCCACACCTCGTCCAGTAAGAGGATCAGAGGAGCCACGGCTACGCCAAGTCGAGCCATGAAGGAGTTGTAGCCCATACCGTTCTGCCTAAATATTATAATAATAAAAACATTCATAGATACTGCTTAATCACAATAGACAGTGTAACTTCAGCCCTAAATGATGATGTTATGACTTTAAGGCACCAAAAAGCAAATCTCTTGAATATCCAGTGTTGATATGGATCTGTATATGCTCTATGATAAAAATCTAAAAAAAAATGTGATGTTCAGATTAATAAGAAAAAGATGAAATGCTTACTTACCTTACTACAGTGGGATAGAGCTCAGAACTGTAGAGCACAATTGTTGCAAAGGATGCCGAAGAAAACCCTTTTCCAATGACCGCCACCACTGTTCTGACAACAGACATATCTGAAAACGAGACACGAGTAAGTGAAGGATGACTTTGCATTACAGTTGCTGATAATACCAGAATTCCTTGCTGTATATCCCTGTGAGTAGTGACTGTAAGCTCTACTGACACATTTTCAAGCCAATAACCTAAAGCTTGGATGTAAGTCTGTGGACATTAATGAACTCTAACCTTTCGGTACTACGATGTTGATCCCAAGGCAGGCGGCGGCCAACAGCAGAGCTCCCACCTCAGTGGATCGTCTGCCTGTCTTATCCAGTAAGTAGTAAAGCGATATCTTGGCTGGAAGCTCAATTAAAGCATAGGTAAACTGAGTAAGATGGATGCTGAGCCCGAAGCCTGTGATGTTGAAGCTGATGCCGTAAAATGTAGTTGCCACACAAAACCTGGGGGAAGAGAAAGTCGTTAAATCGATTTGATGTTTGTCTGTTTATATCCAGTCAGAACTATTCATCTGTATCTTTTAAAATGTAAATCTGTACTATACGACTGAAATGTGAGATATTTTAACAATCTAAAATTATTGAACACAGTGCCATTGGGTATACGGACCAAACTGTACCAGTGGTAAAGGCCAGTTTTCTCATTTTGGGTGTTCTCAACAGATCGAGGTAGGAATAGGTCCGATCTCTTTTCTCGGTCAAAACAATGTTTGACAGTGTCTGAAAGAATGCAGAGCAGTATTATACTTTAAACCATGTGATCACAAGTCAAAAGATGTCAGAAGCTGTGTTGTTGACTTGCATTAGTTCTATTGACTTAACTATCATGTGCAATATGCTGACCTCTGTTGTAATTGTGTCAATTAACTTCTCTGTTTGGTTCATCTTGGCGCATTTCTTCAAATACATCTGAGCTTGCTCGAACTTTCCATTGGCAATGAGCCACCTTGCCGACTCTGGCATCCACCTAATGGTGAAAACAAAGGCATCTTTTAATATGGATGTATTACATTGCAATGAGTTCTATTGCATGTTTACATTAAAAATGAATGCAGAGAATAGTATGAACCTAACCTACAGTATGTATTTAATCTCAGCTGGGTACAAGCGCAGCACAAACATTCCCGTGATTTGATCCTATCAGGACTTGGACAACAAATCTCGAACATGGCAGAAAATATCAGAAGGGACCAAATTACAAAATTTTAGTGTGATTATTTAGTCTGTCGAATCCTCATTAGCTGTTTTGTAGGATTATGTATTGCTCTTGATTTTGCCTTCACTCTTGTGCATTTGCTCTTAAACCGCTGTTGAATTTTCAGGAGACATTGCCTTATTAAAGTGGAGTTCACAAATTTTATTATTTTACCACATTTATCTTCAAAGCCATACCTGCCTACCCGCCATTCAAATGTAACGTAATCACTCATATCTCCAGACATGGCTTTTGTTGAACTAATGATCTGAGCTTTTGAGTCATACCTCCACATGATGATGGCCAAGATCAGAGGGGAGGTGACACTAACAATAAGCCACCGCCAGTCAGTCACAAAGTAAGCAATAACTGCAAATACTGTGTTCCCAAATGTCCAGGATAGGCTGTCAATTACTCCCACTAGTTTCCTGTGCTTTATGTCCACCCACTCCACGCCTGCAGAGAACAAACACCTCATCACTTTGCAACAATCAAAACTTTCAGAAAGACTTTGGTATGTGTACATTTTTATTTAATGTAGACCGGTGTTTGGTAGCTTAAGAGGTGAACACATTCTGATTAACTGTTCACCACAAAAATTAAAATATATACTTACTGAGGACTGCTGAGACAATGACGATGCCAGTGATACAAAACCCGGTGAAGAACCTCAGCACCGCAAACATCACATAGGTTGTTGAGAAAGCACTAGCAACAGCGAAAAGCATTCCAGACAGGTACGACACCAACAGCATGATCCTTCGGCCATACCTGTGGAGAGTCAGAGAGCCTCCAAATTTAATTATATTGATGCTTTTAAACACTGGGTCATCAAAGTTAGAAGCAGAATGTCAAGCTGCAGTACCTGTCGCTCAGACTTCCAAAGGACATGGCTCCAAACATCACTCCAACAAAGAAGATGGTGGCAGTTGCTTTGTTTTTCCCTCTTCTGTCACACACCAGGTCCCACTTGTACGAACATATAAAGAGGGCATAAGACATCTCTGTTCTTTGAGATGACATGGTATCTTCTTAAAATCTGTTTATGATGGTGAAAAAAGTATACTTTATTTGCCCAATGAAAAGAAATGAAGCTCACCTCTGAAGTCAGTGTAGACTTGAAAAGGGAGTAATCATACACCCATCCAGTCTGGCATGGCACAGTCTGTAGATCAGTGATGTTGGAGGAATTGAGCAGCAGATGATACTGAAGCTCTGCAAACATCTGACAGGAGTCTGGAGTCCCATCCTCCTGGACTGGGATACTAACAACCAGCCTCTCTGCCTGGGACAAGTTCCTAAAAGCTCCTCCATCATCCAGAGAGCTGATGTCGCAGTGGTGAGAGGGAACAGCTGCTATGAAGTTGTTCAGCATGAAGTGGCAGGGCAATGTGAAGCGGCCAATGAAGCTGATCACAATGATCATCACCTGAAATCGTCCAAAGCCATTAATATCATCAAGAATGTCCTCAAACCTCATTGTGGTCTCCCAGTGTGTGCAAAATGTCTTCCTTTGAAATTGATAAGCAAAAAAAATTAACTGGCCGATGCCTGTACACTATAAAGAAACAGACAGTAAAGCTGTTTCTGAGCGCTTCACAAGACAACCTTTGCCTTTTCAGGGTTTCTGTATTAGAGTTGAAATTGGTTAATATTTTACCTCACTTAACCACTAAAATAACTTTGTCTTTGTGACGGTGGAACAGTATGAATTTGTGGTAAAAATTAAAGCAGGATCCTCAACATGTGAAATGAGTCATCATTTTACTGAATTGCTTTACAAAGTGTCATCTTTTTATTGCATTACAACACAGAAAGTGCCAGGAATTGCTGGTATTTTTAACCAATAAGATCATACTTGTTTTAAACAGTATATTTAAAAAATATGCATTTATACACAGAGTGGTTAGAGTTTTATTTTCACATATTAACATCATATTATCCAGCATCATATTGGGATATTTGTTGCCATGGAGAAAACAATTAAGTAGAAGATGTATCATCAAATGTCCATGCTCATCATCCTCTGAAACACAAAAAAGTCCAAGCTTTAAAACATTATGTTCATGTAAGCCAGTTAAATTCAAATCAAAATAAGGCCCAGTACCTTGTCTGCTCCACGTCTTCAATGGTTTCTGGTAGGCAAGCATTTTGAGTCTCTGAGAGTGAACAGGCTGAGAGTCCTGCAGCAAAAGCCAGCAGTGAAAAAGCAAGACTTGGTAGGGGGAGCCACACTTCTTCAAGAACCATGATCAGAGGGGATACAGACACACCTATCAGGGCCATGAAGGAGCAGTAACCCAATCCGCTTTGCCTGTGTAACAGAAATACACGATTTCAGACTGCAGAGAAAGCCTTTCAGTTTATACCAACCAGGGGCCTGTTCCAAGGAGCAGTTGATCTGGATAACTTTGCTGAACCCTCAAACGCAATAATCTGGATGTTGCATGGCACTGATGTGGTGAAGAATGAGCTAAACCTGAAGGGGAAACTCTCGATTTTCTCTCATTTTGCATTTAACCCTTAACATGTGGTCATGACAGAAAGGACTGAATGCCAGTAGTCAAAATGAGTTTTTTTCTTTGCAAGGTAAATATGCACTTTTAGAAAGAGAGTGGTCAGACACCTGGAGAGAGCTGAAAGAACTAAGGTTTGTATCAGATATTTAACTAACCTCATTACTGTAGGGTAAAGCTCTGATGTGTACAGAACCACAATTACAAATGACGCCTCTGAAAACATTTTTCCCAAACTTCCCACAGCTGTCCGAACGAGCATCATATCTGGAAACAAAATAATAATCAGTAATCCTTATTCGGTACAGTCATTTCTGAGTGTTTTTATTACTGCAATGAAGCTTGCAAGTCATAAAAAAATACTTCTTATTTTAACATATCTGATCAAGTAGTTGTACAAACAATGATCACTTCTGAATGCTTTCCCACTGGGTGAATGGGGGATTGCAGAATTTTTCTAGCCAGAGAATTACACCTCTGTTTTTTAACTCAATGTCTTTGAATGCTGCAGTTGACAGATGTGTTGGTTTTTTAATTGATTTCTGTTGTTACTGAAGCTGTTATAGTAGCAGCCAAACCACAGTCTTATTCTAAAGAAATGCAGGTGGAAATTAATCATTTACCTTGAGGGATAAACATGTTGCAGAATATACACAGTCCAGTCAGAATGACTGTTCCAGCTTCATTCAACCTTCGGCCTACTTTGTTCAAAGTGAAAAAGATGAAGGTTTTTGCTGGAATTTCAATAGCGCCGTAGATAAACTGTGTGAGATAAATGTTCGCACCAAAGTCAGCAACGTTTAAGCTGATTCCATAATACGTACAAGATACCCCGAACCTATAAACAGAAGGATTACACTTTTAATTAAATATTAACAATCTTAAAAAAGTACACAACAGCTCAACAGAAAATAATGATAATGTTGTATAAAAGTGGACACATCAAAATAATGTGAGTCAGCATTTTATCCACAGAACTGGTCTACAGTTGAACTCACAAGCTCATTACTGTGTCACTTTGCCACTTCATAGAATTTTGTCACTAATATACACCAATCTGTTACAGCATTATATTATATATTTACTTGTTGCGTATTGCATCATTAGGGAGAGCCTGAGGACAAGATAACAAGCAGATAACCATAGCAGTGCCACCTTATCAATCAACAGCTGCATTGTGGTGAAATGTTCCAGGCCATTAGTTGAAGAAAATAATAAAATAAACAATGAAGTTTCAAAAAGTTATTTTCCATATCAGGACAACGCACAGCGTATTATCATAAGAGGCTGTTCTGAAACTCTTATCCACTAGTTAATGTTTAAGTACATGTATTATATATTTTGCGGGCTTTAGCAGGTGTCTGTTGTTTAAAGCTGAACAAAAGAGTTGTATACCACAAAATGCCAGTAAGCAGAGTGAGTGTTCTCATTCTGGGGGTCTTCACAAGGTCCAAATAGGAATATTTTCTGTTTTCATTTTCTAATTGTATTTCTTTGGGCAGGAGCTGGAGGGTAAAAACAGAACCATTTGTCAGATTATGACAGCACATGGAATATCAGTGACCGACTAAAGATTAATAATAGGTCTTATAGATTTTGTACCTCAGGATTTAGGTCAGCCATGAACTGCTCTCTGTGGTTCACCTTTGCACACTTGTGTAGGTAAAAATGAGCCCTGTCCATCTGTCCGTCATTTATCAACCATCGGGCAGACTCAGGTACCCACCTGTGACAGTTTAATAAAGGACACAGTCAGGAAATTGGGTTTAGTATGTTGTTGTACGTGTTTGAAAGTTCATTACATTATGTGTCATGTTTTGTTTAATACTTCCTGCTTTTGCGATTGTTGTTTGGTTTTCCCTTTCCCTCGCTAATGTATTTAGTTTGCCAGCTCATCTTCTTACCAAATCAAGCATTTCAGCCTTCCCTTGTGTCTGCCATAGTGTTTTCCTGGAGCTTGCCTGTTTTCTTAGTTTTGGACTTTTGCCTGTTCCTTCGTTTTCATCTGTGTTTGACCCTTGCTTGCCTCACCACGTACGCTGCCTTTTAAACCGTTTGAACTGCATCAGATTTGCCTTTGCTTGAACAATCGTAACAAAGTGCTTGTTACAGCTAGATGCTCAATTTAGTCCTTTTTTCTTACCACCAAGAGAACATTGCCAGAAACAGCGGGGTAGTTGCTGCAACAGTGAGATACCTCCAGTCATTCACAAAATACGCCACAGCAGGTAGCAGGGTAGCACAAACAGTCCAGTCCAGGGTCAATAAGATTCCAACCGCAGTGCGATGCTTGACGTCCACCCATTCAAGACCTGTGATGAGGAATGACCAATAAATCAAATCTGACAGAATATCAGAGCTTACGAGATAATCATGTACAACAATTTGCTTCGTGCAGACTGTGGTGTGCTGGGTTTCAGTCAGTGAGTTGATTCATTTTAATTGATGGATAAGAACACACATTAAAAGAATTTGTTGTTTGACTTTTGTCAGTGCAAGGTTTTAAAAGCCAAAGTAAATTCTGTTTTTACTGTGCTCTGTCACTTACGTGACTCGACAAGTCATAAAATAACTCTAATTACATGCACATAACACTGAGATTTTTAATGAGAATTGTTAGAAATGAAAAAGAAACCTTCAGCTGATCTCAATTTGAGCATTTACCTCCAGAATAAATAATGAATAATAATGTGTTTTAAGGTCTTCTATGAATTACTACTTTTCAATTATATGTTTATTCATTTGGTTTGAATAGACAAAGATATGCCATGAGATCAAACTTCCAAAGAACCATGGCGATTATGTTGACTCCCGAAATTCCAAATCCAGTGAGGAACCTCATGACAGCAAACGTGGCAAGATGATATGAGAAAGCACTTGCAAATCCAAAGATGGTGGTTAATATGTAGGAGACCAGAATCGTGCTTTTCCTGCCAAACCTGCAGACAGATTGATTACAGATTAACACTAGTCAGATTAAAAAAATTAATAATTTTCATACGTTATCTTAGATACTTACAGGATCTTCTTCGTGTAACTGTAAGACTTTACTTGTACAAACAAATGCTATTTTTTTGTCTGACTTCTAGAAGCAGTATTAACATGAAGAGCAGTCAGTAGATGTTCAACATGTTGATGTAGAATAAGGTTGTGATTAGAACAGAACCATCTTAGGCCAGGTTAGATCAACATAGGGAAGTCGGAGATATAGGGAGGAACAGTGGCCTTTGGACTATCTGCCTAACAAGTTGAAAATTGAAATTATTATTTTTAGTGTTAGTGTTAATTCAAAAACACCTATTTTACAATGTGGTGTAAATCAACAACCATGAAATGGAAGTTAATTCAGAGTTCAGAGTTGAGGGTACCTGTCACTGAGATAACCAAATACTGCTGCTCCAAACATGACCCCTGTGAAGAAAATAGTGGCCGTGGCTCTGTTCAGTCTTTTCTTGTCACAAACCAGATCCCACTGTGAGGGAAACACAGACAAAACACAGAGAAGTGAAGAATAAAGTGACTAACTTGGCATTGCTATTATTCTAACACTTTGTAACTGGAAAGAAATAAAACTCACCTCTGTTGCCAGAGTGGACTTGAAGGTGGTGTTATCGTACGTCCATCCGTTCTGACACGACACGGTGGGTAAGTCAGTGATGTTGGAGGAGTTGAGTAGCAGATGAAACTGAGGCTTTACAAACATCTGGCAGGAGTCTGGAGTCCCATCCTCCTGGACTGGAATACTAACAATAAGCCTCTCTGCCTGGGATAAATTCCCAAAAACACCTCCATCATCCAGAGAGCTGATGTCACAGTGGTGAGAGGGAACAGCCACAATGAAATTATTTAGCAGAAAGTGAAAAGGCAAAGTCAAGCGAGGAATTACCATCAAGAAGATCATCCTCAGTTGGAACCTCCCAAAGCCATTCACCTCTTCTAGTATATCAACAAACTTCATGTTCAAAAAAGCAAAAGAAAAATAATAATAGGAAATATGTTCTTGATGGAGAAAAGTAGAATTTATCAGAAACACAACTCATGTAAGTTGTTAGTTTGAAAGTGAGCTTCTGTCACATTGTATGCTGCTGATTGCTTTGGTTAATGATCATCTATGAGAATGTGCAAGTAGGGAATAATTATTATGAGAATGTGTGAATGTGTAGTAAAGAGTCCAAACAGACAATGTAAGCTCAGTCAACCTTAGTGGTCCACAGTCTTTGAAAACAGCAAGTCATCTTATACACTACACATAAATCTACAACTTAAATTGACCTAACGAGCAGGAAGAAGGAGGTCTAAATTGAACAGACAAACTAATGCTGCTCCACAACAGTCACTGGGATGCCATCAAGCAAGACAGACTTAAACTCTACCACATGTTTCTGGAGATTCTTTGTAGATTACTTATCTTACATTGTAGTATTGTACACCTTGTTCGTTCTGTTACATGAATATCCTATTCTATTTTTTGCAATATCTTCACTGTCTTTCTCACTGTATCACCAGTCAGGAGAAGGAAAACATTAAGTTAGTAGCGCTGGTGCTGGTTGTACTTTCAGGTGACGTTCCTTTACACGATCAAGTGCCTTATAGTAATTAGTACTTTAACTTTAGTCCAAAAACTTTGGCAGCTAGTATAATTGCACTAAAAATTGCAATACCTGTGGTATTTAGGCAGACGAACATGGCCTTACGCAAATCAGGGCATTAGGATATAAAAGCATACAACATTTTTCAGCGTACTTGTGTTATACTGATGATGATGTAATATTCCTGTATTGAAAGAGGCAAATTCCTGACTCAGGCCAGGTCAAAATGTTAGGCATATTTTTGTTAAGACTGTTGGTCAAGGTCAAAGATCATGACTTGAGTCTCATATGACCTACTCTGTAAAAAGAATTAGGATGTACAGCATATTTAATATCATCTAAGGAGAGAAACTGGCTTGCCATGGTCATCTAGTTTGTCATCTAGAACTGCACAGTCTTGATACAGTAACTTTCTAACTAAAGACTAAAGACTGACTCCTATATCACTTTCTGTCCCTGCAGCTTCTTCACTCTTTTAAAAAATATCCTCTTTCTAATGAAGTGCAAAGCAGAAAATCAGTCAAGAATCAGGAATATGGTACAATCAGATTACATTTATTGAAAAAGTCATTTAGATTTTGTGAACTTAAGAAACTCTTGCAAGCTTATCATTTTATTGTTGAAAACACCACTGACATTTGCCGCATTTCAACTTTCTTCAATCTTTAGGATGCTTTGAAGACAAAATTTAGGGTGGAGACTTCTCCTTGGCTGTGGAGACTGATCTTCCTCTGAAACACAGATTACATCTTCATTTTAAAACTGAACTCTCATTTGAATGTTTGGATGCAAATCCAAATTAATGCCTCATACCTTGTCTGTTCCACATCCTCAATAGTCTCTGGTAGACGAACATTTTTTGTCTCAGGAAGGAGGGAAGCTGACAGACCTCCAGCAAAAGCCACCAGGGAGAAAATAGTACTTGGCAAATGGTCCCACACTTCTTCAAGAAGCATGATCAGGGGGGATATGGACACGCCCATACGGGCCACGAAGGAGCAGAACCCTAATCCATTTTGCCTGTGTGATCAAAAATACAAATTTGTAACATTCAGGGGCAATCAGTTTGGGATGTAACCTCATGGTCAGGATGTTAAGTTATCCAGATGTCTCAGCAAACATGTTTCTTGGAAAAGGCCTTTGGATATTGGTGCTGTTTGTAAATGTGGACATTGGAAGCCCTTTATTAAATAAATTACTCACCTCATTACTGTGGGGTAAAGCTCTGTAGTGTACAGAAATACAGTTGTAAAAGATGCCTCTGAAAACATTTTGCCCAAAGCTCCCACAGCTGTGCGAAACTCCCCCTTAGCTGAGAAGAAAAAGTTGTGAAAGGACATTTTATCCCCAACTTTTGTTATATTTAAAGCCACTCTGTGTAGAATTTGACTATTCACAACACTACTACAGACATGCTGTTTCAAAGAGGCACACACCTGAATTAATCATTTACCTTGAGGGATAAACATGTTGCACACTATACACAGTCCAGTCATAACTAGCGCTCCAGCCTGATTAAACCTACGGCCAATTTTGTCCAAGGTGAAAAACACGAAAGCTTTTCCTGGCATTTCAATAATGCCGTAGATGAACTGGGTGAGATAAATGTTCACACCAAAGCCGGTGACATTCAAACTGATTCCATAATACGTACAGGCCACTGCAAACCTGCAAACAGAAAGAAAGCAGCTATTTTATTTTTAAATACCATTGTAAATATTGTAGCCATCCCTATTTTTTTATTCCGGTTGTTTTTATATTTATATAGTGTTGTTTTATATTTATAGTATTACATTTTGTAGGTTATTGGGCTTATACCAGGACCAGGGAAACTAATTTTGTTCCACCTCATGTTTCTACATGTGTGAAATGACAATAAAGCGCCTTGAATCCTTAAATCCTTGAATTTGCCCCAGGAAATACTAGTTCCTGATTGGCTGGTAGGTATCTCTTACAGACTACTTCAACAGTCAAAAAATAAAATAGTGCAAAGACTTTTGTTTTTGAGGACAATATGACTTCATCATACTGACTCCATGGTTACTTACCCTGGCACACAGAGGAGCTGTGTTTAAACTGCCATCCCTTTTTATATAAAGTTTGTTATTCTTACGTTGAATGAGTGATGTACAGTGGATTGAACAGATTTTGCTTTATTTCAACATGTAAAAGTTAAAAAAATTACCAGCTATGTAAAAGCAAAGAAATGTACATACCATACAATGCCAGAGAGCATAGCTAGTCTCTTCATTCTAGGGGTCTTCACAAGGTCCAAATAAGAGTATTTTCTGTTATCATTTTCTACAACTATTACTTTGGACAGAACCTGGAGAGGAAAACAAGAAACCGATTTGATTGGAAGAGAGTGTCGATATCTGATTAGAAATGATCAGATTGCATAAAATTTTGTACCTCAGGCCTTAGGTCAGCCATGAACTGCTCTCTGCGATTGACTTTCGCACACTTGTTGAGGTAAAAATGAGCCCTATTCACCTTACCATTACTTATCAGCCATCTGGCAGACTCGGGGAGCCACCTGTGATTTTTCATATAAACTCATGAGTCACATATCTACTTTATCAAAACTTGAAGTCATAATGTTTGAGAGAATAAGCATATAAAAACATTATAAAACTGTTTTGAATGTCCTCACAGGTATAATTACTTGATTTTTGAAAAACACAACTGCACATGCTTCACACTGTAAAAACTGAAAGACCAGAAATTGTTTGTTAGGGATGAAAGATCAACTATTAATTTTTCCTTACCACCAACAGATCATGGCCAGAAACAGTGGGGTGATTATGATGGCAGTCAGGTACCGCCAGTCATTCACACAATAGGCCACAGCAGGTAACAGAGTAGCACCAAAACTCCAGTCCAGGCTCATTAATGTTCCCACAGCAGTGCGATGCTTAATGTCCACCCATTCAATAACTAAAGAACGATGATAATAAATCAAAGACTGTTAACAATTTATCAGGAAGTAATATCTGTTTTTTAATTAATACTTACTGAAGGTAAAACACAAGATGGATAAAACAATAAGATGAAAAGGAACAACATATCACTTCAACAAACTTCACAGCAATTTTTACATTCTAATTGAATGTCAATTTAGTACAGTGGTAGTTTTTTATAAAGTTCTTTAAAGAAAATAGACACATATTATGACATAAAACTCACTCAGGACTACAGTGATTATACTTATTCCAGACATTCCCACTCCAGTAAAGAACCTCATGGCACAAAACATAGCGAACTTATGTGAGAAAGCACTTGCTAAGCTGAAGAAGGTGGTTGTCAAATAGGACACCAGAAGTGTTCTTTTCCTGCCAAACCTGTGAGACAAAATAATTATAGATAAATTGATTGAATTGGTCAGGTATAAACATTTAAATATCCTGTACAGTATTTGTTCAGAACGCTATATTGTAATTGTTTAATGTGCGGGTTAGAGTTCATTTTATAGTTGGGGTAAAGGTTAGGAACGGGTTCAGAACTATTGTCTGAGTCTGCGGAGATGCACTTACTGACACTTTGTTGTACACCAACTTTTCATTAGTGTATAGTTGTGTATTAACCTGGGACTTTCCAAATAACAAGTACTAGATTCGCTTCTTTTGTTGGTGCATCTACATTTCGAGCAGACTGGACAAGCTGAGCTCTTCTGTCCATAAGGGCACAATTTGCATCACAAATGAACTGCGATGGCAACGGTGAAACAGACCAAAGCACAGAGTCTAATGAAAGCTAAAACTGTAATAACAATAATTGTACTCTAGCAAAAAATACTAAGTTTTTCTCTTTTGTTTTAAAAATAAATATGGTATGTAATTTTTCTGCACAGAGATGTAAATGTGTCAGATTTGAGAAGCTGAGAGTTAAGGGAGTGGACACCTGTCACTGAGATAACCAAATACTGCTGCTCCAAACATGACCCCTATGAAGAAAATGGTGGCCGTGGCTCTGTTCAGTCTTTTCTTGTCACAAACCAGATCCCACTGCGAGGGAAACACAGACAAAACACAGAGAAGTGAAGAATAAAGTGACTAACTTGGCATTGCTATTATTCTAACACTTTGTAACTGGAAAGAAATAAAACTCACCTCTGTTGCCAGAGTGGACTTGAAGGTGGTGTTATCGTACGTCCATCCATTCTGACACGACACGGTGGGTAAGTCAGTGATGTTGGAGGAGTTGAGTAGCAGATGATATTGAGGCTCTGCAAACATCTGGCAGGAGTCTGGAGTCCCATCCTCCTGGACTGGAATACTAACAATAAGCCTCTCTGCCTGGGATAAATTCCCAAAAACACCTCCATCATCCAGAGAGCTGATGTCACAGTGGTGAGAGGGAACAGCCGCAATGAAATTATTTAACAGAAACTGAAAAGGCAAAGTCAAACGAGCAATAACCATCAAGATCATAGTCCGAAACTGGAACCTCCCAAAGCCATTCACCTCTGCTAGTACATTATCAAATTTCATTTTGAAAATAAGTATTACAACCCTTCAAAATTTGAATTTTGGAGCAAAGAAGATGATTAAAGGGATGTATCTGAAAGTACCCAAGATGTTAGCTTTGCACGCTAGTAAATGAGGTTGGTTATGTGTGCATATGCAGTAAGGCAACGTGAACAGTTTGTGCTCACTCAAGTATGCATCTCAGTAGTAACACATTTTTAAAAATAAATCATTATCTCTGCCAGGCTTTGGAAGGGACTGTGTGTGGACTCATCTGCCTGATATTATTTATGCATATCTTGAACAATCTTGGAATGAGACTCAACAATTAACTATCTTTGTTCAAAACTGCTTTAAAAGTTATGTGTTGTTGACACACTTAACATAGTGCTGTTAACTTTATTGTTATGACAGTAAACTTTGTTTGTCTCTGAAGGTTTGTCTCTGTGAGTTCATATAATAGGACACACAAACAAGTTAACACAGTAATATACTGTACTTGGAAGCATTTTTCTAATACTTTGGTTTATGGCCAAATATCTGTGAAGCTAAAGACACCATCAGCCTCACCTGTGCTTTGTGTTTAGTTCTAATTAACAAATGTTAGCAAGATAACACTAAGATAGTGAACATGGTAAACTTTGTACCTGTTAAACATCTGCATGTTAGCGTCATCATTGTGAGCATGTTGATGTTAGCATTTAGCTGTAAGCACCACAGTATCTAAGTACAGCCTCCAAGAAACAACATGTCACTAGGTTATCCACTCTTAGGACACTATTTAAATGATGTGTAGTTTGTTCAGGATCATCTTATAAAATTTAGTCAATCAGCTGTCCTCCTGGTAAATCCTGAGCTCCTCCAGAGCTGTCTAAAATGTTTATTTTTGAAGCTAAAATCTTTTCAATATGATTTGTACAGCCTATGTGTCATGTGCCTTTCATTTAGTTTTTTTTTCTTGCCATCAGTATACACAAATACATCTTACTGTGCATTATTCTAATCTGATAATTCACTTGGAATGAATAGATATTTGACCCTTTATCATCAGAACATAAAGTTTCTGTCAAGGATTTAAGCAGGCAAATGACATGATACATGTTCATCTTTTGCAGATGGCCAGTCTATCACTGGACTGACACATACTGAAATGTTCCATGCACCCTGTGTCATGACAGCAAGACATAATAAAACTTAATCAAGTGTAGGACCATAAGATGCTAATTCCAATAAAACCAACATTTGCGTTTTCATTTAATATAACTTTATTGCTACATATACATTTACAGTTACACTTCTTCCGCAGTCTTCTGCATTGTACATGATTTAGACAATACATTTAACATCTGGATGTGTTAAAATCCACCTTGCTTCCGTTGTAAACCCATATTCAGTCCCATCAACAGCTTCATTTGACTGCATATGAATAAATACATCAATATTTAACTGAGGGATGCTGTGCATCCCTGTATGTGTAGTTTGTTCAGGTTCATCTCTTAAAATTTAATCAATCAGCTGTTCTCCTGATAAATCCTGAGCTCCTCCAGAGCTGTCTAAAATGTTTAGAGTGGTCTAATTCTTTTCAATTTGAAGTGTACAGCCTATGTGTGCTCATTTAGTTTTTTTTTCTTGCCATCAGTATACACAAATACATCTCACTATTCATTATTAATATATAATTATAATATATTATAAATTAAATATTATATAATTTTTAATCTGATTATTCACTTGAAATCAATTCAGAAATCTTATAAATTGTATAACACCATACTTTGGACAAACTAAATATAAATAACTAAATAAATGTGTTTTTATTGAATCTCCTTCCTCCTTGTTGACTGTACCCTGCAACACAGACAAAAATTTATCATTTTATAATGCATGGATTACTGAGCTCAGCAAACACAGACAAGTGATTAAACCCTGAAAATTATGTAGGAAGATGGCATGTAAACTGCACAATTTAGGGAAATTACAGTTACCCATAAGGCACTTGCCTTTGAAGGGTTGACTGGATTATTCTTTAGCCACCAAGTTTACTGAGATGGCTAAATGTTTACAGTAGCTTTAATATTGAATTGCCTGTAATCTTCCTTTAACACATTTTCTCTTTACCTTGGTTTCTCAATATCTTCGATGAACTCTGGCAGTCTGCTGTTTAATGTTTCAGGCAGGAGTGAAGCCACTAAACCACATCCAATCGCCACTGCACTGTAAGTGACTGCAGGGAGGAGATGCCACACGTCCTCCAGAAGCACGATGAGCGGAGATATGGCCACACCGAGACGTGCCACAAACGAAGTGTAGCCTAAGCCATTCTGTCTGAAAAGTCAAAGTGCTGGAGTTAATGTGAACCTATTCAGCAATACAGTACATGTGGTCACAACAGAACAGAAGATGATTGTCTGTGGTCAAACCTGCTACATGTATTTGTTATTAACTAACCGTACAACTGTAGGATAGAGCTCAGTTGTGTAGAGGTACATGATTGTGAATGACGCTTCTGACATTGCTTTTCCAAGAACTGCCACAACAGTGCGAATGACCCACTTCTCTGAGGAAAAATTTTAGAAAAAAGTTTTAGTTTTAACATTTAAAAAGAAAGAAAGAAAGAAAGAAAGAAAAATAAATAAATAAATAACCTTTTGAAACAAACAAGTTGATGAAGAGGCAGAAACCCGTTAACAGCAGGGCTCCCATCTCTCCAGGCCGTCGACCAATTTTCTCCAGGAAGAAGTACACACCAATCTTCATTGGCATTTCAATCAATGCAAATATGAATTGCGTAAGGTATGGGTTTAGTCCAAACCCAGTGATATTCAAGGTTATCCCGTAATATGTAAACGCGACTCCATACCTACAAAATGGAATAAAACACTGAAACAAGCCTTGCACTTACAATAACAGTATAGTGGAATGTTACTGGAGTTTCTTTTGGTATGCATTCATCGATTATATATTATATTGCATTATAATATATTGTACTAATACAATATATATTAAACATAATTCATCCATATGTACTTATTAATATTATTGTAGTTTACTGAGTTTACAGCACTTGTTAAATGTCACTCACACTGTGTTAAATGCATAGCTCAACATTTTGGTAAATACACTTATTCATTTTCTTTCTTAGAGACAGATGAGAGGACTGAACTACAGAGCTGAAGCCAGCTATCAGCACATCGAGAGTTTCCTAAATAACATGTCATATCTGACTTGTGTAATCCATATGCAGTCCATATCCTCATGCATTTTTGAACTTCAGACAGAGTCAGGCTAGCTGGTTCCCCTTCTTTATACTGTGGTAAGGTAATCACCTCCAGCTCCATATTTAAGGCACAAACATGAGATTGGCATTAATTTTCTCAAGAAAGCAAATAAGCATGTTTTCTAAAATCCTGAACCATTCCTTGAATCCATCTCATGAAATTGAGAGGGGTTCAAAGAGACAACTTACCATACTACCCCAGAGCATATAGAAAGTTTCCTAATATTCGGAGTCTTGAAAATATCTAAAAAAGTGTACTTCTTATCTATAGTTTCAGATTGTGCGGATTCCAGTAATGCCTGAAAAATAGAACAAAACACAAAGATTCATTCACAACAATTGACAGTGTTTTTTTCTTGACATCAATCTGAGATTGTGAGTTGACCAAAGTGTTAACAACATTGTGATGTACCCTTGGCGTGACGCTGGCCATACATTTGGTTCTGTTGTTTATCTCAGCACATTTTGTGATGTAATGATGGGCTGCATCTGCTTTTCTGTTTGCCAAGAGCCATCTTGCAGACTCTGGAAGCCACCTGAGGTAACAAACACAGTGTGTTCAGGATCTTGCTGACTTCACAGAATTCAGCTTTTTGTGCTGCAAAGAGTAAAATGTGAAACTTAAATACCACCAAGCGATGACAGACAGTATGAGGGGCGAGGTCACTGCTAGGATGAGCATCCGCCACTCATTAACACAGTATGCAATTCCAACCAGAAACCAGTTTCCAAGTGTCCAATCCAGGCTTATAATTACACCAGAAAAGGTTCTGTGTTCAATGCCGCACCATTCAATGTCTGGAGGAACATCAACACATTTTTTGTCAAACCAGATAGGAACAATCATTACATGCTCTATTTTCCGCCTCTCTGAGGTTAGTGTTGTTTTAGCATTAGCATACTTACTCAGAGCAATAGTAATGATAGTTATTCCTGCCAGTGACATCCCAGTGAAAAATCTCATGATGACGAACATTATATATGATGTGGAGAATGCACTCAGGACTGCAAATGTCATGGATGACAAATAAGATACCAAGAGGAGCGGCCGTCGACCAAGCCTGGTTACATGAAGAAAAGGTGTAACAACAGCTGTGTTCCATAATCAAAATGCAGAAAATATGGTGTATTTTGCAAAACATATGTTCTTCTAATTATTTTTCCTGGTCCAGTCTGTAGGATTTTGAGGGATCTACCTGTCTAAATGTAATGTAGAATTCATACATTATTCATTAGGGTATAATCACCAGAAACTAAGAATCGGTGTATTTTTGTTACCTGACAGTGAGGTTTTTATGTTGACAGACATTGTGATTCTTGTGAATGTGACTCTTTCATGTGTATTCTTATTGCACACCTTTTGTTTTATATGGAACCTGCTGTAGTATAGTTTTGAAAAAGTCAGGCCTATAACATTCATAGTTTGTGACATTATTATTATTGTTAGTATTATTATTATTATTAGTAGTATGATATTATGGTCTGTTACAAGCTCTGTTTATATTTCAAGCTTTATTTTAATCTTATCCGACAGTTGTTACAGAAAGTGACATTTTAGACGTATGGAGGACATACTAGTTTTTTCATTACCAATCATACCTGTCACTGAGAAACCCAAATAAAGGGGCACCCAACATAACACCAATGAAGAAAACGGTGGCTGTTGCCTTGTTCATCCCTTTTCTGCTGCACACAAGATCCCACTGCATAGAAACCAAAGGATTTAAATAAGTCATTAATCAGTCATGACAGCTTTGACAGTTTCACTACATTTTTCTTTCTTTTCCGTTTTACTTCAAAATATTAACCACAAAGTTAACAGATATTTGGTTTTAAGAAATGTGCTTGCATTTCTGACTTATTCTTTTCTCAAATACAAGTGTCTTTAATGTGTTTGAGGAACATAACCTTTGAATGAAACACAGATTATATGAAATAATAGTCACACTTACCTCTGTTGCCAAAGTAGATTTAAATGTGCTGTTGTCATAAACCCATCCATTCTGACACTGAACAGTGAATGCATCCTCACTCCTGTTTGAGCCTAGCAGATGCTGATATTGTGGCTTTGAAAACATCTGACAGGAGCTTGGTGTCCCATCCTGGTCTGCAGGAATACCAACAGCTAATTTCTGTTGCTGAGTTAAATTCCTAAAAACATCTCCATCATCCAGAGCAGCAATGTCACAGTGGTGAGAGGGAACGGCCGCCATGAAGTTATTCAGCAGGAAGTGACATGGAAGAACAATTCGGGAAATCATCTGAATCAAGACTAGCTTGATTTGGAATTTTCCAAATCCATTAATTTCTTGAAGTATGCTGTCAAATTTCATTTTGCTGTGCTCCTAGACTCAACAGTAAGCTGAATGTGAATTGGAGTTGGGAGACAGACACATTTACTTAGACCATATTAATTATTATCCACACACACACACATACACACACAAAGTTCTGCAGCATTTCATTGGATTAGACACAATTACTGCAATTACTCAATCTTTCTGTCCAAAATTTAACACATACATGCTTGTTTATAACTCAACCAAAGCAACTCTTCATCAGTGTTCCCCCAGAAAAACAAACTATCAAATGAGACAAAATAGTAGAAAAGTCGAGACACTCGGTAATGAAGAACACAGAAAAGGTTTAAACTGGAAGCTACCCTACATTGCAACACTTCTCAAGCTTAACGCTCTTCCGCGAGTTTTCTTTACGTGAGGAACTTTGTAACCCTGGGTTTTAAAAAGTGCCGTATAAATAAAGACTTACTTACTTACTCGAGCAGCAGCCAGTTTGCAGTATGTTAAAGGTGTCCTGAGCCACAGTGACCTTGGCAAAATGTTACAAAGACTCTCACTTTCAAGGAGCCAGAGAGGTTTGTCTTACATACTGAGCACAACATTATTATGAGTGCAAAGACTGAACTTGAATGACATGTTTTAGTAGACTATGAATCTAAATATGTGTCTTCTGGAAATAATGACTGAATGGGCCCATACTGTAGCTGTGGTTCAGTAAGGGAGTTTGTCCTTATCATAATACTTATGTCAACCAGAGTTTCAGGTCAGATTTAGTTCCATGTATGGGCATCCTGTCAAAGAGATCAGTCTTACTTCTTCTATTTACTGTACAGCAATTTTATAATGTGTAATTTTATCCTAAATTTTATTAACCCTATTTCATAGGCCAATTTGAGAGCAGTGAGCAAATGATTATTGCTGCATCTTCTAACTGTAGTGGTTGAAAATACTCAGAATATCTGTGCTGACTGTTTGAGACAATTTCTTATTTTATCAGCATTTGTTAAGTGAAATCCTGAACAAAAGCATAAACCCCGCATTGATATCAAGCTAAAAGCCCATTTAAGATCAATCTAAAATATCTTGAAAGTTCATTATGTCAAAGCTGAACGGCTGACTGAGCTGTTTCCGGGGAGGGTTGTGGGGAGGAATACTTTGTATTCTCTCTCTTTAAATACTGTAGCATACATGAATGAGCAAAGTTACGCTACGAGCAAGTGGGTAGGTAACCTGAACCCTCTGCAGCCCATAACAAGTGCTCCCATTCTCTTTCTGTGGTCCTGCACTGAAACCAGCAGGATGTGAAACCTGCACTGCTGCATATTGACTGACGAGGCTTTTTTGGACATTTTTTTTGTCTTTTACACTCGCTTCAGGGATGAATGCTGTGAGTAGTGTAAGTAGTTCCTTATTTCCTTCAACTTCTTAAGACCACCTTTCTTTTATAATTATATGTCAGTGAAGACTTAATAACCCTAATATTCCACATTTCTTTCAAGGAGACTCTCTCAATTCCTGCTATTGGACTTGATGACACCTCTCTGTGTAGTCATAAATGACTGGTTTATATTTAATATCAATTTTAGTATCACATCACTAACATCTGTGAAATTTAAATGTCGATAGAAATTATTAAAGGCAACATTTACCTGGGTTAACAATGGTTTCAGCTGTAGATTTGATTTATTTTGTTCTGTTGTAAGACTTTTGTGCATGTTTCTCATAAGTGGTAGAAGTAAGACGGTCTAATTATGTAATGGCATGGAAACATCTAATCTGCTAGAGCTCAGTACTCCCCGGGTCATCCCCCAGACCAAGAGTTCACTCATTTGTCAAGGATGCTGACTCCGTGTTTCCATGGCAATAAGTCAACATTCTGAAATCACTGCCATACTAGGAAACAGAAGCTCCCGTAACACCAAACAAAGACTTGATGATGGTTTAGTGTTAAAATGAAGTGGAACCAAGTGTGAAGAGAAGCATGGCCATAGGACAAAGGGTCCAAGAGTCTGAAGCTTGTAGCAGTCATGGAGCTGCATGTGACAGAGGAGCTTTTGTATAATTGTATAGTAAAAATGCAACAAAAGTTATGTAGTCTACTGCATTTTGTCTGAGGTTTCAACAGCCTTTGAGCCGCCAGTCCAGAAGGATGGCAATACATACAGCTATGTCAGATGCTGTGTGCCTGAACTGCTTGTGAGCAATCACTGAGTGTGCTGTCACTGCAGTTTTATTTATGGTGGGAGTTTGCTTTCTTTGTTAACACTGATGTTCTGTCATTCCTTATACACTTGAGCAGATATCCTGCTGTTCCATTCAAATACAAATATGACTCATGGCAACTCAGTTTGTAGTGCAAATGGACAAGTACATGACATTAGGGTCAATCAATTAACAGACAAAAATCTGATCAGCCAACAGACTCATTGACAAAGACTCGATGCCGACGTGTATCTGAATTTGTTTTAGGTCTACTGTGACCATGCCATGACAATAAATGCATTTTATTTGTTTATAAGAGAGTGCCTTGGAGTTTTCTTGTATTGTTGTTGATCAGCCAGTATTTTATCTGGGAATGTAAGTAATAACTAGGTCTAATTGTAAATTCCTTAAACCTTAAACCTTGAATTTATTGGCTGAAATGATCAACCTCATGAAAACAATAACATTGATTTGTCCTTTTGAATTGCAAAATTACATTTTCCCTTCCTACACATAGAGATGGAGCTGAAAATGAAACTGAAGCTTTCATTCAATCAAAAATACTACAATTCAAATTTTTGCACAAATTATGAGGCACATACAAGCTATTAAAAATACATGTTAAATTATAGGCCAGTTTTTGTCACACCACGGTGAGGTATTGTCTTGTTTTGGGTTTGTCTTGTCATTTCCTGTTTTATTTTGAAAAGTAACTCCCCTCTCGTTTCAGGTCACATGCCCTGCCTCATGTGTTTACAGTCTGATTGTCTTCCCGATTACCTGATTGTGTCCACCTGTTCCCCATTACCTCCATGTGTTCAAATAGTCTGCATTTCCCCTATCTTGTGCCAGTGTGTTTCGTCCCCATGCGATCATGCCAGCTTTTCCTCAGCCACAGCTTTGCCTTTGCCTTGTTTTCTGTTCCTGTTTTATCCTCTTTGAGAGTGAATTTTTGTTGTACATTTCTTAGTTTCTAGCTAGATTTCGTCATAGTTTTTCTTCTTCTTAGAGTGATTTTTTGTTGTTATATTTATTATCGTAGATTGTAGATTTATTCCTCCTTTGGGAGCGTCTTTTGTCCATAATCTTTCATAGCAGGTCTTAGTTTCCTTTTCTCTGTTTTTGTTGTTAATGTTTCATAAATTTTCATAGCCTTGTTTTTTCACTCTGTCAAGCGAATTATTTCAGACGTCATTATTAAAGTCTGCACTTGTCCTGACCTGCTCTGCGTCTGAGTCCTGCCTGAGTCCGAACCTGACAGTTTTCTTGGTGTTTCGTAACAAAAAATAGCAAAGCAGGACTTATTTAAACTCATCTAAAATTCTAACTTACGGATGATGACTGGCGATGTCAGTTTATTCAAAAAAAATGACTGACCAGATTGATATGACATTATTTGGATTTGCACTGATCAGCAATTGATGAATGTATCAGAATGTTTTTGATGATTCCCGAGCAGGTTAATATTAAATTTACTGTGGACATTTGAGCTTATACTGTGATAAACTCTTTTTTTTATTTTGATGACTAAATTGCCTGTTCTCTACTGCTACCTTTGCCCCTTTTCACTCAACTTTTTAAAAGATCTAATAGCAAAATCATTGTTTGTTCTGTCCATTAGTTGTGACATTGCTTGCATGGCCTTAAAATTTTTAATAGCTGTTGCTTAAATTCTTCTTGTTTGAATTTTCAGTATATTTTCCTTGAGTGTCTTTAGTTAGATTATGTTTTAAAGGCTTTAAAAATGGGTACAGTGAGTCCATTTAAAGAGTTGTTTTGGTTGTTTATTTCCCAATGAATCAACTCTTTGAACTTTCAGTTGTGTGTGTTTACAGGGTGCATAAAGCAGTTATGTAGTGTTTCATCTCTATGCAAGGAATCTGCTGAAGAAAGGAAGTTGGTATCTTCATAGTGACATCCTGCCAATAGCTTTAATCTCCAACTCTCTACACTAAAACTTCTGACTTTTATGAGTTACACCATTAATCTGTTCATTGAAAGGCTGAAATTAAGGAATATTTTATAAATACACCGAAAACATAAATTCTGGAGTGTAAAACCACACAATGTGAAGTTCTTACAGGTCATAATAACACAACTTTTTTAAATCTTGTGAAGAGTCAGGAGGTGAATTTGTGAAAGTGTACTCATGTTACAGTCTACACAGTGTTATGGTGCCACCATTTGGTGGATGTCCGGTAATGATGTGTTTTAGAGCAAAAGGTTTGTGTTTGCAGTAAAAACCACATTTTTTTGATTCCCTGATGTTTTCCAAATAGGCTGAACCTCCCTTTGTGCTGAACCCTGGTCTGTAGATTAACACTGTCTGCACTAATGTGATCAGTTTCAACAGGATATCTATACTGAATTTTGCAGTTTCATATTAGGCTATGAAGGCATTATTTTCTCCTCATATATACTCATTCATATCATTCAGCAAAACTACTGAATGTAATCAGTTTGACTAAAATAATAAACTTGGTGGAAAAACACTGACAGCTTTTTCACTTTGGATAATTAATTGAATACTTTCTATCAGTGATTCTGATGCAATAATTGAGTATAATTTGGTGGTGCATTTGATAAATTAAATGTTGCTATAAAATCGACTTAAATAACAAAATAAACACAGACTTTAAGTGAGAGTGTAGGAGGCCTAGACTTTCTACTATGTGCAAAACAAATAGTCTCACAGACTTAGTTCTTAAATGGAAATGCTGAGAGCCTTTTGCAGTGCTGATATTTTTTGCAGTGACAGATGAGAACAGAGGAGGGGCAAGAAACCTTGCTGTATAAACAAGAGTTCGGAAAACAGCCACCCAATTGTTTTGCTTATACTCTTGGATGTGAATGCTGTTTCCCCCTTGATATGACATACCATTCCATTTAGAGCAATGGCAGCCCTGATGCAACTGCCAAAGAAAAGCTGCACTTCCTATTGGGGATAGGAATAACTACCACAATTACATGGCAGTTAGAAATATTACAAAATGTACTAATGCTGAAATATCTTGATCTGAGCAGTAAACTCGAAAATGAAAAGGAGTTATAGTCATCAGTTCTGTTTAGATTTATGTTAGTCGAGGTAGAGATTATTCCATGGGATATTTTGTAGATATAACATTTAATACTGAAAGTTTGTTAAAATGATAAATAATGTCATAATCTTAATCCTAATCCTTAAAAGGAAAGGCCTGAAGCTGTCTGTCTTTGTCTCAATTAAGGTATTATTGTGAAACAGCCTTCAAGATGGAGCCAGAGCCTGAAGACCCAGACAACAATGACAACTTGGTCCCTTGGTCAGGTTCAGATGGGTCCCAGGAACTTTGTGTGTCTGAGTCCTTGGCAGAGTCCTACTATGAAGATGATGCCAGTGATGTAGACTACCCTTTAGATCCTCAGCCTGCTCTTATCCCAAAGACTGACCTCAGTTCCCCTGAACACCTTCAGTCACAAAACTGGGAATCTGCAGGTGACCAACAGTCCCTGCCTGAACTTAGCGGAAGTGAAGAGGATGTTTCATACCAAGAAGAGGACGACATCTACCTTAGTGAATCAAGAGAGTCCATTACAGAATCTCCTCACATCCAGACCTCACCAACATCACTGTCCGAACACCCACATCATCCTGACTCCGAGCCCCAAGCTGACCAGATATCACTGCCACATTCCCAGTCATCTTCCTCCTCTATTGGCTGTGCTGCTGAAATGACCCTGGCCTTGACCCTGACCACAGAACAACCCCTTGGAGCCAGTAATAGACAGGGCACAGGGACTGGGAACAGGAGAGTTGAATCCTCAGAGGAAGGAGGGAGTAGTGAAGCACCTCCTGCTTCTGTCTTCTTTGGAATTTCAGACGAGGTTGCTGAGCAGGCAGAGAGGTGGAACTCGGAGTCTGACACAGATCTGTGCAGACCGAACAGGCACAGGGGAAGGCACACACGTAAGTATCTATCTTCTAGTCTCGCTCACTGTTTTCCAGTGGACATGAAGCTAGTTGTGCAAACTGTACAGCATATCATTTTATTTTATTTATTTATTTATTTTTTTAAATATGCATGATACTTTAAGAAATAAGTGTTTGTGTTTGCTTTAAAGGCAGTCTGAGGCACTGATTAACTTTTGATTATGACCTTCAGTTTTCTGCCTGTGATGTTATAGGTGTCATTTGAAGCAAAATACTTCATTAAAAGGACAAATAACTTGTGCAAAGCACTATGGCTGCTGGTTATTTTCATACTGTAACATGGGGTCTATTTGAGGTGGACTCAGGGGGAGAATTCCCATGGCTGTAACAGTCAGACCAGGATAAGAATAAAATATGACCATATGATGAGGCTGGCAGAAACAAATTTGACAGACACCAGCAAATGTCCCCTTGGCCTGTTACCCGATCCCTTTTCCAATCGTAAGGCTTGACTGCAATGGAAAGTGAGCTGATCACTTTTCTTGCCTCATGGACCCCCTACACCCCCACCCCCACAAGTTAGCTGTAAATAAATATGATGCTTTTATTAGTGTGCTTGCTTCAGCAGGGGCGACTCCAACTTTTCTCTTGCTTGTTAATAATATGCTTGCTTCAAATAATGATAATGGTTGGTTTCATCTACAAACTGAGATCAAATAACAACTTACTGCATGAAAAAAACCTCTCAATATTAAATAAATATAATTCCAGTATCTGTTCAATAGTTAGTTGACTTTAACGAGGTACTGATCAATTAAATTCTATATCTTCTTAAATTTCCACTGATGGATCGAAAATACAAAGATCAAAATAAAATAATGTTTGCTTACTGTTTGATTATACATTTTTAAAAAAGTTTCCATCTTCCTCATCCCCCTCCTCCCTTCTCTCTCCTTCTCTCTGCCTCCCTCTCTCTCTGTCTCTCTCTCTCTCTCTCTCTCTCTTCATCTCAGGGATCGGTCGCAACGAAAGCCAATCAGAAAGACAGGTCAAGGAGAACAAGTCTAAATGTAAGCGAATTGCTCGGCTTCTAACTGATGCACCCAACCCTCAAAATAAGGGAGCCTTGCTGTTTAAAAAACGTCGCCAGAGGGTCAAAAAGTATACACTTGTGAGTTACGGGACTGGTGATAACAAGCTTGACAGTGAAGACCAAATACAGCACGAAACTGAAGAAGTCACATCAGCTGGGTATAACTTTGTGGCAACAAGTGAATCTGAGTTAGAGGAGGAATATTCTCTTTATCATCAGCAGCATAATTTGAGCCTGAATTGGGGAAGTGTTCGAGAAATGGAAGCATTGCCAGAAACAAAAGGGAAGGGTGTTTTGATGTTTGCCCAACGCCGCAAACGGATGGATGATATTGTGGCAGAGCATGAAGAGCTGAGGAGTAAAGGAATACCTGTGGAGACATTGACAAGATCCGAACGTACAGAAGCACACAACATTTATGACACTCAGGATATGTATGGGCATAGTGATCAGGCCAACTACATGGATGTAAATTTCAAACAGGATGTAGCATATCAAGAAAATATTCAACAGACAGACCACCTATCCAATGTGTCAAGATCCTTGGTACCAAACAGAACTGCAAAGCCGTTCCCAGGAATTCAAGATGGAACAACTGCTCCTGTCACACCTGATGGTGTAGTTCCAGTGACAAAGAAGCATGAACCGAGATTCAGAGTACCTGTGGTTATAAATACTAGCCCCCAGGTTTGGTCCCCAACTGGAGACATCATAGCCTCAAGAGATGAACGAATATCTGTGCCAGCAATCAAGACAGGCATTCTACCAGAGTCAAAACGGAAAGCCACTAATAAACAGTCATCCATGATAGCACAGGATCCTAACCTTCAAAACAAAGGGGAAAGAAGGTCCTATATTGAGTCAGAGGAGGACTGTTTTAGTCTAGGTGCTGAAGCTTGTAACTTCATGCAACCCAGAACAATAAAACTTAAAAATCCCCCTCCAGTTGCTCCAAAACCTACGATCAACCCATCCTGCCCACCTTGGATGAGGAGGAGTCCCTCTTGTGAGCCCTTTATTCCATCAAGAAGTCCAGTTTCACAACCTTCTCATAGTCCTTCAGCACCCCATACTCAACATTATTTACAGCAGCAAGATGGGACTCAGTCTCAACAGATGGCCAACCACTGGGCATCAGATCAAACTCAGGCAACACTTCAGACACCTGCCAGTGCCTGGGCTCCGGTCAACTCATCCTCTCAACTTCCTCTTCAGCCAACCACAAATAGCTGGAGTCAGCAGCCTCCACGATCCCCTGTGAGTATGCACGCCTGCAGTCCAACTTACAGCCCTCATCACCCGCCTTCACCTTCAAGGAGTAAGTCAGACATTGCTCCGCACTCAGTTGCTTCTTGCCCACCACAAGCAAGGAAGTCATACATCCACACACCCAAGACATCACAGGCTTCTCCAAAGGGTCAAGTCTCAGACAGAGGTATTAATCGGTCTGGTGATGGTCCAACTATGTCAGGAAAAGGTGCAGAGTTGTTTGCCAAAAGACAGTCCCGTATGGAGAAGTTTGTTGTTGATGCTGAAACGGTGCAAGCCAACAAAACAAGATCGCCCTCCCCAACCTCATCCCTCCCTTGCTATTGGAGGTATTCTTCCAATGTTCGTGCCCCACCTCCTTCATCATACAATCCGCTTCTTGCTCCTTTCTACCCTCCATCAGCAACCAAACAACCCCCATCCACAAGCCCCAAAATAAAGCCTAAGACCAAAGAGAAACCTAAGGCAGCCCAAAAGCACCTCAACACCTTAGATATTATGAAACATCAGCCTTATCAGTTGGACTCGTCATTGTTCAAATATGATGCGGTCCCTGAGGCCAAAAGCCCCAGCCCCAGACCAACTCCAGCATCAAAGTTTGAGGCTACCAAAAGCCTCAAACATAGATCTGCCCCTTCTCATTCTACTTATAATGCCCCCAAGCTTGCTGTTCAAAGCAAGGAAGAAGTCCCTGTTAAGTCTTCTGTATCGGTAAGTTCCCAAAATTCTTCTGACCGCCGAAACACAAGATCAGCTGAGCCTCTTGCAACTGACAAGCACTTGGATGATAAGCACACTCTCACAACTGCAGCTCATCACATAACCAACAAGCAAGCACCAAGTGCCCGACCCACAAGCGCATCCTCCCAACAGTCATCTATTGGTGACAGCATAGCTTCAGCTTTTTCGCCTGCATCACTTATTGCTAGAGGTGCACGTCAAATGGCACCTCGGCCAAAATTTTCTGCTAAGAAACCAATGGTGACAGGTCCACAGTGGAGGCCTGTTGCTATGCTTCATTCTGTCTAATACTTTATATGGTCATGCTATGTTGAACACAATTACATCTGCAACTTGATAGCATCTAAAATTTTACTTGACAGGTTAACGTGTATAGGCGTTTGCACTGTATAATTAGGGTTATAGCTATAAGCTATAAAAATATATCTAACTGGCAACATGTGAGAAGGCAGATGAATATACAGCAGAGCCAGCTTAAAATTGTAAATCAATTAAATATAACCTAAATAAATAATAAATAACTCAGCACATATCATCTACCTCAAACTTGGTAGGTACATGTGTGCTTGAAAAAGGAAATACGAGATTAAATAATGTTGAGTGATTCTCAGGAAGTGCTATTACACGTGCAATAATGTGTGCAGAGAGTGTCCAGTGAATGTGTCTAGTTTGTTGTTATTCTTTCTTTAACTGTTTCTCTTTTGTGAGAAATAAGATTACATACATGACATGCATTTCCATTTAACAGTAGTCACCACTAACCCCAAAACTACACACAATAACATTTACTGATGCATTTATTTATTAAATTTAAATTTAAGTTAAATATGCAAATGGGATAGCACTAACTTACTTTTACAATTACATTTACAGAATATTCTAATATTTTTAATCATTGAGCGTGTCTGGGGAAAAATGTCTATGCACTTCTTTTTTTTTCTTTTTCTTTTTTTTTTTTTTTTTGTTATTTTGGATGCATACAATTTGCATTTCCTTCAGTCTCATTCCAAACTTTTATGGCATCACAACAGCTAAAAGCATTAATGTTAGTTGTGATCAACAATCCTGACAACTAAAAAAAAAAAAATTCTCTTTTTTATTCAACTGTCTGTCATGGCCAGTTATATAACTGTCAATAAAGTCATCAGACATTCTGTATCCTTGATGTAAATATGAGCAAGTTATCATAGAGATTTGACTATTCCAGTATTCATTCACATTACCAGTAGCAACTTAAAATGAAAAAGTGAGGGGGGGAGGGGTGATTATGTTGTTTGTCTCTATGTCTCTGTCTTTCAAACATATCACTGTTTATTGCACTTCTTGTACTCAGCACAATCATACTATTAAATTTCTCTTTCCTTCTACTTGTGTGTCATGAGCTTCTGTTCTCTTTTTCCTGAACTATTGCAACTGTTTCATAGTCACCCACTTTTCCTCCTTTATCTCTATCACTGCCTCACACTTTCACACAGAATTTTATCATTTACTGCCTTCAGCAATATCAGTCTTTCCTAAGATTCACCACGTTATTGGCAAATTTCAATTATTTGTTGCTCCTATCACTATAAAACGATAAATTGCTGAAGGTTAACACTGTCACTGACGTGTATGTCTTTGTGTTTCAACTTGACTGGACTGTGTTTGCTTGTTTTCACAGAATTTCCATCAGTCCACCTTTAGCTCTGAATGTGTGGAAAGTCTGGAACTATGATCTTGACTCTCAAAAGACTTTTGGCAAGCTAGTGTAGGATGGTGCTCATAGTCTATTGAGGGGAAATCTACCCTAAAGTAGAATCTACATTTTGCTCTTCTGATGATTTCTTGAAAGCCACTCAGTACTCACTCTCAGTACAAAGTATGTTTGTATTGTAAGTCATTTAAATATGTTGTTTTTTTTAAATAAAAGAAATATTGAAATATATGTAATATTATAATATATTGTATTATGCAAATAATACTTAAATGATAATATTATGAATGTTAGACTATTTGGTTATTTTGCTGTGTCTGGGACATTTCTGGATTTCAAACATTCTGGAAATTGTTGTCTTAGAGATAATGAGGATCACAGTGGTGATCCTGTCAATGGCAATCTGGCTGCTAAATGTTTATATCATAAGATAAGATAAGATAAGATAAGATAAGACAAGAACTTGAAATTGTTGAAATCATACCTGAACTGCTAGGTAGATAAGCTAATAATGAGGGAGTGGTTGTTAACTAACACATGCAAACTACAGAAAAGAAAGCCTTTGTGAACTTGTCAGTTATCCCTAATTAATTCAAACTGCACTTGACAAAGCATAAGATGTTCAGCTTAAATACAAATCCAAAATGAATTTTTAAAAAACAAAACAAAACAAAAATTGGTTTTCATGTTGAGAGCTCAAGACAAGGGATTCAGAGAGCATTTGTTTGGTCATATTTTGATATGTAGTTCAAATATTAAAAGTTATTTCACTTCTTTTGGTCTTGTCAGTGTCAGACAAAAACTGGAACATGGAATGCTGTACCTTTGCCTTCAAGTCAGCCAGAATAAGTGAAAACACCTTCATGGCGTGTCAAGGGCCTTTAACAATGTTCTATTTTAGAGTGGATTCCCCTTTTAAGCAGATAAAATAGAAACAAGTTGGCAAAGATATAGTTCCAAGCAAAATTTCTAATACAATACAATGTTTTCAATGTACCGTAATAAAATTGCCACTTTCCTTAGTTTAACATCCTTAAACCAACAGCAGGTAAGTTTTCTCAATCTTTCTTGTATTTCCAATTTTTGTTAATGTGCCAAATGCTGCTTCAAGACATTTACGCAAGCTCTTGTCCATGTATTTATATCATGGACTGGGACTTTTGATATAATTCTATAACTTTCTATTCTGTAATCTTCTAGTTGGTCTACAAATCAAAAATCTTCAGGGATTTTTTTTAACAAAAGAATAGTGAAAAAGATTATGTTTATCCAGGATTTTTAAAAGATAGTGTGAGGTGTGTATCCAAAATCAACAGTTCCATAGAAAAAATGCTAAAAAAAAAAAAAAAAAAAAAAATTAAGTTCATTAAGAGGCAAAATAATTGATTAATTCAATGTGCAAAAAATACAAACCATTATTATTATCATGATTTTTATGGCCTTTTGTCCTCTAAAATTTAAGATTTAATGTAAAACAACTCATTAACAAATTAGGAGATGATCAGTTGTCCGGGCCAGAGGGTGGCAGCAAAGTCTGCACAGCTGGCCCACCAGTCAGCTAATATGAGGTTTTCTTTCAGGGATTTGGCAGAAGCCGCTCCCTGAGCCTGCCCAAGCGACTGGATTCATTCACTTCTCCTGGACTTCTGTCACCTGTGAGCACACCTGGAATGCAGCCATCATTTTTACCTACACAGAGGCAAACATCCTTTCAAGAAAAGGTGTACAAGCCACTGTCACCATGGGAGGCAGCATCCAGAAGCCCGATTGGTTCAGTGGAGGAGGCCTTTGTGTTTAAGAGCCACCCGTCATCTATTGCCTCTAACGTCATAGCTGCTGGACACCGCAGATCTCTGCCAGAGCCTCCAGTTGAATGGAAGCGCAGGGTGTCTCTTGATCCTCCAGCTGTCAGTATGATTCAACACCATGCGGCCCCAGCTTTCCAGGCACCGTCCATGAGCAGGACATTTTCACCTGAGAAACCAGCCTTCTATGGGCCTCCCTTCAGACCTGCCCAGCCATTAAGGTCTGCCAGCAGGGTCAGTATTGGATACATGGTACAGGGCTCCAGTCCAACAAAGTACTCCCCCTTGTATAGTGCAGTCCAGAGAAGTTAAGATCACTAAGATGTGGTTAGTCATACAAAAGAGAAATATGCTTTTTTTTTTTCTTCCTTTCTTTAAATAAATGATATGTGGTGTAGAAGATCATACAAAGTATATATGGAAAAACAAAAAAGTACATTTGGCACAAAGAGGTGGAATATGTTTCCTCTATTGTGATGAAAAAGTTTGTCGTTGGTGTGTGTTAGTTCAGATTTGTCCAAAAGGTCTTAGGCATATTTCAGACCAATTATTACCTTTAATTTAAATTGTTAATGGAAGTTATTGGTCACAAAAAGTCACTATCATATTATGAGTGCTCACTTGGTTTGAAGGGCACAACAACTTACTGTAGCTTCGGTGCTGTGTTGCTAATGAGATATTATCCTGATAAGCACTGATGGGAGTTTTTGCAGTTGTGTTTAAGTGATCAGAATGTTTTAGTCATTTATTGCAGGCTGATTTAGGAGGGAAATGGACCACTACGGTCAAGAAAAGTTTTAGCAAAGTGTGTTGCTGAGAGCTAAATTGAAAGTTGATCAGAGAAATGTGTGGCAGATTGCTTTATTTAAAACAAAAGAGGAGTGCTGTTGTTCACTGAAAATACTTTAAACTGTCAGTTCTTAATATTTGCTGAGAAATGAGTGTGTGGCTTTTTAGTTATATATCTTTACTAAGGCTTTAAAACTCACTGTGGCCTTGCAGTTTCGTCAGGTTGGTGTTGTGTAATTTTTTTCACATCTTGACTAGTTCATACAGCAATAACATTACAGGTGTTACTCCTCTTGTTTTTGTCAATCTTTTCTGTCAATACTATTGTGATGGCACACATGTGCAAGGAGTGGATATTTCTATTCATCTGTGTATCACTGTGTTCATACATTCTGCTCTAAAGAAGCTGCAGTGCATTTTAGGAAGTGTGTGTTACAACTTAACAATGACTTTATTCCACTCACTGGTCTCAAAATAGATGCAGGGTTGTTGTTTTTATTATTATTATTATTTTTTTTTTCTTGCTGTGATTACATGTATTTTAAAAGTTAAATATATATGAGATTACTAACATTAATATAGCAGCAGTGCTAAGATTTAGTGGAGTAGTAGCACCCTGAGAAGAGAATGAAGTCACACTCCTTCTGTGTGTGTTATGATCTGAACTGAGTTATTTGACCAGCCATCTATCTTTCTCCAGAATTGCTTATGCTCCTTTAAGCCAAGGGAAATAAATCCTGCGTGCATAAATTTGTGAAGTGTCCCACCTTTGATCGTACACTGTGTGGTGTTAAGGAGTCAAAAGATCCGTGTATTCGGCCACTGGTTTAGCACTGTTTCTTGCATATGAGGTTCAATGATTTGGACTTTTACCTTGTGTTTGATGATTTTCTTGAGTATAATGTAACTGCACCTTTTAAAACACAAGCTCAAAATTAAAAGCTGTGAAAATGCTTGACATGTCTTGAAAGTGTTGTTTGTAATTTAATTTAATTTTGTTCTTGAATTTCCCTGGCTTTATGCTAGTATTAAAAAAAAAGTAAGCATTCTAGCACAGATGAACTTTCTTTCAGACCATGCATTTTAATTCCTTTTTAAAATTAGAATACAGTGTATGTTGACAGTCTATAAAACTTATCCATATTGTTTATACTGTCTCAAAAATTAAAATTTTTGATTTAAATTAAAATAATATATATTTAAATTTAATTTTTTTTAAATTTTAATGTAGTTTCTAAATTTTTTTTTTTTTTTTTTTATAAATTTTGCAAGAGACTAAATATTCAGTTTGTCTGAAGTATGACAACAGGTGTGGCTGCCAGGTTACTCTGACATTACAGTATTAAAAAATCTTGGGTATTTGATGAAACTTCCCCTTATCTCCCCTAACTGTCTGAATATTGTCATCCAAAGTCAGTAATCGCACAGTAACACGGTAACACAAAGTCAGTTTGAAGAGAGGAGTGCATGAGTAGCGGCTGTGCCCAACAGTGACGACCTCCCTGCCTCAAAGCCTCAGAGGTTACATCAACTCATGGAGACATCCGGACTTTGAGGACTCAACACAAGAAGGGGGATATGTCTCCGGAGGGGAGTCCATGCCTCAAAGAACATCAGTTGGCAAGCATGTGTGATCCATCCTCTCTCTCTCTCTCTCTCTCTCTCTCTCTCTCTCTCTCTCTCTCTCTCTCTCTCCCTGGTTGCTATCCTTGCCCTATGGTGTTTGAGAGTGGTTTTGAGTGCTTGGCAGGTTAAAATTAGCCTATTGATGTAAGCTGCATTCCATTCACAACAGACACAGAGACACACTCACAGTTTGGCTTTAGTGTCCAGGAGTGTGAAGATCAGGGAAGATCAAACTACCGACTGTAGGTTGACCCCTGAGGCTCTGGGTCTCCCCTTCAAGGATACAGGTTGCACAGTAGGGATCCCGTCACAGGTATGGACGAGCCTCATCATGGTGTGTTTTGTAAACGTGTGGTATATTTAAGTTATATTCAAGTTACGTTAGAATATCCAAGAATGTCACTCTTATTTTGTAATAAAATAAATGTGGCTGCAGCTAACTAAGATGTATTTTTTTATTGTCTATGAATTAGAAGAGTCATATTCATATGACCTATTGGGAATTCAATAAATGAGCAGTTAATTAGATCTTTATTCTATTTTTAGAATTATATTGTTTTGCTTTTGATTTAGTTTGCATGGAAATAATTTCAAAATTGGGACAAATATCATAACTGCAAAGGTGACAGATTGGCACAATTGATTTTTTTTTTTTTCTCATTAAATATATTTATAGTTACATCTAGCATTATGTTCTACATTGGATAAGGTAACTAAATATGGTGGATTGCATTGGCAACCGTAAATGTAAAATCTTATTTTGGATAATACGTTTGACCACTTTTTTCTGTACTGCTGGACAGTCCAGCAACCCCTACAGACTTAGGACACAATATTCACCCTTGACCTTTACACGAGTAATTCATCCTGTGACAACAGTAAAGGGAGATGCCACCAACATTAGCTCACATACTCAATAACTGATCTAGTGACGAGTTCAGATATAAGAATCGTGTATGTATGATACAAGTTCAAGTACAACGGAGCTTTAGGATTATGCAACACATCATAATTTGTTAACCTCTGCACAGGTTGTTATAATATGGCAAACACTGAGATGGCAGATTAATTTAACACGGCACCTTTCAAATCACCTTCAAATACTCACTAGATGAGGGCAGCAAAAGGGGGATACTTCATAAGCTCAAAAAACTGCGAATGCTGTAATAATATATTATGTAACAGAAAATGAAATCAGTCTCCTGATTTGCGTTCATCACCTTTTCAGTATTTTCTGTTTCATATTGACAAACATCACAGATTCAGGTTCTGACGAAAGACGACCCTACACTCGCACATCAGACAGCAAAATCAGTGCTCAGCTGTAACCTGTCATGTTAAGCACAGCCTCAATGGGGTCAGTTTTAGGAATAAAACTTTTTTTATGACTTGAGCAAAACAACTACATCCTGTGTCCTGTATGTGTTTCCAGTACTCCTGAGTTCTGCCAACCTTGCCACAGCCACAATGTCACAATTCTGTACAATGCCAACTGGAGAGAGGAAGAAGTGTGCAGCAGCTATTTGCCAAGAGGTCCATGGTACCAATGGTATGATGTTATGGCTGAGGCTCAGCGGACAAAACGCTCTGCTGCAAGAGAATATCCATTTTGATCTGGGTTCAAAGTGTCAGGGCTGCTCTCCAGCACTCGCCATAAATAAGCTAATGGAATGATTTACTACCAATGGTGGCTAATCCTTTGTCGTTGTCCTTTTCAAGAGTCTATTTCTGGAGAGGGGAGGGAAGTTGCGAAGGCCAATTGTGTAGACGTTTGTTATGTGAAGGTTTGTGACAGCTGGGGTACATTCTGTCTGCAGTGGTGGATGAGGAAGCATGGTGTACATCCACAAGTAATTCTCAAGTACAATGATAACTCATTTTTTAGATTATTAAAATGGACAAAATGACATTCTTAACACCTTTGATGTCATTTATGGACACTGCCTTCAACATATTCAGCTGACAAAGTGATACCAGGGGGCATTTCTGTATGTATATTTATATTCTCCATCCAATGCTCTCCAGCTCTAAAAACAGGGCTGGATTAGCTTCTGTTGGTTGGGGCACTGAGAAAACAACAAATTGTCTACCAATATTCCTCCACCCTTTACCCAAGTTAATTTGTCATAATTTGATTATACACAGTTTATTTAAGAATTTGCACCATGCAAACTCAGTATCAATCTAGAATGAGGTTCATCAATCTCTGTCTCAATTCACGGGCCACTTCCTTCGGACGAACTAAATAAGATGGTGTCTGGTCTGTGGGGAATTTCATGCTTATGTCACTTGTTCTTCAGTTACCATTGTGTCACCAAGCACCACTCCTGTCACCTCTTAACCCTGACAGCTGCAGTTAATGATCATAGTATTTGTTTTTTTTTTTTTCTTGTTTTTTTGAACATTTGTATCACATTTGTGTCATTAGTTAATCGAGTGAGTTAAAACCCAAGACTAGCATTTAAGTGTTCAACTCAGCTTTGTTTGCTGTCTTTTGGAGCCTTCGACATTGAATAGCCTTTGAAGGATGTGGCCCATTAATTGAGACACATTTTAAATAGCAGGTACAGCCACAAAAAATTGCACCTAAAGGTCCAGTGTGTCAGATTTAGTGGCAGTGTGACTGCAGATTGCAACCAACTAAACACCCCTCATCTCACTCTCCCTTAAGGTGGCAGCTAAAAACATGAAAACAGTGTTTGGTTTGTCAGTTCAGGGCTACTGCACAAACATGGCAGCCCAACACTGGAAGAGGATTCACTCCCTCTTTAGATAATAAAGGCTCATTTTAAGGTAACAAAAACGCAATGAATCATACTTTCAGGTGATTATACATGAATGAAACGTTCAATTATTATATTGCAATTTTGCCAATAAAACATACATACCAGTTCCGATGACTGACACACTGTAAACCTGGGGCCTTTAGGATCCCTGAAGAAGTTGCATACTTTTGTCTTTTTTGCTTGGTTATAAAGAAAATAATAAAATTTTAAGTGATACATGTTGGCATAAGTAAGTGTTTCTGTTTCTGATATACTGTTATATAAGTAAATATTAGTGAAATAATGTGCTTTTTGTCTGACAGGGGGCATAATGGATCTCGGAAAGAAGCTCAGCACTCCTAAAGACATTATGTTGGAGGAATTATCGTTGCTTTCCAACAGAGGGTCCCGGCTTTTCAAAATGCGCCAGAGGAGATCTGAGAAATATACATTTGAAAGTATCCAAAATGAGGCAAATGCACAGCTAAATGTAAGTCAGCCTGTGTGTGTTATTTAGTCCCTTTAAATATTAGAATAACTACAAATGCTGAGCACTTTTATCCTCTCACTGTCTGGAGTTTTGGCGTTAGTGCCGTTTGTATGAAAAAATGTCAAAATTGTCTGTGTATTACTCATCAAGCAAATTTTTCAGGAAATGTGCTCTTGATGTTTGAAAGAAATGTTACAACACATAGAAGATAACAGAGACATGTGCCTCGTGCCTTTTGCATCCTCCAGCCAAATCCTCTGAGAGGCTGCTCAGGCACTTCACTGAGGAGCTGCTCCCCTGTTTATCAGTGCCTACAGTGCAGATGATGTCTCTCTCTCTCTCTGTCTCTCTCTCCGTGTGTGTGTGTGTGTGTGTACACAATGTAGTTACAAGTGCTCACGGGCATATCTCAGTGCGGGTGGGACGACAAGAGGAGCCACGGATGTGTTGTCACGCAACTGATAACCAAAACTGAGTACATGTCTTGTACTTTATTCTGTTTTGCAGAATGACATTTTAACTGAGAATACACACTCTGTGGAAATTAAAGTGGACCCACCGGCTGATGGAAATGCTGCTAATCAAAACAGCACTGTTTCAGGTAATGATGCTGTTCTCTTATTGAGGCTGTTCATGTGGGTCCCATATGGGACATTAAGATTTACAACAGTACTCAGGATTCAAACACATCATAATCATAAACATCTCAATAAATGTGCAAAGAGGGCAAAATGAGGATACAGCCATTGAAAAATCATTCATATATCTACCATTTCTTTCACTGTCAAACCGCTTTTTAAACTGAGCTGTTCTGCTGCACAGTCAAATGTAAGCGACTGACTGAACTGTCATACTAACGACAGCTGGTGTCATACAGTCATGACAGCTTGACTTGTTTTGTGGCAGCTAAACTGAATGGCTTGATGTATGTAACTATGATTAATCAAACAACCTGTGCAGCTTTAAAAGCTTTATCTAATTCTATTTCAATAGCCAACAGAGCCCCAGCTCTTATTCTAAAACGCCCCGGTAGGGTGTCATCCCATGTCGACACTTTATATGAGTGCACACTTCAACTATGTGCTATTTTAAGGCCTCAGATTGCAGTGATGGACAGCTCAGTCTGCCTGTGTAAGTGTTTTCTTAGTACAGTCTCTATTCATAATCCCATCCACTCTAAAACTTTATACCCCCCCCAAAAAAAGAAAACTCAGTATTAACCCATAACTGCAAACCAAACTGTCAGATCATTTTGTTGTAATCTTCTCACTTGTCTCTCCTTGTTTTTGTCTGCTCCTTGACAGACACAAGTGCAGAGAAGTCAAATGCCTCAGTGATGCCCAGGTCCTACCACTCCCCTTGGGAGCAGGAGATTCTTAGTGACCCCAACCTCGCCGAGAGCCTCAAACTGAGAATGCCAGCACCACACCCACGGCCAGACCTTCCTGAGTACAAATGCTTCAACCGGTGAGAAAACTATGACCACATTTAAGAAAACTGGTACAACAAAGAATTTCTTCATTTGCACTCCTGTTTCCTGTCAACTGCAGAGTTGCCACTCCTTTTGGCGGCTTCGACAAAGCTCCCAGAGTCATCACATTCAAGCTCCCTGAGGTGGACCTTAACCCGCCCAGTTACCCAGAGCTGCAGGAGCCGAGGATGAAGAGGGCATCCTTCAACAGGACAGCCCAGGGATGGATATCTGAGGGCACCCATCTGATTCTCCCCACTATTACCCTGGAGCCCGTCAAAGTCCCTGAGTCTGATGATCTGTAGTTGGTCTTTCTGTATGTAATCTGGCAACATATGCAGCCTGTGATGAGGGCAAAACAGTCAATAAGAAGCACAGTCACAATTCACAAAAAAAAAAAAAAAACTGTTTTGAAAGAAAAACATGTAAATAGCAAAGTGAACACACAATTCAAGAGGTCTAAGAGTTTCCAGTGATACTGAAAACAAAGCTACTTTTACGAATAGTCAAATGAACTGATGTATGTGTAATGTAAATAAAGACGGACACTTATTTATTGATGGCACACAACTGGAACATGCAGTGAGCTATATTTAGTTATTATTGGTACGCAGCATTTCGATTATATTCACTACAAGACTTATAGTACAGGAAAATACACTGATGATGTTCAATGTTATTTATTTCTCATCATATATAAAGATCTGGTCTACTGAAAACCTTTATGTTGGAGCTAGAACATAAAAGAAAAGATTAAATAAGCCATCAATTAAGTAAATCGAATTCAAATTCAACACAAAAATAATTCATAAATACTTTTTTATGTATAGATTTGTAAAAATAAAGTAAGGACTATGTTTTATAGCTCTTATTTAATGTTGACTTTATACACAGACATATTTCATAACAGCACAAGCACATAACAGTAACCTCCACGCACACACACACACACACACACAGAAAATAGATGTACATAAGCCTGCCTTGTTTTGAGGAGAACGAAACTGAATAGAAAATGTTTGTTCTGTACTGTTTCTGGTCACAGATGGACATAAACCTTTACAGCATCTCAACCTGCAGTAGTAACACTGTGTATGAGTACAAAACGAATAACTGAGTGATCTCTGAGTGACGTTGTCTTCTTCTGCGCGCTCACACTCTGTGTATCGTATGTTTTAATGGACATCATATGTATGTTTCTATGTCCTGGGTGAAGGAACAATTTACAGAGTCTTCCTTTAAGACAGCTGGAAACAAGAGAGGGGGAGACACAGGAGACAAAACTCTGGTATGAGTGAATTCAATGCCAGTGGGTACTCACTTGCACATTTAATACATGGCTATCATATCTCCAAAACCTCAGTCATCCAAAGAATTTGCATAGAGAAAAGGCATGTGAGAGATCCATTAAGTCAGATGAAGAGAATTTATTTTCAGCTTGTTTCCTTCCCGTCACGATAAGAAACATCAGTTTGGATCATGCGAAATGAATTAATACAGTAGCTGTGCGTGCTATGATTTTTGTTCCTCACCCAAAAAGACGCGTGAAAGTTTAGAGGGCTGACTATGTTGTTGCCTGAGTTTTATCACAAATTACAACAGCAATAGCAGGTCATGGTAGGAGTGTCCAACACTGACCTCAACATGTAAATCTCGTTTTATTTTAAGGCCGTGCTGTGAGTTGGAGGCCGTCTCTCTGTGACAATCACGTAAAAGCCTGATAATAATAGACCTAACTGAACTAAAACTTGCCGTAAAAACTCCTCATAGCTACTGACTCTGGTGGCAACACGTAGATATTTATAGCTGGTGGAAGTCTATCTAAGTCACTTTTAGAGAGAAGGCTGAACTACAACACGCTGACAAAAAAAAAAAGAAGAATAAAACGGATACAAAAAAAAACGACTCCCAAAATAACCTAAAGAACAGTTGAGTTTGACAGCTCATCTGAACAGAACTGCAGCCTTCAGAGGGAGAAATGTGAAGACTCATTCTTTTCAGGCCTTTTATATATATATCTTCATGTGTCTCAGGGGAGGTTTCAGTGCTATTGTTGGATAGAAAAGATCAGATACTCATCCCATGGACAGGTTGGCCATGCTACACACACACAACACTGAATACATCAGGAGCTGCATGAAAATAATGGTAATGTCTTATTTAAACCTGCTACAGCCACAGTATATTTGTTTAGTAATTGTTTCCTCCTCCATAATTGCGATGGAAGATTTGCCCGTTTATTATTCTCAAACAGATTTCAGTCTTGGACTCAGAATCACGGAGGGCTTCTCAGTGTAACAACTCACGAAAAGTGAATTTACACTATTTTTCACAGGCTGGCCGGCGTGCTGTGGACTGTCAGACACACACTCACTCACACATGCACACACACTCACACACACACATACTTGCACATAGCACACAGCACTGTAAATTTAAAGGAAGTAGGAAAAGCAGCAGGTGATGAACACTTGGCGATGGGGCATGAGAACCATAAACATTGTGTTATGTTCACTGCATCATCAAGTCACTCATTTTTATCATGGATTTCTAAAATTAATCTGAAATCTGACTCCAATTTATCACTGTACCGCATAATAAATCTATCCGCCCAAACACCACAGTGAAACTTTGTTCTTTTCCGGACAGACTCACTGAAAACATAAACAGGAAAAGAGAAAGATGCACCGACAGCTGAGGTTCGTTTTTGCTGAGTGCACCATCAGCCTCCTTTACATTTAAAACCTGCTCGGCTCTGCAGGCTTTTCCCCTTCCAGGCCGTCCATCTGCCCCGATTTTTGTGATTCGATGTCCTGTTTACTGTAGCACGAAAGCCACACAGATAGAAATGGTGGACTTGGAACATTTTTATTGCTATTTGATCCAAATGAATTCTTAATATCCTGCGTTAACAAATGTTAAGAGAGAAGATGAAAGCACGACAATTGCTTTGTCCAAGAGTGGTTTATTTTGACAGCTGGGGCATTTTTACACGTTTGGTGTTTCACTTGAGGTCTAAATCAGAATATTAAACGCTATTCTGTTCTGTCGTTTGACATTTAAGTGACAGCATTTACAAAGAAATACATCTAAAAAAAAACAAAACAAACAAACAAACAAAAAAAAAACAGGCAGGGTTTAGTCCCCACAGTGCTGCATGATTATGAAACCAGTGCAGTCATGTGATGTCTTCTCTCATCATCATCATGACAAGTTGGAAGTCTGACCTTCCGCCAGCACACAGTTTGCCATGCAGGGACTGAAGATTGCAATACAGCAGCAGTGCACTTGAGGCTACACTAGGGGCGGAGTTTGACCTCTCAAGTCTCAAAACATCCCTAATCCGCGTCGGACACTCTGGCACAAGCCATCAACTGGCCCCATTTGTGCAGCAAAGGGACGAATTTTCACCGAAATAACACTGCCCCGATCAGCTGTGTGAGGCGTAGCGGCGTACGGAGGCTCTGGCTGCCGCCTGTGTGCGCGTCGGAGGGACTGAGGGTGAGGGTGGGGGGGGGGGGAATGCTGCACTATGACAGATAGTGCGTTACATGCGTCTGGACGTATCTGCAGTCATTTCTAGGCAGTTTCATTGGCAAAAGGAGTCGTGTTATTGCGCCTGCGGTGGACGCGAGCAGCCAAGTGTGCGCTTCTCCTCAAGGTGAGAGCACTTGTTTTGTCGATGCCTTAATGCCAGTTGCGGCATATTTGTGCTACCGAAGCTGAGCGGGCGCTGTTCCCGTGTACAGCTCGCCGTGAGGCTGGTGCAACGCCGGCAGCGTGCCTCCGCTTTGGGGTTTTAATGCAGGGAAAAAAAAACCACAGCATGGAGGGGAAGAAATCAATTTCACTAACAGATTGATGTCCTCTTTATGAACACGAAGATGGGCGCTTATATCAGACGTTATGGGCCCATACAGGCATCACATGGTGTCAGAGGGGTTAGAGCGGAAACACATGTGGGCACTGACACCGAAAGTAGGCTTTAAAAATGTGACTTTGCATGGTGATGAAGACGTTTGAATCTTCATGAAACATGTCATTTTGGGAGCTGGACTGTCTTTGAGGTTAATTTTAAAGGTAAGTAAATGAAATAAACAACAACATAGAAAAAGTTTTACTGACAAGCCTGGAACAAAATGAAACTGCATGCATGTTGCAGTTTGACATCCTGGTGAAAAATCCTAATTTTATGCCTAATAATAATTGAAAAATGTTGATTTTTCTCCCTCTGTGTATAAAAATTTACAGATGTAAACAAACCAGTGCAGCATCAGATTTAATCGAAAGTGAGTTGTAGTCTGATGTGGGACTTTGCTGCATGTGTTGTGTGTGTTTTACAGGAGTAACAGGCTTCAGCTCTGTGTTTTGGTGGTGACATGAGACTCTTTATTGTAATTTGTCCCTTGCATTACTGACCTGTCATTCTGTCTCTGTGTTTTTAATAGCTTTTTCTGCAAACTGTAGCAAGTATGAAGCTATGGAAGGTAAAATGCAAATAAAAACAGACCCCAGGGCATCTGAACATGATCAAGTCATGTGTTTTTTTTTTGGAATTTAATTGTGTTTTAAGACCGAAAGTTAATCAAGTTGAGAGAGAGAGAGCTGGTCTGAAATTTGTTGAAGTGGGAAGAACTGGCATGATGCTGCCATGTTTTTGCATCAGCGGGTGTGGTGGTCACAGTTCAGATCGACCCTGGATCACAGAGGTGGTACGCAGCTCAAAGTTCAGGTTTCTGAACATATAACAGCATTTACAATTGAGGGTGTGAGAATGAACTCCTATGAGTTTTGCGCTGGGTTTATGTTTGTATGTCTTTTTTGTTTATGTCTCCATTCAATTCAGTTCAGTTAGCGCCAAATCACAACAAAAGTTATCTAATGACACTTTCCAATTAGAGCAGGTCTAGACCAAACTCTTTAATTTAGTGTTCAGTACAGAGAGATCCAACATTCCCCCGTGAGCAAGCAGCTGGCGACAGTGATGAGGAAAAACTACCTTTTAGAAGGCAGAAACCTTGGAGCAGACCCCAGCTCTAGGTGGGCGGCCAGCTGCCTTGACTAGTTAGGTTGTGAGATGCAGGAAATGGTCACATCACTGTTACCTTTTCCCCTCCACCTGTCCTCAGGTATTGTCCAGTTGCCATTCAATGTCCAGTATTACGTGGCTGAGGCTGCCTTGTGGCTGATCCCGAAAATGCTTTCAACTAACCGCTCCGGACGTGCGTGGGGATGAAATGGATGGAGCCAATGGCCAGACCAATGCACCAGCTCCCACCTCCCAGCATGTCCAGCCGCAGCAAGTCTCCCCCCAAGTCTGGAGAAGGTGGATGACACGATTCATCTGGCGTCCAACCAAATCAGTCATTTAGATTTGTGATGTAGTGACAGCAGTGTCTAAGATGAACTGAATTTTTCATCCAGGGTTGTTTATAATGCCTCCATAGTGCCATTCAATAACACACATTTTGATATTTTTTTAGTTAAGTGAAGATTTCACTGGAATATATGGTAGTTTGAAATACCACATACACAGTACTTGTCATATTGTCAGCTGCAGGCTCTAACTCCAAGACATGGGTGAAGATGTTCAAAAAACCTGGAGGAGGCCTGAAAAAGTCCTACCAGCCTGGGAGTATGCTGTCCCTCGCACTCACCAAAGGCCTGCTGAATGAGCCTGGGCAAAACAGCTGCTTCCTAAACAGTGCTGTTCAGGTGAGAAACCATGTTCTACCAGCTCAAAATCATTGAAAATTTAATCATTGAAAAAAATATTTGCGCTTGCCTTGTAAATTTAGTTTTAAAAGTCTACACTGTAAAGCCAAATAAAGCTATTTTTGACCAAAAGAAAAAAAATCTTATTCTTTGTTGGTTAGCTTGTTTGTTTGATACTTTGACTCAGCAAACCAAAATAATGAGCTGAAAATGACCAAAAGCTGAGAAAAGCTACAGCGCCAAGTGATAATTTTCAGTGGGTTTGGCAGTACTAACAACTGTTTTATGTTACACAAAGGCATTTAATATCAAAACTATTGTTTATAAGATCTTTCTTTTTAACTTGAGCTCCTGAAACTCTTAAAAACTAAATCAAACTCAGTTTCTGTCAGTATTTTAATAAGCGTGCTGTTAAACCTTCACAGGTGCTTTGGCAGCTGGACATTTTCAGGAGAAGTTTGAGGCATCTCTCAGGTCACTTCTGTCTTGGTGATGCCTGCATTTTCTGTGCTTTAAAGGTTGGTATGATTCTGTTCCTGCCAGTATTTGTAGTACTGTTGAATATTTTTCAATTTCATCAATTATTTCTCCGTGATACTGATATCTGATACAATCTGATGCTGTAATAACTATCCATGAAAGTAAAAATTGATCATGTATTGTAACCCGGTGAGGAACAAAAGTCATCTACAGATACCCTTCATTTTTGGTACAGTGACTAATCATTGTTTTTCTTTCTCAGAGTATTTTCAGCCAGTTTCAGCAGAGCAGAGAGCGTGTGCTTCCCTCCGACAGCCTGCGTAACGCCCTAGCTGAAACTTTTAAGGATGAGCAACGCTTCCAGCTTGGTCTGATGGATGACGCTGCCGAGTGCTTTGTACGTTGACGTTGTGCCTTCAGCTTTTAATAAAAGTAACACTCAGCGTGAGGCCTTTCCACTGTAAGCTGTATACTCTAAATGTAATTTTATATTAGTAGCTGTTATGTGACAGCAGTGTTGTTATAGAATTAGGCAAGATGCACATATTCGTGTTTGAGTGTAGATAAATGAATGAGTTTTTCAGGCTTAGACTGACAGTATTCTTCATTTTTTTATGTGTTATGACTTGTCTGTGCAGGTGTGGCAGTAGTGCACATTCACTGTTTTTGAACTGTGGTTTGACTCTTATTTCTTTCATACTAGGAGAACATCCTGGAGCGAATTCATTTGCACATAGTTTCAGACACTGCGACCGACGCTTGTTCATCCAAATCCTGCATCACCCATCAGAAGTTTGCAATGATGCTTTATGAGCAGGTAACATAGTTTTTATTTAATTATCATTATCATGTGTATTAATGTGAAGAAAATGAGGTCAGTGCTTTTTTTTTTACACTAGAAAGAATGATTACTACAACCAGAATCATAACAATAAAGAAACATTCCTACAGTTGCTCTAAAATTTCTTGTTTACTAGAATATACACAAAATGTAATCTGTAAAATAATGTGCATCTTTTCTTTTGCAGTTTGTGTGTCGCTGTTGTGGTGCATCTTCAGACCCGCACCCATTCACAGAATTTGTACACTATGTATCCACCACTGCTTTATGGTGAGTACTTGATTCACTGCCATGGCTTTAAAAACGGGATACAAAAATCAGGCCAGAGTGCTAATCCTGATTTAAATGTCAAAAGTATTAAATAAGGTTACTAGAAAATTATTTGATTGCAATTTTATTCAATGTCCTTCCTGTCCTTTAACAGCCATTGGTTGAGTCTCTTAATAAAAATAATTTCTGTGGTTCTACAGTGGTACATACAATATGAACATTCATAATCCTTGATGAGGGGTAGCGTATCCCTTTGGCACCTGAACAACAGAGCAGCACATATGCTTAAAGTCCTCATATTACCTTGAGATGAAATAAAAACTTAACCTTAACACACACATTTATAATCAAAGATTTGACTTAAGTTTCACCACAGGTTGACGGTGTCAAATTGCCATTGGTCCCCATTTTTGTAAAATATAATTTTAAGTTCTTTTCTCTTTTATGCAAAGAATGTCACTATTTAACTTCTTTTTTTATATACATGTGTGCTTTGAAACTAACTGAATGTTAAAGATATCAAAAAATATGAAATGTGTATTATTTTCAAATATTATAAATTTGGGGTTTTTCTAATTAAATGTGAAATTTTAAATTACAGTACTGGATTTAATATGTAAAATCTCCCCGTAAACCACCTGCCATTGTGTGAACCATCACACTGTTTGCACTACATCATTCCACTGTTTGCACTACATGTATATATATATATATATATATATATATGCCATAAACTCTACATTTAAAATAAAGTTTGTGCTGTTTGTGTTAATTTAAGTATATGTTTATTTTGAGATTATAGTCTGCAGTGTTGTTGAACTGGACAGCAAAAATGTTTTTTCCCAAATCGTTTGAAAAAATTAAACAAAATTTTTGTTTTGGTTAAAGATGTGTAGTATTGTATTGTGCTGAATATAATAGATGCAGCTTTTGGTAAGGGTGCATCTCGATTTAAAATATTTCATATTGATTACTAGAAAACACTTTTTGTCTGTTACTGCATCAAATACAAAAAACACTGAGGTCATGGAAGGTATCCATTGAGTGGAAAATATCATGAACAGAACTTTTTCACAAAAAAAAAAAAAATCCAGTTGATTCGTAATGATATTCTCTGTTTTTATTCCCAGCCAACAGGTTGAACGCATATTGGGGAAGAACGAACAGCTCAGGTCAGACATGTTTGGAGAATTGCTGCAGGCAGCAAACAACACGGGTGACCTGCGAAGTTGCCCGGTATGTGATGGTTCGTTTTATTGTGACGTTTTTCTTAACAAATGAGACATTTTTTGGTCAAAACATCTGTTTTGTGGATTCACCCATTAGTAACCTCTGATTAGTTACAGGCTGCCATTAAAATTCTAAATAAAATTCTAAATAATTTAGCTGGACGGTTAGCATTTAACTGTAAAATGGACGCAAAAACGACTGTTGCAGCTATGCAGAGTACACTCTGTGCTTTGTGCTGTGACACTGTAGTCGAAGCAGCCGGAAGGAGATGGTGCCAGACTAGTGTTAGGATATAAATAGCATTAAGGGCATATCCACTGTTTTTCTCTCATCTGTATTTGCTACTGCTGTCTTCCTCTGCAGTGTGCATCAGTTTGGAAAAGCTGAGTGCTCTTCTCCCTTTATGCATTATTCTCCCAGAGACTGCAAGCTCGAGCACTGAGATTATGATCCCAATGTGCAGATAACACATGCTGTCTGACTCTTCTGTGTCTTTGCAGTTGTCAGTATGACATTTTTGAGATGATAAGTCACATGACTTTCATTTTAGTTTTGTCCAGGGGTGTGTGTGTGTGTGTGTGTGTGTGTAGCTACAACCTACCTCTCTGAGACTTAAAAGACAAGAATTATTGTAACATTGGCTAGCTGTGTGTGTGGGTTTGTGTATGTTTGTGTATGTCCTGGTTCCAATCATTGTGCTAAGCTACATTTAGGCTAAATACAGCGACTTGCCTATGTTTAGAAAAACTGACGCTGAAATCCTGGTTTGGTTTCTTCAGACATAGGGTATATACAATCATATTGTGATACTAAACTGCAAAGTATATTTAATTTCATCTTTTAAATTTTACTGAGATGTAGGAATTTTTTTTCATATGTTTTTCTAAATATTTTGCAGAGCAACTGTGGTCAAAGCATCAAGATCCGACGTGTGCTCATGAATTGTCCGGAGATTGTCACTATTGGATTTGTATGGGATGCTGAGCAGTCTGATCTTACAGACGATGTCATTTGTTCACTTGGCCCACGTTTGAACCTGTGTGGGGTAAGGACTGACGCAAATCCCACCATGAAAAATAGAAATGTATTATTTGCACCACTTTTATAGAGAAAAGTTACTATAGAAGTTGAATGGCCCTGCCTTATATGATTCAGGTTCTCACGGACAGCATTTCAATGACTATTTTATGACTTTTGTCCATGGACTAATAATGATCAAGGTCAGTGAGCTGTAATCTTTCAAAAAAGACTTCAATGGGCTATCAACAACACAGTGATAGATTTTATACTCATAGGATTTAACGTCTGCCAAAGAGCAATATTTGGAGATCAAACTTGTCTCGCTTTCCTCTTTTTTCAGCTTTTCAACCGCGTCACTGATGAAAATGCCAAGCGGAGTGAGCTGCATCTGGTGGGGATGATCTGTTTTTCGAGTAAACATTACTCAGCCTTTGCCTATCACACCAAATCTTCAAAATGGATGTTTTTTGATGATGCTACTGTGAAGGAGGTTAGAAACTCTGCTATTAATCTGCTTTATCCCTGTTCGAAAGGCTGCTGCCTGTTACTATGTGTTACATGCTCTTACGTGACACTTTCCCTCTCGTCTAGATTGGATCCAAATGGAAAGATGTTGCCTCTAAATGTATCAGGGGACATTACCAACCACTTCTTTTATTTTACACAAATCCTGAGGGATCTCCAGTGTCTAATGAAGATGCACCAAGACAAACCACCATGTGTCCCCGGTACAAAGCCCAAGTAAACGGTGACGCAACAGGTAAGACAATGCTCTAGTTAACGATCACTGAAAACTAGCTCATCTGACAGACATTTAAGATATGTTTGTCTAGATGTGACATTTATTAAGAATAATTATTTATAAGCCTCAAAAACCCTTCACACCTTCACACCCATTATATATTACTGCGTACTAAACACAAACCTTGTCATGGATTATTAAAGCAAATGCAGAAAAAACACTCAATTTTTTGTTGACAGGTTTTGATTGACCGCATGACGTGACAACACCTGCAAGTCAGTGACTTAGTTTTTCAATGAATGAATGAATAAATTAATTCATTTACACAAATCAAGAAAGGCATAATCCACCAGAAACTGTATGATTGTCAACCACATCTCTGTGGAGTTTGTTTTTTTTTTGAAAAACCCACAGGTGCACAGTCTTTGACCACCTGGAAGTAAAAGTTATTTCACTCCAACAAACTGCAATCTAGAAACAATTCGTGCACATTCATTTGGAACTGGAATGATGCCTTTACATCACTTCTTATACTTGGGAGGGATCGTGTAAACATCTTTCGCATGCTGCTCAAAAACCAATACATGATGTCTTAGCACATGCACCCCTAACCCCTTAGTACATGCAGATGCGTGTGCTAAGGGGTTCAAACTAGCAACATTTTTGTTTTATTTTTTTCACGTTTATTGCTGAAATACATATCATTTATGAGAGGAATGCAGTCATGGACATTAGAGAAAGAGATGCACTGCTGGCCAATGTAAGGTGTACCCCGCCTCTCGCCTGTAGTCAGCTGTAGTCAAGCAATGGAAAATCAGAGAAGGTTGTGCCCACATCTTGACAAAAACTTCTCTTCACCACAACATCCCAAATCAAGCTGCACTTGACTTACACAACCGGCAAGACGATGGGAAACAAACTCAGTGATGCTCGGTGCCAGACAAATAAATGACCTTGATCATTAAATATTTTAGATAGAGCTGCTATGAACATTTGATATGCATATAACGGAACTTTGATTTTCATTTATGTTATTATTTTAAAAACACTAGTAATCTTTGTAAAGTGACACAAAAAACAGTCCTAATATTACATTTTTGTGGAGTATGCAAGCAGATTTTCCTGACTCTCACCGTAACACAGATGATTGTGTGCAAGAGGTAACATAAGCAGCTCATGTCCTGCTCAGTCTACCAGCAAAAGGGTGTACATGAATGCAGCTGTACACATGACTGTCAAGTGAACTTTCCACTTGGATGTATACAGTACCTTTTTCTGATAACAGAGGTCAGTTGCTGTCAGACAGCAGTCACGCTATCCTTTGTGATGTGTCAGGAAATCTGAGGTAAGAGGAAACTGCAGTGTAGCGTATTGAGTAATAATCATTAATAAGAGGTCATGATAGGGATCAAAATATCAATTTAGATTTATCTTATAATGTCATTTGTATTAATCCAAATCTGAACATTTTTTCTGAAAGAATCACTAAGTAAAATTAAACATCAAACAACCATTACCTCTGACAAAAAACGATTTCACTCCGTAAATTACATTTATGGTTTGCATTGGGATTGCAGCAGTGCTGTTAAACCGCAGGCAGGGAGATTGTCCCGCCCTGTGTGCTGGCTTGAACTTGGCATGAGGATGATGCCTCTGTTGCACGCAGATTACCACCCACGCCTCCCTCCCTAATCCCTACTCCTGTGGCCAAACGTACTCATGCTCCTGCTCTCCTGCTCCACAGTTCTCACTCCTCCCCTAAACATTTCCAATGTTTGCCTCCGTTAATTTATCTGCTTTTTTACTTATTTATTTTTTGCAATGGCGCCTTGCCTGTTTTAGATAGATTGTATTGCTTTAGTGTGTTACACTTTGACTGGCATGGGACTGGATTCTTGTTTTAATGAAAACATGTGTAAGTAATTGATTGTTTTGCTTTAGAATGATATATGGCTCATGTTTTTTAATTATTATAGGTATTTTATGCATGATGTACTGGTATCTCTTTTGTCAAATTAGTTTACTGAAATTCTATTTAGAAGTACATAGAGACAGTGGTTTTATCCACTGTCACTACAGAGACAAGTGACCTGCAGTGTTATATTGCATTACTAAGCCCGACAGTCTTAGTATAACTTAAGACAACATGATGAAGAGTATACTGGTTAACTACTTGGAAGTTATGTCACTAAATCTAAATGTAGTAACTGTTAATGTTGGAAATACTTAAATGTCAACTTTAGCCTGCATTAACCACTCTTGAAATTCATAGTACTATAGCTTACTCACTGCTCTACTTACTGCTGTTGTTATACCCAACAGACATGCATGTGCACACAGCATTATGCAAGTTTACTTCATGCTTCACAGAAGCTATTTATTTTACTGTGATGCTTTGCTCTAGATCGTAACAAAAATATGGAGCACATTTGTGAAATACAGGGCTAAATAAAAAACAAACAAACACAAATTTAAGAAGAAACAATATGGCACAAAGTGGTCTAACTAACATGCAGACGGGAGAAGAGTTGAAGTTGAGAAGTAAATGTGAAAGACAGTGCAGCTGTCGAGTGAATGTGTTGATTTGGAGACAGATGTTTGCAGTTCACGACATCTCTCGTTTCTCACTTTGACCTGCTTGCTGCAGAGGCAAAGAAACATGCCACAGGGCTGGCAAATGTGGCAACGCTAGTGTAATTTTAAGATTGTTGATGATGCACTGGCATCTGTTCTTTGGTAAGTTTTTGTTTTGTTTCATCTCCTGACCCATTTTCATCAGCAAGCATAACTGGCCTTCATGGCAAGAGACCCAAATATGTCCTCTCAAGCTACATGCCTCTGGTGACCAACACAGTGTGAACTGGGTTGAGCACAGTACAAGGTACAGGGCTATTATATATGCTCTAACAACTCTGATAAACCTCATATGTTGTTAAAGAACTCGCTGTACCTGCCTACATAAACAAGTCATGGTACAACCTAATTGGCTGTTCGGACCCCATGATGCGTTAAAGGGAATTCAGGTCCAATTAGCACTTATTTACTATTTGCTTCATGGTTGTCAGCAGTCAGAAAAGATTACCGAAGAGCCAAAAAATAAGTCGGAATTTAAAAGTACAATTTTCCACATTGCAGAGCAGCAACTCATCTGCCATTTAAATTTCTTTCCTCAGTGAAACGTCCCCTTGGCAGTCCTAACAAATTCCAAGAACCTTTCACAGAGAATTTACAGAGGGCAAGTGAAACATCAAAAAAGGATCGAGGTCATCGGAAAACGGATCTGTCGCAACACAAAGGTAGAGTCTGCATCATAGGTACAAGGGAAACTGTGTTAGTAAAGGCAAAAACAAAGACATACAGGGAAAAGCCAGTGTAGATAACAACTGGTCATCATGTTTGAAATGGTCGTTCCATAAATTATCCATCCATCCTTTCTCTCTAGAGATGGCCCATACAAGATCTTCATCTCCAGAGAATGGACAAAGGCATCCTGTGGAGCAAAAACTAAGAAGCTATCCACGCACTGAGAAGTCATCAAACCATTCGAACAGAGGATCACAGGAGCCACGTGGACAGTCCTTCAGTACACAGGCTGGTGGGCATAGCCGAAGGAACAACACTTCCCCAAGTCGCCATGATCAAGAAAGCTATCAGGAGCAATGGGAAAAAAGTGGAAGTGAAGGAAGTCGCCATAAATCCAAGTCTACTTGGAGACCCATTCGGGAGGTGTTAAATGTGGACACTGTACTGAACGAACTGGAGCAGCGCCGTCAACAGCAACACGACAGCCCGCGGCACAGTAAGCCTTCATCCCATGAAAGAGTGCACACTGAACAAAGCCGGGACCGTGAGCGGGAATATGTACGAACTAGGGAAGATCGGAAGCAGAAGTGTTTAATGACAATTTATGAGGATGAGCAGCGGCATGAGACGGAGAGCCACAGCTCTGTAGAATCGGAGAGCAGGGCCAACCAACAGAGGAGCAGCAGACTTAAAGGTGGTCCTAAGACACTGCTGCGTAGTGATACCTGGACCATTCAGAGGACAGAGTCTGGCTATGAGAGCAGTGATAGGCTCAGCAGTGGCTCCACCAACCCTGACTCACCTGGTGTCGATGGTTTTGTTGTTAAAGACCAGAGATCAACACCAGGAGCACAGCTTGAAAGGTAAGAAACGACTTTATATTGTTCAGTGGACTTTTTATAAGGACAAATGGAGGTGTCATGTTCAAGAATGTTGGTTACATATCGTAACCCTAGGTTATATGTTATATACACAAGTAAGCATACTTTAATTTTCTTTTAACTAAACTTGAATGAAAATATCTGTGGATATAGTTAGAATCAATTAATGAGAAATGTTGTAGAAGTGTTATTGACAGTTGAGTTGGTAATGCCTGCATTTATGTAGTAAAAATGTGCTTTAAGTGACGTTAAGAGGATGAGCTACTAGGACCTACTGGTAATAAGTTCTAAACTTGTTTGCATACATTCTTGTATAATTACCAAAATTAGATACCTAAATTAAAGTTCAAACTTAATGGAAGTTTTTTTATTTAAGTCTTTTCCTTTTTTTTTTTTTTAATCTTTTAAATGCTTACTGTGACAAAACCAAATACCAAGCAAAACGACAAACAAAACAAACGTGTGATCTCTGCACAATGCCTTTTAAAACAACAATAATTCAGTCAAATAAATAACATTTTTGGACATTAGAATCTGTTGAACCATGAAGGTTTGTTTGAATAATTTTAGATAATTTTTGCTTTTTTTTTTTTTTCCAGTCAAATACAACAAAAAGGAGGCGAGATCAAATCAAATTTAACATCCTCACCTTCTCACAGTGGTAAGTTCCAAGAGTTTGAGGGTTTCCATAAATGTTTTTGCTTGTAATAAATGTGCGTGGAATATGCTAGTTGTAACTTGCTATCGTAAATGTGTAATTTATGAGTCTTTATACTGTCATAAGTTTAGTTTGGTTTTTATATAGTAGCCTGACGCTGTGTATGCAACAACTTCATATCAAGCCAGCTTTAAAAACATAAAGCCAGTGACAAAGGAACATATGACTGCTCAGGGTCGATTACATCTCACATCTAATCTGCAGGACTCCCAGGAAAAGATTTACAGGGAAAAATAATAATTTGGTTTTACAGTCAATCAGATTTGTAATAACATGATATACACACTAGGCTGTTTCACCAGTTTTCTTTTAGTGTAAAGTTTACTGAGTATTTATAAACACCCTGCATAATTTAATATTAAAGAGTTTGAAACTTTATTACTTTTTGGTTTATTTAAGTAGATACCAACCACAAGAGAGCAGAACTTTCCCGTTCTTCTTTTCTTATTCTTTCTTTCTTTCTCTATAGTTCTGTTGGTATAACAGATGAAGTGTGAGCTGTCTCTGATAATTTGAGAGTAACTGAAGATTGATTGGTGCCTGAGTTGATTTCCGAGCTTGGACTGGCTTCTTTAACCTCTTCACCCTGCACAGTCAACCCTGCACAGACATTAATCTGATGATAATCCCACAAAGCTCATTCAGATGGCACAGCTGGACACGGCTACTGGCATTGTCTTAAATATTTTTCTGTTTCACACAGTGCTTTGAGTGTGCTTGTCCTTGATACTTTATCGAGGCTCTGTACATCTCGAGCCAGTGTTTCCAACCAACAGTTAAAGCTTTTATCCTTGCATGGACCTCTCCAGGGCAACAGCAAAGAAAAAAAAAATGACACATCTATTTTTAAAGAGAAGGAATTCAGCGGCACAGCGCTGCCTCTCGCTGTGCTGGTGCACAGACTGAGCGAGCTCATTGGCTCATCCAGCTGTGAGAACGTCTAGTGAGATTAAAGCTCTGCTGCTGCCACCTTGTGTCTTGAGAGGACATCAGTTTCATAGTCAGAGTTTGTCTCTGCTTGGTTTCTAATTTTGATCAGTTTTGCTTTATTGTACACATATAAGTCTTCCACGTTCACAGGGAAGAAGAGTAAGGATTAAGTGAAAATATGTGTTTGAGCTCTAATATTAAATTCAGAGAAAAAGAAATCTGAAAAACTAAATCTGACTTAAGAGACTAAATCTGCGATGCGAATTCTGAAGGCTCTAAATGTCTCTTCGTTGATTTGTTTTTCTTCCAAATGTTTTTTTATTTGTTGTATTCTTGAGATTTTTATCTTCTGATGTAGCTTAAAACATTTCTGTGTATAATTTTGTTGTGACCAATTTTTTTGCACATGCATACAGGCTCTGCATAATTTACCTCCAAAGAGCAGGAACCATCAGAAGATAAAAATACATTAGCTTGTGAACTAATTAGAATATGTAACCAGTTATTTGCCACAGTAGAGCCGACCTTTCCAATGCTAATGCTTTATACTTTTTATATTTTCATTTTTTTATTTTGTCTCTTTTCTTGTCTCTATGTTTTCATCACCTTTGTTTTATGTTTTATAGGTAAACATCAACCCAAACCTCAGGGAAAGAACCATGACCAAGTTTCACATTCACATCAAAAGTGCAGTCCAAGTTCGAGGTAGTTAATAATAAATCAAGTATAACTTGTTCTAGTATGTACATATAAGGACTCATAAATTAGATACCTAATACATTTAATGATCATTTTCATCTTTCTCTGTAAAACTTCTGTCTTGTAGACGGAAATCAAAGTACACTTCTAGTTCCTCCAGAAAAGCAGAGAGGGACTCCACTGGTTCAGATAACAGGCAGGGTCAGCAGCAGGAGCTGTCAAACTGTAGAGGGCACACTGGAGAAAGTACAGCCCTGAGGCACATCACAAAAACCAGCAGCTCAGAATGGAACAGCTCTGATGATCTCGCTCTCTCTGAGCCCGAAGACCGAGAAAACACGTACCGATCCAGCAACAGCGAAGCTGTCACCTCCGAAGCTCAGTGTCCTCACATAACGCTGCCATACCACCCTCCCAGCAACGTGACTGCAGAGCCTCTCCACCTGAACAATCAGCGACAGCTCAGTGTAACAACCTCGCCTCACCTTCGAACGACCCAGCGGATCTCCTCACACCAAGGTGAAGCAAGCCACGCCGTGTTCCGTCCGAGGATGCTTCAAGAATCCTATCCATCAAGCCCTCGTCTTCCATCCATATCTTATTTCAGTCCTCACAGGAAGCCTGACATTTCAGGCCTCAGAACCTTTTCAGATGCGAGCTCCAAGTCAGGCTCTGACCCGGAAAGGAGTACCCCGTCATCGTGTGAAAGTGAGGAAAGACTAACTGGATGCAGAGTGGAACAGGCAGGGCCAGCTCAAGAGGTTTCTCTGACAACGTACTTCAGTGTGGATAACTGTATGACAGAAACATACCGTCTCAAGTACCACAACCAGAGGCCTCTTGTCCTTTCTGCCACTGTGCCGCGGACAGTGGCTGCGACTGAGCGCAGAGACACAAGCCACACACTCCCCACTGACACATACTCACAAGATGTGCCAAAAGCCAGACCAGAAACAAGTAAGCCTCTCTCAGTACGCCTGCAAACTGGAATGTAGGGCTAAGCATTGTGACAGCATACCGTGAGATCATACATACGAATGACAACTGGCGATGTTGCAAATAAATCAGGACTGTTGATGTTGAAAATTAGATTTGTGATGATTTCTGCATCTTTTAATGAAGTAGGCTCATTTGTCACGAATTAGATGTGCTGCTAAGAACAGACAGTCCTGCCTGGTCATATCGAATCCGTTAAGAGTTTCTCAATGAATTTTCAAGACAATTTAGGATTGCACCATATATATACCAGTAACACAATATAACATTACATATTGAAAAATACAAAATCACCATCTAGTTTTCTGTTGTGGTGTAAATGTACACGCAAGGCGATCCATAAACTATAATTTAAACTAGATTTTTCTATGTGTTTCTTTGCAGGCCATAATAGCAATAAACCCACTGCAAAATGGAACCCAGTGACAGCCAAAGGACTGGATGAACGTGGTTTTTTATGAGTGTTGCTTGGTAAGGTTTTACTACATAGATGGACAGTCTTCAGTAGAGTGCTAACTGGATGCCAAAGAGTTTCACAGAATGGAAATATGTTCCAAACTGAGTGGAATTTATTTATGCAAGCTTGTCACATCAATAAAACCTGTTTCTAAATGCTGCCGCAAAATGTATGACGGACTATCAACTATCACATATACTGTAACTGTCTTCCATTGTTCCGTAGTATTGCTGTGAGGAGATTGCGTTTTGTTTGCACACGTGGTTTTTGAGTTGTTATTACTCTTTTTATCACCTTATGTCAAGTTTAATTTTTTTTATTGATGCAGCAGTTCTAATTGTTGCAAAAATGACATGGTGTCATGGCATGAGAGCTTACAGTAAGCCACTGTTAGATTGATTATGTTGTCGCCTGTACAGTAAATGAAGATGTCATTCTACCCAATGAAATAAAACCTACAGGCAGAAGATTTGCATCAACAGCAGCTGATTTAAGGTAGTTCAGTTATTTGTCTGGGCAGCTTACTGACTTTATGCATACTGAGGGCTTTAGGGCACCAGGGAACAGACATTGTAACATTTACATGTATTCATTTACTGATTTTGTTCAAATGTTATAGGTTTAGCAGTTATTTTGCAACATTTATGTGTCAGTGAAAGACTGAGTTCTGCCCCTTAGCCTACCAGTCAACCTTTTTGAAAGATTTGTAATATTTCATTGTTTCAAACTATACTATATACTACATGTATAGACATTTGAGAGATACAGTTTCTCAATACAATACAAATCCAGTAATTTGTTGGTGTGACATTGTGCAGGCGGGGCAGCGCTCAGGTCATTCAGTAGGTCAGCATATACTGTTACGACCACGTCACCTCGTGTATTCTACCTTCGACTGTGCTGGTTCTTGTAATCCTTTTTTGTAATTCTCAGTGATGTCAAATTGTATTTTTTTGAGTCTTCCTTTTAAAGTTGACAGATTTAAACAGGTCTGTATTTGCAGGTATTTTCATAAGGACGCCTGTATAATTAATATGCCTATCTGATATTGAACATACAACACAACAACTATTCTTGTTCATAAGACTAACGTTCTGAAACCTGCATGTGGCCTTTACGAAGTCTTACAAGCTGTGTGTGCAGCATTAGCATGAGCATGATAATACTGGACATTGAGTCCAACAAACATGAACTCTATTGGATTTTATGTAATTGTAATTATATGAGTTCGGTAATTGAATTTTTTTTAATTTGGGAACTTTTTTAACTCTTGAATGTTAGTCTCTTTTCTTGCTCTTGCGAGGACACATACTTGTGATTGTGCATCTGTTGTAAATAGGAACATACGATGCAAACAATGTGTTAGAAAACAGCCGACTGTCCGAGACATACTATGCACTCACTAAGGAATTACTTTAAAATCACTTCCCAAGGAGATTCTGATACTTTTAAGTCTTTGTGGTCTGTACACCCAACATTCCTGAGAGCACATAAAAATCTGTGTTGTTTTCAGATATCGATATTGGTTTTCCTCCGTGCTCGCCACTTTTTTTCCTAAACGTCCTGCCACTTATATCTGTTTTTTTTTCTTTCTTATAGCCACAGTAACTTTTGTCCAGGTATTTCTCAACTATTCTAACCACACATATTTAGTCACTAAATTTGCTGTGTTTGTGTTTGTTGTGGATGTTCTGTCTGAGGATAAAGGATGGTGTTTAGAGATTTATATAATTACACCTCAACTTGTAATTTGAGCATCTACTTGCATTTGTCATGTTTTATTTGTTGACACTGGTCAAATTCAACAAAAAAGAGAGTGAAACGTGATTGAGCTATTGAGAATTACTATGATTAAGAAATCTAATGTCACATAATATAAGGACGTCTTTACACATGTTGATTGTTCTGTAGTAATTACAACCCAAATTCCAAAAAAGCTGGAACGCTGTGTGAAACTTAAATAAAACAATGTGATAATTTGATAATCTTTCTGAAACAGTACAATGACGGTATAATTAACATTTTCACAGTGTCTCGACTGTTTTTTGGAATGTGATTTCTTACATAATGAAGTTTATGTCATTTATTTACAGTATTTGTCCTGTTATTTAATTATTATATCTGATAAAAATGGAATTCAGTTGTTTTTACACACGTTGTGTTTTACATTCAGAAATTTGTGTCTTCAGTTGTATCAAGAGTGCCTTGACCTTTTTGGTGTTTTTTTGTTTTGTTTTGTTTTGGTTTTTTTTGAATAAAACCAGAGTTAGGGAATGAAAACACTGAATGAAATGGGTGGAGGATGTCATGCAAACCTTTTTAAATATGCAATGCTAATAGTGACATATCTGATGACACACCTCTGTGTGCACCATTATACTGTGTGTGTGTGTGAGTGTGTGTGAGGTCTACTATTAAAAGCCCTTTCAGACTTTGGACTGGTTTCAGTTGCAGTTGGCAAAAGGTTGACAAAGGTTGGTTCCTGTGGTTTCTGTGCTGCAGAAAGTGGCCAGTGCATCCCACATCCTGGCTGGCAAAGCTATTCAGTTTTAGCGAACCCAAATGTACAACAGCAGAAAGATTTTGCCAGTGCTAAACTTACTTAAATTATTATAATAGATATTAAAACTGTATACATACCTGTGTGTCTGTTTGTGTGCAAGCTTGAAAAAAGAATCAAATTATAGGTTTACTCCCAGGATTGCACCCAGGACACCCAGGATCTGAAGTCTTCAGTCACAGTGAGACTTTATTTTATTTGAGAAGCCAACAATTAGTTGATGAATCGATTAAAAGAAAATGAAATGTGAAAGTCTTTGGCTTTCAATCTGGTGGTTGGACAAAATAAGTACTCTAAAGACATCGTTTTGGGCTCTGAATGATTGTGAACATTTTTTAATATTTTGTAGACTAAACACTTAATTAATTGTGAAAATAATTCAAGTGATGATAATAACTGAGACTGTTCTTTTTGTCCCGTGTCACATAATGTCACAGTTGGCATTGCATCAGTCCATACCTTTTCTCTTGTGCTAAATATGCGGGGACGGAACCCAATTAGACTGCATTGCATCAACACTTTCCGCATTATGTCACTGATTTTATTTGCTGAGTTCCTGGCTGATGTAGCCTGATGTGTTGGAACTTTATGCCTCACTGAATCTTTTTTGTCATTTCTCTCTGTGGTTAGGATTTGGCCTGATATTACTGTTGAATTAAGTTGTTGGTGCTTCAGTGAATGCTTCTTGACTTATGTCAGTACCAATCAATTTAAGGAACAAAAAATATATCTGTCTACTCTTTATATTTTTGTAGATAATATATATTTATTTTTATTCATTGTTGAATAAAGTTTAAATTATTGTATCACTATTAATTAGTCATTTGACTGTGTGTGTCAAACCTCTGCAGATCCTCATTTAAAATGAGAAGTTTGATAACTTGAATATAGGAAAAAAGAAAAACAGAAAACAAGCAAGTTACAGAACGGCTTTATTACTTTTGGCTTTATTAAAACCCTGTGAAATTCAAAACTTTCATACACTGTACAAGCCTTATGAGTAATGAATTGCAAATGAATTCATTTTAAAGAGCATATTGGTACAAGTAGTCGGTAGTTCAACACAATACTGTATGTGATTCTGAAGTGAAACAGCTCAGTTTCAAGTTCTGCCGATCAGTTTCGTCTAGGCCCTCTTGAAAATCCTCTTTGCGTCCACACCTTCATAGCTGTAGCTCTGTTGGCAAAAGATGATGTCAGATATGGTTATTATTCAACTTCATTTGTTCACAGTATCAGCACATGTAAGCCGACATGAGATTTTGACTGGGTTATGTATATTTAAAGCATATTACAGAATCTTGCAAAAGAGAGACAGCCAGAGTATCAAGCATACAACTGAGAATAACCTGTACCCCAGTGTCCCACATGTTTGTTATATATGGGCTTTGGGTGCGTTAATTTCCATAACCCTACCTGTATAAGTTCATCTCCTTGGACGATTCTGGTTGTTAGCAGTTGCTTTCCATTGTCCTTTCTGGTGAATGTCCCCTTCAACATGTCTCCCTCCAGTGTCCATGAGCCCTGTGGGGTGAAACATGAAACTTACTCATGACTTGAACACTAAGTGGAAGAAGTTTTGCAGAAGTGCAAAGGTCTGGTTCACAGTTTTATGGCAGCGAGTTGAAATCAGCCTTGCACAAGGCGAGCACGGTAAAATAATAAGTCAAGCATTTTGCAAACAATTATTTCCTGCAGGTCAAAGGTTCAAAGTCCAAGTGTTTACAATTAAATGATGTGTAATAGGTGTAATAGACGAAACACAAATGTGCCCCACTAGAGGCCGCTTTTGCTTACTGATAGTTCTGTTCCATCTGCGAGGCTGTATTCAAAGGTGACCCCCAGGGTGAAGTCTATTTCCAGTGTGCGGAAACTGCTGCTCTCCTTGACATGAAACGAGTCTCCATTCTGTTGGAGGGTTATCTTGAGGTTGTCGTGAGCAGCCAGCTTCCTCTTCACCATGTTAATTCCTATCAACAGACAGGTAGAATATAGTCAGTAGAACATTAAGAGGACGTTTGTAAGGATTTAGCCACTTTTTGTGTATGGGTAGTTCCTTAGTTTGTTTACTTGCAGATTAGGGTAAGTAGGCACAAAAGCAAAAATCACAAGCATGTTCAGTGGATCTATGTGCTACCAAGTCTTTGCAAGACCTTAGCTCCAATACTTAGTTCAGCCACTTTAAAGACTGAGGTAAATTACTTTAATACTTAAATTTTGTCAGCAAACATTTAAAAATAAATTAACCAAATAAAATGTTTGCATAATTATTTCATTTCCTGCCTTACTGGGATTTGACTTAAAAACTGTCTTCATTAATATACCGACAAGCTGCACTTTATCAACTGCCCCATCAGGTTGTGATTACAGTAGACTCTCTTTTCTACGAATGCATCAAATTCCACATGTCCAAAAAAAAAACAAAAAACAAAACAAAAATGCCACACAGTCTTTGGCATTTTAACAGCAGTCTGACATCACTCACCCATTTGTTCCATGAATTTCTCATAGTTGTCATTGCGTTCAACTTTCCAGGTGCCGTTGAATGTCATGGTGACTGTGAGGGTGAACTGGACGACTCTGCAGCAAGGAGTGTTTTACTCAAAGTCTGACACTCCTTTTAAACCTCACACCGTCTTATCTCATCAACTGTCCGAATGCTGATGTGGCAGTTTAAAGCTCAAATCTTCTCAAGGCAGCATCCAGAGGTGCAGCTGATTGGACAATGCCAACTGCTAATGCCAAACCTGAACAGAGCTGTGCTGGACACAGTTAACAGCGGCTTTAAATACTTTTCTCATAGAATGGCTGAGATCCTGTTATACCTGTAACTCTGTTTGCAAAGGGTGTTGGTCATAGCTTTAAGCACATTAACAATAAAAGCAATAAAAAAGCATTCAGTGCAGAGCTGCGGTATTTGAGCACAAAGCATTCAAAGCTAATGAAATGAAAATCTAAAATACGTTTTTTTAATTTACTCAAAACACAACTGTGTACAGCTCTGTGTATTTAAAATTAAAAGTCGAATCATATGTGAATACAGTTTTCACACTGCTTTAAATCTGTCTATCTTTGATGTAAATTTGCTAAATCTCTCCTCACTAAGATTTTACTGGAGTACATGTAGTCACTTTATGCAAATACACAATGATACCATGATACCTTTGACCTTAATGTGACCAGTGTTGATTGATGAGACCTTTGATATTTCGAGTTAATATTAAACAAACACCCATGTGCACAGACTTTGTGTCGCTAACATACACTCAACTGATTATTATTTCTTTTATTATCTCTCTGGTCAAAAGCTTCTGCACATGAGAAAATGTTTTTTTAGAAGAGTGAGTCTGGTTGTCAAGAAAAGAATATTATACTGTATTTACACTTCATACTGCATTCTGTATTTAAGGTCAATGCAGGGCAAGAAAATGATGACGCAATTTACTAACTACAAACTAACTGGAGTGTCAAAAATGTCAGTAACCACGTATTTAAAATCACAGTATGCTATTTCCTGACGCTGAAGGTCTCTCAGTCAAAACAAACATAAAGACTGGGATCATGGGAGTTATTGTTTACACTGTTAAACAACCGGCTCTGCTTATTATAAATGTGTCTCATCGGATTCAGGCAGAAATGTTCACAGACGAGGTAACCTTCCAAAGTTTCATATGAAACATATGTCTCCTAGAAATTGCATTTATGCACATCTAATTTGCAACAGCAATTGTGTTTTAAAGGAAAATGGAATGTTTTCTCTCATCTCAATGATGAAATGTTATTAATTAACGTACATGGCAAGTTGCAAACATGTTAATACAGAGCATTTCAGTACAATTTTCACTGACTGCATAAGAGTTTTGAACATTATTGGAAAAAAATCTGGGTTAATGTAAGTAGACAGCTGGCCAAAATATAAAACAAAGGTCTGGTTATTTTTAGACAATTTAATGTAGAATGCTACATATTGTGTCTTTAAACGGACGGACAGGAAAAGCATGTGAAAAAGCATTACTTAAATATTCCAAGGGATGAATAAAACAGGAACGCCTTGTCAATTCCCTTTCTTATCAGAGCCTCATATCTTACTATGTGGCACCAGAGACCTTTACCTGACCTTCACTTCCCCCTCAGTGAATCTGCTCTTATCACATGAAAGACCTTTCTACTATGACAGCAGTGATGAAACTGAGAGGTGAGTTTGAGACTGTGAGTGCTGCTGAAGTTAATTTTTAACACAATTATATTGTTATCTCCTTGTTGTAGTAACACCTTTATAAAATCATTCGAATTAATAACATGGTGAATAAAAGGAGAACAAGTATGTCAACGCAGCAGTCAGTCAGTACTGCCTGTCCAAATTGGACACTGAAGATCCAACAAAGTGTAAAGGTGCCTCTGTGACACAGATCTAAGCAGGAGGGTTTTGGGGTTAGAAGAAGGTTTGATCCTTGAACTCGTGTAAACCTTGATGGCTGAGCTAAAAGAGCTGTGCTTGTCACACACATTTACCAACACAGCTCTTGGACAATACCCTTAACTGTTAAATCAGAATGTAGTTGTATTAATACATAGGCTTCCCATTGGTTTTAGGATTACTGTGAAGATTTTGTTGGTTGCTTTTAAGATTTTATTGAGTATTTTGAAGGCTCGTCATATCCAGCCTCTGTTATGTTTTAGAGTTGATTTTTACAAACTAATCTGCGCACAACTCAAAGTCCTGAAAAATAGCATAGTAGTCAAAAAATGGATAAAGGTTAATTACAACCAATACAATATAGTCTATGGTCTTTATGTATTTGGCAGGTATGAAAAGAAAACATCACAACAGGCTGACAAACACATACATACCTTCCACCAAAAAAGACATTTTTAATGATGACCTTTTTACACATCATTGCAGGACTTGCACAAGTTGAATTAACCACATTATTCATGGTTAATTTCCATTGCAATGTTGAGTAGACCGCCATGGACAATAACAGGGAACTGCAATTTATATATTGTACCAAAATGTGCTGTGGCCATCAATAAACCACATCAAAACGCCCACTGTGAAGATCTGTTGCTCTAGCTAACTTGGTTGCAAATAACTGTCTAACTTACCCATCCAGCTAAATCAGAGCTGTCTGAGATTTGATTCTGCCTCCACCAACTCCTACCTGGCACATACAGCAGACATGAAGTAATTATTGCAATTAATTCTCCTTTTACTTCTGGTTGTCTCACTAACTTTTGAGAAAAAAAAAAAAAATCTGGTCTTTATGCTAGACTTGCAAATTTTGCCCTTAGCCATGATGCTAAGCAGCTAGTTAGCCTTTTTTTCTCTCATGTGTCTTTTACAGACAGCAGGCAGGCCATTATATTTGATTCTGAAAAGAGGTACAAATTGAGAAACTGGTTATCATTTATCATTTTGGATAGAAAATTGAAAATAATTTTATGTTAATCTCCCATATAAAGAATACTTGAACATATTGTCACATCTTGTGTTTAAGTTATGCTTTGTCGTTTGGTTTTTTTGGTCCCATGTGCCATGCTTCATGTTGTCTTGTCATGTGTATTTGTTTCCATGTATTATGTTTAAGGTTTTTGTCACGTCCTGTTTTATTTTGAAAGCGTCACTTCCCCTGTGTGTCTCTTTCTCATGTAGCTTTGCTTTGGTTTATCATGATTGCTTTCTCCCCTCTTAATGTGTTGCACCTGTGTCTTATTGTCCTGTCTATTTAGTCCTCGTCTTCCCCGTCCCTCTTTGTTGGATTGTTTTCTGTTTCATGTCGTCATGCTAGGATATTCTTGTTTCACCTTGCTGAGATTTTTGCCGCAGTTTTTGATGATCCCTTGCCACAGTAAGTGTGTGCTTGTTTGAGAGTTTTTTGTTCAAATAAAAGATTACTATTTCGGATTCCTGCCCCCCAGCCTTTCTGACTCTGCATCAGGGTTCAGCGCTCTGGTGTACCACTTTGTAATAGCATCTGAAGTCTTACAAGCTTACAATTAGTTAGTCATCTCATAGGACATAATACACTTTGCTGTAACCCCAATGTGTCTATGTTGTATAGAAGAAAAAATCAGTCTCACAGACGTGTCAGAATTGCAGCGACACTGTGGACATCAGGACTGTAATCTTCTGACTGACCACTAGAGAGCGCTATGTACAAAAGAATTTAATAATCAAAATTGTTGCTTTAAAACATCAACTCAGTGAAAGTAAAAACCATGCATTTCTATTTCTGCTCATCTCTACAGTCTTAGTGAGTGTCACACTGTGCAGGCTGACAGGAAAGCTTTTGGCGTGTCAAAGAAATATCAAGTCAAACACTTCTCAGGACTGTTTTATTTGTTACCTCCCAACAGAAACGTTGTTAAAACAATCAAGTCTTACAAGCACAAAAATGCACTTGTACAATACAAGAGGCACCTGTACATTTCTTACACAAGAAGCTGCATGGAGGACTTTATGTGAGGTTTTAATATTAATGACTTTGGAAAAATGTGGAAGTGGGGAAAAAAAAGTGTACATTTTCTCATATTTTAAAAAAAAAAAACACACATACAGCACAAAGTTTAACCTGGGTTTATCCATAATAAGTTTTTTTTTTCTTGTTTTTTGTCAATGTATATTCTGTTTTCTAAAGGTCATAATTACATTTTATAATGAAAAAAATAAATATCAAATAATGTTAACAATAAATATGTACCGTTAGATCATTAAGAATATCTCAACAATGTTTACTATAAGTGAAAATACTGCTCAATATGTCTATGCATGTGTGCGTGTGTTATGTGTAATGCATGTATGTACAGTAGTACTCAAAATCTGAAGTAGAGGTGCAATAAATAGATTAAGTAAAGTAGAGTTTAGTGCTCATTTTAAACTGTCAGACTGTTTTAATAATTCAATGATATACATGATGATGGGGGTTTACTCAGGGCTCTATGTGAGTTATTTGTGACTTTTAAAAAAATGACTTAACATGAAATACACCTTTGAATAGTAATATATGAAGCTATTGAAGCTTTTGTGCAAAAGAACTGGTGAATACGGTGGTATAACCTATGTCTATATAGATGTATAATATATAATCTATATAAATACAACCTCTACAATATATATAATTCATATTTCTTTAAATGGTCTTGATGCCAGCGTAACATCATCAGTGTAAAACTTCATAACTCTAAGCACAATGAGGGTCTTTAAAACAGTACTGCAATGGCACATTTACTACACTCATCATTCAGATCTTTCACTTTAAAACTAAATTTTAACCTCATCACCCTTAAAAGTGAAAATGACATTGTCTAAGACTATCTAAGATTTTGTTCATGTAAATAATTATTTGGGTTGATGAAGGCTATAGGTTCTCAGTATTTTTGGCAGGCTGCAGAACAAATGCAGAACAAGACAAAATTAGCAGCGAAAAACTTCAACGGATGGAAAATGTTTGGCTTATCAAAACTTTTAGTGATGTTCTGTACAATAACAATGTGAGAATATTTTGTGTATCAAACTTGAATGTACCATATGCTGTTGTCAGTAACCTCTACTATTTATGAAACACTTCACTAGTGTGTGTATGGTAAAAAAATATAGTGAGGTTATGACACATTATGGTCAAGCAGAACAACGATATAGGTTGAAATCCACATCATATTAAAAAATATCTTCATGTCTGTGGACAGATCATTATTTTTATTTCACCTGATCCATCTCATCCCTGCCTCGACATCTGTGTAGAAATATAGCCAATACAGTATCATACTGCTGCCTCTGTCAGACAGCACTCATGCTGTTTTAGTACTGAATCTAAATTGTTAAGCTTTAACTGACTCTGTGTCAGTGGCCTTCCTGGACAGAAACCACACCTTCATCGGTTCCTTCTTTCCTTTCATGGTGACGGGGCCGCGATACTCCAAATTGAACTGAGGGTCGGCATTCTCAGCAGACTGCAAACACCTGGAATAGAGTGTCAACACCGTCACAAGTCACTGACTGTGTGCTATCCTGTCCGGGGATTTTTGTATCTGCTTCTCATGATAACATTTCGTGCTAACAGCTGCTGACCACAACACCACACCTACTAGTTTATGATTTAAATGGATTCCAGCTTGTTCTTTGTGTTAAATACTAACACTAATACAAATTACAAAATCATTTTAATACTGTTTAACCAAGCTGCAAAGCTCCTTTACAGCCAATTTCCCAACAGTCTGTGATGAAAGTTGAACAGTTGACAATATATCACTTATATGAAATAAGGAGGTGCTTATACTTACCGGTAAGTATATTCTGAGACATTTATTTTCCCCTTTTCACCAGTAGTTTCTGTACGGCTTGTGAGGTTGACCGTGTTTCCAAAAAGACAGTATCTGGGCATCCTCTGGCCAATCACCCCAGTCACCACTTCTCCTGTGTGAATCCCAATGGTAATCTGAACAGAAAGGAGAATGAAAAAGGAGACTCTTCTTTCATATCAGTTATAACTTAACCAAAGTTAATAAATATGCCAAAGATGTCCCTATTTCTTGTCAAATCTTGGCAAGACCAAGCTTAAATATTTATTAAAAGATATCCACAGCACTTATCATTAGTTATCTGAAGTAAATTAATTACTTCACGACATGTCTGATTTATCTAATGCAACACTATATCAACAAAAAAGAGAGAATAACTCTCCCAGCATTTAAGTAAACCGGTAAATGTTAAATCCAGCAAAGCGTTGGATTTAACACAGGGAGAGATAAAAAAAATTGCAAGCAACTATGCAGCTGAATGCTTCTCTTTTTCTGTTGCCACATATTCTTAAACCTATTCACTCAAAAGGTGCAACATCTGGTGAGTGGATATAAGGTTAAGTTTGCTAGAAAGCACTGCATGCACAATATTAGATTTGTTTTTTCTTTAGATTTGACATAAACTGGAGATTCCAGAAGTAGCTCTGTGCAATCTACAGAGCAATATTTACACTTGAACTTGTAGGCACTCCAGTGCTTGTTGTTCTCAGAGCATGAACACGCTGTGAGTGCCTCAGACGAATGAGAATCTATTTTTAGATGCAGGATCGTGAGATGATTTGAGTCTGTTTCTGCTACTAAAGCAGACTCCTCTTCAGCCAGTGCCATTCCAAAAATAAACAACCTTTTGTTAACCAGACATCATTTTCCAAAGTTAAGTCTCAACAGTCATTAATACAATAACAATCTCCAACAGTCAGTTAAACAAAAGTCTGCTGTTTTTTATCCAACTTCTCGCTGCTTATTACCTCAGCGTGGTAATATGAACAGATGCACAGATTATTTTGAACTCATTCAGCAAAAAAATCCATTAGGGTAACGTGTTGGTCATGTTAGACTGAATAACAGCAATGTTAGGTCTGACATTCGGTACTTTTTAAATATGTATTCGTGAAACAATATTAGAAACTTAATAGTGCAAAATGCCTAAACTACCTGTGCCAAAATAATGGATTAATTGCAAAAATAAATACACAAATATTAATGAATAGAAATAAAAAATAATATGTCAAGAAAACCAGTCTGAAAATGATGAAAAAGACATACAGCGTAAATGGGATTTTTGGAGATTCACTAACATAAAAAGATCTTTAATGTTTATAAATGTATAAATGTTAGGGCAACACTGGCTACCAGTGCATTAGAAACCTTCTCATATCTTAGCAAAATTTCCAATTTTTTTTCACTTTTCCACATTTGGCAAATTCCTTTTGCACTGGACTGCAGTCCCTGTCACTGCAGGGTCTACACTACTGGGCTGCAGACAGCCATGTGCTCCCTGCAAAATGAGCTTCACCTGGAGCAGGTGAAGGAGAGACCCCACCACTTCCACCAAAGTGAACCAGAGGTGCTTTGGCACGGTTAGCACCAAGCATGAACATACTTTGGTCCAATGAATTAATTTAATGAGAGTCAAAAGAACCATTGTACTGTGTCTCCATCTCCAACTGAGATGAGTGTGTTTTCCATGCAGCTCACACTCATTATAAAAACTGTAAGTGTAAAATTTCTAAACTTCAGAATCTTTTCACACCTGTACTGGTTCATCATCCACTTTGACTTGCCCAGCAATCTCCAGCATATCAAGAGCGAGGTGGCAGATTGACTTGGCGTGGTGTGTGCACGGCTCTGGCAGTCCGCTCACTGTCATGTACTTATCGCCCACCGTTTCCACCTGTATTAAGAAAAACATTTTGTCATCCTTCACATAAATTAATGAATCCCAATGTGCTCACAAAGAGGTTGTTTTTTTTTTTTTTTGCACAGCGCAGCTAAAAATAAACTTAAACAACCTGAAATAAACACTTAAACACTTACATCAGCTTTAAGACATATGGGGCCTCTTTGAGCCCTGCTAAAACCCTAAGACCACCTAGCTATTCAGCACGTAGAGTAAATATTACTTCTTTTGGTGACCCAGTGCCTGAAGCCGATCCCCTGGAAGTGCCGAGGTCTGTTTGACTTCTTAAAGTGCATTCTTGTCTGAAAGCCTGGACTGTAAATCTGCTGCACGAGGCCCATAAAGTGGTGCAGAACCTCTGTAAAACTCCACTGTGTTTAGAAGTTAGTACTGCTGTTCTGATGGTGAAAAACTCAGTTGATATAAATACTCTCCTACTGACTTGTATGTGCATAATTGCATAACGTTTTTCACCAAGTCGCTGTGCTTCAATGGTGCATTTAAGCTGAAGAACCAGCAAAGAACATAGTAGCTAAAAGCACTAAAACACTTAATTTTAGTCTGTTGACTTTACCGCTTTGCAATAGCTCTTCTCCTATTATTCCTTCACAAAGAGAAATGTACACAAATGCATGATATACTTTCACGGTTAAATTCTTGCTTCCGACCTTGTATACATAAGGGTTATTCCGAGAGTCCGTCAGGATGTCAAAACGTGTGTAAACATCATTGAGCAGGTTGACTATCTTGATGGCACCCTCAGCCGATGCATGTTTGCTGCAGAAGGCATTGAATCCCACAATGCCACTGAAGAGGATGGTCACGTTGTCGTAGCGTTTTGCCGGGACAGGCCGTTTGTGACGCAGCTCGTTGGCGACAGATGGCGGCAGAACGGAATAGAGCAATCTGAAAGGAAGAAGAGGAATGGACATTTTGAGCGAAAGCGTAGTTATGGTGTACTCAGGCAACAGAGTAATGGGCTGGGGCTGCCAGACTGAAGTTCATCCTTTGGATCAGCATTTTATTTGCTCACCCACCACCTTTTGGTCATTTCAGTATGCAAGCTGTTCTCAGATGGGAGGGTGGTGTTGCTATGGTAACTGGTTAGATCATGGCTGCCCGTTAAAAGCAATATACTTTCCATGATGCATCATAATTTGAGGACACATGATACATACAGAACAGATGCAGTCACCAAACCAAACTCTATACATGCAAATAGAGCATTTATCTGAAACAGTTTAAATAATCACATACAATACAGGCTTTGGTGTAAGGTACACGCCTCAGCAAAAACAGCATAAGAGTATGTTTACATTATCAGAAAACACTGTCGGAAAGCCGTGACAGTGACAGTGCAGCAGTTATCTTAAATATTTAGAGAGGAGCCATGAATTCCAATCAATGTTCGGAGCCTGAGGCACTTTGAGGCCGGAGAATGGTGGGAATAATAATGCAGTGATCCAGAATGAAAGTGTTTTTCTATGAGACTATTGGGCAGCGACAAAACTCTTAATAAAGACCACGCTCCACCTCCGTGTTCCTCTCCAGCTGTCACACACACCACTGTGCCAAATTAGTATGACAGGACCTTTTCGGAAAGCCAGAGTCACAACCTAACGTCTTCACCATCTTAGGCAAGTATCAGCTTGGGTATAACAATAGATTCTGACCCTCGCTGGTTCTGCTGTCACATAGCCTCAGCATAACTGTATGGGACCGAGACGTGTTAGTGTCCTGCTGTCTCTTGATTGTTTCTTGTCTCGAGTTTGTCTTCTAATGAGAATACTTGAGGCGACTTTTATCTCACGGAATAATGAAAAATCCTACTTACTTTGCCATCAAAGAAAGATGAAACAAGGATAACAACAGTATACATTGGTTACAATGTGTGGACATCGTGCATACATTGGTTGTAGTGATTTTGATTCACAGTCTACAAGTAATCAATGGCATGTGGTGTATGATTATACAAAATTATGACTGTGACAGTAATACACAGTATGTGTACATAAGAGAGGGAATAGAGTAAAAACTTTGTGTATGAAAGAAGCTTAATTTCTACTTAAAGTAAAATAAAATAGTACATTAGACTGTGGCATATCTCTGATCTTTGCTTTTTACAAGGCAAATGCTCTCTTGAGGTACTTGATGAGGTAAAAAATCTCATCAGGACACTAAAAATATTCAATTCAAACTAATTTTGAAGGTAAAAATCATTGCTTGTTTGAACTCCCCACAGGTCACAGAAATATATCAACTTTTACGGGGATTCGCAAGTTGACTTAAGTTAATTTTAAAGGGTCACAAGCCATAAAGGCTGGGAACCACTGGCTAAAAAGGCTCACTTTTGACATACCCGACACATTAGCAATTAAATAAGTGTCACAGTTTGAGTGGTGTAGAAGCATATCTTCAAGTGTATTTGCAGTTCTTAATTTGCTGAGGATGGATCAAATGAACATCGAGCATGTCTTAAACTGTTTACAAGATCTTATAATGAGTTATGTTTATAATTCCTCTACTGTTACTGTCACAACGGAAGTCTGAAGCTTTGCAACTCATTATGAGCGAAGAGTTGAAATGTAGAAAAACACTCCCACCTGTCTGTCTTTTTCTTCTCATCCTCCAGGGCCCGGAGCGTGTGCTGCAGACGATCTGTCAAGATTTCCAGCTCTTGGGTCAGCTTGTACTCCTCACGAAACTGCTCGCCCAGCAGTACCAGGTCGCGCGTGGCGTCATGTAGCGGGATGTCACTCAGGTATAGTCCTCTTCGTGTGAGGTCATCCAGGTTCATAACACTAGAAAAACAGACAAGGGAGAAGACAGAGAAGTACTCACTGGTTATTCTATTCTTGTTATTTTCACAGTCAAAAATGTCTGGTTTGTGTCTGTGGGTAGAAGAAATACTGCAGACTTTTTTCCCTTGGTCTCACTCAACATCAGAAACATCACATAACACAACACATCAGGGTAAATTAAACAGAACATGAAGTACAAACTGCGAGCAATGAGATCACAGTCCTCCTTTCCGGACTGAGCCTGCTGCCTCCGGATAAATGTTCCTCCTGTGGGCAGAGGTCAGACACTGTGCTGTGTGAGACTCCTCTGATCAGGTGAATGAACATGTTTCTCCTGTTTCACCCTTTGTGAAAACAACGATCTTGTTCTTGCAGGGTCTCTTGAACCTTGCTCCCTTGTGTCCAGTATTTCACACTGGTTATGAAAGGGTCACAGAAGCTAATGGAGGTCACAGCTGAAGAACCAACGTAATAACCAGCTGACAGATTTCTTTGTCTCTGTGTTTGTTTTTGTTTTTTCTCTGACCTTGTGGCTGTACGTTTTTAAATGAACACGTGAACATAACTGGAAAAAAAAAAAAAGGAACAGTTCAGTACAGCTAATTGAAACATTTATATGGCCAGAATACTGCAAACACTACAAAAATATACTGTTAAAAGACAAGGCAGGTAACGCTCTACATTTTGCTTCATGTCAATATATTAATTTAAACCATCATCCTACAGGTGTTACTTGGGAAAATGAAGAGGTTTAGAGGACGATTAAAGAACCACCTTACCAATTTTACATATAAAGATCAGTTTACTTGTCACGAGGCGTACTACCCCTCCAAGGGTATTATGTCTTCTGTGGCTCTGGAGGAGCTTTCTAAGGTCTTGGGCTGGACTTGAAATTTATAGCACAAGCTGGGGAATACGGAGGTCAAATGTAATCCTAAATTACGGGAATACTGTTTTGAAAGCTAACAAAACTAACTAAACTAAATAAGGCACACTACTGCACGTGTTACGACAGTGAACATACAGTTAATATTGAGTCAGTCCCACAGAAACTAACTTGCTACTGTAAATGATAGCTAGCACATATTAATCTGAAAATAGTCCTGAACAAATTTACTATTTACTTGAGTGTTAAAATGTAAAGTGCCCAGATGTTTTTGGTAATTGCCGAGTCTTTTTAAAAAAAATGAAAGATTGTGCTTGTGTTTAGTTTTTTTAAGATTTAGGAGTTTAACAAACATCCCAAACAGAGCAAGGAATGAAAGGTACTGATAGAGGAACCGACACTACTTGGATATTATTAGCATAGTGAGTGGCACAGAGGAAACAGACATTGTAGCAAAATGTAAAAAGTGTTTAATCTTTGCCAGAAATTGATGTGTTCTCATTCAGTGGGTAAAAGAGAATCTGTGTTTATATTCAGCCTGTGCTTCAGTCAGGACACACTGCACTGTGGGTTTACCTGGGTGAGCAAAGAAAAAGGATGTTCTCCGCCTCTGGCAAGTAAATCATCTGTCCTTTCAATCTCAGACAGCTGATCTCCACCCCCGTCAGCTCGTCCTCGTTCTCTACAGTCTCCACATTCAGCAGGCCCTCCTGTCAGGATTACATCACACTTATGAATATTTCATTTTATGTTCTTCTCTAAATCTGCTTCAAAACGGGCACCAGTTCAGCTCATGCTTTATTTTTAAATCTCTATGTTGTTTTTTTTTTTGTCTAAAGTGTTACATGCATCATTCACCATTGGAGAAAACAAGTTTAGATTTTGTGTGTAAAGGAAAATTTGTAATATCTTTTTTTTTTCTCGCGTCACAGTCGAGGTAGCCTTCCAGGAACGGCCGTGCTTTGACACCACTCTTACAAGCTACTTCAGTGCATTTTCAAGGAACTGCTGCTATTATCTTAACACCTCAGCATTTAGCACCACATGAGTACACACAACTATGTAAATGAAACATTTTTTTTATTCCTATTGTACTTTTCCCTCCTGAGTGTCCATATGATCCCTATGACTCTAAAAAATAGCTTCACCTTGCTACTCTGTCCTTTCTCAGTTCCTCATTTCTTCTAAAACTATCAGTCTAAAGTTTAGCTCTGTTTTTCCAAGACAATTAGACCCATTTCTGCATGTAAACAGTGTCATTCTTATTAACAGTGCTGATGAAACAACTGCGAAAAACACAATTCAGTTAGGTTTTTCCAACACTGAAATCTAAAGCAACAGTTCAACAGTTTATGTCTTGTCTTTTGATTCCAGGTTTTTGTCATGTCCTGTTTTATTTTGAAAGCATCACTTCCCCTGTGTGTCTCTGTTTCATGCATCTTTACTTTGGTTTATCTTGATTGCTTTCTCCTCCCTAATGTGTTTCACCTGTGGCTTGTTACCTTGTCTATTTAGTCCTCACCTTTCCTGTCACTCTTTGTCAGTTTGTTGCTTCATGTCAGTGCTTTGCTTTTTTTCATTTTTTTTTTCCATGCCAGGAATTGTTTTGTCTTGTCATGCCGTGTTTTTTGTCGCCACAATTTTCATGATCCCTTGCCACAGTAAGTGTGTGATTTTTTTCGAGTTTGTTTAAAGTATTAAAAGACTATCACTTTGGACCTCTGCCTCCCGGCCTCTCCTTTGACTGATCAGTCAACAACACTGTGACAAAATCAAAATTATACATCATATCTACCTTGCTTCGCAGAACGAAGACGGTGTTGATGTGGGAGAGGATGCCATGAAAACTGAAGTCAATGTGAGGACGGACCAAAGAAAAAACCGAGGGGAGGATACAGGTACCAGGCTGGAGCTGAGGAGTAAAATAACATATGCATATTTCAGTTACATGATGTTATAAATTAATGCTTTATCCATATAATTAATTACTGACACTTTCTGGGTATCCAAAAAGACACAATGGTATTTCGTGCAGTGAGTTACCAGATCCGCACCTGAGGCAGGACTCGATAGATGGCGTTCCCACACTGCGTAAGCATCAGGTCTTTGTCAAACATGAGGTGGAACGGGAAGGCCTTGCAAAACGTGTACGGGCTGATCCGAGTCTCCTGTGTGCCGTTCTCTTCGAAGCCATCCAGGTCCTCATAGAACGCCTCTTCCTCCGAGTCCTTCTCCTCAATCAGAAACTTGATGTGGTCGCACTCCTCGCTTTTCGGTTGGATCACCTGCATCAGACGAAGTCAGATATTCGATCAAATATTGATGTTATTGTTGCACAGCTGAAATGAACTTTTCATGAGTAGTTTCAAGTTTATAGAAGGAAAACAGCATTAAAAATAAGTCTTCCAAAACAAACGCGCTAGCCAGATCGGGATCTTTACAACACAAGGTGGTGGTGTTCTTACTCCACGGGGACCCCGAAGTCAACACAAAATCAAAGCGCCTTGCAGCTGCTTTGATTAAATATTTCACCTATGAATTATCAGAGTCATATCATCCTATTAATAATATTACTGACCTCAAGTCTGTTATTACTGAATGAAGATCATGTAAAATGACATTATCCAGTGGGTTTATGGGCATAAGGCATGCTGACGTCAAGCTGCTGTCTCTGCACCCTGTTGCCACAGCAACAGTGGCTAATATTTCCAGAAATTGGGTGTCACATTTGGAGCGTCTGCCATTTTCTGTTCTTTCATTGCAGACACAATTGCTGAAAAATATTATCCTGTCTGTACAACATGATTAGGTTTGGGAGGAAATGTCGCTCGTTTATGAAACAAAGAGGAAACTCCAGCCAAAGTACAGGGGGTATCTTAGGAGAATAACACGTTGCAGTTATTGGTGCAGATTACGGGCTGCACATTAACATAGAAATAAAAATACCAATGGCAGTCTATCATATTGAGTTTTCATACTTGTCATCCATATAAATTACTCAAATAAAATGTTGAATAAATGAGTCAAGGTAAAAAAAAAAAATGGATCTCTCTCTCTCTCTAACAAACATGCAGTCAATAGCCAATTTAAATTCATCCACAATTTAACAAAGTTAAAATAAAACCATGGAAGAAAAATAAACTCCTTAAAAGACTCCCAAGCTGAGACTCTATAACTTAGATCTAAAAATATCCTCTGACTCAGACATTAGCCAAAAACTCACTGCTGAACTGCAGTTGTCACAGCAGCACTGCTCCCGTTTGGGTATTTTGGAACTTCCTGTTGTTTAATCTTCACATCATAACCTCTTCAATTACATTCTCAGACATAAGCGTACACATTCTGACTCAAAACAGTACAGGCACTAAAAGGATCCACCGAATGCTGAAGAGAATAAATTAGGAGAGGAACGTTGAAAAGCGTAAAATCATCTTCGTTCGTCGTCAACAGCAGAGTGAGCTACAACTGTGGGTTCAGTGTGCACAAAGGAGGAGCAGCAAAGCAGACCTTCATCTCTATCTCTGTGCCATGGATTTGTTGAGCGACGGTTTTAATGATGCCAATCACAATGTCTTGCAGGCCTTCTCTCTCGGAGTAGTAGTGAAGAATCAGTTTGTTCCCTTTTTCGGCATCCGTGCAACGGAAAGACGGAGCCCTCATCCCGGGGTAGATAGTACCCAGGTGGTCATGTAGAGCATCCAAATTCTGAAAGTTAAGATGAAAAATGAAATATGCAACGTTCAATCACATCGGAGTTAATTAAAATCTAGCTGGGATATAATGAGTTAGATGATGATACTGTACATTATAGATGAGACCTGAAATAAGTCCTCCAGTCCTGTTTCAAATTTAAGAAGCAGAGGTTGACATATCTTGACTTTTAGCCTCCAGAGTATGTGCCAATTTCTACAAATCCTGGATCTTACGATTCCCACAATGCAACACAATGATGTCTTTCATTAGATCCTACCTTCATGGGAAATGTTCATGTCTTTCAAACTAGTTATTAACATAAGCTGTCTGTGAAGTCTCAAGCCCCAACTGAGACAACCCTGATGACATCAACAGCCGTTATTTTCTGAGACTTGACATGGCTCCTCCAGAGCCACAGCAGACACTGTAGCACTGTTTCACTGGCTGAGCACTGCTGCTTGTCCTTTTAGTTAGCTGTGCAGAGAGGAGAGAGCCTACCTGCAGGAATTCACGAACATTTGATCCTAACACTCGCAAGATGGTGTCATATCCCGACTCTTGGCAAAATTCAAAAAACATCTTTCCAAACAACTGCAAAATGTCTCCTGCATCAATCTCTGAAATACAAGAAAAATCTCATCAATATCTCAGCCTGTGATCCAAATTCTTATTATGTTATAAAGGTCTGTTTTTATAAACACAGCATATAGTATAATTTTGAATTTGAATAATAAAACATGCTGTCACTTACTGAGAACTTTACTTGCGGCAGCAACAAGATCGTATGTTTTGGCATCTTCATATATGATTCTAACCAGGAACTGACCCTCAATATCAAGCTGAGCCTCTCTCCTGAAAACAAAGTGAAGACATCACTCATGAGCTACAGCAAATGTCACAGCAAAGGTAAACAGCCGGTGTAGGTAACTTGTTCAGGCAGCCAATGACTTTGACTGCTTGGAATTGCTTTGCTATTGTTGTTTAAATCACAGAGGGACTTCTGTTAACAGGAATAATTCAATAACAACTGCTGGGTTTTGTTTGTGCCCAGTCAGTGGGAGACATCTTGATTTGTAAAACAGAAACATGAAAAAAGTTTTCCATACTGCTTTTAACTGGTTGTGGGGTTTTAAAAATTACACAATTGAACATGTACAGGGAATCGGTTTCAGATCTACCACAGGCTCCATCCTCATAGTGCACTTCACTATTAATACATTTCCAGTTTACACAAAATTGTAAGAAAAACTAATGAGGTTTTGATTACTACTCTTTAACTAAGAAAACAAAAATGATTTACAGGCCTGACCAGCAACCAGAGTTTTATCAGAATGTGTACCAGGTGAAAAAACATACCAAGCCTTGAACACTTTTGTAAAGAAAACAGACCATTTTTAAATTACTCAGCTCATCAAAGTCTGAAACCCCACCACACATGATAAATTGTGCAATACATAACAATGAGTTACATTTGGAGAGATAACAAAAGATGCTGCAGCAAGCTCTGTTTTTTTGGGGGGCTTAAGAATGACCACTTTGGGAACATTTACACAAGGACAGCTGCTGCTGTTTTGTTTTAGGGTTTTTTTTTTCCCTCCCTCCTTTTTTATTTTTTTGGCAGGGTCAAGTCAAGGGCAGCTAAGAATACACACGAAAAAATAAACTATGATTTCAACATGCTGAAAAAAACGACGTGAACATTATAGTGAAAGACTGGAATTGCATTCCTCATAGTGTATCAAAGTTTGTATAGAATGGGGGTACAGTCTCTATGTGATACAAAAGATACATCAGTTTGCAGAGTGTAGTTAAGGTACAACCTGTCAATAGCGTGAGTAAATTAGTGAATATATTCTGGTACTCTTGTAGCTACCAGTGAGGAAGTTGAGGTCACATCCTTAGTTCAACTAATTAATATTAAATAAAGGATTTGTTATGTTATTATCAGAATTATATTCTTAGCAGTATGCAGAGTCCCTGTCCAGTGGAAACCGGCGGGTTAGTAAATTTTTTTTCTACTTTGTTGCTAAATAATTTAACATTTAACTTGGATTATTAAAACAATTCTAAAAATTTCTACTTTCTACTGCACATTTCAGAGAGGACAACTGTACATTTTACCACATTACATTTATCTGACAGATAGAATTAGTAGTAATTTTGTAGACTTTAGCATAAAAAAACATCTTACCATTTATAAAAGTTGTAATTGTTCCAGATTAATTGCCCCCCCCAAAAAACTAAAAAATATGCTTAGTTCCACATCAACTGCATACAACTTTAAAATGTTACCAACACAATAAAGCATGAGAAACAGTAATCAAATAATATAAATAATCCAGTTTTCCATAATGCGTACTTTTACTTTGGATACTTGTAAGAACATTTTGCTGATCCTACCCTCTTTAAGTAAGGGCTCTGAACACTTCTGTCAGCCTAATCATTAGCATTAAACAAATATTTTGACCTATATCTCAGTCTAAAATTATTTTAGATTTTTAAAGTGAAGTTTCTGGGTTTTTCAAAATAATCTTCCTCTGAACTACAACGTGAGCCTACAAATGGATGGAGGTTAATCATTAAAGTAAAAGCAAAGATATTCTGTCTTTTCCTGACAATGTGTGAGCTCATAGAGAGCTTGGCTGTACAGGAGCCCTGTGTTGTGTATCCTTGTTAAGGTCTGCTTGGCCGCAGTGTAACCTACGATACCAACAGGACTGAATAGTAAACACATGATCCAGAAAACTCACTTGATGTCTTCCCACACTTCCGGGCCGTAATTCCTTAAAACAAGCAGCTCCAAGGCGTGATTCACAAAACCATACTGTAAATTTATAAAAGAAAAAAAAAATAAACAAACAAAAAATCACAAAACACAAGCACTGTAAATATTATTTCATGCAAACAGACATTTTTCCTGAAGCATACCTGGTGCCTAGAGAGGCGACATTATACACTGGCAATCTAATATAACGTCGAAATACATGCACATGAATATTTTGTTCACCTGTACAGTCCGCAGTTGTATAACGGCTACATAACGGTCTTCTAACGGGAAATGTCAAACGCAAATACGCCATGTCGCGTGAGAAGCAGCCAGTAACATTAAAACGTAACGCTAAATCCTCATATACATACCATGATGGAAGCTGTTCTTCTTTATCCTTATTTTCTTTAAGCAAAAATCGCTGAATCTGACACAACATTCATGGTTTGTTACAGATGCTGAGTGCCTCGGCGTCCATTCCTCCTTTTTTTCCTCAGCTTGAAACTGACAGCGAGTCGGTCCAATAGCGAATTAGAGAAGCTCTTACGTAAGCCAGCTCTGACCAATGAGAACACGGCTGCGAAGACCAGCTGTTAGTGAACCTGAAATCACCGTAAGCAACTACATTTCTGGTATTTCACATCGTGTTTTACGCTATGAACTTTACAAATTATCTTCGTACTGTAACTCAAAAATTAACTATCTAATAAGCTAGTGAGATGTCTTCAAAAACGTTACTGAAAGCAGTATTTTTTCTAGTAATTGGTATGTTCTTTCAAAAATACACTGTAGGCTACACCTTGCTGTATTTCATATCATTTAGGCTACCCTGGTCCTTCTCTTTAGTAAAAGTAGCAATACCACAATGTAAAAGTACATTTTCAAAATAAGAGTTCTGCATTAAAAGTTTAAGAAATTGATTCAATTTAATCTAAGCATTAGCAGACTACTTCCACTATCAAAGTACTAATTTTGACTACTTTCATAGTCTCAGAATTAGCATTAATAAGCATCAGTATCAATAGGCCTATAGGCTATAGGATTATTTTTTAATGATCATCTGATGAACATCTGTAGCAGGTCAAAAGGGAGCAAGATTTCAACAACATTTTAAGCTTTATTGTTTTTTCTTTCTTTACTCCTAAGAATATATCAGAGCCTATTCAATAAGCTGATCATGTGTTTTTTCATGTGAAATTATTATCTCCAAAGAAAATACAGCTAAAAATAAATTAATGTAGTATACTAAAAAGTACAATATTTTTCTCTGAATTGTAAGCAGAAGTGTACAGTAGGCATCTATAAAGCCACTTCAAAATTGTAATTTCACATTTACATAACTTTAGTAAATGTACTAAGTTACCTTCCACCATTGCACATCACATGTGGCAATAGCCTGATGTAATAGCACAAATCCTTGACTTTACAGAAAACTATTCTATACTTTGCAGTATCAGTCACTTAAGTCTGTTCATGTCAATATTTATTACACTTTGATCAACATCACAATAATGACTGAAACACATCATTAATGAGTGATAGTAGAACATTCAATGCATTCTTGCCGTGTCATATTCCTGCTGTATAAGAAAGGAGTGCTATGAAACCAAAGTAATAAATATAGTATAAACATGTGTACAGTGGACGCAAAGTAAATAAAAAACATATATATTACTTATATTATGAAAATGCAATTGTGAAATGCATAATGTCAAATAAATGGAAGTCTGTGTTAGTAGAAATATGCTCTGAGTTGGAACCATCAACCTCTGGAAGATATCATTCATGTAAATTCATACTGCATCACATCTAGAGAAAAAAAGTAAATATAACTTAAAGTAAATATAACTATAAATAATTTGTATGGAACTCTAACATCTGTGATCCTAAATATCTGAATATTTGCTTCAGCTTTTCCAAATAATCTGATGTGAAATCCTCCATGAAACATACAAAGCTGATTCAATTTTATTCTGGATCTTTTCTGCCATAAAAATAGACCAAGATGCATAAGCAGATACTTAGTTTGGACACATGAATGGACCTGTCAGATATTTACAGAACACAATCTTGATAAAATGAACCAGTCTGTTTAGCAATATCACTTCGAGGATCAACAACCAAAATGTATTTCTGTATCATATTGACATTATGATGGTATACCGTATTTAAAGTACTTCACAGCTAATCAGAAGCATCTATTGACTTACTTTAAAAAACAAATGGCCACATATCTTTTACAGATTTTGTACCTCTTAAATGTTTAACAGTCTCAAAAACTCAAAGCTCAAAAGCTGTCATTGACAGTGTGTTAGAGGAAGAGAGAGAGAGAGAAAGAACTTGGAAAGAAAGTCACTTTTTGACTTTCTGTGTGATAAATTTGTAAAGATGACTCATTTTGGAAGAAAGAAAATGAAAGAGTATTTTTCTCTACTACAGTTGTACAAATGGATAATTGTACAGAGACGAGACTCGTGTTTGACAGCTCTGTAATTAAGCGGCTGTGAGAATTTGACTGATCGACAATATCATCAATATCTAAACAACCCAAACCAAAATATACAAGGTGTCTGCACTGTGTTCACTAGATGCGTTCAGGTCTCACATATTTTGGGCTCTGCAGAGGCTTGACTTCATTTTACAGTCAGTTTTGAAGTTTTAAAGGAGGCCTCCAAAAAGTAACAAACACCAGGGATGTCCACTGGGAAGTTGGCCGGAAGCTCCTGTCTGCTCCTGGGAACGAAGACAAACTCTGGACGATCCTTCAGCAATCTGGAACAACGTGCACACAAATAAAACATGAATCTGGAAACAATGTAGCAAATCATTTGACACAAGAAGAAACACAGAGCCCTCCTAAAAGTTAAGTTTCCTGTTGAGAGCATTTTTTTTCTTCCCTGCAACAACCCCTTCTGGAAACAAATGATACCACACAATAATGGCTTATTAAAATGTAACTACTGTGTAGTTAAGGTGGTTGACAATTGCTTTTTTTTTTGGACACATTACTTTGTGTCATTCAGTCAAATTAAATATTTTAAAGAATTATTTGGAGCCTGGACTGGTGCTATTGACTTCACCTGTGAGTTGTAGGGCTGATGTTGATTTTTCCAGGTTGGCTGCAGGATTCGAACTTGTTGGCCAATGTGACATTGTTCCCAAAAAGGCAATAGCGTGGCATCTTCACCCCAACTACACCAGCCAGCACTGAACCAGTGTGCAGGCCGATGCGCATCTGCAGAAAAATGCAGCATTTAACGTGATTCAGGCTTGTCTTTTAGTCATCAGTGGTATCATTAGAGTGCATGAACAACTCTGTCTTTAACCATATATCACAGTGTTGAAACTGTGTTAGTATTTTTAAAGGATGAAACTGGTGCTGTTACTCATTTTTTTATTAACAAAAAAAGTGTCTTTAAACAAGCCCACTGTTCTTGTTTCTGTAAATACCTGCTGGCATGGCTAAAAACTGAACAAATGCAAGAATTACTCCTGTTTAAAGGTACCTTGTAAAGTTTTTGACCACTAGTAACATACGGTGACTTTTTTTATGGCTGCAGATTTTCGGCAAATGCAAAATTCTAGATGTCTTTGACTTCATTTTGTAAACATTTCCCTTTAATTTTCCATTTATTTGTGTTTAGTTAGATCAGTTCTGATAAAATAGAACTGATGCAGCTATTGGTTTGCTGAGGGGCAAGAAAAATTTCTAAGCAGTCAACAAATTTTAATACTTTCTGTGCATTAGTTTTTGTTGATTTGGTTGCTGGTTACATACAGTACTTGTAATATGACATGGAACATAATTTAGATAGTTGGTTAATGTTACAATAAGTAACATAAAAAAGAGATAAAAATACAGAGTTACAGAGCTGTTATGGATTGAAACTAATCAGTCAATCTTTTAAAGAAAGGAATCATCCTGTCAGTCACAAACATGCTTGCTGCAAAATGTCTTACAATTCTGATAAAAACTTATAATGAACTTCTTATTAATGACTGCAAATATTCTGTTAGAGTAGTGATGATTTCTTTTCAAATGTGCTACACCAAGCAACAGCCTACTTGACCCTCACCTGTATTGGTTCTCCAGTTGGTGTCATAACATCATCTGAAAGCTCCATCATCTTTAAGGACATAAGTGCTATTTGGACGGCGTGAGTCTCGCTCTCTTTGTGTAAGCCACCAGCTACACAATACGCATCACCAATGGTCTCCACCTGCATACATTGGATGATCATTAAAATGATTTCTAACCTGGAAACTGAGACAGAAGAAAGCATTTGAAAAGTTCAAAGTCTTAGGGCTTCCTTGTCAGTGAATCTATACAGTATTTAACTGGAAACATTAAACTTTATTAAAAATGCCAGCACAAAAAACTTTGAGCAAAATTAAAAAATATGAAATTAATATTCATCAAAATCACTTTACAATCTGACTTGCTCTCCATCTTGTAGGAGGAGACAAAGGGCAAAACATAAATGAGCAGCCACAAAACTTAAATTGTAATAATACTTGATCACTCTTCATATTAAAAAGTCCACAAGTGTTTTCTTCTTCTTCTTTGTATGTGTAAATCTGGACTATAGGGCACTCAGCAGCTATGCGGCAGAGATAAAGTGAAACTATTTTTAGGCTCATACATGTGGAGTGAAAACAGGGTTCTGAAAGAACCTCTGACTTCCTAGCGTTTTACTAGATATTTGTCAAACACGTTGCTCTCACTGTTATGCTTCTGTGACACTTTGATTACATTATACAACCTCCCTGTAGATTAGCAGCCTCTGGCAGACACTGGAGTAGCTGCTTGCGTTATAGTCTCACACTGTCTTTTGAACTTGTCGGAGTGTCCTGTATTATTTTGTTGAAAATGTTTAATACGTGAAGCAAATTATTTGACTTTATACACCCTATGCTAATACCCAAAGCACTTAGACAAAAGACAGAAAAGTGCATCTGTTTTTGAATCTCTGAGCTTTGTCGTTTTTTTTTTTTTTTTTTTTTAATTCTTAATGTTTTGGTATATTTTTTGCAATGTTGTTCCAAGCAGCTGCAGTTTCTCGCACCACTGAGGACACTGAGGTCACGTCATCCATAATATGTCTAGGAATCTGAGTTTCAAGGCTCTTTCTGATCATTTTTAGGCTAAACATCCAAATCTATCAGAATATTAGAAGATTTTGAATAAATAAATAATATACTATATACCACTATATATATATATATATATATATATATATATATCATACCTGTCAGTGTAGACATGTTGTTGGAACATTATATTTGAAGATCAAATTTACAGAACATATAACTAAACCATTAAATTAACAAATTAAGTATTAAATATTATGATTTCTTTCAGCAATTTGGCAACATTTTCTTTAAAGTATCTAATGAGAACTTACTGCCAAAATATTTCTTCAAACAATATAATAATAAACAAAAAAATGTTTAAACAGAATATTTGCAAGGTTGAAAAGTCAATTACAATGTGGGAAAATGTTTTGTATTATTATACTGTCAGTTTCTCTTAAGAAACATAAGCGTTTGACATTATGCCGTGATTGTTCACCTGCTAATGGTGTCACTACTGTTTCTTGACATACAGTAGTGAAACCTAAATCATTTGTTTACATTTTTTTAACATTGTGTGACAATACTGTGGGAGCCTAACTATGTAATGCTGGCTACTTGACTAAAAAAAACTAATTTAATCAAAGGCTACAGTGTCAGCGTTGTCACCAGCTCTAGCAAATCAAAGCAATGCTAACCCACCTTATAAACATCAAGCTCTCCACAGTGGTGGTCAAACCTGGTGTACAACTCGTTGAGCATGGTGATCACTTGCATTGGGGTACAGCGTGAGCAAACAGCAGTGAAGCCCACAATGTCAGAGAAAAGCATCGTAACTCGTTCAAACTTCTTGGCTTGGACGGTTTGGCCCTGCCACAGTTGCTGTGCCACCGTGCCAGGGAAGATGGAGAAGAGGAGGTCCACCGTCTTCTTCTTCTCCTCCTCCAGTGCTTGGTGAGCATGTTCCAAGGCTGCCTTGGCCTTCCCCAGCCGCTTCTTCAAACCGTCCTGGGCTTTGGCCTGTTCACCAACCAGCACTACATCACGCAGTGCATTATGAATAGGGATGTCTGACAGGTAGAGGCCGCTGCCCGTTAGCTCCTCCAGCTTGTCCACACATGGTGAGCCCAAGAACAAGATGGCATTGGACTCTGAAACGTAGATCATCTGACCTTTAAGGTCCATCAGCTGTGATAAAACAAATCAGATGATGAGCATTGTTATTTAGGGTGGAATCTGCTTTCACTTTGTTGGAATCATGAATCTAAACAGACTGTCCTTGTAGTTCACTGACTTTGTTAGCTGAAACGGCTTGATAACTGTTGAATGGACTACCATGAAATTTGGTACAGGCATTCATCTTTGTGATCTCATGACTTCTCCTCAAGCGCCATCATGAGGTCAACACTTTAATTTGCCCGGTCCTCGGGTTATGACTAAATACCTAGAAAATTAATAACATTGACTCATGGTGAAATGATATGAAATACTGACTTAAATCATGACTGATATGTGACCAATGAAAAAACTGCTATTTTATCTTGTATGTAAGTATTCAGTATAAAATAAGAACCCACAATCACACAGGTGTCACAAACTTTCAAATGAGGAAAAAACTGACTATATATGTGCAACATATATGTAACATTACAGATCTTGGTCACAGGGGCACTTTTTCCAAAACAACTTCAGAAATGTGTACATGTAGTCCACTTGATCTGTTTATATCCCCCTTAATTGTCCTATAAAGATGGGTTAAAATCAAAGACTGTATTTTGAGGTTTTATAAAGTTCTCTTCTATCTAGCACATACTTCCTACCCTCTCACTTTTTTAAAATTGTTATCATTCTGACACCACCTTCGTGCCAGTTATTACATGACTGCTAAAGATTAAAAAAATATTTTTATCCATCTAACAGATTGGTGTTCTCATTACAGGCTCACTGAGCCAGCATGGCAGTAAACTGCGAGGCTTCTTAACTGTTAGAACAAAAATAGCCATATGTATAATAACAGCTAGAGTATTTTGAAATTAGTGACATAATTAATGTTGAACATGCCACTTCTGTTGACATTTCAGTCATGTTTGTGCATAGTGGACTTGTCCGCTGAGTAATACATCATAAACTCTGCATGCAAGGAGACTGAGACACTTGCGTCATGCTTGCTTTAATCTGTTTTAATTGGGCTCTGTCTATAATAGTGGTAAAATTACCACTAGAAGACCGTTGTTATAGTATGAGGGTACCAGTGCCATATTTACTCACTGATATTTTTTTTAATAGTCATGGTGACCAATTGCTGTGCACCCTCACATAAAGAGCACATGCATGGCTGTGCCTTTGATGGATGAAATGGCTTGACATTTGCTTCTGATCTCCGTTAGGGGTATAATGTTGATCTCTACCTCGGGCCAAGAGCACCCGATTCCATTCCTAATAAGCTCGACTGCTTATGAATGGCCTGAATTTTTTTTTCTCTGTCTTGCTTGATTTTATATCAAGACATGACCGGAAGACCTTTTACGCCTCATTAGTCAACGATGTCACTTTTCAAGTGACATTTCCAAGATACATTGACATACCTTCCCTGTGTTTTCTGTGGTGGAGACTCCATGCTTGATCCGAATGATAAACTGCGTGTTTAGCATGGTCAGAATGCCTTGAAAGGTACATTTGATCTGGGGAGAGACAATAGAGAAGTGTTCCTGGAAGGTAGCAGACCGCCTCAGTCCATCCTTCCTGGTCAGTCTCTTCCTGAGCCCATGTCCTACTTGTACCAGAACCAAGTCCTGGTCCAGAATCAGATGGAAAGGGAAGATGGTGGAGAATAGAGAGGTAGGAAGGGTCCCAGCTGAGGTAGCCCGCAGAGGACTGGGGCTCAGATTTTTAGCATCCTTAACTACGACTGTGTACAGAAGACTGGGCTGCGGGCTGGACTGCAAGATGCTATCTTTAGCGCCGGGGGGGTCCATCAACACATCCACAGTAGTGTGATACAGCAGGCGGGCAGCAGCTTTGATGACTCCAGGGAAGAAGAGCTCAGTGGTCGGGCGGGGGTTGAAGAAATAGACAGTAAGCAGACCCAGATCCTTGTCTAAGCACAGCACCGAAGGTTCGTTTACACAATCCCCTCTGTCCGGGCTGGGCAGCGTGCTGCTCTGTTTCAACAAGACATTGAAGCTGTTGAGGAAGTCGTGGAGTGCTCCCCCCACTACCCTCAAAATGTGTCCGTCCTCCTCATAACACATGTTGAAGAGTTCCTCACCAAGAGCTACTCTCAGAGCCTCCATCTGGATTGCTGTCAGATAAACAAAGGGAAACAAGTGAAGATGTGAAACCAATAATATACATTTTTTTCTTTCTCTCTTTTATTTTTGGGTTTTTTTTTTTTTTTTTTAGAAGTGACCTATTTTAGACTTTGATTTTCAGATTTGATATTAGCCTACCTGTTCTGGTTGAGTACATGTTCATCATTTCCAGTAAATGCTCTGGTTCATCACTGCAACTCTGATACTCTGTACAGCAAATTATTGGACTGGAAAGTCAACAAAAATCATAGTCAGACACATAAACCAGTGCTCAGTGAACCTTATGTTTTTGTTCAGTCAGTGAAATACACCAGACTAGAACAGCTATATGCACACTCTTTATTTTCAGCTAATCTGAGAGCTATCTTCTGTATGAATTTGTCAAGAAAACTTTCAGTGTCTTGTTTTTACTTGTCCAACCATCAGTCCAAAACCAAACAGTATTCAGTTCAGTCCAATTGATCAACAAGACTAAAATTCTCACAGTTGAGAAGCTGCATTCAGCAAAACGTCTGGCATTTTTGCTTAACCAAAAAGATTAATCAGTCATCACATTTGCAGATTAAGTTGACCAGTGAATTTATTAGTAGCCAACATCAAACTGTGTACACTGAGAAAAGTATGGATGACGTTTCATAGTCTGCTGGTCTATTCTCTCTCTCTGTTTTATTTTAGCAGATTTGTAAGGGATTTCTCTCCATCTCTGGGTATCCATAGCAGCCTGAGTCTGCGTACCACCTTATTGTTGTTGTCATCGCTAGTATCAGTCTAGCAGTGAGAGTAGCAGGAGAAATTTGTAAGGGATCTTTCTAACTACACAGGGGTTCCAAATAGGGCCGTAACATGTGTTTCCTCGTTATTGCTATTAGGAACTGTGGCAGCAGTGGTGGTGGGGGCCTGTAATTTGCAGCAGTGGTAGTAGTAATTGTACCAGTCTAGGATTAGTAGTGTGACTGTTATTGATGTTTTAGTGGCAGATGTATTTAAAAAACAACAACAACAACAACACCGGTTACCTTTCAGAGTCCCTGGTGCGATCTGATAGTCTCATCATTCGTTGGAGAGCAGTATGCAGCCTTTGAAACTGCATGACAAAGTGTTGAGCGAGTTAAAGGTCATCGTCTGGCAAGACTAAACAGCAGCTTTAATTACAGGAACGCCCACATATGAGGAAAAAAAGAACCCCATCAGAGCTGGATTTACCATATCTCAAGTGGATAAACAGGCATTGTGTCTGTGCGTTAAGGCAGACGTGAGACAAACCCTGCTGCAGTTGCTTTCATATAAAACATAGTTGCATGAGGTGAATATTAATAAACGCATATCTAACTCACCTCGGGACATGCCAATTTTCGGATGCTCTCCCCAAGTGTATGTAGATTAACTTTGGCTCTGCTTGTCTTCTGCTGAGGTAGATCCTCACCTATTTTACCATGCAGGTCCTTGGAGATAGGCAGTAAATCCGCCGCGTCAGTTGAGCGCTCCTCAAAGTCTCCGAGCTCATTATTTTTGGCGCTGCTGGAGAATGGACACTCTCCTGATATCTTCAGTTCTTTCAGCTTCGCGCAGAACATCTTCCCCGCTGTAATGTCCTGGCTCTTCTCTCTTATCTTATTTCGTGGGGAGACAGCACTGGTCGAGGAGCAGTTGCGGTCTCTGGGAGAAATTCCATCATCTGGTGTGCTCATCCAGGATGCGTTCCTCCTCGCGACGCGCCGATTCAAATGATCAGCACCAAGAGCCGGAGACCACATACAATATTCATTGAAAACTGCACTGGCAAAGGATGGCAGGGAGCTATCATTGCCAAAAGCCAATGGGAAACTGGGGAAAAAAGAGCAGTAGGCCAATCCATGTGCAAGTGGGGCTGGGGGGAGCTGAACAACCTATCAGCGAGGAGAAATTATTTCCAGGCGACTCCTCGCATGCAATGCACTTTTTTTTTTATTTAGATCAGCCTTTGGACTGGATCCCATCATATCAAACTGTTCACCCCCCCCTCTCAAAAGAATAATCGTATTCCTGTTGTGTTCTCACAGGATTTGAAATGAACGTGGCTCAGTCGTGAGTTTGGAGTCTTTATTGATTTTCTCACCGTATTCCTACAGAATACCAATAGTTTATGGTGTGTATGGTTTGATATTTTTTTTGATTTATTGTTTAACGAATATTTTACTATCTCTGTCTCACTCTCACACACGTTACAACTTCTTAGCTGTACATCCTTTATGAAATACCTGATGCCTGTCTGATGCTTAACATTATACATGTCAAGGTTTCCCCACTGCTGACAGCAGTGTTTTTATCAACCAGAAAAGCTCAAACAACAGGATCCACATAATCTTATAGGACTGTTTAATCCATACAGAGCTTCACAAACATGTTTTGTAAAAAGCCAAACTCCTAATCCACAAAATGCATTTGGTATTTGTTATTTTGTTGTAGGGCTGCAACTACGCATTATATTCATTGTCGATTTGATTTCCAAATTCTTTGTTGATGAAATGTGCTTTTCCCAAGTTCCCAGTTCCTCAGGTCACCACTACAGATTACCGATTACAGATTCCCTTTAAAAAAATGGCTTGATTTTTCATGTTGCATATGCTCATGGATCTTAGGGAGTATTTCTGCTTTCTGCATTAATTGCCTCAGGTGATGTCACTTGAGTCAGCACTGATTGGAGCTGAAGAAAACAAGTTTGGAAATGAAAATTTGGTTGTGTTGGGTTACAAACACGTCAGCGTACCAGATCTCTGGAGCCTGCTCCTTGTCTGTGCTCGAGACAACATTAGCTCCTAATAGCATGGACTAACACGTCCAAATCTCCTACTTGACTGTTTGTAGGTGAGTTGCATTGTGGGTAATGTAGGCTCCAGGTTTTGTAAAGCAAGTAGATCGCAAGGAATAAAAATAAATAAATATTTCTCATTATGCTGCATCAACTTTGATCCTTTTTTTTAAAGTGTCCATTGGGAATCAGAAAATATTATAGGAGTTCAGTGCTCAGTCAGTAGAGTGCTTTTTCACATAAATACATTGTCAAAATTGTTATCAATAAATTTTCGGAACTTAACTAATCAATAACTTGTCTAATCGTTTTAGCTCTGTTACTTTCCACACTTGCTGCTAACACGTCCCATGCAAGTCCTTTGCCTGTAGATAGCTCCATTTGCACTGGTTAAGTACCGGTATTTTATTAACATCGTGATGTTATTCTAACAGCCGTGAATCCTGTCTGCGCCTATGCTTGGCTAATGTGTTTGGTGTGTGATACTATTAAATTACTTACTCTTAATATACTTATGTTGGTTACATTTAGTCTTGTTAACATTGTGCTTTGTGCCTTATCGCTCCACGCTATATGTGCAATTTGTGGTTAATAACAGGATATCATTTGTGCTTTGCTTCATATTGCCTTGAACTGCTACATATACTGAACGGTGGATTGTCATTGTTAATGCGTCAATATTTTGCAGCTTCCTGTTGCTCTGCACAGTTCTTGTATTATTTTAAGAAAGCTGTTTGTTTGATTTCTTCAGGCAAACTTCCAGCTAACACTGGCACATGCACAGAAGCAATAATTAATGTGTTTTATCCTTAGAAAACATTGAAATAAAATCAATGTTATCCAAGCTGAGGTGTGCTTATTTTTCACAGAAAACGATGTGTGACCTCAACTGCAACGTGAAGTGAATCTGATTTGTTTTCATTTAGACTGTTCAGGAAATGGTTCAGCTGTGATTATACATGTTGGGTGATCATTTACAAAACTCATGTCAAAAATAGATTTTATTGGCCATGAAGAGGCTGCAGCACTGCTTGTTGGCCTTGTTTGGTATGCCTGAAAATAACATTTCATTGTCTGACATAATAAATCCATTTCAGAGCTTAAATAATGAACAGCTTTGTCATTTGGGATTTTCTCTCATTTCTTACAGGATAACTCCGGATGGGCACACTGCTCATGTGGATGTTGTCACCATTTGGCAACAAAAAGTTTGCAAGTTAGAGGTGAAAGGGGGAATCCTTTCCTGGAGCCCACCCCACCCCAATACAATTCATTAAACTGAAGAGGCTGCCATTTTAAAATTTGCAGGTTATTTTAATCTTTATTTTTTAATCGCACATTATGTTAAGTAATGAGGGCGTGGTCATTAAAGAATTTCTGAATAAGAAAGTTTTGGTCAACCAAATCTGACCCTCTAACAAAACTTTACATTTAAAAGTTTGCATTTAAAGTTTATTTAAGCATAATTATTCATAAAACAGTGTAAAATTATGATATGCAATAGCCAAATCCTCTTTATTTAAATGATACAATTCATCTTGAATTCAAACATAGTTTTGAACAAACAGGTGTTTGATTAGAAATGATTGTGAAATTTGTCTACAATAAATAAACATTCCGAAACCATGTAGGCTAATTGCTGTTCTGCTCTAAGCAGAATCTCCTTAATTCTTATTACACTTTAAAGGAGGATTTTAGGGGAAGTTCAGTGAGCTTTAAGATCTTACAGTAACTCAAACTGTTTTTATTGGGTCGTCAGTAAATGAGAGGGCTAAATTTAAAACTTTAAAACTGCTGTAGTCAAGTGCAATGTCCCTGTCAAACAAACCTTTTTAAAGGCAAACCCTGAGCTATATATCTCACACTGGTGTTTTTGAAGGAAAATTAACAAGAATATTTTCTGTTACAAGCAGATCTGAGGAAAAGTACATGATGGAGAAGAGCAAATAAAGAGGTGAGATGCAATCTGATTGCTTTGTTTCTGCTTTTTTCCTTACGTGTGCTTATTTATTATTAATTTGTCAGTGAAATACTATGTAGGTCATTCAGAAATACACAAGACTTCTTCTTTGAGTGCTTTTCATTTCAGCAGGCAAATGGAAATGATGGACAGTGATGTCTTGAGGCAGATCTTACAAGCTATCCTCAGGTCTGTGTGAGCCATCTGCCATCACAGAGGTGACAGCTGCTGTCGCCACCTCTCGCCATGACCCAGAGGAGCCAGCACCAACTACCCTGGCATGACCAAACCTCTTTGCCCTGATCATCTACAGCATGGACCTTCTGATCTGTGCCAAGGTGGGACAGTGAGTCTTCAGGACAGAAAAAAGTCTTCTAGTTGTAGTGTTTGGCTTTGTGTTGCACTGTGACTTATTGTTGTATTTTCTCAGGGGTGAAAAGGAGAGCTGGTGGGGCTGAAGGAGAAAACGATGGATTGTGGAGCATCTTTCCTACAAAACGGGGAGCAGTGAGAATCAGGCCATGGATAACACTGAAGAAGTGCATCCTCAGAAAGAAGAAGACACAACAGTTTATTTACTGCTCGCAGAGCTGGGCTGAAGTTGATGACTGGACTTGTTCTTCATCTGTTGCTGTCAGAGGTCGCTTTTGGTTGTGTCATAGTTGTCTTGTGAATGCCTTGATGTGGGGAGGAATGAGGCTGAAACATACAGTAAACAGAAAACTAAAATTTTATACAACAAGCATAAGAAAGTCCAACGGCTCCATCTTCATTGTTGTACAGAATCAGGCCATCATGGCAGAAATAACATTTAGATCTTAAGGAAAAGCAATAATGCTCCTGTACAATCCAAAACAACTAGAAGTCCTGCAATAAAACTCTTACACATAAATTACCATAGACTACAAAAGTATTACAGCAGAATTTAGAAGTATTGAAAGTAAGAGTACTCATTATACAGCATAATTTCACATCTCAGTGTATTATTATCCATCCATTTTCCATACCGTTTATCCATCAGGGTCACGGGGGAGCTGGAGCCTATCCCAGCTGACTACGGGCGAGAGGCGGGGTACACCCTGGACTGGTCACCAGTCAATTGCAGGGCCAACACACAAAGACAGACAACCACACACTCTCACACTCACACCTAGGGGCAATGTAGAGTAGCCAATTAACCTAATGTGCATGTTTTTGGTATTATGGGAGGAAGCCGGAGAACTTGGAGAAAACCCACGCAGGCACAGGGAGAACATGGAAACTGCTCGTATTATTATGTATTACAGTATTGTATTTTTATCACTGATGCATTATTGTCTAAGTATAGATATAAGTATATAATTTCTGAATGTCTGGCTAAAGTAAAAATAAACAAAAGTACAAATAGTAGTATCAATACTTTCAAAAGTACTTACAGTGAATGAGTGAATATACTTATTCACTCAAACATAATGTGAAGTAGTTTGTTTCATTTCTTATTCTATGTCTCTCAGATGTTGTCCACACATTGGTGATGCAGAATGACTGAGGACCATCAGCCAGAGCCCACTGGTGTAAAGCTATAAGGTCGTCTCATATCCAGAGGCAAAGTGTTTGTATGTTAAATCAAGGTGTTCCCATAGGCTGCCCAGGTGCACTGGCCCTGCCAGCTCTCTGCTGTTTGTACAGAAGATGACACTTTTTATAATAACATAAAAATAATAAAGAACACCAACAGCAGTCATTATTAATATTAATGCTCTCATTTTAGTCTGTCTGGAGCTCATTTTTAGGTTTCAGCAGTCTGAGTCATCTTTTTCTTTTTGTATAAATTTCCTCTGTTTCAGTGAACAAATGGGTACCCAGCTTTTTTCCTAAGATGGATATGAGAAAACTGTGATCCTACCCTTTAAAAAATAAAACAGCCTATTAAATAAATATTTACCTTTATCATATCATTCTGTGGCACCTCGGCAAAAACAAACAAAACAGTCAGTTCAAGATGCTTTCATGACTGTCAGTGACTATCCAGTTGTAAGGAGCTACAGGTGAAAACCGGCCAAAAAAAGGACTATATATATATATATATATATACATATAACTACATCCTCAGTATCATTGTTACATCCTGTCATCTGTCATTTTGTCACAGATATTATACAACCAAATGAATTCAAGTATAAACTTTGCTTATGTCCATGTGATGAATGTGCACTTGTAACATGGGTTTCCATAGCGCTTGCCATATATTCAGTCCCCACAGCTCAGTCCCAAAGATCCTAATACTCTGTTTATGATACACAGAGAGAGACAGCTAATCTCATCACAAATCAGGCCTAGCTCACTAAACCCACATGAACTTAACAGCCATGATGTCAGACAGTCACAATGTATACTCTAGCTGCACTTAGTTTTACAAGAAGACGTTTTTTTCAAGCAGATTGCAACATCCAAGCCTTTACAGTAAATCTTCTTTGGTAATGTGGCATTTATGCTCTTGAGCTGATTTAACAGCAGACCTTTTGAGCACTGTGGGTCAAAACCGGTTCACCGAACTAATGGACACCTCAGACAAACACATGTTTTCCTTTTCCACATGTTACAAGATAACAATCATTTGCAAAAACGTTACTGAAGGGAAAGTATAATACAAGTTAGCCTTTTAATATCTATGATCACAAGATCCAGCACTACAAGCCAGACATGTACATTTAAGGGTGTCTATTGCATTAAGCTAATTGATTTTGAATGCTTGTGTGAGAAGGACAATTTCAGCTCCTTTTCCCAGTAACCCTAACAATCCCTTGATGATTTTATCCTGAAGCAACATTAGAACACAACACGACTGACCTAAAACTGGCCTCATTTTCAGCTCTGCTTCCAGGCATGTTCTTTATTTGACTTTGTAATAATGAAGAAGAAGGATAGTTAATAAGTTTGAACTGAGATTAAAGTGTAACAGGACTGTAATGTGAATCTGTTCCAGCCGGTCCTTTCGTTTACAGATATTTGTGTAGTTTATCCATAAATCATATGCTCAAAAAATTATCCTTTGTTTGGTGAGTAGCGGTTAATTGTGCATGTGTGATGAATGCAGCCTTTGATGATGATTTTATTTTTCTGTTGATAAAGTCAAAGAGATTTTGTGGCGATATTTGCCTCAAGTGATGATAGTTTGAAAGCTCTCACTGCTATATGCGTATCAGCAACCTATAGTATCTCTAACTATGTGTCCACTCACCCTTCATGTCATTGCATGCATGGCCGCCATGTAATAGCTTGAGGCAAACAGGCAATGCACCAAGAAGCAGATTTCACTGTTACAATTCTTTGCACTCTGCTTGTATTCAGTATCCACGTAAAAACAAAAAAAGTAAATATAAATTCAAGATAAACAACTAAATAAAAAGATAAAAATGATTTGGTGTTGATGCATGTTTTCTAGGGTTGCATAAGACGGGTATGATGTGGGCACTGATGCTGGAATAATTAGATATAGTATGCATCACTCAATCCTGGTACGAGAAGACCAGGGTCAGACTGTACACACAGCACCACTACAGGAGAGTTTATAGCATGCTCATTAGCAGTGAGACTGGAGAAACTATATTGTCTATAGGTAGGTTGTATGTTAAAATTATAATTTTTCTCCTCATGTAGGCCTAACCTATTACCACTTTCAAGTGCTTAGGATTCTGGCATTATTCATTTCTTTCCCCAGGTTTTTAAAAATCCATTATTTTATCAAGTATCACAAAATACAAGCAAGTGCGGGACATAAACATCATTGTCTGGTACTCATTATTCAGTCAGTGCATACATCTCTGTTAATGTAAGTATTTTAATATGTAGTATATAAGCTGAAAACTACAGTGGGACACGTTTTAGTTGGAAAAGCACTGAACAGGAAAAAAGGAACTGCAGATCTACCTTGGAACCGCTGCTGCAATCACGCTATACGGAGATTTTTCAGTTACGAGTAACAGTGAATGCAACATAAGTAGGCGGAGTCAGTATGGTCCAATAGAAAGCAGCAGCCAGAGACACGTTGAGTTTTCCTACAACTGTCATGTCAGCCCCCAGTGTGTAGAGAACAGTAGATGGCGTAGAGATTTTGTCCACCTTTACTGGACTGAACCACACCATGGTAGGTTTACTGCTAAGTTTGCCAAGCGATTGTTACACTGATAGCGGCTCCTCGTTTCTTTGTTGGCAGCTGCTAGGCCTACAAAAATGATCCTCTCTCTTGTATTATCTTAGGTTGTTGTTGTTGACTCCCAGTCCTCCGACACAGGGACCATTCTTCGTGTCAGAGGGCCGCTGGAGTTCAAATGTCAGCTGGACAGCACAGATGGTACGTTCATGGACCTTTTACTCCAACAATATCTTTGAATGTAACTCAACGACTTAATTTTTGTACTAGCGTGATTTGTTGTGTGTGTCTCTGAGACTGCATCATTTATTTATTACTAAATGGAAGGGCGTACATTAGAGGAAAGCCTCCACACCCCCCGTTATATAACTTTCCTAATAACCACCTGCAGGACCATAGCCACGACTTCAGAGGAAGAGAAGAAGAATCAGCTTTATTGGCAGTATATATTTTTACATACACACACTGAATTTTTCTTCTGCATTTAACCCATCCGTAGTTGAACACACATGCAACCCCACAGCAAATTACATGCAGCGAAACACACAGGAGCAGTGGGCTGCCACTTTCAGGCGCCTGGGGAGCAAATTGGGGCTAATGGAGGGGGGGGGCATTTTCTCATTAATCACTCCATCACACCCAAATTTTTCCTGCCCTGGTGGGAGAATTGAACCTCGACCCCGCGACCCTCCGATCACAACCCACTTCTCCAACCTCTAGGAAATGCTTAGAAATGCTTAGAAATCCTGAGGTCAAGAGTCAACGGTATGCAGTCTTTAACTGCTAAGAATCTACTTTTGACTCATCTTATTTCCCTACGTGGTTGGCTATGTGCAAAAATATAATAATTGTAGAGCAATAGGAAATCATATTATTTTAATACAGTAACAGCCCTGTTTTCAAAATTAGATTTATAATTGTCCAATAAATTAAATACATGTGGCAGCAACAATAATTTTACACCAGCAGGGTTTAAAATATTGAGTCATAACAGTGTAGTGATGGTAAAGAAGTAATATTGTCTGTCTGTCTGTCTGTCTTCTTTCAGCACAACTCATCCACAAAGTAATCTCGATAACATTTGAGACGCTTCACTCTCAGGTGAAATCTGAATCCTGTGTTCTGACAGTATGTAACAGTCCTGTTGTTATTTGGCCGAACAGAGGTGTTCATGCAACACCTGAAGAAGTAACTCCAGACACGCCGTGTGAAGACATTCATCAATGGATAGAGTATGTTTGCTTTTTAGAATTGTTTCTTCTTTAAAGGGAATCCTCAACTTTTTTTCTGTTTGCCTGAATTGTAATGAAGATGTTTGCTTATTTCAGGACAGATGAACAAGAGATCACTGGCAAGAGAGCTGCAAAAAAGAAAAGCAAAAAGACTTCAGCAGTGGTACGTACACTTTTTTGTAAGTGGAGAAGTTGTGATTTATTTATTTATTTTGCATAGTTCTGTACTAAAAGAGAAATAAAACTAAATAAAGAGTGAACCGCTGGGTGTCTGCCACAGTATTATGCATTGCAGATAAACCTATGCACATGTCTTATTTATACTTTAGGTGTCAGACAGATCAAACAAACCAAGATGCTCAGTTTTGTAAAAGTGTAGCAGAGGATGGTTCTCAGGATTCAACCCTGGGTCAGGGGCCCAGGATGTTTTCACTACACCACTCTGCTATTCACCCCAGATGGGATTCAAACCCACAATCCCTGGCTTAGGAGGCCAGTGCCTTATCCATTAGGCCACTGAGGCTATAGAAACTGCTGGGGGAGCCTCTCTGCAGTAGACTGTATTCAGTGGTCATAACACTGGTACTGTTGTCCTTTAAGTCCATTTTCTATGGACTTTAAAAAAAGCCTTTGTGTAATGTAAAATAATGGGATCATGAAAAGGTTCAGTGTCTGATGTTGTTCATTATAGCCTACACTGCTGTTGTTTTATCTATGCAGTGTCAGAAAAAAGTGGGAAAAAATAAATACACACAGCAAACACTCATATTTGAGGAGCTGGAACCAGTGATGATCACACAAATAATTTTGAAATGTCTGTGTGTGCTTGTGCTTGAATGTAAATACACACTTGTCATTCAGAGTGTCATTAACCTTCGGCTGATGATGGAGATGACAAAGACTGGCCCTCTTTCAGCCCCGATCCTCAGCAAAACAGTCCGGAAAGGCCACTTCCTGTCTGCAACTCTTCCCATGGACTGTGTCGTCCGCACCACTTGCAGTGACACAATCAAAGTGTATGTCTCACCTTAAAAACATCTTATTTTTATATTTATTACTGACTAAACTCACCGCCAGCCTCCACCTTGAATAATCCTGCTCGCTGTCTCTCACTGTGAAAGATTTTTTTGTTCTGTCGTTGCAGTGCCTTTGAGCGTCTGTCGGAGGCGCTGCATCATCAGTTGCATGAGATGGAGAAAGTGATCCTGCAGCACATGAAGGGGACCACGCTGCTGGTACCGGAACCACTCCACTTCCTCCTTCCAGAGCCAAACGGACTAGTGACCGCGGTTTACCCGACGGGAGTGCCTGACAGCCAACTAGAAACACAGCGTAAGGTGAGAACTGCAGATTCATTCAAATCCCAGACAGACAGACAGGCAGTATGTCACCTTGCTGATGTTAACATTATTTTCTTAAAATCTCAATTGCTCAAACAACATACAGCATTGAGATCAATACTTTTTCAGCAGGCAGTGAATCCTTTGTTTGATAGGCGATTCATCTCATTTTCGTACATGTTTTCTAATTTTATTCTACACAAAATCTCTGTCTACGTAGGAATTGCACCAACAGTTTGAGCTACCAAATGACTGGCCCTATTTTAGAAGAGCCAATGCATATCACTTTCCCAATGAGCCCTACAAAGATGGTTACCTCCGAAACCCTCACCTGGTCCTCACACATCCCACCCTGGACAATGGAAAGGTAAAGCTAATTACCAAATTAGTGTCTGTCACACTCTGTCTCCTCTTTTGGTGATGGATACTGAGATGTACGCTACAAGTACCGGTATTAGTACTCTGATTTGCCTTTTCTCAAGGTGTACTTGGTCCGGGGGATCTACAGCTACCACCACTACATGCAGGACCACATGGATGACAATGGCTGGGGCTGTGCTTATCGCTCCCTTCAGACCATCTGCTCCTGGTTTCAGCAGCAAGGCTACGTAGAGAGGCCTGTACCCTCTCACAGGGAGATCCAGCAGGTACAGCAGTGCTTCTGTACATGTGATACACTGCACAATAGAAGTTTCCATGTGGCTTAAATGGGTTCTGTCCTCTTCAGGCTTTGGTGGATGTTGGAGACAAACCGGCGTCCTTTGTTGGATCACGCCAGTGGATCGGCTCCATCGAGGTCCAGGCTGTGCTCAACCAGCTGCTTGAGGTCACTTCCAAGATCGTGTTTGTGAGGTGTGTTTTGTGTGATGCCTGTGGATAGCACCTTGTGTGATGATGTCCATTTTAATTGGATTAATCTGATGATGAATGTTTGTGCTCTTTAGTCAAGGTTCTGAGTTGGCCTCCAAAGGCAGAGAACTGGCCACCCACTTCCTTACTGAAGGGACTCCTATCATGATTGGTAAGCTGGAACTACTCTTAAAATATGCTCCGGGCGTTTGAGCCTTTTACTTAAACAACTCACACCAACTTTAAAGCAATATTTGTGTTTATATTGTTATGTAGTACTACATCGGCTTCACTTAAATAAGTACATTTCTTCTGGTTTATTTATTTAAGTAGAAATTCAATCTGCTTGTACGTTACATGATTAATGCTTATTTTATGCGACTTTGTAATTCTACTCCACTACATCTCAGAAGCAAATATGATACTTTTTACTCTACAGCATTTCTATGACAACTTTAGTTATTGGTTACTTTACAGGTATTCATACCTCTTCTGTCCGTTGAAGATTGTGTATCTCCAAACTTTTTTGATTAACTCTTGTTTCTTTATAGGCTGAGAAAATTCTCCTACTCCTCAAGTCAAATAAGCTATACTATAATAAGTAAAGGATATGAATACTTCTACCACCACCGCTTGACCCTGCCATCATTTCCAAATTGATTGACAGGTTGTTTTTAATGCAAGGACTCCGCATTACCTTAACACAAGTTGTTCATGTCTTCTGATGCTCTGAATGTTTTGTTTACATCAGCGACCAGTGTAAACACAATAGTAAACTGAATTGAATTGAATTTACTGAACATGTGAATATACTTGTAATTTATCTGGTCAGAAAACAGTAAGTTCTTCTTAAATGTCAATAGTATATGGCTGATTCGGTGTGTCTGTGTGTGTAAATTTTACTGATGCAAATCTTAATGAATGCATAGGATCTTTTCATGGTACTTATTTGTGTGTTGCAGGAGGTGGGGTTTTAGCTCACACTATACTCGGTGTAGCGTGGAGTGAGACCACGGGGCAGATCCGCTATCTCATCTTAGATCCACATTACACTGGAGCAGAGGACTTACAGGTTATCACTGACAAGGTAACTGTCATAGACATTTATCTCCTTAAAGTGTACATTTTCATGTACTGTACAGTGTTGAATGTGGTATGTATGTTGTCTTTTCAGGGCTGGTGTGGCTGGAAAGGACCGGATTTTTGGGATCAAACTGCATATTATAATCTGTGTCTGCCTCAGAGGCCAAAGATCATCTGAGCTCTCACAGCGTGTCAGACGGACATCATATGACATTTGTAAAACATCTGCAAAACCTGTTTGTTGTATAGGAATTCATCCAGTGTTGCAAATTTGAGTAATTTCTGTAATAATCTTACAATCCCTAAATTGGATTAGTGTAAAATATAAATTAAACCAGAATCCAATGATTTCCAAATCCTGTTTGACGTCTTTTCAGTCGACAAGTCCGAGGTCTCTGTTGTCATATATTGTGCTTCATACTGTACCACACATTTTTATAATGGGAGACCGGATGCATGTGTCACTGTTGTAACACATGCAGAATGTGAAATAGGTGATTGATAGATTTGCCGATCAACAGAAAATGAAAGTGCAACTGTTCTTACAGTCTACCATTTGATTTTGCCATTTTCCAGTTTTCTTTTAATATGATGATTTGATACTTTTCTTCGTCTTGTAATATGATAGTAAATTGAATGTATTTTGGCTTGAGACTGAAATCACAATGGACCTTTTTCCCTTTTATTGACATTTTATCAACAATTAAATAATTAATTGCATTGTCCGTTAATTGCAGCCCTGTTACAGACCCCAAACATCCACTGGACAAATCTGATTTTAGAATAGAATAGAATAATAGTATTATTATTTTTGCTTTGTTTGTACAATGTATAATTTTGCTGTAGACCCCATGGGCAGACGGAAAGGACCCCCAGGGACCTCTTTTTCCTATTCTGAGAACTACTTGTGTAGAGAAGAAACTGTTCCTGAATGCAGCCTGGTATGTGCTGATCCATCTTGACACAACCCATTATTGGAAAACAATCACTCCTCCTAATTGAGTTTTCACGACCAGTCAGTTGTCAGAGTCAAATGGATGCCTTTTTCTTCTCACGAGTAGGCGTTATAAAATCCAAATTTTCCTAAAAATCTTTAGAGCTTAGTCTAAACCCACTCTTTGTGATTTCTCATCCATGGGCTGATTGTGTAACTATGGTACTGCAACAGAAATAGCCCCATTCATTCTCCATCTCTACCCATCCTGCGCTGGCGTGTAAATTCTATGACAGTGACCAGACACAGGTTTATAATATAGATTCACCCTGGTCCTATTGTCCCAGCACATTGGCATTTCATTCGTGTGTGTGTCACTTCTAGGTCTAACAATGTTATTAAGAGAAACACCGTGACAAATTGCAATGTCAAGGGACGCGTCTTCAGATAATCCCTTTTCTTGTTAATGGGTATGCACTAAGGGGAGCAGTTACTTTGACACAATAGATCCCCAAGGAAAAACTACATGACCTCCTGTTTATTCCGCTCCCAGTTCTGATTCTGGGAAGGTTTAAGCAGTTTAAACCTTTAGCTGAAAAACACTGGAAAACAAAAACAAACACACAGTTGTTTAGCTGATTGACCAAAATCACTCATCAATGCATTATAATAAAACACAAGGGCTGATATGCACATTCAAAGATAAGATACGTGTAAAATTCTGAGGATGGATCATTTGAGAATTTAAGAAGATTAAATGGAAAATAATTAAGGTGATATTTTAACATGACAATGAAGCTCTTTCTTATTTTTACAGTTTGTATGAGTTGTTTTTAACTCATTTCAGTGTGGGTCCTGTTCCGTTCTGCTAATGTAACTTAGCTGACAAATCTAATAATGAAACCAGACACTCTGATATAATTTTATTTTTTGTATATGTTTCGTTTTTTAGTTGTTTTTTATTTGTTTACATTCATTTTCTATTTCTTTTTCTTCTGTTATTCTTCTAAAATATAATCTTGACGCTTGACGCACAGGACCGTTGCAGAGCTCTGCAGCACAGAACCCCGTTGCCAGGAAGTGACGCTGCGTAGTTGCTACGCACCATGATACGCTCGTGGCAACCAGCCGTATCCCGCTAGCGAATATCCTGTTTTTAATGCAGGTTTGCGTTTCATTTGTGCGTCTTTTCAACAGAATACATTCTCTTCTAAAGAAGTAGGCTACATGCGGCTGTGCCTCTGAAACACCGTTTAAAGAGCGAGCCTTCGGTAGGTAGGAAATCGCTGTCGTTCTGTTAAAGTTAGCTAACCTAGTCGTGGTTGGTTGGACTAAGTTATGCTAGCTGTCAAGCTGATAATATCAAGTAAGTTGGTCTGATTAGCCGTCATTGTGTGTTCTAGGTTTAAAACACGCTTTGTCTCCAAGGCGTTTAAAAGCACAAAAGTTTAAGATATGCATATACATATTATATTTGCAATGCCGTTACCATGTCTGGCTTGTCCATATCTCCTGCTGAATTTGGTTGTAACGCTAAACTGCAGACGTTACATTGATATATATTTATTTATAATTTTGTTAATTACTACCTTTTGCATAAAACATGCTTTAAAGTACCATACCGGTGTGTTTTAGCTCCCTAAATACAAATCATGTCCAGTATCCATAACATTTCTACTGAGCATTTTCCATTGTATCTTTTAGAGTTATGTATTTTATGATGTATTTTTCCTACGGCCATCAGTTTACATTTATGTCTTGTAATTAGTGAATGTTTACACTATGGCACGTCTCCTGTAAGGCTGAAAACATCCTTTTGACAAGTTTGAGTGGTAACGCAGGTTTTAAGTGCACCTTGAAATTGGTCTAAACATGAAAAATCATCTGCACACTTATTTAATCTTAAAATTATCTAATGTCTCATCTTACACTGCCTTATAGGTTTTGTGTCTTGGAGAAGGCTGCCATGTTCAACCCCAGTGATCTAGAAGGTGAAGTGGATCATTCATTTTTCGACAGCGACTGTGATGACAGCAGCATCAGCCGAGATGGCGGGAAGAAGATGGAGAAATGCTTGAAGACTGAAAAGGAGAACCAAATAGCACATGAGAGGCTGCATGCAAAAGAGACTGAAAATAGTGGTCGGACCAGTGCATCATCTGTCGCATGCACGTCGGAGAAAGTCATCAGTAATCGTAGTGATAGTGAGGAAGATTCAAATTTGCACTCGGGAAGGCCCACTGGAACATTTATGGCTTTGCTGACTGAGCCCAGACAGGTAGATCATCAGGATGCATACAGCCAGACTCCAAATGAGTCTGACGAGGAGGCATTACCGTCCAGTGCCAAAAATTTGGGCTCAAAGGGGAGAAATAACCAGTCTCCTAAAAAACGTACAAGAAATCGTTGCACCCGAAGCCCATCCCCAACGTCATCCGAATCTAGTGTAGATGCAGACTCAGAGGGCTCCTGTAGCAGTGGCAACAGAAGAAGGAGTTTAGACTCCCTGACCCTTCCCGGGCCCAGCAGATCTTCTTTATCACCAGGAATGAGTAGGATCCGAGTGGACTCGGCAGGATCACGGGATTCAGACGACACTGTGACAGATGTGAGCCCCCTCTCCTCTTCTGACGCCAGCCCTCTCCAGTCGTTTGGCCTGAACCACAAGGAGGCAGAAGAAGGAAACCATAAAGAGCCGCAACAGCAGGAGAGTGTGCCCTCCAGTGGCCTCAGCAACATACATCAAGATGAGGACTTGGATCATGATGTAAACGAGTGTGAGTAAACTTACTTATCTTTACTATGCTTTTTGCTCTACATTAGGTGTTTTCCTTTAAAATTAAATGATATTTAAGAGAGAGTATGTTTTTCAAACAGCTTGATACAAATGATTTTTAGATTTTAGGAGAGGTAAACTTTACCTCTGTACAAATTCAGCATTTGTACAGAGGTAAAGTATTTCATGTTTTACATAAAGAAGAGATGTCAGAAACAATAAACCTGCTGAAGAGGTTGCAACCACTAGGGAACCAGTGCTCTGTGCTGTAAATGCTTGCATAAATTTGATTCTAGTATGGTTTACTGATGGACTTAGAAGACACCAGAGAAATTTGCAGCAGTGAAAAATTTGACACGAACATGAGTTCTTACATATAACATATTATTGCAAACAAATAAATTTGTTGTCTTCTCCGAAGCCAAACGATAGGAACAGAAATTCAAGTTTTGATGACCCTCCCCCCCATATAGAAGAACTTAAAGAAGAAATAAAAAACATTTTACTTAGAATCGTATTCCTTAAATTATTATTTAATCATGTTGTGATGTGCAGTAAAACATGAAATGAACTTCTCCAATCTCATCTAAATCACATAAAAACGACAACTTTTTTACAGCTTTTAACTGCTCTTTCTTGAGAGCAACCAATAAACCTGCTTGTAGTTAATGGTGATGTACTCAAACAATTTTCAGTTCTGGCTCATAAGGTGCACTTGTTTTTCATGAGACAGTAAGTTCAGGATTTTGGTTGTCCATGCAAAATGGAAACAATATAGAATTACAAGGTACAGAGACAGGAGTCTCCTCCCATTTTTCACCTGGTTAAGTGATACCCCGTAAACAAACACACTCATCACACTTGGAGTTAAAATAACTTTTCATACACTGCATAAAACGTAGTATAAAGTCAGATTTATGATACGGTAACAACCGGCCTTTTCACCTATCAGGTACTCTGAGCTCAGAGAGTCAGCTTGGAGATCAACTGGTCTTCCACTGTCCTGGAGGGAGAAACAGGAAGAACTACTCATTCACCAATGATGAAGTCCGATCCATTGACTGTGAGAACCAGCGACTTCTTCGGGAGCTTTCGCGTCTTTCTTCAGGGTCCAGACCACGAAGTACAGCAAGGAAGACAACCCGTGTGGCCAATAACTCACCACTCATTCGCATCTCTCACAGCGCACTCAACAGGCAGCGGGAACAGCAGCGCATAGAGAGAGAGAACCTGGTGAGTTTGGCCTCTTGCATTGACTAATACTCATTTTAATATAGATATTATTTAAAGGGACCTCTGTCGCACTAATTCTCCATATTAAGTTTCCTGTGCACTAGCTGTAGCTCGATGTTATTGATGTTTAGCTCACGCACACATCATCACAAACTGCGCCTCTTCGAATCTACACCAGAATTTGCAGCACTCCATGTACGCTTGGAGTCCATCTCAGTCCTTTAGCTGAGACCTTCGTCATGTGGCCTTTAACCCTGTGTTTGTCTCGAATTGACAGTTAATCTTGAAACAAATCTGCGGTTGTTAAGTTTCAAAATACTACATTAAAAATGTTATCTTGGGTGATCTTGGTGCTGCAATGCCTCTAAAGAGAGATTCCAGTTTTCTCATTTGCATTATTTGGTTAATAATTATAGGTCTTTTGGTGAGAGAATCCCAAAACTGTTATTTCATTTATAAAATCACAATTTTAACTCTACAAATGTGTCCTTACGTATCTCGCTATAGCCACCTTATGCTTTTTTTTTGTTAATTTATCAAACTTTCTGAAGATTTGTAAATGTTGCATTCAGTTGTATTCACCTGTCAGACTATGTAACTGCGTCAGTGATTTTCTCTAAAAATGTCTGCAACTCAGTGTACCACTACATATTTTTTTTCATTAAAATCTTAAAATTTGTCTTATGTTCTGGGAGAATCTGCTGGTTATAAGTTTGTTTGTTTTGTTCTATCAGTTATTAGTTCGCGAGATATGTGCCCTCTGAAGCATACATTTATACAAGGTCCCAGTTTGACGTCAGATTATGAGTGCCACCCCTGAAAGCAGACACGGATGGACTTGGACAGATGGCAGCAGGTGGCAGGCTTGCAGCAGCGCCACACAGTGACATTATAAGACAGGTCGATATCTGCAGCTTCAACCTCTCACCTCATACATTGACTCTGCTTGACCACTGTTTGATAGACACACACACACATGGAGGAGTGGGGGCAGCAGCGTTTAAAAATGTGACAGCAACAGAAGTGAATCCAGCGAACTTTTCCGAATTCTTTTCTTGACAGATATTGCCTTGTGCGTTTCTCTTTATTGCTGAGAAGAGGTCTGAAATTACTCCTGTTTGCTCTTTTTAAAAGCCAATGTGTTCCAGTCGTTTTCAGGACAGACTGTTCTCTCTGTCTTGAGTCCATCTCTCTGCTTTCTCAGGGGTGCTTTTCTGTGCCTTCTCTATTCTTAGAGTGAAGTAACCAAATCTGCCGTGTGATCAGTGTATCCACCCCACACATCACACATGTGAGACGCCCCGTTTGTCCTGCCTAAGTAGAACTACGTCTGTGTATTTCAACACTGGTCAGATGCACATTAAATATTAATTTTCTGTCAAAAAGTGATGTCAGTGCAGGGGGCTGTATTTTATTTGAAGCGATTTCAGATTATTTGTACATAGGAAATGCAGTAGGTGAACCAGTCTGACTGCAGATAGAAGCATGCAGTGTCTTTTATGACCCGTGCAGGACTTCAGCACAACAGTCTGTCTCTGGAGCTTTTTGCCTGTTGCATTGTGGAGTCTTAGCTTACTGTTGGATTTCTGCACAGCATGCATGTGGGAGTGTGACTGCATGTATGACATTCATCCACTTGCCTACACTGTTTTGCCTTATGCTGTTTGGTTGCTATGAAATATTTTTCTATTATCCTAATCTAATAAGGATATCTAGAATATGGACTGTTTTGTGCTTTATTTCTGAGTCACTTACTTGTTTATTTACGAATAGTATCAACACTTCTTAAATGTTACGTGGTATTTTATATGTTGTACTTCAAAATACAGTACAGTACAGGAAATAAATTGCTAGACAAAACTTCACATATTCACATAAGAGCCTTGCCACATTTCTGGGTCTTATGGTTGAATTCTGGCACAACGCACACTTACTCAGAACAATTAGCATTTACAGTATGTTTCTAATCATTACTTACCAGGTGTTATAGGAGCTTAGTCTACTACAAGCTACTGAGGGGTTTGACCCTGGAGCGACCTTTCTGAGGCGCTAAGTTGTCCCAATTTCCTTTCTTGATCAGGAATGAGTTCACACGTCTCCACTGAATGTTCCATACAATGTTTTGTTCTCGATGCAACAACAGAACGTGTCCATTCATCTTCCCCAACATTTAATACCTGTGTCCTAGCTATGCACTAGCGGTGCACTGGCGGTCAAAAAACTGTTTGCCCTTCTGGGGTCGCACAACACCTGATGGCCCCCGATTTCCCGTTACATTTATACCCTTTATGGCCTGAATGACCACAGCGCCCCTTGTGGTATCCACAACAAATATAGAATCACCATGCTTCCCCATAACATTATGTTTGGCTCCTACACCAGGTAAAAACAACAACAACAACAAAAATGTCATTGTGTTCCTTTCAGGCTTTCCTGAAGAGGCTGGAATCTGTCAAGGCCACTCCTGGTATAAAGCGCTCAGAACAACTGGCAGACTACCAGAGACAGGTTGGGTACCTGCGAGCTCCTTCATACCCCCTCAGTGTGTCCGCCACAAAGAAAGGGAGGTCTGCCAGCAAGACACCCTCAGGTAGGTGACTTATACACACACACAAAATAATTTATATTCCCGAAACAATATGACAGCTTGGTGATCGAATACCTGCACACTCAAGGTCCCCAATCAAACAGTTTCGGAAACTGTTGGAATAACAAGCATGTTCCTTCTGTCTCACGTAAAGTCCTCCTCTGTCAACCATCGGGGGGCAAAGAGACGTGATGTGTCTCATTAAGACAACTTGTGAGGTAGCGACACAGCAGAAAAAGCATCTAAAACTGATTCACTGACTTCACTTACTGATTCCACAACAGCAGGTCGACACCAGCAGAAGTGCGCGTGCGTGTGTGTTTGTAGCTGTTTTGTAGCAGCCTGCTGTTGTTTTGCATGCGATGATTTAATCAAGGTAAACAAAGACGAACAGCATGTGGCACTACGCTGGGATGCTCCTCTCAGATTGAAAAGTGCAGATTTTACACATTTTACACGTGAGATTTAATCAAGAAGAAGAAGAAGAAGAATTCCAGACTGTAAGAAGCAGCTGTGGATGACTGATACTGGTAAGACACACCCAGTAATTTATGGGTGTTCATTTCGTCATATTTTAAACTTTTTTTAAAAAAAAGTTTTTCTATTTACATTTTCCACTGTTATTTTGTAATTGTTGTCAAATTATGTTAATTTTCTGTCCTTGCTTGGTCCAAAAGTCAAACCAGTAGTGGAACCAGTTGCCCAGCAAACCCTGATAAGCACCGTTACGCTCGCTTACCTGTCCTGTAGCTGTTTCTTGTGGCCTGCTATGGCTGAAATGTTCACATCTTAAGTAAGTTATATTTCATTCGCAATCAGAAAATATCTCTCTGTTGTCGACACCAGCAGGTCCCAGGTCAGGCAGTTCTGCCCAACAGAGCTCCAGAGCAGTCTCCACCACCTCCGACTCCAGCAGCGCATCCATGCCGAGGTCAAAAAAGCCAAGTGCAGCCCGACCAGCGTGGTGCTGAGAACACTGCTGCTTTCAGATATCTGCTCTACAAAGAAGCACATCACTGCATCCAACAGTGGTATCCGTTGATATCCATTCATCATTTGAGGTTCAGTTTGCAAGGTACTAAACTTAAACGATCTTGACTTGACAAACTGTTCAGTGATTTGTGTTGTTATGCTTATCAGTTACAAAGAAGTTGCACTTTTAGCTCAGAGCATATTGATATGCATGTCAGTAGTTCAACTGTGGCTTTTTAACAGTGCGGTAACTCTTCACAGCTTGCTACCTGTGTTTTTCGCAGGAAATATTGCCTATACTTCAACAGCCATCACGACATAACAGACGGTCGATTGTTTATTAGCTCAGTGAGTGGTGTTTCCATTAAAGCTGCAGTTTTTTTGTTTACCGCCTTTTCTCACATTTGTACAGTTTATGAAGTGATAAAGATTTATGTTTTTAAACAATTAAAATATATATATATATTTGAAATTATCTTGGTATTCTTAGTATTCTGTTCCTTATAAAATAAAACTGCATGTGCTACAAATTAGCAGTGCACTGTTTTACAACTTTACGTAGCAAAATGTTGGACTGAAAATTGTTGTACCAATTGAGCCCAATGGATACAAACAATAACATTTTGGTTAGGGGAGTGATGGTGTATAAAAATACTTCTGTGGTACTCATGACTTTAAATATTTTGCAGAGTTTTAAAGGTTCCAATTTATCTACCAGAAGCGAATATCAGGGTGCGGTAACTGAAAGTTACTTCTTGATTTAAAGATTGTGGATATTTTGTTCAAATCATAATTACTGTGCTTGAACTGCATTTTTGCTAGAGCTTTTTTTTTAATCCTACTGAAGGCATTTTGATGTGTCACAGTAGACAAAAACTGGTTCCATTTAGTAGCTTCGGTTCCAGGGTCCTGTTGTCCTGACTGTCACACTGTCATGACAAAGTAGAAATGTCTGCTGTGAATTGCAGATGCCCTCGTGAGGGAACATGCATTGAAAAGACTGGATTATTAGACTAATAAATCTTTATTCTTAATAAAATAATGTGTGAGGTGGGACACATAGGTCAGAGTGGTCACAACATAACACATGGGCCTCAGCAGCTGCTTTGCTAACCAACATGAGAAGCGTATGACGGGTAGTGGCGTCATCCCTTTGCATCATCACAACATCTCTACTGTGCGTTTCGACACGTCTTAGATGGGATATATGTACAGATTTCTGAGGAGGAGGCACGGTAACCCAGGTCAAGTATACCTACCTGTCCCGGGCTGTCGCAGAACAGTACGTGCCCACATTGTAATTCACCACAAGCTGTTATCACTCTATGACAAGAATTAAGACTTAAACAAAACGTATGGTTTCCTTGGGGGCTTGGAGATGAGAAAGTTTAGTATGTGAACTTCTTGATCTCGTCGTACAGCACCAACACAAAGGCACCACCCATGCCTCTGATCACGTTGGACCAGGCACCCTTGAAGAAGGCTTTTGCTCCCTCGTCCTTGAGGATCTTCCTCCAGCAGTCGATTGTGCCCTTGTACATGATGTCAGCTGCGGGAATGGAGACATGGAAGTTGATGCGTAATTCCCGTAAACGCATGCGTAAAATTCGTAATTGCGCCAAGCAAACAAACTCCATCATTTACGAGAACGTGATTCCACGTGCACGAGTGACGCTCACCTCCTTTGCGTCCAGACTGCATCATCATACGACGTCTGACTGTGTCGAAGGGGTATGAGATGATGCCAGCCGCGGCGGTGACAGTCTGGGCGATCATCCAGCTGACGACGATGTGTGTGTTCTTGGGGTCCGGCAGCATACCTGCACGAGGGAGGAGTTCAGTCACGTGGTCGCCACGAGCAAATCCACATAAACATGCACGTCACAAACCTGATAAAAGTCAAATCGACCAGATGTGCGCACCTTTAGCCGTGTCGAAGCATCCGAAGTAGGCCGCTCTGTAGATGATAATACCCTGCACTGACACGTTGAATCCGAGGTAAAGACCCTTGATGCCATCGGTTTTAAAGATCTTGCTGATGCAGTTCCCCAGACCGGTGAACTCTCTCTCTGATAGACCTTTGCCGATGTCGGCAGCGAGTCTTGTTCTGGCGAAGTCGAGGGGATAGACGAAGCAGAGCGAAGTCGCACCAGCGGCGCCGCCAGATGCAAGATTACCAGCGAAGTAACGCCAGAACTGTGTTTTCTGATCCACACCGCCGAGGAAAATCTTCTTGTACTTGTCTTTGAAGGCGAAGTTGAGGGCTTGGGTGGGGAAGTAACGGATCACGTTGGCCAGGTTGCCTCTCCAGAAGGAAAGGAAGCCCTGTTCCTTTGGGATTCTCACCACACAGTCCATGATTCCCTTGTACTGTGTCTCTGCGGTAATCTGTTTACTGGCATGCTGGACCTTTAAGCAGACAATAAAGGCTCATTAAAAAGACTTTCCCGAAATGTCATTAATGTCCTGGTAAAACTGTGCGCAAAGGAAATTTATCATGCCTCTATTTGTATTAACAATAGCATATATTATTTTGTATGTCAGTTTTAATAGCTTCCTGTGTTTAATATGTTTTGTGTTTAATATTTTCCGGCCAGCCCTTAACTGTGTGTAGTTGTACGTCTGGCAGACTAAATGCGCATCCCTGTCACTTGAGAATCAGCTGTGTATTAGATTACATACTTCAAGTTAAATTTAGCAATTCAATTTCAGTAAATATTACTGCGGTCATCTGTTATATTGGAGTAATAATTAACTTAAGAAACGCACCAATAGCTCATGAACTTGTTAGGTGGGTGTCTAACTGTCTTAACACATGTTAAGACACGTGTGTTCACATGTAAGGCCAGTGCGTAAAACCAACTCCACGCTGACGCACAGCCTCTCACTTGGCCCTTGACATTACGCACCGGACCACAGTCTACAGCTGGATTTTTCTCCTGTCAAAACTACTCCATACGCACATTTCAGCGTTTGGTTTAGCGGTAACCCAACTTTTACGCACACTTTACACACAAAACACTGAACATGCATAAATGCCTGGGCAACAGTCGCTTCAAGTCTTTTACCTGCAGCAACAACTTCACCCTCTCAATTGGAGCTACAGCTGTTTTGGAGATGGCAGCGGCGATGCCACCAGCCAAAAAGTCTTTCAAGAAACTGACCACCCCATCCGCCATGGCTGGATGTATCTTGTGTAGATTTGAGACCCTTGACTGTTCCAAACCTCACCAAGGTCCTCAAGGAAACCCAACGCCCCTCCAAGTGGACGAGGACCCCCCATCTGTCCTAATATATCGGCGTCATTTATCGCGAGAATTTTGAGTGATGGATTTGCATTTTGTCAAACAGAAAAACGAGACTGAATAAATATCCGAGGTTGAAGTTCAAGGTGTGCGCCATGTTCCTGAAGTCGAGAGGGGGCCAAACCGGGGACGTTTAAAGGACACAATATGTGTGATTTGATTACTTTTAAAACATAGATTTATTTTTAATTTAATCCATTCCTGATCATGATTAAGTCTTACACCTTAATTCCTGCTACCTCAGGCCTTCTCATCTACAATTCAAACACAAACTTGTGGGTTTCCAGAAGCCTTGAAATGAATAAAGAAGTTCTGTCGAATGCATCCTAAAGGGGATCAGCTGAGGGACACTTTATGCAATCATCCTCCTGAATAAAGACCATTTAAAACATTTCACAACATAGGTGCAGTGTGACCCTGACAAAATACAGATACAATGATTTCCTTCAGCTCATTATGTTCACACAAAACATCCTTTTAGGCTACTAATGACTCTAAATGAAAAATTATACACTATTTTCATTAGACCAAGGGTCAGTTCAGGCTGAAGTACAGAATGTTGATTCAGAGTTTGAGGAAACTTTATTTCTACATAAATGGAAGACAAGAAAAGAAAGTATTCGGTTAAATCACCACCCACAGCTTGAGGTATTTTGTTTTATTTTAGACTGATCCTTTACTCTCAGCTCGCTGACAGTTTTGCTGCACATTCATGTTTGGCACCTGTTGAAAACCGGCGTCAAGTCAGCTCTACATAGGACCGAGTGTAAGAACAGGAAACACTGTTTCTCTTTCAAAATAAGTTGTCGCCACTTCTACGGAAAGAGCAACATCATTTGGGTCAGTTTTATTCTGAAATATTGGACCGGAAATCTGATTCTCGTTGACTTGACGCGTGGGACGTCATACGTGCACCGTGCACGCACATCTGACACATTAAAAAGCAATACGATCCAAAGCAATATGATCCAAAACCGAGCCGAGCTGGCTGAGGAGACGTTGTGCATAACGTACTACAGCTTCCAGGCAGTGGCGTTGGATTCCAGGATTACTTCATTCATGTACCCACCAAGCTTTGGACTTTGGCTACAGTGTTGCAATAATGCATTAAAATGACCTGGTGGCGAGAAGTGTGTTTAAAAATCATCGTCTTTACAAACAAAAACACGTCTCAACATAATTGTATCAAGGTTTTTTTAAAAAAACGTGGCTTAATTTTTTATTAAGCTCATTAAGTGAATAAAAATTAAAATACAAGAAAATAAGTGAAGCTTTTAACCCGCTCGGTCTTCTCTTCAGGACTGTAACTACCACCTCCTGACCACTCGATGGCGCTGCTCTACTGTGTGGATTAACAGGCAAGTTTAAGGATGTTTTATAAACGGATAATATTAAACCAGTAACACCATGGATAAAACCTCAATACTACTTCTACTACGGCCAATTCTTCTTCTTCTTCTTCATATTATTATTATTATTTTCACTATTATTACTAAAATATGTACCGCTGTTGTGCAGTGATATAAAGTCACAGATAAATTTAATTGCTGCCATCCATCTTGCTGTTTTAGGTCTACTTCGGTCGTGGTTCTGCTGTCCTTCCTCCCTGCTACTGTGCTGTACTTTCTAGAACAGTCAGTGGGTGGCAGTAGAGAGCTAGGTTACATTAGAGGTCATTACAAACCTCCTATCCAGAGTGCAAATGTGGTACCCAGTGAAACAGGTGCTTTTCCTCATTTACTCCGCACTCTGCTTCGAACAATACAAATAATGCACCACTTTACTTGTTCCCATCAGAGAGATAAACTTAAGTAGCCCCCACCAGCCAGGTCAGAGGTCAGGCTCAGCTGCGAGGCTGCAGCCCCGGAGCTGGTTAAGGATTCAGCATCCTGGTCACTTTATCGTTTAAGTTAAGCAGGTGCTTGCTCACACAGAGGATTGCACCTGCTTTTAGGCGAGCGACTGTCAGTTGTCAGTAAGTCTGTTTTTCCTGCTCACATTTATCTCCTTTAGAGCAACTACTTTATGTGAGGGTCTGCCTGATTTTACTCCGTTGGTATTGTTTAGATTGATTCTATTGTGGAAATGTGAAGTTAAACTTATCAACTATGTCTCAGTTTGTCTGGACTGTCGTCACAGTTGATGTGATTATAATTTGTGAGATAAAAAATAAAAAATCATTTTGTTAGAAGAACTATTTCATATATATATATATACATATATAAAACTCGCAGTTGCTCTAAAATTCGTCTAAAAGTGATATATCTAGTAACAGTTTTCATGGTTGAGGGATACTTGGCGCAGAGTATGTTAGCCTACATGTCTGTTTCATGTACTAAAAAAGTTTAGTGATGCAATAATGCAGTGTTTAGTGCTTTTAAAACTCTTTTTGAGCTATTATTTAAATCTGATCTAGATTTGCGAAAGTCGTTGCTCAGTAACCTTGGATTGAGGGAGGGGTCGTGGAGGGGGTGAGGCCTTGGATTTGCATTTTGAGTATGAAGAGCTGCAGGTGTCAGACAGTTAGACACCCCCCTCGCCACACACATAAACACGCACACATGCATACACAAAGCCGCTACGCACAGCTCTAACACCAATACAGTCACTGATTTTATCTGGTAAGAAGCAACTGTGACAAACATCTTTTTATTCCCCTGGACCCCTACTGGCTTAGACCTTGGATCTTAGACCAGTACAGACTCAAAGATAATGGAGATTATGAATGTCAGACGGGGTTAAAACCACAGATATTAGGGTCAAAACTCACCAGCATGGAGCCACTGGTTGCCTCCAACTGCAGTTTCTGGTTGGGATTTCATTCTTCTATAAACCAATTCAAACTTAGAGACAAATTTAAAGTGATAATATAAAAGGTTAGTTAAGTTTAGTAGGTTTGCAGAGTTTGAAAGCATCCCTTATGTATAATTCCTTACAGTTTTGTTCATTTTGTCTCTGAATACTGAGGATAGTGTGCATTTTACTGTTTATTCGAAATCTTATTTATTTGTTGTTACTGAATCACAGGGTTGTGATATTTCTGTTACTATCAACAAGTAACAATGTGTTAATACATCTATCTATCAGACAGGAGTAAATGTGTCATTTGTTGGGTACTATTTTCCACTGTGGATTCATACACACTTGGTGCTTCCGTGTGTCTTTATGACAGCATGATGGTGAATGTGGGACTGACTCAAAATAAACTACAGTATCCATGTTCATTCTAATGAATACTCTTAACAATAACTGTGAGGCGCATCAGTGCAACACTGCTGGTTTTAGTCTTTTCATTGCACTTGTTGACCAGTGGAAAACTATGGAACAATCACCAGCTTTAACTTTAAAAGACGTAACATTCCAACATCAACACCAATGTAGAATAAATCCACACGTCACAATGTGTGTTTCTAATATGTGTGATAATGCATGCAGCATTATCCAGCACCGAACAACTGCGCTGCCAACAAAAGCTCTGTTTCCTCCTGAAAGAAAATCATATTAGTTGTTTATTCCCACACAATGCTTGATCCCATGAGTTTATTGTCGCGACATTAGTACAATCCTCTTGCCTCAAATCCGACAGGCTGGGATGCACACTGAGTTCTCCGGAGCTGACTTAGAGACTCAGCTCTCCAGGATTATTTAAGTGTTTTCCCCTTTTTTCTTTGGTGCCTTTATTGGCTGTTGGCCTGTTTTCATTAATGTTTAAGAGGCTGACTGGGGACAATATGAGTGAAAAGTGTGTGTGTGTAAAAATTAAAAAAAGAGAGAGACGGCGTCATGTAGTTGACGTTCCTCACCCACAGTCAGGGTGGTGCCTGAGGCAGAGCGGCCAAGGTGGACAAACACACACACACACACACACATAAACACACTGCTGTGGAGTATGAGGAGAAATCCCCATGACCAATCAGGAAGACCTGGAGACACGCAGTCAGTGGGGGACGAAGAGATGGACAAGGTGGGGGTGGAGGGTGAGAGACACAAAAGTTGAGGGAGAGAGGCAGAAAGAAAAGAGGTTCATGAGAACGAAGGGTGGGGTTAAAACGAGGACTGGGAGAAAAGGATCATGAGAGCAGGTCTGGTGCTGAGGTAGAAGGATGGAGGGAGAGAGAGAAGAAGAGTATGAAAAGTGGGAAGTCTGAGGTTGGAGGAGGTGGGGTTAAACAAATGTGAGTTCTAATTTTGTGCGGTGATCATCTTGTCCTCGTATGGTTTTCATCCTAAAATATGTAGCAACAGCCTGAGTGTGAGGCTCTGCACAGTTCACTATGTTGGTCTAAACATCCCAGTAAGTCTTAAGAATGACTTGGAAGTCTGAAATCTTCACACAACACAATCAGAACTGACCTGACAGCAGCCGGTGTCAGTTGGACGCTCTGTTGCTATAGCAACCGCTACTGGCTTCACTGACGTTGTTAAATCTTCCAAGAAAATATTGCCAGACATCTTTTATATTTTCCTCAAAGCTTCATTGTTGGACTGTTCTGTTACTACAACCAAGCTATCCATTAGCTCTCTGCAGCTAACGTGTTGCTATTATAAAGTTCTAGTTTGTGTTTGATTTACTGATGGCCTGACTTTTATGTGTTTTACTACTTTGGGGTCTACTGCATGTCTTTACAATATTAGTTACTGTGTTGTACTGTCCATGGGGACTTACTGTTGATCACTCACGAGTGAAAATGGTGATGTTTCTTCCTGTCATGAGGGAGATTTGTAAAAGACGTGACAGCTAACATGGGCTTTAGTGGATCAGTTTCCTTGTTACTTTACTTATTAATGCAGTTCTATTTCTGTATAAACGTCTTCTATCTACACCCAACACTGCTGAAGATATATAGTGTAAATATCCCTTTATATATCTTATTATACCTTACAAACACCCATATTAAAGCCTTGTACCCTTTACGTATTAATCACGTAGTCAACACAGCATTGCATCTCACTTGCAACATTTTAGATATGTGTGTGAAAATAATGTGCAATATAACAGAGAACAGCACAGACTATTACATTTATTGAAATGTGTTCATGTTTTGTTGTTAAGGTTTGTGTCACACTGTTTATTCTTCAGCTGTGAGGTTGGGAGTGAGAAGCAGCAGTGCATGTAGCCCCCTCACAGATCAGATTCCCTAAATTGGATCAATTGGACAAAGTAAACTTTGCTCGTAGTTCATTTTAGGGGTTTAGGAAGGCTGTAGGATGGGAATAACTGGGATTACAACGAATAGAGCAGAGAAAGGTTATGTATGTGTGTCTCCTGGGCATAGTGTCTCCATTAATTACTTCTGCGTTATTTTAACCAGTCCACTTCACAATTTTATTTATTTGAATTTTTCCCCCAGTTTTTTTGTTTTGTTTTGTTTACTTTTTGAAAAATGAAATGGATCTGTTGAAGGGATACTAATCTTTGCTTAAATCATTTCTGGATATGACATTGATTTGAGAAGCCAAAATTAGTTGAGATTTCTTGTTTCACAATATATCTTGGTTACAGTTTTTGTAAAGATGAGTATTAACATTGAAACAGATCATACAACAGTCCATGCAGTATGCGCTATCCAGGTGAAGTAATACTTGCCAACAGGATATCAGAGTGTCACTCACCTCCACCAATTAAATGATGTCATTTTGGTGTATCTTCAAGATTAGCACCAGGTGCACAAATGTAAAGGCAGCCATGGGATTTTGCAGCAACCCCCACGACACAACACGAAGCCAGAACAAAAGCTCTCATTTCTTTGCTGTGTGTCTTTTCAGTCCCCTTTACCTTCCACTGCACCAAAGTGTGGAAAACTTTCAATAGCAGCACTCGTCTCTCACTCGTCATAAAAGAATTCCGAGTGGGCCGGCGATCGCTCAAGACAAACTAATCAATTCAGAGGAGTAATGTATTTGTAGTACCCTCAAGATGATGGTCCCTCTCACGTAAGTGTGTGAACTTCATTCACGCATTCTTCAATCTCCTCAGAAAGACAACAACCCCTTCAAGCCTCAAGGCCATTTAAGACGGATTTTGAACCCCCTTAACGGCCCTCAGTCCCAAATTAGTAGGGTCATTTTAGCTGTGGAATAATCTCATCTGGAATTAGAGTGTGTAATGAGGAAGACTTTGTCTCGTGGCTTGTCAAGAGTTTAACCTGTGCTCACTGGTGCTGGAATGTGTGTAAATGTACTGCTCATTGTAGAGGGCTTATCTTCCCTTTTTATATTCATCTTGTATTCAGAGTAAAAACTTTGAAACTTGAAGGAAAAAAAGGTGACTTCGCTCGGTAATGAGAAGGCTCTCAAAATATTAACGTAACTTCCCTATAACACAAATTACTCTGAAAATATCATTCATGTTTTTCGTCATTAAAGTGCAGTGGTACTTGGTGGATCTTTTGAATAAGATTTAAAATATGCCTAAGTGCAGTACAGGGTGAAACCAGCCTGTGCTTGAAGGAAGAAGGAAGTTAATACAATGTTAACAGTTATTTAACAGTTGAATCAACTTCTCTGCTTACACATTTTGAACAGACACTGGTGGTTAGAAGGTTCACTAATGTTTATTACAGCTTTGTTGTTTTAGCTCACAATGTGCTGTCGCGTCAGTGAAGTAGAACGGTTTAAACAGTAGCTGCTCTCATTGAATATACACGTCTCCTGCTGCATGAAACAACACCTCTTCTGTGTTTTATTCTGAAGATTATACTAGTTACTAGTTACAAGTGTTTTAATATTAGTGATTTGTGATTTTTTTCTGCCTAATCTGGGGAAAACAAAGGGAAACCCTGAAATTAATCAACAACATTTTTGAATGATCAAGTCATCAATCAAGCACTAACACCACACATTTCCAGCTTCTTTCTTTGCTTTATGTTATCGTTTATATATATATATATATATATATGTATATACATATGCATAAATATCATTGTTAATGAAAAATAATTGTTAGTTGCATCCCAACGTTACTGTTTGGTATGAAACAGACTTTTAAAGTTTGTGTGTAATTTTACCATCACTGCTCATTTGCTTACAAAACAGTTGTCTGATTTCATCCTTTAGATATTGCTGGTAAACTTAAGCATTAAGTTTCTATTCTGTTCTATCATTCACATTTACACCCTCTGCTAATAAATCATTTTAATTCGGAAACACATTATTATAAATGTCATACACGTTTAGCCAAATGAAATGTCTTTATACTCTTCTTGTCTCTGTTGAAACACGGTTTAAGATTATCTGAAAACCTTAAAAGTAGATTACCGATGCCGACGTTAAAAAAAGCCTTAACACCTTTGATAAATCAATTTGTTTTCACGTGTGTTTCTGTGTCAGTGTGTGTGTGTGTGCGCGCACGTTAGGGTGCCTGACAATGCATCACTGACCCTTTGATTGGGGGATAAGTCGCTGCTTGTGCGTCCATCTTGATTTGATGGCCGGTGAGAGGCCTGATTGACCCTGTGACCTTTCTGTGTGGGGTGACGCTCCTCGCTGTCCGGAGCTCCTGTCAGCGGGTTAATGAGCGACGGCTGCTCGGGGCACGCTGGGCCTTGGCTAAGTGACCGGGCCGGATGACCACCCTCCTCTCTGACCCTTACGCCTCTCTATGGCCGTCACTTTAACACCTTCCTCCTCCTCCTCCACCACCACAACCCAACACTCGTGTTTCTCCTTCCTCCCCCTCCCGGAGTGAAGCTGGGACTTAAGCTCAGGTTTGTACAGCTGTTGCACAAGTCTGGGATGCAGCAGTGCTCCTCCCAGCATTGGAGTACACACATTGTCTTATTTCAATAAAAGACGTTAAATGCAAGTACTGCAAACTACCACTACCAGTACAAAATTACTACCCCATTATTATCTGTGTTTTTGTGGTACAAGATGGTAAAGTATCAAATATTAGGATGAATTGTAACTAGTTTATTTATATTTACAAATAGTATACAAAAACCTTATTTATGGTCCTTAACACACTGCAATTTAGCTGTGAGTAGATGTAAAAACAAACAAGCAAAACCAAAAAGGTTTAAGTGTTAATTAATGTTTTTGTCACCAATTATAACTCATAGGAAGAACCCAGAAGTTCATGAATACTTTGGTAATCATATATAATGGCATAAGTTTACACATCTTTACAATGTGTTATTTAAAGCATTTATTAACTGTTTACACATGTACAGAAGACTTTAAAACCATTATATGTGTTCAAAATTTTATTATATCTTAAAGCTTAAATCTGTATTATGTAATCAGGCATTTGTTATTATACATAACATATACCAGTTATGGATGCTTCACAAGGAGTTTTAACACACTTAAAATCTCCTTCAATCTGCTTACAACTACATTATGGCGTGTTAATAAATAAACCACATGCTGGTTGTCTGTGTGCTGCTTACAATGGCAAAATATAAACTGTATCTTTTCTAGGTGAATATAAAGCAATTTAAACAGGATAAAAACTGGGACTATCTGATGTGAAAAAATCAGTGACGGTTAATTAAAGACCAGTTAACGTTTGTATTTACAGACTTGATGGCTTTTTAGAAATTGAATTAATCATCACTAAACAATCAAGAACATGTTGTTGTTTGTAAACATAATTAGGTTCTGTGTTTTAATATAACACATTCCAAAATAAGGTACAAAATTAAAATGTACAGACAGAATATCTTTCTTAACCAAGAAATATGTCCAAGAGTGTCTAATAGGTAACACAGGAAACACAGAGGTTAAAAAACACAAGGCAGACTTCTAATCAGTTAGATAAATATTAAGAGAACTATCAAAACTGGAAAAAATGGATCAAACTGATAATGTAAGACTGATTAAATAACAGCAGTCAAAACACGGATAACAGCTGCTCCTCCATCAGGGAGGTCATTTTGCAAATTACAGATTGCAATCATTTCCTGCACCTGAAAGAAGTTCCTATCCATTAATTTCACTTCCTACGTATGTCCTACATATGTTATCTGCGTCCTGTTCGGTCAGCAGATTTGGACCCGCGATGCAACAGGCTTGTTCCTCGGAGCATGTGAAGCGTCTGGCGGCAGCTGAATGCGGCCCATCCCAGTGTGGACGTTTGTTAAAGTGAACAGGGTAATGAATTTTAAACTGCTATAGTAACAGCTCTCTGACATGTGGTTTTAGTGTGTGAGCAAGGGTGAGTGGGTGGGCGTGTGTGTGTGTGTGTGGTTGGTTGGGATTTGCAGTTGTGTCTGTGTCTATGTATTTTCTATGAATGTAGGGGATATGTGCATAAATGGGGGTGGGGGCTGGGAGTCAGTTTCTGTGTACGTGTGAGTGTATGTGCTGAGGATAAAGACCTAGCAAACCAGCCTGGCTTAGTTGACAGGTGACAAGGGTTGTTTTGAATGGGGATTTTGTAATACCAACATTGAGGAAAAAGCTGGGGTACCAAGGGACTAGTGAAAAGAGAGAAAGAGGACTTTTCTTCTCGCGGTGACGGAAGACAGAAAGGGCCGTGAAGGCTTCGAGGGACTTAGGGATCCCACTAATCAAACTGCTCCACCGTCTAGCGCACTCATTTTTATTCAAAACCTAGAAATGCTAAATCATTCCAATCGGATTGATCCCTGTGTCAGTGCCTGTGTGGTATTTTCATTCTCTTCTTTCCGCCGTGTCCTCAACTCTGACATATCAGTCAGGCAAGGACAGAGCTGTTACAAAGGGTACTGATCCTAATGGTTAAGAAGTGGCGTTTTAAATGTTGATTGTAAATTTGCATAAATTAACAGGCCAGTTTGAAGCGATTCTCTTCAAATTGTCAACAAAACCTTCAGTGTTTGAGGTTTGACCTTAATGTGATATTTTGGTGCGTATTGTTTCACAAATAGTTTTTTGGGGTTTTTTTGCCACTGACGCTTCAACTGCTTCAGCAGAGCACATACTGTCAACCAGTTTCTTAGACTGTCAGTTCAACTGCTTTCTGCCTCGACTGAGACTTCAGACAAGTTTTACTCTTCAGCTGTCAGTTTAAACACTCCAGCTGACATTTCAGCCGCCGTCACTGCTCACAAACCGGCTGACACTTCAGCTATTTACGTACCCTGCACACACTTCAACCGGCTCTCACGTTTCAGCTTCGGTGTAAATTTCAGCTGCCGTCCTTGTTGAATTTGCTAAATTGCATTCATTCATTTTAAATCTGCATCAGTTTTACACTTCAGACCCTTTCAGTGCTTCAACTAACCCCAACTGCTTTAAGTGTTTCAACATCGCAGCAAATTACATTGAAGACATTTTGATGTTTGCTGTGTCTGCGCAGGTTTGCAGTTTTTAAATTTAATTAAACCTGCCAGAAATTTAGAACAAAATCTCTCAATATTTATTTTTCAGTTAACTAAATCATCAATCAGTTTTGTCTTTGTTTTTAAGAATTGTTAAAATTCTAAAAAAAAAAAAAAAAAAAAAAAAACCTAAACAGAATAGAGTGAACTTAAAGCGTCAGACAGGGAAACAGTAGTAGTTCAAATGCATTCATTCTATGTAGGAAATGTGGCCGTAATTTTAAGAGCCCGTCTGTCTTATCTTGCCTGATCTGTGTGTATGTGTGTGTGTATGTGTGTGTGTTCAGTGGTGGTGGTGGAGGGGGGGTCAGTTTGTGTGTATGTGTGTGGCATGTATGTGGCATAATGTCTGCATGATTAATCTCAGTGGGCGGCGCTCGCATGTTGTGGTGCGTTGTGCGACTACATGGACCAGTCCTCACACCAGAACCGTCTGCCTCTGTGTCGTCAACACCAGCATCCCGTCTCATCCAAAACGACTTTTGGCCTCCTTCACAAAGTTTTCATTCAACTGATGGTAACCTTTGCATTCACTTCAAACTGAGTTTCTCATGTAACTGCTATGTCATACGGGCTGTGACGTGTCATTTTTCAGCCCAGTCATTACAATGAGATGTTGGTATGTTTCTGCAAGCTCACATGTATCTCATCAGCCTTTGTGCAGGACATATCGTATTACATTCCAACTGCATTACATGAGCTGACTCTGTCATCAGGAGGTGGTGGGGATGGTTGAATCATGACGCTTAAACAATTAGCTGCTAAGCCTTCTCTCAGCTACAGAGAGCCGTTTGCTTCCCATCCAACCGACAAAACATTTTGGTTTCATCTTCCAAGACATCTGAACATTTTCCAAAATGATTGTTTCTTCGCCATAATCAAGTGCTTTTTGTGCCTAAACCTAACTAATGTCACAACATAAAATTGTAAATTGAAACCTGAAGAAACGTGATGTTTTAACATATGTGGTGTGTGCAGAAATGCACAACATTTATTCTGGCAATTGGATTGATTTTTTTCTTTGTCAAAAACACCATGTCGTAGACAAACAACTGTTCAGTATGTTATCAGTGATATTTCTAACTTTCTGCTACGTCTCTTATGAGCCACAAATCAAAACCAGTCACACAAATATAAAGAACCATTAGAGAAAGTCAGGAATTACTGAACTAATGGAATAATTTGAATTTGTTTTCTGAGCTTCTAAAAAGAGCTCAGGGTGTCCAGGAGTCCCCATACTAATCTGCTGGTTTTACGTTATAGGTTCAATCATCCATCTGATGCACAGCATGTGTATACACTTGTTATTACACCATGCACACTTACTATGCATGTTACCGGACTTTAAGCTCCCCTGAGTGTGTTCACCTCAGAATCTGGACTAACATCAGAGTGGATTAGTGGCTGCCGGTGAACAGAGAAACTGGTAATTGTATTTTAAAGAGAAGAGTTTTTAGGGTTAAACACCCCTGCTGTGACCCAGCCGGTATGGCGGGGAACATTTACCCTGGCAAACAGTGCCCCACCTCCACCTCCACCCCAGCACACCCACTATGCTGCCTTGTTGCACCCCAGGAATGAAAGGAGGAGCACTGACTCAACTCTCGTCCTCTCCGCCACCGTCCGAGATTAAATCATGAAATCATTCAGTGTTTGTGTGGTCTTCCCTGGCTAGGAGAAAGGATGGACCGGGTAGAGACAGAGAGGAGGGATCCAGCTCGAGTCAGTGTGTGGGAACCACATAGGGAGAAATCCCTGGCTGATCCTGGCCAAGACACTTTGTTTTTCTCCCCTCCATTCCCACCCTTTCCCTCCCTCTCTTTCTCTACATCCATTTTTGGGTTTTCATTTTTATTCATAGGGTGATCAGGGTGGAGGGAAGGGTGTCAAGAAAGCAGGAGGCAGTTTGTGTGTGTGTGTGTGTGTGTGTGTGCAGGAGGAAGGGATTGTTGGGTGGCTGATGCCAGTGGATGTAGGTGCAGGCCTCAGACCAGGCCTGCCAACAATAGCCACAGTGTTGTTTGGGTAGTTGCGTCCAGAACTCTTGGACATTCTTCCCATGTCAGTATAATCACTACTGGGAGGTAGCTCCATTACGGATTACCATATCATTAATAGTATCCATGACTTTTGTTCAAAGGCTACTTGTGTAATGTTGCCTTGTGGATGACGGCTAATCCGCTGAGCTGCAGCTGTAGGAAAGAAGAGGGGTAGATCCCACCATCAGACCCTCTCTCTCTCTCTCTACCTCACACACACACACACACACACACACACACACACACACACTCAGTACTCCACACATGCAAACACATATAGAGGCATCTCTCTGTCCAGGCCCACGGGGATCAGGCCCCTGAAAGACAGATACAAACAACAGTCAAATACAAAGTTCCCCCCATAGAGAAAAAGAAACATCCATTCTACACTTCCCAACTGATCCCCTCCTTAAAGCCAAAGACCAACCCCCCTCCATCTCCCCCCCTTTCTCTTCCCTCTCCTCCCCTGTCCCCTGAGTTGGCTCTCGTCCTCCCATTAAAGCCCCCCGCTCTTTAGCGCAGCCCTCCTCTCAGATGGTGGGCCAGATTAGGAGGGGAACAATAACAGTTTTCAATGTAAAATGTGCATCTTGTTAGTCCTTTTTCTCTCCTCTCCTATCTTATGATGGGGAGAGAAAAGGAGAAGCGTAAGCAGCCATTCAGAAAGTTATCTGTGGGTGTCTTCTCCCCACAAACGATGGCTTGTTCAGTGGCCGTTTTAATCCTCCTATATTCTCCAGTCTACCGCTGGATTTTAGCAGAGAATACACAACCAAAACCTATAGACCAGGGCTTCCATAGCCATTTCAATGTTCAGAATACTTTTCAACGGATGTATCTTCATGCGCTTGCTTGCAAAGAGCCTTCTTCACGCTCTCTTGTCGTTTCGTAACATAAACGTTCTTTCAACGTGATGGTCTCAGAGCGAGAATTTTATAACAATTCAAATGTAATGAAAATAAATGGAATTATCTTAGCAAGTCACTCCTCCTTATATGGATTTTTTAAATTGACTTCAGCAATGGCTTCTTACAGCTTGAAGTCAAGCCTTTGTCGTTCAGGCTGATACCACAATGGGAGCCTTTAAAAGTTTCTTCAAAATTATTAAGACAGTTCAATTCAATTCAATTCAGTTTATTTATATAGCACCTTATACAATCAAATTGTCTCTAGATGCTTTACAGAGACCCAGAGCAAGCAGACAGTGGCAAGGAAAACCTCCCTTTTAACAGGAAGAAACCTTGAGCAGGACCCGGCTTGCAAGGGAGAACCATCCTGCTGATAGACAAACGACAGACAAAAACACAGAGCAGGTGGAGAGTGTCTGCAAAGTGGCATGATAATATCTATATTTATATACACTACAGTATTTGTAAGCTATAGTTTATATTTACTCAGACCTTATTCTCTTTACAAAGCAAATGTACAGAAATTGTTTACTTGTGTTCTGAGCTGACAATATTTAGTAAGCCTGAAGACGATAAAGGCTTTGTCCAGAATAATGCCTCTCACTCAACAAGGTAAAAATGGGGTCTTTCTGGTCAGAGCAGCATTTTTGTTTGGATTTTTGGGTGATTGTTCCCAGCTCCGCCTGGGGAAGCCTGAGAGTCACCCCCCCCCCCATAGCTGGCATGTTGGTGAGGATAGTCTGCCAACTCTGAGTGCAGCAGATACCTCTGAATGATGCACTCAAAGCCTTGTTTGTTTTCCTAATGGGAATTAATGTCGGGTATAAAACAACACTCCTTTGTTTGTACGCTGGCTCCGTGCTGACAGTGGGAGTAGGATTGATTTTTCTGCAGTGGAGCCATAAACTCATCAATAATTAATAATGCTGTCCAGAGCTTTTAACTACATCTCAGAGTTGAGATTTCACAAACAATCTTAACTTTAACAAACTGTATTATAGTTCAGTCTAATAACAAAAAAAGGCATGAGTGGAAATATTTTTATATGTATTTTTGTCACTAAACAGAAAAATCATGCAGCTTCCGATTTCCAGTTTCTTTCTTTTTTTGAACTAAGACAAGCATAACTGCTCGCGCTCATCTGAAAATGCACTTTATTCAGACAACACGTAACAGAAAAAATCAAACTAACTGTTTTGTTTCTCTTTTATCATTTGTCTCCAGTTTGGTAAAAATGAATCCTTAATTCCCAGGCTAAGTGAAAATGTGAAAATATGCTGACTCACCACATTATGCCCGACTCTCTTGTGCTTCTCCTGCTGTGTCTTCTCATCGCTGGGGTCACAGTCCTCGTCAGAGCCTCCATACAATATGTCCTGTCATCTGGCTGGCCTCTGCCGGTCTCTAAAGCTGTGTCTGGTCCTGGTCTTAAAAAAAAAACATTCAGAATCATGGAGAATTTCATCAGAACACTCAAAATCTCACCGGCAGGAACTGCTTTTGGTTTTTCTTATTACTGCTATCATATATGCACCATAGAACTCTAACACTCTAACTCCAAATGTCCGTTGAATCAATCCAGATCCATGGAAATATGTGAACAACGTTGTGCTCTGGCAGCTTCGTCTCATTTGATGAATGACTCGTGTTGTTTCAGACTGATTTACTGTGGAACATCAACCGCAGTCTGTGTTATGCCTCATCGTGTTCTTGGTGTCGGACATGGGTGCCCTGCTGTGAAGGTCACACTGAGGTCAGTGAGGGTGTGACTGCTTCACCCTTCACCACGATGACCACCGCCACATACGACCAGCCAGACTGTTCAAACACCACAGGAAACTCGTCAGATGTTTATTATCGTCTCCACGTATGTTCATTTGCTGCCATTTTCTGACAGCGTCTCTCCTCTCAGTGTGTGAATGTCTTTCTTTGATTTTTATTCTTCTTCATTCATCCCAAACCTGCCCCGCCCCCCAGCAAATAGACACACACTTGCACGCACACACAAAAAGCTCTTTCAGTCAAATTAAAAGCATTCAATCACAGCATCAACATTCACACGAGAAAATATATTTGCAGGCTCTCATTCAGTTTGAACGCATGCAGTCACATGAGATGAAGTCTTCGGCCCTCACTGGCTGCCAATCTCATGTCTGCTTCATTTCTTTCTCTGGATTGGTTACTCGGATCGTGACCTCACAGGGTGACCTGTGGAGCCCCAGGGTCCCCCCTTAGCTGGCCCTACGCTGACCCCGGACGCAGCTCAACACAGAGGAGCGGCCGTCATCTCACCGGACAAAAGGGCGACCGTACCATGCTCGCCCCTCATGAGTCCAGCCAAGCGCACAGGGAGCACATTAGGACCTCTGGGTTTTATTTACCCTTTCTTTTTGGCCCCGCACAGAGTCGACTGGGGCGTCAAGTTTGTCAGGTGCCTCAACTGTGACTGTCTGACCACATCACACACACACACACAGCCTTTCAGATTGCCAAAGAGCTTCACGTTGCATTCTCCTGATTCACGTTGTCGGTTTTCATATCCTCCGTTGGCTACTGAAGTGTTTTGTTTGAGAAAGATTTCTGGAAGAACTGAAGCAGCCTTGGTACAACCTAAAGGCTTTCTCAAAGAAACCTTCACACGTGAATGCAGCCTCACAAGCACAAGAGTGATTGAAGCTGAAAGGACGGCTCTCCTCATTGAATCTCAAGATGGGAACTGCAGTGCTGCTGGAGATGTTGAGCTCCTCTTGAAGAATAGATGAGAAAGAGGCGAGTTAAGTGTGTGTGATGCAGGGAAATAAAAAGTGAAGCGACGACAGAAATGAGAGGAGTTTACACGATAATTGAATTATTTCCAGATAAAAGCTCTGCTGCCAGTCAAAGGCCTGCAGATTTTCACTCATGTCATGTTTATCCAACAGAAAAACTGTTTTTATGAAGACTTTTTGTATCATTTAAAGGGCTGATTCACCCAAATTACAAACAAGCATATTTTGTCACTTACTGGTTCTGGTTTTGTCTGCTCAGATTTTGAATGGATAAAATCACAACCGTCTTTACTTGACTAAAATAACACAGAACTCTACTTACCTTACCAAGGTAAAATAGTCACATGTTGAAGTCCTGCATTACAACCTGTAAAAAAATAAAGGTACAGATGTATCATCAGCAAACTGCACTGATCATAAAGCATGAAAAGTAACTCAATTAAGAGAATAATCCCTTTCAAAGGTTTACATAATTCGTTATATACTATCATGAGACATGTGTTAACATGTAAGCAGCACTTTAAGTGTTGTAACTCATCTCATCAGAGTGAAGCAGTATTATAAATTTTGTACTCTCTTGCGGTTGGGGTTAAATTTGAAGTATAAGTAGCATCAAATTGAAGCCAAATACCTCAAAACTGTATTTAACGTATTGTAGATCAAATGTATTTAGTTACTTCTCACCACAGTGGATTTCTGCTTCTGTCTTGATACAGCAAAGGTGAAGAAGAGTTCGTTCAAAGCACTGAAAAATTACATTTTCACTGTAAACCTTTTCACCTCTTTCTTTGGTAGAAATTAGTTCCGATAAAAATGTCGAGGTTGCTCCTGAAGATGGAGTCATTCAGGAACAACAGGAACTTGAACTGCAGATTTGCTTGTGTGATTAGTCATAAACGTTAAGACAAGACTTTGCTGTGCTTTTCTTGCCCTTCTTGCTTCTTGCTTTTCTTGCTGTGCAAGATGAAAAACGATGAGCCATTCGGTTCTGTAAAGAACAGACCTACTTTGAAAAGTTTGTTGTACTCTTCAACTAAACCGAAACAAATTCCTGATTTAGGCGTACTAAAACAGTTTGACTCTGATTCTGAAAAAAGATGATGGTGGTGTTGTTTTCTTTACTTTCTATACTCCATTGTGACCTATAAGCCACATGGCTGATTAGTACGTGAAGCAGAAACAGTGTCAACCAAAGCGCTGAGCGAGAATTAAAGATTCAGAACTTTGGTGTCCCGATAAAAACAAAAAAAATTTGCAACAGAAATTTAAAAAACACATTTCTGTTGTTAATTTTTTTATTATTCAAATTACTGCAAAATTAGGTAAATATCTTTATTAAGTGTTCTATGATTTAACATATTCTTCCAAATCTGAATAATTTATTGATGTTGTCAAACTTAATGCCATTAGTCTCGAACAAAAAGGCCTTTAATCATAAATTATGCCACTCTATTGGGGACGTCTTGTGAAATTACTCACACGGTGTTATTATTTGCCTCCTCTTTACACATACTCCCTTTATAAACACACACAGGAACTGGAATGTATGGTGCTCTTTGTCTAACTACCATGCAAAATTACCTGATTTATCTCGAGCACTTTCCGATGTCACACTGTCTGTGCTCGTGACAAAAGTGCCCCTTGTTGTGGCACACCAGATAACCAAACCCACCCTCGTGAAACTCACAGCGCCGATCTAAAACAAGCTCTCTCTCAACCTTTTGTCCCCCCAAAAACAAAGAACTGCACTTTCTCTTGGCAAATGACGCCTTAATTGTGCAAGTTAACAAGCTCGCTGTTTTCTTCCCATGAATAACAAAGAGTTTGGTCCCAGTTTGTTTCTTTTTGTTTGTTGCTTTTCTTCTTCTTCTTCTTCTTTTTCTTTTCTATAGTGCGTTGTCGCACGCTTGTTGGACTGTTCTCATCACGCTCTCTGCCTCTGTATTTCTCAGATTGTCGTGGTGCACACGAGAAAAAACAGAAAAAAAGACAAAGAGCGAGAAAGACGAGGGTGTGACTGAAATGATGGTCCACAGTGGGAAGCTCTGTACAGTATTCATTATGTTTTCATTTGTATCAGAGATGTCTTTGACCCTTCCGTGCTCTCGCTCCTTTAAAAACACTGCCTCTTTTATCGCTCTATTCATTTTTGGCTGAGATATCTCAGTTCTAAATGGAGGTAGTGTTGAATAGGACATCTCCATGGATTTGCATAATCTGATGGCATTGCGGGTGAGCACATAGAGGTTTGTGCCAACTGCAAAAAGGTGAAGCCCTCATCCCTTTGCAGGGGGCAGAGGGGAATATTAAAAATCCTCGTACAGCCGATTTCGTAGCTGATGTGTTCAGCCTAACATCTTTTTTTTAACCTGCACAACCAAAAAACCAAGAAGTTTGTCACAAAAATTATGATATGCCTGTTTCTTTTCCTGCCTTTCTCCTTGAGAAACGCTCACCATTAGATCAGACACTGTCACTTTTTTACCCTGTCAGCTCAGCGATGTGCTCTCACCAGAATCACTCCCAGACAATCAAAAGGCATTGATATGTGCTGTTTCTTTTTTTCCTTCGAACAGACTCCATTCATGTCTGCTCTCTTCTTACAGTGCCCGTCATTCTTCAGACATGGCTGGTGCCAAGGCAGTAGGATGGTTGCCTCTCTCTGATGGGAAACTGTTGCTCATGCGCTGGGTCAGCTGCCAAGTTTTGGCATTATTGGTAAGAGGATGGGGGGAGGAGGAAAAAGGGAGGAGGAGGGGGCCCGGGGGGTGTTACAGAAAGGGGGCCCTTTCAACCCTGTGAGATAGTGGTATCTGTTGTGGGAATGATCTTCATCTCTTTCCCCCCTTTTCTTAACACTGCCTCCATCTCTTACTGTTTCTCTCTTCTTCTTTCTCTCCCCCCCCTCCCCCACTCCCACTCTCTGTCTCTGTCTTTTCATGCCGGAGATCAGACGACCATCCTGAGGTGAGCCGGCGGAGATCCGATGCCACTGGAGTACTTTGATTACCAACCAGCACCGAATGTTGGATTTCTCACAGCTTGTGTACTTCTTTGGCTGCGCTCCCAAAGCTCAACTGTAACCCTCCTTCACACGCACACACACACACACACACACACACACACACACACTACACCATGGTGGTGAAGAAGATTTGCTGTTGTACTCTGAGAAGCTAAGCCTGACTTTGGTGCCCATGTGGGTGCAAAGATCAAAACAGGAGCTCTCAGACACTTGTGGGTCCCTCTTTAGACTGTAGTTTCCCATCCTTTTTAGCTTGTGAGCCCTTAAAGGAATAGTAGGACATCTTAGGAAAATAATTTATACATGGATTATATTATAGATCTATAGATGAGAGCTTTGATGCCACTCTCATGTCAGTCCATTGAATCTACAGTCAGCATTAAAGATTGGAAAGGAGGAAACAGCTACAGCCTGATCCACCTTTAAGGTCTAAGTAACATGTTATATCTTGTTTATTTAATCGGTACAAATACAAAAATACATTAATACATATCAGTATTTCCCAGCAAAGACCCAAGAAAGTTACTGTTCCCAGACAAGAAATAGTCAGACACATCAGTTCATTAGTGAACTTTGAAGGTTCATGGTGGGCAAATGTTGTTACCTTTGGACAGAAACAGGAAATTTCTCCCTGGTACCAGATTACGTGTTAAACTAAAGCTGCAGGCTACATTTTGTTTAACAGTCAGACATCAGTCTTTTCATTTAAGCCTTGGCTAGAAAATTAACCATCACTGTTAAAAATCTCCAATGAGCATCTGTGTCTTGAAACCAGATTTTAGGGAATATTTGAAATAAACTTATTTACTAATGAAAAAAGTAGAGCTGTTTTTACTTCATACTTTATTCTATATTTTACTTTTTAGCTTACCTTACTAATATTTTAGAATAATCTTTGGGATACTTTGTGGTCTTGAACCCACATGAGGGAAAAAAAGTGAACCACAACATAGAGGAACCATGTTTGGCATGTATTCATAACATTACTAAAAATGTGAGGGTTTATCTGTTTGAAATCATAGAAATCATTTTGCCAAAATGATTTACAATCTTTCAGTATTCTGTTTTAACTTGTAAAAAGTGACTGTAAAATTACATTGTAGAAATTAAGTTGTGGATTTTTCCTGTTTCCTTTCCAGATGTGGGAGAAGTATTTAGATATTTTACTTAAGCCACTTATACCACAGTGTAAAAATACTACAAGTAAAGGTACGTCATGCAAGTAAAAGTGCTATATAACTACACACTAGCATAAAACAGAAGTACGCAAGTAAAGCATACCTCAAAATTACAGTACTTGAGTAAATGTATTTGGTTAATTTTCACCACAGCTCTTTGTTTCATCTGAAATTTCATTAACAAACGAAGTTTTAGAAAGTAAAACCGTAATATTTATTCAACACAATATTAACCTAATGTTGCATTTGCTTGACAAGTTTAAAAGCATTATTTTATCATGGCAAAATTTATTAAATGCAATGTATTTTCTTTTTTTTAACTTGAGAAGCTCCTTTAAAGCCTGTGGAAAAAGTTAAGCTTTACTGATGTCATGAAAGGAAAATCAGATGCATAGAACAGTAAGTTAAAAATATAAAAGATATTCGTTATGAACCTTTACTATTTACAATTGAATAAAAGACACTTTATACAACATGTATATACACAAACATGAATAGTAACTATAAAGTGTATTAAGACAAATTAGTCACAATAACAAGTTGGTAAAATAAGAAAGTGCAAGTTGCAATAAAGTAAATAAAATGTCCTTGAATTTCTGTTGAGGGAACAAAGTTGAGTGCTGGGTGTAAAGTTTTCTGAGTGTGCAGATAAATCAACACAGATCTTCTTACTGCTTATTGTTACAAGAAAAAAAGTGCAACTTAATTAACAAAGATGTTTTTTGGTTTGGTTCAACACTTATTCCTGTCATTGTCCCTCTTCCCACACACTGAAGAACCTTGTGGGTGTATTTTTTTTCCCCCCCTCATAAACTTCATGCTCATCAGAGTGTAAATTCCGAGTGTGAGTTTTCCTTTGGCGTTCCAGCGATGAATAATATTTCAAAGAGCGGATTGTTAATGTTCAGCATGTGATATTAATGCGAAAGACAAACATTCTCAAACTGAAGCTTTATCACTGTGGCTCAGTTTACATGACAATAAATGATTTGGAGTCCTTTTCTTTTTCATCTGTGCTCAATTTATTATTCATGTGAGGTGCTGTGGCTAAATCTTTCTCATCTGGCTGAACATGAGTCCTTTTTTTCCCCCCTGTTTAAAGTCAGGATTTAAACCAATATTGGGGCTGTAGGGATCCAAGTATACCCTCAAAGCCTTTCCTCTTTTATCGTATTGTCACTTTTTCCATCTGCATGGACACTGTCTTTCATTGCTTTCATTTGCTGTCCGTTGCTTGCCTCTTTGGTCAGGGGCTGGTTAATGTGGGTTTATCCATCCATCCAGGCGATTAATGCGGACTTATCCATGCATCTGTCATGTGCCCGTCCACCCAGAAACGACTCTCCCATCATCGTATGTGTCCACGCATGTCAGCACACATGAGGACACCTGCTAACACACCTCTGCTTGCTGTCTTTCAGCCGATTCGTCCAGGTGTGTTCGCCTCGCATGACGCAGGAGTGAGATACGAGAAATGATTTGAGCTTTGCTTGTTGAAGAAAAACAGGGAGGAAAAGGAGGGTGTGTTTTTTTTTTAACTCCTCAGAGAGAAACTTTGATTTCATGGTGTTGATTATTTTTCTTCGCAATCACTGAAGGATAAAGCACAAGGAGGCAGAGATTGTTCCCTTTTCAGATGCACCACAATGGGGCTCCTTAGTTAAGAAAACAACAAGGAGTCGTCCCCCCCCACCCTCAACTCTCTTTTTATAACTTCTCTTTCTACTATCCAACACTATACAACTTACTTAAAGAAAGACAGAAGGGGCCTGGAAGAAGTTTAATGCATTTATTGAGACTCTGTGGTTTGCGTATAACAGACACATGCTTGGCAGAAACAAATCTCTTTTGATCAGAGTAATTCCTTATTCTGTGGGAGGTAAAAAGCCCCTTCTATCAGTAACTATTCCCAATGTGGCTTCCCTTTACAAAGTGGGAGAAAAGTTTTAAAAGGCGTAAGAGCTCCCAGATCTGACACATTTAACATAATGCCGCTCTCTATGTTCTAAATTTGAATGAAAAAACAGCACATTTTTACATGCAAATAAGCACCAATTTTGTTTTCCTGTCTTTCCTGCATAACATCCCTCTTTCCTCCTCAAGGGTAGTCAAGCTAATTTCTCTAAGCATATTGAAATAGCAAACCTTGGCTAAAGTTCAGAGGCAGGACAACTTTTATCCTGTTTTAACACTTTTGTCTGTAGAAATGTAGATTTTTAGCACAAAAGCATCACAATTACTTTTGTTTCCCATCATAACTGTGCATATTCAACACCGCCTTGAAATTGTTACTGACTTATTTTCCCCCTTTTTTTTAAGGTCCAAAAATTGTTTGGTATTCAACCCCACATTTGAATTTTAAGTAAGGGGGAGTGATGCATTAAGGGTTTTGTTAACTGCAGGTTTGTTTAAGTCAGGAGCGCCTGCCCCAGTTGGACTCAGGCTCATGTGTGTCCCCTGTAAGCCGCTGTGACATTAGACCCACAGATCAGCCCTTATAACAGATCTGTGGCAGTGACTCAGATAGTGATCCTTTGGAAACTATTTGATAAAGTCTGAACCCAGTCTGCAGTGTCCATATAATTCAGTTTACTATGACACATTACTCCAAACTGTCATAATCTGCCAGGCCAATTTTATTTAATTCTATGTCATCAAAAAATATGCAAACTCCTGTTCAGCTGTCAGCTCATGCTCTGCTTTTCCACTCGGCATTGATGTGTAGAGCAAAATCGCTAATAGTTCACTGAAGCTTTAAACGCTTAGAACGGTACAAGAAGGTGGGAGGACTGTGATCATTTTTAGTTTTGTTTTTCTGTGGATTTACGCACTCAAAGCGTCAGCTGAACCACCTAAAACTGAATGAAAACGATGACAAAACACGCTGAGTTTTAGTCAGAAATATTTATTCACAACATGTACAGGATCTTTTTTCCATCATTCACAAATATATAAATAAAAGCAAAAACAAAACTATTTACATGGCGTGTTGCGCACTGTGCAAACTAAACGTGTTTGCGTGTGTGTGACCGATGAAGTTGAAATAGTGGTGATCAAGTCCCTGCACTGGTGACAAGTATCCGGCGTGCTGCTGCGTGTGCGCAGAGAGAGGCACTGTTGGGTACGAGATGCTCGGGCTGCGGGCCGAGCTGTGCCAGGAAAAGTGTCCAGGCGGACTCTGCTGGTACACCGAGTCAGAGGGACTGTGGTTTTGGTGCTCCGGGGACGAGTGCAGCTGGCTGAGGTAGTCAGATGGCTCGGGCATGGAGCCGACGGAGCCGAACACCGGCTCCGTGACCACACGGGACTTGGACTGTAAGAAGGCGAGAATCCGCGCGTACTTGATGTCTTTGGTTTCCGCCCTGTCCTCTGTGGTGAGGTAGTGCACCAGATTCTTCATGCACTCGTGGTATCCGTAGTGGAAGTAGTTTGCAAACTCGGCCAGTAGTTCACCTGAGATGAATCACAGTAAAGAGCGATTACGACCCAGTCGAGATGAAATCAACAGCACGTCTGAAGAAGAGGAGTGTTTGTGGTCTGACGCCTGTGCGTAAAGCTGGACGTCTATAAGCATTAAGTGTGGTCAAACTAAAAATTACATAAATACACAAATAACTCATGCTGATACCCAATCAGCACTGTAGAAATTGTAACATCGTTTATTAACTGTTGATGTGCGGTTGGGGTGCGTAAAGTGTCAAAGCTCTGTGAAAACTTTACTCACCCTTTTCTCTCCCACGGGGGAAATCCGCTGAGTGGAGCGCTCGCAGATACTGAACTGTCATTTCTAAGATTTCAGCTTTCTCCAGCTTTCCAGAGTTCTGACAAAATAACAAAATCTAACGTTATAAAAATCTGCAACATCGGCTGATAAATATGTTCTTCTTAAATTCTAAATATCGTATAATCAAAGAGATATCTGTAAGACGAAATTAACATTAAAAAATACCATACAATACCTGCTTTGCCAGCGCCATTGGTACTGTTTTCCCTAATTCGTTAAGACAACGATTAATTCGGTCCCGTCTTCTTTTTTCGATGACTTTGTGAGAGATGGGGGTTCTCTGGACAAACAAGGAGACAACAGGAGCGCATCAAAACAGTGTTGTACACCACATTTACAGCTATTCGTCAGAAATACTAAGATAAAACTGCAAGAAATAAAAACACATAAAATATATGCCTCGATCAAACACATTTTGGAGACTTGATGTTGATATCTATAACTCCCGGAGAGTTTGGCGCGCCGCGCGCCGAGCTGCCCCAGAGCGCGCGCCTTACGTCTGCGCTCGGGACAGTTTCTATAACTCTGAAGCCTTAAAGCAAATGTTTGAAATACCTGTGAGTAAAGTTAACATACTATAGGTGCTTGTAGCCCAAAATAATTATATTATAATTTCCAAGCATCCTCTAACTGTCAGACAGGCTACTTTAAATTAGTAGCGCGCCATAGTTGTCTTGTAACGCGTGCCACAGAGGTGGTGGGCATTAGATTTCGCCTCCACTAGTATGAAAATTACTCCAAGTTGTAGCTAAACAACATTCGATGCAAATACTGAGATACAAAATTCCATAAAGTAACTCAAAAGTGTTAAAAATGCCTCGTTGCCAAAATAGTTAAGTCCTCATAATGCAGAGCGCACAAGGAGCGCGTACCTTCCTGTCTTTCATTTTAGATGCCATCGACGTTCTGTCAAAGCTGTTAAAATCAGTTCAGCTGGAAGCTGGAGAGGTGTGTTGCTCTGGCAGGAGAAGAAGCAGACTGGGATTAGAGGCGAAACCTGGTCCTTATAAAGGGACCATCCAAGGGACTCTGGCATTCATGGTGTAAATTATTCCATGGGATTAGAGCCATGCATTTGGGTAAATGTGTGCATTTAGGATCAGTTAAAGAAATAGTAAAAATCTAAAGCCAGGGGCTAGCAGGGGGGCAAACCTGCTTTGTTAATCCACGTGGCTGTTCAAAAGACACGTGATTACTTTCGGAATATTATTTGCATAGTAACAACCCAGGCGGGAAATAAGAAGTGAGCGTTGGGATCGCCTGATCCGGCGGGGCGCACTGTGCGCACTGAAAACAAAGCCGGCGAAAAAAGAAACCCTCTTTCTTCCAACTCGCGTTTCTCACACGATCGCCTGTTTACAAATCCCAGCAAGCGATCTTAACTCTCGTCCAAGCCCGGTCCGAGTTTTAAGGCCTGTCCAGTGTCATTAGAGTAATTAAGTAAGCCTTTAATAGGCTGTTCCGCCAAGTTCAGGGGAGATCTTTTGGAGACGGAGTCCCCCCGTTTGTTCTCGGCGTTTCTCACACGACTTGGTGACACGTCCATCTTTTATGAGAGATGGCAAGCTTTTTGTTTACATTCTTTATTTTGTTGGACTCCTCGGCAGGTGTGTGATTAGCCCTGGCACACGAGCGTCGTCTGCGTCAAGGCCAGCGTCTCCAGCAGCCTCTGGCACACGAGGGTTACCCACCACTGGAGACTCTTTGGAGAGGCTCAATTTGTATCCTATTATCCTATAAGAAAATGTCTATTCAGTGGAATGAATAGTTTCATTGGCCTAAATTTTAATAATGCTGTGAAAGAAAGGGAGAAATAAAGAAGAATGCAGCTGGTGTGAACGCGCATTATTCCCTGTCACCTGCAAGATGGATAGCCTGGAGACCCCTATTCATTTGCCTAATTTCGGTCAACTTAACAAACTTTGGGAGAAATTATACTGCCATTGTTATGAAGGGTGAAGCTTTCTGATCGAATTAACAGCATGTTTTGATCCGGTAAATGTCATTAGAAAGAAAGAAACAATCGCGTTTAAAGGGGCCTGGGTAATGCGCCAAGTGGAGACGCCAAAGCGCAAACTGCACAAAGGGTGCTAGTAAATGCCACAGGGGACTTTTGTACCCTCACATTGCTCAAGTTTTTCCCCCCAAACAAAGGGCATTATTTTATACTTGAATACATTTCATACAACAATTGGCTGTTTTCTTCAAACATATTTTCACAGCAAGGTTAACAACAGGTTTATTGTGTGCGCTCCTCACAGACTCAAACTGCTCTCATGCGCCAACACAGTTTGCTGCGATTCTTTTTTTGTTTTGTTTTGTTTTGTTTTGTTTGTCCACTGAGAACGATTTAATCTCGAAACTTTCAACGTGCTTGGATATATTTGATCCTGTGAGCGATGTCGAAGAATAAAAAAGCAGCGGAGATCGAGAAAGAAAGGCTCACAAGACATCTGAAGCGTTTGGAGAGTTTTTAGAGCACCATGGAGAGAAAAGCGCGAGCGAGCGGGACGGGGGCATAAAATCCAATTACTTGACTGTGCAGTTTTAACACTTTTTATGTGTTTGTCCTTTGAAATATGGAGAGACTTGTGTGCCGTTGCTTTTTTCAGAAACTGAATTAAATACTGGAAGTTTTTGCTGACCGACTTTGTAACGCCGAGTGTTGCGTCAGTACGAGGCCAAATGATGCGTCAGGATTTATTATATGACTGTGATGTGAAAATTGTATTTCCATATTAAAACATTGTTGTTAAATGGTCTGACAACCATCTGATTTGATAAATAAACGTTTGAAATATTTATATTTACAGGTTCTTCTGAAATATCCGTTAAGCCACAACATATCCACGTTTATTTTTATTTACTTATTTTTTTGGCAACTATTATATGGTGCAATTATTGTGGTGATTTGTTGTTGTTGTTGTTCCTAATATACATATGCACGTTAAAATATATTGCGTCAATGCTCGCAGTGGGGTTATCCAGAACGGCTGCAAACTTTACGCATGTGCAGGACAAATTAGTATTTGTATTCTTTATCGATTGTCTTGACTGCACTGATTTAACTGACAATATGCAGGCTGGAGCAGTAGAATATTTAATAGAATAATGAGTCGCTGCTGTGTACTCAACCTGGTTGGTCTTAGTGGAAAGAAACACGATAAGTTTCTCCTGAAATGACAGCATAACCGCAAAATATCAGTTGAGAAACAATATGAAACAACAAATAAGACTTTCCTGATATGAGATCATATGGAAAAGCTGGAGATGTGACATTTTTTCTTTTTGTAGTCGCTGCAGATAGACATGCTGTCCACCTGACTCAATAAAAACGCGGTAAGAATTAATTTTAGTTGTAATTGTGCCATTTTTTTCACGTAGGCTGCTACATATCACCGCACATGCAGCCGGACTGGTCACGTTAGCGCGTGATGTCACGTGAGCAATTTATAGAAAATATCTCACCGACTATGTAAACAGGCACACAGCAGCCACTTTAATGTATCGGTGTTTTGCCACTTCCCGGCAGCACTTAACAAAAACACGTCCCCATTAAAATGACTCAGATGCGACAAAGTGCACATGAATTGAAATCAATGAGACGACAGCAGTGAAATCAGAGCAAACATGAAACAACTGCTGCTGACCGCCAGATGAGATTGCACCCAGTGTAGTAATATTTCGCAAATATTTGCAGTACTACTGCAATTCACACTTTTGGAATGAATGTATTTTCCTGCATGACGTCCTCCTACGTCCTCGTTTGTTCTTATCTCTGGTGCTGTTACTCTAATGTTTGTACACCGGCTCATTACAGGAAAACACAACAAGGCTCCAGCCAAGCCTAATTCACGACAGCAGCTCAGTGTGCAGCAGCAGCCACTGTGGACTCTGTGTGTGTGTGTGTGTGTGTGTGTTGTCAAGCGCAGCGCTGTGACCCGTGGTGACCTCTGAGGGTCCCGGACACAATCCTTTGGCTTGGTGCGCCACCCTCAGCCTGAACTGCAGCAGTTCACACGGTCCCCATTCAGCCCCTGGAACGGATCTAAGCTGGGTTCAGACTACATGGTTCAGCAGCTACGGGCGCCTTTGAAAAACAAACACAGCAGCAATAGAAACTGAAGTATTACTCAGTAAAGCCTGTAAGCATGGGGGCTCTTCTCACAAAATTTGAAGTAACAGGGCTGTTACAGTGATTGTCCAGAAGGTAAAAGCTGTTACTAATCTCTATAAACCACTTCAATAATCACAGGAATATCACAGTTATTTTGTCTCTTTGGAGATGAAAAACAGAATAATGTAAACTCACTTCTTATCACCCAAACACCCAATAAAGATTTACAATGTGAAACACAAAATATTTTTAAAACTCATCATTTTACAACTGACAACATGCAATTTGCCTGAAAGGGTTCAAATTCCTTTAAAGGTGCATTCATAAATACCACGTCAGACCTACGAAACTCAAATATCATCTCCTTCTAAAATGCAAAATTGCTCCCTCTTGTGGTAAATTTAGGGAACTTCAGTGGTCTGTTCACCGGAAGACACACTCACCAGCCACTTCATTAGGTACACCTATGCAACTGCATGTTGACAAAAACTATCTAATCAACCAGTCACCATGTACACATGGTAAAGACGACCTGCTGAAGGAGCTACAGTGAGACTTGTAGTTCAATAATTTTGTGTACGGACATAAGTGTGACTGTCATCTCCCTTAAAACCTATACACTATAAATATATTATGAATATATTCTTGATGTTACAGGCATATTTACTGAGATATCAAAGACAGACAGCAGAAAAGTTTTCTTATCAGAGGAAATCCATTTGTTTAATATCATACAAGAAAAACGATCAATGGAAACTCACTGTATTGCAATAATATTATATTAAGACATTTTGAGTATTATTAATGTTGTAATTATACCATAAGAGATTAAATAGATACAGCAATACTGGTCCTGGTTTGTATCACTGAGTTACAGAAGACAATCTTTGTCTAGTTCCACTGAAACCTTTGGCTGCACTGTTAGATGATGATGTCATGTGTGTGAATTTCACAGATAAACTGTTTTAAATCTTATTTATCAGAACTTTCTCACAGAAGCTTCCACTTCTGTAGCACCTCTGACTTGTTGTGATGTTCCCCATGGTTCCATCCTTGCCTCCCCCTCAATTATTCTGGGACATCACACATAAACACAAAATAAGGATGGATGACACCCAAATTTATACATGTAAATAAAGTGTTGAAATAATTAAGTTTTATTATTGTTGTTGTCATGTTGTTAGTGTATTTCGCTCTACAATATCCAGTGAGTTTCTTTAACAATAAAGCAGATGCACAAGAGAAGGGACCAGTCTGACGAGGTCAACGCCTCAATAACAAACAACATAAATTAACTTCATTTTGACAGTTTTCATGCATTAGTCTCACAATTTGTTCTTTATAGTGAAAACATATCAGACACTAAATATGTTTTGAACTTGCACACGGGTAGCACAGTGTAGGCCTACTTAGTATACTTAAAGTAAAAAGTCTCAATATTCGAAATGGCACCGTTTAGTGATCTAGTTTCATATAATTGCATTCTAGTAACTGAAGTAGTATTTAGCTAACTTTTAAAATTACTGAAGTCACAAGCCAAAGTCACCACCCTGTGAAGTCAACAAAGAAAGTTGTTTACTTTTTACTATTCTTGCCAAATAAATGTAGCTGAGTAGGCTTACAGTACTGCTTTCTAAAATGTAGTGACATAATGCAGCATAAAATATAAATACTGCAGTAAAGGGTATAAAAATAAAAGTCTTCAATATACAGAAAAATGGCCTGAAAAATGGACTGAAAAACTCTCTTGCATTAGCTGGAAAACACACTGTCACAAAGCTGAAAATGAGCACCCTTCACCAAACCATAAAATGCAACATATATATTAATGCAGTAGTAATATTAATCCAAAAATATCACATCCAATAGTAAAACACTGACATTGAGTATTTTACTATGTAAAATCTTGCTAAGTTTGTTTTTGAAGGTCGTGATTGCAGTACTTTTACTTGTAGTGCAGTACTTTCGCAGTGGTTTTACTTAAGAACAGGATCGGAGTAGTCACTCATCCCGCCACAACATGTTGACCAATGACAGGCCACCTCTCAAACTTTAGGCAAAGCAACACGTGTGGTCGTCTCTGATTGGCTTAGAGCTGCACCATCTGAACAAAATGTAGACCGCAACTCTTGCTGCTGCTGTTGCGTGTTCAAGAATTAGGTCCAAGTCTCCGGATCCGCTGCTGCTCACAGGTTAGTGGAAACACGTCCACATACCGCCTTCAAGTACTCAGGCGTACATCTGCGTCGTCTGTCACATGTGTTGTTTACAGTGGGTCGTTAACAGCGTGATGCTTCAACGAGCTCTCAGCAAAGAAAAGCTGCTCTTCGCTTATTGTTGCCTAAAAATAGACCAGAGTCGAGCCACGTTTTGTGTCTACTCCGTACATCACGTCTTCGTTTTATCTCTGAACGTTCATATGGACAGTGTGTTCCGTAAATATCATGTATTTAATCACGATAGTGTGCTCATTTCGCAGATAAACACGCGTGTGCGTGGAGCTGATCCTATGAAATCTAATCAGATGGACACGTAACATCATGGCTGATAAGATATTGAACGTCTTTTGACACTTTCTGTCTGATCTCCGCCTAAACTACTCTGTACGTTAGTGCGTCGCGCCCTGATTGTTGGTCCATAAATGAAGGTTTGACAGAGTGTGAAAGAGGAACAGTGTGAGCTTTGTCCGGCCCATGTGTCGGCATCCCCCGCCATATCAACTTATTTCACAGTGTCTGACCTGGTAACCTCAGCCCGCCTCAGCTCACATGAAGGAGGAAGTCTGGGGAGGAGACTTGAGCAGCGGTTTTTAAAAGTTGTAGCCCACTCAGTGTAGTCACTGGGTTTCACTTCCAGACAGGATGACCCAGGATGAAACTCTTGAAAGTTGACTGGTAAATTTAATGTACGGTTTTAAAGTGAATCTGCTCATATGTCCTTAGTTAGTTTATGCATGGACAAATGACAGTAACAAACATGGGAAAGGATTCCTTAAATTTGTTTCAATCAGGAATCTTAACCAAAATATGCACTATGTCCTGTCTTATGGGGGGGTTGAAGGTCTTGTGTAAGAAGAGTTGCTAGTTCCTCTTTGTATTACCATTTCAGTGTTTTTCATTCTCAGCATTACTTCAAATAGACACACACGGTTCTCTCAGCTGATGTGACAGTCCTGTATGTTTTATTTTGTAGACATCTGATTTAATTATTTCAACTGTCAGCTCTAAATACTACAATACCCATGAGACTCATCGTGAGCTAACAACAGCAGCATATGTCACCCACAGCTGACGCAGAAATTAAACGTGAATTCATTTAAACTGCAGATTGTGTTTTCAGTTCCCTCGCCCTCAGCTGGTGTTAACGGCGTATGTGACAGATTAACAGCAATTTTATTTTGTGGAGATTGAACTAACAAGATGTGCTTTGTTACTTACCACAAAGAGGTACATGTAACTCTTGGCAAAGGGAACAAACGAATGATTTCCTAAAATGTTGAAGTATTTCTTTAAGAAATAAAGTCGTGGGTGCTCTCAGGTGGGCAAACTGAGATTTATCATCAGACAAATGACAGGAGATGAGGAGAGAGAGCTGCTGGTTATAATTAACTTGCAGATACACTGGTGAGGTCCGTCGGGCTTCACTGCATACATTAGACAGACAGCAGCTGTTCAGATCAAATGTTGGACTGGTTTTTTGTTATTTCCTCTCGGAGCAGTCAGACAACAGAACCCCGCAGAGTGGAAATGGCTGTCAGATGCTTTTTGTATTATGAACGAGTTTGTCAGTCAGGCTGCTCTGAAATGAAGTTAAGGATGCTGAAACAGATCATAACTGGACAGTTAAAGCTGTCAGGACATCTCTGCATTTTCACTTTGTTTCATTGATTTTGCTGACATTTGTTAATCAGAAATTGTGTGACTGGGGTGTGTGGAATGGCAGGTGCTGGAAAGCTGCCCTGCTTTTTTTGTGTTTGGAGGAGTGAGTGCAGTTCAGGGGTGTGCTTGATACTGATGTTTGGCATGTTATGGCAAAAAAAAAAAAGGAATCTGTGGAATGTGGCTCAAGTGACTGTTTGTCATTTTCCTCCCTGTTAAAGGCCATTTTTAAAACCCCAGGCAGTAGTCTTTTGGCCAGGCCGTGCAGTCACATGAGCAGTTAAACTACAGCCTTGGGATGGTGGTAAAGCGACCGTGTGCTCTCAATCATGTGTCTTTGCCCCTGAGCACAGGAGCAGTCTTCAGTAGAGGAAACAGACACTTTGTGGGCTTGTGAGTCACCCTTTCGTCACTCTGTTGTGCTCATCTGAGAATACCAGCATCAGCCTGTCAGACTGTTTTGGGGTTGATAGCATGCAAACGCCCGAGCAAGCTGATGTTTACACAACAGTCAAGCAGCTCTCACATGGGGCTTTTAAAGCAGGACTCTAAGGTCATCCCACAAACTTTTTCCTGATGTCACTTAGCTGGCTAAATTGATTTTAAAAGAATCATGTGAGGAAACACAATTTGACCTGAATTATCATGCTTCACATGCTGCACAGAGCGTTAAGAGAAGAATGAGTTACTGTGAGCGCTGTTTCTCCCAAAATGAGTTTCCGCTGGAACGTCTTCAGCCATTTAAAATAAATCAATGGGAAGACAGAAACATAGAAAGTCAAAAGAAATCATTGATGATGATGGCTCAAACCGTTTTGTGTATTTGAGCTCATCCGGTCAAGAATTCACCTGACTGAGCGTAAGTTCAGGTGTTGATAGTTTGACGGAGTAACACCACACTTTTCGTTTAGCATGCCTGCTAAACACTGTATGTTTGAACACCTGTGGCAAGTGTTCTGCAAATGGAGTAAAATGATTCAAAAATTGATTGATTAGCTGATCAAATGAATAATATTCAGCACTTATTTTGATGATTTAATTGATCGTCATTTTTCAAGCAAAGATGTCAAATATTTTGAGGACTTGCAGCTTATCTTAAGACGTGATAATAAACTGAATATTTGGGGGGTTTTGGACTGTCAGTCTGACAAAATGAACAATTAAACGTTATGCTTGGTTAAAGGTAGGCTTGCTGTGGTTTCGTAATCTTCAGATTTATCGAAAATGAAAACGATTGTTGCAGCTTAATTTTACACCAGCAGAGTTTAAGTAAAAATGACAAACTAGAAGTAAGCAATATGCTGTGTTGGACTTTTTCATTTTTATTCAGAGTCACTGATAATGACCTCTGGGGCAGAGCTAACAGCTTAAAGGTGTCGGTGTTATTCGGTTTTTGACTCCTGGTACTAGTTTGTACGAGCAGGTGTCCACTGTTTGTTGAGGCAGGTTCAGGATGTGACACACGGTCCGGCTGATGGTATCATGATTTCTTTGCTGATTGACGGCTGGTTGAGATGGAAAGAAGTGTAGCAGTTTACCCACAAATACACCATTAAAAATGTCAAAATAAATAAATAAAAAAAAATCAGCTTTTTTTCTCAGAAAGAAATCCAAAGGGCACCTTTAAGTCTGACTTGCTGCCCAGGTTGTACTTAGTGATTCATGTACAGCAGGTTCAAAATGTTGTCTTTGACCTGCAGTGTAGAGGTTGTGTGTCCCGATGCTGTGTTGGTAGCTGTTGACGGGTGCATGACCTTTGTTCCACTTCACAAATCCCATCCTCCACCCTCCCTTCGCCGTATATTCCTCCGCTGTGTGACCATGTGACTGGCAGTGTGCGATTTCATCAGGGAGGTTGGGACCTGCAGCCTTGAGTGTGGTTTGTGTGGCTTGTGCAAGGTCAGCCTTTGTGTCCTAAAACCAGTGAGTGAATGTGACTGGAGGAGGATGGACACCAGTCAGACAGAGGGTCAGAGCGGATGGAAGACGTTACACTGAAGCAACACGAGCTTCAACAGCCATGCAACAGCCTCAGTGACTCGTGTGTCAGCTGACCCGCCACATTCAGCACATACGTACTGAGAGGGTTAAAGTTGACTCTTGCCTTTAGGGTGTTACTCATCCTCAATACTAATCAAGAAAAAGTGGTTTGTCAGTTGCCTTGGGGTATCCTGTATCCTTGTGGGTTTACACTAGGACAAATTGAGTCATCCTTCTATTTCGATTCCTGCACTCTGGGCGTGCTGTAAAACTGTTGAATTATCAATGAGGTATTGGCAGCGGGACTGAAGCGCATCCAGTCAGTCAATAACGTGTGAATTTCACATGTCAACGTTTTGCTGTTTGTAGAACAGAATCATGAGAGTGGACCGTCCTCTGTGCTGCTCCTTGCCCACAGAATCGGAAAGTTGTATTTAAGTTAAGAGAATCTGAAAGTTTAGACTGCAAATTGTAATGTGTCTGCTGTCTGAGTGACAACTTGTCCTGTCCGCCTCTTTAATGAGTGATATTAGCCAACAAACAGAAAATTAGTAATGGACAATCACTGACATACAGCGAGGGTGTGGAGGAGCCATTGATTTACAGATTTAATGGCTGCAAAGTTAATTTTGTCATCCATTAATGTAAAAAGAAATAATAAAAAAATCTCATTTTAGTATCCTTTCCACAATATAACAATAAACTTCGGTGTTGTTAAAAGTAGAGAAAAATCCAGACTATGCCCAAATTGAGGACACTGTAGCCTACATTGGGTTTAAAAACTGACATGCACTGGTAAATATATGTCATGCCTGGGCTGAGACACGAGCAAAGTATCATCAGAACGCTAATTATACCTGCCGATCCTGTGCAGGCTGTTGTGCAAAATCTTGCAATACTTTGCTAACACTCGCTTAGCATGGAAAAGGAAAATAAAAGCTAATCGAACAGCACTTGCAGTTTACAATATGCCACCTCAGATTCTCAGTAATTTTTCGATCGATTGATGGATGAAGAATTCTTCGTGCGCCCTCTCGACTTCGGTCCTTTGCTCACTTCTGTTTCTCTTCTCATGGATTCATTCGACTAGCTGAAAAGCAAATTCAGTATGCTCAATTGGCAAAAAAAAAAAAAAAGGTAGCAGCTGAGAGAAAGCTGCTTCTGAGATTTGGAGGAGGCCATCTTGTCAAAATGGGCTTAAGTAAATTGTGTTTAAAGGCCCCACGTGTTAATCCTCCAGTGAGGAGGTTGTAATAAGGAGCTTAAATCATTTGACTTGACTAGCTGCACAGGATCAGGCTGCTTGTGCTTTTCAGATGTCTCTTCAGAGAGGAACGTTTCTGAGGAAAAGAGAAGCGACTGATTAACTTCTTGCCTGAGGTTTGCGATGGCTGTTTCAAAACTACAGCTGTAGTCTGCTCTCAAGCTGCAGGCTGCTAGCAGCTAATCTTGATCTTATGTTAAGTGTCAAATGAACCAGCTGCCCTCCGCCTCATTTTTCCAGTGTGTTGTGTGCGCCTGGGTGTGGGGTGACTGATGAGCTGGCCCTGCCATTGGCTTGTCAACTTCACAGGCCAAGTATGGAGAGTCGAGGTGGTGGTTGGTGGGGATTGCTGGAGTACCTTTTGCCTTCAGCAACTCACGGCCAAGCAGGTCATCGGTGACATTATGACATTTGCCTGCTGTTGGTCATCTGACTGAAAGACGCACTCAGCTGCTGTGAAAGTCTACTTTCATTATCACTTTATTTGCTTGGTGTAAAAATTACAGTTTTGATTAATTGTTTAGTCTGTTAAGTGTAAAAAAATAAATAGATAAAAAAAGAAACAGGACAACGAAAAACAGACCATGTGTTTGATTTTAATTGATAAATAATAACTATTAGACTTTACTTTGGCTGTTGCAAGGTTGCGATTGGCTTTTTCTCCACAGTATTTCACAGACCAAAAAAATGAATCCATTAATTTAAAAAAATATATATATATACTAGCAAATTAATATTAAAATTAAACCAATTGTAGCTTTAAAATTATGTTTGATATCAAATAAATTCTGATATAAAGCTGCAAATAATGCATGTGTAATATCATAAAGTTTTTTTCTTTTTTGTTTTTGAAAAAAGCATTGATTATATTTCTTTTGATTACTGTGCTGGATGATATGATAATATTGTTTTCTATGGCATCACTTTAAATATTTCTGGGTTTAGTAGGCCAAAGTGAGTCAGAGTGCTGGATGGTAAAAGTGGATTTTTGCATTCATGCAATGAAGCACACTGAATTGCCAGTTTTCCAATTTCCTAAATTAACTGAAAACTCACTTTACTTTCTGGTTATTGTATCATTAAAAAGATCCAGATAAAACTAAACTCTCTATACCGTCTATAATATGGATATAAGGGCATCAAATTACATGTTCAGTAATAATATTAAGGAAGAATATGATTTTATCCATACCACTCACCACTACTTTTCAGCACTGTTACACGCTGCGGTTTTCATTTGTTTCAGTTGGTTAATGTTCTGGAAATTCTAACTTATTTTCCATCTTAGACTCCAAGGAATCTACACATACGCTCATGTTTATGTGTATGTCTGTTTAGTTTGTGTTAGTGCTCACATACTCTGGGATATCTGGATGAAAATGTAGATTTGTCAACATACCTATCATGCAGAATACAAAAACCTTCTCGTAACAGACGTGTAATTGTTGGTTCGACTACTTTCACCAGTTTGGACACCTGGCAACACAAGCCCCGTGCATACTGTGTCCACATAACGTATGATAAGATACTGGTCGTTCAGGCTTGAATAAACACAACATCTGAATCATGAATGAATTTGCAGCCTCCATTACTTTTAGAGTAGTTCTATGCACGCACACACGCGTACAGTTGTAGTCCTTAACCTGAATATTTATTGTGATTGTACTAGGACAGTACCGGGTACTTGTATTGCAGTCCAGTGAGTGGCTGGCAGTGTCTCACGCGTCTGTGTTTCTGTTTGAAAGGGGCGTGTTTCTGCTATTCATAGTTGGGAGAACCTCAGAGGTCTATTGGAGGTCAGTGTGGGTCCTTCTAATAGCAACTGCTGCAGCAAAAGGCCTTTCAGATAACCGTAACTCTTCGTCTCGGGACACAGTCTCTGCCTTTCTTCATATACACAGGACTGTGTATAGAGGGACTGTGAGTATAGAGATTTATTATATCTTAATTTGTCAGTCAGTGCTCAACACTGTGAAAGTCCATTGAGATGCATTTAAGTTTGTCCTGGCACAGACATATGAGTTGTCTGGTGATTGCTTAGCCTTCACAGTGCCTAATAGTAACACCTGTAACACTTAGTGGAGCATTTGTGAGTTTTTAATCTGGATTTCTGATTATTTTAATTCTGTTTTGTTTACGCATGACAAGTAGAGCAGTTTTAATAGAATTTGCCAGTGTTCTTTGTATTGATATTTTAATGTACGATGAAGGAGATGGTCATTGATGTAATCGATCTTTCCACACAAGTTATTATCATCAAAGTTAACTAAAGAAACATATATTGTTGGACAGCTTGCCTGAATACTTTGCCCCACTTGGCACTGGTTCCATGTCATTGAGTCAGAGTTAATAATAGAAGTAGGTGAGAAGTCAATTGTTACCTCTGTGGTGGTGGTTGACTTATTTGCTCACCTACAGGGCTGCCGCTATCCCATGTAGAGGTCAAAGGAGTTGAACAAGCCGCTTGGTTTGATAAGAAATGTGACTGTAAAAAATAAGTGACATGTGAAAAGAGCGAGTTATTAATTAATGTATTTCAATAATCGGAGCCAAAGATTAAACATAAGTAATTCTTGGTTAGATATATTCGTTTCTGAGTCTTTCTTACCACAGGCTTATCTATTTTGCATTTAACATTATCATGTAATTAGAAGGCACAGACAGTTCTGGCTATCATTTGATTGTTAAATTATAATTTCAGTGTTATATCCAAATTTTTTAAAGGTTTCATCCCAGTGAGTTCATTTTTAAGTATTCTGAACAAAAAGCTTGACTTTCCATCAGAAACAAGTTGTGCAGCATCTGTGCACAGTGTTTCTATCCTTATATCTCCATGGAGGCTTGTGATCTGGATATGTGCATGGAGTCACATTTCCTTCCTGTGTCTTTGTTTCCAAGTGCACAGCTGTTGAGTAGGACAGCACATCTCTCTTTTGCATACAACATTTGTGGAAGTGCAGAGCAAAAACAGGCAGACATAAATGTGCTTTGTCTTTCAACAGCTTATTTCTCAATCGCTTCAGTTTATGTTGGGGTATTTGTTACTGTCATGGATTTTAAACATGAAGACAGCTCAGAGAAAGATTATTAACAGCTTGGAAAACAGAGGTGAACAACAGTCAGTGAAAAAGTGGTTTTCTTATTCAGTTGTTGGTAGTGTTTGAATTTTGTGCTCTGAATGATTCATCTTTAAACATTGTCTACAGTGTGACAAGCAGGATTTTTGGTTATTGCTTCAGTTCTTGTCAATAGATGAGACATGTTAATTAATATTCCTGCTGACCAGTAATGAGGACATGGATGATTTGTTAAAATAAAAATCTTCAAATAACAACAACAAACAACTTTTTAAGAGGTGATTTATGACCTATTGATATTGAAGAACACAGCGTTCAGATCCTTAAAACCAAGGTCAGACAGGCCCAATGAAGCTCTGTCATATTTATTTTTATTATGTAAAAAGACTTGGGACGTTAAACACTTAATGTATCTAAAATCCAGAAGGCACATCTTAGAATTGCTAAAACCAAATCAAATATAGCGAATACCGAAGCGGTGGACCATCGCTGAGTCACAGGGCTGTACACTGTGTGATTCACTGTGGATCTGTCCTTGAAGCTTTATTTTGGTTTTATACCGTATGCTTCTCTATTGTTATTACATCACTGGGCCTGAAATAAGTACATATCAGTGCTGTATAATGTCAAGCTGACAGTGACTGGAAGAGAATGAAGTCTTAAGATAAGAGATAAAACAAGACAGTGTGACTTTTGATGATATTTTGGTATGTGGTCCTAACTGAGCACTTTGTTTTTAAGAAACTGTGGCATCTGAGAACCTTAAACCAGAGAAGTTACTGATTAATTTTCTGTAGTTTGCTTGTCCTCCTATCTCTACCCGTATTCCCTGCTTTCAGACAGTTCATAAAGGACAAGAACAGTCAATAAAACAGGAAATTTCAAAATGACAAAAAAAAGACAGACCTTTTGTGTTACGAACGATCTGTTCTGTGCTGCGTGTATTTGTGATTATGTTGACACGGACAAACAGAAATTACCTGTAAGTCTGAATGGCACCACTGTTCTTCAGTTAAATGGGGCTCTCTTGTTACTGTGTAATAGTCTAAAAAACAAGAGCCCCATTGATTAAAAAGATAAAACACCACATCTTCCCATATCACCACAGTCTGAAGGAACAGCACTGTAGACAAGTTCCTTATAAAATAAGAAAATTTTGAATGGTTTTCTAAAAAGAAGTTGCACAACAGTTTCCAAGTATTATAATGTTTTCCCTGCAGGGTCAGTGCAGACAGTCATGCAGGCTCAGGAAGTCCTGAGACATCTGCGGATTCCCGAGCTGGATGACCTCCGGCAGTATGTCCGCGGCTTGCCCACCAACGCGCTCATGGGCATGGGCGCCTTCGCTGCCATCACCACCTACTGGTTTGCTTCACGGCCAAAAGCCCTCAAAGCACCCTGCGACCTCAGTATGCAGTCATTGGAAATACCAGTAGGTGATCTCTGTTCTTTCTTTCTGGACTGTTGTAGTATGAAATGTCCTAAATTAAGTCGTGCAATTTTGAATCCTACAACACAAGAAGAAATGATGTATCCGTCCATCCGCTGCGCGTTAGAGAAATAACAGAAGCATAATGCAACTATTGGAATGCAAAGCTAGACAGCAGACCTCACTGAGCAGAAATGTTAATGGGATCTGCTCCAAAAACTTTCACCACAGCTGAAGTTAGTGAAGTTCTGTTACCTCCTCAGTCTTTGTCACATTTAAAATGCTAAAAAGTTCCTCTCATGGCAAGTTTGGATATGCTGGTGAAACAGTCCTTATTGATTTTTGTTTTTCTTCATTCCAGCAGCACTTTGTAAGACAGCACCTTTTCTACAGGGTTATTAGTCATAATTAATGGTTTTATTTATGGTTAGTAAGTTACTTATCAAAGCTAGGCTAGGCTAAAACATTAATAAGAACATATTTGGTTTAGCCAAGTTGTGAAAATCCCTTTGCTTGGTGTTGGTGTTTTCCTCCTCCAGCAGCTTCCTAATTCATCAACAGCTGCATTTAAAAATGCAATTTAAAACGCTTTATTAACCCAATGGTTATTTTAATGGCTGACAACTCTTCTGTAAAGCGTTAGTAAATAATGTCTTAACCCTTAGTTACAGCATATAACTGTCTGCTTTATGAAAAAGTGGTAACTTTTTCCGCAACATTTTGGCTCTCTGAAATATTTTTCGAGACACAAGAAGCACTTGGAGGGAAGTCTGACTTAGTAACTGAGTCCAGCATGAATTTGAGATCCAGCAGAGTTGGATATATCTGTGTTCTCCATCTTCTCACATGTCCTGTTAGCACTGGCCATAAGATTATTTTCTTCCTGTAGGGTGGAGAACATGCGAGGAGGTCTATGCTGAATGACAGCAACGAGCCACTTGCGTATTACTACAGCGATGCACGCACAATGTATGAGGTGTTCCTACGAGGGCTCAGAGTGTCAAGTGAGTTTTTGTCTCCTATCAGTTAAATATGACACTGGCTCGGGGCTTTAGCATCACAGACCCTCCAGCGGGTGGAGATGAAAGTGGGCTTTATTTTCTTTTGCAGATGATGGACCTTGTCTCGGGTCGAGGAAACCGAACCAGCCGTATGAGTGGCAGTCTTATAGAGAGGTGAGGTGTGAACCATAGACATGGAAATCTAATGTTTGACTAGTCCACAATACACAACTACAAAACTTTAATTTGTTTTGCACAGGTGGCAGACAGAGCGGAGCACATTGGCTCAGCTCTCCTTCACAGAGGACATTCTCATACGGGGGACAAGTTTGTCGGTATTTTTTCCCAGAACAGACCAGAGGTGCGACAAACTTCAGCATCTTTTACACTACCTTTGCAGTTTTGTTAAGCAGATATTGATTCCTGCTATAGTCAAATTAAGAGCAATTCAATTAGCATTAAAATAATGATCAGCTGTTCAATTCAGTTAGATTTTTGTGTCAGAAAATCATTGACTTCAAATACATATTTTTCATGAGTGATGTTGGTCTGTTTTCTGTCTTTCAGTGGACCATTTCAGAGCTGGCCTGTTACACATACTCGTTGGTGGCTGTCCCACTGTATGACACACTCGGCACAGAGGCCATCAGCTACATTATCGACAAAGGTACATAAAGTGGCAGCTTCAAAAAATAACCACACCCAGCCTGCGGCGCTATCGTAGCACTCCAGATGAAGAGAAATGATACTGGTGCAGAGAGGTTAATTTGGTGCTGCCTGTTTCCCAGCTTCCATTTCAACAGTGATCTGCGACGTACCCGAAAAGGCTCGGATGATGCTGGACTGCGTCAGTGGAAAAGGGCGGACGATAAAGACGATTGTCCTCATGGAGGCGTTTGATGCTGAACTGGTGACACGTGGACAGGAGTGTGGCATTGAGATTATGAGTTTGAAGGAGTTTGAGGTGAGAATAACAGCCTTATCTTTTGTTGATGTTAGGTGCTTAATCTTTTTCAATGTATCTACTGAGCAACCACCAGCAGATATTCATGAAACAATTTGCCTTGCCTCCTGTTGTTACTATTCGAGTCGCACTCTTTCACACACTGAACTAAATGGAAATCAGACCCTGAGGTGTTGTGTGTTTAAAGCATGATTATTATCAGCACTTCCTGCGTGTGCAGTGTATCTCACTGTTTGCTTTGTATATTTTTTCAGGCCTTGGGGAAAGCCAACCACCAGAAACCTTTGGTGAGTTGAAACGGAACATCAAATTTGGCCTGATCATCACAGCTCTAAATTAAAAATATATTTAATTATTAATAATAAAAAGCTCTTAGTTCTTACCTCAGTTACTACACAGGGAATCCTCTTTCCAACTGTGACAATTTATTTGTCATGAGTGTGAGAGGAAGATTAGCTTTTAGACTGACCTAAAATTTAGTACATACATTTCTAAATCAATAGTCCATTACTATGAATCTGTGATCTGATTACAGCCCCCTACACCAGAGGACCTCGCAATTATCTGCTTTACATCAGGAACCACGGGTAACAAATTGTTATAACTTTTTGTCATGCTTATTTTTTTGTTCACCTCACGTATAATCATGATCATTGTTTTCCTTTCAGGAAACCCAAAAGGCGCAATGCTAACTCATGGAAGTGTGATCTCCAATACTGCAGCTTTCATTAAAGTAACCGAGGTAAACAAACACACTAGCTAGATCTGGAAGGCATAATATGTCAGTATTTAATCTTAAGACAAATGACTTTGTTCAGTAATGTATGTTTGATTCTCATCGTTTTGTTTTTAAGGTCCAAAGGTTCTTTGACTTACTCACTATAATCCCTCCAAACAGCATCCTCTGACTGTCCCACTGCTAAAATACATAAGAGAGATGATGAAAATGTTGATATGCTCATGTAATTCACAAGCAACCTCACTGCTGTGCACTCACAACAGTAAGCTTTGCAACCAGCAATTAATTCTCAGACTTTCTCACCATGGACCGTGTCTCCCAGGAAACATATAAGATCCATTCTTGGTGGAGGTAGCTGAGGCCGTGTAGGCTGGGAGGAAAACTACAGACAATACTTACAGTTGCTTTATTCTAATTTATGTTTTTGCTTACAGTTAAGGTTCTTTAAAAATAATATACAACCGAACATCAAAATAAGACGGTAAAGAGGGGTACCGTGTAAAGAAGCCAGTCTTTATCAGTTAATGTTTGGGGTAGAATTGGTGTATCAATTATGCAGAAATTTACACAGAACTGAGATTTTTGTTGTTGTTGGGTTTGGGATTATACCACTGATGATACCACTTTTATTTTATTTTTTTTGCCCTGAATTATGTTCCCCCGGCTTTTAACCCAAACCCACATCCATGCATTTGTGAGATGCAGATGAAACGAAACATATGTATTGAACTGTTTCATGGATCTTCTTAAAATCTAAAATCCCTCCCTCCCTTGTCTTACCTCTGCCTCCTCCTGTGTCTGTCCCTCCCCTCCCTCCTTCACTGTCTCCCTCCCTGCCTCCCCCGTGTATGGTGTTGTCCAGGGCAAACTGAAGCCCAACACTAAAGATGTGCTCATCTCCTTTCTCCCTTTGGCCCACATGTTTGAGAGGGTGGTGGAGGTACAGTTATTTGGCCTGCATACATGCATGTGTTTTGTTTTGTGTGTCCCCCGCAGATACACTGCATGCTGGACCTCCATGACATTCATGTGTCCTACCTCCCCCTAGCTCACATGTTTGAGAGGGTTGTACAGGTACGTGCTGGGCTTGTTTACCTCCAGAGTTGTGGCACAATGAACTAATAAGTGGAGTCATAGGACTGATTTAGTAAAATTCTAGTTTTGAGTTTGTGGTTTTTCTTAAAGGTCTGCTTGTATTTTGACAGCAACTGTATTATAAACAGATTTTATTTATAGATTATAGATTTGGGAATATTGATAACGTTGGTGCTCTGCTATTTACTTGGAATGAATATTTAGGATTAGCAGCATGTTTTCATGACTTACTTAACTTCTTCAGCCGGGTCTGTTTCTGAGTACAGACTGAAAACTCTACTAAAAGAAAAATTTTTGGCTGCATTTTAGCCGTTTTTTTCCGGAGACAAAATTAAATACTGATATGTTTGAGAAATTTGCAATTTCTTATGTATTTGTTATGTCTGTGTGTTAGTCTAGTATCAAAATTATTATTCTTGCATTTCATATTGACACAGGTACCAAAAATTTATTTGATCAGAATTTGTGGTTCATAAATGTTCCAGGAGTCTTTGACTTTCCCAATTTCTGAATTTGTGTGTTTAACAGTGTGTTTAAATAACAGTGTACTTGGCGCCACCTTGTGGACAAAATGACAGGTGTAACTTACACAAGCAGTAATAAGTTGCTCTCTTCTGACCAGGGCGTCATCCTCATCCATGGGGCTCGAATTGGCTATTTCCAAGGAGACATTCGACTTTTGATGGATGATTTGAAAACACTGAAGCCAACAGTCTTCCCTGTGGTCCCACGTCTCCTCAACCGCATGTTTGATAAGGTTTAAAACTGATTCACTAATTTCTTGTTGAACCTTCGTTTTTTGTTTAATATAAAATATGATTCTCTAGGGCCAACAAATGCCAGTGGTGCTCAAAATAAGTTTGTCTCAATTCTCTGCAGGTTTTTAGTCAAGCCAACACACCGCTGAAGAAATGGCTGCTTGATTTTGCTTTCAGGAGGAAGGAGGCAGAGCTTAAAAATGGTGTGGTTAGAAAGGACAGCATGTGGGACAAACTAATCTTCAAAAAAGTACAGGTGAGCATGGCATGTTTTTGTACAACTCTACAATTTCAGCGTAATTCTTGAAGGCACCCTAAAAGGAAAAATCATGGCTGATATGAGTCAGATATCATTGAGAGTTGAATCAGGATTGGTGCTCTTGCCGGAGTTTTCTGCCTTCTAAAAGGCAGTTTTTCCTCGCCGCTGTCGCCAAGTGCTCATGGGGGAATATTAGGTTCTCTATATTATAATTTAATTAAAGAGTTTGGTCTAGACCTGCTCTAACTGGAAAGTGTCATGAGATAACTTTTGTTGTGAATTGGCGCTATAAAAATAAATTGAATTGAATTGCTCTGTTAGCAGGTATGTACACAGAATGATTAAAAAAACAACAACAACAAAAAAAACTACTTTTACACATTTAGTTTTATATTACAATCCCACGTACTAAGTTCCTGTTTAAATCATAGGGTTAGGGAGTTGTGATGTAGAAGAAATGGTGTTAAGTGTTTCAGTGTAACGCTGCAAGTCTTCCTGTTTGTGTCTCACTTTGCAGGCGAGCCTGGGCGGCCGTGTGAGACTCATGATCACAGGAGCAGCTCCAGTGTCTCCAACCATCCTGACGTTCCTACGAGCTGCACTGGGCTGTCAGGTGAGCCACATCCACATGCCCATCTCATTTATCCATAAATGATTGTTTTGTTTTTATGACTGTCACTAAAAACAAAACATGCTCACGCTCCACAGTTTTATGAAGGCTACGGTCAGACTGAATGCACAGCCGGGTGCACCATGTCCCTTCCCGGGGACTGGAGTGCAGGTAACAGCGTGTCTAACAGCTTATGTGTAAAATTTATTTCTTGGAGTCATGGAACTAAACTGACTTTTGTGGCTCCAGGTCACGTCGGGCCTCCTTTGCCCTGCAATGCTGTCAAACTGGTGGATGTGCCAGAAATGAACTACTTTGCAGCCAATGGAGAAGGAGAGGTGAGAAAATGCTTTAGTAACAGTCAACTACATGCAGAGGATGGGAATTATTTCTAACTTATGATGATAAACAAAGAGCCTGAAGAGAAGCTCGTTAGCATGGTGGCACCGCATTAAAACCCAAAGGATCACCAAAGTGACTGACGACTCATCCTGAGGGGGACATGAATGTCTTCACCAAATTTAATGTCAATCAGTCCAACAGCTGTTGAAGACATTTAACTAAAAACAACAAATGTCAACATCATGGTGGCACTGAGGGAGTGTTCTTGAAACAACCAACATTAGTAGGATTGAGTGGGCAATAGTTTAGATGCCTAAAGCCGTGTCACAAGCATAGACAAAAATTTTACAATTTGTGCTACTGTAGAAGTAGTTTTTCATCCATGTCATCATCTCTCCCTCTAGGTGTGTGTCAAAGGACCAAATGTTTTCCAGGGATACCTGAAAGATCCTGAGAAAACAGCAGAGGCAATCGACCAGGACGGGTGGCTCCACACAGGAGACATTGGAAAATGGCTTCCTGTAAGCACAACAGACTGAAGGACTCTATTGATCTGTGATTACTGTCATTGTGGGGATATGTGTGAAGTCTAATGTCATAGCATCAGTTGCAACCTTAATTTCAAGGTGAGTTTCTCTCCTGGTTTGTTGCAGAACGGTACCCTGAAGATCACTGACAGAAAGAAGCACATTTTCAAGCTGGCACAAGGAGAATACATCGCCCCTGAGAAAATAGAAACCATCTATAACCTCAGTGATCCAGTGGCACAGATATTTGTTCATGGCGACAGCTTACAGGTCGGTAATTAATGTGAAACTGATCTAACGCTGAATGTCAGAAATAGTGTCAATATAATGTCAGTCATAAAAGACAGCAGTTTGGTACAGTTTGTGTTGCGCTGATCTTTCTGTTGTCTGTGTTGTAATTTTCAGGCGTGCCTGGTGGGGATAGTGGTACCTGACCCTGACTTTTTACCTATTTGGATCAAGAAAAAAGGGTTTGAAGGATCCTACTCTGAACTGTGCAAAAACAATGTGAGGTTTATTACCATCAGCAGCCCACAACACACAACCCCACTTCCTATACATGCTAACATTTCTCTGACTGTTCGTAGAATGTGAAGAATGCCATTCTGGAGGACATCCTGAGGTTGGGCAAAGACGCAGGACTCAAGTCTTTTGAGCAGGTGATTGTTGCCATGTTTGACTTTCATTCTTCTGCATTTGGTCCGGTAACATAAATGTCTTTAAATGCAACAACATATTTGATTCACAAATAATTCTTTACCCCTCATCTTCTTTCATCACATTGGAGCTGTTGATTAAATCAGTTTCATTGACTGTATAAATTGCCAACTGTTTTGATAACTGATTAGATGTTTAAAAGGCAGTTTTTGAGATAAAATGCCATAGTTACATCTTATCCACTGTAAAAAATATGCTGCTTTTCATTTTTTTGACTGGGCTGGACAAACAAGCATTCTGAAGATATCAGCTACAGCTTTAGAAGATTGTTGCAGACTCTGTATAATATTCCTTTTCATTCTTTGACACCCATCCTTCCTTTTTTTTTTTTGTCTGCAGGTGAGAGATATCGCATTACATCCTGAGTTGTTTTCCGTCCAGAACGGCCTGCTGACACCCACCCTGAAGGCCAAGAGGAATGAGCTTCGGAGCCACTTCAGAGAGCAAATTGATGAACTCTATGCCAAAATTAAGATGTAAACTGTCTATCGAGGAGTGCTGTGGGGTAGGTGACAATCATTCAGAGCAAGCAGCCAGAACCAAATAGTTTGTAGAGGAGGAATTCCCTCAATTTTTCTGCCAGTGACAATCCTCAGAATTTTGAGGGAATTAGTTTCAAACAAACTGAGTAAATGAGATTGAAGTACCTAATGTCCCAGCTTCGTCTCACACTTGTACCACTTAATCTTCCTAAATCAGTCCAGAAAATCCCAAACAAACCATTGTGTGTTACTGGTGTAATGTATCTATAAAGTTAGGATTAGGAACCACACAGGGGGAAATTATGTGACTTGCTCATGCCTTAAATGCCATTAAGCCTGACTCCTTCACAGTCAGAAAGGTCCAGCCCCTGAAAATATTTTTGCTTCTTTTTTTGTTTTTAAATTCTTGGGGAAATTCAGTAAAAAAAAAAAGAAAAAAAAATCAGATAAACAAGCTTTTACATTGGTGACAAATATCAACTATTTATATATCAGACTATTTAATGCTGTCTGTAATCTATTTAAGTTGCTATTTAATGTAATCATCAAACATGTAAATAGTGTATCTGCTTGAAAAGTCTATTTGTACGCAGGGTGCCTGATGTTCTGTAGCTGTGATTGCCTGCATTCCCTTGTTTCTCAGTCTATAGGCTAAAGGACTGATAAACCTGTTTTAGTGCACAATGTAGTTGATAGCCTATTGGGAATCTTGTTGGTTGACAGAATTTTTGTTCCTATTTGGTTGTTTTTGTTTTCTTTTTAAATATTGCATGGAAAATAGTGAATCTTAGTATACTGTACAGTAGCTCCTTCAGTGCCACAAGTTGCAGGATCAAGCTGCATAATGTAATTTGTAAAATGCACAAATCTTCTTGGGAAGTATATGTGTATCACAGTTCATTTAAAGAAAACTGTTTTTGCAAAATTAATTCCACATCTTCATCAAGATTTCACATAAATTTTTTCACTTACAGTCTTGTGAAACTACTGGAGCACCATTTCAGCAATTTGGTTGCGAATTCAAATTTTTGATTGCATTATGATCATTACGTACATTGCATTGTGTCGAGGACTCCTCAACGGTTAAAGCCATATTGTTGTTGCTGTTGTTTTTTAACGTTTATGATATCAAAAGGACAAAGATGCTGTTTTTGTGCTGGAGTTATAAGTACAATATCTTTATCTGTCAGCTGTACCAAATAAATATTTTCTCCAAAAGTTTTTTGTTTAGTTTTTGTTTTGTTGTAAATGTCAATAAAGTGCATTAATGCTTTCATCTTGGCAATACTTTCAAAGCTCCCATTTAGCCTTTAGAAACTCTTTTAAACATTTAATATGGTTTATAACACCCTAATGTATTTATAAGCAGATATGAGGACATGTTTTAAGAAGACATTATTACAACAAAATGTTTATCTGGCGCCACATGTCCACAGGAGGGCTTACGTTTGTTAACAAATGCACTAATAAACGCTGCTTACAATCTGCTTACAACTACAAAGCATTTGTGTATTTTTTATATTGCTCATAGATGCTAAATAGGACTAAATTTGATTCTGTACAACCAGTGCAAAAGAACACAAACCTCACCGTCTACTGGGAATCAAAATCTGCCATACATTTGAGCAGGAGCTGATCAGAGATATCCCCGCTGTTTTGTTCAAAGACTTCCAGGCTCTCCAGATAGTCCTGGTCATCCTGCCCGTCTCCCCAGACATCAGCAGATTCCTTCTCTGGACACACTGTGCTATGTGGAGCCTGCTTCGGTGTCTGGCTGGGTTCAATGTTGCCAGTATCATCCATTAAGTAATCCTGGTCTTCATCATCCTGTCAGTGAACAGAAGACTTGGTGAAGCTGCGTTTGAGCTTTGAAAAACATGAAAACAGACATTCTTGGCAAATTAGTTGGTCTAGTGAAAGTAAAGCAAACTAACCAGTGTCATGATGTAGCTGACACAGATCTCCTGTGGCAGTGGGTAACCTGTAACATTAGAAATGTTTATCTCACACATGTGCCCTTGAGGTGTTTAAAATAGATTATAAAAAGGCAGTATGGCAGCTCTTGGGCTCATGACATACTGGAGGACCTGAAGTTCTTGCACTCAGGGTCGTGACACTTCTGGTACCATACTTCCTCCTTGAGATCTACAACAATCCTGCAGAGGAGGATGAGACCAAATCAGAAGTGCAGACAAGCAAAACATCACAAACTATGATTATCGCTTCACAGTTACAAGCATCCTTGTGCCAGTCAAGTTTCTGTTTACATGTCTGTCCAGACTCATTTATGTAATGACTGATAAATTGTTTTGTTTTAGGGTGCAACAACAGTCAACTTAAGCTTAATACCCACAAAACCAATGAGCCGGTGGTGTGCTTCAAATACAGATGCTGTTGCAAAGCTACAAATTCTAAGTCACAGAGGCTTCACACACATCTTCAACTCAGCCACACAGCCTAAAGGGGGATACCCAAAACTGTTGTCAGCAAGTATCAAATGTGAAATACAGAGTCAGCCAAAATAATGTATACACACATCAGGAAATGTGTGGGTAATGCCATCTGTTGGGAAAACATTGTACAACGGTACACAGTGTTATCAGAATTTGATCTTTGAAAGAGGTATCTATATGTATAGAAGTACTTACACAAATTAAATATTTATGCATGTTTTTCTTTTCCTGATGTGTGTATATATTATTTTGGCTGACTCTGTACAGTCACGATCTCCCCTTCTGTTCATGAGTTATGGTGCTGAATAATGGAGTTGACCTTTAACCATTTGGATATAAAATGTTATCACTTCATTATTTTCACAGAGGTGTAAAAAATGTCAACAAAACATGAAAGATACATACATGATGTTGTTGCTTTTATGAAACCTTCCTACATTTTCACACCAGCGGTATTTTGCAATGTCGTAGACAAGCAGTTGTTCAGCAGCAAAGTAGTTCCATCGTCTGATGCCTGTTGGAGTGATACAAAAGTCCTGAAATTACTGAAACTGTTACAGTCACTCAATGTAGTCACTCAGTGTAGGACAAACGGTCCTGCAATCCTACATTTAGGGAGATTTTACTGGTGAAACTGGCGAATGAGTGCACATTATTGCACATGAAAACTTGTGAGAAAGAAAATCAGTAATGTGGACAGGATTAACTCCTCCTGCTATAGGAGAATATCAGGATGGTGACTTGATGCTGTCACAAGTATTACATCCTTGTGAACTGATCATTTATTTTGTAATCTGTTAATCAAACATGAGGGTTTTCTTCTATTTTCTTTTACAGATGTGCAAACCTAATGTTTGTGGGCTTTGGATTACTGGTCAAACAACACAAAACACCTGAAGTTCACATTCACCTAATCATTGATCAGTTAACAGAGAAAATGATCAGCAGATTGATCGATGCTGAAAATGATCGTTACTTGCAGTCCTACGTCCCAAACTAGACATGCAAATGTTTTGAAAGTCCTTTTTTTTTGACAAAATCATATCCTGAATCAGTCACAACACTTACTTCCATATAGTCCGTCCTTTTTAACCAGAGTTAATACGAAGTTATCCACTTCTTGATGAGGGGATGACAGGCAGCCAGAAAGTGAGTCTGCAAGTTAAGAATGGGTCAAAATATTACACACAAATTAAAATTATGTCAAAAAATATACTGACACACTGATTGATTATATAATACACTGCATGCGTATGCACAATATAGAGAGAAGCCTCCGTCATCAGTTCATCGTTACCTGCACTTGTGGCAGATCCCTGCTGGCAGTGAGGTTGCTGTGAGGTTTTGGTTTCCTTTGTTTCTGGCACATCCCATGTGAGAATTCTCTGACCTGTGAAACTAATGGTACATCGAAATTAGCTTTAATTCTGGGGCTTGATGAAGGTAATAACTTCAGCTGAGTTAATGGTGTTCAATGTACCTCAAATTACAGACTAAAGAAGCCAAGAATACACTTTCCTCCACAGAAATTCCCTTCTCAGGTTTGGCAACAAATTTGTTGTCATCTGCCACCGTGAATGCTGCGTTCTTTCCTACTTTTGATGACTTGTAAAGGCGGAAATTTCTGTTCTTGGTGTAAACACCTGTTTGTTTTTTAAAAATGAAAACCATAGTTACATATCCATATGTACATCCTGGAAAGGTACACAAAAAATATAAAAGAAGTTCTGAAAACATCAACAGAAGAGTTTAACCTTGTCTGATTTAGAGGTAAAAAAGGACAAGCAGATTTCTCTTACCAAGGTCAACAAAGAGACAGTCTTGGCCATCCTTGTTTTTCACCCAGAGGAAGCTGAGGTCTCTCTCTTCTCGCTTGTGCCTCTTAGTCTGTGGACTCTCAGCCATCTCATCTGCTGATTTCCCCATTGAAACAGCATGTGTTCTGCTGTCAGTATATCATTGTGAAATATTACAAAACATGATCAAAGCAGAGAAGTTAAAAATTATTTATTTTCACAGGTATGAAAAACAAACCGTGTTTCATTATTTTCTGCCACTGATTTCATCCCAACATTCAGGCAACTTTCGCTTTTGGTTGTGCTCAGGACTGGTTGAAGAATAGCATGAATAAACCTACCTAAAGAAAAAAAAAAACACATATGAATGGAAGTTACATATGGGTAAAAATGATGTTGCCTCCATGCAACATGGAACATACCCACATGTATATTGTCTTTGAAAGCGGCGTTGTGGAGACCAAAGATGAGATGTCGACTGAACTTCACTTCTGTGCTGGAGTCAAGATTGAGGACATCATTTGTGGTGCACTTAACCCCATAAACTTCCATCAACTTGTCACAAACATACTGTCAACATACAAACACACAAAGAGGTAAATACATTGTACATCCTGTCTACATGACCAACATGATCGACTACACGTATTGTATAAAGGTGTTTCCTACATATGTGACAGAAGCAACTTTAATCCATCGCTTTTTCACAGTTTAGCATTTCTGACATTATTTCTAAAGTCAACAACTCTAATCTACAACCAAAGACATTACCAGTAATCCTTACCTTATCTGAAGCTTCATGAGCAGAACTCAAGAAGCTTCTTGGATGAGAGGCAAAACATCTTCAAAGACATTTTACCAAGTTCAGTTGTGCTCGATTCAATCTTTTTGAGACACGTGAATTCAATATTATAATAAATAATACTTTTGTCTATAAAGTGTACTTCTCCTCAGAAACTCTTTCCAGAGCGAAAAATATATACACACTTACTTACTGAAAGAAAGCTACAGTCCAAACCACTAAAATGTGGCAGAAAATTTAATTAAATGCCCTACATTTAGAGAATACTCAAAAGGTCCTAAAAAAACACTCTTTCAGTTTGGCAACCCCTAAATATAGTGGTGCCTTACAGTTTGAAATAAGAGAGTAAAGATTAAAGATTTACAAGAAATGGATGAATTTATTTTTCCTTGATTGACCTTTTGATTATTACTGCTCCTGTATCACTTCCTAGTCAAATGGACACTGCTATAACATAATCTTTGGCTTTATAAATGTTAACTGAACAGAATCTGAGTCCATCTTGTCTGTATATGAAGCACACTGCTAGATAATAATATGTTTGAACAGAGTGAAGCAAGATACACTGTCAATGAAAATGAAAAAACCCTTACCTGGATAAGCGAAGAAACCATAGTTTTCCCATCAGCGCCTTTGTTTGTGGGCTTGTAAAACTCTAAGTCAAAGTAAAGCTTGCAGACAGTGCCCTCCGGTATCACTTCATAGCAGTGCATCAAGGACTGAGGGTATGTCCTGGAAAAAATAAATAAATAAATAACAATCAAGAGACAAAACTCCATCAATGCACCTCATCACATTTTTTACAAACACACAAAAGAAGGTCCACCTTCTTTTGCAATGTAGAACTGATATTTACCTGTAATAATGCCACAGCTCACTGTAACTGGTAACCAGGTAAATCCTTTGACCCAGGGATGTATCTTCTTTTTCAAGTGCAAATACATGAACAATCTAGGGATTGCAAGTCACAAATCTCAGCATTTTTTTTCTTCACACACAGAAACACGTTGAAAAAACGATAATGAGGCAGTCCAGTGTCAGCAAAGTCTTGCGTTACCTCTTTGCAGCCCCGAGCGAAACTGATCGCCATGTTTTGGCGAGGAAAGAGCTTCCAAACGGAGGAAGGCTGGCATGGCCACAGTCGAGGTTTGTAGCGTGTGGTCAAAGGATTCAGCTGGAATGACTGAGCAAGCTGCTCAACTTTCTTCAGTCGGTCTCCCCACTTCCTCATCCTCAAGTGATTATTGATTTGTGAAGGTCATTCTTAAACCTGAAAAACTGCATTATACAGAGAGATGCTAATGCTCCTTTATCATCACTGATAAAAATGAGTTAAGTGACATTACAAATTACATCCTCTAAAATGATCATACATTTGAACTAACACCTTGAGTTAATAGTTTTGGCAAAAACTGAACATTAAAACCTAAATGACGTTCGACTTTAATTGAGCCAAGCTGAAAAATATGTACTTTTACCTTACCTCAAAAAAATTTTGAATGTAGGACTTTTACCTGGAGTATATATGTACTGCAGTGCTGCTATTTTTACTCTGTACTAGAAAAAGTATTCATATACTACACTAAATATACTCAAGAATACCACAACTGAAATATTGCAATTACAAGTAAAATTACGTTTCATTAGCACTAACCGAAAGCACCCATTACAAAGGCCCCTGTCAAGAGACATGTTATTATGTAAAAACGTTATATTATGATGAAACATGTTTTATATTTCCTTTATGTCTTCAAATTTTTAACCTGCAATGCAACTAGTGCAGTAAAACTACTACTGTTTCTGATACGTAGTGAAGTAGAAGCAGAAATATACAATTTAACTACTCAAGTGTAAGTACCTTAAAAAAGTCAAGTTACTTCTGTAATTAGCTAGTAAATGTCCATGACACTGCGTTTTCATCTAGGTTAAATGTTCTGAATAATTAACTTGTTCCATCACTGTAGACTGACCTACGGAAATAACGTTCAAAATCCAACTAAACTGAAACGTCAACTACTCACTCGAGTGTCAACAGTGACGCTGATTTCGCTAGCACAAATTTAACGTTAGTGTACGGCGTCTTGAGGAGTAAGTTAGCCATAACTCACCTGTAGGCTGAGTGGCAAAACAGTTCAGTGGGATACGTTGCTGCTATTGTGTTTGTATCAACAGTTAACTCAGTCACTCGGCGAAAACAGAATTATACAAACTTAAGTCATGGCGTCTTTGTTTTTCTTTTTGGCGCGTCTTTAACCGGAAACAGAGCTATTTCCGATCACAAAACGTAGTCGTACAGAAGCAGATAACGATACTGATTTTGACTGTCCCTGTTAGTAAGGATTAGATAAATCCATATAACGAAGTGTGGTCTAATAATAAAAGAAAATGAGAACATGGTTAAAGAACAACCAGCGTAAACGTACATTGCCATCGCAAGGTGACTTCCGGCTACAAAATAAGAGCCTTTCAGCACGTATGCTGTACGACATACTGTATACTCCATATTGATGCCATATTAAAATGTGCGGTTAGTGGTTAGCATCTTGCCTGTAGCTTTAGTGACTACTGGTGAATGTGGTAAAGTGATAACGTGTTTGAAGACGTTATAAAGTGTCCTTTCAGGCGTCTTTCCAGTGGTGAAAATGTGATAAAGTTCTATTTAGGGCGCCCTTTTTTGCCCCTGCCCCTGAGACAACTCGATTCTGCCTCTAGCATATCATGCTGTTGAAAAGATGTACATAGTTTTGTGAGCTGAATGAAGTATCTTACAGCTGTGTACAATGTTTTTGGATTTATTTAAGGCTGTTTAAAGTAAGTCCTGTAAATTAAATAAAACATTCCTCTTCGTCCTCCCACTCAAACTGAACTCACTCCCACTACAAATCTGAGCCTCGGCAGGCTCACACTTTCCCAACAAGGAAGGAAGGAAAGGAGTGGAGGTCAAAATAACCTTGCAGAACAGGATTCTGGTGTTCACAAGTCCCATCTCTAGGGACCACCAAAGAAAACAATACTACCTACAGAAGAGTAATCAGGTGAATATTGTCCATTAGGAAGTGTTATTTTAATGAATCACCAAAATACAGATTTGGCTTAAAAAGATTTTTTCTGTTATTGTTTTTCCTACTAAAGATTCTATTCAAAGGATCAATACTACATTTATCTTGAAGTAATATTTATTACTTAATAGTATATAAATATATTCTTTCAATACTCAGTGATATATGGGTGATTTATGTTATAATTGCAAGCAACAACAAATTCACTCGTGTATCATTTAGCTGGACAAAAGGAAATCAGAAGTTTTGATATGAATGGATTATCACATTTCCCACAATCAAAGAAAAAATATTCAGTTAGTTCATTTTCAGTCAAGTGCTAAATTGCCTGAATAATCTTAAAGCCAAACGCATTGCTCTGCACTGCACATAAAATCACAGAAGGTGAAATATAAAACTGGCTGAGGAAGAAACTGAACTGGACATGAACCAGCATTCACACTAATAAGGAGAAAAAACAGATGAATAAATGTATTGCTATGTTGGACTACTTTGTTTCCGCAGTTTCCACAGCTGCAGTAACTCAGTAGCACATAACAATCACATCAACATCTGGGCTTCCAGTGCAATGTTATTTCCTTACACAGGAAAAGGAGTTTCTTGCTGAGATAATAGTTCTGACTACTACCCACAGTGCCCTGCAGAGACTGATCACACCCCTGCAGTTCGATGTACATGGGCTTTATTTTTTGAGTCCCTCCCAGAAATTTATTTTCCGAAATTAAGGTATGTGCCTTTCAACATTTTCAACATTTGTTTTTCACTGAAGCGTTTAACCACCTGTGTTTATTTTTGCTGTATTCCATGGAAAGGAAACTGATGATGATGGCTTGACTGTTGTTCAAATGTCTGAGCAACTTCTTTGACTCGTGTTTCAGGCATTTGTGTAGATACAAGAAAGAGGAACTCTTCAAAATGTGGAACAAAAGAAAACTGCTTCTTGCTGCAGGGATTTTCATAGCTCTCTGCTACAAAGTAAGAATTACTTCTCTTACAACCTGTTACAATGTTATGTTAGGAAAAAAAGATCTCCTATTTTGAAACCATGTTTTATTTTCTTTACATAATTACAGGCGACAGGTAATAGGGAAAAACCACTGGACATGGCCCCAAATGCTGTAGATAGCCGGTACGATGGATGTCGTGAACAGGCCTTGGAGAAGTTTATCCATTCAGGCCTGCTAGAACAAGAGCTAAACGACAATGTATTATTCCAGAATACATGGAAAGAGGAGAAATGTTCAGATGTAATCCCTGGAAAAACAATAAATCATACTAAGGCACAATTGGCTTATACATCTGTTGGTACAAATTTTCTGAAGACCTTTAACAATGCAGTGGAGACAATGGGGGTAAATGTCAGCACCTACGAAAACAACTTCCATTTCAAGTCTCTTCACTTCCTGCTCATGGATTCAATGACGGCGATGCCTTCAGAGAAATGCAAGACTGTGTATGCACTGCCAGAAGAACATTACACAGCAATAAAAGGCTCGAAAGTGAGATTAGGACGGTTCATCATAGCTCATTCAGACTCAAAACAAATGGAAGATCTTGACGGGCAAGTCCTATTGCGAATCACTTCTTGCTTCTTTGCCAACTCCATGATGAACATTTGCAAAAAAGAGGATGTCATACTCTTATCTCCAGCTGAAGTGTTCACAGTGGAGGATGTACAGGACATAACCGATGAAGTTGCAGACACTGAATACACTGAGATCTTTTTGAAGCACTCAGCAATATCCCCCTCAAACAAATGTTACATTTTTTCAAGGTAAGACTGACATCCTTTTCATAACATTGAAATGTTTTGCTCAATCCTGTGATTATTACAAACAGTGGCATACGTACAGTTGTATGTTCTTTATCTATACTGTGTATGTGATCTTTGTAATGTATATTTGAAATAGATACAAACACCTGGCAAAATAGATCGTTTAGTATTTCTTTAAAATCTTAAATAGAAATGGCTGACAATGAAGTCAGAGGTTCTTTAACAAACAGTCTTTTCTGAGTAATAATTGTTTTCCAATTGCTATTTTTAAATTGTGTATAAATCTAGATAATCTTACAAATGTGAAACTATAATTAAATGGATATTATACCTTCAATAATTATGTTCGTGCACCTAAAAAGACAGATAAATTGCTGTATTATAAGACACCAAACCAGTAATTTGCAAGCATATGTCAACACTGAGCCTTTAAATTCAGTAATTAGTGTTAAATTTCTATCTTTACTACAAAGAGATTTGTCTTATACTGTGTTATCTTTAATCTGTTCTGTAAATAAACAGTTAAATTATATTTTCATCAAGAAAAGCAGAGGAGCAAATTTTGCTGATGTGGATTTTTTATTTAGACCAGCACTGTCTGATGTTTCCCTCACAAGCAGTTCGACCAACAAACGAGAATTCATCTTCATGCAGAACCATGAGGATACGGGTTTTCAGAGCCTTTAAAGTTTTCTGTGGTAATCATTTCTGCCTCTCTCTCTCTTTGTTTCCCTGTCTCCAGGTCTCCAGCTAATGCCTGCAGCCGGTGGATTGTGCTGGTGCTTGTGGCTTTATCTCTTTTTACTTTCTTTACCTGTTGAGCAGAAGAGTCAGCGTCTGAGATTTCTGCCTATCAATGTGCTGCAAGCTTTTGTAGTTGGCTTCCAAAATATCGCTTTTGTTACAACATTTTCTATTTCTTTATGTGTATCAGCAAAAATATATAAGCCTGCTAATGTCAATAGCACTGAGTTGAAGCATTTTATACCTTTAGTAGACAGTTTTAAGTAGAGAAATGACAGGGAATGAGTTCAGATAGAGAGAGAAGAGGGCTGGGTACACTGAGTATGTCTGTGCAGTTCACGGACAGCACCCTGATCCCTATAGACCACCAGAGTGCCCTGAACTAAGGCAGTTTCAGCTAGAATAATATCAGCTTTTAAATGTATGAGCTTAAAAGTACATAACCAAATAAACTGGTCGAACTGCCCTTGTCTTGCATCATTCTTTCACGCTGATATGTTTGCTCCATGGACTGACCTAGGAGTGATTTGTTCTACAATGACAGTTTGTAGAGAGTAGAGAGTGAAGTAACCAATTGCAGGCTGAAGCCCACACCACACTGAATCAGCTGTTCAAGTCTAGTTGACATTTTCAGAGAGCAAATGTACATTTTGAAGTTGCACCGGCTTACAATGACGCAGATTGAATTCGGGTTTGTTTGCAGTTTGTAGACTTTTGAGTGTAACCCTGTATCACATCACTAAATCATGAGTTTTGATTGAGTAGAGTCATGAGTGTTTTCTGATCTGACACCACTGTCATTAAACATAATTTAAATAAATGTAACAAACTGGTTAATCCCAAACAAAGGCAATCTAAGCTTTTATTATTTTTTTTATCTTAAGACAACAATAAAACACAAACTCAGTGTAAAGGTTATATAGAATATGTGTCTATGTTTGCGTCTGCACCAGAATATCAAAATATTGTACGTACAGTTACTATATACAAAACAAACAAACAAAAACAAAAACATACCTGCAGTAAACACTAACTCTTAAACCAGTCCATTTTAAAATGCCACATTCTTTCTAACCAACAAACATTACAGCAGCAAGCACTTGTGAATTTACATTCTGTTACAAATTGTAGGTAACATCCAACAGGGATCATTTAATATCAGTGTCACTATAATAGATGTATGGGTATTATCTCTGCTAGAGCAGCTTCAGTACTGTTCTGGCGGTGACTGTTGATGAAATCCACTGAGTAATGATCTGATATCATTAAATATATGTCTTCTGTGAGTGCAGCATTTAGTGAAATTCATTCACAGCTATGTTACATAACAGAATAGAGAGAGGAACATGAAACAAAGTGATTAAAAAATGTCAAAAGCAGCTTAAAGTATTTAGTTCAAGATACCCAAATAAATGATTTTGAGCTCGGGGAGATATTTTACCTGCAGAGGTGAAACAATGCTCATAAAAGTTGTGTATTTGTTGTTTTAACAGAGAAGTTGATAAGAACCACTGATGTACCACTGCCTTTTTACACAAGTGAAAAAAATATAAATAAATAAATACATTAAATATATCAGAAACATATTTAAACTATGTACATATAATAATACAGAAAATACTTTCAAATTATTAATCAAAATGAATCATACAAAAAAGTACAGTATACAAACAACTATGCAACATCACCTGTGATAGACATAATTTGGTGACACCTGTATTAATGAAACACTAAAAACTTTACTCTAACGTTCAATATCTTCACATTAATCAATTGTCTCTCATTGACTTTTGGAATTTTGAAAAATTTTGACTTTCCTTACATTATTTACACATCTATTTACACATCAAGCACGTCCACTTTGATACATTAAGATAAAAATAATAAATAAATAATAAATTGGTAAGATTGTGCACTGTGCCCCCCTCCCCCCCCAAAAATTAGCAGCATTTTATAATCAAATAAACTTTTCTTGAAATAAAAGGCATTAATGAAAAAAAAAATCAGATATTATGTTTTATCTAATATAACAAAATTAAACTGATGCCAAATTAGCTTTTAGCACTTCCTGTTTGAAATGTATGCATGGATGTACAGACAGCCATCACTGGAGTACGCTGATACTGAAAAAATGTAAAAACACAATGATTCTCAGGCAAGTTTGGCAGTTATAAGGAATGTCTTTTTTTGATTACATTTAGGCAAGTTTATGAATGTTTAGTTGTGTGATGATAATATCAAAAAGTATAAGTCACACTGAATCTAAAAATACACACCATGTCAGTTAAGACCTCAGGCCTCAGGAGCCTCAGCCAAGTCAGAAAGACTGTGGCCACCGCAGACACAATCTTTCTGAGACACACCTGCGGTCCATCGTGACCAAAACCTCATACCACAGGTACAGTTTTGTTAATCAGCAAAGCCCATGACCCCTAATGGCACTGACACTTAATCCACTGTTAAGTTAAGCTACACATTTTATATTAACATAAAAGTCTGCACCACTCAACTCACTGTGTTACATTAACGCACAGCTTCTAACTTGGAAACTACAAATGTTCTTTACACATCATGGATCCCTGCACAAACATGTACGACTCTTTCATTTGTATTAAGCAGTTACATTGCACATTTTTCTTCCTTATTTACAATTTTGTGTGCTTTATTTTGCTTCTGCTTTAGATTATCTACCGATAGTGTTTATTGTGACGCACCAAAACATGATGGAAAATTCCTCGTATGTGAAAATCTGCTTGGCAATCAGCCTAATTTTGGCTCTTTTAAAGTACCCCAATTGCCTCAATGAGCTTCACAGCCACTTCCTGTTAGTACATTAACATGCAACTGTCCCTTTCGCCTCACACAGTCATGTACAAACACTGCCCAGGTTTATAAATGATCACCACACTCATCAGTGTTAATTAATATTAATCAGCTCAAGTGAACAAAAACAGTCCAATCAGCTGCAATGTGTCCAGTGGAGACAACTAATGGACTTTATTGTTGGGCTCGGAGTTAAGTCTTGACCTGTTTCCGTGGGAACGAGTGCTCTTGTCTTTGCTGAGGATGCTGGTGTCGACCCGAGAGAGGGTGCACATGCTGCTCTGGTGACCAGGGCGAAGTCGCGTGTTTCGGAGCTCCAGCTCATCGTAGCTTGAGATCCGGACAAAGGGACACCAGCGGAAAACACGTTTGAAGCCAGCTCGAAACCTGCACCCAGATTATATCGAGAATTTCCCCACTACAGAACTAATAAAGGTTTATCTTATCTTATACAGAAACTACACGTGTGTTTTGGGTTGTGTGGGAAGCGTATTGGTTCTCACCTGCTGTTGAGGCAGCAGTAGATGATGGGGTTGTACATGGTGGAGCTCATCGCCAGCCACAGCACTGACAGGTAGACCTGCTGGATGTACTTCCACTTGATGAGTTGCTTGTTGAGACCCGTCACAATGAAGTAGACATGATAGGGCAGCCAGCAGAGGGCAAATGTCACCACTACGATAATCATCATCTTGACCACCTAAGAGAGAGAGAGAGAGAAATAAAATAAAATTAGGCACAGGTGACAACAATCCTGCCAAGAGTTTTAATATTTCTAGTCTGATGGCAATCTGGAAAATGTTTTGGGGCGAGAAAAATACTATTATAGTAAGGACTGCTGGCATCAGTGTCTCCACTTCCACTGTATGAAAGGTGAAGCCAAAATACGAGCACCATCTTGTGATGTCATGCAGAACCAGAGCCTCTGCAGCAGCGATTAGACGGTGGAGCCCACACCCATGCCTGACCCAGTCATAATGCTACATCCCCTTTTATACCAAATAAATAAACTTATGAGAAAAATGAATGCTTGAACAGACATTACAGTGATAAGAACTACCCAAAATGACAGAAATAATTTTATTTTAGATGTACATTGAGTTTTTATTTTGGCTCATGTCTCATCGGCTGACATGCAGGGGGCGGAGTTTAGATATGTTTATATACAGTCAATGGCCAGGATGGAAGGGCTGAAAAGGAGAGAAAAAGATGTCTTTACAAATATACCAGGCTCTTCAGCTGGAGATGTCATTTCACTGTGACTTTGAACGTCTGTAGCTATGACAGTTATGGACGCTGTCTGTGAAGTCTCAAGTGCATTGTCAGTTTTCTTTCATTCCGATCACATTGGTGTTTCATTTTAATGAGTTCAGAATCATATCAACAGAGGGAAAGGTCAGTGATGACGCACCTGACCCAGTCGGTTTCAGGTAGGACGAATGAGAGAGCGACACAGACCTCATCAGAGTGTTGCAATACAATAACGGAGTTATATATTGTGTGTGTGTGTGTGTGTGTGTGTGTGTGTGTGTGTGTGGGGGGGGGGGGTGTTGTTGTTAAAAGGAGCAGGCAGCTATTATACCATCAGCAGAAGCTCAGCTGCTAGATGGAGATGAGAGCAACTTCCTCTTATCTGCAGCCCAGATGGCATCTTGTCAGCGTGGGCCTTTGAATCAGGCCTGACATTGTCTTGTAGCTTTGTTTCCTGACATTTACAAATCCCTTTTATCTCACACAGCTCAATTTGGCCAGCTTGCCTTTGATGATCTTTTTTTCTATAAAGCCCTCAAAAAGATAGTGTAAATGGCAAACCCGCACCTGACTCTGCCTCTGTTTCTGCGCACTGAATGTGTTTGTGGTACCAAAACAGTATTCCAAATGTGAGACCAGAGGGGAAAACTATTTTCAAGTTTGCAGCTTATGTTGTTGCAGATGATAATTTGAACTTTGTCAGAAGTTACTGATAAGCAGTTTAGATCATTATTTCCATAATTTATATTTTAGACAGCCTAACTCCTTGTGCTGTCTCTTTGAATAATCCGAAATGTTGCAGTATTTGTGCTGTTTATCAATAGTCTCTGGCGCTAATCTCAGGGCTATCGTGATACACGCTCGTCATGACAGCTGTGATGACCTTAATCCCTTTTTAACCCGACCCACGCAGTAGGCTGATGACGTCTGACTGCAGTGGAACAAGTGCCTCCTGAGGCTTTTCTCTTCTTCTGGGGTGCACTTAAAAATGAAGAAGTTATGTCTGCAGAAATCTCTTGACAACAAGAAGTGCACTTGTATCAACTGAGGTACATTTCCTGTTTGTGGTTTTCAGAGTGAATTCTCTTCAGTGCACTGAACTAAATGTGCTGTGCAGCTCTGCATGACACATTCCTGACCTGAGCTATAAGTGTGTTTTCACACAGCAGAGACCAGCTTGTATTTGTTTTAGTTGCCTGTGACGTGTGTTTCGCTCCCTCCCCAACCAGCAGAGGTCTTTCTAAACATGTGGATCTGTAGTGCAGTTGTGGTCCAACGTCCCTGTTCCTGGCAGATTATAATGTAGAATACATTAAAGTTTTTCCTTTGTTTTATTTAATGTAAGATGGTATAGTGTGGGTTAAGATACAACAGAGTTATGATTTTCCTCTCTGTCTTTTAAGGAGTTTTTGTCTTATTTTTAGAAGAGAGAAAATCAGCCTGGAAGCTTTTTCTTGGATAGCCTTTGTAATATTTAGCCAACTCAAGTTGGTTTGTTGTTTATTTTCTGTAAAGCTTTTGCGTTTCCTCGTCAGATAAACGCTCTCAATGCGGAGATGCTTTCCAGCAAAGAGTCTCGAACTTCAGTCCTTCATCTCCCTACATGTTTTGTGTTCACTTTATTCTTTATTTGGATCCCAGTTAACTTCCACAAAGTTGTTGCTAATCTTCCTGAGGTCCACACAAAAACAGTCACAATAAAAACAACCAATAATCTAAAATCACATGAAAAAGGCAAGACAAGCCAGATATTAAGATAAGAATGTAAGTGACTCATACTTTACATATGAAACAATAAGCAGTAGCCTATAATAAGAACTGACACAAAAATCTAAAGTTTTTGTTTTATTACACTTACTCATTCACTGTCCTGTAGAATTTGTAGACCAACATACGTTCATATTTTCCAGTTACATATGATTTTTGTTGGTCTATCATTAAAAACTAAAATTATTAATTTTTAAAATTAATTAATTATTGTATATATATATATATATATATATATATATATATATATATATATATATATATATTATAAATATAATATATTTTTTTATTATTGAATTTCCCTCGAGATCAATAAAGTATCTATCTATCTATCTAAAATTTTCATTCAGTTTGGTGATTTACATTTAAGGCTAAATTTTATGTACGTGTGTATGTGATCTGGTCACAAACGCACCTGTACGCCTCCCGTCCAAAGACTGTCTTAACTGAAAAGGTAAGTACAGAGTGCAAGTGCGCTGAATAAACGTGGTTCTCACCTTCCGTTTGGCTCGGAGCTGTCCGTGATAGTTATCAGACGAGTCTCCTGGGATCTCCCCTCCCCATAGAGTCACTCCCACGATGGTGTAAGTGATGCCCATCACTGCTAAGGGCAGCGCGTAGACCAGAACTGTCACTATCATATGATACCTGCAAACATGGAAAATTTTAATTGGTGCTCAGTGAGAAGTAGGATCGAACAGAGACCTATCTGGAGCTCATGAGAGAGACCACCGGATGATGCACAGAGAAACCACGTAAGATTAAAAAAAGAAAAAGAAAGCGTCAGCGTCTCACTGCTCTCACATGAAGGGGTCGTCGGCCATGCGGGGCCAGGCCACGTAGCAGAGAGTCCTGCGGGGCAGAGCTCGGGTGGTGGAGAAGTAGCAGAGCGGGAAGGCCATAACCACAGCCAGACTCCAGATACAGACGATGACTCCCGTGGTGGCTTTCGCTGACAGGCGAGGCTTCAGGGGGTGGATGATGGCCATGTACCTGCAGGTCGGAGGTCACGACATACATCTTAGCTATGACTTTATGCTAGTAAAATCAATCATTATGTTACAAAACATAACAGTTTCTGTATGTTGCACTTAATACAAACATGATAAAGCTGTACATGAACTTGTAGGTTTATAGTCACGGCTGTTTGCAGGATGTCTTTCACTATTGATGAATGTGTGTGTGTGAAGAAAGACAAGTTCAGAGCCGTTTAATGACTTTCTGCAAAGGTCTCCCATCTGATATGAATTTTTCCTTTTAGAGCTATGACCCAGGAGGTAGAGCAGGTCACCAAACAGGCAGAGAGTAAGTGGTTCAGTCCCTGGCCCCTGAGGTCTACATGTCATGTCAAAGTGTCCTTGGTCAAAACACTGAACCGCAGATTGCTCCCGATGGCTCTTCGACTGGTGTGTGTGAGTGTTTGTGCAAATGCTTAGCGCTCCTGATGTCACAGGTGTCACCTTGTGTGGTATCTTCTGAGCGGTCAGTGATGCTACATGAGCCCTGTAAGTACAGTCCATTCACCATGTATTACAGAAAGTGTATGAAACCCCGCAATAAGTCATACATTCTGTTATTGTGTTACTTATGGATGAAATTAAAGAAAAAGAAATGGTTTCATTGCTTGACATCTGTAGGAATACCTCCGAGGACCCCTGAGGGTCCGTGGACCCCACTTTGAGAACCACTGGTCTCTATATGTATGTGCAGATGTCATAAATCCTTTAATTTCCACTTCACCTTCATTTGAAAGATGGCTTCTATTTAATGTAGCTTTCTCTCAAGGAAATAAAAGTAAACTAAAACCAAATTTCTGAGTTCATTAAGTGAAATGATTGTGAAACGTCAAGTGTAAAACACCTCAAACCGTAAATTAATCTGGAGGCAAACGGAAGTATTCAATTTATATTCGTTAAAGACTCTGACTGATGACACTTCATCCCACCTGTCGATGGCTATCGCGGTCATGGAGTAGATGCTGGCGAACACCGCGGTCACAGGGAAGAAGTTGTGAAACCTGCAGTACACCTCTCCAAAGTACCACTCTCCGTGGGCCGCGTACACGAAGTTGATGAGCGTGTTGAACGCAGCCATCGAGACATCGGAGAAAGCCAAGTTCAGCAGGAAGTAGTTGGTGACAGTTCTCATCCGCTTGTGCGCCAGAATAATCCAAATCACGATCAGGTTTCCGAAAACCGCCACGGCCAACACTGTGCTGTAAGCCACCGACCACAGCGCGATGCGCCAGGCGGGCTGCACGAACTGGTTGGTCAGATTTCTGGTTGTGTTGGATTCGTCCCGTTCTGAGGCCATTCCTCAAGTGTCAGGATCAGTCGGGATCTGCTTCAGGGCGCAGCTGGCAGGCAGACATAAATCACTTTGGCACCTCCGATGCGCAACATACGCGCAAGAGTGTGAACATGTGACCAGTGAGAGAGGAGGAAAGAGAGAGAGAGAGAGAGAGAGAGAGAGAGAGAGAGAGATAGGGAGAGGGGCACGGGGGAGAGAGGGAGACAGGCAGAGAGAGAGAGAGAGAAGGAGAGAGAGAGGGAGACAGGCAGAGAGAGAGAGAGAGAGAGAGAGGGAGAGGGGCACGGGGATGGAGAGAGAGAGAGAGAGAGAGAGGCAGAGAGTAGGAGAGAGAGAGAGAGAGAGACGGGCAGAGAGACAGAGAGAGAGAAGGAGAGAGAGAGGGAGAGACAGAGAGACAGACAGGGAGAAGGAGAGAGAGAGAGAGAGAGAGGCAGAGAGGAGGAGAGAGAGAGAGACAGGCAGAGAGACAGAAAGAGAAAAGAGAGAGAGACAGGCAGAGAGACAGAAAGAGAGAAGGAGAGAGAAACAGAGAGACAGGCAGAGAGACAGAAAGAGAGAAGAGAGAGAGAGACAGGCAGAGAGACAGAAAGAGAGAAGGAGAGAGAAACAGAGAGACAGGCAGAGAGACAGAAAGAGAGAAGAGAGAGAGAGACAGGCAGAGAGACAGAAAGAGAGAAGGAGAGAGAAACAGAGAGACAGGCAGAGAGACAGAAAGAGAGAAGAGAGAGAGAGACAGGCAGAGAGACAGAAAGAGAGAAGGAGAGAGAAACAGAGAGACAGGCAGAGAGACAGAAAGAGAGAAGAGAGAGAGACAGGCAGAGAGACAGGCAGAGAGATAGAGAGAGAGAGAGGCAGAGAGAAGGGGAGAGAGAGAGAAGGGGGCATGGGGGAGAGGGAGGGAGAGAGACAGAGAGATAGACAGGCTCAGAGGAGGAGAGAGAGAGAGAGACAGGCAGAGAGAGAGAGAGAGAGAGAGAGTGAGAGACAGAGAGAGACAGACAGACAGACAGAGAGAGGGAGAGAGACAGACAGAGAGAAGGAGAAAGAGAGAGAGAGAGAGAGAGACGGGCAGAGAGAAGGAGAGAGAGAGACAGGCAGAGAGACAGACAGAGAGAAGGAGAGAGAAAGAGACAGGCAGAGAGTAGGCGAGAGAGAGAGAGAGGAGAGAGAGAGACAGACAGGCAGAGAGAGAGAGAGAGAGAAGGAGAGCGAGAGAGAGAGGCAGAGAGACAGACAGAGAGAAGGAGAGAGAGAGACTGACAGAGAGAGGGAGAGAGACAGAAAGAGAAGAGAGAGAGAAACAGAGAGACAGGCAGAGAGACAGAAAGAGAGAGAGAGAGAGAGACAGGCAGAGAGACAGAAAGAGAGAGAGAGAGAGACAGGCAGAGAGAAATGCTGTCGCGTTTGCATTAAAAATAAACTAAGCAAATGAATTAGGCAAATCTTTGCGTTTTTGAAGCCGAAAAATCACTGTAGTGGTGATAAAAATCTGAATTTTCAGTCAGTTGACCAATCAATGAATTAACTAATCATGTCAGCTTTACTTGTATGTAGAGTTGGGGAGTTTAATTTATAATAAAATATGCTTTCACTAAAGCTGTCAAATAATTGTAGTGAAATAAAAAAGACACAATACTTCCCTCTGAAATGTACTGCAGAAGAAGTAAACCGGCATGAAGTGAGAATAAGTACGAGGACCTCAGATCTGAACTGGCGCTGATCCGATGCGGATCAACAGGTGTGTATTGTGTTCCAGCCCACGAGACTACGGTCACGTCCTGGACCACAGCTGCAGTCTGAGGCCTTGGACGCGTGTGATGCAGTTAATCCTTAGTGCCATCTGAATAAAGCTTAAAAGGTTTCAGGATTTTATGTAGGCTGGACTGCATTATACAAGCATGAGCTCAAAACAGATTTAAGTGTAAAGGCTACTAAGTGACTTTCTGGATGTGACACTCGGGTAAAGAAACACTTTACTGAAAGACCATGTCTTCATGTTCCACCTCCAAAATCATTTGCAGATTTCTACAGAATATGCAGAATCTGTTTTCTCTCTGCAGACCGAACAGTCATAACAGACAAGAGGAAAAAACATGTGCAAAAGGGTCGTGCAGGAGAAATACATACTACATATATATACTGTATACAAACACCCAGATCTGACTCAATATTAGCAGGTACCCGAAGCTGAAGGATCAGGAGCAAATTTTAAAAAAAGGAACAGCCCTCCTTTCTACTCTTTCCAAAAAGAAAAACAATAACATCAGTCAGAGCCTTCGGCTTCGGGGCCCCCCTTACAACGTGGCCCTTGGGTACATTCACAGGAGGCCAATTCAGTAATCATCATTATCATGTAATTCTAAATCTTACTTATAAAATATTCATTTCAATCAAAAAATAGAAAAATGACCTGTCACGTTGCCATTGGTTCTATAAAACACTTTCACACACCCTGAACAGACACCCACCCAAAGTTGCGGAGTTGGGCTTGTGTCATGTTCATATGAGTGGGAAATGACGGGGACTAAAGCTCGGACATGTCCGAGAAGGGCCTGAAAGCCAAGCAAATGTGGACGCCTCGCAGGCGCCAAGTCAGCGTAATTAAACCAAAATTTAATTGATAATGGGTTATATTGCCAGTGCACAGTATTTTATTTCTCATGCGGACGACAACCTTTGGTGACATAACAGCTTCCACAATCAATCTCAATTAATGACGCAAACAGGTCACTAAACACACCACCGATTTGTTGATTTCAAAAGAGTCCGCTTGTTGAATAAAACAGAGGAAAACAGACTTCATAAAAATGAGCATATTGTAAAGATCATCCTACATGTTTGCTCTGTGGTGAACATACCCAAGTAAAATCAACTACACCACAGAGATCCCAAATCAGACTTCAAACTGAGGCCAGTGAAGGCATCTGCCACGCAGAGAAAACACCCAGCCAGTGTCTTTTCTCCTCCTGCTGGGTAGTTACTGCCAATTAGCATAAACTGTGCCAGCTGCTCTTGTTTTTATGAGCCGTTTGTGTTGTTCCGAGCCGTACTGTTGGGTCTAAAGCCAAAGTTTGGCACCGCACATTATAAAACACTTCCACTGAGGTGGATCTGGAGTCTCTTCAGAAAGCGCAAACTCACAAAAGCTGTGGAAAAAAAAAGACCACAAGAAGGTCAAAAAGTCTGTTTCCTCTCAGCAAGACCTCATTACCCAGAGGCCTCCTCTTTCGGGCCACTCCCTGTCTCAAATGTCACTGTTCAAATCACTTCTAAACACGCCCCGTCCCCCAGCTCCATCCTGAAAAGGTCACAAGCTATTAAGTAACAGCTCATAATATCATCGCCGCCATTAAAAATTATATTTCCTCCATTTAATATGAATAATTTAGGCATCATCTAATCACGAGGGAGTCACCAGTGGGGTGGATGAGTGCGTCTCTTTGTCTGCTACGTGATCTGCGTGCAGCACGGTGGCTTTTTATCTGACCAAAGCAAACAACAGCGAAATTGACTGATAAGAGGAGTTTGTGGAGATGTTTTCCATCATTTTGCTGTCTTTCATGACATCACCAGCTGTGTACAAACGTGGACGACATTCAGTCCGTGCTGTTGATGATTCTGTTGTGGTTTGTCTTAAACTGGACGGCTGAACAAATGCACGTATTTATTCATGTGGATTTTGAGGTGTTTGTACCTTCCCTGAGGGCTTCTGTCTTGTGCTACTTTATATTTGCACTGTAAATACTGCACATTTTACTCTTCTACATTTGTCTGACAGCTTTGGAGCCTTACAAAAAGTGAAAGTAAGGGATGAAAAGAACATTAAACACGTTAAATGTGTTAAATAAGATCCAAAAACATCTCACTTTTGTGAGATTGTCTTGCTGGTTGCCAACATACAAAACATAATTCAACACTAATAAATCTTTCAATACACGATAAAGTTTTTACATTATTTGAGGTTTTATACCAACATGCACTATTTAGACAAAAGTATTGGGACATTTGACCTTTACACTAACAGGGACTTAAATTACATCCCATTCTAAATACACAGACAACTTTGCAGCTATTACAGCTTCCACTCCTCAGGAAAGGCTTTCCACAAGATTTTGGAGCGTTTCTGTGGGAATTTTTGCCCGTTCATGCAGTAGAGCATTTGTGAGGTCAGACACTGATGTTGGACCAAAAAGCCTGACTCACAATCTGTTCCGGTTCATCCCAAAGGTGTTGGATGGGGTTGAGGTCAGGACTCTGTGTGGGCCAATCAAGTTCTTCCACACCAAACTCATCCAACCATGTCTTTATGGCTTTGTGCACTGGGGCACAGTCGTGCTGGAATACTATAATTAAATTGAATAACATATGTGTTGCATGTGCAAACATACCAATTACAGGTCAAAAAATTGCTAAATTTGTCTGTATTATAAAAAATAATCTCTTATTTCTCAGCTCAGCTAAATGATCTGGCTCACTAAAAAGACCTAAAAAGGCAATCCTATCACTAAGACAAGGAGGAGTCACACGCCTAAAGGGCAGAGTTATATAATCCAGGGGGAGGGGTCTAGACATCAGTGAAAGTCTCTGTGATGGTGCAGGGAGAGTGAGATTTGGGATTAGCTCGAGTGAGACTGGTTTAGATCAGTTTACAAGTGTGATTTTTCCAACAAGTTTCAAAAACTTATATTTTGTTAAGATGTCCTCAGTGATGGCAACAAAATGACATGATTCCGATCTGGGGGCAGTGAGAATATGCTATGAGAATAATTCAAAATCTGCTATAAACATAAACATTTCTACATACAGTAGCTAAGTGATCTATCAGGCCTCTGGTCTATTGACCTGATCCATCATGTTCATTCCATTTCTTTAAAAGCATCTGGGCTATAAATACATTGTAATGCATGCAATAAATTGATTTGCAATATACAGTCAGCCAGTACACCAGCAACTCAGCTCAAATAACAAAACACATGATAGATCACTTACAGGCACAAGGAATATGATGCACAATATAATAATTAAGTCAGGTTAGCTCAGTAAAGAAAATTTTGTCTTGAAAAATAATTTCTTCTGATTTTTTTTAATAAATTGGGTCCTACAGTATGTCAGTTTTTCTATGTGTTTTTTTGATAACTAAATAATAAATATTTCTGACAAATTGTATGGTATTCAATTAAAAAGTCAGGTGTCAACAGGTTAAAGAGCTGAGCAAAAACAAAACGTGAGCTCTGGCAAATTAGTCAAATTGGTGGGTTGGTTAATATAGTTTTTGAGGCTGTAATGCAGGTAAAGGTTTTGTGGATTCAACTGGACTGAACCGAACTGAAATCCAGTGGATTCAGCTGGGCTGTCAGAACGAACGGGAGGATGAGAGACTGACAAGCAGAGTGAACAAGTCGAGTGACAGGAAGCAGCTTATGATCAAGCGACTGATCCAACAGGATTAAGCATCTAAATGGAGCTTAGGACTTCTTTTGAAAGAGAGTGAGAGTGAGAAATGGAAGAGACCGGAGGGTTAGTATGGAAGGGAAAGCTATGAAAGACGTGAGGTAACCAACATTTTCACTTTTACTAGATTAGTGATTCCCAGTCTAGAGTTTAGTACCCCCTCAGTGGGTCCCAAGATGGGATGTGAAGAAGGTTAATGGGACAGAAAAGAGGAAGAACCTAAGTTCTTTTGCTTAAGAAAAAAGGTATTCTTTGTACTGACGTGAACTACTGGATAGACTAATTACTTTATTAAAATGTCATTGACTGAATTATTCAGAGGTGAAAACCTGTCGGTCACACACTCATGACAGCAGACACGTGTCTCATTAAGTCAGATCACCAGTTTAGCGCAGTTCATTTCAGTGAAGGATCCGGTTTACGCGAGTTTGATTGTTTGACACATGCCGTGTGGGATCTCAGCTAAAATCTCAGCATATCTTCTTAATTTTTAAACCATCGAATAGTTTAATTTGTGCTTTTCCATGCAATTTAAATAAACACACTGAGCCCAAGTTGCTCAGTATGGCTGAAGCCTCGTGATGGGAGGCATTTTCACAATTGCTTCTCTCTCTGAATGTCACATAAATAAAACTGAAGAACAACATACAAAGAACTGAAAGTATTTAGACAGTATTATGTCACAATTTACAGTGTTACCTGGCTGCGGTCCTGTTACTATGAATTGGAGCACAGCTTGAGTCCATTACATACACTGATCCCTATCAGCACTTCCTTTTTTTCTCCATAATCAGCGAAGCAAATTACCACAGCATTTATGGCTGCTGTTGCTGTTGTGGTAAGTGGCCACAGGGCACTTAGAGCAGCTCCTGCTGGTTTAGCAGAACACAGCACAGACAAAGTTCCTGTGACATCACAAGATGTCTAACTGCTTGAAATTTGAGCTGAAGAACATAAAGAGGAGGGCTGCAGGAAGGAGAGGCGAATACAAGGAAGGAGGAGGGCCGACTGTAAATCGAAACAGGCGGTATTTGCATGTGGGCTGGTTTGTAGTTCACTTGGCAGTGTGAGCGACTATTGGGTCAGACTGTAAAGTAGCTTGTGGTTGTGCCTGTATTGCTTGCCTTGCAGGTTATGAAATACTGCATTACTGCTGCGACTCTTCAAAGAGGTTCAAAGGTTACAGAAGATCAGTGAGTGCCGAGCCGGCTTGAGTTTTCGACCGAAAAGGTAAGAGTTGTAGCTGAGAACACTGTGCCTTGCATATTTATTTTAATGGACGTTGTTGGTGTTAATGTTCTTCTTTCTGAGCTGATCACAAACTGAACATCACCGAAGCTCGGTGATGTTCAGTTTCTGCTGTTTTACGTCTCCATCCAGTGAACTGTCACTTCATTTCAGTTACAACCAAGAGAACAAACAAGGCTCTCAAACGATCTCATACAGCAAAACTCTCAGTAAGTTAAGAACAAAATAGAACATAGAAAATACCGCAAAAGTTTGTATCTTGTCTGCAAGCTAAAATTTTATTATTTTAGCTTTAATTTTAAATTTTATTTCCCCCAAAAGCATAATTCAGGTATATTTGAATGCAGTTCAATGTGACCACACCATTTGGAAACAACTAAACTCAAATCTCACAAAGCTGATTGAAACTTCCAGAGAGACAAATCATTCATAAAATAAACTGAACGTTTTTCTACTTAAATGTGGTGTGATAACTGTAGGGAGGAGATGAAGCAGCCACTTTAGAGACAATACCAACCAAACACAAACATTTAACCCTGGAGGTGGTTCATTGAAATTATCACTGATGCTTTGCTGTAAAGTTGCAGAGGAACAGCTGAGGATTTTGTTACAAGAAAAACATTCATTAAGCTTTAAAGAAGTGGTGTTAGGTTGTTTCTTTTTGTTCGCATTCATGTTCACTCACAAATTAGGCTGCTAGTATAGCAAAAAGTTTTTATCCCAGTCTGTGATTACCTTGTGAATTACACAACTTAATATAAACACTTAAGGAAGATGACAACCACAACATACATCGGGAAGATAGCTGTTGGTGTCCGCTTGAGCTGCACCAACCAAAGGTAAACATTATTACAAGTCAGCCTGTGTCTCATTTACGAAGTTTGGTAAATAGTTGACCATGGTTTGTTCAGGAATTTGTCTGTTCATCCATAAAACAGCACACTTTAACTTTGTTTTCACAGAACAGCCCAGGCTTTGCTAGACACCATTAATGTTTACTCTAACCTTTAAACTTGTTGACTTACTAAAAGGTCTGACAGAGGAAAAACTTCATGTCCAACAACCTTTTTTTTAATATTTTTTCTTGTCAACAGATGGAGCACGTCTCTTTGCCCCCACTGTCCCGTGTCGCAATATGTGGCGGCACACACGGAAATGAGATTTCGGGGGTGTACATAGTGAGAGAAATGCAGAAGCAGAAGGTGGATCGAGCTGGATCTCTTTCCATAACCACTGTCCTATCAAACCCTCGGGCTGTGGATGCTTGCAGAAGATACGTAGACACAGATCTCAATCGCTGTTTCACAGATGCCTTGCTGAGGTCAGTTGAAAAAGAGAGAGGATTTGAAAGACTAACTGAACTGGGTACAGCTAGAGATGTGTATGTATGAGAAGAAAAAACAAACTTTATTATATCTCCTGACTTCTAGTGCTCCCATAACAGACTCTTCACCCTATGAGTTGAGGCGAGCCCAAGAGCTGAACACTCAGCTTGGGCCCAAAGGAGGCCAAGGGGCTGTGGATTTCCTCTGTGACCTCCACAACACCACCTCCAACATGGGCCTGTGCCTCATCTTTTACTCCTTAGACTGGCTTAGCCTGCACATTTTGAAGTACATACAGGTAAGAGCTGCATGGAGTCATCTAGACAAAATGTCTTCAGGACTCCAGTTTGATTTCACTGAATTTGACTGGATGTCAAAGATTTGATGTTACAAATGCACAGCGTAAAATACTGGAAATGCACTTCTCATAATCTTCATCTTTAAATACATTGATCAGCCACAACATTAAAACTACTGACAGGTGACGGGAATAACATTAATCATCTGTTTACAATCCACTGTTCCGTGGGTAAACCTTGGGGTCTGGCAATCATGTGGAATTACAAATGTATGTGCAACATGAAGAATATCCCACTTTTTGGTTAGAAATGGCACAAAAAAATGTAGATTTTTATGCACATGAACAAAAGGGGAAAAGATATTACAGGCTATTTGGAGGCAGCAACAAAAATAGATGAAAAGATTGAAGTAAAGGATTGGGTGGGGGTCAGGGTGTCTCTAACTTTTGCAAAGACAAGGGTCCGTGAGACGTATATCAGGTTTTTTTTTTGGAAAATGTAAGATTCTACAGAGAATGATACTTGATATTTAAGAGTTTCAACAATGTGGTAAGGATTTATCTGTCTTTTCTTACATAAATACACACCATGAACACTTATGATCCCTTTTTTATAGACTTTTACAGACCAATGTATGTTCTCAGCAGAACCTCTTACAGTTAAATCCACAATCTATGCTAACGTGCTTACGTGTTAAATGCTAACATGCTGACGTTAAGCAGATATAATGCTTACCAAAGACACTGTCTCAGTTTAGCACATTAGCATGCTAACAATTTTGAACTAGCACAAAGTAAAGCATAGCTGACTGTGTAATTATGGGTTCAAGTCTATTGAAATCTAAATTTGTATCTACGGTGAAATACCAGCTGTACACTGCATTTACTGAACGTTAAAGCTCAAAGGGCCGAACTGAAGCATCCAGCGTTGTCAATAGTCAACTAATTTGGTTTTCAGAGCAAGATGACCTTTGCCCCTGTGAGAGCAATCCAGCTGGACATCCCTCTCTCTGAGGCTTATTCCCTTGAGTCAGTGGGCAAACATGGCTTCGGTAAGTGTGCATCTTTCGGGTCTTTTTTCTTAGGATTCTTAATATTTCATTCTTAATAAATCGTAAGGTGTTTGAAGGGTTTTTCTTCTTCTCTGCAGCATTTGAGGTCGGCCCTCAACCCAACGGAGTGCTCAGAGCTGACATCTTTAACATGATGAAAGAGGCCGTGGACCTGACAATAGAATGGCTTCAGGCATTCAATTCTGGTATGTAGATAACTTGTTGTGATTTGGGACTACAAAAATAAAATGAACTAAATTGAACTGGACTGAAGTTCAAGACTGAATCTCATGTTGTTGTGATTATAGAACAGCCTCCCTCTGTAGGTCAGTTTAGCAAACTCTGTTGAGTGTTGCAAACCTGATCTCAAAATGAGGCATCTTTGGCCTGATTTTCTTTAACATCTTTGCTTGTCTTTTATTTTAAACTGTATTAATTTTATTGCATCCCAGATTTTGAGATACCTGTCTCTTTCTCAACACAAAAGAGGGGGCTGCTGTTCTTTATACTTTGGTTGACTTTAAAAGAGCTCTGTAATTGTGAGCCTCCTTGAGAACACCAACATTATTATTAACACTGTCTTTTACTAACAGGAAGTACTTTTGAAGGAGGTGTAGTGGAGGCATACACTTTGGTGAAGAGTGTGGACTACCCAAGGGATCCTACAACTAATGAGATTACTGCTGCCATACATCCCCAGCTGCAGGTATAGTACGCACATCTGGGAAAGATGCATGCACACATGAGGCCTCTAGTTAAGCAGATATAATCTATATCTTTGGGATCATCTGAATCTGCAGCTCTTCTCCACTTTGAGGCTTAAGTAAGTTTTATTTTAGCTGACCAGCTGCAACTTGACTGTTTTGGTTCACTGCCACTGTGTTGTTTTTTTTGGCTGCAGTCTGCTGTTTTCAGCCAAAAAGCGCTAAAAACTCAGTATCTGCAGACACAATGATCGATTATAGACGGTGAGCATAGCGAGAGATTGGTAGAGACCAAAAACAGAGCTAAAAAGAGAGAAACTATTTTACATAAATTTAGGTGCTAGGTGGACAGAAACGTGACCTCAACGTGATCTATTGCTAACTACTATGTGTGTAAATATGCAACTGATTCTGTTACTGAGTCACTGCAGTCACTTTCAGTCAGAAAGTCAGCACACAAATGTGCAAATCAAACAATTTTGCACACAACCCATAAAGCAAAGGGTCACATTTGGCAAACTATGGCAAGCAATAAACTCCATATTTACATTCAAATTCTGCCCTGGTCTAATGACTATAACCTGTTAGCGTTAGCTCTGTCTTTCTCCAGGATAATGACTTCAAGCTCCTCCGACCAGGCGACCCCGTGTTCCTGACATTTTCTGGCGAGGTGGTGAAGCATGCGGGAGAAGAACTCTACCCTTTCTTTATAAATGAATGTGCTTACTATGAGAAGAACATTGCTTTCCACTTAGCCAAGAAGATCACTTTGACCTTCCCATCCATAAGTGTGAAGAAGGACTGAGAGTACAGTGACAGACGACATAGATATTGTCACTAAAAAAAACATGAGTACACCTGAAACATAATCATGTTGTAACCATTTCAGGTGAGCAATTGCACAACCTTATTCATTGAATGACACACTAACATGATTACTTCCAGGTACCGTGTGGAAATCCAATGCAGCAGCTCTGCGATAGGACTACCTCATAAGGCTTAAAGGAAGCTGTTTTTGTACTTGATTGAATAGCAGTAAACAAGTGCCCGGAGTTCTGATGCTCCACCTTCTGCAAATTAACTTAGACAATCGCCTTTACTGTGGCATTATTGCAAAAAAAATAAAAATAAAATTTAAAAAAAAATGTCTGAATATATCAAAACATTTGATGGTGTATTTTGACTTGTCTTTGAATTTTTACAGAAAGTAAATACTAGTGGGTCTACTCCTATGCTAAAAAAGAAAAACAGATTATACCTTGGCTTCCATAGTAAGTAAATATTATTTTATCACATAATGAAATCACAAACAAGAAACAATTTTTGACATGATATATACTATATTAATTTTATGTATTTAAGTTTGATGCAGCTTATAAAATGGTAAGATCAGGAACGTAGTTTAGAAATTGGATTTAAAATTGATTTATTTCATTCAGTAAAATGTGACTGCATTTGGCAGCTTTCTGGTGTCAGTGTGACGTAACTGTATGACTAGGACTTAAATCATTCCTGAGTTAGTGTGCTGCTTCGCTAGCCACTGCAGTTGAGCTCTGAGCTAAATGCTAACTCCAGCAAGCTGACGTGTGGTCACAGAGATCAGGTTAACTTCACGTTAGCATGCTAATGTTCAGCTAGTTAGCACTGAATACAAAAACACTGAGACGTCGCACAGTATTGAATGGTTATCCAAAGAGCTGCATTACTAAAAATAAACAAATACCGCAACTGCCCACCGCTGCGTAACTCCATTTCAAAAGAAGACACAAAAACAACAGAAGTAGCCAAATGTCAAATTTAGTAATACAGAAACAGGTACAGTATGCTTCAGAACACAAAGACATTTATAAAAAGTAGTGTACACATACCTGACAAGTAACAAAACATTGTGACAGAAAAACCTCACAATTTGTTTTCTGGTGATAGGACATGAGTAATTTTGGGATATGGCACAAAAATGACTTTACTTTAAACACAAATTTAACGACAGATTCAGGATGCTTTTCATTTACAGTTGAACATTTTGCTAATTCAATTGTTACTCAAAACACTCTGAGACTGTGGAGTATCACAAACATATTTGGTTGTCAAAACTGAGCCCTCAAAGAACAGACGCCTGACTGCTACAAGAGTACATCTTAGGTATCCTAAAATAGTGAAGCTTTTGTACTTAAATGTTACACAGAGGTCACAGGTTTGTTCAAGTGGCATCCAATCGATTCAGTTTTTTAACATTCAAATTAACAGCATCAATAAATATCAGATTTATAAACACGGGTGACAATGGGAGATGAGTGGTTACATTTTTAGTGACATTTTGTTGACATTTAGTCAACATATACCACAAACTGAAATCAACAGCTACCACAGATTACGCAAATGTCATCTTAAAAAGGCATGCACAGCAAATATTTAAGATTATACAAAAAAAAAAAAAACTCTCCCCAAAAAAATCAAAATAAAAAATAGGCTTGTATGATAAGTTTAATGCACTCAAAGAGAAACTATAACTGACTTAAGGGCAATGTGGTGAGCAGCTTTAGAAGCAATGGCAACCGAAAAGAAGGCATTTAAGTATTGCACGCGAACACACTTAACACCACAAATAATAAATCATCCGCCATATCAGGATGTTAACACATATTAAAGAATGTGCTTTGGGTAAGAAACAGGTTAAGTCATGCTAAAAAACAAAGGTGAAATAAAACAATTAACTAGATATTAAATCCCTATTTAGCATGTATGAGCATTAGCTGCGAGCCGATTTAGTTTATTCTTGCCTGTAGGACACCATGTAACTGTGTCCTTCTATTTAAACACTGTTACAGAAGTTAAAAGTTACAACCAGTACAGTCACTTCACTCATTTTTTTTTTTTAACCAGATACGGTTACTGCTACTGATACTTTTTTTTCTACAAAGTCTTCTCACTAGCAGGTTGTTTTAAGGTAAGCTGCTGTAATAGTTGCTCTTTAGGCCACTCTGTAAGCAGTCATGCGGGTGTAGTTTTTGCGGTGACTCCTGGCCGCCCACAGGAACAAAGCAGCTGCCATCATCTGAAGAGGGAAGGAGATGAGGGCGAGGTAGAGGGACCAGCCCAGCGAGCCCTCCACCCCTTCTGGTGGTGGGGAACACTCGTGGAGCAAATCCACACCGGCCAGGAAACAGCAGACGGTGCCCAGAGAGCACAGGCCTGATGAGTACAGGACAGAAATGAAAGGCGAACACCATAACACACACGTAAACACGACAATGTATGGAAATACTGGGATACTACTGGATATACAAATTTATGTAGTAGCCATCATAGTCTGGACTTTGCAGCACATTATTATAGCAGAGGCAATGAAATAAGGACAACTCCTGCTAACGTCAGAAGAAATTATTACATCCAACATTAGCAATACCTCATGAGTGGGTTAAATGTTTGGAGCATCAGCTAATAACTTAATACTTGATAAAAACATAGGATAAATCAGGATCTGTCTTACTGAGCTCGCCAGGTGACAATGACACATTGATTATGTTTAATTCATGTTGACTAATCAAAGCAAAAGAAAATCTTCTGACGTGTACACGTTCAGCGAAGTCAAAGCAAACAATTCAATGAGGAAGAACTTACCTTCCAAGAAGAGGGGCACAAGCAGCACTGTTGGCTGACATTAGTTAAAAGTATTTGATAACTGCCAGCTGGTACGAAAAGGCACTGGTGGTTTATGACGTGCGCACAAATACCAAAGATAATTGATTATATGTAAGCCAAAACTTCAGTGGAGTGACGGTGAGCAAGTTAGGATACTCCAAAGTCCTTCTTTGTTTCCTTTGTAAACTTTATGAACAACACAGTAATACCGATATTAAAGTACACCACCAGTTTTAGAGAACTTATTGAGGTTTTCCAAAAACATGAGCCACATGTAAATTATTAATAATAGTAATCATTCTTGTTATTTCTTTGATAAAAGAAATTGTGACTGACTGAATGAGAGCCAAAAACACACTGCGCACATGAAAAGCAAAAGGTACAATTGCCTTATGTACTAAATATGTCAAAATACTCAAACCACTGTGTAGGATTATCGCAACATTAAAACTTAAGTTAGCTGATGTGTAACGGCACTGAGAGAGTGAGATAACCCTAACTCTCTCCCTGCAAGACATACGGCCAGACAGAAAGACAGACCTTTGATTTTAGTTAGAAGTTACTTATTTCTGTTTTCTTCTGTGTGCATGCATTTCTCTCACCAGCAAGTAGATGGAGCACTCCCACAACCAAGGTGGGGGTGAAGCTGCGGCACAGGCAGGCACAGACCCCAACAAGGCCACTGAGGAACACCAAAGCCAGAGACACCAAGGGCAGGAGAAACTGGGACCTCCACAAGTCTGCACAAAGAGAGAACATTAAAACTAAGACACTCTTTAAACCTACACACAATAGCACTGTCTTATGTTCAGAGATACAAAAGCGTACATATGGACAGTGACAGGAGCCAGAAGCTCACAATTGGAGCAACAATTTGAGATGAAGAAGCCTTTGCTGGAAAGCACTTTTTTAGAGCTTCTTTAATAAATTTACCCGTTGCAAAAAAACAAAAAAAAACCAAAACAAAACATGATTCAAATATTCAGGTTTAAACACTCCATATATAAAATAGTCCTAATTGTGACCACTAACACTGCTAAATGACACTGTAACCAAACATTCACAAACTGTGGTCATAATTTTAACATCTGGTGCAACAGGGTTAAAATGGAAGCAGGATAAAAAAAATACTTAAACATGAGGGGGGGGAAACAGGGCAGACTTACATGTTCTCAGCAGATTTTCTTCACTGTTATGGTTTCCAGGGTACTTGTACTTTGGACTAAACTGCTGTGGAAGAGTGAAGCTCACACACTGCGTCTCCATCTTCGGATCTAAAGTCAGAAACAGAGAGCACAAATTCAACTGAGCTGTCATCACTTACCAATACACAGGATGTGATGTAAGGTTGGGCAGCAGGACAATATACGCTCGAAATATGTCCACCATCATCAACATTTTGCAATATAATTTGCACTGGTAGATATTTCTTTTATTGTCAGTAGATCAGCAAGTGAGTGATTTATGACAACACTGTACTTACATTTAGGGATACACTTATTCATCTTTGTCTATGCCAGTAAAAATTTCCATACCTTAACTCTGGTTATCTACCAACAACCCACAACTGATCTGGTACCCGATATTCAGCTACTATTATATTATGCACCACAGATGCTGTGGCACCAAAAATTAAGTCAACAGCCCTGAAGGAATGCAATAGGAGAATATGGATCACTCACATTCAGGAAATACCCAACTGACTTGATAAGATATTCACTTAATGTCTACTTACAGGGTGAGCCAAAAACAGGCAGGTGATTTTATCGTCAACTACCAAAGAATTAAGGATATCACAATATAAATCAGTATTGCAACTTAAAATCCCTTTATGTGACCTACCCAAAGTTTGTGATCTTAACCACAGTTTAAAATAACATGAACAACATGAGTTTAAGAGAGGAGGATCTAAAAAACAATGTGGGATTCGGATGTTAAATGAAGGTGCTTTGTGAAAGCTGAGGCCATGAAACATTTTTCACACAGGGAATCATACCTGGCTCTTTGAACCAGTGTGACTGTCCGGGCACCAGGATGCACCTCCACCACAGTCCCAGTGTGCCGTTCAGGCGGAACATGGTGTCGCTGTAAGTCTTCTCGTCAAACTCCCCATTGATGAACTCCTCTCTGAGCTCGGAGGCGTTGCCCCACTCACGTTTAACTGATGGACTGCTGTACTGGTACCAGTGCTGAGTTCCCACAGCCACAGAGAGGTACACTGTGGCCAGCAGGCTCAGCACCGAGCCGATCACCAGAGCTGTGGCATAGCGGTTGTCTACCATGGTTCAAACGGAGTCGGCTCTTTTTACAGTCCGTGTTGACAGGGAGAAACTGCTGTCCTCTAAAACAAAATTACAAAAGAACTTTGGCTTTCACTCTGTGATGAAGCCTGGGTTGTAAGCTTAAAAATGATATTTCCGCTTGCCCTTCAGGCACCACGGCATGTCTGTCAACTATTGTCAGGTAGTCTGACAGCGTCAGAGTACCGCAACATTGTACTCTATTCAGTCATACTGCGATTGTGCTACATCTTCAGCAACGTCCCGAACACAGAGGCGTTCACGACCTGCCGAGGAATCAAACAAACACGGCGGTTAATGTTAGCGAATGTGTTAAAAACGCTGCACAACATCCTGTTTATTTGGTTTCTTAACTTCACAACTGACAACAGTAACTTAGGAATGTTACAGCTAGCAGTTTTACACAGCTAGTAATTTCATACAGCCACTAATGACTTCCTCGTTTGTGCAACAAGGTGAGTGGCTAACGCTAATGATAATAATACTGATAAGCTACAGCTAGCTGCCCAAGTATAGAGGCGTTTACCTGACAACTGAACGTTAAATACTTAAAACTCAACGTTTTTATTACCTCATCGCTGGGTAAAACCTCCGGTTATTGTCGTTTTAATTTCTGCTACACGTAAAATTTCCAGCAGGCCTCAGCCCTCTTCTTCTACGGTAGTTGAATTTTCTTCTTCCTCCTCCTCCCATTAATGTTTGAAGGAATGTTGGCAACTAGCTTGTTAAGTACACTACCGCCACCTTGCGCTTGGAGGCGTGGATTAGATAACGAGCCCTACAAAAGAAAGTCTATCAGTAATTGGTTAGTTAATAGTAATAATAATAATAATTTAATAGAAGGGCTGTGCCCCTACCCACTGTCAAGTAAAGTCAAAGAAATTTTGCAACAAAAAGCAAAATTTCCCTGTATCACCTGAGAATGAGAACATCCATACTGTGTTAATATTAGAATCATGAATTCGAGCCTTGCTTAAATCTACCTACTGGACCACTGAGGCGAATTAAACTGACAGATATTAGGACATGGATGAGCTCCTCTTTCCACAACCAGCATACATATCATCTTTTGTTTTAGGAGCCACAGATCTATTATATCTGCCTTCCCCTAATGTCAGTTGTTAAGTTTTCCAGTAGACTGGATGTCTAAAATGTATGGCTGCCATCTACTGTCCAGAAGAACACTTTTTATTTTTTTATGTTTAGTAAAAATCTTTAAAGCTCACATTCACATGTCCACTAATGTGGACAAAGAGGAGAATGCTGATATATCTGTATATAACACACAATATATCAAATCACCTTTTATTTATTGTTTTTACAAGCATTAAATCAGACAGGTTAGGAGTGCATGCAAAACATTTATAAATTATCAATCAGTAAACAATAAGTTACAGCCCCACAACATAACGGTTGTATGATATTGTGCTATAACAAATATAGCGATTCCCTGCCGTGTTTTTCACATGAATGATAAAACATTTCCTGAATAGCTGTGAGGATATTTGGCACTCAATCCTTTTGTGAAGAAGAAAAAAAAGGCTTTGCATGGAAATGTTGTGCAGAATCAGTGAGGTAGAGACAAACTGCAAATTGATTTTGTGCTACACGGAGTTCCCTCTCTATCACAACAAATCCTCTTTAGTGGACAGACTGGACTGCTGCGTTCAGGATGGGGGTCGCAGTAAACTCCACCCTACACGGCTCTGAGCTGCAGGGAGCCTCCTCCAGCTCCAGGACCGTCACATTGTTGGGTGCAGCTGTGCTCAGGATGTTGGCAGGGACGAAAAGTGTCACCTGAGGGCCTCGGGTCGGCCAGTAACGTCCCACATTAAAGCCGTTGATCCAAACTTGTCCCTGAGAAGAAAAAAAAGATAATAAAAATAATTAAAAAGACAGATTAAGTAGTACGCTGGATTTGTATTGCATTTTAGGAACACATCTTTAACGAAACTACAAAACCACAACTAGTGCTCACTGAAGAGATCGCGCTAGGATACACTCAAACATCATGTGCTTTATTTTGACACTTTTTTTTTTGAGTAGGGCTGCAGCTATAGATTATTTTATTTAGCTAATTTTTATTATTTAAAAATTGGAGTAAATCAAGTTGACAGTTTCATTTATGGTTATGAGTTAAACACTCAAAAGCTTGTTTTTCACCCAGTCAAATTTGTGTATTTATCTGTAATTTATGGTCTAAAATACTGATACTACTGTGACTAACAGTTATCTTCATTAACTATTCATCATATTTTCAAAACTCTCATAATGGTTCAGTCTCTTATTCTGTTGGTTACTAACTAACCTTTTAACCAAAAGATATTCAGTTTACAAGAGAAAAACAGCAAATCTTCACATTTGAGAAGCTGGAAGGCGTTTCTGTGTGTTAAATTTGAATTAACTTATCATCAAAACTGTTTATGAATATACTCTATGAATATATTTTATGGATTATCTAAAGCTAATTCAGAGAGCGTACGACCCAGAGATCGTCAGTAATAATGTTCCAAAGAACAATCATGGCTTTTTCCACAATGCCGTTCACATTGTGCAGAGTCTTGTAGAAGTGAAACTAGAAGTCCTGCATGGGTCACGTGCCTTCCTCCAGTTGGGCAGTTTGATGTAGGTGTCCTGGGGGAGGTCTGGGATGCCGTCGGGAATGATGAAGCTTCCCTGGTAGAAGGCCGGAAGGGAGAGAGGCGCATCTGTGGGGTTTGTTTCATTCAGGAGGCCCTGACTGACAGCCTCATCGACACTGAGACTGTACATGGTCCAGTCGTGGAGCGTTTCTGTCCCCAGGGTCAGGTTGGATACCAGGCCCTGCACAGAGAAAACCAGACAGGAAGACAAGAGGGGGAGCTCAAATCAAGTCAGCAGCAGGCAACTGAGGTAACCACAAGTCGGAACTCAACAGTTGAACAAGTTTTACTTAAAACTTTAAACATCAAACACCATTTGTTTGCAATTACATCTAAACTTTTAGGCTTGTATTACCTGCATCTTAAATCTAGTGAAGAATGAAAATACGCGGTATGGACAAAAGTATTGGGGCACTTGACAATGACACTGCACTCTAAACAGACAGCTTTGCAGATGTAACAGCTTCCACTCTTTTGGGAAGGCTTCTCACAAGATTTTGGTGTTTCTGTGGGAATTTGTGAGGTCAGGCACTTATGTTGGACCAAAAGGCCTGGCTTGCACTCCCTGTTCCAGTTAGTTAGATAGAGAGAGAGATAGATACACTTTATTGATCCCAGGCTGGGAAATTACAGTGCAGCAGCCCATGTCTGTCTACTGTGTGATGGAGAGGGTGCTGATTGTTGTCCATGATGGATAACAGTTTACTCAGCGTCCTCCTCTCCACCACGGTCTCAAAAGACTCCAGCCTGAGACAGAGTACAAAGCCGCCCTTCTTGACGATCTTATCAAGTCTGTTAGTGTCGCTGGCTCTGATGCTGGACTTTCCCTCCCACCTTCTCCACAATGTGCTGATCAGCTACAGGAGCTCGTTCAGTCTTTCCCTTTCATCCCCGTGATGTGCTTCATTCCCGTCCACACATCCCTCACACTGTTTTGTTGGAGTTTGGCCTCCAGTTTCCTCCTGTTGTTGTCCCAGCATGTCCTCAGCATGTCTCGGAGTTCGTGCTGCACCCTCCTCTGCTCCTCTCTGTCTCCAGACCTGAAGGCCCTCCTCGTCTTGTTCAGAACTGCCTTCAGGTGCATCCGGGTTTTCAGTCTGTAGTTTGGCCGCGGTGGACCGGGACGCATCAGCTGACGGGGTGGGGGGGTGTAAATGGTAACAATGGTAAACATGAACTCCCTCGGTAAATAACACGCAGCAGTTCAACATCCGGGAGACAAAGACGTTCCTTCACATTGACCTTTCCTGGATCGCTCCACCTTTCACTCACATAAAGTGCAAGCCCACCACCCTTCTTCTTCCGACCTTGGAACAGTCTCTGTCTGCCCGTACCAAACCGTAACCACCCACAGGTGTTTGATGGGATTGATGTCAGGACTCTGTGTGGACCAGTCAAGTTCTTCCACACCAAACTCATCCAACTATGTCTTTATGGAGCTTTGATTTGTGCACTGGGACACAGTCATGCTGGAATAGAAAAGGGCCTTCAACAAACTGCTGCCACAAAGTTGGAAGCATAGCATTGTCCAAAATGTGTTGGTATGCTGAAGCATTAAGATTTCCCTTCACTGGAAGTCAGGGGCCGAGCCCAACTCCTCAAGAACAGAAAACAGAAAACCCCTGTCTGTATACTTTTGTCTATACAGTGTATTTGACACCTACATGTCAAAGTATGCATAGTAAGTTTTAAAAGTGGCTAAAAGGAAAAAAACCTTAAAGTCGTTGATGTCTTTTCCGTAGTTGATTCGGCCCATATTCTCCACCAGTATGTCCAGCTGACTGCCAGCTTTCCCCGTCACATTGATGGTTATGACATTGTTCCTTTCGAGAATCCCCACAGCCACCTTGAAGAGAGATCAGGGTGATTATGTTGGCACACTTTAAATTCATATCAGAATTTGCTACATTTTAAAGTACATTTTTAGTTATGATTTAGAAGCTTTTGAAGCTTCGTATACAAATATACTTAATTTGAGTTTGTCATACATACATGCAGTGTTGCCAACTCCTAATGTCTTTTTTCAATCTTTTAGACGGTTCCTCACAAATGAAATACTTTTTAAAAATGTTCTATACCACTGCTGAAACGACACTCAAGTACTGAAACCAAAACAATACTTTTTTCTCCAGTTGACAATGTTGTACGATGTTGTTTGAAGGACCAGCCTGACGTCTAACTGATCAAAGATAATAATATCTGAGATCAAAATGTGCAGACTCACCCCGTCCACTGACACATACGCCCTGTCATGGACGCCGTTCAGCGGAGACGACAGTGGAGTCGGTGTGCTGCAGTCAACAGGCATAGCAGTCCTGTAGAGCACATAACCAAAGGCCTGCAGGGGGGGGCAAAGAGGACACAGATACATTTTGAAACAACAACTCAGCAACTTAAAAAGTAAAGTAACTGTTAGCTATTGGTGATGATTTTATTGCACAAGAGAGAGAAACATTAAAGGATACCTGGTTCAGTTCAACGAAAGTCAGAGGATAAGTGCTTTTCACAGGGCCGGAGAAAGACAGTTTTTCTAAGGCATCTGATACCGTCTGGAGCTGTGGTGGCAGAGTGGCAAGTTTTAAATCAGATAAAAAGCCTTTAAATGCAGAGTTCTAGGTTAGAAATAACCTAAAATACAGACGGGAACAGAACGTGACAAATGAGTACGTACTCTTTTCATCAGAACAGTTTCATATGCATACTTTGGAGTTGTTGGTGGCGATGGCCCCTCTGGTATCTTACGGTACTGTTGTGAAAAGATTCAAGAATTTTTCCAAATGACATACGCTGTACATTAAATACATCTGAAATGACATTTAAAAACAAAACTAGAGGCGGCCTGCACTGCTGCACCGGCGTTCTTACCATTTTGATCACCTCTCGAATAGCGAAGTACTTCTCTGTGAGGTCTCCAGCTTCACTGAGCGGAGCGTCGTAGTCGTAGCTCGTGGGCTGTGGTCTGTATGGGGAATTGGCACCTGAGGTATAGGGTGGGGTAGGGTGGGGTGGGGGCGATCCTGAGTCACTTAAATTCGATTACAGCATCCGGTTAAACCACTCTGTCAAAGTGCACTCACCGTTCCAGTATCCAAAGTTTGTTCCTCCTATGAACATGTACCTGCAAGAGGAGACAGCAGACTGACATGTAGACAGAACCAAAGCACAGAGAGATTCTTCTGACTTTAAACTACAAAGTTATCTGCAACAGCCTCATGCTGACTTCAGCTGCTTTTGTCCGTCTGCACAGAAATCTGCAAACTCACAGGTTGACGTTTGCTCTCACGGCCAGGATCTCATTGAGGGACTTGGCCACTATGGCAGACGACACGACAGCGTGAGGTGACCCCCAGTTGTCCAGCCAGCCGGTGTAAAACTCAGAGTTCACCTGTTAACAGGGGAGGAAAGTCCAATGAGAGAAAATGTAGCGTTTGAAATCAACAAGTGCAAACTCTGTCGAGCTAAATACTTGCCAAAGGTCCATGAGGTTCAGCGTGTCTCTGCGCCTGAAAGGCCGCGGTCACATTTGAACCTAACAGAATCAAGACGAAGATAAGCTCACAGCTGTTTGTGCAACTTCCTACTCACTAATCTAAAAAGGTGCCATTAAGACAGCTTAGAGGAAAACAAGACGCTGATCTTAACTCAGGATGTCAACACACAACTGAACATTTGACCAATCATCGATATTTGCGGTAAACTGCAGAACGTTGGCCCTCCACCTGACACCTACTGGGACCAAAGTCAACGGTGGCGTATAGTCCTTGTATCGAGCCACATCTGAGGTATCCGAGCCCGGCTCCGTCTGTGGTGAAGAGCACCACCTCGTCGCCCAGGTGAGACCGGAACAGCTTGGTAAGGTGCCGCAAGTAGTTGTAGTCACAGGCGAAGTAACTGCCATATTCATTCTCCACCTACAAAACGTGGGAATAGGAATACTGATTGAAGTGCTGGGCTCACGTAAGAACAGACGCAGGAGAAAAAGAAACTAGACCTCACCTGCACGGTGATTATAGGACCTCCATTTTGGTAGAGATAAGGTTTTATCATTGGCAGCAGCTTCCCCATCCACTTGTCCACTGCTGCGATGTAATCTGAAATACACAAATCGAATTGTTGAATGTACTGCAACTGTAACTGCATGTCATTGTTCATCACGTTTGTCTTTGACTCTGACCCGGATCTGAAGACCTCAGCACAATGTCTTTCTTCCTGAGAAGCCAGGCAGGGAGCCCACCCTGGTGGACAGAAGAACACAAGCGATGATTTTTGGCAAAAACATATAAAGTTGCGTAGTGACTGTATGTTATGACCAGAGTTTTAGCTGTTATTGTACAGTGTGATGGCGTGTGGCAGGACAGATTTCCTGTATCTGTCCCTTCAACAGCAGAGCTGTAGCAGCCTGTGAGAGACGGTGTGTCTGTCTGTCTGTCTACTGTGTGATGGAGATCGTTGTCCATGATGGATAACAGTTTGTTCAGCGTCCTCCTCTCCACCACGGTCTCAAAAGACTCCAGCCTGAGACCGAGTACAGATGATCTTATCAAGTCTATTAGTGTCGCTGGCTCTGATGCTGCTGCCCCAACACACAGCAGCAGAGAAAATGACGCTGGCAACAACAGACTGGTAAAAGATCTCCAACATCTCGCAGCATATGTTGAAGGATGCCAGCTTCCTCAAGAAACAGAGTCCGCTCATCCCACTGTGGCCTGCCTGTCAAGTAGTCAGTAATCCAGGAGATCCAGAAGGAGGTCCAGAAACGTCCTCACCTGTGGCCTCACCTGGGCTAAGACCAGTCTCTCCAGGACCTTCATCACATGACACATGAGAGCAACTGGTCTGTAGTCTGCTGGGTCAGATGGCATCCACTTCCTGGGGACCGGAACCAGGCAGGACGTCTTCCACAGTATCGGGACTCTCTCCTGACTCAGACTCAGGTTGTACAGATGTCCCAGTACAGGAGACAGCTGGCTGGCATAGGTCTTCAGGATCCTGGGTGTGATGCCATCAGGGCATGCAGCCTTTCAGTGATGTAGTTTTACCAGCTGCCTCTTTACCTGGCCTGTAGTCACCTTTGGGCGGGGGTTGATGCTGATGATGTCTTCTGTGGAGGAGGAGGAGGAGGGGGCTCCTCTCTGTCTCCAGACGTGAAGGTCCTCTTCGTCTTGTTCAGAACTGCCTTCAGGTGCATCCGGGTGTTCAGTCTATAGTTTGGCAACTGCTGACAACAATGGTAAACATGAACTCCTTCGGAAAATAACACGCAGCAGTTCAACGTCCAGGATACAAAGACGTTCCTTCACATTGACCTGTCTGGGATCGCTCCACCTTTCACTCACATAAAGTGCAAGCCCACCATCCCTCTTCTTCCGACTTTTTGAACAGTCTCTGTCTCCCTGTACCAAACCGTAACCCGGGACCTCAACGCTGTTGTCTGGGATGTGTGAGTGCAGCCATGTTTCACCGAAGCAAAATATAAACTTCAAACCTTTATTGTCAGTATATTTCTTACATAAACCGAAATTCTTCTCTGCATTTAACCCATCACTGATTGAACACACACATGCAGCACGCAGTTAAACACACAGGAGGCTGCTCATGGTATTCCCTCTGGGACTTCACTGGCACAGTTCGTCCGTCTTATTCCACAAAGACCTGACGTTTCCCATTATAATCACTGGGACGTTGGCTTATGTCCCCTTCCTTTCTCCTTCCGCTGGCAGCCTGGCGGCTACAGGCTGCCATCTGGAACGCCGTCTCCACAGTGTCGAAAGCCACTGGCGTCTTTTAAGTCATGACAAAATACCAAACTGCATTCAAATACTGCACCCAAAATCTACACTAGAAAACATTCCCTGTCCATTTAAATGTGGTTGTAAAAATGCGCAGTTCTTCAGAACTGCTTGGACTTTACGTCAGTTAAAACACGACCCAGTGGGGACCTGCTCTCAGACTGCAGAGCAAACACCAAAATGCGTGCATTACATCTGAACCCACAGCACACTCTTTCCTCTACCCGACGTGAATTTTACTTCAGTAAAAACAGAAATACCACACTGTAAGAATACTACATTACAAGTTTAACTTTTGCATTGATGAGTGAAGAAAAAAAAGCATCAGCAGCAAAATGCACTTAAGGTACCAAAAGTAAAAGTAGTCATTCTGCTTCTCGAAAGAGGTGGTCAAGTTGAAATGAGAAGAAAATACTCAAGTAAATAAAAAAAAAGAGTTTCTTAATTATCTCTGAACACCTTCCCAAAATGTGTACATTTATCGACAGCTGCACTCACCATGTCCCACTCTCCACATATGTAGGGTCCGGGCCGGAGGATGACCAGTAAACCAATGTCATTGGCCAGCTGAAGGAAATACTCCAAATCCCGGTCTCCACTGAAACTGTAGTGGCCTGAAGACTCCTCGTGGTAGTTCCAGGGGATGTACCTTCAACATGAATGAAGGGGTCAGTGCTGATCGAACACAAACTCAGTTTATTTGTGTCTGATGCATGTTGTGGCTAGTTACCAAGAATGAAAGCAAAGGTTTACAGGACGGTGGCGAGACCAGCGATGTAGTATGGTTTACAGACAGCAGCTTTGAGGAAAAGACATGAGGATGGAAGACCTGAAGATGTTGAGGTTGAGTTGAGGTGAAGGAGGACGTGAAGGTAGCTGGTGTGAGGGAAGAGGATGCAGAGGGTAGGGCGAGATGGAAGCAGATGATTTGCCGTGGCGAAGAAGAAGAAAAAGAGAGTATGCTGTGGCTAGTTTATATAAACATGAGGCCAGAATAATCCACAGAGAGTCCAGGACACATATACCAGAAAGTAAGACAAAACAGAATACATATTATAGACAAAGGTATTGGGACACTTGGCCATTACACCACATTCTAAATACATAGACACTAATATGGAGCTTGCAGCCATAAAAGGATTTTCCAAAGGTTTTGGAGTGGGAATTTCTGTGGGAATTTTTGCCCATTCATGCAGTAGAGCATTTGTGAGGTCAGACACTGATGTTGGACCAAAAGGCCTGACTCACAATCCCCGTTCCAGTTCATCCCAAAGGTGCTGGGAGGGGTTGAGGTCTGGACTGTGTGTGGGCCAGTCAAGTTCTTCCACACCAAACTCATCCAACCATGTCTTTGCTAGATTAGAAAAGGGTCTTCCCCAAACTGTTGCCTCCAAGTTGGAAGCCTTCAGTGGAAGTAACCCCTGAAACCAGCCACACAACATACCCAAACTCAATATTATATAATAATATAAAAACATTTGTCTATACAGAGTATCACACAGCAGTAACAGGTTGAGGAGGTTTGTGAGTCTGCATGAGGTCTAATGGCCCGTCTGTCATGAGATGTGAAGCTTGTAGAATTTGGTCAATACTTTACTGACAACAAATTCAGCCTAACAAACACCAGAAAACAAAAACTTACGCCTCGCTGTGAGCAGTTTCATGCAGGAACTATTTTCTTTACGTATCACAGTGCATAAGAAAGCATCTACTCATGGGTGAGATGTACACTTCCTCCTGCGCGTCGACACGGTGTGGTTTGAAAGTGAACAGTTCCTACGTGAAACTGCTCGCAGCGAGGTCTGTGGATTATCTGGAGGAAACGTATTTTGTGGCACTTTGAGCACCAGAAGCCAAGAGCCATCCAGTCCTGTTATATTAGAGAGAAGACAGGCGGCCAAAATTATTGTTGTGTTTTTGAATTGGGGGTGAACTGTTCCTTTAAGATTGTTTGAAGCCACTGTCTAGGATTACAGAGGCAATACACCCACACATCCCAGTGGGTTTCATTGGTGTTGGGTGATGCATTACAGTTACAGCTGCAACAAACACTGACTTTCATTATCCATTAACCTGATAATTATTTTCATAAACAAGCGATTTGCGGTGTTTGATTTGTAAAATGTCAGACAGCGCTTAAAAACAAACAAAACAAAAACCAAAACATCAACACAGCAATCATCAAATGGCCACAAGAAGCTGCAAACCCCAAAATATTCAGTTTACAATCATAAAGAAAGAAAACTGTAAAATATTTAAATGTAAGAAGCTGGAGCCAGAGAATCATCACATGTTTTTTTCTTAGAAAAGTACTTTGTACTCTCAAAAACTTATTTTAGGCCATTTAAACAATTAAGATTAATGTCTAGTTTTATATTCTATTTTCTATTTAGCTTATATTTCTATTTTATTCAACTTTAACCCCGTACTTTTATATTTTTATAGTCTACTTACTGCTCCCGGGACCTGAGTGCTAATTTCGTACCATAAACATGTGAATGTGAGCTGGTATGACAATAAAGTTCCTTGAATCCTTGAATCCTTGAATCCTTATATCAGAGTAACTTTCTGTTGATGGACTTCTCGTTCTAACTTCTGATTATTATGTGACATTTTGATGAAATTTTGTTGACTGAACAGAAATGCCGACTGGTTTCTCTCAGGCAACAACATCTCTAACCTTAGCTGGAGATATTTACCTCTGACTCCAACAACAATAACAACAACAACAACCAGCGTGAGGAGAGTGAAGCACACAGAGAGGGAGACATGAGGCAAACGTACGTCTGGATGGCGTTCAGTCCCGCCATGTACATCTTGAGCAGCCGATCCTTCCAGTAGGCTCGGGGGATCCTGCTGTAATGGATGCTTCCTGATATGTAACGAAACTCTTCCCCATCTTTCCGAAAGCAGTCGCTCTTGTAATCCACGCTGAATGAACGGGGCGTCCCGAGCTGCAGGTCAGCACATCATCACTTGACTCACAACTGATTTATCATCCTTTATAGACAGCAGAGCAGGTTTATGCTGTGTTCCACTGTGTCGTTAAAGTTTCATGTTTTTACGGCAAAGGCCTGTCATCTCAGCTGACTTTAGGATGTGTCATTCAGACTGTCTGGTTGTGACTAACTCTTCAATGTTAGACACTGTACTTACAGCTAAACATCTTAAAATACTGTCACAAAAAAGGCCTGATAGGTACTTTAGACCACCTTTATTACAGGTGTACACACACACACGTATGAAAAACAAGCATGTGTTTAGTTTAACTGAACTTAACTGAAAACATGACACAAATTTAACCCATTTAAGTTGACTCTGCATGTTTTACCAACATTACTGATGGGTGTTAAAGCATTAAGATTCACCCAGTCTGCGCACTTTAAAGACCTGACAATCAGTCTCTATTGATGTTACTGAACGGAGGCAGCAGGAGCAGCTCCTTCAGTGCCGAGGACAGAGGACAAAAAAGCTTTTTTTAAAAAAGAAAACAAAAACTCTGAGGGGTACTTACTGGAAGCCCAAGCAGCAGCAGCAGTATGCTTCCAGATATGAGCAGAGACATGATGAGGCCTGCTGTCCGGTTTTCAAGTACAGGATTTAACTGATGTTCCTCTTCATACAACGTTCACTTTCACACAGTCGGCTCCGGTACTGACTTCCCTGAGTGGACGCTGATGTTTTGGATGTGGCGTCATGAGTTGCGGAAGTAGAATCATGTGACGCTGTGTCGATGTGGTGTAGGGACGTGCTTTGACCGATAGGGGGCAATGCGGCGGGTTTTATGAGGCGAAATGAGGACAAACGATAAAACACAATAAACTTCTCGCCAAGATAGCAAGGCTACAGATAAAAATGCATCTGTGCATTTTACAACTGCATCATTGCAATGAATTACAACACAAAAAAATGATATGCACTGTAAATGTGTTTCGTGATAGAAAAATAAAGGAGTATAGTATAGATTTATTTGCACATGTCGAGAGGTTATCCCAAGTTTTGATTATTTTATTTTTGGCAAAATATTTTATGTCAATTGAAATAAAGATTTTTGAGGACAGATTTTTCACCCTAAAATTTTTGAGGACCCAAAACATGAACAAAATACTAAAAAACCTTTTCTTTACAGCAATTCTATTAAACATGATTTTAATTAATTTTGTTTCCTGTTGTCATTTTTGAACATCTGTTTTAAGTGTGTCTCTTCCGCAGCTCATATTGTAACGATCTGTTTTAAAGCTGACTTCAGCGCTGAGGTTATATGAACTTGAGGATTAACCATAGTAGGCAGGTCTGTGAGTTTGCCGTTCACATTCCAGGCCAGTAGGTGGCGGTAACGCACTTGTACGTTGTTTAGCATCCGCCTTAGAAGCGGAAGTAAAGCAACGTACACAACTCTGGAGTTGATCACACGTGGGTACACAAGTTTGTCAGAGTAATGCAGTGTAATTAAGTTAAATAAAAACATGTCAAAAAGGCAGAAGGCTATGTCTGAAGAAAAGACCGGTTCTGAAGCAGGACGCGGGCAGGAGGAGGTCCAGGAACCGCCGCCTGAGACCAGACGGACCCGTAGCGGCCGAAGAGTGCGCACTCCTGTCTCACTGCTGGATTCAGAAGCCCCGGTGAGGACTCCCACCCGGAGGACAAGGAAGTCTGTCCTCCAGCAGCTGCCGGCGGTGGAAGAGAAAAACACGGAGGTGGCCGAGCAGAAACCCGAGAGTCTGCCCGAGGAGAAGCTCAGTGTGTCCGCCGAACCGGAGCCGCGCACAGAGGCTGCTGCAGATACACAGGGAGGCGGCGTTAACGGCAACGGAGACGTTCACCTTCCCGCACCGGCAGAAACGGCACCCACGAGTACCGAGACCATCCCAAAGAAGAAGCCTCGTCTGGGGTCAAATGTCAAACAGAACCCGGTAATTCCGCTGGGAAAACCCAAATCTGGGAGAGTGTGGAAGGACCGCAACAAGCAGAGGTGAGACATCACTGTGGCAGGACGTCTGCTCAAGCCGCGTTACTGTGCTTAAATACAACGCTGAGTTACCTGCATTGAGTATTTTCATTTTTTTCCCACTTTATATTTCTAAATCACTGCGTGTCAAAGGGAAACATTGTCAGTTTGACTCATGATCATTTTATTAAACAGAATGCATCGCTATGGATTAAACTACCCAACACCAAATGAATCAAGTGTAATCAAGTTAAATCAGTTCCAGCCAAATACAACAAAACCACTGCTTACATATTAATACTTTAATAATAACATTGCAACAGTATAACACTGAGGTAATTTCTGCATAGCGAACATTTTTACTCCCTGTGTAGCTTTACTTAAGTAAAATCTTGTACTTGTAACTAAGAACTTTAATATTGTAGTATTACTACTTTTACTTTAGTAAACCGTCCCAAATTCTCCAGTGCCAGTACGTAACCATGTGGGACGTGCGACTTTCAGGTTCTCTGCTGTGGTGAGAGACAAACCGTTGTGCTCTTCCTGGGGAAAGAAGATGGAGGCCAGGCGGGAGAAGGAGCTGGTCAAACAGTATTCTCTGCAGCTGAAAGAGGAGCAAGCCAGGCAGAAAGAGGTGAGCTGAAGCGGCGCGACGATTTAAGCCTTTTTAACGTTAACGCAATTTGCTCCTTTGACGTTCATTCCATTTTTCCTTCACAGGAAAAGAGGAAAAGGAGAGAAGAAAACTTGAAACGGCGAGCAGAGAACGAACGCAGAGCAGAGATTGTGCAAGTGGTATGTCAACTTCCACACATCATTTCCAAATCTGTAGAGCTGTTAACATTTCAGATATGATTATACAGAAATGAAGTTTTAATGATACTGATACATATACAGTGTACTTTGTGCAACAGGAACAGAAGTAAGCAAGTGGAAAAAGAAGCTTGTAAATTAGCAACGTTTAGCCGCACACTCTGTCCTTCAGTGGGTCCGAGCTTTGCTTTGATTGTTTTTATTCTCGTGTCTCGTTTGTGTCGCAGATCAAGAACACAGCGAAGATCAAGAGGATGAAGAAGAAACAACTGAGGAAGGTCGAGAAGCGAGACACGCTGGCTCTGCTGCAGAAGTCGCAGAAGCACAATGTGAAAGCCAAAGGGCCGAAAAGTAATAAAGTTGTCCAAGATTTCACCTAAAGACCGAGACAATAAAAATGCCCGGTCCAGTACTTTGCCTGCTTGTCTCTTATTGACATGACTGAAATACAGCAGACACACTCACACGTTGTCTCAACATGCAGTAAGCTTTCTAAATGGATGAATATTACTGAACACATTACATGTAATATGCTGCGCGGTGGTTGTGTTTGCTGCCGGTCAGATCAGCACTAAAGTCACCATCAACAAGCAGTTCAGATTCAACTTCTCCTGCTGTCTTCTGTTTGGTTGTACATTTTTTGATTTGCCTGTTGCCTTATCTTCTCCTCTGAGGATGAAATGGTCACGCACACTGACTGTTGGTCAGGAAAGCTGCAATCAGGTTCTAAAAAAATTTTTAAGCAAGTATCATGAGCACAACAATAAATTAACGTGGACATTTGTTATTGTTAACGTGAGGTTTCCTGAGTCTGGTGTTCTTTAAATACACTTTATAAACGGCAGGGAACTGAAGTGAGAGGCAGCAGTGCTTTATAGTGACAGCCGCCGTCTTCACAGCTCAGAAAGATTTATAAGCTACACAAAAGACAAAACAAGCTGCTTAAAGGCGGCTTGAGCTGTGGGAAATTACAATGGTGTTTAGACTGGAGTGTTTTGGGGGTTTTTTTGTTTGTTTTTTTTGACATTTTATAGACAAAAGTTATTTGTCATGGTTTTCACCTGACATGTACATAGAGAGTGTGGAAGTTTAGGGTGGGACACTGTGACTAACAATGGCAACACTTAAGCACAGTACAATTCAACTGAGTCACCTGACTTCATGACTCTTGTCCTATTAAAGCACTACATTTTAGCATGTTACATGAAAAGATTTTGGTGGTTTTATCAGAAATACACACCTGAAGAGACACCTGAATATTACACCAACAGGGGACATCAATAACGTCTCATTCTAAGTACACAGATGGCTTTGCAGCTATAACAGCTTCTACTCTTCTGGGTTGTGTTTTCTGTGGGATTTTTTTGCCCACTCATTTGTGAGGTCACACACTGATGCTGGACCAAAAGGTCTGACTCACAATCTCCGTTCCAGTTCATCCCAAAGGTGTTGGATGGGGTTGAGGTCAGGACTCTGTGCGGCCCAGTCAAGTTATTCCACACAGAGGCTCAGGGGAACCTTTATGTAGCATCTGCTCAGGTGTCCTACAAATAAAATGAAACAGTTTGACGTCACCTGAACCACATGTTAAAGAACAGTTACTGGTCATGTTGTGTTGAGGTGCTCAGACTACCTAACGAGGACATGAATGTACCAGATTCACTGAGGTGACAGGCACAGGGTGGTAACACGGTACCGTATATCGGTTGTGACGCACAGCTTTGTATGTCACAAGACGCGGTTTCTGTCAAAAACATTGTAATGTATGTTCGCCAAGAATAGCAGAGTAAATTTGACAGACAGGTTGCATACAAGGACAACCTGTTTTTATCTTCTCACCTTTATTCTTAATCTACGGACTTTACGTGACAGCAGCCTTTACTCAAATAATTCACGGACGTACACACTGCTGCCTTTGTGTCACCCAGCAGGACGCCTCGTTGAGGTCGTCACAGGGCTGTTTGCTTTCTAAATCCTCTCAGTTGCAGCAGAATAATGTGACATCCCTCAGAGTGCACAGGAAAAACAAAGGAACCTGTTACACTGAGGTGAGCGATGCCGAAGGAATGATCATCCTTCATACACACTTGAAGATGGGTTTCCTTCACACCTTTGTTCACGTATGGCCGTCATTGGCCGTATAAAGGCAGCAAAAACACTCTGCTCGAGTTAAAGGTGCACACCTGAGGGCGAACTTAATTAAAGAGGGACACGGACAGGACGTCACAGCTAAAGGCATCAATTTGTATAAATATTTTTGTTTTGTAAGTACAGTCTTTTGTTCTTTCTGTGTGTAGCTTCACTGATTTCATTACAATATTCTGATTTATTTTTTTAGTTTTTTCGTCATTATTTGTTTGTTTTATGTCACATTTGTTAGAAATCTCTGATGTTCAATCTAACCTTTAACTCACATGTTAAGTGGGAGGAACAGTTTTGCTGAATCAAGTAATAAAACATCATTTTCATCTTTCTTTCAGACCTAACAGAGATTTGAAATGCTTCTGACAATTCTGCTACACCTCCTGCTCATCGGTGAGTAAAATGTGGTTTTCTTGTTGCAATGAATTGCAGTTTTTGGGAAAGGGATACAACCCACAAATCTCTTGATACCGACTTCTCTTCCCTTTTTTTGGGCTTATCTGCATCAGCAAACAGTCAGGCAGTCACAACTGCGGGAGCTACGACCGCAGCCGCCGCGACAGCAGCCGCTACGACTGCAAGAGCCGCGACCGCAGCCGCTACGTCCGCAGCCGCCGCGACGGCAGCCGCTACGACTGCAAGAGCCGCGACCGCAGCCGCTACGACTGCAAGAGGCGCGACGGCAGCCGCTACGTCCGCAGCCGCTACGACTGCAAGAGGCGCGACGGCAGCCGCTACGTCCGCAGCCGCTACGACTGCAAGAGGCGCGACGGCAGCCGCTACGTCCGCAGCCGCGACAAACGCGGCCGCTACGACCGCAGCAGCAGCAACGGCAGCAAACTCGACAAACACAAACACCACTGCCACTAACACTGCTGCTGCACATGCTGGGATTATGTACACGAGCAGTCTGGTTGTGTTCCACTTCAGTGTTGCTCTCTACAAGTTACTTTTTATTGTGTAACTTGGTTGTGTTTTTTTTACAGCATAAAGCCACTGTTACCCACCTACAAAGTAATTTATGTTGAAATATAACCTAATTATGAAGCACTCACGCTGATGGGTTTTGAAAATCTAGATGATCCTGTGTGTTCAAATGTTACAATAAACGTTGGTTGAAATATCTCAGTTTGTGTCTTATTATTATCATCATTATTATTGTTTTAATGAAACATTTGACTGCTAGTTTGTTTTTAAAGTTTCTCTTTTTACAAACATCAGCCAGGCTAAACTTGCACCAGTGTCGAGTTTTTAGGCAGGATTTTAAGGTGAACTGTTTTCTTAAAATCCTACATAAAACAAACAGTCCTTCTTTAAAATGTATTATGTGTCTAATCTCCATGATATCGAGGTTTTAAGATGTAACTGCTGATCGAAATTTCTTGTTGTTAAAAGTATTTTCAGTATGTTGTTTCCATATTTTCACTGTAAATGTGTACTTGTACTGATGTTTCTCAACTTTTGCAGAAGTCGTTTACTTTCTTGTTTTGCGCCAATATATCAATGCAAATTCTTTTCTTGGTGAAAGCTTAAAAACAATAATAAACCTGATTCTGATTTTTTTTATCTATATACAAGACATAAATAAGATGAAACAAACCATGAAAATATATTTCGCACTCGGAATATATAATCCAAAACAGTGCAGTCTGACTGTGTTTTCTGTCACACTGTGTCATATTTATTACTTATTTGTTGACAAACAAGTTGTCATCAGCATACTGACATGTCATCCTCACTCAGTAATTACAGAAAAGAAATTTCCATTTCATCAATGTCTGTTTTGTTAAATGGGAGGTGAGGATACGATAAATGACTTTAAAGGTGTCCTGGGTGTGTACATTAAAATGAAACTGAGACTGTTTGCCAAAGTGGTCCTATTCATCAATAACAAAACAAAACAGGCCTCAGCCACTTTAAGAGAAAGGTTTAAAGACAGCCTTTTACTGTGGTCTCTTCTGTTACTGCGAATAAAATTTTGGTCAGACATGATTTTGATTTGTTTTACTCTTTTGCTGAAAAACAACCAGACTTGAATCTGCTGAGATTTAACTAAAGACACATTTATTTGGAAACGTGCTGCGTTAACACACAATAGCTAACAATGCAACACGTCCTTTAAGGCACTCTTCATTTTAGGTGAAGTGGCCCTTTAGTGATGTGTGTGTTTTGTTTTTTGGGTCAGTCATTGACATTGATGTCACCTTGGTGCGAAGGCAGTTAGGATTTGTTAATGAATGTCAGCATTTACAGAAGCTGAATGGGTGTGAAACTACCTGAACAGGTACAGTGTGCATCAGGGTGATGCCAGTGGCCCTCAGGTGACACAGCCGACAGAAACAACAGGACAGATTTGTACTAGGGGCAGTGAGGACATGAACCCCCACCATGTAAAAATATTTCACTATATCTTGTGACTGAAGATGCAAAACACTGTTGACAGAGCCCCAAATAATGCAGCATCAATCGACCAGCCTTATTCTTCAAAGTGCTAAAACTGAACTAAGGAGCATCTTAACCATAATGTGTTACTTTTAAGTACCTGGGGGAAATGATACAGGCATGTAGAAATGCAGAAAATGGTATCTGAAGTGTTTAGGCAGAGTGCGTGTGTATGTTGACAACGTTTTGTAAAGCCGTTTGTCATCGGTTGGGTCTGGAAAGTGTCATTTTGAAAATGGAAACTATTTGTGCATGTAGAGTTTGAAAAGAGAAAACCTCACAGAATTTGTAAAAATGTTAAAGTAGCTTCAAGGGATGCAAGAGTACGCCTTATACAGTTCAAAATTATACATTGTTGTTATAGGACTCCTTCCAAATTATTTAGATTAGGATTATTACCCACATCGAACTGCTGGCAATGCAAATCTGAGGAAGGTAGTTTAGTTCATGTTTTATGGTCATGTGATAAAGTCCAACAGTTTTGGAATACTATTTATGATAATCTGTGTGAAATTGCAGAGATACAAATACCATTCAGCCTTAGATTATTTGTTTTGGGTGATCACTCAGTTCTGACAGGGCAGGATAAACATATCAAAAGTTATGTCCAAATCAGTATTATGATTGGCAGGGAAATACTCATCAGGGGATGGGGGACGGAGGGGTTGCCGTCTCTACAAGAGTGGGCTGTGGAGATGGCATGAGTTGCAGCATTTGATAAAATGTCATATAAACGACTGGGTAGATTGGATCTATATGAAGCAAAGTGGGGCAAATACTCTCTCTAATATAGAGCTTACTTTATTTATTTGATGTATTGACCTTGTTTGGAGGTATTTTCTGTATTTTTCTTTTTTTGTTATAGTTATTCTGTTTCGCTTACATTGATGCAACTAGTGTAATAGCTGTACATGAAGAAGCACAGCGGTAGTGAGTGGCATGAATGGTGGTGGCTTGGGAGGGGTTTGTATGTTATTATATTGTTGAAATAATGAAAATAAAAATTGTTAATCTCAAAAAGAAAAGAGTAAACCTGCCAGAGCCTCTTAAAGCCTACTCCTCATCTCCACTCGAGGCTACGGTGATTAGCTGCTACCGGTATTGAGTACAGACAGACGCATTTTAACCACAAGGTGGCGGTATTACAATCTTGAAAAGGTTTCTCTGGTCAGCTTGACAAAGTCCAAGTTATGAGTTTGAAATAAAGTCAAAGAGAGTCATTAAACTTCTGAGCACATTTGTGTATCTGGAAAACACTTTAAATAGAATTATAATAACAACTTTGCATTAAATGTATCTCTGTTTAGCCCTGTGTAACTCTGGATCAGTCGTTTTTGCTAAGATATTCTGATTCTGACCCGTGTGTAAAGAAAAACACTCAATTCTTTCCAAAACCTGGAAATTTTATTTACAGTTCAAGTCAGTCACATGCAACATTTTCTTAAAATGAATAAACATGAAATTAGCAAAAACAAGAAAAGAAAAAAAAAAGCATATTATTTTCTCCAAAATAGCAATATACAAAAATAGAGCTTAGAAATACTGTACAGCAATTGTCTCCAAAAATATTCTGCTGCAGAATTCTTAGTTTTACAAACAATGTCTGTGAGAGTCCACAAACATAATCAGTGTTAACAAAAAGGGGAGAAGGGGAGGGGGTGTAAAGGTGGGAAGGTTTGTGTGGACAAAGGTGAGGAGGGGGGTCACTTCTGAGTTGTAAGGGAAGTATGAGATCTACAGGGGAATAAATAACACACCAAACAAACAAAGAGAAAGTTCACTTCAGGGAGGCAGTGATAGAGGTTTAAAATCCTAAATGGTGTGGTCGCTAAAACCAACCGTGGAAATATAATGAAGCCCCTCGTCTACAGAGGATGTATGTACCATTATTTTTTTGTTTGTTTGTTTTTTTTGTTTTTTTTAAATAAAACAGTCTTATTCTACCAGAAAACTGTCTGCCACCGAACATCGTGCCCTGAGGGGACAATCATAAAAATGGCTTTCTGACGCAACCATTCAGACGCTCCTACTCGGAAATTTCTGAGGTGAAGCTGGTGTTCCCGACTGTCGTACTACATCTGTGTCCGGTCTATTTATAATGGAGTTACCTCGGAAGCAGCACTAACGTCAATAGTGATTTCAGTAGCGGGAAGCCATTTATTACTATATTCATGACTGGCTCAGTTTTCCGTTCTTCTTTTTTTTTTTTTTTTATTTTTGCCCACAGTCTGACAGAGACTCTCGCCTACATCCTTCCTTTTTAAAATCCAGAGCCTTCTTTCATACTGGCTGATATTCACAACAGTTCGATTTGGGTTGGCACTTTTGTTTTTAGCGCGACTGGGACGGCACACAGGAAGGAAAAGGGGAAAGTCAGGTGGAAAGGCTACAAGTGCTTACAATCAAACACAACACTTAAGATGGCCAAATGGCAGGAAGTGTTCAGCTGCCATTTAGTTTGTATGAAGGAGCATTTTTTTTGTGCACCTTATGTATAAATACACTACAGAGTCTACGATCTACATACATTTAACCATGGTGATATCAGTGGCAACTTCACTGTATGCAAAATAGCATGCTTTCACATTAAATCTAAAGTCCTTCGCTTTCCCTCGAGAACCTTACATTCTGAGACAACACCGTTAGCAGGAACAAAGCTTTAAGACTCATCAGCACTGAGCTATATAACCTTCATACTCTCCGATGTATACTTCATATAGTAACATTTTGGGGATAATGGTTCAGTGAAACAGTCGCGGCCTCTTCAGAAACCAAGAGCTAAGAATCACAACGGTGCAAAATACATCACGCAACACACTGAAGAAGGCCCTAAAGTTGCTTATTCTCCTCAACATAAAGCCACAACCTAACAGGCCAGGCAATCACGTTTTGATCAATGAGTACATTATCAATATACTACAGACTGAGGTTGTGATTTTTTCCAATCAACACAGTACTGTTTTTTTCTTTTTGTATTTGTGGCAGTTCTTGTTCAAATAAGGCTAACGTGGACAATATGTTTCTTCTTCTTTCATTCACGGTGGTGGTGGTGGTGTGTGTGTGTGTGTGGGGGGGGCATACTGCTGCATTTATGTCAGACGACTGGACTAATACACTAACACAGACAAAAAGAGACAAACTTGTTCACCTTGCTGCCCGCTCTGACCCAACCGCAACAGGTCACACCTGCGGCATTGGAGGCAGACATTCAACATTCAACAGAGAGGACAACTTTCAGCCTATCAGAGTAACAAAGCTCTCCTGTCAGAGAAGACGAAATGCACCGTCACCTTTTTTAAACCATCCATGTGTTGAGTACAAATCCATCCATAACCTCGTTTGGCATTAGAGACTAATGTCTTTTTTTTTGTTTGTTTTTAAAAGCACAAGCAATACATATTTATATTTAATTAAATATATTCACAAAGATATTTGTGTTAGACATTAACTTGGTGTGGAGAAGCTCATTTTTCCATCTGTAACGCTTATGGCATTAAAACAGCAAAGGAGGCTTTTACAGCAGCAGAACACAGAGCAAAATCAAGCAGATATGTTGTATTTCATTGCGTCAGTCCTGATAAAGGGTTCTGTTTCTTAGTTTTATTTTCGGACAACTAATAAGTCGGACAACTAATTCACTGACATTTGGGTCACTTGGATTATGCCTTTAAAGATGATGTATGATCGTCATTTGACAATACACATCACGGGTGAAAGATATTCTCCGTCTTATCTTGGGTCCGTCCCTCTGAATCACAGCTTTTGAGCCACCCTTTTAGATCACCATATTTACCCACAACACATTCACTATGTGCAGATAACAAGGGATAAGAACACAAAAGCCGGCAGGGCTCAGAGTTACTGTATGTGTGGCACAAAACAAAAAGCACCCTGTACCGTTCAGAAAGAGGGAGGCGAAAGCACCAGAATACTGCAGCCAAAAAGCAGAACTGCCCTGTATGTATGTGTGTGTGTGTGTGTGTGTATGAATGAAAATGCCGCTTTATTACAACCTGCTGACCACAGACTAACTGGCAGTACAGGCGGGGTGTGGGTGGGGGTGGAGGCCCCTCCCGCTGTGCATGTGTGTATCTTGAGCAAAGGATGTGCTGATGATATGCTGAGGGCAGTCATTCTGATGCAGGTGTTAGTCCACTAACTCATTCACTCTATGCAGCTGTACCAAGAATTTATAATAAATTAAAAAATAAATACAAATACTCTATTGGGGTAGGAGCAAAGACAACTGCAGCACATGTGAAGTGGGAGTCAGACGGCGCAGAAGGCCAAAGCTCGCTTCATCCCGGACTGGAATTGGCGGCCAACAGGCTATGTGATGCTAGTTTAGGAGGAATCAACATGACTCTCTGACGCTTTTCGTTGTGCGAAGCAAGCCAATGTTAATACTCGCGCGGCTCACCTTCAATAAAATAAAAATGACGCAGCAGCAGAGCAAAATAAACCTGGAACATTTATGTTACATGTTTTTGGATCTGTAGTTTTCTATTGCCTCATTCCTGGTGTAAGATAAAGCACCAGTTTATTCACACTAATACTGCTTTAGACAATCACAGTAGTTGATGTGGTGACTCGGTGTCATGTTAACTACTGCTTTTCTGCTTGAGAGGACCTGAACTGTTTTTCTGTAAGTCGTGAGTAATGCCTGGGGTGACAGTATATAAATAACCTGTGCTCACTTTACAGCACTCATGTATATACACAGGATGTTACTCAGAAAATTCCATTAATAAAAATGTAAAATTTGTTCACTGTATCACCTTCCTGTGTTGACAGAATAATAAAAAAAAGGATAGCAACAACAGTCACATTGTAATGAATGATGAACAGGTGATAAGGGAACAAATTCTGTAGGATTTGTGTGAAAAATTCTTGGTTTTAACACATTCAAACTTTTTCACATTTAATCAGACATGAAGTCAATGCTTTGAGCTTAATTTTCTTTGTGTGTGTGAGTGCGTGCGTGCGCAATTAGAACACAAAGCATAGTCCAAATTTCCTGGCGTCTACCCACATAGGTATTATTTTCCCTTTGAGAAATACAATATTTATATTTTTGCGAATTAAAAATGAAAACCCATGTGGATTTGTACTGTACATAGAAATAATAGCTAATGATAAAATATAAAACACAACCTTGCTACTACCATCACAAGCAACTAAGGTTCGACTTCTCTTAAAGTGCTTGTTAAAAGAAAAACAATTTACTTTTTAGTGTATTGTAGTTCTTGGCTTTTGTGTGTGTGTGTTTTTATTCTCCTGGTCTTTAGCTGGTGTCCCCAGAAAAAAAAAGTGCTTTGGCTGTGAAAAAGTTATCGACCACATCTTGGCAAAGAATGAAACTTCTTCTTCATCAACTCTTCTTCATTGTCCGTGAAAGGAGAACATGAAAACAGCTGATTATCAGTCAGAACTGATATCAGGAAATCCTTTTTTTTTTTTCTTTTCTGAACCAACACAACAAGGACAAGAGGTGCAGATTCTCAGTTTTAGTGAATATTTGCGCAGTAACTCCAGTTTCTCCGGTCTGTCCACTTGACTCACACCAAAGTTTACCTGTACAGGTGAGAGGATGAGTAATGGGATGTGTAACTGTAGTGTGTTGTACAACAGGGTTCGAGTCTGCTACACCAGGTTCTCGATCCCGGGCAGAGGCTGCTGTATCGGCACTGGGGGCTCAGCGCTGCCGGCCTGCTGGGCGAGCTGCAAGACGGGCATGTTGCACAGCGGGCACACTTTCCTCACCTCCAGCCACTTAATGAGGCACCTGGAAGACAGAAAATGGAGTGGGCATACAGTTAAAGCAAGAAAGAAAGTAGAAAAGGGGTAACAGAAAATGTAAACCTATTCAAAGTCACTACTGTAGCCTCAATCTTGTGAGCCTCTTAATAAGGCTTAGGACAGGAGTACCACAGTTTGCCATAATATATAATAATATTGTACGTTATTTTTGGATGAATGTGGCTTATCATTGTTAAATTGGCACATACTGCATACACATAGCAAGAAACTGCAGTTGAGAAACGGCAATCTGGTTTTGTGGTCAAAGGGAAAAGGTCCAATAGGCATTCCTTTTCATGTCACATGACTCGGCACAAGGTTTATAGGAACCACAGGTATATACCAGGTCCAGCTCAAATGGGCTGTGATGTACGCGTGACACACGGGTAGATGCGCTAATTTTCTGGTGTAATGCTATGATGCGCGTTAAAGTTAATGACATTAGCTCATAACCACTTTTCCGCCCGTTTCCATTCAGCGTTCAAGCAACGTTCAGCTGGCATTGAGGTTGAAAGAGACACTGATGACAAAAGTAACGTCGCCGGCCTCCCAAAACAAGATGGTCAGCAGAGCAGGGTTTATACTGCAGCAGTGGTTTGGTTTTCTTTGGATGCTTGCAAGGGTTTTTCTTTTTCCACCATGAAAACTTGGAATCCATTGTTATTGCCAAGAATCCAAGCCAACTTCGTGTGGACGGTCAGTGTTGTATAAGCAACTGTGAGCTGGCTGTTGGCACCATTTTCCAGGTAGTAGCCAGTGGGCAGTTCAATGGCCCAGCTTTCACTCCCCTTTGCCACAGGAGCACTGAATCCTGGGGTTAGGAGCAAGCAGCTGGATGAGGTCAGTATGTGGAGGTCACTCATGTACCACAGCTAAATATGCTCAACTAATATGTTTTCTTCTGAACAATCACATTCTACAACCACACCAAGTGGACGAGGTCAAACATCAGGTGATGTGACACATCAACACATCCAGGCAGGACTTCTCTAATCTGATATTACCGTTTCACCCAAAAGATCTCTGTGGAATCTACCAAACTGATTAATCATCTAACATAAAACGAGTTGCCAACTGACAATCGATTATTTTTGTCACGCCAAAATGCAAAATGCTGGTTTGGCTCCAACTTTAACAATGTGGGAGTTTGCTCCTGGTCTGTTTAGCATCATTTAATATTTTTGGAGTCACTACAACATGTTAACTTTAACTTCTGGAGTAGTTTAATGGGTATTTGTTCTAAAGTCTGAAGGCTAAATGACTAAAAAATATCAGAAAATTAATTAATAATGAAAATGATCATTAGTTGTAGCCCTATTTTAACTGCTGTGTGTGAGTTAGGAAGTGTGAGATTTCTTAAAACTGAAGTGTGGCTGCAGATCAAAGCTAATCAAAAAATCAAATCAAACTTCAGGTTGCCAAAAGTAACTTGAGCAGAAACTTGGAAAAGTGTATGCGAGTGTATGGCCATTAAACGTACAGCCTATATTATTAATGAATGTTGTGTTTTTACCTTCATTCTGGCAGAATATTGACTTTATTAGTTATGTTTGTCTGTCTGAGCAGACAGCAGGCTCTTCAACACTGACTGTTTTTACTGACAGACTGTTTGCCTGTTCTGCCTGTTTTCTCTGCAAAACAGCACGGCTTTACTGGCAGACACACAAACACACACACACACACACACACACACACGCCCACACACTAAAAGGAGTGTTTATACAGTGGATTTGGTGAGTGGTGACCACTCTTGCTGCAACTGGGGGGAAAAAGTAGGCCAAGGGAGGTGTCATGCTGATATAAACAACTCATTTGAAATGGTCAGGGCACGGGGGTGGGGGGTGGGATAAAGTTGGCTCAGGCAATTCATCATATCCTGTGTAGTTTCTAACTTCATATACACTTACCGCTAGGTTTATGTAGTCAAAACATACAGATTTATCAACTTTTTTGGTAAGGCCACAAATCGTCCAAACAATGACTTTCCAGTAACTAAATCTCGTCTCTCTTATGTAAATATGAACATATTGTTTTTTGTTTACATCTGCTTGCTGTGGGCTAAAATGTCTAAGAGCAGGTAAGGAATACAACCACATGAAAATCTGTTGCTTTGTTAAGGAAATCTGGACTGTGTGTGCGTGCGAGTGTGTGTGTGTCCATGAATGTCAACAAAACCTTATACTTACTTCCTATGAAAGGCATGTTTGCATGGACAAATCCCCAGCTCGTCTTTCTGTTTGAACTCCTCCAAGCACACCGCACATATCTGAAAGACAGAAGTCAGAGATATTTTCTGACTTTCTTTTTTTTCCTGACAACTTTGAATTTGTTTGGTTGTTCTATGGTGGTTTGGATTTTTCCAGTCTTCGTATGAGTATTCAATTGGCAGATTGGAAACAAGCTACGCAAACAACAAAGGCCATGAACTCCTGCAAACAGACAACTTTGGCCAACATCTGCAAAGAATTTGACACAAACAACAGAGCAGCAACCGACCAGTTATGTTGCGTTATATAACGCTGACTTGACTCACACTGAGGACTTGTTCAATTTGTGGCCTGAGGCTAATGTTAGTGGCAGTGGACCCATACCACATTTTCTTTATCAAGACTGTTGCATCTGACCTGATTACATGAGTTTACGATCTCAGTGCAGCTAGTTTCTGTCTGAACAGATAAACCAGGGTAATCGTAGCGATATCTGTAGTCATATGATTCTAGCTGGTGTTCTTTTAAGGGTAAATGAGGAAATCCTGATGGGCAGGTTGGAGTTGTTTTTCTTTTCGTGTCTGTTTGTTTTGCACACAGAAACTTGCGGGCATTTAGCAGTCATAACACCAGCAGACTAGCAAAAATGTTTTGTATTGTTGTACTGTGTTATTTTTGGTAAATCTTGATACGGTACGGTAGGGAGACCTTTTCAGTTGTCAAATTGTCAGATTCTGTTTTTGTGGGTTTATCAAGTTATCAAACACTGGAAGAATGTTTATGAACTTCCTTTTTGTCATCTCGTGAAATTAATCTTTACTTATTGAACAGCTGACTGCTTAATAATAACTGTTCTACTGCAAATGCATGAGCTACACTGACTCAACCCTCAGTCCATCTATTCATTCATTTTTTAGGTTGCTAAGACAGCAGACCAGGCAGATGGCAGATGTTCTTGCCGTCAACATCTTCCATCTCTTCCGGGAGGATCACGAGGTGTGCCTAAGCCAGACGGGATTTAATAATATAAGATGCAAGGTGGCACCAAATAGTTCCATCACTGTTACCATCAAGACTGCAGATTCTCTTTCTTCATCCATCAGCTCGCTGTAGAGCTCATTAGTTCCTATTCTCTTGGGTTTCTCTAGCGTAAAGAATAAAAACTGATCTCCTAATTCAAACTGTAACTGCTTGATTTGTTTATGCCTGTATATGGAGAGTGACTGTGTCCTCATCGCTGCACTACTGGTGCTACTGGCGCTGCAACCCTGGCTGCGCAGTGGGGGTGAAACTAATTTCTGGTGGCCGAAAAGAGACGACTAAAAACACTCCAAACAGTATAGTCTACGTATCAGATGACAGACTACGTCCCCTCCAGACCAGCATCAGAGCTGTAATGAGAAGTACAACAGCGCCTCTCTGGACATCCCAAATTATGAGAAAATAGTGTGAAAAAAATCCGCTGCGACTGAGTTGACACACAATTCCCATCACCAAACTCCATCCAACCAGTGGGTAACCCTTTCATGAGAGAGGACTTTAATCTGGCACACAGGTTGTTTGGATGTCTATCCCTGCAACTATTACTCCTTAAGCCACACACAAACTCTTTTTCTAAGCTCTACTTAATAGTGGATGGACAGACAAGAAGGTATGAAAAGAACAGCAGTATGAAAAGAACAGCGTTCTCTCTCCTGATGAATTCTGGACACAGAAAAGTCCTCTGTAAAGATGTCTGCTTTGCTCTCTTTATTTGTGAACAGATCAGTGTTTTTGTTCTTTTCAGTGCCTTGTCTACAGTGTCACTCTCACAGTTGGGATCTGGCAAACTTTGCCAACTTTTGACAGAAACTCTTTCTCCCCATTAGGCCAATAAACCCCGTAAGCTTTAGTTGCAAATTCCATGCAAAACAATTGAATTGAACTTTGTAGAAAAGCACTACCGCACCATAAATTTGATTAGAGAAAAACACATTCATCTGTTTGGAAGGCATGTCAAGACTAATATGTTTCAAGATGAAATGTTGTGCAAAAATAAGCAACAAAATAATGTACAATTTACAAAAAGCGTGATCCAAGACAGCCAAGCAGCAGAGTGGGATTAAAATAAGAATTAGTCAAAGGAAAACAAGAACCGAGGTTCAGGCCCATCCTCAAAAGCAATTTGTGGTAAGAATAGGCACTAGTTAACTAAAGTGGGCACTCAGACAAACAGGCCCTCTGGATCTCTAGTGATGAGGACATGTTGGCTTTGTTTTCTTATTTTCTTATCTTTGGAACCACTTCTGACATTTCCACCCAGTTTTCTGAGTACTTTCTGTTGTGTCGGTAACAGTTAACATGTATGTTAATACGACGTGTTTCTAACTGTCTCCATCTACAGACCTGTATCTACTTTCTTCCACTTGTCTCTTTCCACACACTTTGTACGATAAAAAAGATATATGGAATGGCATACATATGGATCTGCAATAACCACACGTACTGATCACTAAAAACAAATCAAAACGAAAACAGAAGTGGTTACACTCAATTTTAAAATACCAGATATGATCACTTATGCATATGATTACTCTATTAAAAGGTAAAAAAATAAGAAATAAGTAACATAAAGGATAAGATATGAAATCATTACCTCAAGCTCAAATGGACAGAAAGATGAAAACAATAACATACAATCCTACTCTTTGTCCTTGTGGAAGCTTATCTAGGATCTAAATTTTTCCATGGCAACGGCAGCACATGCGGGTGCAGTGGTTGGTTGTCTGTTTGTTTTTTTTATAAATAATATTGTAAACGTAATGAACTGTTTGATTTATTGATTAATTGCCTTATCAGTTAAAAGCAACTCAATGCTCACATAATAAATGGATGATTGTGAATTTAAGAGAATGTCAGAATGGTTAAATGAAATATTTTATTGTGTAATTGTAATTATTTGTGTAATTGTAATTATTGATTGCGATGTGTAATCGCAGCCTTAGTTGTTCATTTTCAAATTTAACCACTTATTATTAATAGAACAAATCACACTGCTACATTTGCACCAACTTTCCTTCCTGTACAGATTGCCGAGGTTGCTGATTACAAAATAATTTGTTGCCTTAGTAAAACGGACTGTGAGTGTGCACCACAGTCTCAACCACACGACATCACAACTAATTGAGCCCCTACTGTCATCCTATAAGTAACAGATTTTACTTGGTTATTAGAGCCCTGGGGGAGGTTGCCTGTGCATCCATTGCACATGTCAAAAAGTAACACACATTTTTGTGCAACTGTTAAAAAAAAAAGAAGCCTGAAAAGGTATAACAAAGGTATAATGCATCACAGCATTCTTCACAAGTTAAGTGGTACACAGCAGGGTTCTTGTATAACACAAAATCTTTTCAGTGGGGTATTTTTTTCACAGAACTCAGGGGGCACGTACAGTTATGGGGATGGGGTCAAAGTCATACTGCCAAAAGGATAACTGATCAGGTAACACATCATACAAACTTAAACATGACTTGACTTGTAAACTGATCCCATCTTAGCACTCCTCTCATAAATGCTGAATTGGAATCAGTCAGAACTCAGTTTCTACTCGAATCTCCAGGATGACCCTTTAGTGTGGGAGCCTTTAAAACTAGGTCATCTCCCCTCAGGATAGTGCATGTATGTGTGTGTGTGTGTGTGTGTGTGGGTGCGTGTATTGTTGTCTTTAAACAAATACAGCTTGGTTATTCTGTCACGGTCTCCACTCACATGACACCTTCTGATGCTTTCCCTCAGTTTCTAATAACATAAACAATAAAAGTCTGAGGCCTGATGGAACGGTGGGAAATTCCAACACAGATGACAAGAAACTGTGTTAGCCTCCCCCCGTGTCAAAGCACACATGAAGATGTGGTTAACATTTCATTTGCACTACAGTGTTACTGGCTGGCAACTACAGTTTTTTCCATTGCAAGGCCAATGCTGCTGCATTACACACTAATTGCTTGTTGTAATTTTCCAACCAGGCGAAGCAGACATACAGCATTATGTAATAATGCAAGGGAGAACACTCATGACTTGAACACGAGATGCTGCTTTTTTTTTTTACATGATGGTGTATCAAGCAGGGGTGGGTGATACTGTCCTAAAATAACATCATGATACACGATATAGACAAAAGTATTCCCTCACTTCCAGTAATGCTTCAGCATACCAAGACATTTTGGACAATGCTGTGCTTCCAACTTTGTGGCAACAGTTTGTTGAAGGCCCTTTTCTATTCCAGCATGACTGTGCCCCAGTGCACAAAGCAAAGCTCCATAAAGACATGGTTGGATGAGTTTGGTGTGGAAGAACTTGACTGGTTCACACTGAGTCCTAACCTCAACCCCAGCAAACACCTTTGGGATGAGACTGTTAGCCAGGCCCTTTGGTCCAACATCAGTGTCTGACCTCACAAATGCTCTACTGCATGAATGGACAAACATTCCTACATAAACACTCTTGTGAAAATCCTGTGAAAAACCTTCATAGAAGAGTGGAAGCTGTTATAGCTACAAAGCTGTCTGTGTATTTAAAATGCAATGTCACTAAAATTCCTGTTGGTGATATGGTCAGGTGTCCCAATAATTCTGTCTATACGATGTATTTCTGTAATATTTATATTTTGAAATACTATAACAAAACATTGAAAAATAATTTTACTTTAGAGCTTACAGTAGTTATTGAGCTCGCTGCACAGGATTTTGGCTCTTCTACTCAACCAGGTTCTTCTTATTGAGGTGGTGAAATAAATTTGTTTTGCCCCGTTGCTGCTTTGTCTGTCATCTTTTCGCACTTCTTATATATTACCATAATTTCTCGGACATCTGATCTTTTATCTGCCATACCAACTCCTCCACGATGGACTCTGTAGCAATGTTACTTTTGTTTTCAACCACGCTTGTTGTGATTTCTCTTTCATGATTTTTCTCGTTTAACGCGGGCCTTCTTGTGCTGTTGTTTTAAGCTTGCGAATGCACTCTGTCGGTGCGATCTCATTTGGTGCCTCATTTGATTTTTGTCTTTTGGGAAACTTTATGAATCCTTTTTGATAACGAAGAATGTCAACAGAACAGACACAGGAAGATTGCTGTGCGTGTTAACACTGAAATAAGGTAAAGAATCAACTAGACATTAAATGTTGATAGAGGAAATCAGAAATATGGTAATTAATGCATTCTTTCATATATTTTCAGGGACCTCATGGAACCTTTCCTTTGTCCATCTTGAAGCTGAGGATGTTTGTGTTCATAATGACAGCATGAAAAGTGTTTTATGCCTTTAGCCATGTAATTTAAATCAACATGGCATAATGCTTTCTTACATGGAAATGGAGCACACTGCGGCAGAATCATTGTTAAAATTAAGCAGCAAAAGAATGGTTACCTCAAATCAGGGGATATAAAAGTACAGCAAGTTCGTGTCAGGTTACAATACACAACATTCTGTCTACTAAATGATCCCAGTTAGCTTCACATTTTTAAATTTCATCAATTGATAATAACTGAACAAAAAGGATGAGTGCTTACCTCATGCAGATTTAGCTCTTTTACTTTTTCCTTCTGAATGACCTGTGAGGCATAATAACAGATGAGGAGAGAGATTAGTCACTGGTTGACACTAACACCGTAATGCAGTAATAGAAACCAGCTCCTCTACGATAAAAAGCTTTCCAGTTCATAATGTGTGTGTTGAAAAATAAACTAGTTGGGCTGACACAGAGATAAGAGAGTCTATAATATGATTGCTAGTTTATAGTAAATTCATGTACACAAATGTGTGAGTATCTGTTGCATGCATACATGATATGAGGCTGACAGCCATACATGACAAACAGAGAAGCTGCACAAATGAATGCTTTTAGCTAGTAGGCGGTAAGATATGTAAGGAGGCAAATTACAGTAGTCACCATAGCAGCTATTATTGCCAGCGTTTGTGCAAACCCTGACAAGTCAGGTGTTTTTGCATGTTGGTATTACATAACTGAAGGACATAACAGTCATGTTTTTGCCCCTGACTACGCTCAGCTCCAGCTAACCGTGCATTGGATTTTACTAGCTGAGACACTCGTTTCCCTTCAGGATAAGTGCAATTTATAATTTCGGTAGCATATTTATGTTCACCAAAAAACATTGTTAATACTTTGCAATGGGCTACAGTTTTCCTTATGATATTCTCCACACAAGTACCAATACTCTTCATTTTTGGTTGACGATAATGTGTGTATAGATTGTGTGTGTGTGTGTCACTGGAGTGCTTACTTGTTTGTAGGCATATAGCTCTTTGTGTGCCTGGTGGCGTAACCTGGGGAGACGTGAAGACAAAACATCTTTTTGATTAGTAAGCGACCTTCTCCAACTGACAAAGAATACATCACACATCCTGGAATAAAAGACAGAAAATGACACACGCGAGTGTAACTTCCTTGTTAAATACTTGCCTTCTGACACCAGTTTATTCTAGTGTATCACTGTAATACCCAATAGGTGTTAACAATTATAAAATCATTCTCATTCCATACAGAGTATGAAAAGAATTTGGCAAACATTTAAGTTTGAGATTTTTCAAATGAAATCTCTCAAAAAGAGACAGGCCAATAAAGGCAGAGCAGTCCACAGTATCAATACAAAAAAAATGTTCGGGCTGTGTATGTTCTGCATTGCAGAGACGATTTGGCCTCAGGCACACATCTGTGAAACTGTCATGTGACTACTGACTGAATAAATATTTGGATTAATCAGCTACAGAAAAGAGTGAAACTGACACCTTAATTAACTCTGCCGAATAGTAGGCCAAGTTACATATTGACAGATATGAATTTCAAAAAGGTTAAGGCCTCAATTTCTTGCCAAAACAAAGTAAAAAAATATATCAACTTATATCACCCAAAATATTTTGGCTTAGACATTAGAAGTATTACTGCAAGTTGCTGAAACCCCCTAAATAGATTTAGACTAATAGTCTATAGACTTAACAGACAAAACTCACCACAGATACAGCCAGTGTTTAACACAACATTTCTCCTGTAAATAATTAACAAACAAAACAAGGAGCACTGGAGAAGAAAAGAATCTAGGTACTGAGGATGAGAATAACATATGTAAGAAAGAGGGAAGAAAACAAGAACAAGAGAGATAGGAAAAATTCATAGGTTTGTAAGATTTACCTCCATTACAAGTAACCTTAACCTCTCGCAGCAGAGTGAGAGGGATCTGTAAAACAAGCAGCACAGTCTAGGAGAGAAACTGACATTTTGAAAGAGGTCAGCAGGAAAAGGTGCAGATACTCCCAAGGGTAGGGGACAACTGGTCCCGGGTGAGAGGAGGTTCATGGGTGACTGATGGGGGTTGTGTCAGTGGCCAGTGGAGCACAATGTCAAAGTAGGCAAGGAGAATGGCCTGATGAAAAACGAGTGGCCAAGCCTACTCCCAAAGCTATCATTAATAGCTTTAAAAAATAATTTGACTGCAGCCAATGGGCAACTCAGAAAATCAGTGTCATCAGCCATCATTATACTCAAGAGTGTCAAAATACTTCAGTCTACCTTGTAGTATGTCATTCACTGAACGTTCACGAGAATTAAATGAAACGTGATGACTAACTTGTGGACTGATCAGCGTTTCTTAAAATTTAACATGTTTAAACCTTTAGGTCATGCTCATAGGTTTGTCATTCAAGGCCTCCTGTCCCTTACATTCACAATCACACCTTGTTCCGGGTATCCACAAACATATGTTTCACATATGCGTGTGTGTGCAGTCAAGACTCACTGATAGACGTGGTCAAGTATCTCTGCGAAAGTCGGCCTTGCGTCAAACTATGTGTGAATGTTTATCTTTGTTGGAATAATGACTCGTCACACATCAACTCTAAGGGAAATTCCTTGGTCCCTTCACTCACCAGTCAAAGTAAACAAGACCAGTGATCCTTACTGCAAAGAAACCATAGGGTTCCTCTTTTATGATAGCCTTCACCTAAGCTGTGGCCTTAACAAATCTGTAAAATGTCAGAATTCTCCATGACATAAAATCCAAGTCATTCTGGCCCAGTCCTTTGGGAGACTGCATCTTTAGACGCCTTTTGTGGAGCAAAATTGCTCTTTTTGCCTTTAGTGACTAAACAATCTTGACTTTCAGTATTGAATCATGGTACTGCATCAAAGTGATAAGGCCTCTCTTCACAGTTAGATAAGGAATAGTGGAACACAGTAGTCGTTAACCTACTTACCATTTGCCCTGCAAGATAGGATATGACAGGGTGACAAGGGAATTTTGTTGTGAACTGCTGCTTCTCACTGTCTTAAATAAAAAAATGTTGGACATCACTTTGGTTAAGGTTGTCGCTGCCAGGAGTAAACCCCTGCAGCAACAGCAGTCAGGACAATTTGATTACAGCAGTGGAGTTAAAAAGAGGGGCAAGAGAATGACTAGTAATCAAACTCCACTTTTCCTTTATGGGAAATAATTAACAGATTACACCCAAAGCCAAGTGCTTGAAAGTGGAACTTTAACAAAATAAGTATAAGTAATAACGGTTACAAGCAAGAGATTTAAATATCTCAACACAAATTTAATGAATAGCAAAAAGTAAATTTAATTACTGTAGGTATATGGTGAAGCCATTACAAAAGTTAAGTCTCTCTGGGGAGAAAAAAAAAACAAAAACGTTTTAACTAATTTCTTTGACGTCAAGTGCCATGATCATAATATCGTAGACAAGCATCTTTGGATCTTGGCATAACATTCCCATTTCAATTCAGATCAGAAATTTACCAATTGTAGTATCATAGCTACCTTCTCCAAACTGTGCTGTTGAAACATTTCGCCCTTCTGTGAAATAACTATTAGCAAGACCGATACAAAAACACACATTTCTAAAAGGAAAGGAAAAAAAGACTTTAATGCAGCCTCAAATAAAAGCTGTTGTGACAAGTGTCATACAGTTTGTTGGATAGCCAATACATGATTTTTAGTTTTTTTGATCTATTTATTTAAACATTTTCAACTTCAAGTTTGGGTTGCAAGACAAGTTCAGTGCTGATCTTCATGGCAGTCTTTCTACCTTTTTAGAGTCAACTTACCATTAGTATTAAGCCATTAGGATACAGCTACGGTGAAGCAGTACATTAGAGCACTTTTGAACAAACGAGTCGTGAGCCAATTGAAATGTACAAGGACGTGTTATGAGCAGCTGCATAATGACAGCCTGGGAGAATCAACATTCAGTTCTCATTACAATTTTCCCACATGATAAGTGGTTTGCTTGTCAAAAGAAGTACAGCATGTTCAACGGTATCATTGTGTTCTACACCAGGCTGCAAAAAGTCTTTTCTGAACAAAGCAACGTGATTTGTAAATTCTCATGTAAATTTGAAATCTGTTCATGAAGTTGAGTGTTCAGGAATGTAAAACAAAAAATGGCTGGAATTTGCTTGTTAATTTGAATGTGTACTTAAATTTCTAAGACAAGCAAATCTGCAGCCACTGTTCATTGCTGTTATGCTCGTGTGAGACTGACTTTGTTTTTTGTGCGAGCCTAAAAATGTGTTTGATTAAAGAGATAAACGCTTGTGTTTTTCATCTTGGCTTTAGAGGGAAGTGGCTCCGCATGATGACAACTTGTGTTGCACTATCACCAGATTAATGACTGTTGTGTTGTTTGACTAGCCAAAGAGACATCTGTATGACACTTAGTGACACTTAAACTCACCCAGCAAAGCAATGTAAAACACAAGAACAAATTCTAAACAAAGCTAAAGGTTGTACGGATCTTACCTTATCAAGTAGCAGCAGAAGAGCAGGCTGAGGATGAAGACAAAGATGGCTGTCCCAAACACCACAATGTAGATGTTAAGGGGAAGGTTCTGGAACCCTATATTTGGCATCCTGAAACTGTAGTGCGGGAAATCGGAGCTCATGGATATTCTGGAAGGAGAGAGATAAACGACATTGGGTAGATAAGTATCAAATGTACTCTATGAAAAGAAAATAAACTTGGACAAATTTTAACACAGAATTAAATGACACAAAGCAAAACTGAAACAAAACTTAAGTTCCACTTTCAAGTTTCAGTATTACATCAACCTATTTTAGGTTTGGTTTCATTTTTAGTTTAGTGCTACAATAAATGTAAATAACTTAACAGGATTTTTTCCACATTGTTGTATATGTTAAAATGTGAATAAAAAATATCAATCTGGCAAGTGAATCCGCTCCAGGTTGTGTGTGTGTCCTATAGTATTGTTACTGTCAGAAAAAAAAGAGATTATTTTTGTTCTGGTGGGGATTCCAGTTTGCTTGTTCTTGGAGGAAACACTGACATTTCTTCACTTGCACTATGTGAGCATACATAAAAGCTTCTTCCTGAAAAACTGACTCACAAAAGCCACAGTGCACGAACAAGGATCTATTGGTCAAGTGCTCTTACTCAACGTACCAAAGGGACATGACCAGACATGTCTACACCCACCCAGAGAAGAGGAGGAGGAGTAGAGGACAGGAATAACTTTTGTTCCTTTGAGACCCCTGTCCTGTGCCCCTCCCCTTCACTATACACCAACAGCTTCATTCCTCTACCCTCCCCTAGTTAGTGGAAAGTTTTGTAGGTTTTGCTGGGGACAAAAAATGTTCTCTTATAATCACACCAAATGTAGACGGTGGGCAATCTGGCCTAAGTTATGATCTTTTTCCTCAATTTTAGAATGCACTGTGGACCATAGTGAATGAATGATGAATTTCTCCATTTACACCACTAAAACACAACATTTCATTAAACAGAGTTAACATTAAACACTTTTTTTTTTGACACTAGCTTCTCATCCTCTGTGTCATGGGGTGTAGCTTAAGTTCCAATGTTCATAAACTATTGGTTTGGTCTGCTAGTCAGTGGGGTCATGTGAAATTCAGAAACAGAAATAAAAAGACATGATAAAACGTCAATAAAACGTCAGTTAGCAAGAAATATATATTATTGTTGCCTTCAAGACTGATCACAATGTAAAACCATTGGATCGCTTATCCCAAACAATATATGTATCACAGTGGCCCAAAAACTCAGTGTCTAAAAAAACAGCCATGATGTCTCAGTATAGGGAACACTCAGCGTTACGATATAACATTGCTCCCTCAATGTAGAGCCACTCAACAAGTCTCTTGGTAAGACACCTGGCTCATGATATCAGGGCTGACACGATTAGTAACTCGTTCTGTTTCTAGGCTCAGTTTTTATATCATATGTTGTCATGTCATACATCATATGTTATGTAAGGGTTGTCCTGAGCAAACTGAGCACACTGTGCACACACTTAAAGTAAATATCCCTGGCATGTTTTACTGATTTGAGGGTCAAACAACCTTATACAATACAACCAGCCTGATGTATTAAAATACATCATCATCATGTCCCTGGCAAACAAGATGCAAACAAGAGGATACTAAACCCAGAAGCTGACAGGACTGCCATGTAAACTTTATCCAACAGCTTCCAGGAGGAGAGAGAACAGCTGACACAGGCCATGGAAACGCATTTAACACCCACCACTCGCCTTCAGGACATTGTGGATGGGGCCTGGAGAGTCTAAACGGTGGCGCTGAAATTACAGAGTCGCTCAACTGTAATCAAATTCAGTGCCCATAAACCGAGGCATTCTGGATGGAGATGAAATATCTCCCCTCAGGCCTGGGAAAGTGGGTCCAGTTACTGTCATAGTAGGAAATTGTGTGTAGAACTATGGCTGAACAACTGCTCATGTTTATATCAAATAACAACAAGCAGGTGCGATTTCCAGACAGCGCAAGCCATTATAGCTGTTGATTTTGCCAGCTAATTTACTGTTGCAGACAATTCAACCAGCTGTATATAAATCATGCAAGTACATCATTTTTACGTTTTTTTTTGTTCCCAATTTCAAGGCTCCATGCCAAACTGAAGCCATGCTTCACCGTCTTTCCCTCCAAATACAACCCAGACAACCATGTAAACGCATTCACATTCCTTTCTTCACCGTAAGCAATTAACCCTATGGAAATTTGTCAAATCATATATTTTAAATAATGATTCTGTATGTCAAAACACCAGTGCGAAAACTGAATAGTTTAAGTTTAAAAAGTGCCTTATTACTAGCCATTTATTGTCAGTGCACTACATCATGCTACACACTTAAACACTGACTTTTCTCCAGCTGGTTAGAAAAAAAAAAAATAAAAAAATTAAAAAGGAGTCGTGGTGAACATACACATACCCGAGCGGAAATTTCATGCTGAAGAGCAGAAATGTCGTCACTGATCTAGAACACAGGTCCCTGAGAAGTGACATGATTTGAGATCTCCTGTCGACTTGCTTGGATCAAAGCCCTTATATTCCCCCTGTTCATGGAAGCTCCAAGACAAGCTCAAGCCCCACTTCGCTTTCTGACTCCTTTTGGAGTAGTATTAGTAGCCGTCTTGGAAGAGCTACAACAACCTGCTCCTGCTTATCTGAACACACAAACATGCTGCGTAAGAACATGTTTTAACCAACACCCCTGGACTTGAGACCAACACACAGACAATCTAAATAATTAAGTGAGAACACAGGCCTTTAAGGAGTAGATTTTAAATAGTTATAAATAAGTAGTTTCACAAAACATACTGTGTGGATTCAAGTCCCTACTTCTTCTTCTGAATTTTTTTCTTATTATTAAGAATTTCCATAGTCATTCCAGCTTTCAATTGCAGCTAATGTAACCACTGAATTTACTTTCTGGTAATTCCTAAGTGTTAGACAGTCTGTGTTGAGATGTGGACATTTTTTGAAGATCAGCTGCATCTTCACCAAAGCTGAGTGTGCTCCTATATGTTTCCAATGGTGGCAGACATTATTGATAGTGACATTATCAAGGAGTTACACCAGACATATTTGAATTTTTCAAAGGCACTTCCACTGCAATCCTTCATGCAACAAAATAATGCACAGAAAAATACTGTCAATTATTATGCACGCAAATAGCTTTCAATAACTAGACAAGGCTGTATTTGAAAAATTAGATTAGAATTAGAATAAATAAAATCAGAATAAAATTAGATAACACTAGTCTGGTTTCAGACAATCTCCTTTTCCGTTTCTGGTGTTGACTAATGGCCAGAGAAGTGTACAACATTAAGATATCGCAGTGAAGTTGACCTTTGACCATGTGGCTACAGTCATCACTTCAGAATTTTATCCTATTAGACAATTAGACATTTTTTTGTTTTGATTTTTGTTGACTACCAAAATCCATTCAGTTCATCTTTGACTCCAAGTGAACATCTGTAAATAATTTGTGGAAATTCCTTGAAGCTGAAGCTGAAATATTGTGTTCACCCGACTGGGACATATATGACATCACAGTGACATTGACCTTTGAACACCAAAATCTTATCAGTTCAACCTTAAGTCCACGTTGACAGTTCCAGATTTGAATAAAGTCCCTCAAGGCATTCCTGAGAACCGATATGTTTTTTGGGGGGCCAATACCAATTCCAATCATTAGTATTCAGCCAGACCAATTACTGATGTTTTGAACTAGGGCTGGGGGATACAGATGGATGCAAAAAATGTATCATTATGAAATGTTTACGGCCAGTATTATTGAAAATTTTTGAGAACTGTTTTAGACTAGGAACAAAGCAAACCTTTGTAATCACTCTACATCACAAAGTTAATAAACATACAGCAAACATACAGTATATGATGGATGCATGACATGGCCTGATAAATCTCTGGCACGTCCAGCTAATGTTGTGGTGAGGCTACGACAATCAAAGGATTAACTCCTATAATTCCTGCGCCAGAAGCAGCAGGACTGTCCTAACACTCAACACAAACGCATAAATCCACCATTACAGTTCTATGGACAGCTACAGGACAAACGTGTGTGATTGAGCTGGTATGAGTTTAAGAGGTGACAGCATGTCATCCAATGCAGGTTAGACTGAACGACAAAAAAGATCCTACTTCACAAAAGTCTTCTGCTCTTAAACTCTTCCCTTCACTCTGTGCAACACTCCTACAGTATCAAGATTCACTGACCCAGAGAATCTTGGGCTCATCAACTGATCTAGAAACCTGATCCCTTTGCAGTAAACAAGCAATACACCACAAAAAGACTTTTGGGGGTGTCAAATCATCAAACACACTCGGTTAGAAAATGAGCCAACATTCACTGCTGAACTGCTACAGTAAAAGGATAACAAAAATTCACAAATGGGAACTAAGAACAACAGCAATTCAGCAATACATTATAACTCATTCTTCCCTGTAGTAACTGCTCGAAAACAACAAAAAATAATTACAGACAAAATTAAGCATACATAGAATGAGAGACTGGAGACTTGTAAGTGCAAATGCTTCAAACAACGACCTAAAGGGAATAGTTAAATGAGTCTGATTTCTTTTGGACTGATGAGAGGGAATACCTTTAGGAAGAAGGGTTGCAAGTCTTCTTTCATGTTCAACAAACATGTGCAAAGGTGCACTGAAGCTCAATTAATGTTGGGATTTGTCACACATCTATATTTTCCAGGCATTTTAAAAACTCTTAAGCAAATTTTTAAAAAAAATGTCAAAATTTTGCACATGACATTAATAACTAACGACTAAGCTCAGGACCTAAATTGCCTCACTGATGTTTCCTGCTCCTAAATAGTTTCCTGTGCATCTAAAAATACCTTGCTGCCCTCTCCCTTTTTGAAACTGATGGGCCCTCTTAGGACAAAAGCCAAACTTGCACGGTTCACTGGGTTTGAAATTAGTTGTGCAAAAAATGTGAACGTACAGTGAGGCAATGCTGACAGAGCTATCTCTATTGGACAACAACTGCAGTAGAGATGTATACCTGTTATAAATGCAACGTTATTATGAACACGTCTCAAAAAGAAGATAATCCCACGTGAGACCAAACAGCATTCAGAGTCAATGTGATGACTTGGCAACAAACAGCGTCTTCTGGTTGGAAAGGGCAGATGTGATTTGCATCTCTCCCACTGTTCCACCACCATCTGCCTCTCTCACTCAGACCTTTTCACATAGCCTCACCCTATTACATAACCAACAGCAAGACTACAAACAACACATCACATTCACAGAAATGAGCACAAAAGAGCAGATCTCTGTATGACGGAATAGAAACCACCAGTGGCACATATTTTCCTAACAACGTGCATCTTAAAAACTATCAGTAATTGCAAAATCTACATAAATTGTAACTGGTGTGTCAGGATAAAGCCAAATTTATCATTCACTATATAGACCAAAGTATTAGGATGGTGCTGTTTTTCAGGGGTTGGGTTTGGCCTCTTATTTCCAGTGAAGGGAAATCTTAATACTTCAGCATACCAAGACACTGTGGACAGTGCTGTGCTTCTAACTTTGTGGCAACAGTTTGTTGAAAGTCCTTTTCTATTCCAGCATGACTGTGCTCCAGTGCACAAAGCAAAGCTCCATAAAGACATGGTTGGATGAGTTTGGTGTGGAAGAACTTGACTGGTCCACACAGACCTCAACTCCATCAAACACCTTTGGGATGAACTGGAACGGAAATTGTGAGTCAAGCCTTTCGGTCCAACATCAGCGTCTGACCTCAGAAATGCTCTACTGCATGAATGGGCAAAAGTTCCCACAGAAACACTCCAAAATCTTGTGTAAAGCCTTCCCAGCAGAGTGGAAGCTTTTACAGCTGCAAAGCTGTCTGTGTATTTAGAATGTAATGTCATTTAAGTCCCTGTTAGTGCAATGGTCATATGCCTCAATACCTCCTCAGTACTAGCAAATAAGCTGTACAGACAAGATAAAATTACATAGCAGACATAGTTTTACAGCTTAGTGGCTATCCTAGCTAGCTTGTCCAGTATTACTTAATGTTACAGATATACTAGAGAGCAGAGGAGAGACAAGTGAAGACAGCATTATTCAAGCTGATCTAAGTGCAATAAAAGCTCCACAATATGTAAATTATTATTATGAATGTCTAAAATCAAAAACGAACAAACACAGAAACTCCCCAAGATAACATCAGAAAAGATAACATCTTTTCCTCATACTGACTAGTAACAGTTTCACTATTACCAGCCAATTCGTCTGCAAATCTGTTGAGCATAGAGAAAGCAAAATGCTATTAAGATCTTTCAAACCCCGTGAGTTTTTAAAATAAGTCTCATGCAGCTCCTGTGTAACACTACCTTTTGTTTTTCTCAGGAAAAAATATCCCAGTTCTTAAACAAAATGTACCATTGTCATTTGTTATTTTCCCAATATGCCCTCTCCAAGATAGTTGTGCACTGTATGTATCTCCAAGTAATTTCTTTCTTTACATATCTCCCTGCCTTACCATCTTATTAAATATCAAATTCCCTTTAAAAAAAAAAAACAACCTAAGCTACAAACCTAAGCTCTGTTAAAGAGTTTCTCCTAATCAACCAACAATGTCACATTCACATGTTGCTGTGAATGTGAAGTCGTCCGAATGAGAAGTGGAAATTTCCACTAACAGTCATGGCTAGGCCAAGATTTGCACATCTGAAACTTAATATGCCAAAGGGCAGCAACAAACACCGGGGCCTCAGAGGCAGAGCAAGGGACTCTTCTAAATATGCTGGCTGGAGTAAGCGAAATGTCCACATTCATGATAATTACTGAACTTACGCCCCACATTTTCAGTAATTTCGATGGGGGAGGTTTTTGAGGCACTGATCATTCACATGTCTGAGCACTCGATCATAATTGCTCCTAATTAAAATGTTTTTTGACAAGAGCTGATAGCTAAATTGTCCATTTAACTATAGAGGAGGAAAAACAGATCAGTCACAAAGCATACAAAACGCAGAATACAGGATACAGTGGTCAATGAGGAGCTTTACAAAACTTCTTCCTCTGTTTAAACTGAAAGACAATGCACAGAGTTTTATGATATTACTCCCAGAGAGGCATGCAGATGATGATATTAATGATCATGCACTCCATTACTTATGAAACAGTGTTTCTACTTACAATCCTTAAATATGCATGACAAAAAGCTTGTTTTTTCAAAGTTGGGCCAAGTTCTTCAGTAAGTAGGTCGCTGTTCTATAGCTCCTGTTATGGAGATGTGGGAGGCACAGGACGTGAGCTGAGCTGACAAGGTCAACATAATGTTGGCTGCTAACAGAATACCAATTGCAGGATTCATGTCTAATGCCACTTCCTGTATTATCCAACATTTATATTCACAGGCATGCAGACCTATTATGATTTTTCAAGAAAATGTAATACTTCAGTTCTAATGCAAGAAATCCTCATTGTCATGCAGTTTGTTTACTGAAAGGACTGATCTTTTGTGATATGTGATAAATGTCAATGGCTGGTCAATACACACATGCAATTTGACTTAGGATATCAAGATAAGATGAAAGATAAGATAACAAAACCTTTATTTGTCCCACAAAGGGGAAACTGCAGAATTACAACAGCAGGGTAGAAGAACAGCACTGGAATAAGAGTTACGGAATAAAAAATATAAGACATATAAAAATAAGCATAAACATAAAACAGCATCTAACTATCTGGAACGCAACTACAGAGCTCTGCATAAATAAAACTTCTTACATACAGTGGGTGACTAACAGTAAGCAACTAAAAGTATTGCACATGGTGACTGCAGATGGATGACAGAGCTAACAATGTTCGAACTGAGATTTAGAAAGAGTCGCACTGTCAAGGTAGTTCCTGTCTAACCCCGACTTAACCCTGTACTGTAAACACAGTCTAAATCAAATTACAAATCAAGACCGACTTCTGTCTATCCATGCTATGCCACAAATACCACCAGTGCCTGTTCACTGGCTTAGAACTGATGTACAGTAAGATATTCCAGCTGTCTGGAGCCAAACACAAATCTAGTGGTCCACCTCACGAGTAACGCAAGTCAAAAATAGTTTTACAGAAAACCAGAACAAAGACATTTATACTTTAATGTCATTATCTATAAATAAGGCAAACAGAAAAGTAACAAACCTCCTGAATTTCTTGTGATTTAACTGCGAAAGACTTTCAATCAGCCAAAATCATCCACGCAGGAACAAACTAAAGACATTTATTGGCTCTTTTACTCGCTCTCTCCCCTCCTCTTCTAGTTGACTCTGATAGTAACACAAGCTGACACAAACAAGACGAACTGACACATGCAGCTGTCTCATAGCACTCTTGTCTCCACGTATCCAGTGCCACTTTTTTCTGGAGGTTTTTTTTCCCCCCTACTTTCAGTGTTCCATGTCATCTGATTAACTGTCACCATTTGACTGTCTTAGTTTTACTTTCTTTTCTACCCCATTTTAATCTATTTTTACAGAGTGACTCTTGTCTAGATTTATCTAGTAGCCACACACACACACACCCTTTCAAAGTGAAATTGCTGATGTATTTCAGTTGAAAAGAACATTTTTTTTTCCCAAAACTATCACCGAACAAGATGATGCTCAAATTGCAGTGCGATGTATTTTTACAGCTACCTATTTCAAAGAAACAAGACCCTTGGTCTGCAAAGTGAAGGGTCAGAGTCACTATAAATAAAATCTGTGGTCATGTGAGAATGAGTAGGTCAAGCTGAAATCTGAAAACAATCTTAATCCAATATAAGTCATATCAGTTCTTGGAGTTATCAGATACTGGCCTACAGGAAATAAACAAATAATCAAACAGACAAAACAGAATATACAAAGGTGTCGAGTTCACAAAATGTGGCGGAATCTAAAATGTTGAATTATTTGTTTTCTAATGTACTGACTTTATATGTCTACTCAATGAACCAATAGGATTTTTAACTTGAGTGTTGCATTACTTTTGTCCAGCACTGTAAACCTCTGAAAGCAGATGTCTAGCAAGATAATGACAAGCAGACTTCATGTGTACAATTATTTCACAATTTTCAAAAATACTGTATATTCTGTTGAGAACGCTGGCTGAGCTTTATTTCTGTGACTTTTTGCTGCCCATCTTGGTTGCTTGATCGCTGATTGTTATACGTTTATGCATAAGCAAATACAGAGCAGTGTGGTATCCCGATGTTCTCAATAAAGTTCATCTTATCTTATCTTATCTTATCTTCAGGATTGGGTTGCACCAGTAGTAGTGGATAGAGTACTATTGTTATGCAAATGATCAATGATTTACTAATATTACTAGATTGATGGTCTATGTAATACTAGGCAAAGCAACAGCTGTGAAAACAGATCCTGATGCTTCTTTGGCAGCACAAAGTAATAAAAGCTGTAGATGATGCTGTTTTATTGCATACTATGTACTGTATGTGTGTTTGTTTTTTAATTTTAATACTTGGATATCATATATAAATCATTTTGTTGTGTGTTTTGACATATTTATGACTGAGGTGAATCATTTTTAGCTTTTGATGTTTGTTTCTGTTTTGCTTTCATTTTTCCTGCCTTGTTGATACGGTGATCGAAACTGCTTTAAAAGCATGATGGTCTCCAGACATGCATGGTTACATTTAACAGTTCATGTGAATAACAGAAGCGGACATTCACATTATGCTGTGCAATGTTTAACCTCTCCAGCTCCAAATCATATGAGTGTTAACATTAGCATTAGCATAGAGTCATATTCACTGTGCTTTAAAGATAAATACATATATCGTGACTTCCGTCTTGCAAAGCGCTATAAAAATAATGTTTGACTGTAGAACTCAGCAAATTAAGGGGGACAGTTTTCCTCCACTTTGGACCTGAGGTACAGTCACGTGTACAGCTGAGTCAATGGTTTTGCTCTCAGAGGTCAGTGCACAGAAGGTCTATCAAATCTGAACTTTTGGTAAACTCCGCCAACTGCATTGGTGCAGGGTTGGAGCCAGTCAGATAACCTAAATTCAACACAGTAAGGGGAAGGCAAAAAAAAATAAATAAAAAAAATCAACTGTTCAAAGTGTGATTTATTTCTTTCTTTTTTTTAACTTGACACATGCTGTAACAATACAGTTTTTTGGGATATTGCACAATACGTCTGATTATTTGACAGCTCAACAGTCGTGTTGCTACTCTCAAAGGTCAGTGCTTAGAAAGCTTAATACATGTCAACTTTTGATGCAGGCCACCATCCATCATGTATTTAAATGTGAGGTTCTAGCCATTAACAAACCTACCATTTAAGAAAACCCCCAAAAGTCACATTTTTTTTAATCAGATGGCTTTACAATCCTTACAAGATATGACACCCTTGATCCTTAGACCAGTGGACAGCAGTAGAGGGCTACAAAGTATGTCGTGATTTAATATATCCTGTCATGTAGACTACTAACATGACTGAGATTGTCGCAGTCACTATGTGGTGTCTGTGGTTACTTCACGCCTGCAGTAACGAAAATATGAACATGAACATATGAATTTCTGCCACCGTGAGGGCTGCATGATTTAGAAAACGAAACTACTTGCATCTCATGGAGGATTTCATCAGATTGGAGATCATGAGAGCACATCTTTTCCCTGGTAAACAACTTTCTATGGACGGCTATACACATAAAAACCTAAACAGGTTGCTGCCAACCATACCAACGTTAAGTTCAGCGTGTTTTAGCTCAGGCGTGTTGGAGCCCACACAATGCTGTCAGTGTTGACGGAAACGGAGAAAAGCCCAACTGTTTCCCTACCACGCGTTTTCACAAGGGTTACCACAGTGTGGATCACAGTGAAGCGAGTTTGGGTTGAAACCACGGTGACAGCTGTAACGTTACAGCACTGAGATGACTGACGTTACAGTGAGCGAAAAATATATATATATATATATATGAGACTGTCACGGTGATGGGACATCATTAAGCCAATTTACTTAATGGTCAGTCATCGGGCGCTGTGAAAGCCGACTTTAATGGTGTCACACAACGCTATCTGCACCAAGCCAAGCTGGTATCGTTATGTTGTAAGGTTAGCTAATCAAAAATTTGGTGTGGTTATAGCTATTTAAAAGACGGGAGATAACTGGGCGTCGGCTCGCTAGCTAACTAGCGGCGTTAAGGGCTAACCTTAGCTACAGATGACATAGCAGTTAACGTTATCCCAGAGTAGCGTTTAGTTCAAATTAACGAAAACAACTGAAGACAAGCAGCTTCATGTCAACACATATGCATTAGCACGTTCCCCTGAAAAGCCCCTGAATATTACATAACGACCCACATGCTAAACTAAATAACAGACCACACGTTTGACTGGTGCTGGACTCGAACTGTGACAAAGCTTATTGAGGGTCGAGCACATTCAACTTAACGGTTAGCAGCTTTAGATGAGGGCGCTAAAAAACACAACCATGCACTCACCCACCAGTGATTTCCTCAGCCCCAGTAGAAGCTGTGATCTTCTCTTATGTATTTCTTCACACACTCGAGGTTCAGATCGACCCACACGGAAAGCGAAAACTGTCCTGGCGACGAGACCGCCTTATCTTAACACGAGCAGATCGCTGCTGCAGGGCGACCTCATCCCACAGCCTCCTACCTGAGGTGTTGACGGCGGCGGGTGTCAGTGGGGAAACAAAGGCAAAAAAACACCCAAAAAACGAGCATATATAAACGCCGCTGTGAGTGAATTTATGTCGTTGGCAGAGAGGGGTATCCCGCAATGGGCTTTCTCGTTGTTATATCCCCTCCCTCCCCCGAAAATAAAGGAAACCTCCGTCGTCGGGTGTGCGAATCGTGATTGACAATCTGCACGCCTCGCACGCAATCGGTTGCTTTTGCCCACTACCACCAGTCCCACTCGGTCCCACCTCCCACCAGTCGACTCGGCGTACACTAGCCCGACGCGTTTGGTGCTGCTGTGGGTTTTGAGGACAGCGTGTACGAGGGGAGTGATGCTGAAAGAGAGAGGGAGAGAGGGAGAGAGGGAGGGGATGCTGCACATGGTCACGTAGCTGATTGCAAGCGACCCTTAAAAATAAATGGTACGAGCTGGAACCAACAGGGGTTCTTCAGTGGTGGTGCCACGGGAGAAATTCAGAAGAGCTTCACACCCATTTGTCACCAACAACTAAATTGCATCGTCACATTACTTTTCTTTATACGTTTCATACAAAAGACAACATAAGGGTGTTCATGTAAACCTTTGGCACTTGGTTTTTGTGTATGTTGGCCATTATTCTGTTGGACATAATTATTTTACTGGGCATTCTGGGAATAATGTAAACCTACTGCACTAAGTGCTAAAAATGCGACAAACTACATTTATTTAGCTACAACATGGTTTGCTATTTTCTAATGTATGTCAGTTTGTTCTATTTTGGGAAAAAAAAAGCAATAACTTAAAGTGTTCTTTGCTTTAATCTAGCAGTGGAGGAGGTACGGCTCTTTAAAGTAGCACCACAGTGCAAAAATAACCCATTGCAAGTAAAAGTTCTGCATTCAAAATATTACTTGTGTAAAAGTACAGCATGGCAGCAAACTGTACTTGCAGTATTGAGAGCAGTCATTATGCAGGTTGGTTTATAATTCAACAATTGCTTCATGTTCATGCAGAATTTTACTGTTGTAGCTGATCGAGATGAAGCTTTTAAACTGCTTTATATGCCATTGGTCAGAGTGGTCTAATTGATCTATAAAAAAACATAAATTAATCAATTAGTTACAACATCTGAACCCTCTAAGCAGAGGCTAGAAAGTGAAAGTGGTAAAACGGCTTAATTTCCTCAGCTTTAAGATCCTCTACTGGTTCTAACGTGAACTTTTGTTTTTTAGAGTAGGTGTTGCAATAGCAGCAAGCAGTGTTAATTCATGTCTACCTGCTATACTGCTGAACTGTGTGCTGTTGGTCTTTCTCAATGACGATGATGGTAATTCTCGCCTCTTTCAGCAAGGGGCGGATAAAGCCAAGAACGACAATCACGCGGGACGGAAATAACTCAAAACTGCCTCACGAAATGTTTTTGGACGTCATGACTATATTTAGGGTTATATTTGGATTGAATTTCTTTGTGAATTTGTCAGTTACTCTATAATAAGGGCAGTGTTGATTTGTTCTGAAACATGTCATGTGTGGATGGAATACAGTAAGCCGGTACAACAAATAGAGATAATATATGCCCAAATGTAAAATGAAATAAAATGAACCAAGTTTTACAGATTTTTGGGGGAGGCAATTCAGACTCAATCAAAATACAAATTTTTGATTCCCTTTGCCATTAAGTGACTAAGTTTGAACATTTACCTTAACATCATTCTCCTAGATGAGATACATACAGTATCTATTGAAACTGGCAGATATCTTCAAGGTACAAATAAAACACTCTGCTGCAACAGTATGTCATGCGCACTTCTTTACTGTTGACACTATTATTTATTTTCTTACTTATTTTATTACGTACGCATGTACATTACTTACATTTTCCTTGATTTGTTGCATTAATGGACCCTGCGATTGACTGGTGACCAGTTCAGGCTGAACGCCGCCTCTCGCCCGTAGTCAGCTGGGATAGGCTCCAGCTCCCCCGCGACCCTGACGGATAAGCGGTATAGAAAATGGATGGATGGATGGATGTTGCATTAATGCCTGGTTGCACAGCTGTTTTTGTTTTTGTGTGCCTTCAAATTGCCTCCTGGGGACAAATAAAGCGTTTTGAACTTAACTGAACTGAATTACGTGTTCGTTTATTCACCGATGTAGAAAATAAAACTTGAGGAGTACACCCAATGTGTTGTGGAAATACAGTACAAGAATCAGCTCTGAATAGTCCTGTCTCCGAGGCCTACGTCAAGCAACATTTTGCCCACCTTTTGTGCTATTGGACTAGCTATTATTGAATAACAGATTTCCCACTAGATTAGATTTGTCCATTGAGTGCAAATTAGATTAGATTGAGCTCATAAACATAAAACTTAAGTCTGGTTTGAAAGATTGCAGGTGGCTTAGTCTGAGTTGTCTGTTTGGCCCAAGAAGACTCTTGCATGTGTGGTATCATTTATCAGGTCACATCTTTAACAAGATTTATCTTGAACAGACAGGAAGCTGAGAGCTGCAGCCTCATCTCTTACAGCTACATGGTTTCTCAACAGACATATTTTAATTCTTAAAACTTTTGACATGAGAGACCTATCATTACTGAATTAGATGTGGGTGGTGATACAGAAGTCTGGAATCAGGGTCTTCATTCCTGATCAGTATCTCTCACAGGAAAGGTTTCCACACATTAATAGTAGCCTAGCATGAACATTTAATTTTTTTTTCCACAGTAACATTCAACCAGTCATCCTTTACACTGGAACATGATGTTAGACTGTTGGTGCTGAACATTTATAACATCAAACAAGCATTTTCTCATGGCAACTGAGGTGTGGGAGGTTGGTGTGACACATTAACTGAAACTCACTGCCAACTCCCTGCACGCACACACACACACACATTTCAGCACTTCCTCCTAAGAAATATGAATACCGTATCCAGGAAGCCACACTTTGGCCACCCAGCCCGGCACTTCATATCCTTTGAAACTAGTGGAGGAGCACGACCATTCCCCGATGCACATCACTATGAGTGCATGTCAATGAGGTGCAAATGACAGGGCTGCATTGTGAGATGGGTGCAGAGTGGGAGTGCCATGTGACACTCCTGAATGGGCTGCCGGGGCTTGTCCGGGGGGGAAGGATGGCAGCGTCCACAAAGGCCCATTGAAGGACTGCAGACTAGGTACAAGACTGGCACTGGTCCTCCTTCCCTTCTATGGGATGGCAGGAGGAGGCTGCTGCTTGGTACTGACTGAATGGAGGGATTCTTTCAGAAGAATTGGAGAGAGGAGGTTTATTATCACCATGTTACACTTCCTTCAGTCTGTTGATGGCCATTATGTCCTCTAATGCACATACACTACTGTCCTGTGTGATATTCCACTGCATCTCATTCACATGGCCCAGAATAGGCTATGTGTTTTCAGCAGCACAGAATCATCATAAAATGGAATGAATGAGACTCATGTAAATGTCATTACATTTCCTTTGCTGCTGTGCTAAAAGTAAGGCTGGCTCTAAAGTCAGATGTTGTGTCTCGGATTTTAGAAAAATTAATGTTTATCTGGGCCTGGAGATGATTATTGGTAGGTCAGGTTTAATGACTTGTAAAGTTACATGAAATATGTAAAGCACTGGAGAATGAGGAACATTTTTTGGTCAGTGGTTCACTTGTCCAGTTGGTGTTGTAAAATACCAATAAAATGACAGCTTATATACACAGGATGACTTGTGTTTCAGCATAGGAAGACTACGATACAATTGTATTATCCCATATGCTCTTGAGGAGCACTTACTGTAACAGCACCATAACATAACAAAGTGCAGTTACTGTAACGCAAATCAATAGAGGAGATTGCATACATCCATTGTATGTATCCATCATTTCCTTTACAGAAACTGTGATATTGTAGTTGTAGTTGGATATAGTGTTGGAAACATACCGCACATTATTGGACTGCTACCCTCTAGTGGCGATCGTTTGCATTGCATTACATATTCTTATTCCACAGTAGGACAAAGAGTTTGGTCTAGGCCTGCTCTAATTTGAAAATGCCATGAGACAACTTTCATTGCGATTTGAAGCTACATAAATAAATTTGAATTGAACTGAATTACAAAACTTACACATTATGATCAAGAGATGGGAAACAGTGGAGGCTTGAGACCTGAAAATTAATAGGCAGGAGTGCTGCATATGGTCTTTATCTACCTCAGACGTGTTCCAAGAGGTGTTTTATAAAAACAAAAAACATCATGTGTACGTGGTACATCTCTTACAACATGTCACTCAAAGACTTGATAAAAGTTTTCTACAAAAGTGGCATTTTTGTTATCTGCATGCCAAATAATCACACGTATGAGGCATTTCTTATATCAGTACCTTCACTAAATCAGCTCCGTATGTTTTGTTTCACACTTTGTATGTTGATCATTTATTTGTATAATTTTCTATTTCATGAAAGTAGGCTGTGGACGGTGACTGACACGGGCCTAAGTTGACTCAGGTGCTACTACAGTCTGCTCATGTTCTGACAGGAGCTGAGCTGGCCTGTAGAGGGCAGGGTGTTGCTTCTTTACGATGACTGGAGTCTCCTGAACATGAGAGCGAACTCCTGAACATTTACTGTATTACAGATGTCATGATTATGTTACCGTCCCAGCATACTTGTGTCCAGGACTGTTCAAAATAGCATTAGAGTTGCTGAGAATTATTACTGGGACAAAGAGAGCACAGCAGAATACTCTCGTTCACTGGCCTACTGAGTGATGTAGGCTTGATTTTGAAATGTCATTGCTTCATCAAATGTTTTATGTCTCTTCTCTCCTTTTGTGTGCTGAACCCATCACATCTCTGAGGTTCTGTGGCTTGTGTAAAACATCACCAGGTAGCCTTTTGTCATCTTATATCCACTTTGATTTGATCAGGGAATCGAACTATCTGTCGCTCATCTTTTGAAACGCGACACTAAATCATTTTGTCTGCATTTATCAGAGATGAAGAACACCAGCAAATAGTCCTAACCGAAATCCCCTTATGAAGTCATGTAAACAAAAACAAGCTTGTATCCAAGTTTGTTAAGCGAAAAGAACAAAAGCAATGCAAAAAATAAATTAATCTCACTAGGGTAACAGTGTACAGTATCTTGAAATTATGACATTTTTTGGAAAAAAATGTATAGTGTACGTCAACTGTGCACAAAATGTACAGAATGTTTGTATTTTTGCAGCATATTGCAGCTAATCAAGCTATGGGATAATCATACCAGCCTTTTGCAGTTACCAGTACTGCTGATTTCCCAGAAGTCTGAAAACTGAAAACTTTTTTGATGTCAAAGCCAACATCTGTAATACAGTTGACATTAAAATGATATGTTTGGTAAATAAAGCATGGGTTGGATTACTAAATATCCTTTGTTTTTTTCAGATTCATTACGGTGACAAAATGCTACACACAGTAATGTTTGTAATCCTCAGCGACTTTTAGCAGACTTTTGTCACTTCAACAACATTGTGATGTTTGTTAAGTAACTTTAAGGGTCAGCATTCTTTCCATTACAAATCTGTTGCTGTAGTTACAGATCAGCCACGGACAAGACTTGGCTCACAAACCTGCCAGCCTGCTGTGAAAATTAGACCTCCATCGTCCATATATGTAACAGAGGGGCAGCATCTCCTGCAGTCTGTGTGACATTTAGAATCAGCAAGTTTGTGCGGCTGCAGCCTATGCTTTGTAACAGGAGAGCTCCATAACTCTCTGAGCTCTGCCACTTAGACCCACACAGCAGAGTTGCCTGTGACGAGGTGGCGTCTCCAGTGACAAACATAGGCCATATGAAAACAAGAGCGCGTGTGCTGACCTCACATGGCACAAAGTATGGAGGAGTGTTGCTGCAAGAAATTCACAACTGCAGCAACGGTTTGCAAAAAGGGTAAGTCTTTGCAAAACGACAGCAAATTTATGTTATAAGCAACACCGAAATACTTGTCTTCAGTAATCTGATAAAAAAAAATATGAAAAACAAAAAAATAAAGTTCTCATAAAGTCCCCTGACAGTAGTACATGTATTTCCCCTCAAATTCCACTTCAGACGCAGAGCCTACACTTATATTTTTATTTGGATCAGATGATTATGTGTAATAAAAGCAGACGCTTTCACAAGATTATCACTCGACTCTTCTGTTCCCATCAGAAACTTGCAGCTAGTTGTAAAAACAGCTGGTGAAAAGAGTGGAGCATATAGCAGCCAAACATTTTTCCCAAACGTTGTTGGAGACCAAAACAGAGCTAAATAGATAATAAATATTGGATATACATTCATCAGTGTCCAGAACCCAGAATAGTGATAATGTACAGTATTTACAACTTGTTCTGCTGCCCCCAAGAGGCAACAAAAGGAATCAGTGCTGCTTTAAATAAGGTCATCAGTACATTTGACTGATCTCTGATCTGCAACATCCTGCTTTTTACAAGCCCTTTGTCTGCATTGTCGTGTGCACCTTGTCTCACTGTAAAATGATTGTATCAGGGCGCAGGTCTCTCATCCCTTTCCTGGACTTCTAAAATAACCTCCACATGTGCACAGGTCAGGTCAGAAGTTATCTTTCACCTCCCATTCATGTCCTCACTGTAGGACCACCGGATAAGACACCCCAAAAGGCACAATAATGTAATTATCATATGTCTTTTTTTCCCCTAGTTCTTCAGGCCAAAGATAAGGCAGGAAGCTGATATCATTATTTATCATCCTGCCCCTCCCTCTTCATGTCTATCTTTGTCTGCTTCCTACCGTCTAAAAACTCCACATTCATCCCACTGCCTCTGTTTCCTTTACTGTATCCTTTTGAAGTCCCGACTCTTTATGCTTTCTTCTTTTATTTGAGGAAATCAAGAATTAGCGAATGACATTGAAATTAGGGAATAGGTTTAAAATCACCACAAACATCAGAGATGCAAAAGGATACAGTGTGCGGTTAAATTTTAGTCTATTAAGCCCAGCTTAGTTTCCCTTTTTTTTTTTTTTCAATTTTAGCCTCAATCTAAGACCACAAATTCAGTTAACCACTGCCCAACAATGACCCAAAGGCCTTTTGTTGTTGGTGACGTAAATAAAAAAAATATTTTGCAGCCACAGTCATTTTAGATCTATTAATATAATTTTTACAAGAATAAAAATCCCAAGCATGAGTCTTTCCACGGTGATGTCAGATCGGGGAATACAACTAATGAAAATCATAATGCAAACCATTCACAGCTGAGATTAGTTTCAGCGAGAGAAAGAATTGAATCTAAAACTCAGACATAATTCACTGTAATTCTGTGATTTTGCAGTAATGTGTCATAAAGTCTTAGTGACCTTCTAAGATTCAGCATGAATATTGTCTATGTCCCTTAAATTTTAGGATGATAGGATGATGATGATGTTCAGGGGTTGGCCTCTGCCCCTGACTTCCAGTGAAGAGAAATCTTAATGCTTCATGCATAACCAAGACATTTTGGACGATGCTGTGCTTCCAATTTTGTGGCAGTTTGGTGAAGACCCTTTTCTATTCCAGCATGACTGTGTCCCAGTGCACGAAAGAAAGGCCAAGAAAAATATGGTTGGATGAGTTTGGTGTGGAAGAACTTGACTGGCCCACACAGAGCCCTGACCTCAACCCCATCCAACACCTTTGGGATGAACTGGAACGGAGATTGTGACCCTTTTTGTCTGACATCAGTGTCTGACCTCCCTATTGCTCATGAATGGGCATAATTCCCATATAAACTCTCCAAAATCTTTGTGGAACGGCTTCCCAGCAGAGTGGAAGCTGTTATAGCTGCAAAGCTGTTTGTGTATTCACAATGTGATGTCATTAAAAGTCAGGTATCCCAATGCTTTATTTTACTTAGAATACTTTAATGTGAATTTCTCTAGTGTGGGACTAATAAAGGCCCATCTTATCTTGTCTATATTGTGTATATACACACTTCTGATGGAAATACATGGCCAGTAAATCTGTGCCACATCTGATCCACGTTCAGGACAAGGGTCATGAAATCAGATCAGATGTTGCGCGTTGACCCGTCCAGATTAACAGGTTTAATCTGCATCTGTGTCAGAGGTCAACGTTCAACAAAGACTCTCGTAAACTTTGAAACAGGAACTAAGAAAGATTTACAGAAATCCCACTTCACTTTGATATCACAGTCTGGTTTTTGCTTGAACGTGTTACTCACATACGTCTTTTCTTACAGAGTTGGCTGGCTGCTTCCTCTTCAGCTCTCTTTGTCAGCTCTTGGTGATCATGTGACTCCTCCTGCTGACTTGTGAAGGCTGACAACCTGATTACAACACAGCTTCTCGCAGGATGAATCAAGGTTCAGAGAAAGTGAAGGTCACAGCAATCCAGTATATGTACTGTATGGATGTGTTGAGTTCTGGCCAATCAGAGAACCTCATATAATTCAAGATAAACCAGTACTATATGTACTGTTCTTTGTCCAGTTGCTGAGGTAATAATAATAATGTGTGTGTATGTGGTGTGAGAGTATTGTGTAACAACAGGATATTACCATTAGAGAACTGGATAATGTTTCTCATGCATGTCAGACCCATTTCTCATTAAAGGTCTCAGAAAACAGCAACAAAAATATACACATCTTCCATGAAAAACTGCAACTCTCTCTGTTTGGTAAACAGGGATGTCTTCTGAGTAAACTCCCACTGTGCTATTCTCACACACAGCTGCCCATACATTCACAGCAAGCAGCCTTATGTACTGGAATAACAAGGTCACTTGTGTTTTGTGTTGTTCTTCAGGCATTTTCTTCAGCCACAATAAAGCTGTCTTTCACTTCTACTGCTGTAACTTACTAACTACCAACTACTATTTTTGCTGGTGACTAGTGTTAGCATACTTGGCTCTGTTTTTGGTGCAGCTGCAAATTTTATTCTTTTTGGCACTGCTATTACCTCCTTGCCATGACAACATACTGGCTTGTCTTGACATATTGGCTTTGCCGTCTCTCATCAGATCGCCTTCACTCTGTGTCAACTTTTCTTTTTTTGTACATTTTTGCTAGCCTGCTACCATTAAGGTGGCTGCGCTGAAGGCCACTGATGGAAATGCATAAATGATATTGAGACACCATCTAGGGCACACTGACATCAGTATTAGAAGAAAAAAAAATATCATTACGTACTAACTCTGTATTCCATTTAACCTGATGAATCATTTCATTCCAATTTTGTTCGAGTTTTTTTTAGGATGATGAGTCATGAAACATGGCGACAGAAATCCAAAACTTCATTCGACAACCTCAACAGAAACTTTGAATGTTTTAAAAAACTGACATTCTGTACAGCACTACTTAAATTAAGAACTGTTTTGTTGAGTGAGCCTTTTTACCTACAGAGAGAGCAAATCCTCTTCCAAAGAGTCTGGCATGTTGTATTGTCATGTTTCTATAGTCGCCGAGAGCTGACAAACTAAACACTGGCCACCGTTAAGGAGGGTACGACAAGAGTGTTCATTTGGTTGCAATCTAAAATCTCATCTCCGCTAGATGCGACAAAATCCTACATATTAGATGCAAAAGGTAACATTTTGTTGACTGTATAAAAATCGAAAGGGTTGGACTTTAAGTTTCTCCTTTTTCTTCTTTCTCTTTGACCAGTTTGAAGATGTGTTTCCTCCATCAAAACCAGAAAGCACTAGTTTTAAAAAAAAAAAACTATACAAAGGGGATTGCAGCAAGTTCAGCTGATTCAGACAGAGAAGTGGAAACAGACCAAGGAATTGAATATGCTGAGTAAAACAAACAGACAAACAGATGACACATCTGACACAAGTGCGTAAGTTTGAGTAATGGCAGTATGTTATTGGTTACATTTAGCTTTAAAAACACAAAACAGTGCAAAAAATATAACAAAGAGGTCAAAAAGCACCTAAAAAGGCTAAATATGCAATATGAGCAAATTGAAAAAAAGGAAAACACTTCTAAGTATACACAACATTGTTATCATTTAATGAAAGAACGCTCAAAGACAACCACATTAGGAAGAATGGTGGAGCTGTGCTAAAAGAGGGACATTTTTAAGTTGCTCATTGATGATCCCTGATGTGAGGGTGCACATGACAAAACTGACTTCACCACATCTATTGGGCCAAGTGCTTCGTTGTCCTTGATTGTGCACCTCAGAATATTTGTAATTAGGCGTGAGGTGTACTTTCCATTTCACAATGGAAGTGTCAAGAATAGATTGGACAAACAGGTTTTCCTCCATAAATATTCACACTGACAATCCAAAGGGACTGCTGCTTATTTGTGTCCTTCAATGACTGCCTGTTGATGACCTATTGAAAATATTTCATATATAAATAGGCAGCTTATATGTCTTGTATATTCAGTGAACTTTGTACAGTCATTTTTTCAAACATTGTACTGTTTGAGAAACAGATTCTGATTCTGGCACATCATGTCGCTTTTGTCTCTTTAGCCATAAACATCCCCAGCATTGGGCTGTACAACAGCGCACGTAGCCACGTTCTTCTGGTAAACAGCCTTTGACTTCTTGTTTCCTCACAGAATGTTTCATTTGGTTGCCCCATGGTATTTCTGAGAATTTCTGCAGGCAACAACGCGTTGCCCATAAACACCACAGTTCACAGTTGTTGCATGTCTACATCACAGTGTTTCACACCACTATAAACAAAACTTGCTCAGGTACATCTCTACAAGTACCACTGTGTTTCTCAATCCTTTTGTCTTATTTTTACACTGAAATCCCAGATGAGATTTATTTGGGTCCTGTGTACTCTGATAATCCTCCAGTTTGTAAGCCTTGGTAAATTCTTTGAGAGGGCGCAGTAATGTCCCTGAAACCACAGGTATTTCAAGGCTTAATCTTTATTCCTACTCTTTATGAAAATGTGATTCAATCTCAAATTAAAAAGGGGGATTATGCATTTGCCTTTACCTATCATTGAGTTTGTCTCAAATTACATTGATTGTTGGATGGAAAAGCAGAGGTCTGCAAAGCTATATTTAGTCAGAACATCACTGTAGCGTAGCCAATGTAATTCATACATATAATCTTTGTCCAGTCACTGTTTTCATTAGCATATAGCACATTTATTGTACAAGTCTTAAGTTTAAAAATATGGTATGTTAAGAATTGAACAATATCCAGTCTTCAGTTAAATTTTTCCATAAGAACTGGTTGTTAACCTTTTTGGAGCTTTGGGATGTACCAGCACAATGACTTGAAAACTGTGTAATAGTAAACACAAGCCTTCTGACCCACATATCATCAACAACATATTTTTGTCTTTTGTTTATGGATAACAGAATGCAAAAAAAGTGCAGAAAATGTGTTACATGACTGCATGTGCACATTGTTGCCAATCCTCAGCCTTACTTAAGATAAGCTGCTTTGTCCTTTGGGTCATTTTGTGAGAAAGGCAGCTTACCAGTTAACATGTGTGATCAAGAGAGAGACTTTAGAGTGGGGGCAGTAGAGGAGGGCGGGGAGGGGAGCATCAGTTTCAGCGAGGGGGGAAGGATTTGGCCAAAACACAGTGACAGGGCTCCTTGTTACACTACAACAACAGAAAACTCAGACCTCTGGCCAAGACCTGTTGCGCAACCGGTGGTGTGATAGTGTACACAAAAGGGAGTGAAAGAGAGGAAGGAGCAACAGCTATGAAGGGAAAAGAGAGGAATATAGATGGTATCTGGGAATGATAGCAAAATCCTTATGGTGTGTTTTTCGTCAACTTTCTCGCTCTTTTACATTTAAATACTCCTCTTTATCTTACGTCCCGATTTGGTGATGAAATTCCTTTGCATATGACTCCATTCAGATATGGTTTCTTTCGAGTAAAACATTTACCTCCCTCCACAGAGTTGTATAACTGTGATGGAAGAACCGTTTACATTTAACATTTAATGGCGTAGTTGTTTGGACAGCGAGAAAGACACACATTTCTGTAGTTAAAGCATTCATGCGGATTTCATTTTGCATTGTAAAGATGTGCAAGTTACATAAATTGATGATTATAATAATTGAAAGTAAATGAGCTTTTAAGTGCTGTTAGATAAGCCCATACTTACCAAAGAAGACGCTGAGGACATGTTCTCAGCATTGAGGAGGTGCCCCGAATGGGACCTTATTTCAGAAAAAAAAAAATCTGTAGTAGTTAATGATGAGAGGCAACTCATTTTTTGATCCTGTTTGAATTGTGCCATAATTTCCACATAAAATGTTTGTCCACAAGATAATTTAGCAAGTCAATATCACAGTTTGTCATAAATGAAAGTAAAGTATCATTTAGTTTTGTGTGAAAATGCTCAATCAATTACACGTCTCATCTTTCACAACATACAACATCAACATCAATGTGGAAGTTATCTCGGCAACATGAAAATCACTACAATTTTGTCCATGTTGACAGCTGCATGTACGGACACAGAGAGCTCATTGGTTCTGTAAGCTAGCTTGAGTCCAGCACCAACTTTATGAGGTTTCATTGGGTGCAAAACAGGACAATACCATTTACATGACTGTTCGATGTGTAGTCTCTTTAATTACATATTTTCACAGACAAACTGCAACTTTCTTGAGTTGCAGCGGTTTCAAAAAAATTTAATCTCTGTCTTTATTTCTGAAATTAAAGTCCAATGGTGGTTCACTGGACAGGGGAGGATTACTTTTCTGGGAATGTGAGCATTTTAATTAACTTGGGGTGCGGCAACTTTTATATCTACCAAAAAAAGAGAAAAAGAAACCACAGTGTGCACAATAAAGTGGCCCAGAGCCAAAGTTGGTCACTTGCTGTTGAACACAACCAGACAGACCTACTTCCTTCAATAGATAACAGGGACCAAAAACCAGAAAAAGCAAAAAAAACAAAAAGAAAGAAAGAAAAAAAACAGGGTCGTGCTGAATGGTTTGAAGCTTCGACACTCATTAATAGCTTTGACATTCAGATTCTTTCTGTTTAAACCAGATATATCCCTCTCATGGAGAACCTTGAAGTCTGACCAAAGTAACTTACACTACAGCAGTAAACCTCCCATTGGTGAGTGCAAATGCATGCATTCTGATTGGTTCTTTATGATGGTGGTGGAGGTAATGAGTCACTCTGTAGCACTCATGTAGGTTGCTGGTTGCTGGGGAATTGCTCAGGATCCTGAAAGGCAGTTGTAACCAGCTGACTGACTCCCCTCTTCACTGAGTTCCTGTGCATGTTCCTTCAATGAAAAGCCACTTTCTTCCCCCTCTCTGCTGCGTGGCTGCACAGAAGAGCGAAAGGGAGGTGGGAAAATGATAGACAATACACTAACCCAACACTGGCCAGACTCACAATGTGAGGTCTCTGTGCTCTGGTGGACCAACAAACAGAGAGGCCTTTCTCATGATCCAACTTGCCATCCCATGCCAGCACTAGTTCTGCAGTCTAATTATGCAGCAAACACATGCGTATTCACGTGCTGAGCACGTCACCTTGGTTGGGACACCCTGTAAAGTAATTAAGATAGCAAAGGAACATGTGATCCAAGTAGGCCAATGCATAGAATGGATATAAGTGTCTTGTGATTGCATAATCATGTCAATAAAAGCTCTTTGAAAGGTGCTATAAGATTAAACTTACCAACATATCAATTCAAATGATTAAAATAAACAAATGACATAAAACATGAGTGTAGAAAACTATACCATGATATATTTTACAGATACAAATATTTAAGTGTTTCTATTTTACGTGCATAATGATCTTCCATAGAGTTTTGCACCGTTTAATGAATTTTAATGAGCTCTTTGGACTTTAATTTCAGTATAATGAGTTCTCCATCAGGTCAAGCCCACTCAGAGAGTCTTCTCTAAACCTGCACAAAACTCAGTCGGTCACTCCGCGGTGGTGCACAATGCAACTGGTCATTTTATGTTTATTCCAAACAACGCCTAATTGAAGTTTTCTAGGACAGCCGATTCTGTGGAACTAAATGATCAAAAATAGGATCGTCAAGCTAATTTAAAGTAACCCAACCATCTGAAGACAGTAGGACCGGTATTTTAATGCAACATACCAGCAAATAGCAACACCTTCACTGAGAATATAAAGGCAGTTGACCAATGAGAGCCCTACTAACTGCCGGTCAGTAAATGAGACCCACAAAACAGGCAAAAAATATTTGAATTTGTGTAATGTTGAGAAGTGTAAGAAAAATACTGTTGGGATATGAGATCAACTTCCAAACCCGGAGTTTGAGAGCTTATGTGAGGAGACGGCTGCTTAAGTAAGAGAGTAAACACATTAATGTATTAATTAATGTTAATCACTTCAAATAAAGAAAAAAAACATCAACTTTTCTTGTATTTTCTGTGGTGAATTCAGCTGCCACCATTACCTCAAAATGTTTTATTTGTCCATTAATCAGATTTTAGGTGTGATAAAGCATTCTTACCAGTAGAAAAGGGTTGAGCAGACTTTGTACTTTCTTGAACTGTAGAGGGAGATTTAATAATCCATATGAAAGCTGTAACACTGGAAACCTATTGAGCTGGTGTTTCCTTGACGCCAGATTCTTAAGAATTTTTTGAGTAAATGTTTTGATTATTTTTCATCTAACTGTTTTGTGCAAATTTCTGTATCACTGTCTAAACATATTATTTTCCACTCGAAATTTTGCCACTCTCATACTACATCTCTAGTCGTTGTGTTTCACTTTAGTGTAATGGTTTGTGTGAAGATGTTCACTTCTTCTATAACACCTTGTGTCATTTTCTGCTGATTATTCAGATGATGGTTGAACAAACATCCTTCTTTTTACAAAGCACAGACAAAAGCACAGAACAGGAAGGGAGGCAACCTGCAAGATGAACTTCAGCGATTATTGGCCCATACACAGACAAACGCTGATGACATCTGAGAGGTGCACCACACCAGTGAATCATCCACATGACTTCCTGTTGATTTATGGGATTGGACCTGTAGACAAAACAGCTGGGGGTGGCCTTTCAGACAAGTTAAAGGGTCAAACCCACCAAAACAAAGAGCGCTGGCTTCCTGAGGGATTTCCTGCTCATCAACATGAAACAAATCCACCACAGGGCCGCATCATCAATTTGAATTACTTGTCAGTGAGAAGACACCATAAACACTTTTCTCCCCCTAAACATCATCTAAATAATTCTCATTGTGCTGAACTGAAGTGCTGTTTACTTTAAATAAGATTTTTGCTTTTGTTTATTTGCAGCATGTAGGTGGTGTTAAGATCACCACGACTGGACTTGTCCCAACACTGCAACACTATTTAAGTATATTTACTTATTGAGTTAGAAACAATTTTGAGGTACTTGAGTTTTAATCTTAAATTTGTTGTGCTACTTTATACTTACTCCACAACATTTCAGAGGAAAAAGTTTGATTTTTGTGCAGCTGTAATTACTAGATTTTAGATTTTACATACAAAACACACACTCAGTGTAAAATATACTGACTACTCAGCTACTATTGCTTCAACTTCTCAATAATAGACTACTCAGCAGGATATAAAGTGTTGGAAATACATGAGCCTCAACCAGCTGTAACATTAAAATTCTATTTACACACTTAATATCAGAGTCAGTAGCATCAGTATCAGTAATAATAACCTAATAATGCAATACAACACTCTGAAAGGGGAAATTATGCCTAATGAGTACATACTTACTATGACTGCCTAAAATACATATAAGAGCAAATCTTATTGAAGTAGCAATACCACATTGTAAAACTATTCTGCAAGTATTAAAAGTCTGGCATAGCCCAAATATTACTTATCTAAAAGAAAAAAAAAAGCATTAGCATCGAAATGCACACAAAGCAAAGGTACGCAGGATGGCGCATTTCAGATGATGTATATTATATTACTTAAAATGAGTGGTGAGTAAGAAGTACTTTAATATTGCAGATGGTAAAGGTGTGGTTGATGTTAAGTGATTAATGGGCAGATTTAAGTGATCTAAAATATTAATATATTAGTTGATTTTTAACCTGTATTTTGCAATGGTAATCAGAATCTGTAAAGTAATGAAAAACTGAGAGTATTACGAAAAGGTGTGTCTTGTAACATATAATAAACTAAAATACACTATAAGGACACAAGCATTGGGACACCTGAACATTACACCAACAAGGACTTTAATGACGTCACATTCTAAACACACAGACAGCTTTGCAGCTATTACAGCTTCCACTCTTCTGCAAAAGCTTTCCACAAGATTTTGGAGCGTTTCTGTCGGAGTTTTGCCCGTTCATGCAGTGGAACAACAGGGAGGTCAGGCACTGATGTTGGACGAAAAGGCTCACAATCCCTGTTCCAGTTCATTTCAACAGTGTTAGACGGGGTTGAGGTCAGGACTCTGTGTGGGGAAATCAAGTTCTTCCACACCAAACTCATCCAACCATGTCTTTATGGACTTTGCTTTGTGCACTGGGGCACAGTCATGCTGGAATAGAAAAGGGCCTTCAACAAACTGTTGGAGTTGGAGCATAGCAGCATAGCAGCATAGTAGCATTGTCCAACATGTCTTGGTATGCTGAAGTATTAAGATTTCCCTTCACTGGAAATAAGGGGCCTCACTCTAACCCCTGAAAAACAACCTCATACCACACCTGAATTCAATAATAAAGAGGGGTGTCCGAATACTTCCGTCTATATAGTGTATTTGAGTAAATGTAGGCCACAGGCATGTGCATTTTTATTTTTATTTTTTGAGTGCCACTCTAAAATAGCTGTTTGCCTGATTTTGTTTCTGTGAATTTTGACATATAATATATAGGTACGATTGTGTGTTCATGTTTGAAACATCAGATCAGAATCAGAATCAGAATCAGAATTCCTTTATTAATCCCTGGAGGGAAATTCTTGTTTAATTGTATTAAAAACATTAATATGTGCTTATAGTTAAAATATAGATAGTTAGTTAAAATATACGCTTTAACTTGTAGGTAGGCTACAGTAGATGTTTATTTCTCTTCTAATCGGGTTGTGTGTGTGTGCGCGCGCGCGCGCGTTACGCGGCAGCAGCGCGCGGTGTGTGACAGCAGGCTTACTCAGTGGAGGGCTGGTCTGTGCCGTCATCGCTGCTCATATTTATTTAATGAGGAGGCAGCGGCCACGGAGAAAACTGGCTGCTTCTGGTTTCCAGGCATAAATACAAAGCGGAGCCGGTCTGAGGGGGAAAAAACGGCACAAAGGAAAGCGAGGTTTTAAAGCTGAAGACCAAGAGAGTCAGGTAACCAGCTGCTCCGCTGTAACCACGTTTAACTGAATGTATTGTGAGAGTGAGACCGTGATGGCGAGTGCCGTAATTTTTAAATGTTGGCCAGGCTTGTTATCAGTACACATTTCGCTGGGAAATCCTGTGACAACAGCTCGTTTACTGTAGTAGTTATCAGCGCTGTGAGACACCGGCGATACGTTAAACCAAATGCCAGCCAGTTGTTCGGGTTGACACTGGATATAAACAACCTGTGTAACGGCAACACCGGCACATCAAATCTCAGTTACACTGATGTATTGTAGGTCGGTGTGTGTGTGTGTATGTGTGTGTGTGTGTGTGTGTGTGTGTGTGTGTTGGACGGGACAAGCTGCTCTGCCTGGAACAAGGTGGATTTGTGTTTATCGCTTGATTTGTCCGCTTTCAAATGCGTTTCGGTGGTGCTGTGCCCCGACGTCCCCCACAGGTAATTGTTTCAGAGTAACTCGGTGAAGTTGTTTGCTTTGTTTCAAACTGTTACCACTTTGGCATCACAGTTTATACGTGGCAGAAAAGGCTATTCGTAGTTTTCCAGTCAGTCCGGCAGCATATAGACTAACAGAGAGGAGACAAAATGCTTTGATTTTCAGGGTTTTTTTTTGTTTGTTTTTTCTTTGTCAGATTTTTCTTATCTGTCCAAGCTTCGTTTCAGTGTTCTTTGGCAGCACTTTCAAACAAGCTACAATTTGTAAAGTTCTGAATGACCAATAAATCAGTTGGTTTACAGATGTGTTTTGCTCTCTGAACAAAAGATCACGTCAGGTTTGGTCAAGAAAAATCCTTTTGTTTACTCTTTGTCACTTTATAACTTTCTAATATGCCTGCACTCATAAAAGCTACTGGATAGTTCATAATGTGTGTGTGTTAAAATCTATTAAACCTGCAGGTAAAAGTGTCAGTGTAAGTCGTTAATTACAATAGATTTTGGTCAAACAGTCCAATCAGATTTTGTGCAACCTGGCAACCCAAAAGTTGCCCTCATTACAGGCTCATAACAGATCTAAGCATTGGTAGAAAGTAAAATGATGCGTTTTGTGATGCAGAATGTATACTAAAAAGGTAACTTTAGTTCCTTTGTCTTTATTCGTTAATTAACGTGCCTGCCCTCATTGTTTACTTCTGATACAGAAGCCTGTTTTCTGAGTTTAAACTTCCTCCTGAGTGTCTTTGGGAATATTACAATCATCTCAGGGCACTCTTTATCTGCACCAGGGAAACATCCAGTGTGGTACCACAGCAGTGGAAGGAGTGTGTGTGTGTGTGTGTGGTGTCCACTCCATCATACAGAAGGAAAAGCAGAGCTGGGAAAGAAGTGTGGAATGTCAGGCCCTCTCCACGAAGCCCCTACGCTTCACTGCTATTTTTTTTTATGTAGGGATGTAGAAATGTTTGCTCCTATGCTAATACTCACTTGGGACTGATACAGGAAATGCAGATGTGAGTGTGGACACAGCTGCGAAGAGCAATGTGCACAATTAAAGGAGGGAGGAAAGCGGTAAAGGGGAGCAATGAGAGCTCAGATGCAGTAATTTAAAGATATTCCTGCTGAAGGCTTGTTCTGCTCTTGAAAAGGCCACCAGCAGACAGTGTAGATTGCCATTTCTAGGTCAGCAGTAGCCCCCCTCCCTCCCTCCCCCACCCCATCCTGAGCCGCCTATCCTCCCAAGGCCAGCCCACACATTAATCTGCGGTGATGGTGTAAAGTGCAGAGTGGTGGCATGTGGCGAATGTATTAACCAGCTGCAGAATTACAAGCAACCAGAGAGGGATGCACAATCTGTCAGAGAGGCCAGCACGTGAAGTGATCGAACACGGTCTACAAATTACATCTGTCATACATTAAAAATCTTACACCTTTGCAGATCCAGGTGAATCTTGCATTGAAATGGCCTTTATTTTATTGGTGAAGCCCAACGTTAACAGATAAATTCAGAGTGAAAACTGCATTTCTGAAAGTGCAATTTCCAAGATGTGGCCTTAATTTTAGTCTAAAAAGTTTTTAAAAATAACATGATCAAAAGAATGTGAGGAAACAACGTTGTTGACGCTATGTCAAAGACCGTTACGTGATGTATTGCAGAGATATCTACTGAAGTTAGCATACTAACCAGCTAGCCCCAGCCCATCCTGTTAGCTGTGAATATCAACGCATCACTGATATCACTGATAAACCAAAAACTTAACCAGTGCACAAACAGAAGGGCGGGTCCCTAACATGCTAATCTACAAAATGAACAATAAAAATAACAAACACAAATACAATAAACATTAAAGTCAGGTCACATACAGCTGGTGTGGATCCATTCTTGAGTTTGTACCATTATTGGTGCTTGATAATGCAGTAAAAATGTAGTAACATGGGAGTAGAAGACATTTTTACAAACTATTTGTATTGGTGCAGGTTGACCCTGATAGCGGCTGCGAAGCCTCCACCAGTCAGCTTCTTGAATGGAATTACTGATTTTAAATGCAAATAATAGCTCAAAAAAAGACCTCCCATCTAGATTTCTTTTAAATAGTTAGTTACTTCGAGGTGGATGATCAGGTCAGATTTATAAAATATGTATTTACAACTTTAACTTAGATGTTAAGTTCAGCAGTTATCCAGATTCTAAATGAAGTGAAAAAGTTCAACAGTGTCTGGTGATTTAATCAGCAGTTGGCTATTGTTATCATATCAGCCTTCACAGAGACTGTTTGCTCTGCCTGAAATACCGTAGTCAGATGAGCAAGAAAAACTCACTCTCAGAGACTTATATCTCATACAGACCTTTGCATATGCAGGATTTCTATCCAGACACTCCAGGAACTTAATGTACCACTGATTCAAACAGTCCCAAACAAGTGCCAAATGGTTTTAAGAGGAAAATGAGTGTCAAAAATGGAAACATTGGCGTAAAACTGGCCTCTGGGGTCTCCTAGCCGGAAACATTTTAACACTATCATTCACATATGAATGTATGTAACATGTACAACCTGCTACCAGTGTTAATATGTAATTATTGTATGCACCTTATTACAGTATATTCATATGCATAATAATAAACCTCCAATTATATGCTTGTAGTCCAGGTTGTGGACAGCATGTTGCAGCATTTGGCAAAAAGCAAACAAACACATCAAGAAAGCAACCAGCTAAAGGCAAACAGAACAGTCACATATACCACTGCATCCTTCTTTTGTCACACATGTCTACATTTGTGGGTTGCCACGAAGCATCCTCCTCCTGTGACCTTCATCTCTAACTGCTGTGGAATATAAAAGTGCATTACTCATAGTACTGAAAGTACTGCAGACACCCTCAAAAAAGTAATCACATCTACTGGTTAGCTAAGTGCTCATGTAGAAGTGCAAGGGGGAAAAAAAACCTCAATTAGCCTCAAGTTAAGACCACAGATTAAATTAAGCACCACCAAACAATCACAGAGAGGCCTTTTGTTGGAGGTTTGCTGTGTGACACTGTAAATAAGATTTACTTGATAGCCACAGTGATTTAAAGTCTTGTTAATATTATTGTTACAGGAACAAAAAGCCCAAGCATGAGTCTATTCATGGTGATGTTGCAATGACATGTCAGGTCAGATTTTGGGAATACACATTCACAGCTCAGATTAGTTTCAGAGAGAGACAACTCTCACAACTGAAAATTAAACTTACAGACATAATTCAGTGAAATTCTGTAATTCAGCAGTGATGTGTTGGGAAGTAACATGAGCTTATAATATTCTACAATATATAAACTAATAAATTGCCTCACAGACTCAGAAATATTAACATCATATAAAGTTTCACTATAGATAGACAGACAGACAGTTCAACCAAAATGAACAGGAACTTACAGAGATTTACAGGAATCTTCGCTATGCTGGTTTTCACTTAAACATATATTACACACACACAAACACACACACACACACACACACACACATACATACATACAGACGATCTTTTCCTTGACTGCCCTTGTCAGTTCTTGTTAATCATGTGACTCCCCCAGCTGAGTCATCAAGATTGATAACACAGTTCCTCAAAAGTTGAATCAAGGTTCAAAATGAGCAAAGGTCACAGTAATCTAGTGCACTTGCTGTATGGACTTGAGTTTCGCCCAATCAGAGAATCTCATTTAAGACAAACTTCTACATAGTTTACTAATGCTTGTCGATAATCAGTCAATTGAACAGTACAAAAACAATATTTTTAATGTTTTACCTCACTGACTATATAGATTGTTTTCAGTGTTTATACAGAATTTGATGCAGCAAAAACATTTCAAACAAATTTGAACAGGGCCATCAAAAGACTTGAAACATCTATTGAAACACTGGTAACAGACAGTATCATGGTTATATGAAAGGGGAATCCTCAAATGGCTTAGTCGTTCACAATCAAACTTCTCTGAAAGCTCTGAAACACTTTATAAAACCATTGTCATTAAAAACGGTTTACTTTCCATTTTTATTTATGTTTTGTGCAGTGTCCCAACTTGGGGCTGTACTTTGTAACTCTCTATTGGGTAAACAGGGATGTCTTCTGAATAGACTCCCACTGTGCTATTCTCACACACAGCTGTCCATACATTCACAGCAAGCAGCCTTGTGTACTGGAATAACAAGGTCACTTGTGTTTTGTGTTGCTCTTCACTTTGAATGTTAGTGTCTGTGAGCAATTCAGCATAATTACAGAAGTCTGATTTTTGTTTGTGTGTAGTCTTTTCTCTGACAGAAATAACACGGTCGCGTCAGGACTTCCAAATTGGGTTTATGCTCCAAAAAAGTGCCGCACAACAGGACACACAGCAGGTAGAAAGGCTAATGTAGTCGTGTCATCGGAAAAGACTAAATCAAGTTCATCAGTTACAAATACAACTGTAGTCTTAAATCCAGTCCGGTTAGTCCCACCCAGTTCACTCCTGGTGTTAGTACTGTTCATTCTGAGTGTGGATACAGATTAATTTAGCTGGTTGAACAGATCCAGACCCAGATATACTGTAGATAATGGTGTACTCAAATACTGGTTTGTCAAAGCACTTTGATAGGCAAATTTTAACGATGCTGTATTAATAAAATTGTTATTAAATATTTTTTATCTTGTGTGAACAGGATATTAACTGGTTTGCACAACATATTAGCTTGTATTCACAAGATATTTACCGTGTTTGTACAAGATAATTTTCTGTGCTTACAAGATGTGTCAGCATTATAAAAGTTATTATCACGTGGAGATAATATATCCCACATACAAGCATGCCAGGTGGTGCCCTGGGTTACCAATGGTGACAGGTTACCTTTTGCGAGCAAGAGACTTTCAACACTTGATTAGAACACAGTGTTGTTGAGTTATTTCAGTGCTCTTCCTTCACACTGAGTTTTATAATCAATGAAATCAACATATATCAACAGTCCTTGATCAGCAGTAGCGATCAGTAGCTTAAAATGCCCAGTGGGGATATGTTACAAGAGTGCATAGGAGGTAACACACTTCTGAGTCTCATGGAACCAAATGTGACCCGTCCAACCAGCAGTGTTTAGAGTCATGTGTTAGCTACTGCAAAATATGTTGTTGGAAAGGCACATTCTGTGTCATTTATAGCACAAACTCAAGACTCAATATTATCTTCCAGTGTTTCATCTGTATGAACCTCTGTTGCCTGCTGACTCTGTGTCATAGTGGTGCCTTTTTTAACTTCATTTTCTTTCATATGTCTTCAGACTCAATCCAAGAGGAGCTTGGACGGCATGCAAAGTTGTGAAATTTCCTCAGACAGCACTGATGATCCTCTTAGTAGTGGCCTACGTACTCATCGGCAGCCTCGAATAGTAGTGATTGGCGCTGGCTTGGCCGGCCTTGCTGCAACTAAGACATTACTGGAAAACGGCTTCACAGATGTCACTGTCCTAGAGGCATCAGACCACATCGGCGGGAGAGTTCAAAGTGTTAAGCACGGTGAGAGGGCACATCCCTGTTTGCCTTTAACTGTTGTTAAATTAAACCTGTTGTGGAACACACATTTCTCATTTGCATGACTTCTACTTGAGTAAGGAAATGCTGTAACGTATTCTTTAAAGACCCGCTGCACTGAAATGAACTTTCCTCTGCCTTTTCATTTTTTTTAAACACACAGCAATTTTATGGGTTATTATATATTTACCTCCTTCTCCAACCAACATATAAATGTCTAAAACTACTGTTTTGGAGTATAATTTTATAGTTTGGATGTCAAAAAATTCAGTCATGAAAAAGCAACAACAAAAGGGTAAACAAATGTGGGAAACTAACAAAGGTGACTCCAAACGACCCTAACTACAATGCCGGTCGTTTGCCACACCCTGGAGCACCAGCAAACGAAGTATCAATGGCACTGATGAAACCTCTTGGATGAGAGGCGAAACCTCTTCAAAGACATATAACCAAGTCCAGTTGCTAACTCCACCCTAGCTGCAGCTGCACATTAGCATAGTTTACAGGAATGTGAGGGACATAACCTTTTCTTCTTGAGTCCCATCAGTATGTAGGTTTATAGTAATAATTTCCCCAAATTTCTTACTAAGAAGCAGTAAACATAAAGTGCCGTGATCACTGTAGTGCCAAGAAGTGTAGTGTTCAGTTGCTGGTTCGCTCACATAATGACTGATTGTTTTTGCATCAGAAACTTGCATTGTACCGACTAATTGCACTCTGGAAAAAAACATTTCTCTCAAGTCACATTTCACTCACATCCATATAAAGCACTATTTCATTGCTGATATATGAACAAAGAATCTCCTCATACACTCTGGAGCCACACATTTAAGAGCCACTCTTCTGAAACAGCATTATCAAGTCTGTAAGAGTCCCTCATATCAAAGAACAGTACATCTTGGAAAACAGTCCAGTCAGCAAGCCATACAATCACGTAATCAACTTTTTTTCCCCTGAATAACCTGAATTAATATATTTACTGGACGGACTGGATAGTTCTAAGAAAAAAATCTGCTCGAGATAGACAACATGTCAAAGTATTTCAACTAGCAGGAACAAACAAGTAGTCAACAGCATCTGTTTGTGGCGCTGATAACTTATGCACATAAAAGAGGTCACGTGTAAAAGCACACTCATTCTGCACTAAATGTTAACCTATATGTTAGGCACACAGATAATTGTGTCTCTTATATAAATGCATGTTTGTGCTCTTATATGATTAGAGAAGCTTCTTTGGATTGGTCCCATTTTCATTATATAATTGTATGAAAAGATATACTTTGCATGAATCCGTCATCCTCAGGAGACATTAAATTAGTTGTACTCCAGTGGACTTCAGCCAGTGCTGCATGTTAACTGAGCTGACCTGCTTCTTGAACTGTCCAGTTATCTAACACTCAGCTGTGACCGTGCCTTAACGGAGCACAGTTTCATTCAAAGCCATGCATGAGATATTGAGTTTAAAGGGATCTGGGGTTTTTTTTTTTCAAACTCACACTGACCTGTGCTCTTTTAAAAATATATTTCTATCATTTGTAGGAAAAGCAACTTTGGAACTTGGAGCCACCTGGATCCATGGTGCCAATGGGAACCCAGTGTACCACCTGGCAGAGGAAAACAGGCTGCTGGAGCACACTACAGATGGGGAGAGGAGTGTGGGACGCATCAGCCTGTACACCAAGAACGGTGTGGCTCATTACCAGACCAATGTCGGGAAGAGGATCCCCAAAGACCTGGTGGAGGAATTCAGTGACCTGTACAACGAGGTGAGGGGGGCTCAGATAGCACAGCTAGATATGCACAAATGCATGTGTGCATGGGCAAAAAGCCTGTTCAGTCTGCATAACAAAATGTTATTTTTATTGTTATTAGCAATAAAATATGCACAAGTAAGTACATTTGCATAACTGTATTTACTAATGGTAATGATCTAAAAAACTTCCGCCCAGTGTTGTTCAAAACTTCAATGGGGGCGTAACAGTATTCGAGATCCCAAAGTTTAAGATACAAAATATGTTGGGCTAAATTTTGGGAAATGTGTATTAAATGATTTACAAAGACATTTAGAATATTTTCATTTGATAGAAAGATGCAGCCATAAAACCATAGAGACTTCAGTTTGAATATTTTATTAATAACATGCAGCACCAATAAAGAAATACGATACGGTTTTTCCGCAAAACAAAAAAAAATAAGACATCTACTCCTTTTCCCTCCAGAATCTGATAGTGTGTAATTATTTTTCATATCCGAAGTTTAACTGTTGGATGCAATATGCCTCCTACTTCACTGGGAAGTCAGTTGGCAACGTACATGTAGTGGATGCTCCAGAGTTTCCACGTCACATTCATGTAGGATGAATATTGGACCAGAATTTGCTTCTGAACTAGTAGTCATGTCAAAACCATACTGGTAAGCTCATCTCTTAAAACTGTATTTTCAGCGAGCAATAAACTTTTCATTTTCAGTGATTAAATGTGAAAACAGCCTTCTGGTGTCAGACTCCGTACATACATCATTCTGCACAGTGAAGCTCAAACATTCAATTGCAGGAACAGTTGAGAAATACACTTTGAAAAAGAGAGGGACTTTAAGGGCCCAACAAACCTCCATGACAACATAATTAAATATATTTTCAGCCATCTTAAAGTAAACCAGTAAAATGTCCACCAAAGCATGCTGAATATAACAAAGAATGGCCACGTTATCGAGTCCAGTTCTCTGCTCTGTAAGCAGCTCCTGTTGGAGCACGATTATTATGGTGAAAGTAGGTCACGTCTGGAAAAGCAGTTACAGAGAGAAGGTATAGAACGTTTTGTTTTTGTTAGACCCTTCTTCATCTGTGATCTTTGCGTGACCCGTGGGTCCACACTGCTGTCTCCCTGTGATTAATATTCTTAATGAAATTTCACACCACAAACTCCTTTAGAGACACAGTGACAGTTCCAGCTTCCTAAAGACTGCAGCTATTCTTGCCTCTTTTAGCGGCTCTGTTTAACCACTAGTCATCTTCCTCCTTTTCTTTCAGCCTTTGAAAATCATCAAGCTTTCTTTGTACATGTTGTGTAGATTTGTGAAGCTTTCCATGGCAAGTTTACTACTTCGGGGTATCTACATAAAATAAACTTGTAACCTGTAACGACTACAAGCTGCCGACTAGAGGATGTGTTTTTCAATAGTTTGTGTAATGAGAAGAGGAAAAAAAATGAGGCCATTCTTCAGGGTCACCTCAGCTTTATCATGCTGTATGATGTGATTCGGCCCTGAATGATTCACTGTAGAGCGACAAGGACCTTGTTATCTCCCCTTCTCTTTCACACTGATGATCTTCATGGTCAACACTGTATAGAGATGAGTGAGATGAGTCATTGTGCTCTGCCTCTGCTACACTGCAGCTCTTATTCTCTCTACACCATGTACCTGAGATATCTCTTCATCATATGTACATTTATTTTCATTTTCTACCAATCTGCTTTATTTATCTGTTTTTGGATGAATTATTTGCTCAGGTGGAATAAATGAAAACTTAAAAATTTCTGACAAGCCTCTAATTGCTGTATCAACAAACTCCACCACCGCTATGATTTACATCACGGTTGTTTCATTAGGTTATGATGCCAAACCAAACATGTTCTCAGCTAATGCTCACCGTTACCAAACGCACCACTCAAACTGAATACATTAAGCTACGCCAAATATTCTGCATTTCAGAAGTCAGTGATTTTAGTTGTATTGTTGTTGGTCAGCTCCAATTTTTTTTAACTTCAGATTGATAATGTTTGGACTTAATGTTGGATCCACACATTAATGCATCACTGGTGTTGTCTTTGTTGGTGGATTCGTGTAACATCTTGTCAGGTCAGTGAAGTAACATTTCCTTATGTTGTCTTTCTAGTTTTGCTCTCCTTCACAGGGTGTCGCTCTTGTGGCTGACAGCATTCCTTTTCAATGTCCTGTCATTTGTGTTGCCTCTGGTTTTCCTCCCTGATTAACATTTATGACGTGATGATTCACCGTCAGTTTGGCATTTGAAGCAATCAAGTACTGACCTGATCTGCCTTGAACTGAGCTCGTTTCTGTTTCTTCCCTCTCTCACCCTCCTCTGCTTTCTTTACACCTTCCTCATTTCCACTGCCCGTCTCTGACCTTTCACCCCCCTTTAGGTGTACGAGCTGACTCAGGAGTTCTTCCAGAATGGGAAGCCAGTTTGCGCTGAGAGCCAGAACAGCGTTGGCGTGTTTACACGAGACGTGGTGCGCAAGAGGATCAAGATGGATCCTGACGATTCTGAGAGCACCAAGAAGCTCAAACTGTCTATGCTTCAACAGTACCTCAAGGTGTGTGTGTACAACCCTCCAAATTCCTTAGAATGAGACAGCACTTACTGGTCTCATCTGTATGTCTGCCAGCACTACCGGCAACATGAATGAGACACTAACTAGCTATTCACAAAAAGTCACAAAAAGATTGGTTTCCTGATTAGGACAGCTCTCTTTTGATTTTCAACATCAGGAATGTTAATCTCAAAGCCTGAATACAATCTTGAAAACATCTTACTTGATCATGCAATGACAGAAAAACATGCAGGTTTAATTAGGTTTTTAAAAGAAATCATAATGATGGGCAAAGAATAAATGATTATAGGAATACCACTAATGTCTGTCTACTTGATTAGTGTATAAAATGTTAAAAACTACTTAAAACAAATTTCCCAGATCCCACACTGATGTGCTCAGATACTTTGTCTTGTCCAAAATAAAACATATTAAATTTTCAGTTACAGAAGAAACAGAAACAGATAGTTCAGCATTTTGGAAATTGCACTTATTGTCTTCCTGGTGGAGAGTTAGATGAGATTAAGTAAATATCAAGCAATAGCCTCTTAGCTTAGCACGAAGAACGGACACAGCGGGAAACAGTTTACCACCATCTCTCAAGCTCATTGATTAACATGTTAGATCAGGTTTATTTAATGTGCACAAAAACTGAATTGAATAACGGCAATCTGCTGGTTACCTGGTAACTGCTTATGAAGTGCATAACCACAATTAGTAAAAAGCCACCAAAAGACTTTTAATGATAAATCTGATTAAAATTAACTTTCAGTTGATCGGTGAATTAATTAATCCTAAAATTTTTTTGACCTCAATTAAGAGAACTCATTCCTTGCATCCAGTCTTTAAATAAATGAGTAAAGAAATGTTGAGAGGGAATCAGCAATGCACTCAGTTTGAGCTTCCACAATGAAGTCTTTTGTCGGTTAATTTGTCCAGAGGATGTCATAAAAACATCTGTGAGCTAGAAAATCCATGCAAACAATCCCTTTAGTATGTTAATGGCTCTGCATTGCCATGCTCTCTCACCCACACACAAACATACAGGAAACAGAACATGTTGTGAAACACAGCAGTGAAGACACAGTCAAATAAAGTAACCTCTACCCTGCTGGCTCGCTCTTCCGTAATATTTTTGCTTTTCAGTAGCACACCTCCAGTAGGTGCTGCCTAAGTAAATGTCTTCTCAGCATGTTCTTACTCTGTGCTGACATGTTCTCCTGTTTCAGGTGGAGAGCTGTGAAAGCAGCTCTCCCAGTATGGATGAAGTGTCTCTGAGTGAGTTTGGCGAGTGGACGGAGATCCCTGGTGCACATTATGTCATTCCTGAAGGTTTCATGAAGATCGTGCAGCTCCTGGCCCAGGACATCCCGCCCCGTACCATCTGCCTTAGCAAATCAGTCCGCTGCGTCCACTGGAACTACTCTGCCCAGCATCAGGAGGTGATCGCCAAGATCTGCGACACCAACCAGGACAACAACCACAACGAAAACAGCCACGGCTGCCAACCTCAGCAGGACCCTCTGATCCTGGGTCACCCCATTTACGTGGAATGCGAGGACGAGGAGTGGATCGCAGCCGACCACGTCATCGTGACAGCGTCGCTGGGCGTCCTGAAGCAGAGCCACGAGGCCATGTTCTCCCCATCTCTGCCTGAGGACAAAGTGCTCGCCATTGAGAAGCTGGGCATCAGCACCACAGATAAGATATTCTTGGAGTTTGAGGAGCCCTTCTGGAGCCCAGAGTGCAACAGCATCCAGTTTGTGTGGGAGGATGAGGCTCAGCTAGAACAGCTGGTCTACCCTGAGGAGCTGTGGTACAAGAAGATCTGTAGCTTTGACGTCCTCTACCCGCCCGAGCGCTACGGCTACATGCTGAGTGGCTGGATCTGTGGGCAGGAGGCGCTGTACATGGAGCGCTGCGATGACGAAACAGTGGCTGAGATCTGCACTGAGCTGCTGAGGCGGTTTACAGGTCAGGACACACAAGGAAACAGAGCAGCGAACTGCAGGCAAATGTTATCCATCATACATCCTGTTCACACCGCAGGAGCTTTTGTGGGTTCTCTCGTGTTTGGGTCTCATTTATTCCCACTTTCAGACACTTAACTTCTCTAAGTGCTCTATTTAATCATTATCTCACCAAAGAAAATGATTTATGTAGATTTTTATAACAGTGTCTTCCAGCTCTATCCCAGTTAGGACTACACAAAGAATCAGTAATCTAAAACAAACACAAAAGCCTTGGTAGGCTGCAACTGTCAGCTCAGTGACTCACATGGGCTATGACTCGGTTTCAGTCATTTGTTAAGTTTAAGTTGTGACGCAAGCAGCTTTTTTCAGAACAAACAGGTTGACAGATAATACAGCTGAATGATTCAGGTGACCACTGAGAACCAGCTGGTTTGGTGTCAGCACCACAAAAGAACAAAACACTGGGCAGAGGGGCTGATTGTGTGTTAGGCCTTTACATTAAGTGATATTTGATTAGAATAACAGCAATAATAACACACTTCATTTACAAAACATCTTTCATACATAGAGCACAGCTTAAGTGCTTTGTGGGAGAAATTAAAATAAAAATCCCAACATTAATCTCACACACAGACACACAAATGACACAGGTGCCACATTTTCTGAGGCTTGTTCATTGTTGCTGCCTCAAAGGTTACACGACATGACCATTAGTTGACTCACTGATTGTCATTTTGCAACAGATTAGCGATGTGGCTCAGATTGTTCCTCTGTAAAGTGATTGCCTCATAAATAGGTCACAACGTGAGTGCAGAAACAGCGGGTGTCACGTCATGATGAGGTCAGCAGACTTCCTATAGATACAGACTGGCACACACACGCACACACGCAAGCTCTTCTCATTTAGGTCAATATAGTTTAATCCCCTCCACTGTCGCTTAATTACATATAGACTTACTGGTGCCCGTTTGCTCACAGAAGGTCAAGGCTTGATTAGTGTTGGCAGACAGGTTGTCCCAGTGACAGGCCTCAACCCACAGCTGCTACATTCTTAGTTTGAGCTTGCTTTGAGTCTATACTGTACTGGTTTCTCCCTCTGTCTGTTCTGACTCCCTCTTCATCTCTTTCCCCGCCCGTTTGTCCACAGGGAACCCTGACATTCCAAAGCCCTGGCGTATCCTGCGCTCCTCGTGGGGCAGTAACCCCTTCATCCGAGGCTCGTACTCCTTCACCAGGGTGGGATCCAGTGGTGAGGACTTTGAGAGGCTGGCCATGCCGCTGCCTTACGCCAACAGCACCAAGGCTTCAGTAAGGCAACCGATCGTTAAAGGGATTTCCTTCAAATAACCACTGCATTTAAACTTAACTAAACACTGATTCACAATTATAACTGGAGACTATTCACTCTCCACTTTTATATTGAACTGGATGTTTTTGAACGTTCAGCTGACCTGCTGTGTGCTGATCAAAAGAGCAATCTGTCTCCATCTTCCCTACCATTAGCAGCAAAGAGATTTTGTGAATTTAGTTTCATATCAGAGTTCTGTAAAAAAAGTGTTGTGAAATGTAGTATAGTCCTAAAATAATTCCCTCATAAAGTATTCATTTCTCTCTGAAAGTTGTAGAAAACTTAAGATTAAGTACCCTTTCCAGCAGTATTTTTACTGAATGCACATTTGGTTGTTTACAATCCCTGCATGCACTCTGAGAGCATCTGGCTAATGCTGCGGTGTCATCACTACCATGTCACATCGCAGCACATGCAGAGCAAATACAGCTGGTGTCAGGGGGTTATGAAGGCTGATTCCTGGCCAGAAGTCTAGACCATGAAACCTGATGCCTTCTGGGTGAAGGGGATAAGGTGGGTGGAGGCTGGGGGGGTTGGTGGTTTGTGTGCTCACTTGACACCACTGAAGGAACAGCATGACCCCTCTACTGAAGGCCTGTCAGTCTGAAATCTTAAGCCCTCGGGAAAGTTACTGTAACCCCCTGCATTTAAAAGCGAAAGAGGAAACGGTGAACGAGAGGTTGAAAATATGTCGACATGACACTGACCGATCTTGTTTTGAACGTGCCTTTCTTCTCTGAAAATCTTTTCTCCCTGCTTATTTTCCCTTCTTATCCCCCTCCCCTCCTCCTCCTCCTCAGCCTCTGCAGGTCCTGTTTGCTGGAGAGGCCACCCACAGAAAATACTATTCCACTACCCATGGTGCTTTGCTGTCAGGACAGAGAGAGGCCACTCGCCTAATAGAGATGTACCAAGACTTAAACGGAGCTGAAACCACAAAGCCTAACATGTAAAATAAAATGAACCTCTGACTAGTGAAAAAAGAAATAAGAAACTGTTGAATTTTAAGCTTTTTATCTTGATGATTAAGTTATACTTAAAAACATAACTCGGGCATTATTACATTGATAACAAATGATTATTGTTTTTATTGTACTGTAGGTTTAAATCAAGCTAAATTTTATTTGGGATGTACTGTTCAAACGTTGCCAATGGTGCTGTCATTTCTGTCATTATGTTTCTTTTAATCATTAATTTAATGTTGATAACAACAGCATCTGTAATTTAACTTGTTTTTGTAAGTGCCTTCTGTACGTAACCTTATGTTGTTTCAAAAATAATGGAAATCGAGAACGTTTTAACAAAATAAAAGTTCTATCATCGTATCAAGATCGGTCTTCCAAATGAATTATGTTATTACCCACTAACTGTAGCCTTCAGACATGTCCCTCTACATCCACTCCTCACGAATATTTTCCAAGAAAGTACAACCACAGGCAAGAGCTGTTTCCATACTATCACCAGTTTGGTATCCTTTTAAATCAATGAGAGCTAGGCAGGAAATCAGTGCACATGGAAAGAAGGACAAAAAAAAAAAGGCTCCAAAGCCATAACGCTGTGCCAAAGTGACAGATGGTGGTAGAACAGACCTCAGCACAATCCTCATTTATGTTAGACAACAGTGTTAATCCGCTTCTTCAGTGACGAGAGCAGTCAGAGGCTGAAAAGCACTGGGAAAGTTTTAATTAGCAACAGAAAGCAGGGGAATTACCTTTAAAATCTTGTATTTCCTGCCCACATTGCTAGAACTTCTGGTTACACAGAAGTTGGTTACACAGTTGTAAGAAACCGGGTGTTCACAATAGTTTTTGCAGGTTGGGGGGTGATGAAGAAGAATAAGTACACATATATATATATTCCTAGTGAGCTAGCTTGTAATGTACCAGTGCCAAAATAGTGAAGAGACACTGTATATTTCTAGACTGCTTCAGTTCACCCTCCTCTTCTCTGTCTCTTTCAGCGTAAATACAGACTGAATGTCACAAAATATTCATACAGTCTACATCAGTGGGGCCCCAAGGGCAAAGTTGGCCTGCTAGATGCTTCTACAAAAATTTAATAAATGATTTAAAAAATAAATAAAAAATAAAAAAATGAACGTGACACCATGAACAGGAAGTCAAGTCAGCTAAGGAAACTTGGGAACCATTTTGCACCTTAACATACAATTTTGGCCCTCCAAGGGAAGGTCAAGAAAGTCTACACGGATCACTTTAATCTATTTAGCCAATCTTAGCAATACCACTTGATAATAAGGCACTATGTTGTATTTTGCACATACAAACAATGTAGCTTTCACTACCGTTGATGTACTGCAGTGTTCGCCAAAAATAGACCAGGAGTGTATTTTTAGTGGAGAGGAGTGGTGGAATCACAAGCACTGTCAAGAATGGCTGCAATCCAGAGGATGCACAGTTAAATCCAGCTGTAATTTTCTTAAAAGACAGAGAACCTGTGTTTGAGTTAGCAAGCAAGAATGGCCTTTCTATTCCTGAAAACCAAACTGAGCAAAAGATTATTGCCCCTAGAGGACGTACTTGACGTCATCTTCATGCTCATTTTACACCAACATTGGGGCAAGTAGTTCCAAAGGACTATTTTTTTGATGTGTTATTGTTGCAAAGCCATAATAATCAGATAAATTAGATACACAACAGCCTGAGGCGTATACAGTAACCATTATTTGAAACACATTTACTTTAATTTAGCAGTAAAAGGACTCTTATGTTCCCCGTTCTTCCCTGCAGACAATAAGATAATCTGATGCCCAGTCTAGGGTTTCATTTCCAGACATCCTGTATGATTGAAAATCTTCACAGAAATATGATATTAAAAGAAGTAGTTTAATTTAGAGATGAATACGGGGCGGCACGTTAGTGTTTCCTCTAGCCCTGTGATGAACAGGAGACCGGTCCAGGGTGTACCCCGCCACCGCCAAATGTCAGCCAGGATGGGATCCAGTGCTGCGACCCTTTTAAGAATAAGCAATCATACATAATGCACTGTTGGAGAAAGTCAAAACCACAGCAACACTTGTGGAATATACAACATCTTTACTCTTAGACCAATGTGTTTCTGCTTGGCACACCAGGGTCATCAATAGGTCCTAAAAATAAAGTTGCTCTTTCTACTATAAGTGTTGCTAGAGTTTTTAGAGAACTTTTTCTGTCACTTCTCCATGCACCTTGGAAGTAGACAAAGTTGCGTCCTACTCTGCTTCCAATAGATAAATTAATCTGTTCACACACAGATTTAAAAGATTTTACTTAAGGCTTCCACTTTTACTTTGCATTGACCTACAACTATGTGATGCTTTTCTCTTTTGCAGTTCTCTGGAGCCTTATTACCGGACAACCTTTGTAATCTGCTGTAAGATGTAACAAGAGCCTCATCTCCTCATCCTCAAAGTGTCCACAGAAACAGGACCACCGGCCAACAAGTTTATCTGTCAGCCAATCAGAGCTCATGCTAAATTTCATGGCAGACTCGCAAAGACTTGCTACAACACGGTCTGGCAGAGTTCCCCCAGGAGCTCTGAGACTAGACATGAACACAGCTGTGTCTCATTAAGACAGGACAGAGTCAACAATCAATAATGGAAAATGAACTTGCGAAAACACAGTGCCAATATATTACTGCCTTAGAAATTTGTCATGGGTATCATAAAAAACATGTTTACGTCTGCTAAAAAACATTTAGCAGACGTGGAACAACATTAGCGTCGGTTTTGGTTCATGTGTCAGGCCATCTGCTGACCAATAAGCTAAAAGAGTCAAATCATACATGTGAGCAAGCTGGATTACTCCTCAATAGAGGAGTCATTTGTTCCTTGTTCATACAAAGATACTGATTAGTAAAACATTCAAGTTTTTCCACTGACAAAACTTACGAAATCAGCTGTGGTGGGCGCAATTGCTGTGCATCGTGACTGTGTGTGCAAGGCCTTTAAAAGTAAGACCTCACTGTCTGGACAGTGTACTTGGCCTCTTCCTTCATTCAGCAGAGAGACAAAGGGAAGTCCTGGCAGGAGTCCCAGTCCAGCAGGGGAACATGAGAGGCTCCAGTGGACTTAACCATTCAACTACAGCTGCCATCAGAAAGCAAAGTCATCTCTAGATTCACTGTTTTGGTGGTACAGACAGATTAGCAATGATTTAAAAGATGTCTTTAAAAAAAACAAAAAAATCAGGACTCCTGATGCTTTCAAGTGGCCCCTCTAGCTTTATAGTAACAGATTTCTAAATTAGAAAGTTGCACTCGAATGGCCCACTACGACATTAATAACCAGTGGTACATATACAGAATCAATCAATTTACAAGTGATATTTCACAACCTGTTTGTGTGAGTCAAAATAATAAAAATAATAAAAAGTTACTGATATGTTTAATGTCTGAATTTAACATCAGAAGAAATAACACATCTTTAAATAATTTCTAATTAGTCAAATTCAAACTCGACAAATAATTTTATTGGGTATTGTTTGTTGTTGTTTGTTTATTGTGTTCACGAACAAAAACTTATCTTACCTCTAAAGTCATCTCTTTTCACTGGGGACTATTTTTTTTCCTGTTATAAGGTGTTGACAAACAAAACTGTTAACACACAGTAGTTTCGGTAAATTTTGCTATTTCTACTTGTCCCTGTGACAGAAAGTAATTAATACATAGTATAGACAAACGTAATGGGACACCTGACAGGGAGTTCAATGACAATGCATTCTTAATACACTGACAGCTCTGCAGCTTCCACTCTTCCGGGAAGGCTTTCCACAAGATTTCTGTGGGGAATTTTGCCCATTCATGCAATAGAGCATTTGTGAGGTCGGGGACTGGGGTTGGACGAAAAGGCCTGGCTTGTGCTCTCCATTCCAGTTCATCCCAATGGTGTTGGATGAGGTTGAGGTCAGGGCTCTGTGCAGGCTCTTCACGTTCTTCCACAACAAACTCATCCAAGCATGTGTATCACCTGACCCATGTAGCTATTAACAGTTGACAGGATGCAGTAGTGCCACAGGTGGGGCCCCAGGAATTTTATTTAGGGCTGATTTGACAGTGCCTCCACATTGGTCATCCCTTTTTACCTTGTTACCGAACCTTAACGAAACTCACAGTATTATAGTTAAAATAAAATTTGTTTAAACACAAATTTCATTTTTTTAAAAAACAAACAAAAAAACGTACCAAATGATTCCAATTAGTTTCTGAAATTTTGTTAAGGTTCCGTTTGAACTTCAGCTACTCTCACACTCATTCACTCTGCAGCAAATAAGTTATATGCCCATTAAAGCAAATAAACCAAATGCAGTCCTGATTTGATGATGATGATAATAACAATAATAACAACAACAACAACAACAATAATAATAATAATAATAATAATCAGGTGCATGAAATTAATACTCACGACCTTCTATGAGCAGTCAAATGGTCAGTCTGGATGATGAAATGATGTTGGGAATGATGATGATATGAAGAGGGGCAAAATAATCAGGCAGGCGGCAAAACCAGTCCTGACGACTACCAGGCGAGTTCCTCAATTGCTCCAACAAAAATTAGAGTCCCAGGAATGTCTCCTCTACCTATATGACAAACATTGTACACAAGTCTCTTAGCCAACTGTCTTGTCTTTTGTCAAGCTCATTTCAAGTCCACTTTAACCGTACAGTAGCTTACGAAATCGACACGTTAGCTAGCAGCACGTTCAACTGCATTTACCCCAACACGTGCTAACACTGCTAGCAACACAATTCCGCATAACTTCACAGTGTTTCTTGCCGAGACAAGGCAAAGTTATTAACCTTCTGCAAAATTCTACTGAGGCCCTTTTCTGTCATCCACCGCGGTCTAAAATGGTTAACTTCTTCAGCGACTCTGAGACAAGTCACACGATGTCTGCCTAGCATCTCTTGTCCTGAGACGTCGTAAAAAAAGACGCACATCTGCGGGTTATCCTCACATCCCGCCCCTTTGTTGCTTTGATTGGGTAGTCAATTTAGCAACATCCAGTAACAATTAAGGAGTGACAAGCTAGACAGTCTGCTGCCCAATAGGATTCGGTAGTAATTTAACGTGTGTCTGCTTATTTGAACAACCGAACTATTTAAATAAACGTAATTCAAGATTCAAGATTTGAATCTTGAATTACGAGGTTTATTTATAAATGACAAAGATTTATTTATCAGCTGCTGGTTTTAACCAATTAACATTCACTATGAACTGCATGTTAGGACTGTAAATGAACTGTTAACTCTTTCTGAACATTGAACATGGCCATTTGTTACAATTTCCACTTACTTCTGAATGTTTTCTTTATGTTTTCACTCAGCTATTCTCCATTTAAGGCAATTTCAGCTCATTTTTCCTTGCCTATAATTGTAATTTGTAGGTTGGGCTGCACATGCCTTTACGGACTTTGCTGTGTTCACTGGGGCTCAGTCATGCAGGAATAGAAAAGGGCCTTCCCATAACTGTTGCCACAAACTTGGAAGCATAGCATTGTCCAAAATGTCTTGGTATGCTGAAGCGTTAAGATTGTCCAGCACAACCTCTGAAAAACATCCCCATAAAGAGGTGTGTCTGAATACTTTAGTCTATTTAGTGTACCTTCTCACAGATTGTTTATTTATTTAGTGTAGTCTGACGTTATATCAAACAGCAGCAATGTGAGGCCATCTTGGCTCAAGTGTTGAGTGTCTGAGGGATAAAGTAACATTACTGTGATCCCACAGGCATACAGGAATTCAGTGAAACTAAGAAAGTAAAGTAGATGGTGGTTGAAGGACGCCTTTTACCAAACTCTGGGTACCTTGGTACTTGGTACCTGATGTTAAAAAAACAAACTTTTAAGGTAACAAAACAGCTTTTGTGGGTCTTGTGGATTGTAAAAAGATCTCTTCATTATTTCCAGAAACACATGAAGCCATACACTCCTGAGTATGAGTGTCAAAGCAACCACAGTAAAACACAATCCACACCTTGCAGTGGGAGGGATATATTTCGACCAGTAGTAAATAAGAAAAGTGAATGAGGTAATTCAAGTAAAACGAATTTATTGTGAACAGAATTAGACTTTGGCGCTTAGATCCCAGCAGGAAGTAGATCGATATGGGAAACTGATCAACGTGGTCATTCCAGATGAAGTATAATGGTATCTATTCCACTAGAAACAATATGAAACAGTTATGGTCTTATTTGCCTAGGTTTTGAGACATTTTCCCTCTGAGATTTCTGCTGTGACCCAAATGCACTAGTGGTGAATTAAATTTGTGCTGCTTACAACATTCACAGCTTATTTCATTTTGTCAGAGGGTTCCTTTCTCCATATGTGATGTTTTCGACCTGGTAGTTTTGCATGGTGTCACGAGTGCTGCATTTAAAAAATGACATTCAAGGAATTCAACACATCCTTCAAGACACAATGTCAGAGCAGGCAGATCTCACTGTGAACTGGTGTTATTGGGGGAAAAAAAGGTTCAAATTAAATTAATTTATTCATCAAATTAATCTGACCCTTTAAATTTGATCTATGCATCAAATGTAGTTTAAAGTACAAAGCAATACAATTTAAAGCAGTTTTATTGATGACAACAAATGAGTGAAAATGAGCAGTAAAACATTTCCATCTATTGCAGTCATCACACAAGGCTGATCATCTTTTGGGAAAGTTTTTTTCAGCAACAGAATCCATTTTGTCGTTGCAGCAACATGGATGAAGTTCAGGGATATATTGGCATACCTGTTGATGGCAGTCAAAAATGAAAATATGGAGACAAACTGCACACTTAATTGCCCAGATAAGTGTTGAGGTAATGTGTAAAATACTATTCAGATGAATGGGCAGAGTACAATCATTCATACGTAAAATATGTACAGAGAGAGGTACATGAACACTGAGACACTGTTTTTCAATTGCACAGTATAATACATGGGTGCAACAGAGAAGGAATAAAACTTGATTTAAAATATTAAGTGATGAAATAAACGTGACTTACAAATGATGCTTCAGTTTTGGACTCAAAATAAATGAATTAGGAATTATTCTGCTTATATTTGGAGAGGCAGAGGATGGAAATGTAAGCCAAAAGTGATTTTTGGCTTACGTGCCACCTCTAATCTGCAGTTTCAGAGCACACAGGCTCTGTAACATCTTCAGCAGGTCCATTTTCACAATAAAGCAAATGTACTGTTGGTGTGAGTATGAATTCTACAGTTAAAAAAACAAAAATGCAAAGCTGAAACAAAGACAGTACATGTGCATAAGGTCATATTGGCAGTGAACCTAAAAGCACTTCAATGCAGCTGTATGAGTTTTAACTTCCCAACCAATGAGATATGAGAGATGGTGTGCAGGAAAAAGAGACTGTATGTCAGTTCGGGCGTAAAAGTTAATCTGCAGTCACTGTCTTTCCAAAAGTTTCTTTCCATGAAACCAAACATGTAAGCGAACAGTCGGTTTCATACCAAAACAGAAAACGCCGCCAGGCATCCCGTCGACAGAAACCGTGTGACAGAGTCTCTGACTCTGACTGATGAGCAACGGGCCGGTAAAAGTGTTCAGGAAAAAAAGTGCATCATATTTTGTCAAATACTGAGAAATAGCTGAACATTAAAAACAACACTCTTATAATAAACATCTGAAATATCTTTTTTTCTCACTAGTGCAACAACAGACTAGATCAAATAAAGAGAAACGTCATTAACCTGCAGGCAATCAAAGCTCTTTAAACATCTAATAATTTTCTTGTCACAGTAGCAGAACAGTTAAGAAGGCAACTTAATGATTGATGCTTGAACACAAACATGCCAACATTATACACGTCGCTCTTTTTTTTTTATAGAAATAAATAGCTGAGTTATTGTCTTAAACCTCTTCTTAAATAATTTCCATCTCTATATGACTCTGATGCACATTTAATATAAAGTATCTAATACACAACTGCAATTTCAACACTACTGTTATACATAATATAATTCTCTATGCTTATCTTTCATTCAACTTTGGAGAGAAAATGCTTACAGAATGAACACCTGTAAACTTCAACTTTTTCCACTCATAAGTACGACCTTAATATTATATCACATCAAATGTGGATCCTTTTTTTGAGTCTTTTTTCTTTTTTCTTTTTTTTTACAAACATTATGTACAGACTAGCTGATAGCGAAGGCAGGATTGTCTAAAACTCAAAATCAACAAGTGCTTTGTGTTTTCTCTATTGTGTGAGCAAAGTTTTTTCCCACACAAACATATTTCCCTCAGAGCAGATAATCACCAGCAGTTGGAGGATAATAATATTAATAATCAGTACTGGAAGAACATGAAGAAATGCACATCCACAGCTGATCTCAACACTGGCCTGTAACGTCATCACTACAATGTGCAGCTATGTAAAGTCCACATAAACGGTTTATTTTGACGATGACTCCTCGTCAGTGAGGTTTTGAATTTTTAAAGATCCCACATGACAGACGCCTGCTCAGCATTCCTGGAAACTTGTCTCCTCGCTCTGTTGTGCAATCCCCTCACGAATGTCAAGGTGTGTCTAGGAGAGAGTTGCCTTGCGACAAAAGAAGTGGCGAAATGAACGACCTTGTAGGCAACCTGTGGTAAACATGAGGGAAGAGACTTGATGTTCCGCTTGATGTGTGAATCTTATTTCCACCCGTTTCATGATGGTGCGTTTGATTTCTCTGAATCGAAATGACTGTAAGCATCTAACAGGAGTTGAGTTTAATGATCCAATGTGTAGGATTTGGTGACATCTAGTGGTGTGGTAGCAGACTGCAGCCAGCTGTATGCTCCTCATTGCACCCTCTCCTACGGTGACAGCTAAAAAATGCAATAAACGTGAAAGGTCCTCTCTTGAGTCAGCGTTTGATTTGTCCACTTTGGACTGCTGTAGAAACATGTAGAAACTTAGTTTTAGGTGATTGTACACTAATGAAAACATAATTAGGAATATTATGTTTCATTTATACCCCCAAAACACCTTAGGTGACCTTTCAGTGATTCGGAATTGCATAAAATTTGACTGAAAATCAATGCAGCCGAGGGAGGAAAAGTCCTGACTTTTGGTGCCATGGGTCAAGCAGCAAGAATTCAGAATCCTACATTTCCCATGAATAGTTTTTAAAGGTGCTCTGTGCAGGATTCAGTGGGATCTGTCGGCAGAAATTGGTTATAATGTTCATAATTATGTTTTCATAAGAACTGTTTTGTTTTTGTTGCCTTCGAATGAGCCTTTCTTATCTACAGAGGAAGCACATCCTCTTCCACAGAGTCTTGCATGTTGCACCACCATGTTTCTACAGTAGCCCAAATTGGACAAACCAAACGGTGGCTCTGCAGAGGGCCTTTCACATTTTTAGTCCCTGCAACCGCCACATGCCACTACACTCTACACACTAGACCTTCAACATAGACTCTCTATGCCATGTAAACACATATTTTCACAATCTTCAATCTATATGCTCTAAGTTTGTAATGCAGATTTGTGTAATTTTGTATTTTGTAGGTTCCAAGCTAAGATAACCCTGATAACATTACCAAGGTTATTTTCTCAGACTTGTCAAAGCACCTCCAGAGCTTCAGAAGAAAGAAGAAATACTACTTATTTATAAACTGATCCTGATGTTTAAGATAGTTGGAACTCCCCTTTAAATTATCTGGAGCAGAGAGAAGTGTTTAGCATGTACCACCACACTAAGTATTGCTACTTTTTTCATTTTCTGCAGCATAACCTGAATTGTTGCCATTAATCGCACCAAATCCATTCCCCATTTTCTATACCGCTTTATCTGTGCAGGGTCAAGGGGGGGCTGGAGTCTATCCAATCCCAGCTGACTACGGGTGAGAGGCAGGGTACATCCTGGACTGGTCAACAATCAGTCACAGGGCTGACACACAAAGACAGACAACCACAAAGGCTCACACACTCACACCTATGGAGCAATTTAGAGTAGCCAAATAACCTAATGTGCATGTGTTTGGGATTGTGGAAGGAAGCTGGAGTACCCGGAGAAAACCCACGCAGACACAGGGAGAACATGCAAACCCCGCACAGAAGGACCCAGACCTGGATTCAAATCCCGAACCCCTTTGCTGTGAGGCGACAGCGCTGCAACCACCGCACCACCATGCATCAAATGAAACTCCTAATTTGAAGGTGATGCTAACAACCTGATCCCTTGGCTTTGTGTTCTGCAAAATAGTTAAGGTGGCACACGTCGCATGCTGCAGAGTGCACAAAGCGTGTTGACGCCAGCAGGCTGTTAGCCGAGTAAGTGCTGGGGACAAGCCAGCAGAGGGAGCCAGAGAACGTCAGCTGAAGAATATAAAGATGGATTTTTCAGCTGTGACAAGCACTATTGACAGGAATGGCACTGTTTAGTATGGTAAAGTATGAAACTCACATGATGTATAAACACTGTAACATCTGTATGCACCTTGAGACTACGTTCCACATGAATCAAAACACCCTTTTGTTCAGTAAGTGATGTTTCCATTCAAATGAAATCTTCCCTCATTAATGGCACATTGGAGAAAACGCTCACTGGAATGAGGACACTGTTACAAATGGCACCAGTTTGTTTGCTTTTTGTTTTTGAGAGAGAGAGAGAGAGAAATGCATTATGGATCATCTTCCCTCTGGAGACACAACAACAACGTGAAACACCGAGTCCAGGTTTGTGGCCTGATGCTGCTCACATGAGGAAGCAGAAGATGGAAATAGAGGCTAAACGAATCTCTGCCATGACGACTGTCAAGGTCAGCGTGTTACTGAGAGTGCTGTTCTTGCTCTGTCCGCTGCGCCCGGAGATGGTTAAGCACTTTTCTGTTTGGGGCGGAAGCAGTAAGCGTTGAAAGTTGTCCGTTGTCCTGCTCCAACGCACAGCAGCGTGAGACAGGCAGGTTGAAAACCATGTATTCAGCTCTCAGCTGTATGCATTCACTCATCTGCACACACGCATACACAAAGCTCCCGTTTCAAGTCTCTTAACCTTATACTGCTGTGAAAAAAAGTATGTATGATTTATTATGTGCTCCTGCCCACGTGCTGCTGAAGGTAGTCTCAAGTGTGTGTCAAGCATTATGTGGATGCAGACAGTAAAATACAGCGCTGTCACCTGGCCCCAGGTGTTTCAAGAGAGGGATCTGGCTCTGTGCAGGTGCAAGAACCAATTTTATGGTTAAAGTAAAAGACCAAAAAGAGGAATCTGACAGTTTTGTTGGGTTATTTGGGTCTTTGTAAAGTTTACGACAGGCCATTCATGTGATATATAGAGCCACTGTTGGTCCAAACAAGCCTCTTGACTGTTCATAACCAACATGAAGGAGATATCAGTTTCTCCTTACTGAAATGGTGAAAGAATTATTTTCTGTATTAGTAGAGTATGCACATGGAGCCTCAGCCTTGGTTCATCGCGGCGATCTTCTGTTGTTTCTGTCGGTCCTGCAGACGTATTCAGCCCCACTGAGTGGGCTCAAAACAGCTGGGTCTTTATGATTGACTGGAGCCAAGATGGCGTCCCTCCAAGACTTGAAGAATCTGCACAAAAGATGTTAGCAGAGGCTATCTGCTTTCACATGGAGGATTTTGGAGAAACCGGGTCTCTTCTTCAGAGCCTGAAACCAAACAAAAACGCAGGGAGGGATATCAGAATCTCATTTTCTTAAAGGCAACGGCGTCTGGTGGTCAAACTGCTTCCTTTCCACATTGTCTTCATGACTTTACGTTTTCTTCACTTAACAGTAAGTGTGGGCGGTAACTGATGTATGACAGAAATCTATAAGAAACTATAAAGTAATGTGGTGCAGTTGGTTAAAGATGCTGGTCTTGCTTTGAAAGCTTGACCTTAACAAGACTCACTTCAAAAGAAAAAGGATGATTAAACACAAGAGGAGAGCTTTGGCTGCCCTTTCACGGTAAACTTGAAGAGGGAGGAATAAAAATAAATCACAGCCGTTTGGGGCTTTTGGAGAGGTTACCTAACGGCTGTGAGCGAGCCCACCACCTTGAGTGTAATATCCAAGACGAACACACTGCTAACTGACTCATAAAAACAAAACATAAATAAAACCTGGGATTTCACAGCTTTTATATCTCTGTTTGTGTGTGGTCATCTATAACAATGACCCGAGCCTCTCACAGTAAGCCTCTGCTCGAGTGAGTTAGCAACAGCGCATCCACAACCAGCCCTCGCTGGGACTTCAAGGATTGAGTCATGGTTTCAATGGTGTGTAGTTGTGATTAAAATAGAACAACTCTCAACAAATGTTAGTAATGTGCATAAAATTGTGCAAAACTCCAAGGGCATACTGGCTGAAAAAAAAAAAAGAAATTAAAGTGACAAAATGCCGAAGAGAAAGTAGACCTCCTTTCACAAAGTTAACACGGCACTCGAAGGATGGCAGACTCATAAAGGAAAATACCAAGTGTGTAGTGGTGCTTAGGGGAACCAAAAACGAGAAGTCTAATTGTACACATGAAATGCTATTTGTTGATGTGCTGACAACAGATGAGGTTTCAATGGATTTCTTTCTTATGGAAACTCGCATGTCCCAGTTTCAATTTTTGTCTGTAAATTCTACTTCTGGTTTCATCAGCTGCCAAACTGAAAAATGTGTTTGTGCAGCATTTGCTGAAGGTGTGACATGAGACAGAGAGGTGCTGTTACCTGCAGCTTGTTGACCATCTCGTCAAACAGTTTTCTAGCTTCAGGGCTGTTGGGGTCCTCGAAATAGTCTTCTATACCAATCTGGACCACGATGGACTTCAGGTTGCGGCAAACACCTGCGCAAGTGGACGAAACATCTGGGAGTCAACAGGGTTTTTGTACTTGCAGATGTGAGAGGAAAAGGCAGGGCAGCTTTTCTTTTACTCTCATTCTTATTAATACACTCACACACACTCAACAAAAGCATAAATGCCACATTTGTTTTTGATCCCATTTTCACAAGGGCAACTGAAAGACTTTTTTTATGCACACAAAAGACTTATTTCTCTCAGATTTTAAGCACAGATTTGTTGAAACCCTCATTTATTTTACTTATCTTATTTTATTTTGTTTTACTTTATTCTATTCTATTTTATCTTATTTTATTTTATTCTATTGTTATATGTTACTCGTTCTTACGTTTTATGTATGCACCAATCACCAAGACAAATTCCTAGTAATGTGAAACCTCTTCACTTACATGGCAATAAAGACAAACATTTGTGCTTTGGACTGGTCATCCTAAAAGGTCACTCTAAACTGTGCAGTTTTATCTTAGAAATGAAGACATTTCGGCACTTGAGATATCTTGCTCACTACAGATGTACAAATCTGTGTTTAAAACCTGAGAGAAAGAAATCTTTTGTGCACATGAAACGCCTTTTGGTTCAACTTTTGATAATGGGAGCAAAAGTGTTGCGTTTATATTTTTATTGAGTATGCACTCTTAAATAACCACAGACAACAGTTAAGGCTGCCTAAATGTAATCACAGCCTATGTGGTGTTAGCAGCCTACCAACAGGATATCAGACAGCAGGTCTACTGTGGTCAGTGCAGCAGAGTTCAAACTCACTGTTGAAATGCAGCAGGGCTTTGGGGGTGACTGGTGTGGAGGTGAGCACCAGCATCTCCAGACCTTTTAAGCCCTCTCTGCAAACCTCTGCTGCCACCTCTTGGTTGATCTCGCTCACATGATCCAACTCCAGCACCTGCAGGCGCATGCAGTTCCTCGCTGGGGTTAAGGGGGGACACATGAATGGGGAAGATAAGAATGGGGGTGTCAAGATAATAGAAGGTTACAGTTGTGCAAAAAGGCTCAATTAAACTCTCACCAAATTGTGCTTAAAATGTTCATTATTATAAAGAATATATAAACTGATTTACTTAAGTGCAAATAAGATGCTAATATGCAGTATCTCTGTTTTCCACTTTATGTTTCTGCATGTGATTGCAGTCGTGAATAAAAATGCCGTCTGGCGGCATCATCATAAGTATTACAAATGATGCAGCCAAACAAGAAATTGATTAGTTGATTCACAAGCAATATTCACCTAGAGAGGCCAGCCCCTGAATCCCACAACCGGCCCCGCCCACACCGAGAGCACGGAGGTGTGGCCAACACCTTCCAATCGTCTGTAGGCATCGGTTACTGAAACGAGCGGGTTGTTGGCTAAAAGGGACAAAATACAGACCACGGTAATTCATTTAAAACCCCACAGCAATCGTATCATATCAGACAGAATATCTGGCATTAATAAAAAGAGGTACAGTATAGTTCTGTCTATTACCATGGGTGCAGCGGTGCCACCTGTAGGGAGATGATGTCTCTACAACCTGCTCCCAGGGCCCAGATCACCTCCTGGCCAACTGGATCTGTGGCACTTCTGTACAACAAGCATTTATGCAATTTGATTTTTATTACATAGACACTGCTTATCTACCATTCAATATCATAACATATATGTTTGTGCCCGATACAGCAAACAGGGATAAATGGGACCTGGATGTGCTGGTCTACCTGTAGGTTACAGCCTGCAGAGCTCGGCAGTAGCAGCTGGCCAGCCAGAGGGAGCGATCAGTCAGCAGGTTGGGGCAGTGTGAAATCTTCAGTATGAGCAGGTTACCTCCTGTGGCCTTTAACAACGCCTCCAGACCTTCTTCCAGACAGCCACTTAAATGGAAATGTAGCAGGTCAACAAAAAAAAAAAAAAGAAAAAAAAGACAGACAGACAGAGCAGAGGAAGTAATTCGCCTGTCCTTCAGAACAGCACTTCTACCATTTGTGACTGTGACAAAATGTTCCTGCAGTGCTCGAAGCAATATATGCAGGAAGCAGCATGTCTACGCATTGTCCCCACAATCTCAGAGCAGCCTGGAGCTGTAACATACTTTGTCTCCTTTGAACATTTAGACACAAACCACTCAAATCAGACTTGTCCTCTTTTAGGAAATAAGAACTGATTGTAGATTCCGATCATAATCAAACAACATAAAAATGTCATCATTCACTCCCTTATTATCTTCCTCTTGTTGGCTTCCTGTCATCAGTCACTGTTTGAGGAACCATTAGGGATGTCACTCAGGTAAGCAATGTGCTTATCTAAGCCCAAATAATACAAAATGTAGCTATAAGTACTCCAAAGTGACTTGTTAACAAAGTGTGTGCAGCTGTAACTCCCCACTGTGCGTACACCTGTGTGTCTCACCGTGTGCTTTTCAGGTAGTCCTCCTTGGTCTCCTTCTTCCCCCGCTGTCTTGGTTTGAGGTTTTGCAGAATGAGGGAGTGCGTCTGAGTGCACCACTGAGACAGTATGCTCAGGAACTAAGCGACACACATGGAGATCAGTGAAAATCTTCATACATGCAACAAAGAACACGCAACACATGCTACCGTGGAAGTAACGCTAATACCAAACCGTCTGCATGTTCACTATGCACCTTGGAAGAAATGCGAGCGTTCTCCAGCAGCACTCTGGTCCACACGGCCGGGTGACGGGCCACAAACTTCCAGTCGCGGCAAACCTCGGCGGCTCTCAGCAGGGTTTTAGTATCCAGGTAGGTGAAGATACAGAAGAGAGCCGCACGCATCTTCAGGATCTCTGGACTGATCACCTCGTTGGATTTGGATGGGCTCTTTTCATGTCGACATGGTTTGTTGTAGACCCCATCAGAACGGCCTGTTGGAAGAAAAAAGTAAGTCCAGTGTGGGTTGGGCCAAGTCTTGTTAGACCCCTGCACCGAATTTCAGTTTAAATGTTTTCAAGGATTTCATAATGACTTTAAACAGCCAGCCTGCATCGAAGGCAGGGAAGTACCATATAATTAAACATACATATTTCCATGTCTTAAAGTTTTTTCTTAAAATAATCACAATGCAAGTGAGACATTCTGTATATTGAAAAGTTACTCATGAAACTTTTCACAGCAGTGTCATAATTTCCTACGTGCAGAACCGAAGCTGATAAAAGGTTGAAATGATGCAAAATTTAAGGCTGGAATCATGAATTAGAAAAGTTCAAATTCATGATTATGAGCTGTGACCATCCACACTGATATCTCCCTAATCCTAATGTTAGTACTGTCAGAAACCCACGTGTGATAAGATAAGAAAAGATATAAGATTAGATGAGACTTTATTGATCACACAACAGACAACATTTAGCAGCACAAGGCAGTGCAGAAGTACGAAAAATATAAATATCATAAAAGATTAACCAATCTAACATCTCAAATGGGAGTACTGATGTTATGACCTTCATCTTAGTGAAGTCATCCAGTCTTTCCTCTACTCAGGACTTCAGTCACTTTTGTTACCAGGTCCACCATCCATGATTTCATTTCCTCACATTTGGACTACTGCAATTGTCCTTTAATTGTAATGAAAACATTTTTGAAAACGTGCAGAACAACCAGCAGCTACTCAGCTCTGAGACACTGGACAGAAAAAAAATGCATGATGCAGTAAAATGCACTTTCTGACCAGAACCCAGGTTATACCTCTCAGTTACTTCCTACTTACCAAAATGCATTTGGTCTGGGATCCTCAGACATGAAGGGTCTGTGTCTATTTATCTGTCTATATTTGGTATCTTAAGTCTCCTTTTGTTCTGATTTAGTTTTTATTTTAAGACACTTCACTCTCACTGACTTTGATTACAGCTGCATAAGTAAACTTTATTCTGATTGTAATTATATAAGGCATAAACATACTTTTAAAAAAGTCTTTCTGGCAGAGATGGTCTTCATTTCTTTTTCATTACTGTAGACAAGCCGAGTAAATTTCCGAAGAAAGAAAATGCCACTAAAACATTGTTGAAAAGCTCTGATGCTCTGTCACATGGTGGCGCCAACCTTCAACAAGACACTAAATGAGATTACATAATATTTTTTCTTCTTTCCATCTTTTCTTCTTCTCTCTCTGTTTCTATGTACTGGCTGATACCATGTGTCCAATCAAAGCCTGTCTTATTTCTCCCAGCAAGATTGCTCCTAGATGACTCATTTCATCTTTGGCCTTAGAAGGCGTCTGCTCAAAACCATCAGGGCTATGAACCATTACTTACACTCTTTTCTGTCTTTCTTTCTTTCTTTCTCACACACACCACCTACGCTCAAGACTGCCAAATGAACTAAAAAAGCCAAGCTGTGTGTTACATGCCGAGAAAAAAAACAAAAAACAAACTGTGTGCTTGTAGATACATACCATCTGATAAAACCTGGCAGAAACTCTTCCAATAAGGAGAACTACGTCAGAGCAGAAGAATGCCAGTAACATGTTCAGTGTTATGTGAGAAAAATGTTTGCGTTAATGAGCCGCTCATAGCAATTCATATGAATTTGTCATAGGGCTCCGGCCCAGTGTCGCTCCTTCCCAGTCTGCCTCAGTCCACCTGGTGTTTAAAAGAAACCCGACAGCAGGCGGGGAGAAACGGAGGGCGGCGGCAGCAGCGCAGGGCAGGAAGTTAACAGAGAGACGTCCAATCTGTGATGCATCTGAAAGAAATGCGCCGACATGTTTGGCGGTCTGCCTTGGCTCGGACCGCCAGCAAAGCTTAGCATGAGACGAGCTACTGCGACGACACAACAGGCGAGCGGCGCTCCTGCAAAACACAAATACGTTCAGCGTCCACCAAAGACACAGACACAAGGAGACGGTGAACAGCAACGCGAGCGACGTACAACTTGGTTTACTCATCATCTGTAACAGACGTCCTGTCTGGTGGTAAACAAAATAGTGTAAACACATCATGAATAAAAGATTTCAGCTGGTAGAATCATAACTGAAATTTCTACAAATAGCAGGATTTGTACACTCTGAGTGATATGTGTTCACCTTGTTGCTGATTTTTAGTTGTTTTTGTTTGTTTCTATCTTTACTAAGATTTCAATACAAAACCAACAACACCAACCAACTTCAGTCAGGGTCAAATCTTAGTTAACACTCTTTTGTTGATTCATTTGTTTCCTGCACTGCACTGCAACTACACTTCACCAGTATGTGATATATTACAATTAATGTGTCTATGTAACTATTTTTACAACGCATTCTTTTATCTTGATATTTTGTAATTAATTTTGTTCAATTTATTCTCTTTTAATCGTGTTTTTAAAGACTGCTTTAATACATTTCTTGCCTTACGTGAAGCACTCTGAATTGCCTCAGAGTTTTAAAAAAATGTTGTCTGCATTAAAACAAATAAGACGACATTGTTGAGAACAGAGCACAAACGTTCTCTTCTTTCTCAAAAAATATAAAATTCAAACTCTACATACACATACACTTATAGCCATATAGTCATTATAAACACACATTTTACTGTTTCAAATCCTGCACTTTAATTAACTCGGTTTTGTGCATCTATCACTCTGTGTGTACAATCCCTGAAAGAAATACTACATGAAATATTATTCAGACCATTTGTAGTCTGGGTCCCGTTGGTTAACTGATGTTCTTTTTTGTCACTGCATTGCTGAATGTATTAAATAATTTTCCAGTTTTTGGACTGATGCAGTTTGGACACATAAGGGTACGACTTTGGCCTCTCTGCAGTCATCTTTGTTATTTATATGGCACTTTGAAAGTCACATATCAGAGTGCTGACTGTCATCCTAACTGGCATTTGATCGAGTCAAGGCAAGTTCTTATATAGCGACCAAAAGTCACAAGTTTCTGTGGCAGCGTGCGTGATTCAGAGATTAAATCATTTTTCATGAAGTGTTTACACTGTTGTGTCTGCGCAATGCAGATACGGGGGCCTCGTTCCTCCGTGTTTACCACATATGCTCATGGCTGATCCGCACTCGCTCAGGAGCAGCTCCAGCAACATGCAGTGACTGTGACTCAACCTGACCTAGATCCACATCAGTCCCCGCTCTCACGGGACTCATTACACGGCCTTTACTCTGCGAATCCTTGCTAGTACGTGTCAGACCGGCTGGCTGGATGAGTGACATTTCTGAGAATAACTAGTTTGAACAACTTCCCAGAGAGAACCTATTACCTGTGTTAGGACGATATCCTGCCCTGCCATGGTGGGGATAGGGAGCGGCAGACTGCTGTACCTCAGCCACAGCTCTCCTCTCTTGTTCCCACATCTCCACCTCGGACTCGGTGGTCCGAGAGCCCACATCTGACACGTCTCCCTCCTCTCCTTCAGTGCTGTTCCTGTAGGGTCGCCGCTGCCAGTTCTGAATAGCCTGCTTACGAAGACCCCAGTTCCTTGAGCCACATCCAGGGGAGCGCTCATAACCGCCCTCACCCAGCCGGCACTGCATGTGATAGTACTGAGCCTCGGGACACTCCTCCATGGGATGCATCTCCACGCTGTCACTGTCGTAACCTCCAGAGCCTTGTGAGACGGACTTGATCCGCCCTGATGCTCTGCAGCAAAAAAAAAGGAGGTGTACAATAAATGATGATCGACACACGGATGGTTGATCCCACATCCAACAGCACGCCACACTTAATTCTGAATAATCACAATAATGAGATTCAGTAAGTAAACAACATCAACACGACTGTTCAAAGGAACAGCAGTTTATTAATTTACATGTCAAAGGCTGCAGTGTGAAACTGACAGACTGGGTTACGTAAAGGACAACTGATCAGTGAGAGACTCCAAGTCACTGTCGCAAGGATACAGTCACTTCTTTAAACCCTTGCAAATCCACAACCACTTTCACAAGTATATGTGCGTAGCATGTCTCAACAACAAGGCAATTCAGTGTGTTTTAGATAGGACATAAAAGGAATTCAGAATAGATATAAAACACGGGTCAATATACAAAGTCGATGGATTTTAAATGAGTTAAACTAAATATAAGATTAAAAAAAACAAAACAGATAAAAAAAGGAGAATAAAACTTATGGTGAAGTTATAATGCAGTAAAATATTTGCATAAAAATTCACAAATTTAATTAAATTAAATGCAATGAGTGTTTGTTCCAGATATGTGGTGGAATATAATAAAATCACTACACTGACATGTATGATTCCAGTAAATCATTTCCAGGGACAATAAGACTATACTATATGGACAAATGTATTGAGACAGACCTCTTTATTACTGAATTCTGGTGTGGCACGGGGCTGTTTTTCAGGGGTTGGCCCCCACACTTCTAGTGACGGGAAATGCTTCAGCATACCAAGACATTTTGGACAATGCTATGCTTCCAAGTTTGTGGCAACAGTTTAGGGAAGGACCTTTTCTATTGTAGCATGACTGTGTCCCAGTGCACAAAGCAAAGCTCCATAAAGACATGGTTGGATGACTTTCATGAGTGTCATAAATTTTACCGCCAACATCATCACTGGTTCTTCAGATTCCCTTCAGAATTTTTTCTAATGTTTTAAACTGAAAGTACAAATTGCACTTTGAAAGCTCCACCGAGGTAGACGGTGATATTGGCATTTAATCTGACAGGAGTGGATGCACGTGTGAAACCAAAACGAACCACAAATAGGCACATTATGATTTACAGTTCCAGGATTTATAGCAGAATTAGGGCAGCTTTCGTATGTGCGTGCTGCTCCTTAAAATAACCTCCCAGCCAGTACAAGTAATGAGCAGTTACAAATATCAGCCTCTCTAAAAGTAGGACATTTTTATCTCTTTTTGCCATTTCTTCTTTCTCAGCACTCCCTCCTCTTTGTCACAGCATAAGATGACGAATAGAAACATTTGCATGCATCATTTTAGGAACAAAAATGAGGAGAATTGCAGACGAAACTGCAGGTACCACTTGTCAGTACTTCGAAAAGAAAAATGATGCACGCAAGATGAGATGAACGTTATTGAAATTTAAATTATGTAAAATCAAAACAAGACTGCGCGTTTACGGTTTCAACAGTCTAAACTGGGTCAATGACACAACTGTGGTTCATTACAGTCTGATGAGCTGGTCAGTAACCTGATTAAAAAAAAACAAAAAACGGTCGTAATCATTTGTCAGCATTATATCAATAATAAAACATGATATGCGGCATGTAATGATATGAAGTGATCAAAGTCACGAGGAGCTCATAATTAGTCATTGCTGATTAATGGTTTCAGAGTGCGGATCCAGAATGCAAAGTAGCATCAAAGTGAAATCACACGACCTCCTGTGTCTGCTCGTGTTGTTCCCTAATGTGCAAACCAGTCTGAACAGTTAAAAAGTTCAGTTTGATGTCTTCATGCAACTACAAAAAAAAAGCCACAGTGATGAATTAGATTTATAGTAGAAGCTTTTCAGCAGGATTTCTCTGTTGTTTGTAACTGAATGGGAGCTTAAACAAAACTCAAATATTTTGATGAGCTCTGTGTTAAAACAATTACAGATATATAATACACTATATAGACCATATGGGGCTGTTTTTCAGGGGTTGGCCTCGGCCTCTTACTGGCCCGCACAGAGTCCTGACCTCAACCCCATCCAACACCTTTGGGATGAACTGGAAAGGAGATTGTGAGCCAGGCCTTTTGGACCAACATCAGTATCTGATCTCACAAATGCTCTACTGCATGAATGGGCACAAAAATTCCCACAGAAACACTCCAACATCTTGTGGAAGCAGTGGGAGAGTGGGAGCAGGGGACCAACTCTATTCTCAACTCCATCCCAATACTTTTGTCTACATACTGCAAATAGCATACGTAATTAGTAACGAAAGGTCTGGAGACGTTAGTATCAACAAATCACCAAAATGTTGTGCACTTGAGATTCTGTCCTTTACTACATCTGGTGGCAAAAGAATCTTGAACCCTGATGAAGAGATATTAATAACCAGAAGACAGACGGCTGGGAGGGCTGTTGTTGGGTCACTGTGTGAGTGTGACCGTGTCCTTCCATCAGTGATTCAGTGGGGAAGGCCTGACAAGTTGTGCGTGACGTCACGTTAGGAAACACATTCACATACCACTCGGGAATGACAGCTGTGTTAGTCAGAGTATTATGGCACTGCCATGTGTCTGCAGTCTCCGACAGGGAGCCAGAAATACTTCAGTCACACCTCGAGCAGAGAGACGTCCAACCTGCACCTCACTGCGTCCACTGACGATGATCTTTTTCAGAACATACCACACTGCTCAATACTACGATGTAATATGGAGCTCTAAAACTGAAACGACATGCAAGAGGAGGAGACAATATATACCCAGTATTCAACTACAGCAGTAAATCTGCTTTTGGTTTAAGTGCTGCAGGGCGGCAGCTGATGACTATTTTCACGTCACTTTATATTTTAGTCAAAAAATATCGTGAGAGGAGACCATCAGGGGGCACCTTCGTTTTGTTTGTGTTGCAATAATGTTCCAGTTACAGACAAAAGAAAGAAGAAGAAACAAGCTGAAACCAGCAAAGTTTGCTTTCAAATCCATAACGAAAATAGTTCAGGACTGTTTCTCTGTCAATTAACTAATAGAGTCATCTAGTGATTTAATCATTTTTTAGAATAAATTATTGTATTGTGGAGTAGGTCTCTATGTAAGGCTGCAATTAGATGATTATATTCCTTATCGATTAGTCTGTCAATTAAAAAACTGTAAAAAAAATCCTCCAGCTGAACAAGAAAAGCAGAAATGCTTCTTTTTTTTCCAGATAAATAAACTGACAGACAGACAGACAGACAGACAGACAGCGTGTCTTCCTGAAGAGTAAAATGATTCCTGATTAAGACACGAGCAATATGGCAATCCCTCCACTTCTGGATGTTTACAGCGGTGTTTTACATGACGTTTCAGAGGCGTGAGATCGTCTGTAAATGTGGACTAGGAGCAGTGTGCTGACTTACCCTGTGCTGGGTGAGGAACGCCGGTCTGACACTTGGTACATGCCTCTTGTGCTTCCAGAAAGGCTGGAGTTTCTCTGGAGAGACATAAGAAACATTAGTAATATTACTCCGTACCGCCCAAGCTTCCTGAGACATTCCCTTGGCTCAAATTTTATGTCGGCTGCGTGAGGCAAAGCATTTAATCCTGAAGCTCCTGAACAGCCGTGACACTCAGGTGGCCGCACCATCAAATGTGTACAGAGTGCTGCTCTTACAAATCCCCACAGAAAAGACAATAAGATCACGGGTAGCTTCTCTTTATGTATTTTGAGGAAAAAAACAAAAACAAAAAACAGCTCAGATATTTAACAAATAACCAAAAAAGACATCTTCCGTATGCTTCAGTAGTTTGGTTTGATCTCATTTCAGAGTTACAGATTTGAGCACGTGCATTGTGACTGGTGACAGCATCAGCAGAAATCAAGGACATGAACGGACAAATTTCTCTCCACAATGCACAGTGAGAATAAATGATTATAATTCATCAATGATCGTTGAGATTACAGAGATAATTTGGTCCTGAATCAAAACACATTAACATCTCCAAAATGTGATCATTTGTCCTAAGCGTGACAAGGCGGGAAAGGCCAAGGATTGTCTCAAAGCATATCAATAAATGTAAGGCCAAACTCAGAAGTGAAGGATAGTCGACTTCATGACCACCAAGAGCCTCTTTGAAACACTTCCTGCTGTCGTCTGCACTGCTAGCAACATTTCTGTATCGACTTTTTGTCCATTTGCAGAATTTCACCTGAATGTTGAGCATGTGTTTTGAAACTGGTGAAGGAGTTGACTCACTTGTTTTTTGTCTATTCGCATGAGCCATCAGGGCCAACGTAGTGTAGTCAGTGGGTGTGCATAAATGTTAGGAATCATCCTCTGGGGATTAGGAATATCCATGACAAAGTAGTAGTCAGGATATGTTGCTCTTGACCAAAGTGTTGGATGGACAGACTGGCCAACATTTCCATCCCTAAACTCCAGCAACACACAAACCCTCAGCATCGGTCCTACTTCCCAATATTTATATTCCCAAATATTTGGTTGTAGCTCTGAAAGCAGGTGAAAATGTTTCAAGTGTATTTAAATTGAGGGAGTGCAGCCTGACTCTCTCTCTCTCTATTTGCCTGAGAGCAAAATCCTCCTGGTCACTCTTTGGTACACCACTCAAAGCTGCCTGTGCATTGAACTATGCTGTGTGTAGTGTTTTTATGTGCATATCAGTGTGTGTGTGTGTGTGCCAGGTGGAACTCTGTGTACCAGACTGGCGACGTGCCACAGAGGGAAAATGTGCACAAACACAGACATTGTCACTCCCTCCTCTCTTTCTTTCTTCCTTGTTCCTGTGCTTCCACTCACACAGCTTGTTTCTGGCCAAGTGCCAGTGAAAACGGCCCATAGAGGAAACGGGGAAAAACACCATCCGTGGCTCTCGATCCTGGCCAGCCTGTAGTGAAGGCAAAACAGAGACAAACCTCGCAGAGATGGAAGGAATAAAACACTCCTTCATCAGAAACCACGACAACCAGTTTGGTCTTAAACTCGAATTAAAAGGACATAAAGTCTACAAGACACTTTGACTGAATTAGAGCTTGCACTTCCTGCGAAGAGGTGCAACAGAGTCAGCTTGGGCTGGAGCAGAGTGAGAGGGACAGAGCAGGAAACAAGTCATCCGTCCTTTCTCTCACTGTCAGTCTTAAAATACCTCTGCAGCTCTAAAACCTGTCTCCTTGGAGACGAGGCCGACCTCTCAGATGCTGTGACAGAGGGATGAAGAGTGAGGCTGTGAGGGTGTGTGGCCGTCTGGGTAACGTCTCTGGGCTTCCCTTGACAGCGCAACGAGGTGCCAACCAGTCTGTGGTTCCACGCTTGTACTTGTCATGTTGATTATTCACAGTCCCACAACAGCGCATGAGGGCACAGACACGAAACTCACTGACGTTTAAAGAGAGGACGACTAAGTAAGTTTCGGGTCAGTGACAGGTCTAATTTAAGAAAGACGAACAAGTGTCATAGTAGATTTATTGCAAAATTTCTGAGGGGAAAAACAACTGGTTTCAGAAGGACGGCACCACATGCGTCTAACACTAATCTAATCTAATTTCTTTATTTACTCGTACGTGTAGGAAAGGTTTAATATTGATGACATGTGGAATTAGTAAGAATTCATCCATCCATCCATTTTCTATACCGCCTTATCCATCAGGGTCGCGGGGGAGCTGGAGCCTATCCCAGCTGACTACGGGCGAGAGGCGGGGTTCACCCTGGACTGGTCGCCAGTCAATCGCAGGGCCAACACACAAAGACAGACAACCACACACTCTCACACTCACACCTAGGGGCAATGTAGAGTAGCCAATTAACCTAATGTGCATGTTTTTGGTATGAGTAACAAATTCAGGGACAAACTGCACACAGAACAGGAGTACTACTAGTACAAGTAGTAGCCTAAAAATAATGGCAGTTTTTTTAGTCACATCATTGTGATTATGCTAATCGGTGCGTGATAGCATAGCAACATAGCATGTTTTAAGGTATATTGTATCAATACACAAGTGGGGGACACGGTGAGCATATTTGACAACCCACCCAATTAAAGTCATTAAAGACTTAAGCGACACAACTCCATTGCAACAGACTACTTAAAGCATAACAAAAGGAGTATCACTTACATTATTCACTGCACTGTATGATGCTATGAAGTGACTGAGCTGAGGATGTCAGCAGCGTCTTTGCACTCAGTGACAGTGACCTGGTGGAGAAGATTTTTTACAGAGAATCTCTCAAATGAAACAGCTAGTTGTTCCTCTCAGGCAGATCTGTGCCACCGTACATCTGATGCAAAATCATGCTGGAACCTTCAGCGTGAGCTTGAACTGGTTTCTATGGCAGCACAAGGATTCGTGCGACGAAACAGGTCGCCTCTTTGCCAAGGAGGTGTCGGATAATAACGAGAATAAGAGCGGCAAGAGTCTGTTTTTACATTTTTAGTATTGCGTAATAAGGCAAAGCAAGGGGGTGGGGAGGGTCTGTGTGTGTGTGAGGGGTGGGGGGTAATGCAACAAAGGAAGCTGAAGAGAGCCCGGAGACAAAGAGCTGATTTCCAGTTTCCGGAGAACGTAGCTTTTTATGCAAGTGCACTCTCTGGTCAGGATGTCGTGCGCTGCAGAGCTGTTCTGTTTGGTGCTGAATGCAAATCAGACAGAATAGAGCCTCTAGTCTCCCTTTACTACAATAACTCTTAACTTTCTGACACTATGGTGGGTATCACTTCATTACAAAACAAAAATGTAAATCAACTTTATTGGCAGTATATGTATTTTTACATACGCTGAATTTTTCCTCTGCATTTAACCCATCCTTGGTTGAACACACATGCAACACCCAGCAAATTACATGCAGTGAAACACACAGGAGCAGTGGGCTGCCATGTCAGGTGCCCAGGAAGCAAACTGGGGGTTTAGTGCCTTGCTCAAAGACACATCAGCCGGCTAATGAGCGGCATTTCTTTCTTATTAATCACTCCACCACACCCAAACTTTTCCTGCCAGTCCGGAGGGGGAATCGAACTGGCGACCCTCTGGTCACAAGCCACTTCTCCAACCTCTAGGCCCCAAAATTCACCAGATACACATGGGCCAAAATGCTGTACACATGCTGTATGGCCAAAAGTATGTAGACACCTGCTGGTATGGGGCTGTCTTTCAACTCAGACGGCCCATCCCCATGCAGAGTTCTTGTGCAGGTCCAAAATGAACTGGATTTCCCAGTTTGCATCAGAAGAACTTAACAAAAAACTCTCATCACTGAACAGGAGGATAATTCCTGCAAACAGGTCCCACAGTCTTTAAAAACAAAACAAAACAATAAGTGGACACTGTTAACAACACATGTTAACAACATATTAATGCTAAACATCAAGTGTGTCCCAGTTGGTTTGGCGCATGCTTTTGGCCAGGTACACCATTTAGCCGGTTTATCAAGCTTTGTAAATGGGTATTGGAAATCTGATGAACTAAATGAGAGAAAGCCAGTTTCTTTGTTGGGTTAAGAGGGATTTAGAACATTTGAGAGCAACGCAGGTCACACACATGTGAGGGACATGAACAAAACCTTCATACTTGAGAAAATAAATCCAATGTAAAATCGTTTAAGCACACATTTCATATCCACGCCTTGGAACCTCAAGTCACTGACTAATTACAGGTTATGAAAAACATCATTGAGATTTAATTAAAGACATGCTAATACAGTCAACGAGGAGGTAATGACTGACTGATTCCTGGAACATGAGCCACAGCAAATGAGCTAAACGACTTAAAATACCTCAAGCACGCATTCACGGCACATTTACATAAACACTCTTGTGATCTTCTGTTCTGCTAACCAACTCTGAGCTTATAGGTTCAATTTAATATCTCAGTTCAAAGACGCGTATGGTGAGGAGACGTATTCTGTTTCTTTTTCCTCCTCCAGTCACTCAGCGTCATCTCGTCGCGCGTGTGGGCAGATTTTGAGATGATTCTAGTCTATTGGCTTTAACCTGTATGAGAGTCCTAGACAGCTACAGCTGTTTAGCTCTGTGAAGGGTAGACTTGTTTTGGGACCTTAAAGACTATTATGGGTTTGACCTGTGCTGCTTTACAGGGACATTACTCATTATAATCAATGCTTGTGCACTGTTCAAAAGCAAAAAGCTCTAATGTCAAGGACCGACTAGTTTGGCTAACAGGAATGTTGGAATGAGACTGTCTACTGACTGACTACGACTGTCCAGTTATTTCAGTCGCTATTCGCTTTCTGTTTAAACACACCTTAAGCAAACAGGTTCTTGAGTGGTAAAACAAAAATTCACGACAATAGAAAAAGAATCACACTGTCATGAAATAATATCAAGTTACTGTCACACTCAAGTCAGTCGTAAAATTTAATATGTCCATTAAAATGTGTCAAAAAATTAGATCTGAAACAGCTCATTTGATTGGAAAAGTACATATTATATATATATTTATATATAACATTTTAAATATATGCTGGCAGAAGTTGGCGCAATATCACACGATGTATGTTGCAGTGTGTGCTCTGAGCAGCAACCCGACAGAACATACCAGTCAAAATGTCCTCACCTGGCGGCTGTTGCCCTTCGTGGCCTGCAGGCTGCAGCGTCCCAGGCTGCCGTTGGGTGTGGTGCCACAGCTGCTGATGATCTGCAGCTGTTTTTCAGCGCGATCAGCGCGGTCCAGTAGTTCCTCAATGAACTGCTGCAGTCGCACTTTGGCATTGGCTTCACGTGCCGCTGTCTCCTGAAGGAACTGGTCAATCTGGGCGACTTCCCTGAGGGCAAAGTGGGAAACTGCAACATTAATGGGATATTCTACAACCTCTTTAGAGAGTTTATTCTCTTATAGCTCATCTGTTTATCTGTCTAATCAAACTCCAGATCAGCTGAACTGCGCTTACGGCCTGTAGCTTGGGTAGCTGTGTATCAAACTCATGGTCCTCAGGTGACTGCCGGACATATTTTTTAAACATTTATCTCACACTCACACCACCTGCTGTACTGCCCTATCTGCATGGATAACACAAACAGCGAGGGTCGGTGACAGAGATAAATTCACTATACAAACACAACAGGACAGAGAGAGAAGAGCGGCTGGATATTTATACAACCACAAGCACGCCAGGGCTAAGTTCCCATCATGTTAAGAGACAGTGTGTTACTCACATGCAGAGGTAAACAAACTAGTAATTCAGGCAGTCTTGGTACTTGTCTGCATACGCTATACTTCCAGTGTTCCCTGCAGTTATTTTGTTCAGGCGAACTGATCGTCCAATGATAATGACGTTCTCATGTGATTAGTAAGATCATATTAAATCAGAAAGCTCAGGCTTGGATTATGACTTATATAAGTAGTCCCTATTGTCCAGTAATAATGAACGGTCTCTGCAATGATGGGAACTATCCCTGACTGACTCTGACTGAAATCGGCCACAAGGAACAAGTTAAACAAAAAAAGTGTAAGATGTTATTGATAACCTTACTGATAGCTGCCACGATGAAACAACAGTTATTCAAAGAGAGTAACAGAAATTTTGGCCACTTGGGGGCAGCAGACAAGTTGACAACCCAACAACAACATATCGTAAGTTCCTCGTTTATAGAACATCCAGCAGTTACAGAGCAACATAATCATTCATCTACAGTTTTGTCTCTTGTTGTGTGAGGTAAATATCTGTCCCTTTAGTTACTAAATGTTCCACTACATTAACCAGCTAGTCAGTAACTTACATGAACTTTGTCTCTTTGTCATTTGATGCTGACCAGGCGCTGCTCAGTGTTTTTTTTCTGAGTCTTGTTTGCTGTAAACTGCTGCCTGCTGCAGCCAGAAACAACACTCTGACAGTGAAGGCGGACAGCGAAACAATAAAACAAACTGAAGAAAAGCTTCAGGTGAAAAATGCCGATCAATATCTCAGAGTGTCCATTGCTTTAGCCAATCAACAGTCCCAAACTCAAAGACAGTCAGTCGGCATGATATAAACAGGGAGAAGGAGCCAATCCTCGCTTGATGCAGATCACCAGCTAATCAGCTTTCCTAATTGTGGTTGCTATTTAATCCACTACAAAATTCCCTGACTCATGTTTCAGCACTACTTTTCATGTCCAGACAAACCTTTTCAGAATATCTCGCCACCACCCGAATCAACATCCCAAATCCCCCTTCAGCAAAACTTTCCTTTTTCTTTTCATGCATTTTAATGTAGATCTTTCTCCACATGGGACTTCCGCAGTTCCCAGAAACTGCAGACATCCTCCAAGCCTTTTTTTTTTCTTCTGCATGTATCTCTGTTTATGTCCTCGTAAACAACCTGAGCTTCTGCTGTCTAAGCAATGCAGTCAGGAGAATTTAACAAGACAGTTCAGACATATGAACCTGGCAAAGTCAAAAGAATCATTAAAAAGTTCAGACCGTCACTGCAGACGGGGAAGGGGGACATAAAATCTAGGTTCGAACTCATGAAATAAGCCAAGCTGTTCATCAAGATGGATACTTTAATGCTCAACTGATGTCAAACATCCACTACTACTACCCATTATATAAACCAAAGCTCTAACAGTGAATTTTCTTGAAATGGGGGCATTCGGAGATAAAAATAGTTTCGCATCTGGCACAGTTAACTTTTCTTATCCTCGGGCAAAGATTACAAAAATATGACTCCAAAATTAGTTGAGGCGTTTCATCGTAGGCGAAAAGTGAACGCACATGTGCTATCGAATCTGTGAGTAAACAAGAATCAGTACATGGCATCAAAATTAAGTGGCAAAATAAACTTTTAAATGAATCCAAATGGGTTTGGAGTTTGTCTCTCTCTAATTGTTCATAATGTTAGATAACATGATTTGTTTCTTTTTTTTTTTTTTATTTACTTTGGGCCACATGCATCAAAGGCCTTCTACTGTACACCGTCTCCACTGCTGGAGAGTCCACTTCTCACAGAGGAAATCTACAGAGAAAACATGAAGAACGTGTGTGTGTGTGTGTTTGTGTGTGTGTGAGACATAAACAGTCTTAGCTCCGAGCTCTTCCATCCATCTCATCCTCATCAGACTGTAAACTCTACGCTGCACTTCTGGAAAAGGAAAGAATTTCAACCTCCAGCCCACACAGCAGAAAGACTGTATCAACAGGGACAAACTGAACATTCAGGCTGGGAACACAACACTGAGATGTTATCACCATATAAAGTTGTTGCGGTGAACTAAACTAGCAAACAGTTGCACAGCAGTCATGTTTCTGATACCCTGGTGAATTCAAATATCCACTCTTCTTTTAGCTCTGTTTTGGTCTCCACAAGCTCCTGTATCCTCAGCCGCTAAATGCTCCACTTTGTTGCACTTGTTGAACCGTTAGTCAATAACTCTGTCTCTCTGCTGTTTTGTGCTATCCAGGTAGTGTACACTGAGTTTGTAGGCATCCATCGCCGAAAACGGCGTTAACATAAGCATATGGATGACTGCGGCTTTTAGCACTCATCATCATGTGCCTTACACTTACATCTTTACCTTTCGTGCCTTTATCACTTTTTTTCAAAACAAAGTTTGCTCAAAACTCAAAGGGAACAACACAACTGAGCCAGGACTGCAGAGATTAAAAATATGAATTTGCCACAATTTTTAAGATCTTTGTCATGAATTACTGTGGTGACGAGGCTTGTGAGACCACCGTCCAAAAGGAACTGAATACAAGGGAAGGAAGATGTTGTCGAAAACAGCATGCGTTAGCAAACAGCGGATTATGTCACTGATTCATCCTAATGTATGCGATGCATTCAGGTACACAAACAATTACTAAGCATGATTTGTGTTGATTTAACGATCAGAGCTGTACCTAATGTAATGTATGAATAAGCAGGCTGAGTTAATAAGCAGGGAACAACGAGCCGAGTACAGTTTTTAATCTCCATTACAATAACATATAGCTGTCCCACAACTCTTAATAAAGTAACTGAGCTGCGCTTGTATCTACTGTTTATCGGAATATTTGTGCTTTTGCATCCAGACTGTCATTTGTCTTACAACTGCATTAGATTTTTGTTACAGGAGACAGATCCCATGAGGAGGAACATGTGGGAAGCAACATAGGAAAGCTTTTCCTTCTGTGTGTGTGTGTGTGAGGAAGAAATGCATGGATGCACCAGACTGCCTGTTAGCCCCCTTGGAGAAGGAAGCGAATCAGGAATTTTATCGAAAGACAGACATGGAGGTGTTGGAAGGTGATTGCTGGAGAGGCAGGAAGGGGAGAAAAAAAACACATCTTCACCAGATCCTGAGAGACATGCAAGGAGAAAGAGGTGAGAGTAGAAATAAAGGAAAAGAAGTGGGGGGGCCCCAGAGGACTGAAGCTGATAAAAAGAGGGGAATCGGCAATGTGAGGAGAAAACACTGCAGAGGCTAAAGCAACAGACAGCAAACAGAAAATCTGCAGTCATGTGGAAGCTCAAAGCACACAAGGTTTGACAGAGGAGCAGAGGAGGGGAGAGAAATGAGACGTGGCTGCTTCCTGTTGTCAATCCTAATTTCAACACACACACACACACACACCTCGCGATCACAGTGTGACTCACTCTGACACCTCAGAAATAAAGCCTCAAGGTGACAAACATGCCCGTGTGTTTACCCGGACGCTGGGGAAGCAGGCCGCCATCTTTTCTGGGTGATGAACATACAGGTCGTGAGTCTGGGGCATGATTCAGAGAGAATGAATCGGCGGCGACGGCGGCTCCGCGCCGGATCGACAAAGCCCTCATAACGCCAATTCACGTTCGTAGGTGTGGAGAAACCACATATTTATGACCCTCGTGCTTGCAGTTTGCTGAAGGTGCCTCAGAGTTTTGTCTCCTCTCTATCTTTGTTTCCATCTCACACACACCCACACACTGACATCCTCACACAGACTTTATCATGCACACATTCAATTTTGCTGTGATGTTCCTCAGAACCAGCAGCAGAAAAAAAAAATCTTATAATCTGAAACAAGCCCGGCATCAAATAAGGAAACTGATCTCGCAACATAAAACTTGTACAACAGAATATGTCGACATTTTAGTAAATGCACTTTTGTAATTTTGTTATCATGATGGGCAAAGATGAAAATCGTTTACTTGAGTCTCTGGTATGTAAACACAGTAATCAAATATTGATTCATTCATTGACATTCACATACACACGATCACCATGAGTAATTTCTTTACATATCGGTGACTAGACCAAACTACTGTGACATATAACCGATGACAGAACTGAAATCAGGTTATTGAAGATGTCAGTCCTGGCATACGTGTTGGCCAACACAGTAGAAACTGAAGAATGTCAATAAATGAAAATGAAATGAAGTGATTTAGAAAAAAAATTACAAGGTTTGTCCACCAAAAGCTCTCATATTTCAGCAGTAAAATGTCCCACTTACTAAGTATCTTTTATAATCTACTTAAAGGAATCTTTACGGCTTTCGTTCAGCCGTGCTTTCGGCTGTTTTCAGTGAAAAAGCTCTAGAAACCCACTGTAAGCCACCTCCTGACAGACAAAGTTAGCAACCATCTAGCGAACACAGACGATTTCCCTCATGAGTTGGTGGAGACCAAAAACACAGCTAAAAGTGAAACGTGGATATTGGACACAAGGTGGGGGATCCTGTCCTGTCATCCATCGTTTATCTTCACATTGTTACAGATGTCTCATTGATATGTCTCTATTGACTTGAAATAAATATTATGTACAAGATGCAAACCGTGTCTCAATAAATCCTAACATGCACACTAACAGACAGCGGTGGAGATACTACTCGATCTCTGCTGCTTTCACCCATTAAGCTGCAATAACCGGCATGTTTTCCTGACATGCATTCAAAATCTGGAGCCTTCGTGTACCTTTAAGCTCTCAGAAATAATAATAATAAAAAAAAAAACCTCCAGTCTCGCTAAATTTAGGTCTTGAGACACCACAAACAGAAAAAGTCTAAGCAACGTTTCTTTATTAAACAAATAAAAATGGGCTTTTTTTAAATTTAATTTAACTTAATCCCAAGATGGGAAATTACTTCTCTGCATTTAACCCATCACTGATGGAAACACACATACAGGAGCAGTGGGCTGCATCAAGCGCCCGGGGAGCATATATATTGGGGGTTAAGTGCCTTGCTCAAGGGCACATCAGCTGGCTAATGGAGGGTGGGGACATTATCACTCCACCACACTCAAATTTTTCCTGCCCGTCCGGTGTGGGAATCGAACCGGCGACCTTCCGATCACAAGCCGCTTCTCCAACCTCTAGGCCACGGCTGCACCTTTTTTTACTTTGAGGACCTCAACAAACGACCGCATGCACTCAGAGAAATAAAGAAAGCCCACCGTGTTTCTATCACTTAACAGCCATCACAAATAGTCCAGTGTGACAAAGACATCCAGCTGTTACAGATGTGACTAATAAGAAACGATCTTGTGAAGGATTCTGTTTAAACGTTAATTACAATCACTGGTCAGCCTCTTTTCACAGTTGTCATCATCTCTGGCCATTAATTCAAAATTAATGCTTCATTAATATTTAAGAGCAGAGACGACTGACTGAAAGGCCCACGTGAGGAACACGAGGCTGTTGTATGAATGCGAGCTTTCTCTGCCGTAACAAAGGACAGCTGCCTGCGTGTCGCTGTGTTTTGACACCTGGATCGAATAGTGTGCGTGTGTGCGGGTTTTGTTTGTTTTTCTTTCTTCATTTTTAGACAGATTCATTCGCCCACATTGTGTCCTCATGTCATAATGTCACACGTTTGTATGCGTTACACACAAACGCGCAAAGAAGTAAGGAAGCACGAGGAGGCTACACGAGAGGAGATGTGACACAGCGAAGGACGAAAGGTTAAGAGAAAAGGAAGCTGGCTGATATGTGATGTTTTCAATGCCTCTCAGGGAAAAAAAGCTTTCCAAAGAAACCACTAATCCATGTCTGGCTACAATCAATCAGTGGAAGTAAACAGTTTATTGTGGCTCAAGCTGCTCGCCCTGTCCTCTCAAAATCTAAACTCCAATGACAAACCGCATACAGCCGTAGGTTCAACACTCAACATGCACGACAGAAATGGATTCATCGCGGGAGAAAAAGGCCGCCTGAGATTCAGCTGTTAGATTTTCAGAAACAGAGGATGAATCTGTCCTCAAGTGCTTATTAGCTATGAAGACAATGAAAATAATGCATACAGAAACGTACAGAGGGAGGATTCAGTCGGCCTTTGAAAGTATTCAATGTCAGAAAATAATGGAGAAAATAAAGGCCATCATGAGTTGTCAGAGCCCACAGGAGCATCTTGCTTCTTTTGCCTAACCAACAGTCCAAAACTGAGATGTTAAGTTGACATATAAAACTGAGAAAAACAGAAAAATGTCACATTTGAGAAGCTGGTAACAGAAAAATTTTTGGCCAACGATGAATCTGCTAAACGTTTCAGCTCTAGCGTAGACTTTTGTACATCGTAAAGACATTTCATCCTATACACACCAGCAGCACTCATTCAGCTCTATGACAGCTTGATGTTTCAAAAACAGCGATTAAAACCATGACAGCACTGTCTCCCTATCAGGTTTCCACTGCAGAACCACACACATGCTGAGAGTACATCCAGTACTTCCTCCAAGCATCTCACACTCCTATAATCAGTCTAACAGTGTAACATCCAGTGCTTACTTCAACCTTTCATGTCTGTCTTAACAAAATGAAGAAGAAGAAGAGATGTGTCCACAGAAAGACTGGCTGCAGCATCCTTCCTGTTTCCTTGGTGTTCAAAGCGTTTCATCCAGCCTCAAGGACACACGCGTCAATTTTTTCTTCCAGTTAATGATAGACACGAACAGCTCTCCTCTCATAAATCCTGCTCTTACTGAAGGCTAACATCCACACATTACAATCTGTGCAAGCCTAATATCATCAAGGAGCCTTTTTTTGATGCAAGTCACTTCACAACGCTGCTGGATGTCTGCATGCAGTGTCCACGTACGTACGTCTCCTACTGGAGCTCTTAATTGTGCAGATAGTCTGTGTCAAGTAAAACTGTGCTGAATGCTTGGAAATTTCAGGTTAATAAACATAGACCATATGGACAAAAGTAATGGGGCACCCCTCTTAATTACTGAATTCAGGTGTCACATGGGGCTGTTTTTCAGGGGTTGTGCTGAACCCCTTACTTCCAGTGAAGGGAAGTCTTAATGCTTCAGCATACCAAGACATTTTGGACAATGCTGTGCTTCCAACTTTGTGGCAGTTTTTTATTCCAGCATGACTGTGCCCCAGTGCACAAAGCAAAGCTCCATAAAGACATGGTTGGATGAGTTTGGTGTGGAAGAACTTGATTGGCCCACACAGAGTCTTGACCTCAACCCCATCCAACACCTTTGGGATGAACAGGAAGGGAGATTGCGAGTCAGGCCTTTTGGTCCAACATCAGTGTCTGACCTCACAAATGCTCTACTGCATCAATGGGCAAAAAATCCAACAGAAACACTCCAAAATCTTGTGGAAAGCCTTCCCAGAAGAGTAGAAGCTGTTAGAGCTGCAAAACTGTCTGTGTGTTTAGAATGTGATGCCATTAAAGATGATGTCTGTTGGTGTAATGGTCAGCTGTCCCAATACTTTTGTCCATATAGCGTACTTCAGTATAAATTCTGTACAATACATTCCCTGCATGCATGTGTCATCGTATAAAAGTGTAAAAGGCTGCAATTATTTTTCTGTCGGTCAAACTACGTACCGCCTTACATAAGATCTGTTATGACTGACTCCGCTGTTTCTGACATATTTTCATATTCATATGCACTTTAACATTACATTGAACCACAGACTCTTGACTGCATCCATCTTTATTGCAGCGTCACCCTGTATTTCAGGTTCAAACTCTCCACAGTCGTAGATGTGTTGCAGGTCACGTACTCACTGTGATTCCTTTTCATTAGAAAGCCTTCAGAAGTCTTGTCGTGCTAACACTACATGTTCCTTTCTCCCAGACACTGACATTAATGAGGTGGGTTTCCTCTCTGCCCTGACAGCTTCGCTTTGCATTCAGCATTGCTGCCTGGTGAAAGACAAGTTCATTTTTTTTTGAGGGAGGCACAGTGACAGCAAATACCAAGACTCATCCATGTTCTGAGGTGACTTTAGAGCCTTCAGCTTTCTTAAGCTGCTCTGGGCATTCTTACCTTTTCATCGCAGGTTGCAAGAATAAATCAAGTCTCAGGGTTAAGGCTGCAACCGTGTGTGTGTGTGTGTACTGAATATGATCTGAAAACCTGACAGGAGTTTTTGTTTCCATACAGAGAACATGAGCACATACACAATCTAATACAAACAATGGCATTACTTCAGCAACCAGTCCCTTCGCATGTCCAGCATCTGAGGACTTGTCCATGTCTTTACCTTCAGCAGGCTCGATTAGCGTAACAGCGCTGATGAGTGAGCTGCAGCTGATTCAGCAAACAGGAGAGTGGATCACATTACTCTGTCACTTCTCAGATGTTTACTGTAGCTTCCTGACTGCCGGTGAATTGATTTTAAAATACTCATTTGTTTGTCTCATAAAACATAACTAAACCACAGACGATTCATCCAGTTTTTATGCACTTGGTTTGAGCCAACTCTCATTTCTCTTAAATCAAGGCTTTTCTATTTGCCACTGCACTGCATATTATATTTAATATTATGTTATAATATATTATGTTTAATTTTGCAGCTGACCTCAACCCCATCCAACACCTTTGGGATGAACAGGAACGGAGATTGCGAGCCAGGCCTTTTGGTCCAACATCAGCATCTGAACTCACAAACGCTCTATTGAATGAATGGGCAAAAATTCCACTTCCAATTCTAACACTCCAAAATCTTGTGGAAAGTCTTCACAGAAGTTGCAAAGCAACTCCATATTAATGTTTAGGTATTTAGAATGGGATGTCATTAAAGTTCCTCTTGCTGTAATGGCCATGTGTCCCAATACTTTTGTCTATATAGCCAGATAATTGTTTTTTGTGACTGACTAATCGTGTAAGCTCTAACTTGTTTTGGGACTGGGCTGAATTGTAGATATTGCACAGGTGTAAATGTTGCTGTATCAACGCCGCTGTACATCTCATACGAGCTTTTCACACGAGAAGAGAAACAATTAAGTAGGAAAGAACAAGCGGCTGATAACCCAGCTTTTTATGTCGTCCTGCAGGAGCACTCAGCCATCACGTCCACATGTGAAGCGTATCACAAACGGATAAACGATATTAAATGTTGCCAACAAGTTACTCAAAAACTGCTCTTCAAAATGATCTACTGGGACGATAATAAGACAATTGGCATATTAGCGAATATAATACTTGTCATAACAATTAAATAATCCTCGCCGTACGTCATCAAGCAGCCATTAATGGATGGAAAGATTACGACGATGTTCGTCGTATTTCTGCGACGGACACGAGATGAGGCTGCTTTTTCTGATGTGAATCTGCAGCACGCTGGACTGATGGAGATAAAAGTGCCAGCATTTTTCACTCCACTCCTCAGGCTCCAGTTTCTGCTGATCACAGCTGCTCACATTTATTCCCGCCGCTATTAAACCACTTAACATCCATGCTTCAAGTTTTGCCTGCTACGCTGCAGCGAGATGTTTATCTTCATGTATTTTCAGTGACTGATGAAGGGCATGCGATGCGTTTTGTGTATGCTGTTGGTCGTCACAGGATTTTGCCACAGACTAAACTTCACGTTGAAATTACAATGAAAGGCAGCTGAACCTGAGGTGCCCTCCATGCTTTTCATATCCATTTACCTTTTTTTGTGTGTGTGCAGAATAAATAATTAGGTCATGTGTGGCAGAAGGCAGTTCATTTATAGCGTGTGACATCACTGACGTAGAAGGTGGCGCATTTTTCCTCGAAGGAGTTTCACTTTCTAAAGAGTATCAAAGATTTTTTTTTTTTTTTTTTTAAATCTGCTGAATGTAAAAGGTTGTTAGGCAGCCACGTCCGAGCCACTAAGCTGCTCTGTGTCTGTTAACAACTGCTTAGTCATCAACCCTGCTGAACATTCACCGACTATGATGCCCTTTTTCCACCTAAGACTGACTCTGTATTTTGAGAGTCTGAATGAGCTCACTGTTTGACTGCCAGCGTCTCCACAGAGAGATGGAGACAGAAACAGTGTGTGTGTGTGTGTGTGTGTGTGTGTGTGTGTGTGTGTGTGTGTGAGGGTGGTGAAACTGAAACTGGGCTGCCGGTGGAGTCACAAAGCCCATGCAGGGATTGTAGTGCGAGAGTGACCTTCCCGATCGGAGGCAGGCAGGTTTGGAAAACATGCACCACAGCTCCTGTAATGTTTACAGCAGGAGGGAGGGATCACACAGAAGAAAAAGCACACCTGTCTTCTGCTCCTACAACGCAGTCATACGCTGCTTCGTATCGTCGCTTCTGTCAAAAATGCTGCTTGGTTCTTTCTGAACGTGCCATAGGGAAAATCATTTTGTAATGTCCGACGCAAACGCAAAGCGACTGGTGACCCTGATGATCTGCGACGTATTTATTGTAATTTACAGCTGCACTGTGAAAGTCACACATCCCAGGAGTACTGAAACACAACGGACGTCAAAACGATTCTATTGATCGATCACTCCTTAAAGTCATTCATCGTAACATTTTCACTTGTTAAAGGCTGGTGGCACAAAATATTCACTTTACTGTGAGGACAGCTGCATCAGTGAAGCAGCAAGGACTCTGAACAAGAGACTGCATGAACAACATGGACTTTCTGCCAACGCCACACCAGAATCGAGGTCTCCACTGGGTCAAAGTCGTCACCAAGTGTCAGTGGACGACTGCTAGAGAGAAGGACGTTCACATCCTTGAACGGAGACTCGTGTACCATACGACCACCTGTTGACAACTGAACCATCTGCATGACAACCGACCACCATCCACAGAAGAAAGACATGAGACGTGGCTTAAAGGTTTAGACAATCAATTAAGAAGACCTTGCGATAGTATTTCTTGTTAAACTTTGTCATTCTGGCTCTGGGAAATGATCCTGGGCATTTTATTATTATTATTATGATTATTATGCAACATCTATACAACAACTATTAATTGAAAACAAACAGGTTAATGGATAATGGAAATGACATTGTGACATTCGTTGGTGCCTTTAAGAAACCTCGAACAAACACGCTTACACACAATGCAGTGATACGCACAGGTGAGTGTGTGTGTCTGTGTGTGTGTGTGTGGTGAGATTAGAGGTGTCAAAGCGCCTTTCTGTCGCTGACCCACTGCTGACACTCAGGCCTAATAAAGAAAGCGATGGTAAGAGATAAATCCAAAGACGGCGGTAGGAAGACGACTGGCTGTCCTGTCAGATACCAGATGACTTTAATGTGAGCCTTGAACGACACATAAAAACACTTGTTGATCTCTTCGACAAAGAAAATACGTGCAAACAAGCCGAGAGCTTTAACACTGTGCTTGTGGCTGCAGAGGCTAAGACAAGACATTAATGTATACAAGTGGGCAGAACGACATTTTTGAAAAGCTCCTCTCCTGACACCTTTGTTATGCTTTCTGAAAACAACATCAGATGCTTCAGCGAGCAAATATATCACCTTCTGCTGTTTCCAGACTTTTCTTTTCTCGTTAGATTAGATTCTCATTGTGTCTCATCATTTTCTCTTGAAAACACTTGCAATTAGTAACGAGGAAGACACAGCGTGGCTCTTTGACAGTGTTAGCTGATACTTTGATGGGAAAGTGATATCTCTGCATCTTTAAAAACCCACTCAGATAGGAGGGGGAAAAAGGTAAACCATTCTGACTTATCATTTTGCTTCTAGCCTGTCAAACTAAAAATAGAATCAACGCTTGGAGCATACAATACATTGCTGTGGGATTAATTTCCATAAAAGCCCGATCACTCTTCGCGCCACGCTTTGGGAGAGCTCCAAATCACGTTCATCAGATTCAGAGCCAACGAAAACTTTTACCACCACGCTGCGATTTCTATCCAACTGCTCCTTCTGTTTACAGAAGCCCCGGTTTTAACTAGTTCACCAAGCAGCAACGTGGCAGCTTCACGGAGAGACCGGCCTCAGAGAGAGGCGGCCGAGCCAGCTGCTCCTGCCCGACATCTCCGTTCAGCACGAGCCCCTCGGCCGGCCCCGGAGGGCACTGGTATGCGGACACGGCAGCGGGACAGATGCTGACCACATCTGGAGAGCGGATACGACTGAGAAGTACACCATCAACAGAGGGGCAGGGGTGAAGGAGAGGGGAGGAGTGAGTGTGTTGGCATGCATGACAATGCGTTTGATGAAAGTAACAGAAAGGAATAGTTACAAAGACTGTTGAGGCCAAGCACGCAGATATTCATTTTTTACTTCTTCACTGCTACTACTTTTGATTCCATCAGAGTCCTTGTGTTCTATAACACAGTGATTAATTTGCGATCAATTTCGGATTATTTTAGATCACATTGTTTGTTTTATTTAACCAACCGTCCAAAACCAAAAGGCATTCAGTATACATTTTATCATAATTTCTATCATTGTAACATCTGGAAAGCTACTACTGTTTTGCTTTGCACGGATAAAATAAAGAATAAGCCAAGATTCCTGATTTGCTCAGCAACAGGTCAGCTACTCTGAGTCTGAAGAACAGATAAGGTTCATCACTTACTGTTGTTTGTGACTGAGCTCCTCCTCCTTGTTCACCAGGTCCTGTTTGAGGCTGGCTAACATTTCCACAGAGACGTCAACCTGCCGAGAGAGTTCGGAGGCCTTGTCCTCCAGGTCTTGTTTCTCCTGGCTCAGCCGCTCGCTCTCCTGCTTGGCCCGCTCCAGCTCAGAGCTCTTCCTCTCCAGCTCCGCCTGAAGACGACCTACGCGAGCTGCTATTTTCTGCTCCACCTACAAGACGAGAGGCACTTGAGCTGTCTAATGTCCCATCGCAGCCACCACACTGCTAGTTATGCTAAAGAGGTTGTTAACTAACTAATTAACACATTGATTAACAAAGATTTCTGTCTGCAACATCGCATATTCATGTTTGGCACATAAATCTTACAGTATCATTAGTTTGAGGAAAATAATTTATTCTTAAATGCAAATCAGATTGACAAGTACTCAAAGCCCCAATGCAATGGTGAAATCTTCTTCTTCTTTAGTTCTCTTGACTGTCTTCCAACAGTTACAGAGAGTCAGATACCAGATCAAAATCAAATAATGTTGTTCTGGCCTTGATCACGTACCTGTTTTACATGAACTCTCATTATAAAACAGCTTGGCTTTTGGTATGGAAATCTTCTTTAATAATATTCAAATTTGAAAAAACACAACAAATCAGTGGTTCAGTCATGCCTCTCTAACTTGGGAAAAAAAAGAGAAAAAATAAGCTTTTCTATGGACTAAAAGCTGTTACTGAAGCCTTCCTTCCTTGATTGTTATTCACTATAATAGACTCATTTCACTCAGCAAAGAACTTCGTGATTACAATTATACAGCTGCTAAGCTCCATACAAGCAACAGGTTCCCATTGTAGCTGTACTGGTTACTGATAAAATGCAGGAGTTATTTTAGGTGTAACTGATTGGGTACAGAGCATGCCTGAGACAAGCTCATTAATTTTCTCTCTGCTGCTGAGCTCGAGGTAATCAAAGCAGACTGAGAACGTCAGGAACAGTCCTGCCGGTAGTTTTATGTCCAAGACAAAGGACGATTTTCCTTCAGGGCCTCTGGACCGTGCAATACCCCACCTGCAGAAATCAAAGTGGAAACCAGGAGCAGGATGCACAGTGCTACAGCCTTTGTTGTACTGTACTGGACTGCTGTTTCCACCACTGTTGGCCACAAGCTATGGTTCATAATTACAGTATACATTGTATTCCGTTGCAGTATAACTTACAGCCATTAGTGGCAGGGCTGAACATACTTTTGCTCAACAGCACACTGATCAGTCATGTGCAAGAAAGACATTTTGTATTTTGATGCCCTAAATGGCCTACAAAATTAAATTTCAAGATGTGAGCAATTGATTGGGGTTTGTCATGCATGAAATTTTGTCCTTTTATTTTGTTCATTTGTAGGCACTGGCATGTGCTGTTTGATACAAACACTAGGTGGTGCTAGAGTGAGAAATTTTCAAACTCTACAAAACAAACTTAACGTTTCTGCAGAAAAATAAATTATGAACTTCCCTTTACCACGACTGTGTATGGACGTTGCACAGCAACAATCTGACCAGTAACTACATACAGTAGTTTGTGTATAGCTTTTGCATGTAGTTATGTGTTTATTTGGCTGTATGTCCAAAAAATAGTCCTACCTCTTCAGAAAGCTTCTCCAGCCTTTCATCCAGCTCCAGCCGTTCAAAGGCCCTCGCCTTCAGCCTGGCCAGGCCTTCCTCATAGGCTGCCTCCACTGCACTGGCTGCTACATTAGCTGCCACTGCTACAGCAGTGCTGGGGTTTCCATGGGGACCTGGGTCTGTAGATGTCATGGCTTTCTTCATAAAAATCTCCCCGAGGGGAAACTCCACATTGGGAATGTACCTGGCTGCAGTGTTAGCAGAGTTAGCCGGTGTCAAACTCAAGTCGTCCGCACAAGGAAGCTCGCGGCAAGGGAAGCGACGTTCCTTTAAAGCTGAAGGCCGGAGGGGCTCAAAGGGGTCGTTGTTGTTGGCAGGTGTGAGGAGAGCTCCCTCAGCCACTAGCGGCAGCAGAGCAGCGGCATCGCATACACTGTTGGATTTGGAGAGGACGTAGAGGGTCTCGTACGTGTGGTTGTACTCCAGGTGGGCACGTAAGGACGACAGGCTTCGGAAGCGCTTGTGCTCCCCGCAGCGAGGACAGCGGTATGGCAGGTCCAGAGAGGCCATGCCGTGCAGTAACTGCCGGAGGGGAGGGGTCGGCGCTCACGCGGCACAACAGCGGTGCCAGTATGAGGGCACAGAGGTCGAACACCTGACAGATCCTCTCATGCTTAAAACTGAGCGACTACGGCAAGTCAGTAGGAATAAGAGAGATCCGATGTGCAACGGAGGAGCACAGCTCAGTCACACGACCACACATAGTGGCAACTTTCAACTGGTCGTTTCACTTCATCATTCGTGGTTCTCCTGCCTGAGGTCCTAGAAACAGCAAAAGTACGCAAGTGAGTTTAAATGCTTTACACTGTGAATCTGTTGATAATGAGAGCCAAATCGTCAGCTAGAACATAGTCATGTTTGATGAAGTTGGTGAAAAAGGTTATTCCTAGTGACACTGCAAAACAATATACAGGAGAAAACATGTGCAGTCTACACTCAACATTTTCCTGTAACAAGGCCGACGACGTCCTGTGGCTTCCACATTTTGCAGACTCACATGATTGACACTTTTTGCTTTTCCTCCACCATTTGAGTAGAAAAAGTTGAAAACTGACATCGAACAGTGAACATTAAGTCGGTTGTAAACAAAGAAAGAAATTAGACAAACTGACATTAATTTGCATGCATTTGTCATCCAACAGCGAAGCAATAAATTGTTCACAAAGTCACCAGCTCGATTTGACTGACACATCTTTATACCATTGAAAGACATGATTACTGGCAGTCCATCTCTCAGTATTTACCGCTCTAGCCGTCTGGACACAGCAGACATCATACATCCTGCTGTGCTTGCTGTGTCTTAACTCTCTGATGAGGAATATTGATCTTTAAGTTTAGTGGTCAAGAAAGAGGAAACCTGTATTTCACTTAGGGTTAAAAAGCAAACTCCTTGACTTGTACCCTGAAATACTCAGAGGAGGAGTGGAGGAAGATGGTTGAAAAGGAAATGGTTCCATTAGTGAGAGTGCATGTTTGCGAGGACATCCATCATCTGGTCTGAAATCGAGGAGGTCAGCTGGACAATACGCTACAATATTTCGCTATGAGATCTGATAAGTCACTGCAGGAACTCGGCCGTTATCTTAGCTTATCCAGCTTTTGCATCCACGGTTTCTTGTAAACCTCAAATGTTGCTTTATATTTTTGCGTTGACAAGATGATTCAGTTATTTTCACATTGTATTTAAAACAGAAATCATGCAATTTAACTGTCTTAATGAATAACAATGCATTGGCAAAAATGGTGCCTGATGGCAAAACACACACACACATATATATATATATTCAAAAAATGTGTAATCATTTAAATCATCATTTGATTTATCATTTCTTTCTGTTGCTTTGATGCAGCGCAGAGCCAAGCCCATGTGAGAACATTGCATCACTGTTTATCCAATTACCCAGCACTTGATACCCCTTGATAGTGAAATAATAAATTAGCAAGCCAGTCTCAATTCCCCAGTGCAATTCTCTGATCAAGCACTGACTGTGCTGTTCTGCAAGACCTTCAGGACACTTTCAAAAACCAGTTCTGTGAAAACTGATGTGTTCTCGTCACATTATGTAATCATAAGACAGATTTGTGGGGCTTACAGTAAAAATTCAGCTGAATATTTCCGTGGTAATGTTTCTCTATTGATAGCAGTCCTAACATCATGGCACACCAGCACAAGTTCAAGACACAAGTTATAAAAATGGTTAGCGGTGATACAGCGCCTCTTGCAACGCCATGTTATACTGTGAAAGAGCCATGTAATGTAGCCTTGATCATTTCTAGCACGAATAGTTTGTTCATGAATCCCTAAAGCTCTTGGAGAACTCATTTCACATCATGTTTCGTGTTGCTCAGCCCAATAAAATGAAAGTACTGTTGAACACTGAATGCGCCTCATCCAACATGTCAACATTAATGCAGTCAATACGTAACCCAATGGGTATATTAAAGCCTCGAATTCAGATTGGTAAACAACGCCACATGGTCTGCATATCAACTGCAGCCTGTGTAGTAAAGCACAGTCCTTGTTTGGGCCCATTTGGACTCCATACAACAATCAAAGACTGAAGCTTGAACCAGAAGAAACTCTCTCTCTCAGAACTTTCTACAGCAGGGATTAATGAGAGAATCAGTGGGCACAGACACTGGCAGTGTAATCATAAGTCACAGATGCAGGCTGTTCTTCTCAGAGGGCTCATACTCTGGAAATCCCCTGAAGTCACTGAGACTGTTATTAGACGTCTGGCGAGGCTGGAACAGGGAGTGTACTGGCAAGCCGTGCCCACTTATTAAAGAAGGAGGATCTCACAGGCACAGTCACTACACCGCGGACAGCAGGCCCTCCCATCTGCCTAAAATTACCAAGTGAGGTATTTAACCAGCTCGGAAATGGGAGGAAGTGAGGCTGTTTAGTTGGCCACATGTCACATCCTGCCAATAGAGCTCAGCTGAGACATCCCAGAGGACTGCATTTAATGTTTTATTGTGGTTAGCGAATAGTGGACATGTGGGACAAGCTGATAGTCATGGCCTTCAGCTTTTCTCATTTCTAGCAGCAGCAAAGAATGTCAGGAGATTTTGTCTTAGTCATGCGCAGACACACAGAAAGTACAACATCTACTACATCGGTTGCATCTGCAGCTTTCAGCATTTTTTTCCATTTTTATTTTGTGAGTTCAGCTGAAAATTTCATTACAAAAATATCATCGAGGGTGCAACCAGGGGTTGCCAGGGGTGTAACACAATCCATCAGTCTAGACTGACGCATCTATTTATTGATCAATGATCCAGTATGATTAATGCCAAGTGAAAACGTCAATCCAAATCATCATCTCTAAACATGTGAGTTTATTTTAAAAATTCAAATGGCACATCTGTGTGACTGCTCTGGTCCAAGCATGTCCTCCCTGAGCATTCAATCAGTGCTGGAGTGATTCAGTTGTAAGATGAGATGGGCAATGCAAAATAAGTAAAAATCATTTTTTTATGAACAAGAGAAATTTAGATATGGGATAGGGGGTGAAAGATCAGAAAATGACTGGTTATACACAACATTGGATGACACGTTTGATATGTGGGTACAAAAAAAATGCATGTCCTCTTTCTCTGTAAAAAATCAGTACCAACCAAACACCATCACCCTTACCAAACCAGCTGTCACCATCTGCATCCAGGATACAGCAGCCTCTAACCTTTAACCGCCAACTGACAGGCTGTGTGACTTCACACTCATCAGACATACAAGAGATCCTTTAAGTAACAGCAGCTGGATTGGAAACAGAAAACTGTCGGTGCTGTTTGTCACTCATGCAATGATGAGAAGCACATCTGCCATAAGCCCAGGGACACGTTTTGTGCACTATTTTGTGACACAAATGTGCACAGAGTAATGATGTGCACTGTAGCAGTACTGATGCTATGTGATAGATTTATATTTCTGATGTGATTGTATGCACTGTTAGCTACTTTGAATGCAAGATATTTTACTTCTATGTGTATGTCCAGGGCTGATGGGAATACACCATCATTAGTAAAGATCTGAGTACTGTTTCATACTACAAACCACATACTTGACTGACATGACAGACCCTTAGAAAAATCTCCCTAATTGTTTGCTTTATTTCTGTTTCTTGAATAACACTAATGGACAGAGTTTTAATGGAAAGCTACTTTTTAAAGGCTGTTTTCTGGGAAACAATCTCATTTTCATAGTCTGTCAATCTCAGGCAAGCTTTTAGATGGTCAAACAAGGCATTAAAGTGAGTGAGAGCCACGTGGAACAGAGCATAGTTTTCCATTTTTCTTAGCAACAAGGTCACGAGAGAGAAAGAGTGAAGGTATCATGGCTAAAAGCCTCTTTATATGTTACTGTTTACATGTTTACAGTGCAGTAACCTAAAGTCAAGGGGAGTTAAAAAACGGAGGCTGTCAGCTCCAACAGTCCATTTCTATCACGCAGAAAAAAAAAGGTTTCCGAACATAAAGAGAAGAAGGAGCCACAGTGTGCTTTGAGAATATTTTCAAATAGACAGAGAGAATAAAGATAAAGAAAGGTGGAGAACAAGAGCAGAAGGAAGGAGGTAGACAGGTGTAGCTGTGAGGAAGCTGCACCAATGGGACACACAGAGACAGTGAAGTTTTACAATTCCTAAAGAAGCCAGTGGTGGTTGAGGTAGATAAACCACTATAAAAATAGTACGAGCTTCACTTTGTATTTTGCTGTTCAAGAGCAGAGCTGTGTTCAAAAACTTCGTGGAGGCTTCCATATACTTATTAGTGTTGCTAAGCATCGGCCACAAGAGTGTGTGAAGTGTTGTGACACGCCCGGAAACATCTCACGTTAATCTCAACGCCCTGATTATACCGCTGCTGTGTCCAGCACAGCTAAAGAGTAGAAGATGGATGCTGACACCAGCAACAGCAGTTCAAAGCACAAGCTTTGCAGATCCGTGCCGCTAGATATTTTAATATTTTCCCCAACACACAGTGCATGCTCAACCCTCCCAGTGGGTGATCCCTCTCTAACTCGGTCCAAGGTCGCTCTCCTTTCAAGGGTTTTTCTACTCAGTTCAGTCTTCTTCTTCTTCTTCTTCTGTTCTCTGCTCTTAAATACTGAACGTAATCATTTGGCATTTTCTGATTCTTACTTGATCCATTGGCTCTAAGCAGATTCTCTGAAACATCCTTTGACGCATACTTGTCTAAAAGGGTTGTAAAAGTAAATGAACTCGGATGCCAACGTCCTGCTCAGCTGTTGCTATAAACTAACTGTAACCATTTTCTATAAACAATCAGTTCCTTGGTGTAAACGTCTGACTGAACTGTGCTTACATTTGAAAAAGAAGGCTTTAACATCATCAGGATGAGCCAGTGTTGCATGTTCTTAACAGTGGCGTGCTATTTATACGCCATCCCATGAGATCACGTTGGATCAGCTGACATTACCAGAGGCATAGAGGCACAATGACCCCAGCTGCAATAATAACTTAGAACTTATTATCAATATTAACCCCTTACATTACCTGTGCGGAAATACTGTGGCCTATGCTACAGTCACTGCAACAGAAACCTTAAAGCTCTGCAACATATGCATAAAACATCAGCAGGCTCTCTGGCTTCACTAATCAAAGATCAAGGCAATTAAATGTATCCTTGTACAGCACTGGATTGCACAGATAAATGAATGTTTGCAGTCCTGTTCATGCTCCACATGTAGAAAACAGACACAGGTAATTAGAAGAATCAGATTAAAATAAATAAAACAGAGCGACACATATACGTATACACCCAGAAAATAATTTGTACATTTTTTTTAAATCTGCATCTGGATGAATGTAAACAGCAACATAAGCAGGATCTTCCCATTAAATTTCGACCTTTGGGAAAAATTGTCCATGAAGTTTGACCGCATTGAAGCAACAAGCATCAGGTTCGCCTAACCTCACACCCTGGAGTCCTGCACTCTGTCGGCTTGGAGGACACTTCTGCCTGTTCCAGATCCATTCATAAATAATACAAGTCAACGGCTACAATCAAAACATCACTCAGCTTCACGCAACTCTGGTTCACCAGACCAGCTCTGGAGCTCTCTCTCACAGTGTGCTGAGGTTTACTCCTGTGTGCCTGTGCTCTCTGATAAAGATTTGTTTTGCTCGGGGGTGTTGAGGAGGAGGAGGAGGAGAGTGAGTCAAGGTGTATCACAGCAGTCATGCCAGTCCTCTGCAAAGCTTCACCCAGAGATGCTGCGGCACTGAACTTGAACTAGCAGTTAGCAGTGAACTCCTGCACGTAATACTGGAGCTGCCAAGACCGTATGAGAGGTGTGACACCAGCATCAACCTACACTTCAACAATGGAGCGTTTTTTTGTTTTTTTCAACTGCTGGTATTTCTCATGTGCAAAATGTGCTCAGCCCACTCCCACATTATTATTTTCTTCTGTCAACACCACCACAAAACTGAACATCTCAGTAAATTAAGAGAAAAGGATTTTCCTCTGCGAGCATTCTGACAGAAACCAGCATGGACAAGAACCCTGCAGAGTCTTGACGTGTTCCCCGGACAGGCTGCATTATACTACGTAACCTCCTTTATAAACCGAATGGGAGGTTTAACGAAAGCTCCTAAAGCCTTCTACAGTTGGATTCTACATGAGCATATCAAAGTGTGATAGTCTGGAGTAAGCCACAGATGGGACTCAAAGCTCAAACTGTTTTTTTTCCACTGTTCTCAGGCTGTCGTGCAGGCTTGACAGCTTCTAACACAAGATTCTGTAATAATGCATTCCCTGCCAGTATTGTAGCTTAGTTTACCATTGTTTGGGGGTTCATCTTTGCCTCAATTCCACCTGAGTGCACTCGTCTTCTTAAAGCATCTTTAAAACTCTTGACACAGGCTAAATGGTGAGTCCCGTCTCTTGCAGAACATTTTTGGGCCTGTCTGCTTAGCGGACACAATGGAGAGGGATGCGGTGAAACCAGCCAAAACTTGCTAGCCTCACAACTTTAAGGGAACAAACAACCCATTATGCGACGCTAATTCAGTTCAGTTATTGTCAGTGTCAGCCCTTATGAAAAACATATTAACTTCAAGCATCTTTAATCAATAGTTTCATAGTAACAACATCTGGAGCAGTGACAATATTAAAGGGGGGTCACTCACACCACAACTACGTCCTGCTGTGGTTCACTCTCACTGCTCTCATAGCGTGTTCTTGGCCACAGTGGGCAGCTGTTTTCAGAATAAAAGCTCTAAAAACCCACTGTACACCACTAGCTCACAGTTTGCAACTAGCTGGTGAACACAGTGAAGCATTTAACTGTGAACAAGCCGGACATTTCCTTTAAGAGTCAAGAGAGACCGAACACAGAGCTAAAAGAGAACTGCTTAAAGAATAGTTTGCAAAGTATGGTCCTTTGTAAGTAATGTAATGTAACTGTCATCTTAGCCATTACTTCACAAGGAGGGCAATAAAGCTGCACAGCTGTCACTGCGCCGACACCCAACAAGAGTCATTGTCAGAGCTCAGGTCAGCCAAAGTCGGGACCGTGAATGAGACGGATAAACTTTCACAAATGTGAGCTGGCTCCTTCCCCCGACTCACCACTGTCAAGTATTGATCCAAACGGCTGCTCACAGAAACAATTATCCTCCAGTATGCATACATCGACAAAGCACACTGACAGCGCTGATTCCTGCTGTGATCACGATGAACGGCAGCAAGCACAAACACTTACGGTACAGATCCACTGCCGACCAAAGTGACTGATCTGACAGTTTCCTCAACAGGTAACAGGATCCACGAATAAGTCACCCTGAGTGTTTACCCAGCGTTAATCTGAGCCACTGCTGGCTACGCAGGCAGCCGTCTCACACGAGCATTTGTCACCTAAATCGAGGAATCTCTTACTTAATCAGAGCTGAATAAGGTGCTGTACTTTCTCAATATCTCATAGCCTCTTAAAAGAACACAAGTAAGCTTCTTATATGCGTACGTTAAGCCGCCTGCACTAGCCAAAACAAGAGCCGGGACGTAGCTTCTATAGAGGACGTCTGTGGGAAGTGATGCAGAAAATGGCCTCTGTGATTTGTGGCTGCATTTGGACTGCCTCTGAGGTCCTCTTTTATTCACTAATCCTGAGCCTGTGTTGGCATGATATCCAAGTTTCTGGTGGAGAAGTGAGAAAATCAGTGCAGATTAAATATTTCCTCTCTCAACCGAGCAGACATATGGCATTCGAACAAGATTCCAAGTGAAAGAGCATTTAGCACAATTTCATAGCATGTCAATCGAAAGGCACGTGTGTGTTTGAAAACCTTCAAAACAATAAAGACGAATTGGTGAATATTACACGAGCGGAATTTACGCATCAGTCTTCGGCCATCGCAAATCGTCGGAAAAGTTTAAATGCCCTGAAGCCTGAATTTTGAGCCTGATCCTTAATCTCTAAATGATGGTTGGATGAACACCATTTTACTACAACAATAACAGAACAGGCCGGAGATGCCTGAGTCAGCTGTGCACGAACACACACACACACACACACACACACACACACACACACACACACACACACAGTCTTGTTATAATGAAAGTGAGTCCTAAATAACAAAAAAAATAGCTAATTGTCACTTTTTGATTTTCAAATATTGAAATATCTTTGGATTTTTGACTGTCAGTGAGACAAAATAAGACATTTACGAAAAACAGAGAACATAATCAGCAGGCTTGTTTTTATTATTGTAAGCAAGCTCCATAAGAACAGAGCAGCTATTTGAGGAGATTAATGAGTCTTTTTTTTTTCTCTCTCTCTCTTAAATTAAGCCATAAATTTACGACTCCTTGAGATTTACGCTGTCAACCGGAGCAAATGAGCCTGGACTGATGTCAGAGATTGATTAAGAAAGTCAGAAAGCTTGAAGTGACGAACTGTGGATTTGGTTGAAAGTTGGTGGTTGGTTAAAAATATATCAGTGGTTTTATCCTTTAAACGTGGAGTGAGTGACATCAGGACCTGCACTTAAATAAATACCAGAGGGAAATGGGAATTTTAGTGACTAACTGACTGACAACATCCTGACAGGCAGATCAGCATCACTGGGAGACAGATAGACAGATAGATAGACAGATAGACAGATAGATAGACAGATAGACAGATAGATAGACAGATAGATAGACAGATAGATAGACAGACAGATAGACAGATAGATAGACAGAGAGATAGACAGATAGATAGACAAATAGACAGACAGATAGACAGATAGATAGACAGATAGACAGAAATGTAAACAACACTTTCTTAGACCTACTATCCCACAACCACACTGTAAACAGACATTTATACTTTTTTTCCAACAGTGGAAGATATCTATCTGCTGTGGGATTATGGGTAATGACTATGGGGACTCACTGCCACAGCTGTAGGAGCTGTTGCTCACATGCATACAGAGGAATGTCCAATGCTACGTGCTGCACAAGACACAGTGAAAAGGAAATAAATAAAACCTGCACCTTTCTGAATCCCTGCCTCACATGTGATCATGTGGGAAACCATCTGTCTGCAGTGACATTTGCATGACTGCTGAAAACTGCAGGTGTGCTATCGCAAAATGGTGCCATGGGGTCTGCACACAGGTATGTAGCATGTGCATGCACTAATGCAGTGCAGATGCAGAACTCAGCTCAGCCAAGGACATATTAGGTTATCCCTCCTCTCTCTCTCTCTTTTCTGCATGGCTGCTCCAACTTTTGTCACACCTGATTTTCACAAACACAGCAGCATGCAGGCCAAGGCCCACTGACTCAGAGTCAGTTTTCTCGGGCTCTGCTGTCACGTGACAGTTTCTCAAACTCCAGCAGTTCCTCGAGATGTGAGTTTAAGGTGTCCCGTGGGAACATTATTATTATTATTATTATTGTCATTGGAGTTTGATTATTTCATCCATGACGCTCTTGGACACTTTCTTTTTGAACCAAAGAGTGCTCAAAGGGAGCAAAATTTTGCATGAAGGCGCCAGTCTGCGATCATGACTGCAAGAAGATTCATTGAATAACGTCTCCAAAGGACCAGGCTACGGCTGTGTGTGCAAGCGGACACATTTAACTTGTAAGAGAGCACATCTAAATACAGCCGTCGCAGGTAGCCTACGTTTCCCACACATCCGGGCCAAACAGGCCGAGTCAAAGTCTCCTCTGTGGGTCTGAAAAGCTGATTCAGGCTCACGACGGTTTTTAACGATGTGACAGTAAACACCGGCACGTTCAGCGCCCAAACACATCATCGATCCTAATAACTGCACTGCACATGGATCAATCGCACTCAGCCTATCGTGTGGGTGTGGACGAGCGGCGGCATCACAAATACCCTCATGGAGAAATGAACGCCACCGTAAAGGACTCAAACGCACGGACATGGGGGACTGAGGGGGGGGGGGAGGTGGGTGGCCGGAGTCAGGTTAATGCACACCGATGCTGACGGCAGCAGCTGTGCTCTCTCGGAGGAGAGTGAGAGTGACAGCCTGGCATGTAGGCTGCCCGTTTTTCCTCCTGTTTTCACAGCAGCGCCGGCTCGTCGCCGGACTGGACGTTGCATAAACGTGTTGCACAGGAGAAGCGGCGTCAATAAAGCGGTGATTGTAAAATGCACACAAACGCGAAAGAGTCGGGTTGGAAGGAGGGGGGGTCGGGTGGCTGAAAATAATGAAAGAAACGTGCGTCTCACTCACCTCGCAATCTTCTCCCCATTTTTTTTTCCGCTCCAACCAGCAAGGCACCGCTGAAGCCTTCCCTGACGTCACAGAGCTCCTCTCTGCAGCGGAGAGCAGGAGGCCTGCAGAGGAGGAGCAGGGAGGAGAGAGACGGGGAGAGAGAGAGAGAGAGAGAGGGAGGGAGGGGAGGGAGGAGAGAGTGAGAGTGTGTGTGTGAGAGAGAGAGAGAGAGAGAGCTTGGACAGATGCAAAAACATGAATCATAACACACAAACACACACCATCTTGTGATTAAGGAGAGGATGCCATGCCTGTGAGGAGGCTGTGGGTGTGGAGATCTGATGACGGACAGCACACACAGGAGGGACGGACAGACAGGCAGGCAGACAGACAGACAGCATGTCCCATTCATCGGAGGCTAAACACAACAAGCTGCTGAGACAGTTTTGGTCCCGCCAGCTGCTGCTTTGCTTTATGAATCAATCATGTGTCATAGCTTAAACTCTCTGCCAATTCTCACACAAAAAAAGGGGGTATATGTGTTTGTGTGTGTGTTTGTGTGTGTGTGTGGTGGGTTCAACTGTTCAACTGTTTTCATTCCTGGAGGAGCTCAGCAAAACAGAAAGATAAAAAGGTTCATTCCACCCCGTTGTGTCGTTGTTTGATGCACTCAGAGTTCGGTTACAGTGAACAGGGACTGGACACACAGACCAAGACTGCAGGACTGCAGGACCTCTGCTGCCGCTTGTGGCTGCAGGTTCTGACGGTGGTAAAGGCTGTGGATGTTGTGTCGCAGCAGGCAAGGGTCCTCACGCCAGCAAACGTCAAGTGATGTCAGCCGTACGTCGAGGATATCGTGTGGTGTGCTGTGGAAGCTTATGCTTCATTTCTTACAAGAGAAGAAGAAAGGTGTTGTCGCCTTTCAAGAGTTACATAGCCTCACTTTAACGAGGGCCTCCGTGCGAACACCATGTCGGCCGATACATCAGTCCTGTGATGAAAATGCTGTTTCTGTTTCAATTCTGCTTGATTACTCGATGGGAAAACAGCAACAGGAGCCCGACGACAAATCTTTTCCCCTCAGCCCACGAAATATCTTGAGAAAGAAGTTTTCATATTTCTAAAGAAGAAATATTTCGGATAGTGGGGAGGCTTAAAAACATGACTTTGAGACTCATTCATGGCGATAACATCCATCCATTTCCTATACCGCTTATCCATCAGGGTCGCAGGGGAGCTGGAGCCTATCCCAGCTGACTACGGGCAAGAGGCAGGGTTCACCCTGGACTGGTCGCCAGTCAACAGGGCCAACACACAAGGACAGATAACCACTCACGCACACACTTACTCCTAGGGGCAATACAGAGTAGCCAGTTAACCTAATGTGCATGTTTTTGGTATTGTGGGAGGAAGCCGGAGTACCCGGAGAAAACCCACGCAGGCACAGGAAGAACATGCAAACTCCACACAGAAGGGCCCAGACCGGGATTCGAACCTGGAACCCTCTTGGTACACCATATTATGTGTCATAATTTTTACTAATGGTGCAGTGGTTAGCACTGTCGCCTCATAGCAAGAGGGTTCCAGGTTTGAATCCCAGATTGGGCTTCCTCCCACAATACCAAAAACATGCACATTAGGTTAACTGGCTACTCTACATTGCCCCTATTGCACCACCCATGGAGATAACATTTTAAATGAATATAGAAAACATGGCAGATATGGTATCAGCAGTATAGTGTTTGCTTCTTTGCGGGTCAGTTTGGGACAGCAGTGTGGATTTTTGTATGTTGGGGGGGTGTTGCTCTTAGCCAACCACAATGTGCTCTCAGTGCTTCAGTCTAAGTCTGGTCTGGTCCCATGCATCACAGCCCGGGGATCTTTTCTGTGCCAGTGATTAAAAGTAATCTATGACTTTAAATTCGCTTCCCATGTAAACTGAATGTGAAGGACGCAAATTTAACCCTTGAGTCTGAGCAGACGCTTCTCCCACAGGTGTCGCTGAAGTGATGTTACGTTCACTGTTCATCTGTCATTGAACACATCATCACACATCCGAATCTCGGCTAACATCATGCAGAGCGCGGATGAGCGTATCTTATTTGAAGCACATACAAGATTTACAACACTTGCACTTTCTGATTATAGTTTACTAATTTTAATTTACTTTATTAATCCCAATCTGGGAAATTACTTCTCTGCATTTAACCCATCACTGATTGAAACACACACATGCAACATGCAGTGAAACACACAGGAGCAGTGGACTGCATCAAGCGCCCGGGGAGCAAATTGGGGGTTAAGTGCCTTGCTCAAGGGCACATCAGCCGGCTAATGGGGGGTGGGGACATTATCACTCCACCACACTTAAATATTTTCCTGCCCATCCGGTGGGGGAATCGAACCGACGACCTTCCGATCATAAGCCGATTCTCCAACCTCTGCCCCAAAACAGTGCGTTGAAATAAACATCACCTCGGCTGATGTAAACGCCTAAACTAAACGCCTCTTTGTATGAGCAAAATGTTTGGCTGTGACAAGTCGGAGCTGAACACCTCTGAGTGGATGCCTGGCTGAATGTAAAGTTCGACTGTATTGTAGCACAGAAAAAGTGTGTGTGTGTGTGTGTGTGTGTGTGTGTAGGATCCCTGGAAATCCCATTTAGGAGCTCAAGCACCACTTACTGGTCAAAGACAAGAAGTGCACTGTATACAGGCTGCCATTTGAAAATACTGTGATTGTGCATGTCACAAATGAAACCGAATGTAATATTACTTAACGTTTCCCATGTGACCACATTTACTACTGATAAACATAACCACTGGTCCTGCCAGCTCTCCTTAATCTCCTTAATGTTCCTGCTGCATGTGATGAATTATGAAGAACACGTAGTACGTAGTCAGTCTGGGTCAAAGGAGACTTACTTTTAAACACACACAGCTGTTCTCTCGCTCTTTTTCTTTTCAAATCGGTATGTAAACTGGCATCAAAGACACAAAAGTCATCTGCTGGAACAATCTCGAAGCTACCATCATTCATGTCAGAGACTATAATAAGTAAAAAAAAAAAACAAAACAGAACACACAACTCTTTGCATCTTTGTCATTGAAACACAAGACGGAATCACAGTTTTCAACACAGAGTGGCACAAATACAGCGAATGTATTATTGTGTTTTTCTACAGCACTTAAAAAAAACTGATTTCTTTGGACATTGTCTGAACTCCTTCCTCCACATGATGTCTAGAAATGTTAAAAACAGGCTTAATTTTGAAGCGGCAATTAAAAAGTCTCTGAGAATTCATTTAGTCCACTCAACCTCAGACTATTCCGAGCAAGTACACAGAACATTAAGGTGTCAAATGGGCCATAATTCATCACACTCTGGTGACTGTCAAGTTATTCATGACAAATGTCAACATTTTCCTCACTAATTTTCTTAGTAAAACTTGCAGGAGATCAAGGATACATTTTGTTCTTTACAGCCAACGAGGGCTCGTTTTCAAGCTTTCCTCACTGTGGTAAATGTGACAGTGTTCATGTGGTTAGTGGCCAGAACGTGCACAGGAAACAGCACAGAATCAAAACTCTGGCATTGTGAAAATCCTCTGCAATACGTATAAATAAATTAATCAAACCGTTTGTCAGTCTTACTCTTTAGGCGTAAGGTTGAGTAACTTTCGTTTACTTTATATGCAAGATCAACGGCGCACATAATAATAATAATAATAGTAATTTTGATATAATTTGTTCAACTAAAGATTAAGAAGCTTTGTTAAATGTCTGTGCCCTTTTTTTCCCAACTGTGCCTGAACACCTGAAAGCAGCATGAACCCCTCCAGCAGTTCTTTATAGGCTGGAATATAATCGTGGAGCACTCGTTCTGATCGAGCTGGTGACACTGAGGGTATGTGACAAATATGCAGCAGTGTAAGTGGTGGATCAATATTTAAATCAGCCATAGGTGATGAAACCACCTCAGATGTATCTTTTGGCTTTATAAAGCTACTGACTGCTGTATCCTTGAGATTTTTTGTGCATTTCACAGTAACAGCTGACACCTTCAGGCTGTTTCTAAAATAAAATAACCCCTTCCTTTCACAATTAAGAAAAAGTAAAAACCCAAACCTGTTACATCAATCTCTACCCCTCTACGCCCTCTACATGCCGCATTCATGCAGTCATGACAGGGAAAGACTGACACACAAAAGCTTAAAAACTCTCTCCCTCAGGAGATTTTGATAGGATGAATGTGATGCTGGGCCGTTTTCTCGTTCTCACGTCAAAAACCGTGGCAAATTTAGACCGAACACCTTTATCCATCCCTCCTTATTCATATTTATGAGAAGTGACTGACAAACTCATTGTCTGGTAATTACAGTGTGGTGAACCTTCATTGTCTTTAGATTGGTAGAGACTGAGACATGCTGTGCTTTGGCTTGCTGCACTAATGCAAACCTCTTCCATGTAGATATTATTAGTCACTGTTTGCTTAGCAACCACAACACATGTCTGACATTTTTTTGTACAGTGAAAATGTTTTGTTTATTTTATTTTGTCTGTGAGGATTTATCAAAGGGTGGAAAGGAGAAGAGGACAGAGGCGAGGTCTGTCAGTGTTAGTGCACGCTCATCGTCACATATGCTTTTTTCTGTTGCTATTTGACACTTGTATTTTTAAGTGATGTCAACGTCAAATGTGAAATCAACAGGAGAGGGAGAGGCATCTAGAAGCAGCTGCGGCGCTCGCACGTTTCATTGGTCATAAAGAAAGACCTGGAATTTTGTTTTATTCTTGCACTTTCACCACAACAGTTGTAATTATATTCTCCAAAAAATAAAAAATACATATATATATAAAAAAAGAGAAAGATCCGTCTGACCTTGTGATCAGTTTAATTCAATATGTCATGTTGGGCTAACTGACCCACTCTTGAATGCATCAACATGCTGTATGGTGCTGCAACAATAATATGTCAAGAAGGAGAGAGAGAAGAGAGAGAGAGTGAGAGAGAGCAGTTAAAGCTTTGAACAGCAGGGGGCACCAGTAATATTCAAGGATTAACTGACATGACAGTCAGTGAGAGGAATATTACAGTGCTTTTCATCCATCAGAACAAGATCAAATCAGATATTATAAATGCATGTGACGGTCTGTGCAGACATGATGGCTTGATGGACGACCGGTCACCTTGGTGTCACACTGTCTGTATTTCTAGTGCTCAAAAATGATTAGCCGAACAGTGTGATGTGTACACCAGATTTGACCGGCATCAGATTGTGTATAAACGCTGAACACAAACCTCACAAAGCCTCACACTCACTGATCAGAGACCACACACAGTGCAAAATGAACCTAAGAAAAGAAAAAAAAAGATTCTTACTACATCACTAAGTCAACTGGGCTTTGACTGTCTGTTAACACTCAGGGTAACACAATAAAACAACATGTAAGCCTGGGCTGAGCTCAACCACTATCAATATATTACCTCAAGTGCCAATTACACTCATTAAAGGGATAAAGTGTGATGAAACTCCAGGCTAACAGCTTGAAAATCATTATTGCATTCAGCGCACAACAATGCAACTCAACCCTAAGTGTACACCTTATTATCAAGCAGACCAGCTATGAAAACGAGACTCTGGGGCAAGAAGCACAAATGACAGGTAAAAATAAAACATTTGGACATGGCTTCAAGATGCATTCAAGCCATTTTGGCAAACAGTGCAGCTATTACTTACAGCTGGCACTTAACAAATTTATCAGCATTCTGCAGAAATGGTGTAACGACAAAGCCGGCTATTGAGGAATTATTATCTCCTTTCTCCAAATGTATGTTGTAAATGTTCTTAAATTGTGCGGTTTGGTTCCAGTGACCATTAAATAGTTTAGAAGTGTTGCAGACAATGGCAGCTTTCATTTTCATTAAAATGCAAAAATTGGAAAGGGATGTGGTGTTGGCTCACTGTGAGAATTTATTTGTCAAATTAAAATGCAATACACAGCCAAACCTGAAACTTTACAGTTTGACTTGTCTGGACTAATAGTGCAAACTGATACACCTGTACACACTTTTTAAAAAAAAATGTATAGCACATACATACAAAAATAAAAGCATCATTGGTCATTTTATTCATTTTACATTCAACTGATTAATATGATCTCTGCAGGATGTGCGACACAGATTTTGTCGGAAACTCTTAAAAACATAATGCATTTAATATGAGTCTTCATTTTTGTAAACTATTGCCATTCTAACTGGTGCAATGTCCAACAAATGTGTGCACAGGAAGCAGCATTTAGAGCACATTAATCCTGAATGCTGAGATATAATGATGGGCAGAGGCTTTTGTGCTGCAGGCAGCTCAATGTCACGTATAGCCATTGTTGAAATGATTTCTGAATGAAAACCGAGCTTGCTGACTCTTAAAAAGCATTAATGTCCCAATATAGTAATACACGGGTCTTGTAGCAAAACCTCATGTATCACAATGACACCGATTATCCAGATCTCTGCATTCTTAGCTTGAGCCATGGATGTTGCCATAGTAACACGAGTATGTCTTATCAAGTACGGCCCTTGTGATTTTTCACTGCAACTTATTTAGGCTGTTCACTGTAGGTATGACAACAGGCTATTGAGTTGTTGCATTCATTTCCATGTTAAGAGAGTTAACAGCCATTGTGTGTTAGCTTAACCTTTGATCTCGGCTTGTCAAATTGTTGTCAGCTAATATTAAATTAGGCCAGTAATAGAGGCTTTTTATGTAAATGATGTAAAATCCTTCAAAACTATAAATAGGCATAATTCAGCTGAGAGCTGATGCGATGGTCCCTGTGATATCAAAACATTGTTGCTGCGTTTTAATGATCAGACTGAGAAAAGCCATGTACTATGCAGGATATTAAGAGGTGCCGATGTTGAATCTTAATCTTATCCATCATAGTCGCAGTATATTTTGGATTTTGATACTATGATGACAAAGCAGATTTCTGCGGTTTTGCAGCTGGAGAAGCTTAAACATTGGAGGTCTTGATTTCACTTAATCCCCACCCCCCCCACCCCAAAATACTGTGTAAATAGTGAAACCAGTGACTTAAAGCTCCATGTCACCAGTCTGGAGACACACTTTAATCTCTCAAGCATTTTGCTGGCATAGCATAACCACAAAGTGCAGATTTTATTTGAACTTGGTAGTCACTTTGTAGCTTCAACTCGTCACACTCTTGTACTTCCTCCCTCGATGAAAATAATGAGGCTGTTTGATGTGCGACCACTATGGGCCCTAATGAGAGGAGCAGACTGTTCAGGACACATGAAAGCTCTTCAGTCCATTTGGACCATGAGCAGCCATTATGGCGCATGGGACTTGGACACCATGGAGGTCTGCTGACTTTCTGATGGTTTACAGCATTTAATGATGGAGGCAACAGCTAAACCTGTCACCCTTTTAACTTCTCGTGGAAGGAGGGAGAAAATATTCCAGAGGTGTTAAAGGCAACATTCAAGGGCACAGCGAATGGGCCGTAACAGAAACACGGTCGCATTAAAAACGACTGCACAGGTGCTGTGGGAAGAGAATCTGCTACATAAATTAAAGTGCTTGATTGTACCAGCACTGCAACTGTTTAAGTGATTGTTCAACTTCAATCACACTTCTGTATTCGTTCATAATGATAATTTCTTTGAGGGTTATTCTTTGTTAAAAAAAAAGCACTGTTTTCATGACCCGCAAAGTGATGAATCCATAATTTATCTTTTTCTCGTCCAGAGGCAGGAGGCAGCACATCTACCTCTCATCATAGCAATCTCTTCCTCCTTCACAAGACGCCACTGTCAGTGGTGCCAAAAGAGACACAAACACAGAGAGTGGATGAGTAGGAGGAAGGACAAGCTGATGGTGATGGAAAGATCAGCATCTCTTCATTTATCTGCAGGACATTGGAGGAAGAGCTCCAGCTGAGATGGGGTTAATATTTCTCCCGCTTAAGTTCTGGGGGACATAGTCATTTGTCACCTTAGGAGTTAGCTCAGATGTCAAAAATCTAGTTAATGTTTAGACACAGCATCCTGCCACTGGGCACCATTTTGGCTCCATAACAAAGGAAGGCCTGCCTCAGCCACAGAGTACTGTGGAGGACCGGGGGGGCCTTGTCACTATCTGTCTCCTAAAAGATGGCAGTTCCTGATTAGCTAATAGTTAACGGACGTGTGGAAGCATCAATCCTGAGGAGCGACAACGAGTATAAATGCACAAATACACACACGGTGGGAGCCTAATGCTGACGCTGTAAACATATCTTGTTAACAGGAAGCAGACCCTATGCCGCCACAGCATTGAGTGACAGGATCACAGATGACTAACAACAACAGAGCAGACTCTTTTATTTTTTTTTCCCATCTTCTGTGTCCTTGTAAAGCATTCGTGCTGTTAATCTCTCAAAGCTGAATGTAGCATTGGCCCCTTTATTCTTTGCATGAAACTTGAATTAATTACCCAAATTAAATGATCTGAACCTGTGAATGAAAGTATTATGCATTTATGCTCTAAGGTCTGAATCTCAGGATTTCTAAAGTGTAACTTAATAGATACACATTTTGTACCATTTCATACCAATCTTTCATGCGCTAGGGTATAAATCACAATTTAAGATACTCAGTTTCTCAATTTTCAGCAACAACTGGCCATAACATACTCTGCAAACCTACAAAAGCAATTACAAAACTACAACCTAAATCACATTGTTAATTCACATGGTGATGCCTTACAACACAAGACAAGAGACTTTGGGGCCTGCAGTGAGAGAAAGTGTTTTGATTTTTAAATGTGTACTGCTGATCTGACTCATACATATGAAAGCGCCCATTTAAAGCACCAAGAATCACAGGAGGGGGACCGAACGTGCCTCTTTAGGTTTTCAACACGACAGCTTTGAGATCAGAGGCAGCTTCTGTCTGCTATATGGCCGGGGCTTTTAGGCCTGGGAAACATACTGTACTGTATGCACCCCTGTGTGACCCCAGCATGGTTCCTATACACTCAGACAGGGAAAGACGTCACTCTCAGCGCACTTCGCCCCCTGAGAGTGACGGCCCATCACCGACTAAAAGTCACTGAGGGGGGGTGGGGTGCAGGGCAGAGTGGGCCATTATGCACTACTGTTTGTGTGCGTGTGTGTGTGCGTGGGAGGGGGGTGTCTAGGTACAAAAGTAATATTAGCAAAATGTACCTTCTGGAGTAGCATTAGATGTTAGTACCTCAAAACGACACATAAATACACAACATGGTACTTGAGCAAATGTACTTGGTAACTTTATACCTCTGCAAGCAGGACCGACTGAAGCACTTACAAAGTAACTAAGTGCATTTACTCAAATACCGTACTGTGCTGTATTTATAACTCTGGGGTACTCCTTATTTATCTCTACTTTATACTTATTGTACTTTATACTTATGAATAATCCGCTACATTTCAGAGGGAAATATAGGTCTATGGGTCTATAAAGGATCACCTACACAGACTATATCCTGTCAGTCCTGTCAATCTGGTGATTAATAGAATAGAATAGACAAACATAAAAAAACCAAAATGCCACAAGAGGAAACAGAGCAGATTAGATCTCCCAATTTTAAAACAAAACAAAAAATAAACTTAAACATAATGAAGGGATCTAAACCCTTTTGAACAACCGCTCTCTGGTTCTGTCTGTATGATGTGGGTCACTCATGTTCTTGTCCAGTTAATATTGAGGCTCTGTTCTCTCTGTTATTCTTTGCTAATGGCTCCAATTCACAAGAATTCAGCAAACATTAAAACAACTATTGCGGAAAAAAAAAAAAAAAAAAAAGCCAAGCCGTTGATGCTGAAGTAGCTACGTTTTGCATACATTTCATGGAGCTCCAAAGAGCAACGCTTGATTTGGATGGGTAATTTAAATGCAGAATACATACTGGAGTTGGCGTCGAGGCTGGTGTGCACATGAAAATCGTCGCCCTGCCTGACGGGAGGGTGCACTGTGTGAGCTGAGCACGATCAGCCCACTCATTTTTATACTACTAGTCTTTATGTCCCAGCCCAGCTTCCTCTCCCAGTCTCTGATTCCATCTTGGCATTGACAGACATGCATACATACACACACACACGATTACACTCCACGTACACTCTCAATCGGCCTCCCTCACTCACTTCTTTCTCTCTCTGAAACACACATGCGCACAGTTTCCTCCGACTTCGACACATTCTCTTTGCTTCTCTATGGGTGAGCCATCATTATCTAGAGAGAGTGCCAGTGTTTGGCCACAGTATGCCTGCTTCCCAGCGTTGAACTGAACAGCCGAGACACAGGCTGCCGGTAGTGACACAGCTGTCACAGACATGCCTCATTACTGCTGTTGCAAATGTCAAAGCACTATAGTAATCACTCACAGCTCTACTGGACACATGGTCATACTGTAATTTATTTTATGGGAAGAGGGGTTAATAGTTTTGTGTATATGGTGATGTTTCTTCGATGGGCGGATTTTCCTTCTGAGGTACTTTGCGAGATGGCTGCATGCTAATATGACAGCAGGTTTCTAGATGTTTGCAACAAGTAACAGTATGATGGACATTTTTTTACATAAGCACAAACTTCCTTCAGAGTCATTACTGTCAATCCAGGATGCTTCCAGCTATGTTCCTCTCATGGACCTGATGATATATATATATATATATGCACACAAAGCCCCTCTTCCATTTCCTCCACATACGTCAAAGCATTTGGCCATTTCCTTGTTTAACAGGCTATTCCCAAGTTTGTGAGAACAACAAAGTGATGAGAGCATAGGTGGGGTTTTCTTTTGTGCGAACGTCGCCTCTTGACAGACATCATGACTGATCTGACTGATCATTCGCTGTCAGAGGAAGCTGTAGTACTCGGCCACCAGCTGATCGGGTTAATGGTTAGCATTTCATCCTGTTGTCACTACAAGCTGCTGTCACTGCCCGACCACAGCCGGTGTGGTATTGTGACGATTTGTTATATATGTTGCCTCTCAGTGTCACAGCAGTTAAGTCTAAGTCTTTGCTATCTCAAAATTCTATACAAAAATGGTCAGAAGAAATAGCAAGCAAACCAAAACTGAGACCATACTGTGTTACTAACTGAGCAACCTGAGCAGAACTCAGTGGTCTAAATGTGCTCAGTTAAGATCTTGCAGAAAAGGACAGGAAGCATCACCTGTGTGATTTGTTTAAGGTTGAGAATGACATGCATTTTATGGTCCTTTTCAGCATGACTGTCAAGCTGAGCTTTGACTGATGAAATGTCAGTCCAGAAAAAACATCCTGGTCTGTTTGATAAGACAGATGGATTTACATATTTTGACATTGTTTAGTTTTTGTTAAGACTTCACTCACAACATACACCATATAGACAAAAGTATTGGGATGGGGCTGTTTTTCAGAGGTCAGGCTTGGCCCCAGTGAAGGGAAATCTTAATGCTTCAGCATACCAAGACATTTTGGACAATGCTATGCTTCCATTTTGCGGCAACAGTTTGGGAAAGGTCCTTTTCTATTCCAGCATGACTGTGCCCCAGTGCACAAAGCAAAGCTCCATAAAGACATGGTTGGATGAGTTTGGTGTGGAAGAACTTGACTGGCCCACACAGAGTCCTGACCTCAACCCCATCCAACACCTTTGGGATGAACTGGAAAGGAGATTATGAGCCAGGCTTTCTTGGTCCAACACCGGTGCCTGACCTCACAAATGCTCTACTGCATGAATTGGGGGAAAAATCACAGAGAAACACTTCAAACCCTTGTAGAAAGCCTTCCCAGATGAGTGGAAGCTGTTATAGACATGGTGATGCCTCATGCCCTATTGCTGTAATCATCGGCTGTCCCAATACTTTTGTCTATATAGTGTGTTGAGAATAAGCAGATTATCTTAATGGAAAAAGAGTGATTGGATTTCCTTTTTTCCTTTCAAATCTAAAGGTTCAATTACGGTTCACCTAAATTCATCTTGTAACTGAAATAATTTAATTTTTGGCACCTTGGACTTGGCAAAAACAAGCTTTGACCAACAACACTGACATGTTATAGTTTATCACCTTAAAAAGCTGATAGGGCAAACTTGTCAGTCACATCAGCACCACCCACCCAGCAGACATTTGAAAAACACAGTAATTTTGAGCTGTCTTTCTATTCACCTGATGAACGCAAGTCCACCAACTCCTGAGGCTCTTGAGCTGCTGAATGCTACTCTGTGCTCACCAGTTAGTTGTTCACTTGTCTGCTGTTTGGAGCTGGACAGGTACAGTTGGCTTTGAGAGCTTTTTATGCCCAAAACATCTGATTGTTACAGCTGAAAACTATGCAGTGAGAGCAGGAAAAGTGAACCAAAACAAAACTGCAGGTTGTAAAGCCACAGCAGAGGTGAAAAACGCTCCACAGGGGTGAGGGTAAGTCTCTGCGGCTACATTACATTAAAAGCATCACATTACTCATTCGACTAACTCTCCACATAAAAATATTGATAAAAACAGCTGTAAAATATTTAGGCTTTATTTCATCCTATAACCTACCAAAGGGCAGACTGTTCCTACACTAACACGAAGCACCAGGCATCCAAGACGCTGGACTTTCACACAAACACATTAAAAATAAACATGGTATAGCTGTTTGGATGCAATGATTATTTCCATTGACTGTCCAATTCCTGGAGGTTGCCACAACATGCACACAGCTGCTCCACAGTGCAGCCACAGTATTGTAAGGGCTCAAACCTGGAATGTTCCAAGGCCAGCTGTAAATTTTCCTGACTAACTGAATTGCTATGAAGTCATTCAGCTGGCTAGTGCTTTGACGTAGTTACCATAGAGATGTTGTGTCCTGGACTCGTTGACCTGAGAATTGACTTGTAGTTTATGAAGGAGCAAGGAAAAGGTTCTCCTCTGAGTCTGATGCTTCTCCTGGTTAGTAATACAAATGAAGAATTTGGGAGTCAGAACAATGGAAAGAATTAGGCACTTTAAAATGTTTGCATAACGAGCTCCTTCTCGTAGCAATGGTTCTCTTCTTTTTAATCACCCGCACTCTCCAGACCACCTACACCCTTCTTCATGATCAGAGACAGGACCGACGGGCTGATGTATGATCCGAGGAATTAATCTGCTAAAGCCTGATTGCCATTACCACCATGCGATTATGCACCTTGATTACTGAGTCCACCCCAAGGACCATGACGTGCCCCGGTGCACATTTTAAAGGTGCGCATAAAATTATGTGGTGATTACCCCACAATAGATCAATCCACGAGCGAATGAGACTGTGTGGCCATATAGACCGTCTCAAGTAGGACTGTGATTATTAATAGGTACTTGAGGTGACCTGATACCTGAAGCTTGAACCACTGAAACTGCCTCAGATCCTTCATATAAGCAAATAAATTCATTTTCATACATTCTGAAAGTCATTATTGGATTATTGTTGTAGAGGTAGAATTGTTTGGAGTTCAAGCATGGATAAAAGGGATGTTGGGCTCTTAAGAGACGACTGGGGCTGTACTTGTCCCTCTTAAGGTAGACTTCAGACATATAATGGCACGGCACAAATGTGGATGGGCTTGACAACTGAGCAAGGTGGCACACTCCAGTTTTCAGCCTATAGATTTAGCGAAGGTCAGTGTTTGACTCTGAATGATGCAAAACAAATTTTAAAAAATAGATTATGCAGGGGAAAAAAAAAAACTTCTGTGTGCCAATCAGAAGAAATAGAAAGCTTGTGCTCAGAAGTAATAAATATGATAGTACATATCATTCTGACACTTATCCTCAGAATTTGGGCCCATCTAATCCTTCACTGTCATTTTTAAGGATTTTGTTATTTAATCGTGAGCCAAAGTACTCATTTGGTACAGCTGATAAATAGTCCCATTGAGTTATCCAGAAGCAATCCTACATCAAGCGATTAATTGGATGAGACAATGAAGAAGTGAAATCACATCTGTTCATGGTTTTCTCCCTGGTTACGTATGGAATATGTTAGTCACACCGAGACATTATCTTGGATAAACCCCCCGCCCCCCAATCAACAGTCCTAATGTTAACATATTTGCATTAGTAATATCCTGGCAAGGATTTAATGGACTTGATGTGCTACCATTCACAGCAGAGGTCCACATTCTGAGGAAGCATGGTTCTCAGTGGCGGTCATGTGCCCTCCCTGCACAATTACTTAATGGATTCAGCAATTACGCACAGCTACGGGAGTAAAAAACATAAATGTCAGTCAGTGGAAAACAACTGATTTATGTCTTTTGTCTGTATCAAAGTTAGGAAGGTTTACGACATTGTGAACGTATTTTATAAAGACGACACAGCTGAAACCGTACGTCCATGCTGTAGGTATATCAAGGACCATTTACAGTATGCAAATGTGAATTTGAGCTTCCAAATGTACAAATGCAGAAATTCCATCAGTGGCCAGAGTTCAATAACTCTTCAGTCTTCAAGTGTCTGGATAATGGTCACTGTGACTGCACATCACTGCAATTCAAAACCTCAACTATCCATCACTGGACAATGTTTGCTACTAAAACAACATAGATAGGGGAGTGCATGTTGATGCTGGTTTGGGCTCCGTGCTATTGTAAGTGATGATGAGTGATGGACAGGAGAGGATGGGCACATACTATTCACAGTGCTCCATGTGGCAGCTTGCATTTTCACACTGGTACAGTATGTTTGTCAGCTACAGACAACGCAGGCACTTACGCACTGCCGTGGGCAAGCAAACTAGTGTTCTGCCAGCCGACTGCGTCACGGGCACATGCATGATCTACGTACCACCGCGGAGTCCCTGGTTAAGACATGCCTGTATGGTTTGCAGTGACAGATTGTAACAGTCCACCCAAATCTCTTGCATGTACAAGCTGCAGTATAAACAAGTTACATTTGATTACCTTAAACATTGCTTGTACTGTGCTTCAAGTGTTGGGGATTTTACCACTTCACATGAAAATACAATGTCATCTTGGTCTGTTGTTTGTAGTGAAATACACTTTTTGCGGACCTTCCCTGTCACAAAAAAGAAGCAATGGCTCATAAAAAACTCTTTTTTTCCTTTCTCTCTTTTTATTCTAGTGGAGAGGTTTCAAGGCACAGAGAACCATTAAATGCATTTACAAGAATGCACAGGCAGTTTTGACAGGATTAGACTTCAGTACCACCATTCTTTGAGAGGAAAAAAAAATACACATGATAATAGACCATAATCGCATTGAGCAATTGAGCAGAAATTAATATCCTTTTATTGAAAAAATGGATGAGTGAATGAACAATGGAATGAATGAATGGAGAGCATCAGATCATGTCACTGACATGGCAAGAAAATGTCCTGTTTAACAGGTTTCCTGTAGAAATTACCATGGTGCTCATTGTGTACATGGTTTTTCGTCTACGGCATGAAAAAAGTGATCCTTGTAGAGTCGAGGCAGACTCAGAATCACAGCGCTGAGTAATAGGGTATTCACTTTAATGCATTTGAGTCACAGGGCAGAACTGTGATGTCTAATGTTAGAGCTACAGTGTGGTGCCACAGGTGGACTGTCATGATGTATATTTTGGGAGGAGATACACTCATCTGAGTGCTCCGATGGGCTCCCAGTGTCGTATGAAACAGATGGGCAAAGAGAGAATGGGAGAAGAATCATTTCATTCTAAACCATGCACAAGAAACTTGCCGCTTCCAGAAATTTTTTTATTTTGTTCATAAACTTTTCATAAAAATAACAACATCAATATTAATTTAAAGTATTGTAGAAACTGTATATGTACAAAATCTTTACTTGAACAGTTAATATAACTTAAGGCGAGTTAAATCACTTTTTTGCAGTACCCTGTTGGTGACAATCTCACCAAACTCTAAACATTGTTTTTTTCTTTTTCTTTTTTCTTTTTTTTTCATTTTTTTTCTTTTTTTTGGTTAAAGTGAACATTTTAGCATACAGTATCTCCAGCAAAAGATACCAGGAATGAAAACCCTCTCATCGCCAAGGTAAAGTCCACAGAAACTCGCAGCAATGTGTGCTACCTGATTACTCAAAAGCAATGTTTATATGATTTGCTAGTCATCTTCTAGCTCGGTTAAACATACTTCTGTACATACTGTAAAATAGTTCTTGTTGAAAAGCCATATCACAACGAGTTAACGTACCGGTCCCCGTTAAATCTAGACCAGCAGTCCAGTGAAGTTACTCTTATCGTACCAACAATGGGATGAAGTCCGAAAAATGTTTCTGATATCAAATTGTAACATTTAAAATATTGTATTACTAAACAATAGCCCTCGAAAAAACCAAGACATTATTAATGGTGTAGAATACATTTCACCTCGATAAATGACGCTCAAATGTGATAAATGTAAAATATACAGTTACCTATAAAAATACAAAGAAATACAGTAATACAAATATATTTATTTCCCATTTATGATATATCTTTCACAACTGTAATAATCCAAACAAGTGTAACACAATACAAAGACCAATGACAAAAAACACTGACAGCCAAATGATAAGAAGTTAAACAAACACTAAATTTGTTCAAAGATGGACAGCTTTTATGGTCAGCGCCATAAATATGTTAGCCTACATTCATGTCAATAACCCTCACTGTGGAGTGAAGGGGTACCTTGACAGTGGCTGGTATACCACTTAAAGGGAGGAGGGGGGGGGATAAACAAAACATTGACATAAACATGCATTTTAAGAAACATAGTCCAAACCATTGCTCTAAGAATGCTAAAAGCAGAAAATAAGAATCTTAAATGGAGATATTAATATTCTGTAAGTGCAATCCATCCAGGCTCACAGGCGGTGGAGGTTGGAGCTGTCCAGATGAAGAGGTGCTGAACAGCAGTCATGCAACGCTGCAGCAGAGACGTTTGGCTCTGCTGACAGCAACAGCAACAAGTCACCGTTGATTGGTTTGCCGACTTTTACAACTTATGCATGTTTTGTTTTTGTTTCTTTTTTTTTATTTTTGCATCAAGTCAGCAACATCAGCAGCAGCAGGCAATAAGGCCGAAGCAGAAACCACACTGCAATTATTCGCAAAACCTCTGCTGTCAGGCATTGGCTCGCCAGTCAAAACCAACTCAGACATCAAACTTGGAGTCTGCTGGCTTATCTTCCAAGACGGAAAGATCCTAATATTGTGTGTGTGGACAAACAGCCTTGTCTTCAAATTCCCTCGGGAAGAGTGAACGGCCATGCGCTGGTGGTCACCTGTGGCTTTATTTCCATTTTCTCCTTTTGTTTCAGGTGTACGCGTCCGTGCCGTTTCCTCTCGTCGCTACGGGCGAACCGTTTGCCGCAGACGTCGCAGGAAAACGGCTTCTCTCCGGTGTGAGTCCTGGTGTGGGTGGTAAGATGGTCGCTACGGCTGAAACTGCGCAAACAGATGCGGCACTGGAACGGTTTGTGGCCCGTGTGGATGCGGATGTGCCGGTTGAGCTCGTCCGAGCGAGAGAAGCGCCGGTCGCAGCTCTCCATGGGGCAGGCGAAGGGTTTCTCTTTGGCTGGGCCGTGAGAGGCGGCGGGGCTCTTTCTGGCCCTGGGGGGCTTCGTCGCACGGGTGGTGTAACTTTGGGCAAAAGAATCTGGCAACAAGGAAGAGTACAGGATAGAGTCTATGGTGCTCGGTAAAGCTGGTGATGTGTATAAGGGATCACACTGATTAGATGGCTGTGGGGCTTCGGGGAAGGGCTTCAGGTTAGAGGAGAGGCCCACTGGAGGTGGTGGGAGGTAATTGGTGTACAGGGGGCTGGAGTAGCTCTGAGAACAGGTGTCAGAGAAACACGGTTCCTGTTTGATACCGCTCTCCACTTTAAACTCCATCTCTGGGTTGGGACAAATTGGGGGAAACGTGTCTAAAAGTTCCTTAACATCCATTTGCTGGTCAGGGGGGAAATCGTTCGACATCGGGAAGGTTTCTGTCTGGAAACTCGTCTCCAAACAGTCAGACTTGTTGAATGTTCCCCACTCGTAGCAGCTGCTCTCAAACTCGTTCTTGACCACGACAGGGAAAGAAGCGGCCTCCGACTTTGGTTCATCCTTCTTCTGGTTTGGAGCTTGGCAGGAGCCGAAGCTGAGCTGGGAAGTGGACGGATCTTGGGCCTGACTGCCGGTCTGATCATCGGTGTACCTCGGGCACGTCTGGTCTGGGGAGTACACGGGGGGAGAAGGTCCGGAGCAGGTGTAGGATTGCCTCTTGACGCCGGGGTCTCCGAAATTGCCATTGCTGCTGTCCATCGGCGCAGGCGATGGATAAGTTCCCCGACTGTTGCCGCTCTGTTGCACTTCTGAAAGTGGCAGCGTGGATATGCCCACGATCTCGGTGATCATATTGAGGAGTGTTTCGGTGCTGCACGGCGCTCCCTGAGATGCCTCAACATAGAAACTGCCAGAGTAGGCGAGCGAGGAGGGGGGGTAGGTGTCTTTTGGGCACTCGCACGGGTTAAAAGCAAATTCCGAGTTGGAAGCTTCGGTTTTGAGAGTCGCAGGGGCTCCTTCTGTTGAATCAGAAAGACAGAAAACTTTGTCATCGCGAGTGTTTGTTTGCTTTTTGTTTTTCTTTTTGTTTTGTTTTTTTTTTAAATTATCATTTGAGAATCAGTGCAAAAATAAACGGAGAAGAAAATCAGCGTTACATAAACACTCATGCGGATTTTGGCACAGCGGTGCCTTGGTATACACGACTGCACGTAAAGAGTTATCTGCTTCCTGCGGTGCTCGTGTTTAACACATTTTAAATTCTCGTGAATGCACATTTCATCGACAGTGCAAAGATGCGAACTCACCGTGGCCAAACTGGGCAGGTACCCCCCGCTCTGCATCGACATACACCTCCTGGTTATCCTTCCGCACGCTGTTTTCCATTCCCAGAGAAGAACTGTTGCAATTCTCAAACTGGGGGTAAAAAGAATCTTTCGCATTCAAATCCATATTGTTCAACATAATGATGTACGTAGAAGTCCGTCTCTCCCAGGGAAAAAAAAGGTAAAAGGGGTGGGGGGGAGGGATGTAAAACAAATTATGCAGATGACTGTTATCTTTCAATCCCCGTTTTTTGATGGCTTTAAACAAATGATCCAAAGTGGTCTGTGTGAAAAGGTATATAATAAAAAAAAGCAATTAAAGGTATTCCTTTTCGTCTCTGCTCCTCGGTAGGTATTTGCTTGCTGTGGATTTCACATCAGCGACTTCCCCTCTCTCTCCTTATATACACTTTGGCAGCTCCCTCGGCCCTCCTCCCCATTCATCAGCTCCAGTGAGAGGATTCCCCGCTGCGTGTAAACTTCATGCCCATATATGGACAGAGGATGTGACGGAGTCCCCCTCCCGCCCCCCAAACTCTCCTCCCTCCCTCCCTCCCTCCCTCCAGCCGGGCCTCTATTCCTCCATCCTCGTACTGGAGAGATGGAGTCTGACGTTGCAACAAGTGGCGAGCAGTGTTGGGTGGTGAAACGTTTAAATGATGGTATTCCTCCTCATAATAACGATTTATCATTTCAATTAGCGGAATATTAAAGAAAAGCCATTCTTATTAAAATTAAGTCCTTTCAGGCCACACTGAGGGTGAAATATTTCAAACAGCGTGCCTTCACCGTCCGCCTATTAGTTTAATTTTTTATTTTTGGGGTTTTTTTTTTTTTGTTTTTTTGGTCGCTCCTGATGGTAAAACATGGTAGAAAAGTGAACAGCAGCGCTGTTTGGCTGACTTGATTATTCACAAGAGGGATATTCCAGAGGTAAGAAGGCACGCAAACGCCAATTCAAGTCATGTAAAATGATGGTAATCTAACCAGAAACAGTGACAGATAGTGACTAAGGGTACAGTGCTTAAGTGAGAGAGCAGGAAAATCAGATATTATAATACAAATAAAATGAGACAATATTATAATCTTATTATCATATTTCAGGATATACAATACAGATTTTCTATGACATGGACTTGTTGAGCCACTGTAGGCTATACACTTAAACTATTAAAATGTCTATTTTTTTATAAAATTTGTTATTATAAGTTATTTAAAGAGATATTGAGGCCTACAGTTGTTGCAAATTCAGCAAGATGTCCAAAGGGAATATTACTGGAAGCGAGATAAAGTAACATAAGTGAGGTCAACATGAAATCAGTTCAGGCCGTAATCGTGTTTGTGTTGTTGACCCTTGAAGGCCCGTGTTAACTGACAACATTGCTGTTCAATGTCAAGTTCACGTTCACAATCAACAAACTAAAGCAACACATGATGCATGACTGAGGGACCGTCCAAATTTCAAAGAGGTTTTGTCTGACAGGTAGCTGTTCTGTAGACAAGACAGTCGAGACTGATCTGCGCGATTAAAGGACATGCCGTGGCTGAGTGGACCAAATGTAAAATGCAATACATGTGATCATACATAAAAGACAAAAAGGCCAAACTAATAAGCTACTGTCCTAGTCTCACTCCACAAGATTCTCTTTGAACGTAAACACAAGTTAACTGGTTTATTTAAAAGTGCAGTACGAGAACAACCTGCATTCCAGTCAAGCTCATTTCTATTTCAGCCTGCGTGGCCTCCATGTTTTCTGGCAGTTAAACTGAACATCTCTTCCTGGCAGTCCGTTGCTTAGATTTACTTTCACAAATTTACTCTCTCTCGTGTGGTCCCTGGAAACTGCGGTCGCTCAGACCAACAGGGCAAATAACAGCAAAGCTCAGTCTAAACGAACCCTTGGCCTTTAAAAGCATTGAAGGGAGTCGATAACACCCCTGAGGTGTTCAGTGGTTGAACCCAACTGTTCACATGACATTTCAACCCCCATAGCATTTTTTTTCTGTTTCACATCTGTTGCCGGGTGCCCTCCGTGGTCACACTTCCTATTACAAAAAGTCGATACTCTTTCATAGGACGTTGCAGTGTGCAGCAGACCTCTGGCACCAGTTGGAGGTTCAGGACCATGGATAGCGACGGTGCAGCATTCAGCCGTGTAATCACAAATGAAGCGGCAGCACGTAAACATTTTACTTTTCACTTTACACTCACCGGTTCCTGTGCTCCTGTTTTCATGTGAATGGCGTTCTTTTGCATAAGATCAACCCCATCACACCACAGAGAAGAACCGTTTGTTCTTCTTGACTAACACACTGATTTCTCATTAATCCTGTGGTGCATTTCGTTCTACAGGAAAAAGGAAAAAAGGTCAACAGAATCATATCACATATTTTTATAGATCCATGCCACAAACAGCTCCTAAAAATCCAGATTTTAGTGGTGATGTGCAGTAGTGGTTCCCAGTGATGGAAAGTAACCAAGTATATTTGCTATTTTACACTTTATTGCTACATTATACTTCAATTCTACTACATTTCTGAAGGAAATACAGTATTTTTTACTCCAGGACATTTATTTGACAGCTTGAGTAAACAGTTAATCTTTAGGCTGAGACTTTACACACAAAATTATAACATCAGTTTGTAAAATGTGCAGCATTAAATACTCATGTAAAATCTTAAATGTAGGACTTTTACTTGTACTACTACTTTTACTTTTTGCTGTGGTGTTGCTACTTTCCTATACATATACACTATATACATTGTGAAACACATGATTATTTAAAGGATAAAGGAAAAATTTAAAGGAAAACTGTTTGTTCATTTACATTTCACACAACATCCCAACATTTTGGGAATTGCGGTTTTGTCTGCGTGTTCTTACATTTATATTTATATTTATACTTATTTAGACACCTTTATTGATAGCAGCAACCAAGCAAGGATGTGTGAAACCACAGCTGTATAAAATGAACGGTCATAGCAGAGAATCATACCTTCACATCACTACAGACAGCATTTTATCAATAACCACAGGACTTTTTTTAATGAAAGGGCTCCTGTGAGATCAGAGCTCAGGCCATTTGAATAGTATCCAAGCGCGCTTTGCTATGGACAAGATTAACCGAAGATAAAACAGCTAGTGGGCAACATGGGAAAAAATATATTGTGTCTACTGCAGTACAAATGCAAAGAGGCTATTAGACATAATACACTGCCTGGTTATACTAGACTATTTAAATTTTATGTTATCTCCTTCAGCACTGAGCGGTGGAAAATGTATCAAAGGATCTCTGAGTCGCTGCCCCGTCATCTTTTTAAGGTAGTGTATGATAATAGCGTATAAGCCCTTTCATTGCAGCAGTGACATTCTCCTGAACAAATCGCTTTCACCTCAGATGTGCACTCTAATTCTAGGCACAGAGATGTTTAGCATTGAGGAACTGCCTCCAAGTAATGCAGAGTCTATTAAAACCAATCTGATCACACAGAGTTCAGATCATGGGATGCTGTTATGATAACTGCAGTGTGGCTAACCTCTCTCCTCCATAAAATGCCACAGCACAGGGACTAAGTAATGGATTTATGTAATGTTAGCACTTACTGACATTATAGCGCAGGGGTAACTCCATACCTGTGAAAGTTAAATGAAAGCTTTTGTTTTATTCCCTCGCATCAGAACACTGTGAGGCAAAACGCTCCTGTTTCTTAGGGAACGGTGTGCTAGCTTGAGAAGGAATATGGAGCACAAAGTTGCTGGCGTGTTTTAACAAGGATATTCGCTTCAAAAGATGTTCAAAGTACTGAGTGCGGAAAGAAGATGAAACATTGCTTTAATGAAAGGATGTCTTGGCACTACTACTGAATGGATCATTTCAGTAAAGCTCAAGTGGAACATGCATTAATAAAGTCCTGACCTAAAACAGACTCAGCTTATTTATCTGTCTGTCAGCCTGTTGAGCTATCTGTCTGTTTGGACATGAACCATTGAACTGGACAACTTTGGTGCCACAAAGTTGATGATTCTAGTCAGAAGCTTGTCACAGAAACTACAGCTTATTGGGTCTTGGACGTGTGAGGCAAATTCACTAGTAATCCATCCTAAAGTTGTTGAGACATTTCACTCAAAACCACATATTCAAACCTCATGTGGTGGTGCTAGAAGAAAAGTTAGAAGATCATCAAAGTCAATAGGATCAATCACCTGGGAACCATGAATATCTGCACAAAGGTTTGTGCCTATGCATTCTGTATGTGTTGAGATATTTCACAGGGTAGCTGCTGGTGGCGCTAGAGGGGAAGTCAGGGGCAAAATAATTGGGACACACCTCTTTATTATTGAATTCAGGTATAGTATGGGGCTGTTTATCAGGGCTTGTGTTGGGTCCCTTACTTCCAGTGAAGGGAAATCTTAATGCTTCAGCATACCAAGACATTTTGGACAATGCTGTGCTTCCAACTTTGTGACAACAGTTTGTTGAAGGCCCTTTTCTATTCCAGCATGACTGTGCCCCAGTGCACAAAGCAAAGCTCCATAAAGACATGGTTGGATAAGATTGGTGTGGAAGAACTTGACTGGACCACACAGAGTCCTGACTTCAACCCCATCCAACACCTTTGGGATGAGACTGTTTGCCAGGCCCTTTGGTCCAACATCAGTGCCTGACCTCACAAATGCTCTGCTGCATGAATGGACAACAATTCCCACAGAAACACTCCTTTACACTCTTGTGTAAAGCCTTCCCAGAAGAGTGGAAGCTGTTGTAGCTGCAAAGCTGTCTGTGTATTTAGAATGCAGTTTCATTAAAGTCCCTGTAGGGGGTTACAGTCAGGTGTCCTAATACTTTTATCTATATAGTGTATATTGTCAAGATATTTCTGTTAAGCCAAAAATGTCAAGGATCAACAAGTCAGGATGCTTCATCCATTATACATCGCTTTCATATTTCAGTCTGAGCCAAAGTGGCTGCTGACAGATTAAAATTGCTGTCCCTAGATCCACACTGCTAGCATGGCTAAAAACGTCCCTGTACAGCTAAAGCACTACTCAGTTTCCATAAAACCCTGTATTTCCCAAAGCATATTAGTTAAGTCTGACAACCTCAGACCAGACGTACTTACATTTAAACTGTCAAAGAGAATGATTTTCAGTCTCTGTTGATCAAACTGTTGATTACATTACTTCAGCTTCATTGATTGTGTGCATGATGCCTGATATTACTGAAGTGAAAGCTCTGTGCCCCAGGGAAAGGCAAATGCATTTCTTTATACTGTATATGTAACCCCCGAGCCGTGTTATTTTCAGGTTCTGTCCTGGACAGGGTGTGGGAGTTTTGCTTGCAGGTGGGTGCCTGATAGAGTTGAAGAGGCAGTGAGGAGTGACTGCCCTCTGAGATTGCTGCCTGAAAGATGAAGGATAGGGTGGACAGTAATGTCTGTTCTGTATTTTCTTATTTAGACTTTCAATATATATTTTCAGTGTTCAGTAGTGTTATAATAAGAGAAAGAGCTGCTTTGCTGACAACACTAAACTAACCAAATAATACAGACAAACTCAGCTGTCTCATGCGGTTTTCAGTTTTTGTGAAACTATTTAAAAAGATACAAGAATGAAAACATAACTTTAACAAGACACTGCACTGTGGCTCAGGCTAAACTGGTCTGAGAACGAAATCTACAAGCTGTGGCATGTTGTTGATTTTACAGTGCAGCAGTCGAGCTATTGACAAAAACTAAAGGCACATCGATGGTCTGTATCTAGTTTAGGTTCTGGGTAGTTTTAGAATTTAGATTTTCCATGTGAGCACAAGACTTCAAAGTCTCAGCCAAGGACCAGAGGTGACCAGAGGCCGTTCAGCAGTAATGTGGACAAAATCTCTGTTACTATTTGTTATTCATATCATTGTTGCTTTTATTCTAAGAAACATCCTGGTGTAAGCTATATCAGATAAGCGGAGGACTTTGACTCGTTATTGAAAATCAGTAGCCAGTTTCTGTTCATCTGTGGATCTGCAAAGGGAATTCTAAATTTAGTGGACAGTACAGCTCCAACATTTTTCTCCATTCTCTCAGACTTAACAATTTAAAACCCAGACTGGCTTTCGTCCTAATAAAAATCAAGGTGCTAGGTGATTCTGGCATTGTATCCACTTGACCGCTTGACAGAATAAAAGCAAGTCATTTGGCGCTCCTAATTCTGACTTTAAAATGAAATGTATCTCACTTGATGTACAGCAGCTCCTCAAAGTCTCAATGCCTTGGCGTTCTGTCAACCAACTATGCAACCCACACTGTTTGAGAGTAAATAATAGAAGGACCTGATCCATAACAGGAAATCCACTGAGATGCAGAGGCTGCCATTGCTCTTTGAAACAAAAAAGCATTTAAAACCTACCGTGATCTTAAGAGGTTATGCAGGAAATACTGTATTGGATCTACAAGGCAAATGCAAAAAACCTGAGATTTAAAAAAAAAACCAGCAGACTCCAGCTTTGCCTGCATCCATATAGTAATGAAATGCATGTACTGTATATATCATACAGTACATGCATTTACATTCAGCCTCAAGTGCTGTGTTGTACTTTTGACTAATGCCTTTTTAAGTTTGTGGATGCAAAGCAGATTTTTTTTTGAAGCAATGCTGCGAAAGCCAAGGTTGCACAAGTGGCGGAGAAATCCATCTGCCTCCCCCAAATCACATTCTGACATGTCTCACAGTCAAATCTCCCCCCCAAGGCGTGAGATGAGGGAACATCTTCAATCTAAACCTGGATACAATAGGGCCTGTAAGACACCGCAAAATGGATTGGGAGTGCTAAAACCACAGAAACCTCTGCCGGAAACACGACTTTCTATAAATACAAGATACTCGCCTCAGCTGCCAAGTTCGTTATTTTCTCTCCCTCTTTCTCTCTCTCTCTCTCATGTTGGGCTCTGCAGAGTTATATATACTACATGATCATTCAAACACTGGGCAATTGAAAGAAAAACAGCACAAATAAGAGAAATGAAAGCAGCGGAAGCGTGGTTCTTCTTTTGAAGGAACATCTCTCTCCTGCTCTTCCTCTGAGAGTGGGAGTGGGTTAGGGAAGCCCGGTACCAGGCCCCGATGCTGTTGCTGCTGTTGGTGTGGCAGGTTTCCCGTGCGATCCAAAAATACTTTCACACTCGCCCACTTTGGTCCCCAGCCGCCTGTACTCTTTGGTTCTACAACAGGGATGAGTGAGAATCATATTCAGCTCTCCAGTCGTGAATGCGGAATGCCCCGGTGTTTCTTTAACCATGCCCCCAGACTCCTCCACACACACTGCACTTGCATGGCTCCCACCTTGCCCTCTTCTCTGCTGGATCCATGCTCGCAGCACTCTGACAGTCCGATTCTTGGGCCTGATCCAGCTACTGTACCTGCTGTTACCTAACTGCTTGGACATTTTCAGGAAAAATTCATGCAGAAGAACAGTTTTTTTTCCTGTTTTCTTTTAATGACATTATCTCCTCAACCGATTCAAAAATGATTTGAACTAAAGAATGCCTTCGCTAGTTGACTGCTCGGTAGTAGCAGATAAAATACAAGCATATGGGTTATTTGCTTTAGCAGATACAACAATCATCTTAGACTGAAACTCAATAACATCCACTACAATAAATCACTATCATGCAACATGGGACTAATTGCATGTACTTTTGACCAATACAATGCGTCTACATGTTCTAGTCTCTGACTCATGTGCACCCACACTGACTTCTATTTGTTGCTCTCTCTCTCCGATTCATTGCCACCGCAACACGCATGAAAACATGTGAAGGTTAATATTTAGAAAGCCCTGTTTCCGTCACTGCTTTATCGATGCAGATGCACTCATTACGGGGACATGCAATGCAAACGGATTCAAACAAATACCTAACAGCAGACATGTGAGGAAACAGATGAAGAATGTTAAGAGCTTGCAGCTAACAAAAGTAACTATGGAAACGGCCAGCTCTACATTGCACTAGCTTCCACAGCTCTCTCCAGAAATAAAAACTGTTGGGCTAAGAGCGAATCAGGTAAAGACAAAAGATCCCGGGTGAACCTATTTATAGTGGGCCTTACATAACATACATAGACCTATGTTGGCTGAGGCAAGTTTGGTGCTCAGCAGCAAGCTTCTGGGGGGGCAATGGCAGGGTACAGAGAGCTGGAGATATTGGATCCTGCAGGGTATTTTATAGAAAGACATCAAGTATAAACAGCAATTAGGTCAGTGTGGTTGATGATGCTGATGGCAACTGAATTAAACAGAGGGGAGGAAGGCTTGTTGTTTTGATGTGAGGGAGAACAAACACTGTTACTCTGTCCTGGGAGGGCAGTGATGTCAAAGCCAGAGTTCGGCGAACAACATTAACATTTAGTAAACTAATGAAGATTGACACATTAAACAGTTCAAAGCCACGAGGCTCGAGGAACAAACAAAGACAGGGGAAAAAATGCATACGTCACGAAGAGGTTTAAAACAGTTTGCCCGAAAGCCTTGTTCGTATGTATGGGAGGCAAAAAAGTTGTGTCAGAGCGCGCGCACACACACACACATATTATCATGTGACCTCAGGACAAAACATCTAACGTCTCCAGTGAGATGTTACAAACATACAAGCCCACATACACACAGAAAAACCTGTGTGAGAGCCACAGTAATGCAGGAGCAGTGATCATCTAGAAATACAGCCTGCCACAATATCTTAAATCCAAATTGATCCATTAGCATAATTATCCACTTATACTGCTTTAATTCTAAGTAGCTCTCCATTGTAAGTAAAATGATAGCTAAGCTGTATTCAAAAAGCCTCTTTTCCAGTCACAAATGCCTTATTAATTAGCTCCCTCTAGCAGCAAGTTCCCAGTAATTACATTCAATGCAGGAGCCAGCACTGCATGGGGGGTAGTTCCACCAACTATTAGACAACTTTTTCCATCTTTTTTTTTTTTTTTAATTACTCTGCAGATGTATAATGATTTCCATCATAAAATACATTCGATTCCAACACGGACATTTCCACACGGCAGACACTCCATGTTCACTGCACTCACTGGCCAACTCAACAGTGGTAGGTAATCACAAAATATTCACTATATAGAAGCTCTGATAAGGCTGGGATGATATGCAAATGAATACTCCCTGACTCATCTGTTTATTATGCAGTCACATTAGTTAGCTCTGATGCTGTTTGGCTATTATCCCATCTCACTGTGAAAAAAGGGTCTTGGGTGAGGGGGATGGATTGCGCAGTGAGTGCTTTAGTCACACAGATTGTCCACACTCTTCAAAGAAATAAATGCATTTTCAACTGGAGTTGCATTGAGGGGATGTGGAATCCATTTCCTCCGAGAGAAACAGTGAAAGGCAGAGGATATGGCTCATCTGTGTCCAAATCCCTTGATACCGTGCTTTGCGTTAACAGGTCAAGGGGTCAAATGATGAGCTTGCGTCTCCCACGAAACAGCCTGAAAGCAATCATTGCACACTGAACATCATACGCTAATTTACAACATGTGATTCAGTCAACCCAGTGTTTCACGGTTTTGAAAAATGCTAAAAGGTAAATTGTCAAGATACACACAGGTGATGAATTACAGTGTTTATTCGTGTTGCTACTCATGAGTAGAAAAATTGAGGGACATGCTGCTTCTAATAAATGTGTTGAAACTACCAATCTGTGGCTTCACAGCCTATCTGCTCTTCTGCTAACTGATAGGGGCACTATTTATAGCCATGCAACCTGAATGCACCATGCTAACCCTTCAACTATACAACTGCACATCTAGCCCATTCAAAGGATTCATAACAGTCTGGAGGTTGGAGCCCAGTGGTCATGCACACAGACTGAGAGCTCGTATCAGTGCACTCAGCGCCAGTGTTTTTTATTTGGTGTCAAAGTATTAATAAAAACATTGCCACTGTATGCCCCGGTGTGTGAATGTATGCCAGCGTATGTCAAGGAGTGAAAAGAATTTGCCATCTATGTACTCTCCGTGCCTTTTGATTTTAGCTAGCTAATTAAGCACCTAGTCCTCACAGCAACCGTGCTCCATGGAAACCATGTAAAAAAGCAGACTGACGTCAGCTAGAGGCCTTCGAATGTGCCATCTGACAAAAGAGGACGAGGCTGCAGTACTTAAGGTCACAGTATGTTTTGGCTGACAAAGGTTTGCTGAGATCTATACCGAACACATAAGGAGCTAAAAGTATTTTAATATCAATACTTACATGCAAAATTGCAGTTTGTGCCGATAAGTGGAACAAGTAAGAAGGTAACAATTTTGGCTGCTTGCAATATTGCAAGCAAATCAATCAAATACCTCCCACTGAGTCTGAGGTTAAAATAACCTGACTCTCCACTGCCACTCATTAAATATCACCTCTTTTAGATCTTAGGCTTATTCATTTTTTTGGACCAATATGCACTATAAAGTATCAGTCTATTTTTGGGTGTAGATCTGAGAAATAAATCCCCGATTCCAGGAAAGCTGGGATGCTATGTGAAACATAAATAAAAACAGAATGTAAACATTTGCAACGGTTTTACAAAGTGTTCCTTAGCCCGTGTGGTAATGTCCTTTATTCAACCATGTGTTTCACAAAACAGTGAACAGTTTCATACCCAATTATGTGACGATAATGATAATAACAATAACTTTATTTACATAGCACTTTTCAAAACCCACATTTCCAAAGTGCTTAACAATCATTTAGAAAACAAAAACTACAAATCATATATAAATAGAAAGCAATAAACAAAACATAAATAGACAATTTCTGAGAAAGGTTAAAGATTTAAGATAAAATGTAAAAGAACAGCAAATGAAATTTAAAAAATGATGACAATAAATACAGGAATTTAACAATATAAAACCAATAAGCTAAAGGGAACAGTGAAAAGACAATAAAAAGACAACATCATATAAAAGCTAATCTATAAAAGTGGGTATTGAGAAGTGATTTAAAAGAAGTCACTGACCTTGCAAGCCTCATCTCCTCAGGAAGGTCGTTCCAAAGCCCAGGGGCTCTGAAAGCAAAAGCCCGAACACTTTTAGTCTTTAACCTTGACTTTAGAACGACCAGAAACGCTCCACTCGAGGTGATACTATCACCTGTTACAAATTAACTCATTTACCTGTGAAACATTCCAAACAGGTGTTTGTTTATTTCAATAACTTACACAAATTACACAACTTCCCCAGTCTGTTGTTGCTCCTGTTGCCAACTTCCAACACATGCTGCAGAATAAGTATATGTTTACAAATATCAATGAACATGATAAGGTATATATATATTGTACTTGCACTGTTTTCAATTGTCAAAAATAATTAGCAAATTTTCACATTCTGTTTTATTTAGGTTTTACACAATAGGGTTGTAAAGAAAAAGAAGCCACGGTGGGATTTCATCTGTTGAGAATAATAATAATTCACTAATCTAAGATTATACATACTATATAAAATTGTGAGCAAAGAAAGATTATCATTTTATTTGTGTCAGAATGATTCTTTCAACAGCATCTCGCAAGAAGTGACCAATTACCAATCACCAATTGCAGTGTGAGGCAGCGCCAGGTTCTGAGCCACTACAAACAAACGCATGGTTGAAGGTGTTTTCTGTGTCTTCCATCCAAAGCAGAGGCCAAAAAAGTAAAGTGTGACAACAAAATTATTGAAACCATTTATTGTTCTTAACAAAACATAAATCATGTCACAGTCAATGTTGTATTCCCTGCCAGTCAAATGCTGTGTGTACAAAATATGGCTGCTATTAGGAGCAGTTATTTTAGAAATGATGAACAAGACTGTACAGACTGTATCGTTCTTTTGAAAGACTGATCAAACAACTAAATATCAAAATGAGAACATATGATTTAAGAGAAATGGCACAATATAAAATAATGGCCCTCATTTGTCATGTGAATGCACAACTTGCTGATTTATGCACTTATTTTTCCAGATAAAAACTGACAAATCTTCTAAGAGTTGTTCATATACAACACCACACATACAGTGTGTGAACATGAACTTCCTCTCAGAGATGTGGACCAGCAATTTCCTGCATCTCAGAAGTTCAGTGTGTAGGATTTAGGGGAAGAAATGGAATATAATATTCAGAGTTGTGTTTTCATAGTGAAGTGTATCATCAACTGAAACTAATAATCATTGTGGTTTGTTGTTAAAATGACCATCTTATATCTACAGAGAGAGCACGCCTTCAAAGTCATGTTGCACCACCATGTTTCTACAGTGGCCTAGAACAGACAAGCGCTTGCTCTAGAGAGGGCTTTTCATGCTTTTCACCTTAGCTTACACCATAGGAGATGGTGAGAAGAGGGGTGTTCAGCTGCTTGGATTCTGCAATCACACTGGACCATTAAAGAATAATACTGTATAATCTGAATAATCACCTGTCTTGATTTTCCAAATCAAAATACTGCAGAAGGAAGCAATGGAGTTACATTTGTCTGAAACACAGACAGAGTAATGAGTGAACGAAGATCCTCTGTCCCAAAAGTGAAGCCACTGCGTCAAATCTCGCATTCTGTCTGATGGCCAGCAGGGGGAGACTCCATTGATTGCAGAAATAATTTGATTGTACGCAAGCTTATGAGAAAATGACCCTACCTCTCGCTTGACTACATCAGTAAACACTTTCTTGCTAGTTTCAAGTCTTCTTCAATACAGCATGATGTTCATTTTGTAAATGATGGTCCCATTTAGAGTGAATTAGACAATAAAGCAGGATAGGCTTCTGGATGTGGCAACTTTTTAAGTGGCAAGTCGCTACCACATGATGTCCTTGGGTTCTTGGCAAGATCCGGTCAGGACAGAGGCACAGCAATGCATATCCTCCCCTACTCCACCCTCTCGTCCAAATATGGTCGCTTCTTGTTTCAAAAGAACTGAGACGGCGAAGGCCATAATGCCAACTCAAAGCTTCAGGAGTTCTTTAAGTGCTTTCTGTATGCATCTCAAATATATAACTTAAGCACACACACAGACAGGGTAGCTGCACTTATGCTTGTTTGAAATTGCCCTTGAGAGAATATCTGTGTGAAACCTGTCATTTTAATTAAAGGTTAAATGTGATAATGTGATCATAAATAGCTATTTTTCCAGCTGGATCTTTCAATTCAAGTGCTTCAATGGCTAGGAAAGTTTCATCAACCAGACAAGACATTTTACTTTATCTTAACCCCTGAACAAGCTGTTGTTTCAATAGCATCCAGATAAATGAAGGCCAAAATCTTAGACAACATGAGATGAAATCTACAGTATCAGTACTGTTCAGCCATCATTAATACTGTCAGGGCTGACCAGCCGGTGAAGGGGTGGCTTCCTTGGCCCCTGCCAGTGCTATCATTGTACTGTTCCCAGATATACCCTGTTTCAACATACTGTCTATAAACATTACTGATAATGTTAGTCCTGAGTTCCTCATAGAGAGCAGCTGCCTTCTCTTGGTATGGCCCTTCTATGTTGCTATAGTGGTGCAGAGCTCTGACTGCCAAGTAGTTGATGTTGATCCATATCGGTCCCCTCCAGTAGGGGGCATCGTGTTCTGTGTTTCGCTTCATATATAGTGGATCGGCCTTAGAGAGTGAACGCAGGCCATAGGGCGTCCACAGCTTATTGGAGTCTCTCATGTCACGGAAGATATGTTCTAGTTTGGGCGAGTCTGGTGTAAGAATGTGCAGTAAAAAAGGGAACAGGCTAACATAACCCAAAGCATTAACATACTGGCGCTTGGGGGCTCGGCGGACTGAGCGCACAAGGCGTGTCATAGGGAACTGATGACGTGGCTGTCCAGGGGGCACATACACCTTCTCCTGCTGCAAGGACACTGCCTGTGTGTGGTTCCCAAAGTCACTGAAAGCACGAAGTTGTTCTGACCAGTGGAGCTCATTCAGGAGGTTGTTGTCACTGAGCACTTGGTGGGTGAGTTCATAGTCCTGATGGGGCTCACCAAGAAGTCGGGCTATACTTGCCATGGTGCCTGAGGACAAGGCCATCCAGCAGTGCAAATCCACATGGCGCTCATCTGCTGATGGATGTGAAGCCCGGGGGTAGTCGTCCAGCCCAGAAGTCAGGGTCTTGGGATTGAGGAAAACATTAGTGTCCTTGTCGCGTCCACGCCAGCGGTAAGAGTTGGGTAAGGGCCCTGTCTGCGTGGTGTTGTACCATTCAAACCAGGTTTTCAGTCTGGGAAAGAGCCGTCGGAGAAAAGGCAAGGTTGGTTCAGATTCTACCTTCTCTGGATTCGAGGAAAGCTGTTCAATAAGTTCCTGAAGAGCTAAGAAAAGAGTAGGTGGGTTGGCATTCTCATTGTGTTGAACTACAAACTCAGCTGGGACTTTACTCCGAGACTCGTCTCCCAGGATCTGCTCACGGGGGATCCAGCCCTCGATATTGATGAGGTCTATCCAGTGGGCAATAGCCTCTCTTGTTACCTGGGGATCCCATTTGCTCAGCAGCAGCTGGTGAAAGCCTTCATCCCAAAGAAACCCTCTGGGAAAGAAAGAGCGTGACGGTACAGCAGTGAATAAAGCGCCAGCAGGGTACAAGAGCGGGTATTCATTGTAGACTGACTGCACCACTGACTGGCCATAGAAGTAGCCAATTCCACCCAACATGTTGCTCAGTGCTGCCTTGCCAAACTTTATATGCGCCTGGCTAAACCTTTTGCTCTCAAGGCCAAAAGTCTTCTCAAATTTTGCATCAAACTCAGCCTTCCTCTTCTCCAGCTCCTGAGTCATGACAGAGCCCACGAGTTGGTTGGGACGGTTGTGGAAGCTCCCAGACTCAAACAACACTTCAATCTGGAACGGCATCTGGACGGTCACCTGGTGAACCACAAAGTCACTTTCTTTCCTCACATCAGCGGGCTTTTGCTGGTTTTGGTGGTGAGGGGGCTTGTAGGTGTCTACAGCTATGTAATGTCTCTTCTCACCAGAAGGAGGACTGTAGACAAACCTGCGGTTCAGACTGTGCTTCACGATGTCAGTCAACTTCTCCAAGCCAGGAGAGACAGTCTGAAGATAGTTGTAACTAATAAGAAAAAAGGAGGAGGCAACTGTTAACCCTGCATTTTCAAAATCTATGAAATCAAAGCAGAAACACAAACTTGAAAGCACTTTATACCGAGTTACTGACGCACAACTGATTTTAACTACAGTAGCTGATGTTTGTGAAGCCTTAGCACAGTGTGTCATATCCTGAAAGAAGAGCATGGTGTAAGCCTTAGCAGTCCCTTTTCTACTGTGCATGCTGTACGAGTGACTCAGAGGTTAAGCGACCGGCCACAGCCAAAAAAAAAACAAAAAATCAAACTTTAAGCTCCCACTTTCTCTTCATCATCCACCTCCCAAAAATAAATCATAATTCAGACAATTCTCATCATTTCTGTCAGTGCATACTGTACCTTTCTATTTGCTATGCTGGTCTTCTCTGTCCCTCATGAAAGTGTGAAATATTGCTGCTCCCTGTGAGTGTTGTTAGCAGAGCGTCCTGATCTCCTCAATACAAAAAAATACTGCAACGACAGTTCTTCTGAAGGCGGATAAACACCTTCACTGATTAAATGACACCTGTGCCACTTCAAAGGAACAGAGCCCTTATGGAAAAGGGTTTTTGCTTTTGCTGCCATCTAGTGGTTGGATATTCTTTTCAGCAGTACAAAATGACATTACTGCTGAGTATCAACCCAAGGCCGCACACCTGATACTGGGAATCAAGAGTGTCACAGGCTTCAAATCTCAGGGTCATTCGACAATTCTTTTCTTTTATAGTCACATCACACTTTAAATCACAACATGCATGCATTTGGATGCATGTTACTTGGATCTTTTGCTTGTATGCAGTTTAAATGGTCACCGTCCCCAATTGTTATAATGACAATGTCCTTTTACCTTTTTATGACAGTTTACCTATATACAGTTTTGCCTACCCTCAGTGACTGATTATTCAACCATTTTAATCAGCACTACAAAACATAACTTTTTATTCTGTTCATTAAAAAATATTTACTTAAACAAAGCCTTTGTGCCAATTGTCAAAGGCAATTCCTAATTAGCATCTTCTTTGCTGCATATCTTTAATCCTGACTGAACTGAGCACTGGGAGTCATTTTACAGTCTCTTCCCTCCAGCTTTCCGCGTTAGTAATCACTGCTGTTGCTGCTGACTTCCTCATAACTTCTGTATTAATGTATTTACCTGGCATATTTAGCACTGGATAATTCCCCCGTAACTGGCTTTCTGAAGGTGATTTTAAAGTTTCCAAGCTCCTCTGAGAAACCAGTGATGGATGCAAGGCGGTTTCTCTCCTCGACGTGAGCCTCCAGCGAGCCCTGTGTGTCTGCTGCAGCGTAAAACATCAGGGAGATGACTGGCGCTTGAGGGGCAGAGCTCTGCTGGGCAAAAACAGAAATCATTAAACATAAGCAATAATGGCAACTGTTTGGCAAAATTTAAATACGAAAGGTACATCTTTGCCACGCAAAATACATTTGGGATACATGAAGCAACCTTCTGGACAAAACGCTGAATGGACAGACAGTACTCACATGCTGTTTGGCAGTGATCCTCCAGGTCCAGTCTCCTCCATGATCCCCTCCCAACCTCTTGACAAACTCTGTGGTTAGTGTGAAGTCATTGTCTCGGATTTCCTGGACGCCAAAGGTGAGCCCGTCATGCATCAGCCACCCATAACCTTGCAAACGATCCCCTTGCTCACAAGTGTGCCTCAGGTTTACATCCATGTCAGAAAACTGACGCATCCACATCATGCCTAGGGAGATTTAATCATCAATGCAAGTCCAGTTTGTTGCACAAGACAAAGGATGTACAAATACATCATTTGGAAAGCAACAGCTTCAAGCAGAAGGTAAGGCCTAAAACTTCCTGGCTACATGCAGTATGTTACCAACCTACTGGGTTTTAAAAACTGCAGTTCTTAGTTACCGCTTGTTACGCAGTATTTGAAAATGTAGTTCAGTTTGTGCTGTCAATGAATTAACAATACTGGTCATCCAAATTGGACGACAGGGTTTACAGAAATAGGAATTGAAATATTTTGTAAAAGCAAACAATTAAACATTAAAAGGAAAATCCACTCTCAAACCAGTATTGTATATATTTAGTATCAGCTTATTGCAATTCATTGAAGCTATATGATGAGTGAAATATTCAAACTCATGACTGAGGTTTTTTATGGCTGCCCCACTCCATAAAACGGAGAGGATATAGTTTTCTATGCTTCATTTGATATGTGACCTGATCTATTTAGTATCTGTAGAAACTTAAAGGTCTTTGCAAGAATTTGAAATTGCACTTGTGGTTTTAAACTCATTAGTGTTAATCTGAATGAACAATGCTCCTCAACCTGCTTCATCGCCATAGCCAATAAATCCATAATATGGACTTGTTATCATATTATATGCTGTATATCAATGTAATTTGATGTATATTAGGATATTTATTTCTGTCCATACATGACCCATATCTCCAACATGAGGATTGTGACAGTGACCCAGGAGGTATGCATCCATTATTTATTGTCTTGGTGTCCTCTAACAAGTTCGAATAACAGAGAATCACAAATTAAATCTATAAAATATTTCATTAAAAAGTTACTTTGGTTTGGATTTTTCTCTAAACTGTTCCGCCACACATTCACTTATCAGATTTCCACTGAATGTGTCACCCTACCTGTCACAATCGATCTGGGACTCCTGGTTTTCATCCCAAAGTAAACCTGAGGCCTGTATGAACCCCAGAACCTCTCCGGGGAAACCTTGGCACTGCTGCTGTTCGCATCCAGGACAGGAGGTGACGGGTGCAAGGTCACCACCCGTTTGGCCAGGCTGGACCGCATGTACAGAGCATAAAAGAACCAAATCAGGCTGAATATGCAGAGGCCAATGGAGATGTTGATGAAGACTTTGCCAATGTCAACTTTCTTTTTCTTCTCTTTGCGGTGAAGTGCAGAGGGCTTCTCATCTTTCCTTGGAGGGGGAGCAGCTTCACCAGTCACCACCCTCTTCCTCTGCCTGCCCATCCTGCCCTTCTGAAGCTGCAGAAAACCAGAGAGGGCAGGAAGCTGTTTTTATCCGTGCAGCAGTGTCAGGCAAACTGGAAGTTAACTGGAGGTTAGTTAGTTAGGTTAGGTTAGTTTCAAAAAGCGCCTTCTCCTGCACAGTCTTAGAAATGTGAACCTTTTCTGCGCATGTATCAACAAATAAAGTATAAGTTGCACAAAAGCGTAGAACATCTCCCAGCATGAAGTTAGTAGAATTAAGTTCAGACACCACTAGAGCTGCAACAATTAGTTTATTACGCAATTAGTCAATAAAATGAAAATTAGCTGCCCACTATTTTGACAATTGATTCATTTTTTAAGTGATCATCAAAGCAAAAATACCATGAATGATAGCAAATGAAGAGTCTCTGTTAGACAGTAAAGGAAGGACTGCTGTTCAGACAAAAGATGTGATTTTTGACATTTTATAGAATAAACAACAAATAGTTAGCAAAATAATAGTTAAATTGGTAATGAAAGTTATTATTAGTTGCAGCCCGAGATACACACAACACAAATGAGGTGGATAAAATAGAAGAAACACCACCCAGTATACACCTCTGTAAATCATTTCAACAAAATCTGAGAATTTTAACTTTGGTGAAGGAGGTCTGGTTTAGTGCGGGGCTGTAAGGTTGCTAGACAGCATGGGTTTAAGCTAACGCTGTGTACACAAAGGAGAGCAGTTTTCAGAGCCAAGGCAGCAGAAACTGCTAGTACTACTGCAGTATAGCATAATTATAACAACACATCAAATTAAAATCATCGTGGTGAATCTTGTAGGAGCCGCCTGTAACATACGTTCACGTCATCTCAGACTAAAGACAAAAAAAAGAGATGTAGCTGCAGGTATGTTCACGTTAACCTTACAAAGGCTTAAAGTCATTATTTCATGAATTAAACTCAGCTTCAAGCTCAAACGGCGACCGCAGACACCTGTTTTCGCGACAACAGCTTCAGTTGCTTATTCGTCACTACGCCCCAGCAATGCAACGTTGCCTGCAAGGCTGCACGCTAGTTAATGTCGTAATGCTAACATTAGTTTTCAGCCACACCGACCGGCTTGTCGCGATACAATGCGGTTTTGATTAGTCATGAACGAGTTAAATACGGAGACAATTCGTAGTTGTGGCTTAATGTTCAGTGAGCAAATGATTACCAACCTGTCAAATTAGCAACTTCTCAGCGGCTCATTATCCGTTGCTAGCTTACTAGCCACTTCCTGGTTATAGCTCGTTTTCAATGACGTGTACTCCGCTCTGAGTGTACGTGAGTGGCGTCATCGGTCACCTCGTTCCGTGCTCATCATGCTGCTAAATACGATCAATATTTCTACAAATACGCAAGAAAGGGGGGAAAAAAATACAAATACGACACTGTAGAGGGAAAAATGTCATTTTATTGAAATATATAATATGGACTTCTTGTGTAGAGGCAGTGTGTCGTGAACAGTTTGCTGATCCAAAATAAATCAATAGTACAAATATGACTATAGGAATACAAAACATCAACATTACGCCCTCTATTTGACAGTGGGCAGCTGCATGCATGAATGAGTTTGTCCTGCCAATTCTCCAAATATTAACCATTTAACATAAATTCCCTCAACCGGTTATTTACACTGTAGGCGTAAAGAAGCTGTGCTATGAAGACACATAACCAAGTATCTTAGATGTACCATAGATGGGATCAAGAGTCAAAGCCTTGGGAGAAAAAATGATTAAAAAAAAAAATAAATCCAACCTTTGGCTTCACACTGTATCTCCGTTACAGGTTTAAGTTAACGTTCTTACACCTGGCCTGACCATTAGTGACAGAGGATTATGAGAAATGAGTGTCAAAACAAGATGCAAATGAAAGATGAACAAAAGTGACTGATGTACATCACTACTCCGCTTCCTCCTGGTTACAACAACACTGGTTGTCATGAAGAAAAAAAAAAAAAAGAACAATATAATCTTTCTTCTTAGAATGAAAGATCTATTTCTGAGTCAAAATAACTTTGGTAAACATGGAAAAACTGAGAGAGACAAAATAAAATAAAATAAAAAATAAAAGTCTGAATGCTCATTAAGTCCTCTGCCAACAAAAGCTGGTCTGGATAGCAGATTAAGTCTGCTCTCTGCAGGAGGTCTGGCTTTCTATTGTAAATGTTAAAGGTCCAGAGACAGTGTGAGCTGTAGATTCATTAATTGCAAGAAAAGCCAGAGTGCTTGAAATAGTATTTTTTTTTCCTTGTTTATATTTTCTTTTTATTATTTTTATACATTTCTTTTTTTACACATCCCAATTTATTTTCATTTTTCAAAAAAATAGCCTCCAAAGTGTATTTGCCCAAATGCAAATTTCAAATAAACACCCAAACAATGCCAAAACCCTTCTTGTTTTGACTGCTTTACAAAGTGAACATAAGGCCTCAGAGACCAAGAACCAAAGGAAAAAACACAAACAAAATACTTTTCATTAAGGATCAGCAGCCACTTTGCCCAGAAGCTACAAAGCATGTTGTCCTTGAAGTTACTTTCAATCTTTCTGTTGAGCTAAATTACCAAGTGCTCACCGACTGCGCAGTATGCCGTCTTGTAAGTGCTGTTGTCATTTAGAGCATGTTCCACGAAAAAAACGAAAAAGAAACAGAGATGGCAACATGAGAAGTAAAGCAAGAAAACGAACACCCCGATTCATATCCCACACTCCCCAGTCTGTCCCGTCGTCTCTCTGCCGCTCTGACTTGAATTATTCTTGAGAAACAGGTACAAAGATCGAGGCGAGAGGGCCGCATCTTACGCAGAAATAAAGAATATTCTTACAAAAAAAAAAAAGTGAAAAAACTGTGATTAACAAGATGAAGGGAACTGAGCGCCTCTTCAGTTTACTTTCACCGAACGTCAACGCTGGTTTGTGTAACGACAACAAGAGAGGAACAAGGAAACTTCAGGCTGCCAGCACGTTCGGTTTCAGGGAAAACATGCTGGAGCGAAAACCGGGTGAAAGAACCTGTAGCCACCCTCCTCCTCCTCCTCTTCCTCCTCTGCTGCTGCTGCTGCTGCTGCTCTTCCTCTCGTGGATTAGTTCTTGATCACTCCACCATCGCCTTCGCTTACAAAACGCTTCCGCCCCCTAGTGGAGGAAACACAGCATGAGAGACGTGTCAGTGTAAGGTTGGTTTATTCACAATACTAAAGATTAATTCTGGTTATATTTTATGTTTCTTTCTATTTCTTAACAAACCCTGTGAAAATACCAAAATCTAAACCGTTTCGTCAGGTTACTCCTCCGTTCCAAAGAGCTCCACTGCTGCCCCCCACCCCCCAAAAAACACATCAAAGCACCAACACATTTTCACAGGGTGACATTAACCCCATTAATCATTATCAACATGGGCGCTGTAGTTTACTATGAGTCAATACCACACACACCATCCTGTCATTGTTAACACAAAAATAAGTATTAATCCACGGCTGAAAATAGTCCCCCAAGTGCACTTCCTGCGCAGAAGTTGGCCTGATGCTGGTGAGGAAATCCGAAAACATTAAGAGGAAAATCTAACAAATTGCTGGTTTTGGTGTTTTGATGGGATTTGTTGGCAATGAGGGAAATCTAAAAGAACGACAGCAGGTAACTATTAATTACGTGAGGGCGAGAAGGAAAGAGGAAAACACTACTTTCATTTTCACTGGTGCATTAATGGCCAACTAACCTGGAGGGACAGGCATCCCTCAGCTGTTTGGTGATGACAGACTCCTGGTAGCACAGGTCCACAAAGGTCTCCATAATGGAGTGAGCATGCGGGACATCGAGGTTGATCTCAGGGAGCTCGTCATAGACACGCTGGAAGCCCTACACGGAGAAGAGAACAGACGACAGTGTTGAATGAACGCATTAACTGTCATAAAATAGTGTCTTTATAAATACAGAGAAACTGTAAACTGACCCTGTTCATCTGATCCACAGTGATGAGGCCTGTTTTCCAGAAAGACTTCAGCAGTTTTATAATCATATGACTGGCAGCGTCTCCTTTGGACTCCAGCACCATCACGACAGCCTGGAAAGCGATCACGATAAAACATGTGTGTCAGAGAGAGGAGTGTGTTGCCGTCATCTGATAATTAAGTCAAATGTGATCAGAGTCAACAAGTAAGATCTAATGTGTGAGCAGCACACTTCACCACATGGTGGCAGTGTTTGCCATTTCACAAAACAGAGCTGAGAAGGCAAAGTACCCCAACACTTAAAAAAAAAAACCCCAAAAACAAAAATTGTTTAATTTATAAAAAAAAAAAGAAATAAAAAAAATGTATATATAGTATATATTTTTATAAAACATTGTGGTTATTAGAAAAAAATCTTAAGAGACTAAAAGCAGAAAAAGTCCAGCTGGGTAAGACTTTCTGAATGTGCAGCATATGTGAAAGCAGTAAAGAAAAAGTAAAAATAAGTAAGTCTTTACAGCAGTAAAGACAAAAGTTTCACTTCCACTGTGCACACAAAAAAACTATCAAAACCCAATCAGGCATTTCATAACCCATTTTTACCTACAAAAGTAGATGTAACAGAAGAAAGTGTGGCATCACAAAGGTATACACACATACATATTCAGCCCTTTCCTGTGTGCAACTCTCACTAAGCAATTACCTTTTTATGGAGGACAAATGGCTCCATATTAGGCAACGTGATTCAGACTTTTGGATAGATTTATTTGGACAGATTACTAATACAAGTAATGCAAATGAGAAATTGTCTCTGCCAGACACACACTGTCCTTGGCAGTAAATAAAAAAAACGATGGAAACCCGTTTTTCTAACAAAGTTCACATGCATCACTAAGAAAAAAACAACTTTCCTTCTGTGCTACATTTTACTTGTCTCCTGTTGTCATAATATGGAGAGAACATAAATTTCTGACATTATCTCTGAAAACTTGAGACTTTTTTTTTTGATTATTCTGTATCTTATTCACTTCATTTATGGGTTTGCTTTGTCTAATGTTTCTGCACTGCAGTGTTTTATTGGTCTTTGTTTTTGCGTGTTTGTTTTCTGAGTAATTTTGTGCAAGAGAGACACAATCGCATCAAGCCGCTAATACCTCATAAACCAGCTCATGGTGGAAGTGTGGGACTTCCAGGTCCCGCAGACAGTGCTCTGCCTCCGACACGTCTCCTGATATCAGGTACTCCTTGAGCAGGAGGTTCATCTGGAACAAGGAGACACACACACACACACGAATAAAGCAGCTCTGTTGCTGAGATTTCTGTGTGCAACCGCAGCAGGAATGAAGTCAGACCTGTAACTATTGTCCCTGGAGGGAGTTGTCCATCCTGTCAAATGTCATAAATTTAAACTTTGGCTTGAACAGATGGACAGACACATTCATTTTCTGGTTCTTTATGTTAGAAATAATAAAAAAATAAGTTTATTTATCCAAGACAAACCTTTATATGTTTTAACGCACCGTGGATTAGCAACAGGTTTGAAGTTCACAGGGACAAAATTTGCAGGACTGAACACAGTCAGAGCCGAACAGAGAGTTCAATAACACCTGAAAGCCTCTTTAAAAGTATTTCATGAAGCCACTCTATACAGAACATTTAACCCGACTTCCTTGGCAAATGAAAATTTGGCAGACATGTCTGATGTATCAAAGTCGGTTAGAAAAACAAACATTTCTTCCTGTTTGGAGCTGTGCTCAAGTCTTTTAGCCTTTGCTTCTTTTGCTGGCATTACTTGGTTACATCACTCTCGCTGCTGAGCTGCAGACACACACACAAACACACACTCCGACGACCATTTTGTTTAAAATTTACTCATACAATTACTCATGCCACTTGAGATTTGAGAGGCGTGTGACTGATGCAATAAGTTCAAGACCCTCAAAGCTGGACCAACACTGTGGGTTTTAAAAATCACTAAGCTGGGGAAACGTGTGGTCGTCTGAGCATCGAGTGGAGGATGTGATGTGGCGGCGACAGGGGAGAGGACGAAGGAACTGAGAGGATCAGAAGAGGCTACGAGCGAGAGCACAACGATCGAGTGAATCAGAGAGAGCGGCGAGGGAAGGAGGCCTTGTGCCTCATACAACCCGGCGTGTTCCCACCCTGAGGCTGCACACAACCAGGCAGGAAATCAGAACTGGACAGGAGTGCCAGCAGGGCCGAGGGCTACTGAGGATTCCAAAACGCAGGATACTCTGTCATTTCTAGACATGCATAAAATCCCTTAAAATGTTGCATAACTCTTAACAATTTACAAGATGTGCACTTGAAACTCCCACACCACCCACACCCACATTAGCATGAAAAATTGCAGGGAGGGAAAAAAAAACCAAAAAAAAACAAAATCAAGATGACGGAACAATAATTGCAAACAAAAACATGAATCAAAAGCACATGGCATGCAAGCGTGAGCATTTAACAAGCGCGCATGTGTCGACTTTAGTTCAAGTCCAGGGTGTGTTTGTGTGTGTCAGCCACTCCCCATGCCATCGGTTTTGCAATTCCTGTTTCTCAGGGCAGAGAAAGTGCTCTGCTGACACAGCAAAACAGCAGAGGCTTTGCCCGCCACATGCATTCCTGCCTCCTGTTTACGTGTGACATAAAGGAAAAGGCTCCTGACCTCTTTGCAATAGTCCACCCGTCTGACTTGAGCTTACCTCTTTGATGAGATGTTTGACGGGTCTCAGGCCTCCGCCCACACCCCACACGTTATCAAGACGAACCATCTCCCTCTTCATGCTCAGCAGTACTGCAGCGCGGTCTAGAGCCACTCTGAGATACAAACAAAATGATGTTTTTCGGCATGAAAATGGGTAAGAGTGTGACCATTTAGTCTAATTTGTTTGAGAAAAAAAAAAGCCATGGCTAGAGTGAGCACAGAGGTCCAAAAATACTAAGACAACACCATAACACAGATGTTATTAGTAGATACAAGCGGGAGAGAAGGAAAGTCAAAGAGGGTTGTGTCTGTTGCGGCTGCGTCTGTAACCAGCAGTCAGCACAGAAATGTAAAATTCCCTTCACATGTTTGTTTTTAAGAACCTAAAGAGGCTTTACAGGTTGCTGACGGACAAGCTGCTGTGTGTGCATCTTCATTTTGCCTGTCTGGGCTCACCTGGCGTGCTCACAGTCCACTTTGCCCTTGTAACAGTCCAGGAAAGACATGGGGAGGATGTGGTCCGCTATGGCTCTGGCTATGAACTGGCCCAACATCTGCATGACATTAGACAAAACGCGGTTTACAACAGCATCACTTATTTTCATTTTTTTATACACTCCAATAAGTACAGCAATAACCACAAAGTAAATGTGAAACTTCACAAAAGGATTAATAGATTTCACCCCTGAATCCAGCTATGAAGTCTGATCCATTCCTGCACACAACACAAACTCGCACAAACAGAAATGCGTGGATGTCAGCGTTTACCTGCGGAGCCTCCGGTGTGTCCAGTATGAGGTCTGGCAGCTCTTTGAGCATCTTGTCGAAGGCTCGGGCCATGTCACTCTGTGACAGCAGCTTGCCCGACAGATCAGACAGCAGGCGGGAGGTCAGCTCTCTGTGGCTGGCCTTGCCTTCCAGGGCCAGGGACACGGCCAGGGAGGAGAACTCGTACTTATGTGGGCCCAAGTTTAGCCCCTTCAGCAGCAACTGACAGGAGGGAGGACAACATGAACTGTAACTACAATGTAACTGGAGCTTGCAGAACTGTGTCGTCTAACCAGCACTGATCTTATGATCTTGGCAAAAAAAACATTATTTGGTTAATCGCCTACCTGGACCTCTTTTGTGTCTCCGTGTTCAAAGTACTCCTGTACGATCGGGTTGACCATTTTTTCCAGTTCCTTCTCATCAACCTCTGGCACAACTGTTGCGTAAACTGTGTCTCCCTGTGCAGGAACAAACACATAATCAGTCAAGTAAATTCATCCACGCACACACAACAAAATTCATGCATCATCAAGTTTTTACAATCTGTCATATATTCCCACATCCCTCTATTTTGATGATTAACTGTGATACTTCAAAAATTAAATATTGTTATCATGTAAATAATAAAGCACAGATGTTCTGTTTATCTTTTTGGTCACGATACTCATCCAGTGAGAATCTGATAAGGCAGCCCTAATCACCACTGAGGTTTATTTAAAAATGTCTCTTACTGAATGTAAAGAACATCAGATGAAAACAGCCCAAGCTAAACTCTCAGGTGAAGTTTTACTTTATCTGGACAACAAAAGTAAGCATAATCCTGGCATTAAAGCTGGCTTTTCATATCCTGTATGATGAGTGTAAAGAAAAAATTGCTTGAATGTCTTCCCCTCTTCCGATAAGCCCAAGTTCTTATAACAGGAAAACTAATACTGGCATAAAGAATGATTTTAGCCAAAAGTCCAGAGCTCTGATTCACCTTCCTGTTTCTGCTCATGTTCCTTAAAGTGACCGTTGAATGCAGAGGATGATGGAAGAGAACCAAAACAAGAAGTAACAAGTGCCAAGTACAGACAAAAAAGAACGAACATGCAGTCAACATTTCAGCAGAGGTTTGTCTCAACATGCCAATTATAACTAAACCAAGGATTGGTCAAAAGAAAACAAAGGGGAATGCTCAAGTCGGTTTTTAGACTTTCCCCAAGGACAGGATAACCTTTACCACACAGGGATCCTTCATCCGTCTGATTCACTAGGCACCGTCTGCACTCGCCCCGGGTGTCTTTCGTCACCACTCTGATCCAGTTCCCTGTTAAAACACTGACCTCTTTCTGCTGCGCTCCTGCGCCGTTCAAGGCCAAAATCACACCGGCTTTTGTGAGCAGTTCCCCGAATCGTTATCGACTTCATACAGACAGAAGCTCAATTCCCACTTCGCAAGTCAGTCAGCATGACCATGACGGGAGTCGAACTTTCCGCACAACACCAAGCGTTTGCTTGATAACAGGGTCAAAGACTGAAAACGCTAGTGATTGTGATGGGACGGAGCCACCTGGATGAGTCATGTGAGGGGGTGGTTTTTAAATGAGCTGTGGCCAAATCATGTGGACGTTCTGATATAAAACAGCGTTTCTCAACAGATCAATAATCCTGTAGATTTTATTTTTTTAAAGCCATCTGAGAGAGTACAACTCATCATGTAGAGAGCGCTGCACTGTATAGCTCGTTTCAGAGCGCACCGAACGTGGACGATCGTTATCGTGTTCGGGTGCGAATCCCAGTCTGGGCCCTTCTGTGTGGAGTTTGCATGTTCTCCCTGTGCCCGCGTGGGTTTTCTCCGGGTACTCCGGTTTCCTCCCACAATCCCAAAAACATGTCCTGTTCTGCATTGCCCTTAGGTGTGAGTGTGTTTGGGGAAGTCTGTCTTTGTGTGTCCACGGTGAACCCTGCCTCTCGCCCGCCGTCAGCTGAGACAGGCTTCAGAGCCCCCATGACCCCGCACGGATAAGCCGTATAGCAAACGGACGGATGGATGGATGGACGTGTTTCAGCATCAGTACTTCGACATCAGCACGTTTGCTTGACACAAGACATAAAAGCTGTCATCCACCGCGCCACAGCTTTGATCAGCGGGCCTCAGCGGGAACAAAAAGCTGCTCCACACAACAGGTCAGACCAACAACAACTGTGATGAACCAACCTCTGCTGGTGACGCGCTTTCGTCTGCGGCAAAAACACCGCAGAGTGTGCGAGTGTGTGTGAAAGATAACGCAGATAACGCGAACAAATAAAGGATCAGCTTCCACTGTGCCAAAGAGAATAAAGCTTCTCTTTTAAAAACTACACAATTCATTGATTCGAAGTTTGAATGAAAATTTATCTGCAGCCAATTTTATTAATTCCTTTTTTTGATTATTATTATTTATTTGTTATTTTTCCAGACTAAAACAAAATTTTCCTTGCACAATACAATTTTTAACTTTTTAAATGCCACGTTGGAATAAAAATTTTATAGATCCCATGAATAGTCAGTTAAATGGAGGAAATAACAGATTAATCAATATTGGAAAATAACTGCTGGTTGCAGGCTGACTTTAATGATCGTCATAATGTACACAAGTTTTTAGATTACACTGCAAAATTCACAACTTTTTCCCATTTTTTTTCATTTTCACTGTAACATATCTTTGTAACTAAAAAAAAAAATCCTCATTTCCTGCCAATCTGTCTAATGAAGACAAAGTCCAAACTCTTTTTGGTAAATATGCATATTCGTTCATATGAACCGCCCCAAAATCCACACACTCACCTGAGCCGATTCATCGTAGTTGGGGTCCCGAACATCAGGCTCCTCGTCTTCATAAACCATCCCAGCAGCCCCCCAAACTCCTTTACCACCTGCCCCACCTGCAGGCAGACAACCACAAAGCCAAACCTTAAAGACGTGCAATCGGATCTCCAACCAAATTACATTACTACTGTCAAAAATCAGCACACAGAAATCTTTTCTCTCAACTTCACACATATGCTGATTACACTAACAAACGTTTCCATTAATGTGTGCTCGCCCTTTTCAATCTGGTAGCTGAGGTTATAGCCGGTCGTCCGTTTACTTACACCAAAACATGTGTGCTCACTGTTACTGACTGATCGAGAAAAGCGCTCGCGTCTTCAGCGCTAAGTTTGACTTTTCTTGAGCTGCAAATGAATTTTCTGAAAGCCGCAAACACTAATGTAGCTCAAACTGACCTTTTTTGGGCAGGCCTCGGCCTTTGCCCGTCCTGGATTTGCGGTCGTTGGCGTTGACTTTGCCCTTCGGACTGTGTGGGTCGCCTCCCGCCAAGTCTCCCGACTCTGAGAAGGACTCGCTGGTCGAGTTGCGGGACGAGGACTTGCGCAGGCGACGCTTTGCTTTGGCTTTGAGCCGCGCCTCGTGCAGAGCTTTCTCCTGAGGCGTCCAGTTGCCGTTCACCTCCGCCTCGTTCAACGCGTCTTCGTCACCGCTGTAGGGATGGTCAGCCTCGGCCAGGTTGTCTTCCAAAGAGAACATCCCTGTGGGTCAGGAAATCAGAACAGCTGGAGGCTGTCAGTGATGCACTTTGGAATCCACACACAAATTACTAGAGACATCACTGGTGCATTATATGGCTAAAAGGAAGTGAACCGCAACAGTTTGGGGGAAGATACGACAATGCCACTCCCTCTGTCCAATCAGAATTCACTCCTGAATGTCGTATTAAAAAAAATGTCTATAGGAAGTTCAAGTACAAAATTATTATTGTAACAACTACAAGTAGACCGACTAATTATGCAGAATGGTCCATTTCAAAATATATAATTATCGATACACTTATGTGTTTACCACTCTAATGTTGCAGCAGCTGGTAAACGGGGAGTAAAAGTATAAAGCAATATTAAATGGAAACACACGAGTAAACATAAAAGTACCGCAAAATTGTGCTCAAGTGGAAAACAAAAGCAAACGTACTCCGTAATACTTTAGGTGATCCAGAGGAAGACTTGATCTTAACACTTTACACTTGTGGTTTGAGTATTACTGACGTATTTTTACTGCAGTGGAAAAAAAACTTTAAACCTAACAAGGTTTACACAGTCAATCTGGTCAACCTGCTTTCTCTGCACAGTGTTGTACTTTATGTAGCATACGTTAGTTTATTTAGTATGTTTAGTATTATTTTTTCTACTTTTGACTAACTGACACTGCTGTAATGGGCTACTGGTGCTTGAATTTCCCCTCGGGATCAATAAAGTATCTATCTACCTATCTATCTATCTAGGTAAACATCTGCAATCAAGTCCCAATCATGTATTCTTTTTGGTGAAAGTACATGCATATTACTGCAGTACATGAACAAATAAGCGACCCAGACGACAGTGACACATTGCATGTTTGTCTTTATTGTTTGGTTTTGATTTATATGCAAAGCGAAAGCCACAGACGACGTTGGTGCGTTCAGCAAACCACACGAACACCTCAACTCGACGGCAACAGCGGATCGACGTTTCCTGACTGCGCTACATCCACCTCCGTATCTCATGGTCATGTTTTGCACATGGAGCCAAAGGTCACGCAACACCCACAACATAAACATGAGAAGACGGCAGAACAAATCCACGCATGCATTCCTGTGACACTCACCAGCTCTATTAGTAGCCATAAAGTGGGTCAAAGTGTAATGTAACTCAATATGCTATTCTTCAGTGGGTGTAAAGAAAATACTGTAGTTGAGAAAAGAAAAAAAGAAAAAAGTCTGCTCAGGTTGCTTCTTCTAGAGACGACAACAACAACAACAACAATGACAGGGACTGGAGTCCTCCTGCAGGCATGGAGGGAGGGAGGGAGGGAGGGAGCAAAGAGGAACACATGCTGGAGAAATGCTGACGCTAGGTTTTTTTTTTTTATTCCATTCCCCCCCCATCTTCTCGCGATCAGTACGTAGCAGCTACAGTGGACCTGACTACATATGGCATGGTTGGGTCCACGACTGGTCACATGACAGGGCTGGACGAGAGCGGGGGGGGGCAGGAGGAGGAGAAATGTCTGAGGGTGTAATGAATACTTCCACGGGCCCCAAATGGCAATTTGAGGACTTATGGCCCTATAGATTACAGGACATGTAGAAAACACACAGAGGGAGGAGAAAACGTCCAAGCCGCAGATAAAACTAACAACCTAAAAAAGCAGCAGCAGCAGTCTGCGTGCTGCAAATGGCAAAAAAAAAAAACTCTTATAAAAATAGTGGAGTTGTCATGCTTCTTGCGCAGAAAAGAAAAAAAACAAAATTCAGGAGATATCAGACAGAGAGTTCATGAGTGTGGATAATAAAAGAAAAGAAGCACCTTTGAGCACAGAAGGACATCTCCCTGAATTAAGCTGTTGTAGTAGGAGCAGCACCACACCCTTCCAACTCTGTAAACAGCCGACCATGTGTCTCCTCCTCCTCCTCCTCCTTCCCTCCAGGAGGCCACAGGGCCTGCAAGCTCTGTATATTAGGAGTTAACCAATGGCGGCATGCCAAACACACAACCGGCCAATTGGAAAAGGGGGGGGGGGGGGGGGGGGTTTAAAAAAAAATAAAGGGAAGCCAGAAAAAGTTGGTGCCATTTGCCAAGAGTTGCAAAACAAACCTATCAAAATGCAGCCAGCAGAGACCATTTGCCTCTGTAATGCAGAACTTTAATCTTCAACAAAACAAAAAAAAAGGTGGGTTTGTGTGTCGCCATCACAGTCCCACAAAGCTGCAGCAACAAACTGAATCAGCTGCCTTTAACTCTGCCCGACACCAAAGCGAACACCAAACCACACAACACCGTCGTGATGGTTTTTCAAAAACCGCCCACATGCAGTTTATCGGTTTTTGTTCGTGCAGCCAGTGCAGACCAACAGAGGACCTCTGGCCTACATGCTGCGTGGGAGCTTTCACAGAGTCAACGCGCTTCAGGTCGCTACACAGCAGCGGCGTTCATGAATGAGCAGGAGGTCAGCGGAGTAGAGCTCTCACATTCCTCATAGGTTAATACTGTAAATGTAACTGAAGGTACTGGTAAACGTGTTTGCATTCATGCAGAAGACAATTCTCTGAGCACTTCTTGAAAGGGACAGTTTCCCTGAAGAGCTTGTTTGGCTTGTGGTGCTCAAAGAGCCTAAATAAATGAATAAATAAATACATTTGAAAAATCCAGCAGCAATGATGAGCCTTGCTGACCATCGTCTTTGAGATACGAAAAAGGCTTCGACACAACTGTGGCCGGGAGGTAAACACCTGAATCGTCTGCATATTCAAAATTTTGGAGGAGCAGATGTAATTTATTTTTCAACTAGGCAATCCAACTTTTTTGAGGGAAAAAAACCAAATTAGACACACAAAAAAAATATCAATCGAAGTGCAGGATCTTCACATGAAGATTTGCTTTGATTCAGTCAGTTTTAGCAAAAACTGCATTGTAACAGATACGCTGCTACACACCGAAGAATACCAGTGTGAACTAATTTAACTTGTGATGACACTTCAGTGGAAAGTGTTTACAGTAAAAAGGCAGCAGCGAGCGATCTAACCCGCACAGACCAACAGATTTGTCCGTTTGTAAGCACAAAGTGGTTTCACACAAGCACTGAGGTAAAAGCAGCACGTTAGGGACAGCTTGTTGTTGTTGTTTTAAAGGTTAAATGAGACTTTGAACATTAATATTGCAGAAAAAAATCTAAGTGCTATGTGAAGATGAAACAGAACCTTAGCAGAAAATGACATTTGTGTGGGTGTGGGTGTGTGTTGTAACCCAAGCTTATCTGTTCTTTGTTATGGTCTCAGTCTGGTCCAGACCATGTAAGAAACTACCTGTCCTCCCTGAGTCCATTTTCAACATGGCAGCCGGGTCACAAACTCTCTCACATTACAGCTTAAACGGCAAAATACAACAAAAGTTTCTGAAAAGATCCGAGTGTCAGTTGCACGTCTACCTCTACCTCAGAAACACAACAGCGGCGCCGCTGCAGCTCGGACTGGACTCGCTTTACAATCTCAGCTGAACATCCTGGCTACAATAAACCTCAAGCGAGTAAGAAAACAACAATTCTCTATGAACCCAAGCAAGGAAGGAGATAAGCAAAAACATGTGTGATGACCTCCATAACGATAAGGGGACAAAAAGAAAACAGCCCTGATGCATGTGGTCCTGTGGCCGTTATCCATCAGAGGAGAGGAGGGCGTGGACGTCCCAGGGAGTTTAACCGCCGTTTCGCTTAATGAGAAGAGGCCCGAGCAGAAATCGACTTCAAGGCACGCTCCGGACACATCTTCTCCTCAACTTGTGTGCATATGCTGATTTTTGTTTAAATACACAAACGGCAACAACAGAGACCGAGTCGGTGGCCATATTTGGGCTGCAAGTAAAAGCACAAGGGTCGCCGTTTTGGACCCGATGATGTGACTCTCGGTTTTTATTAATGCAGACAGAGAGAAATAAAGGACTTCATTTAACGGAGTAGTACTGGTGTACTTTTTGCTTCCTGAGTCATTCTCTGTACCAGCTGCACACAGCAACAACACAGATAAAATACACAGGAAAGATTAGATAAATTCCCCAAGTCACTTGGTCTTCCCCCCACTCACAAAATCAGCCAACAGCCTCCACTGTTGCACAGTAACACACTACTTTGCTCGGGTGGTGATGGACTTAATGCAAGCGGATGGTGTGCGCAAACATGTTTTCATGAACGTATGTGGGTGGTGGTGGTGGTGTCGTTGAACAAAGAGAGAGAGGGGAATGACCATAGCATAATGTGTACTCAGCGGGCCACGAACAGATCTGGCTTGACATTTATGGCCGCGGGTTTCTTCCGCAATGCTCTTAACGCGTGTGTCGTTGCGTAAATGTTCTCACAGGTGTGTGGGGGGGGGACACGCAGGATTTAAATCTGCACCTACGGGATGTTTATCACAATACAAACCTGCCCTGCGTTGCCTCAAAAGCTCCTCAAGGGCTAACAGAACATCTGCGGTGAAACGTTGTTTTGATATGTTGATAAGTCACCAGTACTGATTTGGCATCTGTCCTACATCAAGTCGAAATACTCCTCCCAACAATAAAAAAACATCAGACAACAATCTGAGTTGTTTTGCAATATTTTGCTTCTAAAGGCAAAAGAAAACCTACCAAGCCAACCTACTGGTTAAGGCTGTAAGATGCAGCATAAAAAGCTCCAACGCGATGGGATGTGACTTTTGAGCCCAGATCACTTTGTCAAAGCATCATTTCCAACATCGAGAACATTGACGCTCAACAAGCTTGGCGGTTTTAGAATCATTTGGCTGCTGGTCGGGCTATTTTAAGACATTTCTTCTGGTAACTTACCAGTAATCTGGCTGATTAATTGATAAACTGTAATAACTAACCACTATGCCAAAACAGGAAGGTGACTTGATCTTTGAGAAGATTCCCTTGTGATAACAATTCAGATTCTGCATATTGTTCAGTTCAGTATCCAGACTGACCCACAAAGTGTCCCAGGAGTGTGTGCCCACCCCCCTGCCTCCCTTCCTTCCTCCCTCCCTCATTTTAATCTGTGCCAACACAGACAATAGACTCTTTGACAGGGGAGTGTGACCACCTCATTAACGGGGGCTGCTCTGTCAGGCGTGCCTGACCCTCCTCCAGGAAAATAAAGTGCTGGTCATGTTCACGCAGGACGGTCCATCCGTACACCGAGGCATCTCACACACAAACAAACACGGACCTACCAGAACATACCACGTGGTGTCTCGCGTGCGCTGATTTACATCCGTGACACTTCAAAGTGAACGTCGCAGAGCAAATCGAGCTTTAATGGGGTTTTTGGGAGGGTTAAACGCTCATCACACTTGCGAAATCTCGCCTTTAACACATCATTTTTAAGCGGCCGAATACATTTCCACTTACTTACTTATGTAAGATTTAAACTCACAACATTGCAACGAGATTATGTAAGAACCTATTGGTTCTTATGGTGGGCCATACGTGTCGACGTCATCGCTCAGGGAGAGCGAGGAAAGCGCGAGACCCCGTGTGCCACGAGCTACTATGAGATGATCTTTAAAGCGCGTGGTGTTAGGAAAACGCGGTCGGGATAGAGACAGGAAAAGGTCAACAAAAAAAGGCGCTGCCCAAGATGGTCGCAAAATCAAAACAGCATCTGGTTGTCAACGAGGAAACTGACAGCGGCGGCGTCGCGCTCGTCAAAAACATAATTTCATGCAGGAAAAGGGAAGTGCAACACTGGGCCATCTGAAACACACGACAGCAGCTAAAAGACAGGCTGACGCAAAACGTGTTCACGAGTAAAGTGATTGAGGAAGCACAACCAATAACATCGTGTCATTCTAGACAAAAAGAAACCAGGAACCAAGACAAGTCGATCCTGCTCCTACGCAGAACGAAAACACACGGGAAAGAAACGTCCTCCAGTGTATCAAAACGCACTCAGACTCAAACTGCCCCGATGTTGTGTACGCCTGACAAAGCGGAAGTAAGCATTTTGGCCTCGTCCAATCAGAAACGCGTAAAGGGTTAAACGTAAGAGCAGTACAACAATAAACACCGTGTCGAAGCTCGTTCATTAAAACAGTACGTGACAAAACACACAAATCGAGCTCGGTCCTGGCCGCGTCCGCGTGCGGGGACTGTCGCGCCAGCGCTCCGCGTGCGGTCTGCTTTTAACGCAGCACATGGTGTAGCATGGCTAGCGCTTGCAGCCCATCCCATGCAGGGACAATGGATCGGGGAAGAGCACGCCAGCAGGCCCAGCATGCATGCACTTTGCACCGATGTACACAACACAAAACAAAGCTGAAAGCCTTTACTCACCGTCGGCCTGGGGAGCGGCGGACCACGAATCCACTTCAGTCGCCATGACGCTCTCCAAATGGTCGATTTAAAATAAAAAAAAAATCCCCCTGTCGAGCAACAAAACCTCTGCAAGCTAAACGTCTGCAGAACAAACTGTTCAGTGTAACTCAAGTCTTTTGACAAGCTGGCGAAGGGAGGAAACCGGATTCTTGACCCCCCCCCTTTTTTTCTGTGCTGCACGGTATCAGCTGAAGAAAACACACACAAAAATATTAGTCAAATTAAACAACAAAAAGAGTAGAATTGCTAAAGCGTAAAGAATATAAAGATCTCACACTCTTCTCAGCGTTTACGGCTGGGAAGAGTAAAAAAAAAATAAAATAAAATAAAATAACAAGAGTGAAGGCTGGAGAAGAAAGCAGGTTAACTACAGTGAGGGCATGTCAAACAAACCAGCCTGCAAGATAAACAGTTTTTAACTTCGCAGTGGCGAGCCGAGCGGAGTCACGTGGGGCAGGGAACACGGATGAGGAGTGGTCAGCTGAGGGGGTGGGTACCGGTCTAGTCTGACCAATCACAGAGCAGGATAAACCAGCCTACTGTAAGACGGGGCGATATAGAACAAAAAAAAACAAAAGTTCAAGTTTCTTGTTTGAATTATCTAATTAATTATTCTTAAAAGTTGGTTGTAATTGAGTATCTTACCATTAAAGCTTTATCACATCGGATGGTATCAATTACAGGTTCAGACAATATATGACAGCCCAAATATAACTTTTAATTGCAGTCATTCCGTGTTCTGTAAATCGTTTTGTGGGGACTGATGAAAAAGCAGAGGTTGCTGGATGAATGGGAAACTATTGATCCTCCTTCAGATCTTTTGTTTCTTGTGGATTTTATTGATTCAACAGCAAATTATTTTTGTGTGACGTGTCGACTTGTAGGGGGGTTGAGATGCCCATAGTTTCATCACCGCATTTAAGTATTTTTGTCATTCAAATTCACACCACTAGATGGTGCTAATGTGCAGCTTAGTTACTGCATACAGGTGACCCTGGTGTTCAGCAGCATGACACACTATCTCCTTACAGAAATGCCTGCAAACACATGCTAACAAACATCTCAGGTTTGTGATAATCAGGAAAAATCAACCGATCGGTCCACATTAAGGCCAAGTTGCATCCGCTGTGTAGGAGCCATTAAGTTTTGTGTTTGGTGTTTAAGAGTAATGCGGATGTTTATGTTATGTGTCTGGTTAGGTTTGTGGTTTTGGCCCCTAGATGGCAATGATATGCTTGTCTGCACAGGAAGTGGGAAGCCATGGGTCACAGGTAAGGTGGGGTTAAGTAAGGTGCCACAGGTGTGAATTATTTAGTGGAAAGGAGAGCACATGGGAAAAGGACACACAGCTTTTACCGTGACAGTGATTCACAACATTTTTGAATTTCCTTTATTTTTCATAATTGATTCCACCACCAATTCACTAGATATCATCCTTATCAATAAGATCAACCCGTTTTTTGTCATCTGCCATACTCAACACCTTCAATAAATGGAAACGGCTCTATTCAAAGGCAAGTTGTTTGGACCTTCTTTGGATGACTGCATTTTTGGACACGAGTTAAAACTCCCTTAAACCCAAGCCGCAGGTGACTCATTTTTTGCTTTGATAGTCACCACACACTGTTTGTGTGCAAGCTGTGTGGGTTTTCTAGGCTGTGTGGTTTGCTTTTGTGCTAATTTAAGATAAAGAAGGGCTTCAAAACATACAAGAAGACACGTCTCACAATTAGGTAATAAAGCAGGTTCCATCTTTAGGTCCTTGAAGGGCTCATTTCAAAGAGAATTTTCAATCACATAAGCACAAACCAGTTGATATTCATTTATTTCTGGAGCTCTTGTGTCTCCTCTCCAAAGTTTGATGGAGGCTGGACAATTTCCCACTTTGCCTAGTCATGGTAATAATTAACAATATTTCTAGTGAACTTTTCCTGAACTTTTTTTGCCAGATGCTGCAATTGTCACTGCTGATATGTGATGCTGTAAGAGAGACACAATCAAAGGTTTCACACTCATTTTTTTTTATTTATTTATTTTTTTTTAGTGGTTTACTCCTGAAAAGATGAAGCTTTCAGATCAATTTGTAGCCTGATGATTTATCCCGAGTCACAGTGACAGCTGCTCCTTCCCTGCTTGAAGAAGTTTTGTATAATCAAAGCCGAATACTGCTGTATCCCCGGCAGCTGAAGCCACACGTGTGCATAATGTTTACAAAAGCGCAGACATGTTATTTGGTAGCACTTGTTAGCATTTATTTCGACACAAAATCCACAGTTTTTGTTGAATAAAGTAGAGCAGATATCAGTGACCAACGTGGTAGAATCCCAATAAGCATCAAGGAGAAAACTTCAAATGGAAGAAATTCAAATACAATCCCACCTTTTGGAAAAAAAACAAAAACAAAAAAAAAGCACCTGGATACGAGCAAACAAACAAGGCTTTAAAAAACGTGAGAGTATCTCATGGTTTGGATTTCACATCAGAGTATGCATCAGAGACCTCTAGGCTATACACCAAGATACAAAATAAACTTGATATTCGTGATGACGCAAAAATGCTTGGATATTTATACTGACACATATCATGTTAACAAATACCAACAACGATCAACTTTGGCCTCATAATTAGCGCCGATGTTTTAACACCACGACAAACACGGCTGACGATAACTCCCCCACACATGCGCACGACACAGTGAAGAGCTGCAGGTAGAATTGCACAAGGATACCCTCAAAGAACACCACATTTTGTAGTAATATTAATCTGATCTACTTCACACACAATCACTTATAGATACTTCTGTAAATCCCGCTGTCTCATAGCTGCAGGAGCAAAAGGAGAACACTCAAACAGTCTTGAGTTATCCTGAATCAACATGGTTTGACGACTTGTTTGGTTTTTTTGTTGTTGTTGTTCGTTGTTGTTGTTGTTTCCTGGCAAACGAGTTCAGTCGCACCATTGCGGGCTCTGTGTTTCTTTTTTTTCTCAATTCTTCAATTCTTGGCATTACAAAATAAAGTCAGTACAAATATAGAGTAAAATACTATCTTGTTAAGGAGAAGAGAACAGTCCTTTGCAGTCAAAACTCAGCGAGGTAACAGTCTTATATCAGGCCTTGGCCTTCGGTGACGATGAGGGTAAAGTTTGGGCTTTTTGTCTGTACAAGCCAGCTGTTTGACAAGGCAAATGAAAAGATCAGATCAGTTTGGTTCAGTGGAAATCAGAGTTGGGGGGAAAACTAGCCTGTTTGTGCCTCATCTTGTGTATTACCATCTTTGAATTACCTCTTTGGGTCACTTAACAACACTCTCAAAATCCTCAAGGACCATTTTTATCCCTCTAGATAAACAAATATTCAATCTGCTTTGAGTTTTTATCTCTTCTTAAGTTCTGACATTATTTACTCCAAAAGTAACCTTCATGTTTACAGTAAAATTCATCAGTTACAGACAAAACACGTACTGTCATGATTAAATAATCATAATGTCCCCTTTTCCAGAGGTTATCAAATGTAAACACATCCAAACTGAACAGCCATTTGATTTTTAACCTTTTAAACTTAATTTATTAACTTAACTAATTAATCATCATAGTGATAAGATAACGGGAGTCAACCTCCCACTTCGCCAGAATCACGCCGCTCGCTTTTTTGTTTTCCTCCCGAGTGTTTTTGGACGTGCATAAATAAAACGTAACATATGATTCAGGGCTGAATACATTTGTAAGAAGCTACAAACAACAGGAAGGTAAATCAATACAGAAAATGCAACGAATGATTGACAAATGGAGCAAGGACATGCATTATTTCCAGCCGGCATCTTTATTGAACAACTTTGGACTTTTCTTAAAAAACCTTTTCTATCATGCAGTGGAAGATTGTGGTTTTTAAGCGATCGGAGTCACTGGAGAATCTGGAAATCTTCGGAACAGCGTGGTCCGTTATTTATTTTTCAGACACACGGATGCTAAGCTCTGTGACCCGAATGTGACGGTAAAACACGAGAGGCACAAACTGGGGCTGCGATAAAACCAGATGATCTGAGTTTGCACTTGGGAGAAACCTTAAGCCAAAGGCATTTAAAATGCATTGTTATGTACAATCAAGGGCCTCTGCCCAGCACAGCTCACGGATCAGTTATAAAGAGGTAAATGTATTTTTCACAACAGTTAATTTCCTATCAACCAGCATTAACTAGAGTAAGGAAAAAAGTGTGAATACTATTGCTAAATACTATTTTTGCAAGTCTCACATGTACTACATACTGTGTATAATAGAAAGAGACTGCTAAGCACTGCTAGAAAATGTTGGCCCATTTGATGTACAAGTATACGAATTTACAGAAATCACACACACACACACACGCGCGCACACACACTCCCACATAGCAGCAGTAAACTACAGAACGCCTAACTGAAAGACTAATTTCGTCCAGGAATCATATACTTTGACAAACAGTCATAAGCTAGAACTAATGAGGAAAATCACAACTGTCTATTGTTAGGCCAAAAAATGTACAGTAGCCAAAAGGCTTTCGTCTTGCTGAGTTCAGAGGTTGAACAGTCTCCCTCAGAGCATCAGCCACCTCTGAGACACACCTGTGAGTCACCGCAAAAGAGCTCTGAGATGATCGGACGATGTCGCCAAAACCTTCATAACCCAAACCTGTTCGCGTTGCCTATTAAGGTACACACAGACACACACAGGACCTGTCTGTGACAAATAAAGGTGTTACTAAGCTGAACCGAGACAACGTTTTGTTTTCGTTTTTTTCCACAGAACTATAAATGAGTTGAAAGCTTTGCCTTCAGCCTTTAGAAAATAAGGTCGGCTTTGCAGGGAGCCAAGGACACGGCGAAGTGGCCTCCAGTCAGCGAACTGCAGAGACGTTTGTCTCGAGACACACATGTACAAAAATGTGACTTTGAGACATTCTTTCTTTTTAAATCTTGTCCTACATCTTATAGAGCGAACGTGTGTGCTGTTCCCACTTCTAAAACCGGGAAGGAAAAAGCATCAATCAAGCGCATCGACCTCACAGTCCGCCTGCTGAGGCAGAGACTGACCTCTAATGACGGACACAGCGGACAGGCAACCAACAGGATCAACCAGGACACATTTAAAAGCATGTCAACTCTCAGAAGTGAGCACACGTTTAGCCGCAGCAATAATAAAACAGGCATGATGCCAACTGCGACTTTAAAGTCTCACTTCGTACATTTATACGCCTCTGCGTAATTCGACTCAAAGAGACATCACAACGGGCACTTCACGTCAGCTTTGTCTTCTCAAAGCTCGCACTTGGCTGGACACTCTTAAAGAGGTTTTCAGTCAATCCATAAAAATTCTCCATAAACAAGACAGTGAAGTTTTGCTTTTTTTCTTCTTCTGCTTCTTCTTTTTTTTGCGATGCATAACCTTTTACATTCATTATCAGTGACGAGATTAGGCTCAAAGTTTCTGCCTTGTAAAAACTCAACAGTTCGTCCATGGAGGAAAACAGATTTATGCTGCCTTGCAAAAACTGGCAACGACCAACCAGGACCATCTTCAAACACTTTAAATCCAAAGTCAAACAGTCTACACGGCAAAATCATGTTAACAGTCTGAAACAACGCATAATCGCAGTACTGTCGTAAAGCTTTGCCACCTACATATTCTAAATCAATGTCTGCACCCCATTTTCCTTTAGGGAGCAACATAAGACACAATGTATAAAACACAAGCTTCTTGAATCAGTCACAATAGTTGCCTTCTCTGTTTTCTCTGATGAACAGAGGGAAGTAGGCTGGTGAAAGCAAAGATCCACCCCATGACGAAAAATCTGCATCTGCGGTCCAACCAGGCGTTCAATACTTGTGACCCATTTCAGAAGTCTGATCGAGCTGCTCATTCGAAAATTAACTGTTCGGCGATTTAAGTTGTGATATACATGTACTCATGTTTATTCTGTTCGAGAAGACGTCGGTTAAAAATAAAGAGCCTCGCTCATGTTTACCGCCTGGGATGTTGTGAGTCGTCTTCTACATTAAGCAGTGGTTCCCAACGTTTTTGCTGCATGACCCCTTAAAATGAAAGAATATTTGCATATGTCACTGTGAGCAGCTCCAGAGATTGATTTCCGCCTCTCAGGATTGTTTCATTTGAATGCCCAAAGAGGGAAAACAATGCATAATTTCACATAAAAACATCAGGAAATTAGCATGCAATTTTGTATAGCAGATGACGTTTTTCTTCATTCTTAACCCCCCCTTACATGGGTCTTGATCCCCCCAAGCTGGGAACCACTTTCTATGTGGGATTTCATTTCAAAGAGCAAAACTGTTTTCTTTTCTTTTTAACAATGTTGTGCCACGCAGAGAGAGAAAAGTGAGATGAAAAGTAAACAGTAGAGGAATTTAGGGATGCTGACACAAAGCCACTGGTAAAAAAAGAACATTTCATTAGCATTTTCACCACTTTAGAGAAGCAGGATAAGCCTTCTCCTGAACCGCAAATAAATCAACTGCAAAACAGGACTTTCAGGTGTCGGCTTATGTTGGAGTTTCTCATTTGAAGTAGAATACAGAGAAAACAAGAGGATCCATTACTCGACCAGTCCCTCTGCTCGCAACCACTACAGTAAGACCCACAAGACTTTTCTTCAGTGATTCTAGTTTTCACCTACTAGTCTTGATCTACGAGGATGCTACTGAGCATAAATGTGTCACTTTTTCCACTGTTTCACTACAACTCCATGGCCGTCAGCTTAAGAGGACTCCACAGCGAGGACGCCCTCGCCTGCCTTCTGCAGGACGCTGGAGGATGAGGAGACGTGGTCACGCTGCTCGCCGCAGTCGTCCAGGAGAGGTGACTGAGCAGCACGGAGGGAACAGTCCACGCTGTCATGCAGTACCCTCTCCGCCTCCTTTAGAGCCTCTTTGCCTCCTTTACCAAAATGCCCCTTCTGCCGCTCTTCTTCTTCTCTCTTCACGTGGCAGCGACATACCTCGATGCCTGAGTCACCCGTTAGGCGTCGATGTCGGAAATGATCCTCTTCTTCTTCTTCTTCTTCCTCTTCGTCTTCTTTTTCTCCTTTTTGATCCTCTTTGTTGTTGCAGTGCGTGAAAACGGACACATCTGAGGAGAAGAGAGCCTGCTTAGGGGTCGACAGAGTGGGCTTTAAGGTTGTACCGCAAGGCGAAACCCCTTCTTCTTTCTCTTTCTGAAAGGCCGTGGCTCCGAGTGGGTCTGAGAGGACAAGAGGATGGACTTGACCTTGAGGAAGGGAAGATAACAGAATGAGGGGAGAAAGTGGGAGACGAGAAGGGTGTGAGGGACGAGAGTGCAAAGGAAGAGACAGCGGTGGAGCTAAAGGTGAGACTCCCTCGCTGCCATTAGAGGACCGTCTTTGTACGGGTATGACATCTGGAGTGACTGCAGGTATAACATCTGGTGGAACTTGTGATGGAGGAGAAGGTGAAGGAGTTGGAGCGAAACTGGCAACCCTTGGCATGACAACACAGTCGCCCCCCGCTTCGCTGGGTGTGGAGAGGTGGCTGCTGTCATATGTTTCGTCTGTCACCTGGACAGAGAAGGAGGTGCTGCAGGGGGAGGTGAGGGAGCACGACTCGCAGGAGCAGCTGGTGTAGTTGTCAGAGCTCTGGGAGGAAGTCAGGCCACTGGGACCGGGACCTGGGCCGAGATAGGGAGGGCATGGGTGGCGGTGATGGTGATGATGTGGGTAAGCGGAGCTAGGACCCCCCATGGCACCTCCCTGCAGGGCAAAGACGGAGCTGTAAGGTGGGGGAGGGGTACTGGGCTGCGCCGCCACCTCTTCATAGGAGGGCAACTTGAAGGAGGCCAGAAAACCTGTGATGAAAGAAATATCATACATCAGCTGGAATGTGCAGTCTGCTACTTGTTATTAGATATTCTGTGGACACCTGACCATTACTCCAACAGGGACTTTAATGACATCACATTCTAAATACACAGACAACTTTACAGCTTTAACAGATTCTACTCTTCTTGGAAGGGTTTCCACAAGGTTTTGGAGTGTTGTTGAAACATTTGCCCATTCATGCAGTAGAGCATTTGTAAACTCAGGTACTGATGTTGGACCAAAAGGCCTGGATTGAAATCTCTGTTCCGGTTCATCTCTAAGATGTCGGATTGGGTTGACGTCAGGACTCTTTGTGGGATAGTCAAGTTTTTCCACACCAAACTCATCCAACCATGTCTTTATGGAGCTTTGCTTTGTGCACTGGGACACAGTCATGCTGGAATAGAAAAGGGCCTTCAACAAACTGTTACCAGAAAGTTGGAAGCACAGCATTGTCCACAATGTCTTGGAATGCTGAAGCATTAAGATTTCCCTTCACTGAAAGTAAGAGGCCGAGCCCAACCCCTGATAAACATCCCCATACCACATCTGAATTCAATAATAAAGAGGTCTGTCTCAGTACTTTTGTCTATATAGTGTAGCATGTGCTACAATTTTAGCTCACAACCAGGAACAAACAGGTGGAGCAAAATGAGGGTCACAAGTAAAAATTAAAAACACTTTTCCTGACAATTAGTGATAATGGATCAGCACTGCACCTGAAACACAAATTTGTGTTCTTAACTTTTATTTGCAGCCCGGATTTAGAAATAAATCAACATTTTTCTTAATGGTTTACTGATTGTTTTACTCAGTTTAATTAATATTCCTGCTGTCGTTACTTTACTCCATGCGTTGTGATGTTGCTTAATAAGTGTAGATGACAGCTTTGACCATAATATGTACTGTAAACTCAATGTGTGAAATAAAATAACAAAAACATACTGAGGTCCAGCATTGAGGAAGGGTAGTTGCAGGCTCCGTTATAGGCAATCAGATTGATCTCCCTCTGTCTTTGCTGCTGTTGGATCCTCAGCTTGGCCCGGCGGTGGCGGTAAGCACAGAAACAGCTGAAGAGGATCAGCACCGTCCACAGCAGCCAGAACCCTGCAGAAAACAGGAAATTAACCCAACATGAACACACCATTCAAGTTTTGCGCTGTTATCCAAAATAACATCTCAGGTTACATAGAGATATGCTTTAAACCTACAGCAATGGTATTTTTTGGATATTTTATTTCATTAAACACAAATCATTCATGTTTTACGTTACTGCTGTTCATTTTCCAAAGCAAACCCTGAGATTTTAGATTTATTTTCCAGCTTTGGTTACATTCATTTGAAGATGATATCAACTTTCAGACAACATCTTTGTGGCAGGTAAAAAGAATTTGATTCTTTTGAATTTCGTATCGTGTATATTTTGAAAAGGTGGCTCATTTAAGCATAGTTCGTGATTTCAGCGTTTTTTAGCAGCAAAGAAATCTTTTGATATCAACCTAAGCATGTACTTAACCTATAACGTTATAGAGGTCCACTCTTTTATGAACATGTCATCAGACAAGGAAAAAGTACAGATTTAGATGTTATTTCAATGTGATTTTTAAGATCAAATTTCAAATTTAACATTGCAACGTGTCGCCATGAACAGCTGTTTGGTGCCCCCTAGTGTTCATTTCAAATCTTATACCATGATCGTGTATTTTAGTTTGAATTTGGTTTAATTAAAATTAAACAGATGACATGTCAGGGGGGAGGGGAAAAGCACATGAAGAGCTGTACCTCAACATTACAATGCAAAATAAAGTCAAGTAGTGACAGTTTACGCCTTTTTAAACATGTTCTTTATAACTTAAACAGAAACATCTTTTAACCAAATGAGAAAAAAAAAGCTCTGTGTTTTTCTTTTCAAAAACTGATCTCTGCAAGTGAAATGAATGGGAATGACCACAACTGAATTAGCCTGAAAATAAGACATGAGGTGATGTGGAAAACATCCACCTTTGAGTTTCCTGGTCAGATTCTTTTCACATGAAGCAGCTTGTCTGCATTTCTGGTTCCACGCATCCAGTTAATACAACAGAAACCCATTCACAAGGTGAGCCAAAATACTTCAATAACCTGATCCTAAAGTTAAATGATAGTAATTAAAGTAAACATTTTTGTATCCAGACCAGGCAGGACTGCATGATTACTGTCACAAAGTGCAGACTTGGACTCGGGTCCTTGTCCCCAGTCACTCGGTCAGTTGACTCACACCACAGTTCGTAATAGTAGGTACAGCAGCCTGTCTCTCCGCAGCAGTGCCCTGTTTCACACAGGTAACCGGGATTGTTGTTTACTCCAGGACAATACTTGGGACTGACAACAGGCCGGCTACCGGAGCCCCCGTGATGCTTCACCACCTAGTGGACGAAACACAGCATTACATATTAGCACGGTAAAAATAGTGTAAACTGGAGAGACAGCTGTAACGGTTAGTGCAAAAGTTCGTTCTTGACCAGCGCAGAAGTAGTAAAATGCTCTTCACTTTAAGTTAAACTATGTAGGATTTCCCTGAAAAAAAAAAAAGCATACAGACTCCTACAAAAGTAGTCCCCCCTGCAGGGCCCCCCCGCCTGGATTTTCTTACGTTCTCAATCTTTTGCTGTTTGGGATGTTTCTGGGCATCAGCGAATCTGGAGAAAGATGGCTGATTGTTTAGTCTCATTCCAAATATCATCATCAAACATTATGCCACCACAGACCTAAAGCATCTGTAGACTCAACAAACAACTACCTTTCCCCCTTACTGCACCAAGTCCATCTGCTGTGCTTACAAACACCAACAGGCAAATCCTGCATCCGGCATTTAAGGTCCACTCTTCAGTTTTTGTTTTTTTTTTTTTTTTAAATCAGAAGATAAGATCAGGACAGAACAGGAAGCCTTGACATCTGACACCAGTCGTTGAACTAAGACAGGAGTTATAATCTCCCTTTACACAACCAGTCGTTATTCTCTTGACTGAATTTCCATATTTAAATCATGCGATAACAACCGAACCGCCTCCCTGACAACTGAGAAAAGTCTGAAAGTAAAAGTAGGCATCTGAAAGTAGATGAATCTTAAAACTTACTTACTTGTTTTTTACATTTATATTATGTTTTTTGATAATTAGATTATGATGACATTTTAGAGTAAAACTAGCATTTATTTAGAGTCACATTTCTGATCAGCTGACAAATTTAAGTCCAACATTCACTTCTCTTGTGTTTCAGCTCTGGTCTCCACCAACTCCTCAGATAAATGTCTGGTTCTTTAGGTGCTAAATGCGCTACTATGCTACTATGTCTGCTGTTTGGTGATGTGCAACAGGTTTATCGGAGCTTTTTGCTGAATAAAGTGGCCTACAGCGACTATCAAGTCAGTGCAAGACAAACCTTAATTGGTTCCCAGCAGAGAAATTCAGCTGTTACTTTGGCACAAGAACAACAATAAGTACAAAGAAATCAGGAAAGTAAAAGAAATAAATAAGAAGTATATAAAACTAAAATAAGAATAGAATAAAAATAGAAAGCCTGATACCAAAACAGTGAGCTGAAAGACACTAAAATTCCCACTGTTAATGTAAAAATATTGATTAAGGCGGCTGTGAGATTATTTTGCTCGATGACAGTGTGACAGTGTGTTTGTCTGCAGCTACATGTGAAGGTTAAATTTAAAGAAAAAACACCTCACACCTTATTAACTGGGCGCATGTCAGCCTCCCGCGAAACAGCCACCTAAAATGAGAAATGGACCTCTGAGAATTTTACAGGGACATCTTAATCATTAGCAAGTCAGCGTGACGGAGAGAAGCAACTGAAGAATTAAACCCACACATTAAATATTAAATGTCTGATCATAAAGAAAATCCAGCAAATTTCACTACTCTAGGATTCAAAACTTGATGAGCTCAGGCACTTTTCAAAACCATAAACTATAACAATAAGAGAAGAAGAAGAGGTTGCTAAATCTATTATGGACAAAATTACCACACATGAGACCACCAATATGTGAGTATTCAGTTGTGGTTGAAGGTCGAGCTCCCTACCGTAGCAGCTTCAGTCCCATCCAGGCCCTGCAGGGTTATGGTCATCTGGTAAAAGGCAGAGACGAAGGCGGAGCAGCGGAGAAAGAAATGACACATTGTAAGTGAACAATAATAATAATAATAAAAAAAATCAACTCTTCATGTTTCAACTAACGAGGACACGCGCTTCACAAGAAACAAATTATCTTTCAGGTATTTGCGTTAATCAAGCAAGGCAAAAAAGGCCACTAAAGGTCTATTTTCCAGTCTAGTGATGCTGGTTTCTCTACATTCATGGCTCAAGGAGATGGGAAGGTCAATGGCTCTTTAACAAAAAGCGGTTGTCCTCTGCGGCTCCACAGAGCAGGCAGATGGAACCAATTCCCAGGCTCGCTCCTCACACCTTTTGTGCTTGTTCTCCTTCCTCGTTTCTTTCAGTCACACACACGCATGCAAAAGGAACACGTCTAAAGCTGCGAAGAAGCTAAACAGTCAAGGGTTACAGTTAACCACTTCCTGTTGATTGCCTAATCAACAGAGCATTTGAAAACTAAGCAGCCACACACATACGAAAATCTGGCAATTCATTTTTTTATCACTTTTCCTCATGGGATTGGTTATGACAAGCACGTCAGCCAGCAGCAAAACCTACAACCATCAGACAGGCTGACCTACCTATAAGGATGGGTGCTGGCACATCAGCACTATTAGTGTCCAAATATCATCTGCAGTGGAAATTATTAATACTATTTCTTCACTTATTCTCTCCAAATGCTGTTCTGCCACATCGCAGATTTAAAAGATTCTGTGAGCCACTCACGTCTCTGTAAATGTCATTCAGGCCCACTGTGAGTAACATGAAAAATGCCTCTGTGTGTGTGTGTGTGTGTGTGTGTGTGTGTGTGTGTGTGTGCTGGTGGTGGATGTGGGGCCACTGTCAGAAACAATGTGCAGACACTGGGGGCTCACTGCCTTGTTACGCACCAGGCCTACAGCCATGTAAATGAGACCTCTTTTGTTAACAACTGGCTGCTGGTTATGTACTCAGCATGGGGAACAATGCTGGCCCTATGACTGCAATGTGTGTGTGTGTGTGGATACACAGATACGAGCCAGTGCACACACAACTATTAACAGATTCAGAAGTACAACTACTGTCTATTTGTAAGATACAAAATGAGAATGAGCCAAAATTTGACAAGCACCTAACTCCACACACTGACGTGATGCTGAGAAAATGACAATAGTGTATGTTAGTACATACTGTAGTGCATAGTTTACACATGCATCCACAGGTATATCAAAATTGCACAACACAACATTATATGGCATTTTGGTCAAACAGAAATTTCTAACCAAGGAAATACGGACAGGACATGGGACAGATAAGTCAGTTAATTTGGTTGCAGACAGAACTATGTGGTCGTGACATGATGTGGACACGATCATCATAGGCAGTAGCATCGGAGCTGGGCCAAGTTTTCTATACTAGTGCTCATACAATATAGACAAAATTATTTGGACACACCTCTTCATTATTGAATTCAGGTGTCATATGGGGTTGTTTTTCGGAGGTTCGGCCCCTTACTTCTAGTGAAGGGAAATGTGGACAATGCTATGCTTCCATCTTTGTGGCAACAGTTTGGGGAAGACCCTTCTCTATTCCACCATGACTGTGTCCCAGTGCACATAGGAAACTCCAAGAAATTGGATGAGTTTGGTGTGGAAAAACGTGACCCACTCAAAGTCCTGACCTCAACCCCATCAAACACCTTTGGAATGAACTGCAATGGAGATTGTGAGTCAGGCCTTTTGGTCCAACATCAGTGTCTGACCTCACAAATGCTCTACTGCATGAAGAATGCATTTAGAATGCAATGTCATTAAAGTTCCTGTTGGTGTAATGGTCAGGTGTCCCAATACTTTTGTCTATACAGTTCAAATTTGATATCAATGGGAAATCAATAATAGTTTGATACTTTACTTTGAGAAATATAAAACATTTTCTGAAGCGTTTTAATTCATTTAACAAAAGCAGCCGACACACTCAAATCTTCAGGCCTGAAAAGATACTTCGCTTTTACCAAGTATTGCGTAGCCCACTAAATATTGTGCAACAATAAAACCCAACAGACAAGTTATGCTGCATATCCAGCTGTCAAATATAACCTTGGGTGGTTTAAAAATAAGCTTATATACAGTTAAGAAAGGCAGAGTCAAAAGGGGAAATGTTCAGGCATCGAAGTTCCTGTGGTAAGCTCACCACAAGGCACTGAGTACATGCGCATGGGTGTGAAGAGATCATTGAAACAACCCTTAAGACCACACGGTAACCACAAATGATTTCCAACCCTGGGGTCCCAAAGTTCCCCTCAGCATCGCTACACACATACCTTCACTACCTCCATCCTACGTGACGATAAAACTGTGCAGAACGCATTAGTTGTTATGTGTCCGACTGTGGGGCCATGAACATCAAGGTTTGAGCCTTTTCATTGCCACATAAAAACCCAAAAATCATGAGTGGAGGATGTGGTGTGAGGCAACACTGAAAATTCTGTGAACCGCCACAACAATACTATTAGTCAAAAAGGTTTCATCTGGTACTGCAAGTGGCAACAGTAAAGTGACAACACGCACAGAAAAAAGTCGGCCTTACGCGCTTAGACTGCGAAGAGAACTGTTGTTATTGCGTGGGCTGAAGAGGTTCAACTTCACTGTCAGGACGAATTCAAGAAAGACAAACGTTTTTTGTTGCACTGAAGCCTAAAGTCAAGACATGCAAAGACAGTCACTGCAATTTGCCTGACGACATACGAACCAAGTTCTTGAGTAGAAATAAAATCAAACGGCAATAATAAGACAAATCAAAACAAACTTACAATGAAAAAGTTACAGATTGAAACTATTCCTTTTTTGCCTTTTTAAAGCAAATAATATTCTTAGAATGCATATCTGGTACAATCTGCTTTGCCAATAATTATAGTTAAGCCACTAAAGCACAGCTGAGTTTAAAATTCTGAGTTGAAAACATCTTTTTCTCTCCCCTCAAAACATTCACCTTTTAGTGCCAGAGAATTCGTGGTCAACGTAATTTTACATGTCCCAGTTACTGGCTGAACATGGACGTGTCCTTGAGAACTTTCAGCTTTTCTATGTGTAAGCCAATGTCATTGGTATTATAAATATAGTTGTTTAAGCTAAACACATCTAGAAAACAACAATGGTGTTGGATCACGCCAAGTCAGTGTCCTGAATCAGCACAACGGTGTTCTTCTACAAGCAACTGTACATTTGATTTATTAGCCTATAGTGGTCTGGCAGCAAAAGGCTCTCTTATTGCATAATTTAGAGTTAAGTCCTTGGTGCATTACCACAGACTTTCTCTGTTTCAGTTGCAGTTTCAGTAACACAAATCAACAAGTACCAACTACTGAAATGTATGTGTTCAGCAGACGTGTCAATAATTTAAGTTGAGTAACCATACAAAATTCAGAATATCTGCAGAATAGCAACATAACAATATTGTGGACATTTTGAAGGCACACAACTCTAAAACACATGTTCTGCACTGACCACAGCATCGCAGCCATTCCACTGACCGCAACAATCAGACACTAACCATCGTGGACTGACTTTACTGGACACAAAATATTTGCTGCAGTGGTGCACAAATGCACCCACTGTCTCCAGAAATATGCCAACAACATGCAACGATTCGTGGTAAAAAAAACAAACAAACAACAACAAAAAAAAACAAAAAAGACAGATACAGTTGTTAAGTTGAGGCCACTGTGTGTCAACCACAACACAAGGCGAGGGGAGCATGTTGCCCTGCAGAATGACTGAAGCCCAGCTGCTGGCAGCAGTGTTTGTGTCAGAGGAAAAGCTGTGCGGTGTGTTACCTCCTCTGCCTTCAGCCCTAGGCAGAATGTCAGCGTTTTCTCTGGATCCATGGCGAGAGCTGAGTACCAAGCTATGCAGAGAAAATACAAACGGACAAGTGGGATGATGTTCTACTAAGTCCCCATCACCGCCGTCCCACTCCACAGACACAGTTGGTCTCCCCATCCGCCATTGTCCGGACGGACAAACGGATGCCCCTCCCAGACTCCGCTGCACACAGCGGGGTGCCAACCGGGGTCGGACTCCGGGCGTATTTTAAGGATGGGACGGCGGAATATGGGAGTGCAAACGGCTCTGTAATCGATTGTTGTTTTGCTGTAGTGAGCTAATGATGTTTCACTCGTTTGTTTTCGCAGAGAGGGTCGAAGCTGTGCATGATGTCATGCTTCTCCAGCCCCCCAAGTACTTGTATGGGAGCGCTGCTGCTTTGATTGGCCGGAGCTCCCAGCAACAGCCGCACAGAGGCCGCCTCAACTGGGCCTTGTTCACACACTGTTGCTTGATTAACTGGGACTACGGCTAAACAAAAGACAGCAACACCTGTATGTGTATAACATCACCTGAAATATTTGTGTACCCAAGCTTTAAAGACGTACTTAGGTCTTTTAGTCACGTGCAAAGGCGCAAACCACTTCATTTATTCCATGTTGGTAAAAATCTGCACAAGAAAAAAAGTGAACAAGTAGTAGAAGTAATGAAAGGTTAAATAACTTAACTTAACTAACAGTGTCTCAACAGTCTTGAACTGTTGCCTTGGATGCAAACCATTTATTGTTGCAAATAGTGAAGATGGGTAAATGCAGAAATTTGAAGTCAAAATTATAAGCTGGTATTTGTTTTGAATAAACAGCTTAAAGTTTACATTTCCCTCTGAAATACGTAGAAAGTAGGATCAGTAGCTAACTCAAAATTGAATCACTTGTTTAAGTATCCTATTAGGCTGGCTAAGAAAAGCATTGGCTTAGAAAACTTTAGTTGTTTCCTGTCCGTCATGTTAGTTATCATGGTGATAATACTTGAAAGAAAGCTATTTTCTTCTTTATATTTCTTTTTTTTAAATGTTCGTATATGTTAAAGTCACGGTGCTTTTTGCCATTTCTTATTATAAATGTTTCCATTGTCTTGAGTCAGGTCAGTCCTTGGGGGCTCCTGAGTCTTTGGTGGCTCTTGTGCCTCCTTGTGCTTGAAGTGTTTTCTGTTTCAACTGTCTTCTGTTTTTTCTGTTTTTTGTTTTTTGTTTTTTTTAAATCTTGAACATAAAATCAACAACATACAGTATGTATTAATACCAACCTGATCTCACAGAAATCCGTGACATACGCACTGTTTGTTGACAGGTTGATTATCACCCTATACTTTGAAACATAGGCCTTCTGTTTCGGATGCCAATTTTATAAATACCTTTGTATCATGGTTACAGAGTCAGGCTGTGCTAAAACATCTGATGAAGATTACAAAAACAAATCTTGGCCAAATAATATATGTCTCCTGTTGCTGAATGCAAGTTTGTAATTTGGTTGGTTTTGTCCATTGTAAGGCCTGTTGCCGTCTTCACCATGACCCTTGTAAACCAGTTTTGATTTTCAATGGAAATTCTCATGGCAAAATAATACTGACTCTAACCTTTTCCTTTCTTCGTTGTTTCGAAACCCTACTGGGGAGATACAAACACAGCAGTCACTGGCAGGTTGTATCTGGTCGTCACAAGAGGGCAGCAGACTACAGGCATTTGCTCTTTAAGTAATTTCTTTGCACACAGACTCTGAAGCAGGATTAATGACCCACAGTAGAAAATAAATCTCCATCTCCATCTGGTCATACAGTTACAGTTGTATTGTTTCAGTTAAAGAAATGGTAATTAAACTTTTTTGAGAATTATTTATATTTACTCATTTATTCATTCTCTCCCTCTTTTTCTTGCTCTTTCGTTCTGTGTGTGTGTGTGTGTGTGTGTGTGTGTGTGTGTGTGTGTGTAAGCCCAATGACACAAAAGGAGAACAAAGAAACTCTAAAGTACGGTATTGCCACCGCCCCGCCTGCTGTTTCCCCCATATTTCAAGCCTGTGGCTCAAAACTCTTACAGTGAAATACAGGTTTGATCTCTTGCTTGTCAGTTTTGTTTGTGCATTTCAGTGTAAACCCATTTAGTCATCTGGATTAAAGGGAGTAACAACTAATAAACAGGGTGTGTTAGCATCTTTGAGGTATTATGATAAACCAGCAATGGGTGTTAATTGGTTGGTAAGGACACCTTGTCTCATACCATGTCAATGAGCCATGTGCAGACAGGAATTTATCTCTGATATGTGAAATGTCTGCGATAATTATTTGCAACTGTTTTGAGTAAAAACTTGGAGTGAAAGAGTGAGTAATTCAATTGGAGAGCAAGAAGAAGAACCTGAGAAAGATTTTGAAATAATAATGAAACAATTAGGTTAAATAAAGCAACCTCTTGGCTTTTAAATTTGTGTGCTAACATGAGAATAAAACAGATCAGTATTTTACCTTGTGAGAAATAAAAGCTTTGATGCCTGAACTTGATGCTAAAAAAAACTGGTCAGCATGTTTACTCGCCCACATAATGACACAATGTGAGAAAACAAACTTCCTCTGGCCCATCTCGCACACACACAGACACACAAGCACGTGCACGCCCACACAGAAACAAAACTAACTCATGATAAATGGTGTCCATTTAATCCGGAAGTTTTTAGTTTTTGTCTAAATTAATTTACATAAATACACCATACACCATGCTGAAATATACAGTGCTTCGTTCTGCCCACAGAAGGCAAGTAGCTTGAGATGCAAGTCGTCCACAAGCACATGACATACATACCGTGTTTTCCAAGACCAAAGACCAAGCGGGTCTTTATGTCGTTAAGTGAGAATGCACAAATAATGTTTCAGCGAGCCAAATGCATAGTTTTTCATTTAAAGAAGTGACAGTTTAGCATTTGTTCAAAGGTTATTTAGCATTGAGTAATACTGAGACAGCAGTCACACACAAGGTTCAAAAGTTGTGGTTACAATCACTTTAACAGTTCTTGGTAAACAGCAATATCTTCTGCTTTCCAGAGAATACTGTGTCGATTTTCTATCAACCTGTAAACTGGGAATGAAGTTGCAGGATTTTTAACTCTTTTTTTTGACGACATGGCTTAGTTAAAGCAGCATGCAGGATATTTTTGGTCTTTATTAATTTGTCTTGAAAAATAAATAAATAACAAATAATAATAAAATAAATTAGGATTCCTAGCAAGAGCAGTAAATGGGATTTTCCATTTTCAGTACTCAAGCCAGACTTTCCAATGTACCTGTGCCTGAGAAGGTTGGATGTGGGACTCTTTTCTTGTAATGCTAATTTGTAAAATGTATGCATTCAAACCTACAGCAAATATGAGTTTTCATTCCACCTTCTGATAAAATCTTACTTTGAACAACCAACATACTGTAAGCGCTTGTGCAGTAAAGTCCACTGTCATATCGGCATGGGGGACAACAAAACACAGGTTGTTTTGTGAAAGATTAGATGCAGCTAGAACACAAACTCAAGGGTTCACGTTGGAGACACTGACACACTGTCAAAAATACAGGCCTTATAAGACAACGAGGAATGTTTCCTGTGGCTACGTGGTTTCTGTGTTATTTTGAAACGTGTCCGTCAAGTGATTGTCATAAGTCTTCACAGTGATGCCACTCTGGAAAACTGATAGGGAAACAGCACAAGTCATGCAACTTTAAACTTCCTTTTTCCTCCCTAAAGTCCAAACAAAAAGTCCACAAATCAACCAGCAAAGTTTAACAGTCTGCTAATGCTGGGAAATGCAAAGTGGTCTGGTGCTGCAAAAACAAGATGCATCTGCCTGCACTTACCACACTGTCAAGTCACATCCTGTGCCTCATGGACATGTGACATTTAAAAATGCCACCGTAAATGACAGCTCGGCGCACAATGGGTCCCTGAAGGGGAGAGAAAAATTCCATACTTTGCATTATTACTGGCTATTTTCCAAAGTAGTGAGGGGCACTTAGCTTTTTTTTTGTATTTTCATGTTAAATTACAGCCACTTGTCTTTTTCCCTGTGTGTGCCTTTGATGATATGTGAATGTCAGAAGCCTTAGTGCGGTAATTTTCAGCAGGCGTGTAGGCTCCTGTTCTCGTTGTATTGCCTCTTCCCAGGCACTGATTTGCAATATATTTACTCTAAAACATTCAAAGCAAAAAGCATATCCAGAGATCAAACTCAACCAGTGCTGAAGGTAACACACACTTTGACTGTCAACAAAATCTAAAACTACATTTTATCACCTTACTTTCCATACTGAACTCATAGCTTCAAGGGCCTAAGAAAGCTATGTTCTTAATCATTATATATTATAAGAAACAGGATCTTACAGGACCAGATTCTGTCACAAAGATACTGGTTGTATTTGCCTCTTACTGAAGTCAGGGCTTCAGACTTTATTGAAACGTCGTCGTTTTACGTCGTCACTGAAGCATGTAGTGTACGGTCAATCAATCAAATTGTTGACAAGTGATTTAAGTATCTGTCTGTCGTAAACGGGGTGTGGTTTCGTAGGATGCGTGAGTTTTGTTTAACTTTGTTGCAGATGTTGCCACGGAGATGCCGCTGTCAACTTTGATTTAACTCCACCCACTCAGTGTCAATGAAGCAGATTCGCAGAATTCTGAACTCTTAGCTCTTATTTTTGCATTAAATCGTGTTTTTTTGTTGTTGTTTTTTTTTTTTAACTTAAAGCCATCTTCAATCATTGTTTTAGATATTTAATGCTATAAAGAAGCCACGTTTTCTTGAAGGTGCCTTAACCTTGTCAGCCAGTACTTATACAACTCGTCATCACTGATCCCTTCAATCCCATGCCTACCAATGATACCTGACAGCCCGAGCCCTTCATGTGCCCCCTGCAAGATCATCCACCAGCTGTCACTGGTTAAGACACACCAAGTCACTGGATCAGTGTCTTTGGCCACTTTGTTTGAAGTGTGGTTGTAGCGTGTTATCATCGGTGTTGTAAATCAGCTGTCGCTGTGCTAATATTTTACAGCTGTGCAACATAACTACAAGGCGACAGATACACAAAACTATTTCTCTGATGTTTGTCGTGGGATCACAGGACTAATCCAGATTTGACATTATGTCCAGCCCTTCGCAAACCACCCGCAGAGCAAACACAGAAAAACACACACACATTTCTATGCATGCGAATACACAGACAGAACAGGGCTCTTGGCTTGTACGTTGTCACACGCACTTCGTGACCTGCACTCATGTGAGTAGACGTCACGCGTTATTGAGCACTAGCAGTATTTTTGCTGATGTGTGCCCAGTCAGTGTGTGGCACTTGGTTTCACAGGGACATGATAGTCGTATCAGTGTGAGTCACTGACTCATGAGCTGGCAGTACAGATCTGCTGTCTGGGCACAAACCTCAGCTCAGATCTACAACCCTCAGCGACGCAAACCAAAAAATGTCCTGTTGCAACTTTTCATTTTCCTCCCTTGCGTTTTTGTAGTTATTGATCAAAGTATTGCTTCCCTGATTAAGCGGTTTGAGCAAACAATGTTCTGTTTACAAGGAGACAAACACTGATTCCCACTCAGGGAGAAAGCACACGTGACTGACAGGCTGTTTTGCACCCCAACTCTCCTGTTCCTCTCTTTGGCAGCGGATTAAACTGTCACACACCCACACGCCACCCGCACGCCGACCTCTGCACACACACACACACACACACGCACACACACTCACAGAGTCTGGAACTACAGCAGGACAAACACAGGCTCATGACAAGTCCTGGCAAGTCATCCGTAGTGAACTTAATGAGGGTAGTAAAGACCTTCACACAAACACACACACACACACGCACGCACACACACACACACACAGGGACTATCAAACATGATTAACATGCCGTTGAGTGAAACAACCAAAACATCATATGAGAAGGCTTGCATCAGGTTACCTCACGCCGCTGCTTGCTGAAATCCATGTTTAACATCAGAGTATCATAACCTAAGAACACAAACAAAAAGCTGTACAGCATAATCCTTAAGTTTTGACAGTTTTGTTTACTCGTAGGTTAGAAGAGGAATATTTACTAAGCCTTGTACATCCTTAAGTAAGCACATGTAATTTTTCACAGAAGTCAGACTTTATTCAAAATGTCAAAAAAAAAAAAAAAAATCAAAAAAGGAGAAAGTGATGACAAACCACCAACTGAGTACTGAGTAGGTTAATGAGTCTTGGTTTAGAAGCAGCAATAAACAGAGAGCAATGCTGATTGTGACTCTCTAATGTCATAAATGGGAGTTAAAACAGCTTAAAAGTGGGCACAGCAGTGATACAGACCACAGCGATTTAACCTGCTGGGTGCTGGAAAAACAGAACATATCAAAGACAAAGGAGACGAAACCGGGATCGGGATCACACTTAAACCTTCTAGCTAATCCAGATGAATGCAGTCTTATGTCCACAGTTACCTGAGATAAGGCTATAATAACTTAAGTGCTGAACAACTTTGATTGGAAGTGGAGTAAAGAATGGAGGTGGGGAATTGGACGGAGCACATATGAAAAACAGAGAAGGAAAAGTCATGAATAAGTAAAAACAAAAAAACAGAAAAAGCCTCCATATGAGTACACTTCCTCACTTTATTCCACAGTTGTTTCCATTCCCTGCATAGATCCTTGATGGTTTTTCGTTGGTGTTTGGTGCTGCTGCTGCTGCTGCTGACTTAAGACTTTTGTCTCTCAACCCGTCACAAAAACAAGAGGAACCCAGAGGACCATCAGAGCCCAGAGAGGAACAGAGACGCATGAGCAAGTGCTCCGAGCTGAACTGCACCACTGACTGCTGCGAGTCAGTCAGCAGGGGAAACTCAGCACAAGCAGAAAAGCTGGTTTTAACTGCATGTCTGAAATGCGGCCATTTCACCATATGCATGCCTAACACCTAACTAAGTTCAGTGCCACTGTTTCAGAGAGAGAGAGAGACTTACTTCTGCAGCCACAGACACATGCACAAAGGGAAAAACATGTTTTTTGTTTTGTTCCACAGCCTGTTGAATTACCATGGTGCCTGTTGCCAAAAAAAGACTGGTGAGAAACTGTAATATGGTATTTGTAAAAAGGGACTGACTGATACTGAAACATGCCCCTTTGTGCGATATTGCACACAGCTATTGAAGCTTGCACTTTTCTGTGTCACACCTGCTTCAACTGACACAAGATGAAACCCCGTCTGTGAGGAGTAACGCTTTTGCAAACACTAATTTCTTATTTTCTCTCATTCTGACTCGCCCACTGTCTCTTCCTTTCCTTGCAGATTAGTTGTTGCACATTTCAATCCAGTGAATTGTTAGCTGGCCAGAGTCCACCGCTGACTCTCTCTTAGTATCCCTTCTCCCCCCACTCTGGTGCTCTCTGTTTTCTTTCTTTCTTTTTTTTTTTTCCTGGAGTCCTGAGACACAGTGACCCACTTCCAGTTCCTTCCTCTCTCTGAAGCAGTGTGTGTGAGTAAATGTTAAAGCTAACGGTTTTTGTTTTTGCAGCGTTTTTGCTCCAGAGAGCCCACACCCCTCGTTTCTCTTTCTCATACAACACACCCACCCACCCCCCCACTCACTCACTCAAACTCTCTCTCTCTCTCTCTCTCTCTCTCTGCGTGATCCAGGGAAACGTCCTGTTTGCAAGTGGGAGTGGATAGGGATCTTTGCCATGAGTCATTACCAGGGGACCCCTGGCACTTGGGTGTACTCCTCTTCTGCATGCAAGGAATGCTAGCTACATGCACTCCAGCTTTAATGAAAGGGGGCACTCATTCACATGCAGACAGCAGAACTTTATGAAAGTCTGATAGACAGCAGAGTGTTGACAAAGAAAGGCAATTTTGACAAATGAGGATTTTTCCAAGCGTAACAAGTCGATCCAGAGGGCCAGAAAATTGACGGTCAGGAGGGTTTTATGAGTTCATTTTTTTTCCCCCTTTTTCCTTTTTAGGTGTGCACAGCTGCACTTTGGGGCTGTGGAAACATTTGCAGACACTCACAGGGCTCTGGCTCCCTGACATACTCTGTCATTAAACATACATGCACGCCATACATCCTGTGCTAGACCAGTACCTGCGCAGCCCGTAGTGACATAAAAACAAAGTAAAATCTAAAACATTCTTTTTCTTTCTTTCTTTCTTCCTTTCTTCTTTCTTTCCTGTTGTTTCTTTTACCCCTCTTGACTTCAGCCTCTCCTCCCTCTTGTTTTTCTCCCTTATTCCCTCTACCTTCCCCCCATGGCTGAGTCTGGCAGGGCCACGGGTTCAAAGACGTGCAAGCACCAGAATGTAGGTCAGCCATCGGTGCTGAGTTACCGATTAGAAACAGCTGTGCATTTGTGGGCCATTCTCTCTGTCTGCTGAAGCCAGCAACAATCGCAGAGCCGAAATGAGCTGTAACCTCGCTGTTCAAATGCCTTCCTGCTCTGAAACCCCTGCACTTCCCTCCACTTTCCTCCCGTGAAAATGATGAATAAGGGGATTGCATGAGCACTTTGGTTTATGAAACACGCTTCTGGATTTTAAACGCGACCAAATCTTGTGAATCCTTCTCATCATTGTTGTCCTACTGAACTCATTCAGAAAAATAAAAAATGTGCATGTTTTTGTTTTTCCCGACATGCTTGTTTCCTCTCTTGTTTCTACTTTGGTTCCTTCATAAAAACACCCCTGGAGGTTCTTTGCCCTCCTTTTCTCCGAGCCCTTGAAAAACAGCCGGGCATATCTGTGGTTCTGCCTATTGTTTTCAGATGAAAACATTGCTCAACTGCAGAATGTGTTTCCCCCCCTGCTGCTCTGGACAATAGCTGATGTGTAACATGAATTATCCAGAGGGTGCCTCAGCTAAGTCAGAGCTGCGGTGGTCCTGAAGGTGATACCAATACTAGCATGTCTGGATTAGCGTCTGATGCCCCTCCAGACCTGCCCTAATTGCCAGTGCTGGTTTTTATATACACACATACACACACAGCACCTGCGGGGAATTACCTGCCACGGCCCGCGGTGACGCCACCTGTCAGGGGCCTCCTCGTGCGTATGGAGGAAAGAAAGATGGCTTATTTTTGTGGAGTGGAGTGCCTCACACATCATTCTTCACGTTCAGCTTCACACACAGAGACCCCTCCCCAAAGGCAGAGACAAAACCACACAAGCAAAAAAACACAACACTGAAGTTGTGTATGAGTTAAAGTGAGGCAATGGAAGAGTACAGCAGGAAGAGAGCTGTGATGACTCTTCACAGTCCAGACCCTTTAACACCCCTCCCATCGCTGCCAGCTCAGCACCGGATATGAGCCAAACCCTGCATCTTGCAGCTGTGGGCCCAAAATGCCAGATGGGCAAAATAATGTACACACAGACACCCAAACACACACATCCACGTATAGCACACACTCCATGCGAGTGTGCGTGCTGGCATACAGCGAGAGTAAACAAGGGCTCACATGCAATCATTCACAAAAACACATGTCACACTCTATAGCCCTGTTAGATGGTAGTAATTACAGTGGCGTGTTGCCTCTGACATTTGTCTCAGCCACGCCCTTTCACCACTTGTGAGCTGGCTGATGAAAAGCTTAAGCTAGACATTCAAGCAACACAGGTATTCCCACACACACACACACACACACACACACACACACAACTAATTATTGGTGGGGCACGTGTGCATGTTTTTTTATCCCCACCAAGTCTTACGGACGCTCACGGTTGTTTGCTCCCATTTAAGTAATGTTGTTTGATGACTGCTATGTGTGCCTGAATTGTCCTGCTGCAGTGTTTAAAATAAGTTCTCAAGTCTCTTGCAGCAAAATATAGCCACATTTAGGCAGGAACATGGTAAAAAAAAAAAACACAGATTGTTTAAAAATGGATCATGCTGCAGAAGTGGTTGAAAAAGTCGGTTTAATCGTTTGATATTTTTAATTTCAATGCCACTCTTATGTCTGTGCTTTGGCTAAGTATGGAGTTGGAGCCAGGAATTGATTAGTTTATGTTAGCATAAAAACTGGAAGTATCAGCACAGCATGTGAAATCCCCATATGGAGGTAGTATTAACGTTCTCATCTAACGCCTGGCAAGAAAGCACGTAAAAAGAAATCTCAGTATTTATGTTATATCTGTGGTTTTGGGGCTGTAAAATCTGCTGAGCACTTTATGAACATCCGAGCTGATCACTGTTTTATGTCAGAAAGGCTAGCCAGCTTTCAAGCCTACAGGGGGTGATACTCAAAAGACAGATTTTGGGCGGGGTGTTACTCCAGCTGAATTCACGGAAATGCACAGTAAACAAGTCACAAAGGTTAGGCGCAATGGCACACCAGGGATTTGAAAATCCAGACATCCTGACAAGGATTCTCAGTGGGATATCAGACTCAAGTCTAAAACCAGTACAGGGCCTTCGGTTCTGCTTCGCATTTCATCTAGAGAACGCTTTCATTTTCTAAAATTCATCCATTATCAGAAGAGAATCACATCCATTGGTGGGTGGTCTGTCACCATCCTTCTCTGCTGCCCACCCACCGGAGAAGATAGGCCTGGTTTGCATATTTATAGGGAGGATGTTTGTTGTTAGAGACCCGCTGTTTGAGTGTATGAATTAGCTTAAGTTCGCCAGTTGCCATGGTCACGGATATGGTTGTTTTATTTGAGCCCATTCAACCTTACATACACACAACCCTGCCGCCCCCCCTTTAGACTTCTTTGAGCCTTGGTGGCTGTAGGGGTTTTTACGTGGTTTTGGTGTCTGTGTTTCAGCTTTGAGGGATTTTTCCTCACTAGCTGGCCAGCGCTAACATTGAAATTTAAAAATTGAGGGAGGCAAGAAATTTAAAGTCAGTTTATTTCTACTTGTACCACTAACATAGCCGAATGGCCTGCGCACTCTCATGCTTTATCATGAAGGACATATGTCCCAGCAAAAACATGGTGATAACATGGCGTTGGTGTCATGGTCATGTGAGGGAAAGGAGCAAGTGACAGTCATTCTAGCACAACATCTTTTGCCAGGCAAGCAGAAAGAACTGAGGAACCTAGGAACTTAGGGAGAGTCCAAGCTCCTGGCGCTACCGGCTAGCACCACAAAAAATAGGCTAGACCACAAGGCTGGAACAGCATAGATTACCACCTTTCAGCCTGTTGCTGTGCGAACAGGCGTCAGCTCTGTGGGCAGAACCACACCATTAGAGAAAGCAGGACAGATGGGAGAACGCATGGGTGGAATGGGAGGAAAGAGTCTTTCAGGGGGTCTTTATTCACATGTACAGATGAAGAACACAATGCTGTGAGGGTGACAAGTAAATTACTAACAGAGATACCGAATCAGCTACACTATGTAGACAAAAGTATTGAGACATGCCCCTTCATTATTGAAATACTGTAAATATTGTGTGTATATATGTTTCTGTCTCTTAAAAAAGGTGTAAATATCCCCATATGTTTTACTTTGCATATTTTTACTCGACATTTCTGCACCTTTACTTTGCTATCCTTGTGCTGCTGTGACAAGGAGAATTTCCCCACTGTGGGACTAACAATGGCTTATCTTATCTTATCTTATCTCCCTTCAGATGTGGTATGGGGATGTTTTTCAGAGCTTGTGTTGGGCCCCTGACTTCCAGTGAAGGGAAATCTTGATGCTTCAGCATACCAAGACATTTTGGACAATGCTATGCTTCCAACTTTGCGGCAACGGTTTGGGGAAGACCCTTTTCTATTCCAGCATGACTGTGCTCCTGTGCACAAAGCAAAACTCCATAAAGACATGGCTGGATGAGTTTGATGTGGAAGAACTTGACTGGCCCACACAGAGTCCTGACCTCAACCCCATCGATCACCTTTGAGATGAACTGGAACGGAGATTGCAAGCCAGGCCTTTTCTTCCAGAGTGGAAATCTGCTAAAGTCGCAAAGGTGGACCAACTCTGTACTAATGTCTATGCATTTAGAATGTGATGTCATTGCAGTCCCAGTGGGTGTAATGTTCAGGTTTCCCAGTTTTTTTTGTCCATATAGTGTATATGCAAATTGCAGGAGCAAAAATTATGATGCAAGAAAAATGTGGAGCAGTAGCCTCTAAAATAGCAATATCAAAAAGAAAACAAACACAGCCAATGATAAAGTGGTCATGTACACTTTTACTTATAACAGTCATGCAACCCATGCACATTGGTGATTGAGTTACCACAAATGTACTTAAAAGCACACTATGCAGGATTTGCCAGCTGGAAACACACCATTAAGCAGTTCTGGAGAAACATAAGCGATTGTTGGGTCTCATTCCCAGGTTATCAAAAAGCTGGCAACCACTTGACACTTGACACTATTGACAATCAACCATTTTTAGTAAAATAATAAGAAAACATAATAAAAATATAGGCAGCATCTCTGCAGATACTGATATGCTTTAAGCACCATGCACTTCCAGTGGGTTATGAATGATGAAGTTTTAGCGCTGTCGCCTCAAAGCAAGAGGGTTCCAGGTTCGAATCCCAGTTTGGGGCCTGTTCTCCCTGTGCCTGCGTGGGTTTTCTCCGGGTACTCCGGCTTCCTCCCACAATACTGAAAACATGCACATTAGGTTAATTGGCTACTCTACATTGCCCCGAGGTGTGAGTGTGTGAGAGTGTGTGGTTGTCTGCCTTTGTGTGTTGGCCCTGCGATTGACTGGTGACCAGTCCAGGGTGAACCCCGCCTCTCGCCCGTAGTCAGCTGGGATAGGCTCCAGCTCCCCCGCGACCCTGACAGATAAGCGGAATAGAAAATGGATGGATGGATGTATTGAATCTATATATAATACAAAGATCTACTAACTAACCATTTTATCATCAATTTACATTACCTTTCTGCCTTGTTTGCTCTTGAAAACAACCAAACTGTGACTTAGATAAGCTATAACATGTTCATCACACATGCTGATATAAGCTGATGAGAAGGATTCACAAGTCAACAAGCTGAAGCTGATCTGTGGAAATAAATAATTTGGAAGTGTGACTAATGCTTCTAATATACTGGGGGAAAAAAATATGTCCTTCCGATTTTATCTGACAGAGACACGATGATGCTGCAAAACCATAAACATAAAGATCAAGCGGGATGATTGCGGGTGGAAAATGTCTGGATTGCAGGCAGAAATGTGTGTATGTATATGTGTGTGCATGTGGGAGAATTGCCCTATACATCTGAGATATTCTGGCTGAAAGAAAGAAATGTAAGCCCACGGACTGAGGTTTGAAGCATAGCAACATCAAAGCTTTTAAGTCAGGGCTGAGATGAGTCTCTCAGACTTACAGAAGTTTCATTGTGTGATGCATAATGCCAACTATACCATGAGAGTGCCCTGCCTTGAACCCATAATGACATGATGCAATAGAATACACAGTACCTCGCTGTGCTTTTCCGGGCAGGAAACATTTGTTCTCTGCTCCAGAAAAATGTTAAAACAGGCCAATCAAAGTGATGACTTTTCATAGTCACAGCTTTGTTTAATAACATTGACATTGATATGTTCTCACCGACCAAAAGCATCAGATCATGCAGGCGTACATGCCCCACCTTGCCCTTTAGGACGCTTCCAGACAGTTAACCCTTTGGTATTTATCTGGCACGTCACCACCTATGACACACAGGATGCTTTTGAATAACACTGCGAGGGGGGGGAAGGCCTGAATGACGTGACGTGTACTCAGTGATTAAGGTAATTTGTCAGCGTGTACTATGCAAGCCACATGGTGTGTTGCATCAAGCTAAAGCTGAGTGGAAAATTGTGGAAGTGTGAATTCGCACAAGCAGGACCACTCTTTTGTCATATTATATAATTAGTGACATGAATGGGGGATGGTGGAGATGGTGCTTGAGACCAATCGGAGTGTGCGCACGCTAATAGTATGTGACCTTTGTTCAATATGGGTATGGACTCCGGATTTCTGATCTTAGGCTTGTAATAGGCTTTAACCCTATCAGCTCAGGGTTTTAGCATGTATTTCAAGACAAGACCTATGGACTTGATTCGTATTTAAAAGGAAGCTTTTACTCCTACTTTAATCTGATCCTGGGCCCGTGGACAGAAAATGCTAAGTGTGTCTGTTTACTTCTGTCCTTTTACACTAGACTGCCAGCATGGCATTAACATGTCTAAGTGGGATAGTGGGGGGCCGGAGGTGTGCAGAACACTGCAGGAAAAGGTTTTTAATATTGATGTCCAGCAAGTGGATCTTATTTGAGATAAGCATGCCATTAAGGTGACTTCACAGTCTTTACATTAAAGGCATACGAACTCGTTAGTGAGATGGCGGTGATTAGGATTTGATGTTAAGAGGGGCCCCCGGTTAAAGAGGGGTCAAAAATAAATAAACGGATGGCACAGACTTGGTTTGTCTGTCCTGGCTCCAGAGCATTTATTGTTGTCTTTTAAAACTGAAAGACTTAATGACTTCTGAGTCTCCAGACCATTTATTGTTGAAGACTTTATGAGCCACAAGCTTGACTGTAAATGAGAAGTCTTGTGTAAAAAGGAACCACCCTCCAGTCGCATATTGAAAGCATCTGGGTTATTTCCTGAGAACATCACTTTGATTGGGGGATTATCACTTTGAGACTGCCTGCTGCGGCTCAGGAAGCAGAAAACACATGTAGCTGATATTCTGTTCCTCATTCATGCCTAAAAATGGAAATTGACCGAAGCAGGACAGTGAAATCCAACATTTTTGTTTCATAAAATTGATTCCTTTTATGACGGATGACCTTTGCATATGGCTGAACTGTAGATTGAGGACTAACATTATCTTCTAATTCTTAAAAATAGGGACCTGCAGTCCAGTCACACTTTGCTGCAATTACATGTGGGAAGCTTCTGCAGCAGTAGCAGCACAGGCCTCAGCGTGGTATGTTTTAAATATGGCAGGCTGTTCATTAATATATAAGTCAGCAAGGGAAAGTGAAATGAGAAGGCTTTGACTAGTCAATGGTGACCTAAAAGACCACAATGAAGAAGTCTGCAGTTTCAGCTGATTTTATCTACACTGAATAAAACTGGTACTGAAAATAATATAACAAGCAAACGCTAATATATAACAGTGGTGTTAAATGCAGGGAAGCAGGCTTAATTTATGGTAACTTCAGAGTAAACTAGTCAAGATACGTCACTTTAATTTACATAGCCCAAAATCACAAATCATGATGCGTCAGTGACCTTTATTATCTGTACAAGCCAGCAGCACAGAACGGAAACTAAAATCCAAACCCTCAATATTAAAGTCATCATGAAAAGCTTTTTAAGCTCAATTAATATCATCATCACAATAATGATAATGGTCTTAATAACTGTGCACATTCTGTAGCTGGTGATCTGTGCTGGGCACCACTGAGATCGACCGGGTCGAGATGTTTGGCTAAGATGGAGCGATAGATGAAAAAAAACAAAGAGCAGTCAGAGAAAGAGAAAGAGCAGTCATTTGGCTGAGAGGCCCGAGGCGAAGAGCAGAGCAAGGCCTGAGCCACTATGATCAGAGAGCATGCAGATGATAAGTCTATAAATAGAAACATGCAGCGGGAGGGACAAAGGCTATTTCCTCTCATATGATACAAAAGGATGGTTGAATTCTGGTACATTATATCATGACGAGTTATCATTCCTATTTTGCCTCAGTGATGTAAAACACATGAGCATGATGACAACCTGACCATATTATATTGAATAATATATAATAATATAAATGAAATGTCACCAGTTGAGAGTCACTAAACGCGTATCAGCAGGAGGGTTTATGAGATGATAATAAACAGTTTGCTCCAATTACTCGGGATTTTTGTGTGTTGTAGGACAAGTGTCAATTAAAAAATCAAACAAACAACAACATCCTGCAAGCATCAACAGCACAATCGTGAATATAGAAACAGACAATTAATAAAAAGTTTAGGCCATGATCGAGTTCCTTTATGACTCCTGCTGATCAAAAAAATTTGTCCCATTTTTTTTCTGGGTTTGCAGCCAAACATTTGCAGATGTCTGCATGCCTGTGGTTCAGTTTCCATTTTAAAATAGATTATAAATGTGATACAGACTAAAATCTAAAAAGTCCAAGTAGATTAACATGCATTGTACAAAACCAGATGTTATTTTGCAAGTCTTTTACATGGTGAATGAACAGAAGGTCTGAGTTTTTCCCTTATGTCTGCTTGATCCGCATTCATTAACCATACTAACCCCCCTTTTTCATGAAGAATCTTGGCAAAGGTTAGAAGTGTAACTGAGATGAATGTTAAACCACGTCACTGCATAATTACAGTAAATGCAGCAGGAAAAAAGAAGTTTCATGTTTACAGTAGTCAATTAGAGTAGGACACAGGACCTCTAAAACAGTGCAGGATGAATAAAAACTGCAGAAGTTAGATGATGAACGCCTGCTTACATAAAAGATCCTTGTTGGGTCAAGGTCAGCTTTCTCTCGGGCCTTTGCTTGGCTACATTGGCCTCTGCTGAGGTAAAAAAAAATTGCTCACGCAACAAAACCCGAAGAGCCACATACACCGTGTGACTCCATAAACCTGTGCCCTATTGCAATCTGAAATGAGCTACAAAGTTCAGTGGCAGAGTGAATCAACGTCATAGCACATGTGGGACTTTGATAAATGGCATAACGTCTCTGTAATTACCCCAGAAATAGTCACATATTTTAGCCGAAGCACAGCATCAGTCTTGACCAGAAATGCGACAGCTTGGCTGTTGTGAAACACTTGCATCGTACGTGCGTCCGGGTTGTATTTCACTATGACTGTACAGCGGCTGTACTGTTTCAAACAAGGATGTAGTGAAGCCAATTTGGTCTCTTGTTTACTGTGTCTTCGCTTCACCATGAAGAATATGCATGCAGGCAGACAGCAAACAATATTTTCCTGTGGATTTTCCTGTGGAAAACCTCCTCATAAATAAATCATCGTATTCCAGTGAGCTCAAGGCACACAAAAAGAAGCAAAAAATATCACCTACTCTGATCTGTACATAGCACATTAAAACTGCTTGGGAGAAGAGCCCATTAATCATCTCATTGGTGTGCAGCCTTCCCTCATAACAAAAGATAGCTAACACAACATAGAGACCGTCTACATGTTCCTGGTCTGGATCAGGATGACAGTGAATTTGTGAATCACAAAAGGAGTTCAGCAGAAGTGAGCTCTCCATTTAACTGACACTGAAATTAAGTCATGCAAAACGAAGACAGAGGTTAAAAAACAGGAAATAAAAGCTCTTCATGTGCATAAATTCATATACAGTTTCATCTGCAGCTGAATGTGGTTTTTGCATGGCTTCAGCTGGGCAGATAAAATGTAATCACAATTTCTGTAAATGTCAAGCCATCCACCATCACCTGCACCATGACTGTCTTTAAACATCTGGACTTGGCAAAAAAGGAATGCAGAGTAGATTTTACAGTAAACCCCACCTTTATGAAAGTTATTATTTACTGTGTATGTTGAAACTGTTTTGAAGGGTGTAGTTTGCAGTGCTGGTGAGCTGTATTGCAGTAAGAATGATTTTTTTTTTTGTCCAATCAAATTATATCATGGAGGATTGACTAAATAATGGAAACACTTCTGGGTATGAAGCATTCATTTTAGGTTGATGGAAATAAATCTCCAAGATACAGCATTTATTATTTTCACAATATATTGTATGCAAATGCAATGTAAATTTGTTTTTTTTTAGCACCACCAATATTTCCATTTGTGTTTATGTGGATGTTACTGGCAATCATAAATAGCTTTACATATTCATTTCCCCCCACACACATCCCTCCTGCAAACATCACAAGAGCTGACAGCAACAGACTTAGCCAACAATTTGTACTGTCTGAAATCTTGCATGATAAACTGTCTGCACTACAGGCCCCATGAGGATCCTGTGTGACACTTATTACCAAGAAACTACAACAAAAACAATGTTTGTGGCTCTGCTCCTCAAGGGCCTCCTCCTCATCATTCACACTTAAAAGTCGCTTCCTTCAATGTGACGCCTTTGTGATTTCTTCAGGATGTACTTGGACAATGTGAGGCACAAACATCTGGTTGCTGACAATGTAAACTGCCTGCTATGCATATTAACCCACATTCATACTCTGCAAGCACTCCTGCTGAGATATCCATCAGTCCTCCATTTGCTCATTGCCACAGTTCAAGCATATTACACAGATGAGGTTTCTTTCTGAAAATGCAGCAACATTAGGTTTGATTCTGATGGGATTTGAAATGAAGCATTATCAGAACCAGAAGCCTTTACTGTCATTGTACAACGAAATTGCAACAGTCTTGGAGTGGTGTTATTTCAAATCTACATTCAAGTATGTAAAAGACAGCCCACTTTTACAAGCAGTTTGTCTCAAAGGGCTTTACGTAACATCATAGCAACCTAGTGCTGAGCAAATTAGTGCTGAGTCTCGAGACAGAAGTAGCTGCTACCACAGGCGAGTCACATGACTTGGCCCTCGGTCAGACCCGAGTCATGAATATGATGACACTTGTGACAAAATTCAAAAAGACTTGCAACTGAATGTTGACCGTAATAGCAATAACCGTAATAGCAAATAAACCTTATATATTTTACATATTTTGCCTCTTGTCAGTTTCTTAAAGGTGCAATAAATGATTCTGGACAAAGATAATTGATTGTTGAGTCTCCTGTTTTGAGTCTCTGTAAAATAGTGATGCTTTGGGATGGAGGAGTGGGCCATCAACCCAACGTGGATATAGAATGAGTGTTAACGGAAGAAAAAATTGTCTTTTTTGGTACAGCAAACAAGCTAATAGACAAAATACCCGGGTTATGACATTCGGACACAAAGAATCTGGGGTGGTCTGCAGAAAACAGACGGTGATGTGCAAAACATGGAACGGAAAATAGCGAAAAAAAAGGTCATCACAATTTTCCAGAGCCAAGGTTGACTTATTCAAACTGTTTTGTCAGACCAACAGTATATGTTCACATCTGAGATGCTGAAACTTAACAATATTTAACATTTTTACTTTAAAAATGACTTGCTTGAGATTAAGTCAATCACTTTATGAATAACTTCATGACTGAGATTTATTTGTGACCTGCAGAGTAATGCCTTTATCTCAGCTTTGGCTTTGGGTTGTGTTAAAGCTCTCATAGGTTCATGCTACTACCTCACCTCAAACTGCTTTTCCAAATGAGGTGGCTAATCGTCAGACTTTTCAATGAAAATCTGTCTTGAAACTTTTACATGTTCACAATATTTTCCTCAACCCCATGCTGTGGTCTTGCTTATTTTATATCTTCACAAGTCATAGGCCAACACCAATTATCTTTCTTTTCTGCAACCTCATTCAACACTTTCATAATTACTTGAACAGGAAATGAACACAAACCCTGTGGGTATGTTTGCGCTCTCACACGCGCTTATGGGAAATAGTTGACGTACAGAACAGTCTTGTCGACTGATGGGCCATTGCTTGTATTTTACTTCACGGTTCAAATCCGAAGGCATAATTTGAGAAGTTATCAAATTTGGCACATCAAAACAACAAGTTCAACTATGACACACGCCCATAATTCATTTCAGCCAATCAGAGACTGCTTGTATTTGTGTCAAGCCAGTCATCTACGTAGGGGGCGGGCAACTCAGTCTGTTGCTAGGGTATGCTCCCGATGAGTTTTACACTGTAAAGCCAATCAAATCGCACCTCACCGTTTTCAGCTTGTTCATAGGCTAAGACACCCGGAGAGCCCACCTATGGTCTTCTCTTATTGGACAGTAGTGCGATCACTCACTTTCCTGACTGTTAGGTGCTGTAGATACCTACTGTAGTTTGGAGTCAACAAGACTCAGAACTGATTATAGCAGCGCACATACATCGCTGTGACACAGTTTTTAAATTTCCATTCTATTACTTAATGACTTGTACATTTGTGTAAATAGATTAGGCTACTTCTATTTTTATAACAAGGCAACAAGATGGAACTTAATTCTCTTTTAATTCTGCTGGAGGCTGCAGAGTACTTGGAAAGAAGAGACAGAGGTATTTCAAGCTAAACTGACAAGTTGACAGGATTTCTAGGCTAATGACTAGCTTGAGAATGAAGCAACAGGACGTCAGCTAGCCTAATGTTTGATGTGTGCCTATGTAAAGTTTCAACGTGTCCTGCCATAGTGCAGGTATGATGTCACTTTACAGACAATGGGACATTGGCTACGTGCGCGAAAGGACCCGCTGCATTTTATTACTTAAGATATGTCATGTATTTATGAAGTGTGTTTGCAGTGTTTCTAATACAGGGCATGTGTTGTACGCGCTCAGAATGCGGTGTGTTTTTGTTTTAGCTCCAGGGAAATGAGTAAACAAGAATGACATTGAATTTAGGTGCCAGGATCATAACGACAGATACTCATAACCGCTCATGTAGCGTTAATCGCTTAATATGTAGACCCTGCTGAAGGCTATCCAGTGCTTTATGGATGTATTGGAAGGGACTGCGCTGGAGATCGATCACGTTTTGTTCCTCCTGAAATGACATTTAGCCTCTGTAGCTATTTTCATGTTTCACTCTTCCCATAAATGACTCGTTCACAGCGTATTGTCACAGTTTTATTTTGTTCTTGCATTGAAGACACCACAGTAAATTAACAATCATTTTGTTTTGTGTGTGTGTGTTTTTTTCTTTTTCTCAATAGAGGCAGAACACGGTTATGCGTCTGTTTTACCGTACAGTAGCGACTTTTCCAGAAAGAAAACGAAAGCCTCGCCAATTTCCAGAAAAACTCAAAACAATAGGTAAATATAACCCTTGGCTTTTTTTTCTCTCTAAAACATTTGTTTGTGTTAGTGTCAGTTTATAGAAACACACACTCACTCACACACACACACACACACACAGAGACACACACACACATAGTGGAGGAGAGCTCTTTTCACGCACGCTGCCATCTTTTTTGCTGCCTGGGCTGGGCTCTCTGTTTTGGTCTCTCCAATAAACACTGCCACGCGTACACTGTCAACTCTGCTGCTCCCTCTCTCTCTCTCTGTTTTTCACACACACACATAGACACACACACACTTCAAGCCCTCCCCATGCTGAGAGAAAACACACCCGACATGCACTGTAACCTTTCGTTTCTGCACCACGTCTCTCACGGCTATCACGTCTGTGTCACCTGTGCAAAGTTCCGAGATGGTTTCATTTTCATGTGGTTAGTGTCACGTTAAATCAAAGTGTCTTAAACCGAGGGGGGTCAGGAAGCGAGGTCTTGACGGAGTTCAACACGGGGCTTCACTGTTGTGTGTCTGCGAGACGAGCATTTCGGACTCCTTCGCTCCTCATTAAACTGTGATTAACGCGCGGTCATCCCGGGTTTGACACCCCCCCCCCCCTCCCATGTATATGACACCAGCTATCACAGATAACTGCTACAATGTCATAAAGTAACACAGAGGTAGGCTACATCAAGTGTACTTTCGGTTCCAACTCGCTTCGTGGTTTCTTGTGACAGGTTAAGGATCATTTAATCGTCAGCAGGTTAACATTTAATTCTCGCTGCTGAGATTAAAAGGCCTGTTCTGTTTGAGGACTGCAAATATGGCCATGCTGTTTTCATCACTGATTAATCTGCCCATTATTTTCCTGATTAATCTATTTCTGATTTCCAAGAGCCTGAGTTGCCGTCATGAAATCCCTTGTTTTATTCAACCATCAATCCCAAACCCAAAGACCTTCAGCTTACTGCCATTTAATTGATTGATTAGTTGATTTGACTAATCCTTTCAAGCTCTGGCTGCTAGGTTAACCAACCAGGTGTTTAATCACTGTGTCTGAAAGAGAGTTTAAATTGATTGGATCAATGCGGGACACGCCCTCATCAGGTCCCTTTTTACCTGAAGTCCCATGATTCTTATATCAGGACTATAACCTGCTAGGCTACATGCAGTGCACTTTTAAAGGCTGATTTTCCAGGTGTGTAACAGTGAACTCTTTCACCTGTTACTGCGTTGAATGTGTTTTTGTTGAAACTTTCCTGAAACATTTGCATGATTTGTCCTTGTCAGTTCAGTTTCGTTCCCAACAGCACTTTTTCTGTTGGCTAATGGTAGTTTAGGAAAGAACAGTCTGCCTGATTTCCTCAGTGGTGAGTTACGTCACTGCATGTACAGAAAGTTAACCTGTTGTGTCACTATCGTCATCACACTCCTTTTCAAGCTGTAGAGTTTTGTAAATTTGAAACTTGTCCTTTATCTTGTCTGTTTGTCACAAATGAGAATGCAGCCTCTTCCACATTCCCTTGATAAAGTCTTTGATGAGTAACACAATTAGCCTATTTTTAAGTATCTGTGTGTGGGTTGGGGTGTGTATGGTGATGTGGCAGGTGGGTGCGGTGGCTGAAACAAACACCTTCACACTGTCACAAACACCAGCCCACTAGGCTTCATGCACCGAACACGGTTTCCCCGACTTTTCTCATGACGGAGGGCAAGTTCTCCAATTTTTTTTAAGCATCAACAAGATGCTGGGGGCAGTGAAGCGAAACCATATTTCGTGTTTGAAGTTAAACTGTATTTTCAGTTTAACAGAACCTGACTGTTAGTTGAAAAGCACAATGCTTTGCTTTGTAGACCTAAAAACTGGTGTCATAGGGTTTGGTGTCATAATCAAGTCTGCAAATTAAAACAGATAACATGTTTTGCTATGGTGCAATATTCAGGGCATGTGAAAGACAAAAAAAAAAAACAAAAAACAGTTGGCCGTGTTATTTCTGTGCACAGAAAGAAGAAACTCTGGTGGAGTTTCCTTTTTAACTTGTACACTGTTGTTAAATCAGAATGCTTCTAAAAAAAGAAAGAAGAATACCTTCCTGCTTCACCTCTCCATCACACTAGACATGAAATTAGAAATATAAATTGCGGATACGACAGAAAAAAAACGTGCTGAACTTGTTTCGCATCCTTCAATTCCTTCCTGTGGATGTGGGAACACATACACAAGGTCCTCCGAGGTTGAACTTTAACAGAGCCCCTTTCCGTAAGAAGGTCGATATCAGGATAATTTATTGGCCTTTGATCACCGGGGCCACGCTTACAACTGCAGAGTCATTTGCATGCGACACTATCCTTTTACATAACATGGAAAGGTGTGTGTTAGCCTGCTGCTGTGACAGGTCTGTGTGCATTCTCTTCCTCCGCAATCCGCCGTCTGATTTCCTGGTCATGCCCTGTGCTTTGACTGGGGTGTTTGCCCAGTTTGTGCACATTTGAATAGCACAGCTTCCTCCATGATGGAGTAAAGCTCTTTGTCCGCCTTTTGGATGCGATTATTAGTTTCAGTGCAACATGCTGTGCTGTTCTGCAATGATTTTGTGCAAATGCCACACTATCCCTGTTGCACAGTCAAGTTGTGCTGTGCAGGAGCCTCGGCCTCCTCGGCGCAGCTGTGGGAACCACTGCTTCACGAGCACAAGGGAAAATCTGAAAAGGCTTGTTGTCTGTCTGGCCTTTTGTTGTTGCTGTTTTTTTGTTTTTATTGCCGTGGTATCCATGGCTGTCTCGTGAACAGAGGGCCTGTTTCAGATGGACTGCAGTGCCCTCGCTGCTCTCGGCTACGCATCAAGATTTGGGGGGGGGCGGCTCTCCTCGGCATAGCCCGCACTCCGAGGAATTCCTCAGCGTCCAGGCCTCCAGACGTCTGACTTTGTTTTTACCCCGTGTCCACTCTGCTTTTCAGCCAGCGTGCAGCAGCGACAGCAGTGCATGCGTGCTGTTTGTATGTGTGCGAGCAGGCAGGGTGGGGGTGGGTGTGGGTGAGATGTTGTGCAGTGTCACAGATACTGCTCTCTCTTTCTCAGTCACACTGTCTGACAGATGTCACACAGATGTAGAAAACAAGATAAAGAAAAAAACTAACTACATTTTTCCAAACTTATCTTTTTTTTTGTGCCCTGAATTCAGAGCAAAGCTGAGTGAATGTACAGCAGATAAAGCCTGTTGTTGAGTATTATAATATTCTACGCCTCATGTAAACTTTTCCTGCACAGCAGCTCTAGCATTCAAAAGCCCTAAAGCCACAGGGAGGCAGAAAGAACAGATTTGACGCAGTTCTCTAATGTCTCGACACAGTTTTTGCTGATGTTTCACAAATGTGCTCTTTCTTCCAAAGTTCTTGCTTTCATCTGTCTTACGTTTAGATCGAAACATTAACTTTCCAGGCGTCACACCTTCAGATTATTCATTACACTACATCCTAACTCTCATGTCATGTCATCTGAAGTTTTTCTGTAGCATTCTAGCATTTGTTGCCCTGACGCTCATCCTTGTCTTTTGTCTGTTTGTCCTTTCAGATCGTCACACAACGAGCTGGAGAAACACAGGTAAGGTGGCGTTCGAGGCCCTGCCGTGTGTCACGTTTATCTGATTTGCATAACATAACTGGCTGCAAAGGGAAAGATTTTTTTTTTCCTCTCAGTCTAAAGCACCAGATCGTATCAGAGGTCATCTTCAAAGAGATTTAATCAATGAATTCCTCGTGTCTGAAAATGGATAATAAGCTGAGCACCGTCGTGTTGATTAGATCTGTCTCCTTTTCACGGATGAAACTTGTTACCTTGTATGGAGAGGGAATCCTGTCAGTAATGCGATAATCTGGCCCAGACTGACGCTGTGAACGGAGGCGAGGGGAATCTGGCCCTCGCCCACAGACACACACACACACACACACACACACACACTCCGCGTACGTATCTTACTACGGCTCGCAAACATAATTTTGTTCTTTTCCCTGCTCTGTGGGTACAGCACTCAGTTTGTGGTGGTGTGATATCCGTGTTCATTAAAAGGCATGGACGTCTCTTTCTGCTCTGTTTCTGACTTTGCCAACAGGGGAAGTGAGTTCACAGATCCAAAGGGCTTTTTTGTCAGGAAACAAAACCCCTTCTTTGATCCAACAAAGCCGAGACTACTTATTTGCTTCAAGGTCACCCAGAGCTGATTCTTTAAAAATAAAAGCAAAACTGCCAGCCACAGAGGATTTAGAAAACAGCTGATGTGACGATCAGCATGTGAGCAGCGGCTGAGATGGGCGTGTCGGGCCCCATGTGCGTGACACAGCATCACACACGTCAAGGGATTGGGGTTTGCCAGTCACATGTCTGGGAGTGAGTAATGGATGTGTGTAGTGCAGAGACCAACAAGTGCAGACATATTCCTCGCTGACCTGAGAGACAGAGAAGGACCCGGCTGATTATTACACAGCAGGTGTTGAGACATAACAGTTACCTCATGTCCGATGACGGGCGTGGTCCGTTACCAACGAAGTGACGTCCAGTCAAACTGACAAATGCAACTGCCAGTAAAGTGTTCCATAATCAGTTCACTCACTTCCCTTTGTCATCACTACAGCCACAAGTTTCTAAAAAAGGCAGAACAGAACTACAGTATGTTTAAATTCTCTGGAAGTCATGCACATATTTTGAAGTACTTCCCTGATGTCATTTTTCTTTCATTCATGACTATGTGTATGGAAAGTTTTCCACCTACTTTATTTGTAGTGACAGGCCCCGTGGTGATGAGGCATTGTTGTGATCCTTTGCAACATCATGCATCCTGATTAAATCCCTGTCTGGACTCAAATTACACTGCTTGGGCATGTGGTGTGTTATACCTGCTGTAGTTGTCTCACTAAGATGGCCGACAGGAAATTAATCAACCACAAATTTGATGTCATTTGTCAAGCAAAAATGACAAATGTTTGCTGGTTTCAGCTTCTTGAACGTGAAGATTTTTGCTGATTTTTGCAGAAAATTGTATCAAATATAGTGTAGCATACATAGTTTTTTTGAATATCTTTTGTTTTTTTGTCTATTGGTCACACAAAACATTCACTTTGAACACGTTGCATTGTGCTCAAAGAATGTGCAATGGGCCCTTTTCAGTGTTTTATTACATTTAAGAGACCAAATTAGTTCTGTTTTTTTTATTATTATTATTTTTTGGGGCTTTTTGCCTTTTATTGAGATAGGATCGCTGAAGACATGACAGGAAAGCAGGGCAGAGAGGGAGAAGGGATGACATGCAGCTAATGAGGCACAGACGGCAGAGGACAGACAGTCTTAGTACATGGGTCGCACACTCTATCGACTGAGCTACAGGGGTGTAAATTAGTTCATATTAAGAAAAAAAACAAAAAAACAAAATCGATTCAAGGTAAAAATTTCCAGTCTTGCTGGTGTGCCACTCAAAGGAATTTTCACTGTCCTCAGTTGATCTGTGTCTGTTGCTGATTCATACGAAAACCAAAAGTTCAGTGGTCCTGTTCAACCAGTTTAATGAGCATCCTCACCGAGATCCTGCCCTGTCTATTCTCTAGCATTCTTGGTATCTGTTCAAAGAACAGATGACCTCCCTCACGCCCTCAAACGCCACTACAGGGAGGTGCTGCTGGTTGAGCCCTGACTCACTGTCTTTGTTTGGTCATGTGTCGGTGTGTTTGGTTCGTGTAGGTGTAGCAGCGCCTTGTGCTGTATGTTCACGTGGTAGACATGAATATCAGGTTTAGACACCGGCACACAGGCACTGAATGTATTGCGTGTAGTCAGATATTGGTTTATTAATGCTGTCATTAGTTTGGCTGAGTATACGTGAATGTGACAATTTGTCATCATTTCACTGCTTCCCGGTTGACTAGCAGCTGAAAAGACAATGGATAGTGAAATTTTAAGGCCCATATTTTATGATAATGCAACATACAGTATTTGGTAACTTATTATCTGCTGTTAGATTAAAGCTAACTTTAGCATTCAGGTACTTCTTAGCTAACATTGCTGTTTGATAGTATTACATAAAATGAAGTACAAATGAATTCATATTAACGCACATCGTGGACACGTTCACATTTTCTTCTCTCGTCGGTTTGAGGTTTGAAACCCAACCCGACTCAAGTCATCTGTCCATCTTATGCATGCTAGGTGATTCTCATGAAACCGACTGCTGCCTTGGCAGCCGCTCAGTAGACACACTGGATCTATTTGTGTCCTGTTATTGGAGTTAGACGTCTGGGTGGGTTCCAGCAGTGTCCCACAGTGTTGCCTGTCCTGACATAACCTGCTTATCTGACTCTGCTGCTTTCTTCTCTCATCACTGCATTGGCACAGGCTCGAGCCGCAGAGCGTCAGCTTTACATTTCTGTGCAACCGAATGCTACTGTGTGGTTGGTCTCCGCTGGCATTGCTTCCTTTTTCTGACTTCAACCGCTGTTGATCACGCCTATGACGACTTGTCCGACACACAAGTTTCCTTTTCTAGAAGTGCCAAGAAATTGCGAAACTGCAGAGGTTTTGTTTTCCCACATATCACCTGTTTACAAGAAATCTGAGTCCAGTTGTGTAAGGCCGTCAATCTGGTATGCTTGTGCCGCTTATCTTGAAAAAAGGCTTCACTGATCTATTTATACCTCTCCAGACACAGACACCACCCAGGGCTGCCAGGTGCTCTCGGTTTCATATCTGAGATCATTCAGGATGATGCTGTTTGCAGATTGACTTCGACAAACACTGTTCCCTTACAATACGTATCAAATGACAGATAATGTACAGTAGCTGTTCGACACTTGTTGAAATTTAAATTTACATGCACTTCATGGACACAGGAGCAGGCAGTAAGTTTGTCACGGTCTGATCTTCGCTCTAATTAAATTTACTCTCCTGGTGTCGGGTACTCCCAGGTGTGATGGATGACTTATTTGGCTTTGAGGAACGCTTGGCTTTCGAGTGAAGCTCCTGTGTGTGTGTGTGTGTGTGTGTGTGTGTGTCCATAGGCCGAGCAGGGCACCTCACTGAGCTGGTTGAGTTATGGCGTTTGTGTCTGTGGGAGGGAGAGCCGTCCATAACCCTGTTACTTCAACCTCCCTGCCTTCTGCTCTTTGTCTCCCGTTTTCTCTGCAGACCACATCTGTTTTTTCTGTTGTCTCCCCCCCCCCTCCTTCTCCTTTCTCTGGCCCTCCTTTTTCGCCCCCTAAAAGTGTTTGAGTCAGCAGAAACCTGAGGCAGTAAGGAGGAGGAAGGCAGAGGTCCTCTCTCACAGAGAGTCTTTATCATTCTTCACTGGACCTCCTGCCAAAACTCATCTATGGCCGTTTCTCAGCTTTTGAGGTATAAATCCTTTGTGACAGGCCAAGCTTTGATGGGCCTGTTAATCCTGTTAACCTGCATTTTAATGTGCATTGTAAATCACACAGGCGTTGTGAATACCTTAGACATTAAGGTCCACATCCTTCTTTTAAAAATTAATACATTGTGGATAAAGAGTTAAATGTCATGTTTGTCTCTTACAGGCAATGCTATGTAAGCAAAGGGCAGAGTTTCCTTTTGTTTCCAGTTTGGGTTTTGGTGTGACATTCACATACTCACGTTATTGCACGTGGGTGTCATACTTAACTTCCTCAAATGTCACTCTGTCAGTTGCATTCCTCACGTTTGTGTGGTGACCTGTGTTTATTAAGCCTGCACGAAGAGCTAATAACCCACAGCAATGAACGATGTTATGTATGTGGTCCTATCAGTAAGGCACAGGTAGGGCATGAAATCAGCAACACATATGTTCAACATGAATGTATATCGTACTATATAGGACTACTATCAAAACAAGCATTTTATTTAACTAATTTGATCCCAAAGGCCTGCAAATCCAGTACATTCACAGTACAACATAATTGCCGTGAAGTTGTCCTGCTATGAAAAAATACAAACAGGCATATGAAAGGATTATGTTTGCTGGTATAAACAGTGTGGCAAGAGCTCAGACAATGACGCATTTCTATCTGCTCCTGATATATTTCGCCATATCACCCAACCTTACGACAGACTGAGTTGTCTAAAGTGTTCAGCTTTTACTGAAGCCACTGGACGTAGCCTTAGGACTGCCTGGCTTGTAAATGTAGAGTATGTGGAAAAAGAATAAGAAATAGGCTACAGCTGGAGGTCAGCAGCAAAGGTCACATGTGAAATTTCTCCACCCTGAGGTCACCGGGTGCCGAGAAGCTCTCTGGCTCACTCAGGTCAAGCCCTGTCACAAACTCAGAGTGGCTGCACGTATGCTGTCTGTGCACAATTGTGTGTTTATATAAGGCCTGCGGATGATCTTTACAGACTTTTTGTACGCCTACGCAGATATTTCAGAATGCAACTGCCATAGACCTACATTTAGGCGATAATGTTCCTGCTCCCTCTCAGGTGTCGCTGCTGCAGGGTACACCACCTTTCTGTGTCAGCAAACTTGGCTCACCGCCACGAAGCAGCTGATGCTCATAAAAAACAAGAGTATTTTAACAAGGTGCACGCATAGCTTTTGGGTGTCAGTGAGTTCAGTGGACCATCCTTGATTTGGGATCCCTCTCAGGCCTTGTGCGAGCCTGACGAAGAAGGGGGACGCAGAAGCATTCTTGAGGTTGCCGAGGGGAGGGACGGGAGGCAGGGTGGGATGTGGCCGCTTTGTGTGTTGAGGAGGCGGCCTGAAATTGAGGTCAGCAGAGTGTGCACACATACGCTGGAATGCAGAGTTAAGTAAGAGAGGCTGTTTAGAGGGGAGAGTTTGTGGGTGAATGGGGGTCACAAAACTAGCATGATGAGGAAAATGCTCTGCAGCCGCTTGCATGTTTGCTGCTTGCATGATTTCACGCCTCTGCGGTAGCTGCGGTCAGAGGCATAATGTTTCGGGTTGTCGTGTTTTTAGAGTTTTTCTGTAATAACATCAGTATTTGAAGCATTGTAGTCCACCACGAGCTTATAGATTTTGCTAATGGTGAGCTTCAGGTGATTCAGGTTGTTGCACCCTGTGACAAAGCTCTTTAATCAGTCAGTGCATTATATTATATGTCTGGACCAACCTTGATGTAAACTGTAGCTTGACTGGTGAGCGGAGGCATTCAAGAGCGAGATGGTAATTCTAGGTTTAGCAAGCAGAACAGTTGTTTGATTGTGCTCTGATAGATTGCATTAGAGCTGTAGGCATCAGTCATTTGTCACCGTCACTGTCAATCATCTGTCCTTTGTTCTCTCGAGTGTAGTTTTAGTTTTATGTTTTAACCCAGCGTCTCCTTTTCTGTTTAATGTCTCTATAAGATTTATCTTTGGCCTTTTAGTTCTGCTCAGACCCTTAAATTGGACCCCACCCTGTTGCTCTAAAGCCTCCTTACAGAAATAAACAGACAAACTTGTACAGTAAACATGGAAGCCCGAACCGTCTCTCATGCCACTAGATTCCTGCGTGTTAATCATTGACAAGGATTCATTATAAAGCCAGGGCTCCCTGTGTCAGGGGAATGTGTTTATTGAGCTCGTTGAACTTGTCTCTGCTAGTCCGTCCAACATTTGCACATGTACTTTTCGGTGCATACAGCGGAAGGCAATTAATGTCCAGGCCTGTCATTTGACATTGTGTTGAAATGATTCAGAGATGCACAGGGACTCCTCTTAAGTCCGACCGCCTCCCCCCTCTCTCTGTTTGCTCACACGCTCCCCTCTTTAAATTCTACTTGACATCTGTTTTTCAGTTAGCACCAGTGTAAACTGGCTGTGCTGAGGAAGGGATTTTGTAAAGATCCACGCTCGCGTAGGGGATTGTTTCGGTACATGAAAAAATTCAAATAAATCTAATTACCAGGCAATCCCTAGCTCACCCAGTGGAAATTCCACTTTGTTTTGTGGGAATACTACTACAGCGAGTGAACAACAAACTGCCTAATTCTGCAGTTTCCTGTTTTTTTAATCACCAGCAAAGCATGCAGAGCTCATTCTTTAGTGTAATTCTACGAGTAACGAGGCCCCTCCCCCTGCCTGCGCCGCTGCTGTGGTTGTTTGTTGCTTGCGTGTGAGAGCGCAGTCATGTGAGAATGAGCTCCATGTTTCTGCCATTAGGAGTGTGTGTTATGGGGGACTTGTGTTTGTCCGTCTCGCCTCGCAGTTGTCACTGCACACAGTGGGTGGGTGTGGTGTCCTCACTGACCGAAGACAGTTCAACCCAGATGAATGGCATTTTGTATCAGCCTGATTAAATCCGCTTGTCCCTCCCTGAGTGTGTCTGGTGTCTTTGGCGAGGGCAACGCGAGGAGACGCTCTGCCAGGCTTCGCACGAGCTGCCTCAGCGCCGTCTGACTTCTGTACCTGCTGACGGCACGTCAGATCTCTGTTAAATGTAAACATGTTCAGGGCAGGGCCCGAGGGTGACAGGGAGACTGATGAAGGGCTGCTGAAAGGCCCAGTGTGTGTGTGTGTGTGTGTGTGTGTGTTGTGTTTGCTGGCTGGGCCCCTGGGTAGGGTCCCTCACCACCTTAAGAATCTCTCCGTATGCCTTGTACTCCCCGGGAACCTGCCAGCCAGATGTGGAGCCAATCCAACCCCAAATTCCACCACCTCAGCATAGTGATCGACACTCACTGCAGCAGCGCAGCCCCCACTTTCGCTCCACATGTAAACAAGAGGCCAGATACATTTAAGTTTTTGCTTTGGAAAGATTTTTTTTGTTTTCCACTCAAAAGCCAAGGAAAAAACTTCTAAACAAAGGCTTCAAAAGAAAAGAAAATCAGACTTACACTTGCTACTACACACATTTTTTTTAAGGGACAAGAAAAAAAACTGAAAGTTCAATTTCAGTTTCACTTCACCTCTCAGTCTCATTTTTATGGCTCTTGGCATTGTTTTCGTCATCCGTTCAGTGTTGACGTTAAGATACACTAATATCATTAAAATCATTAAACTCACTTCCCAGTTTGACTAAAACAGAGTTCAGATCCTCTTTATTGTGGAGATGCTAAATGACTAATTGATACATGGTATTCTGAGATTAAATCATTACTGTGCCCTGTTATAGCTCAGCAGACCCGGCAGTGAATCCCTCATGCTGATGCTTTATGGGGCTCGAGTCAAATCAGCACCAGGGGCCTGGTATTGCATTTGCTTTTCTTTAAGCCCAATGGGGAGCAAACCAAGTCAGCTCTGGCAGTGAGAGGAAACACTGCTGCAGCGTTTCTGATGGCCTTTGACCTTAGTTTAGCGACTTTGGCTTCTTGCCAAACAAGCTACTTGGTCCTGTGCATATTGGTTGAGGAATGTGTGCTGGGTTACGGCGAGCTCATTAAACAGTGCAGTGAGTGAGGGGTGAAGGCCCGTTGTTTGCACTGGCTAGCCTTCTCAGGGCCCTGCAGCTCTCTGTGTACCAATAGATCTCCAACCCCAGAGCCCTGTGTGTGTGGACACTGTGAAAACCGGTCATGGGCACCTCTTTGGTGCAGCGTACATACAGCTCATTGTGCATCCGTCAGACATAGACAGGCTGCTTCAGATACATTGCCGCCTTTGATTTGAGCAGCAAAATGAGATATTTCACGGCTGTTCTCCTTCCAAGGCCCAAAGTGTGAGCACATCTCTGTGAAAGGCGTGTTCTGTACCCAGTAACCTTGGAGCACAAGTCAGCAGTTTAAATAGCTTGTTCCAGTTTCAGCAGCGTGCAGCTTTCCGAGCAAAAGTTCCTTTTTTTTTTTCTCTCCTCTGCGTTTGCCTTGTTTTGGCACTGATGGAGTGGGAAGAAGGGGTGGAGGGGGTGGGGGTTTGGGAGGCCAGAGATCAGACACAAATCATCCCGTGGTACTCTGCACGTGAGAACAGTCAGGTGGTCGTTTCCCTGCAGACGTGACTTCAGAGCAAATCGAACGGCAGATTTATTATTAAATCCTCAGCTGCAGAGAAATTACAGGCTGTTTTGTTTTTGTAGCGAAAGCAGTTTTCATTTTTAGCAAAGTCAGAAAAACCTTTTCAGTGCTAAAATGCTGCTGTTACACTACACTACTGCTGTTTTTTTTATTTTTAAGTTAAAAACAACACATCCCATCAGTCTTGTGCCCATTCTATAACTGAAAATTGTTGACGTGCACAGGCCAAGAATCAGCTTTAATGGCATAAGGTAGATGGCAGGAACAGACTTAAATAACCGTCATCTCTTATGACCCACTTGAAGTGTGTGGCATGTGGTGGAAGTTACCAGCATTTTAAGTTGTTGACTTTTTCAGATATGAGACGAGGCAATCAACTATCTTTTTCCAGAATCACTTGATGGTGCGTTTACAAAGAGCAATGTTTGCATATCAGCCTTGTTAACCACAAAACTTAATGTGACACCACATCAGTAGCCAACTGTGACACCATTCATGACTGTAATATGAAAAGAGCGTCCTATTTTAAAATCAGACAAATTGGAAAATTTGATGTGATTCAGAACCATGCGGGCCTGGCGGTGCGAACTGTCTGCTCTCCATCATGCACCCAGTGTTCACGTTCTTGTGGTGCCACACTCTGCATGGCTGTTTGAGTAAATCTGATAAACATTGCGTGACCGCTGCTTGGTTTAGGAATAACAAACGTGAGTGAGGGAGGGTCTTAACCCCAGCTCTAAATCGGCTGTGCGCTCTTGAGGAAATATAGTGAGTATGTCTCGCGGCAGGGGAACATGTGGGGGGGGGAGCTGTCAGAGACACGCTGCCCGGTTTAATCAGGTCCTGTCTTATTGATATGCATCACAAACACAAAGCTTTTCTTGGACTAGAGTCACAGTAAAGACAGACAAAGTAAACATGCAGCATTTAATCCACGGCTCAAGACAAAGAGAGGCTCAGCTCAGACTTACTGAAACTTACGTGGCAGAAATATTAAAGTAGATTGTTTTCAGCATTTAAAGAAAGAGCAATTTTGACATTTATTCAGAAGCAGCATTTTGGATGTAGGGAAAGAAAGGTGCCAATGAAGAGGTGGTATTCTTCTCGTCTTTTTTAATACAGCATGTGACACAAATACTAAAACAACAGTGCGACTGTGTGTCCCAACATAAGCTTTGTTTTCACCGCAGGGACTTTCCTCAGGGACTAGGAGCCCTTGGAGGAACTCTGTGTTTCCTCTGGGACCATGGTCTAAATGAAATTTTGGGGACATTATTCTACCCCCAAAGGGTCCTTGCCTGGGGGATTAGTACTTTTAAGAAGTTGGACAGTTGTGCAGAAAATCGTGTAAAAATGCACATCACTTTTCAGATATAAGTGTACTAATTTGCCCAATCTTCATCCAAAGTCTTAAGACCACAGTGGACAACAACACGCTGAAAGAACCTTTGAGTTCAGAATTTTTCACTCAAATGTCAAACTACTCCTGTCATAGTTACGTAATTGGTTTCAGTTCATGTGACGATGGCAACTGAATTCTGTCAAAACATTTTTTTCTCAGAATATGTTATAATTGCTAAATTTTCTACTGAGTAATGAACCAGTATCAAGCCATCTCTCTCACTTCAGAGGTTCAGTTTTATACCAGCATTTTTGCTGGCTGTAAGCTAAATTTTAGTGGGGTGTTTGGCCCTTGTGTGTCTCCTCAGTGTTCCCAAGGGAAATTACAACACAAAAGTTTTTAGAAATGGGATATTCCATAATATCCTTTACGGTTGCTTTTTCATTGTTGCAGAAAGGTTTTCCTTTTGTGCAACTCCAAAAAAACATGGCTATGGTTTGCCTCTGGGTCACCATGGTTGTTCAGTGGCAAGTTGTCTGCTTTTGAAAAGACACAGTATTTCTGCAGGTTTGAATACCAAACAGTGCTGACATTCATGTTTATTTTTATGTGGTAGAGCAATGGTCAAAGTGCATCTGTGCACATTTCTATCCTCTGCATGCCAGGTAGTCAGGCAGAGTATTCGGGGAACGCCTTGTTTTTGTTTTTCATTACAAGAGAGGGAGAGAGGGGGAAGTGGGGTGCAAGATGGTGGCCCATTGGCTCAAGTTACCCTTTGGATGATGTGTGTGGAGCACTGCCTAGTGCAGCTGAGCACACTGCTCTCAAAGAGGTCTTTTTTTCAGCCCAAGAGAAAGTCATCCACTAGCTTGGACCCTGCTCCCTTCCAAAACCCCCCCCCACCTCGCTGCAGAACCCCTGCTCCTTCCTGCCCTGCTTCCCCTGGCCGCAGTCCAAGTGCTTCATGTGGCTCGGCTGGGGCAGGTTGGAGGTGGACCCCCGCCCCTGTCCTCAGAAGACACTTGTTTTCCAGTGGGATGAGGGTGTGTTGGTGTTGGCAGGGTGGAGCAGTGGGGTGGAGGGGTTCAGCTGATGAGGCCGGGGGGGGCAATTGCCCCCTGGGAGAGGAGGAAATAAAAGAAGGAGAGCACTTTCACACGCCCTGGTTTGGGAACGCCTGTATGCACCTGTAGAGAGGTAGAGATGTTTTAAAGGGCACTTTTGTTAATTCAGTTTGTATATATTTAAAAGTTGGGAGCATTTCTCTTGGAAAATCCAGGAAATTGAAGACGCAGTGATTATCGTGGTTCATTTACGAGACTCTCTTGTTGCCCACAGGCCGTCTCTGGCTGACCTCTCTGCGAAACAGACGGCTAGTGAGAGGGTCTTACTTTATGTGAAAAACACAGGCGACGCCCTTCCTGAAAAAGAAACAGGGAAAAGACTGTGTGCACGGGTAAATAATATGTCCTTGTGTACTCGCTGTGTCTCCCTTGTTCTCGGCTCTGAATCCAGCCTGAGAGAGCTTTATTTCTCTGATTAGGTTTATTGTGGTTGCACCGATGGCCAGTGGAGACCTTGCATTGTTGGAGTTTGTTTACCGTTTAGACAGAGTTAGCCAAAGGAACGGGAGAAAAGGGGGAAGGCTGGCTCAGAACAAAGAAACGGTTCATGGACAAGCTTGACTAATGGACGATTGAAAGGCCTTTATGAACAAACTTGAATGGACCAAGGACAGACAGGGGAGGTAATCTGCTGATAAAAATGTCTTGAATAAAAGCTGTCCTTTGAAAAGATGTACAATATCCATGCAAAGTCAGTCAGTATCTGGACAGAGATTAACTTTGCCTTCTCGTCACTATCACTGAATTAAACTCCCAAATGGTGCATCCATTCAGTGAACTGTTTACTTGTGGATTCGGGGTTGTTGGCCTGTAGGTCTTTGGCCGGGATGTAGGGTTTTCTGGGGCCAGATTGACCAGAACTGATGAGAAACTTCTTATGGCCCGTCATAATAATAATTTTTGCACCCGGTTACTGTGGGTTTAGTGATATTGAGGTCAGTATGTTGCACTGAGGCATCCTGCATATGCATAGATAATAGTGTGTCGTCATGTTGGTGCAATGCAAGTAAGTTTTGTGCCTCGCAGACAGACAAAGAGGGTTAGAATACTCGAATATAGTTTTTCTAAAAACGGGAGTCTCTAAGCTTTGGGTTGGCTCTTCGAATGTGGACAGACAGTGAAAACAGCTCTCGTTGATGAGGAAACATGTAAATGTTGAGGTAGTTACAGGTACAGAAATGCTAGCCATATACGATCTGAAATCTATGGTGGTCATTTTACTGTGAAGCAACAAGTGTTTTGTAACTACCTCAGTATATGACCTTTCCTCTCCTGTGCTAGTTCACTTTTTAAGGGGTGGATTAAATGCGATTAATACCTGACGTTGTGTGTGCAGCAGATGACCGCGGATGAGGTAACATCTCAGAGATCTGAATATGGTTTGCAGGAGCCTCTGCAAACCTTTTAACACGTCTAACCAGTGAAACCCTGCACACCTTCAACCCTTTGAACATGCAGATCTCACGGTCAAAGTGGCAACTAAAACCAAACCTGCAAGAACAACAATGCCAATCATGTAATATTAAGTTGCCGTTCTCACTGCTTTGGTGCGTGTTTTGCAGTACAGTACAAGAAGTTTACAGTCACGGTGTAGGAGTAACAGTATTTGTTTCTGCCCTGCAGGGACGTGCAGATAAACTCTCGTCTGTCTGTTTGCGTAGGTGCCTTCTCACTTTTCAGCTGGTGGATGTCTGCTGACTCACCCTGTGCTTGTGTGTTTGCAGACGTGCCAAACTACGGCTGTACTTGGAGCAGCTGAAGAAGCTGGTGCCTTTAGGTCCAGACAGCACGAGACACACCACACTGAGCTTGCTGAAAAGGGCCAAGATGCACATCAAGGTACTACAAAAACAAAAAACATAACAAACAACCCACATCTGTTTGGAAAAAATAAAAATTCTCGAGTCTGGTTTGCAATTTGTCTGCAACTTTCTTTCTGCATCTAGTTAGCCCTTTCATAACCAATGTAGGTAATGGTTTGTTATTTATCAGCAATAATATTGAACATTTGGAGGCTCCCACTTGTTAACTTTTGGGATTTGGTGCTTTGAAAGAGCAGGCATCTCTTGTTGTAGATGATCAGATTGGACTCAAAAAGACCAATCTGACTTGAGCTTCATGAGGATCAAACTCGTGTTGTACTGTTTTTCTCCCCAGCCTTCTTTAAGTGTTAAATTGTTTTCTAATCTTTCAATCAGAGCGGTTCAGGGCCTGCCAGAAAAAAAAAACTGCTCCCAGGGCTAAATGTAAAAAAAAAAAAAAAAAATGAGTCAACAAAGTGGAATACTCAGGACATTTGTTGGCTGATTTTTAGAAGATATGTGAAAAGACATAATTGGATGTTAGGTTTGTTGAAGTCCTCCTTCCACGGTTCATTAACTGTTGCAGCTCACTCACACAGAGCAACATTGAAGATACTTTAACGTGCAGCAGGACCAGTCACAGAGAAGGCCTTAAAAAACCCCAACTTAAAATCAGTTTTTGCAGGATATTGTTTGAATCTTAAATTGCCATGCAGAGGATGAATCATAAACATAAGAACATTTTAGGGCATGCTGTACTGATCTTGCTGTTTACAAGCAGCAACACTGTGGTTGGTGGAAAATCCAGACGTAGCGAGTTTTAACCCTTCATTTCCTGTTTATCATGCCTGTCCCCTGTGCACAGACGAATTCCGCTAATTCGCGTCACTGTGTTGAGTCTTCTCGTATCGCAAGGGGCCACGTGTGTTTAGACTTCGCTTTTCATTCACCACTGAAAACTTTCATTTGCAAATAAGTGCAAAATTTTATCTCACGTTGAGTCAGAACAAGAAAAGACTGTATGTTTATTTTTACTTTCTAACCTACAAACCTCACTCAGTCAGTTGGCCACTTCCTCATTACACGCTGAAATCTGTCGCTGTTAAATGTTCTCTTTTGTTTGTTTGGAAGGGGGGGGTCTGATTGCCAGGAGATGGCAGAAAACAAAACTGGTCTTCACATTTCTATGTGAAAAGATTAATAACATCTGAACCCAGCCTCTTTGCTATCTTTAAATGCATATCAACACTTGAAAAAGAGGTTGTTTCATAGAGTTTCTAAAAGAAATTTTGTGGTGAGATAAAAGTACATTCAGAAAAAATGTTTTTTTGTAGCTAGCTTCTCTGTCTTAATTGTGGGTGTAAAACTTGTCTTACTTTAATTTATTTGTCTATGTGGTTAGCACTGTCTCCTCATAGCAAGAGGGTTCCAGGTTCGAATCCCGGTCTGGGCCCTTCTATGTGGAGTTTGCATGTTCTCCTTTTGCCTGCGTGGGTTTTCTCCGGGTACTCCGGCTTCCTACCACAATACCAAAAACATGCACCTTAGGTTAACTGGCTACTCTATATCGCCCCTAGGTGAGAGTGTGTGGTTGTCTGTCTTTGTGTTGGTCAGTGGTCTTTCTTTTTTCTGAACTGTACTTTTGCGTTACCTCGAAATAAGTTCAGGTTTCTGCTCTAAAATAATGCAAAACATATTGCGAGGAAAATAAAAAGAAAAACACACCTGAAAAGGAATTTCTCACAACAGCACAGCAGAGTTGAAGGAGACAGTATCCTTGTCATTGATTTGCCATTTGTTTGTGTCTCTGCAGAAGCTGGAGGAGCAGGACAGGAAGGCTTTGAACGTGAAGGAGCAGCTGCAGAGAGAGCACCGCTACCTCAAACGCCGCCTGGAGCAGCTTTCTGTGTCCGGATCTGTTGAGCGTATCCGCACTGACAGCATGGGCTCCACCATCTCCACCGACTCAGAGCAAGGTACGCTGGCTTTAAATGCTCAACACTGTTTCCTCTGGTAAACTCCGAGCCACGCAGTGGTCCAAGTGAAAGGTCGCTCCTTGTTTGCAGGTGATGCCCTGGGGGTCAAAGGTTAACAGCTGAAGAAATGCAGCTCAGCTCTTTAGCTACTGGTGGTCAGAGACTTCATGTCATGTGCTCTGCTGTGTACTGTGGTGCAGGTCGTCATGTTTCATCTGTAGAAATGACATAAATACTAATAGCCGTGCTTGTCGGATAGCCAGAGAGCCAGGTCGCGCCCAGTGGCGGCGCGGTGACTTGCCAGGCGTGTGGATGTCAGAAAGTTGGCAGTGTTTAAACTTCTATCTTCTATCTCGTTTTTCATTCCTCATTTTTCACTTTATGTTTACACTCCAAAACAATGAATACGTTCCAAGAGAGGCTGTTGTGAAATGTGCACCTTACTTATGACCCATATTTAAATGATTCATTGTGTCTCACACCCGCCTTGAAGTGTGGCTGCTCAGAGCAGCTAAAAACAGTTTTTGCTTTTGATGTGGTCGGACGACACGGGTCGTATGATCTAGTTCTTTTTGAGCATAAACCGAGCTTCAGGGATGTGATGTGTTGCTCACCAGTGTCACAGACTCCGCGGAAATTCTTAGCTAGGATTGTTACAGTGTGTTTACTAATCCTGGATGAGGTAAACACACATGCAGTTGTTTATCAATGGATGAGGATTAGCTGTTGGAGCACAAAGATCTGCCTGTTTGTCCAGAGTTAATGGCTGCCTAAATCCGCGTTTAATCCACAAGCGCAGCAGGCTCCCTAATAAATATGCCCACAGCTGGGTGGAAATAAACAGCTTCCTCCACCCTCGTTCTGTTTTTTTAAGCGATACCGAAAATAACCTGGTGTGTTTTCTTTTTACGTGCAGAGGTCGACATCGAGGGCATGGAGTTCACCCCCGTCGAAGCGGACAGTGTGGACAGCATCAGTGACGGCGAGGAGGAGGAGGAGGACCACTACAGCCTCCAGAGCAGCTCCAGCGACACCAGCTACACGGCCACACATTCCCACAGACTGCAGCCGCACCACTGTTAAGACACCACGCGGCCATCCACCTCCCAGCCAGCTCCACCCCGGGCCCCTTGGCTTCCCTCCCCGACTATTTACAGTCGCCAGCACCGCCCACTGCCTACATCAGACCAGTCCACAGCGGCGGTACACCCTGAATCTGTTCCTCCTTTCCTGCCCCCAGCTCTCCAGGAAGCACACAGGGCTGAAATGCCACTCAAGCTTTCCTGAACCCCCCTGACCACTGACCCTACCTCACCCTACTGTATCCTGAACCTGAACCTGCCCCTCCTGACACGCCCTGCCCTCCCACTGCCCTCACAACATCTACGTAGTGTTGCCGCAGGCTCAGAGAGAGAACGGAGCAGAATTTGTGGTTTTAATGGGGACTTCTGTGGTGTGGTGGACAGCTTTGACTTGTTAATCAGGATTTTGTTAAGTGTGTGTGTGTGTGTGTGTGTGTGTGTGTGTGTGTGTGTGTGTGTGTGTGTGTAAGAGAGAAAAGACTAAGCGAGGGAGTTAAAGAGTGGTCAAATGCAACAAAAAAAACAAAAAAAAAAGAAAGAAAGAAAATGCCTCATGTCATCTATATGAGGCAATAAAACACAGATGAAGCTTTGCCCCAAGTTTGTGATGTAAAAGTTAAGGCATTTCTGTTTGTTCTGCAACATATGCAACAGTTATTTACACAATAAGATTCACAGGAGCAGCTGTTGTGAAACATTTGACTGCTGAGAAGTATTTATAGATTTAAAGGAACGGTTTGACATTTTGGGAGATACATTTATTTGCTTTTGTGCCAAGAGTCAGACAAGGAGATCGATGCCGCTTTCATACCACCCAAGGCTGGAGCTTGCAGCTGGTTAACTTAGCTTAGCATAAAGAACGGAAAGAGCAGGAAACAGCGAGCCTGGTTCTGTCTGAAGCTGAAAAATATGCTTACCAGGACCTAGAACGCCCGCTGATTAACAGGTTTTATCTTTGATCAGATCCATTGAAAAACCGAAGCGTTAAATCGACAGGTTTCTGTTTATGAGGACGATGACGGATTTGCGGCCACATAAACGTCTGTATGTGGATTGAACGAACGAGATGCGACTTGTTAATAAGTGAGCCTTTGATACGCTGCTATGCAAATTCATTTATCTTTGGTATAGAGCCGGGCTCGACGTTTCCCCCTGCAGCCAAGCTAACCGGCTGCTGGCCGGAGCCTCATATTTAACAAACGGCGGCATCGAACCTCCTCATTTAACTTCCCAAAATGCAGAACTGTTCTTTTACGTTTCCACTCCTCAGGATTGTGACGACACGCAGCGCTGCTTCTGCAACTGCGTGACCTAAACGAGGGCTTTCTCACCAGCTACTTCTGCACGCGTAGTCGCGTTCTTCAAAACCAAATGTGGCCAAAGACAAACTGAAAAAGTTACAGAGCTGTAGTAGCAAAGGAGGAATGTATATAGATGTACAGTTACTGTCCAAGTCCTTGTGTCTCCCTCTGGTTGGGCTGCCTAACCACTACTCCACACTACTGACCACTACACTATACCACCCTATTCTGTGGATGGACTACTATGTTAGATTTAAAGTAAAACAAGGAGTTGCTTCAGAACTAAAACGCTATTCCTTAAAGATTGAATAAAATCTCCCTCAGTAGCGAATTGATGTAGCAATAAATACAAGAGGCGGGTGCTTCCTCTGAGTGTTTAAATGATTCTGATGTCACGGGAGACTTTTTCTTTTATGTTTTTTTTTGTTTATTTTTTTTTTTTTTAACCCTGTAGATGGCAAGTGGGCGCTTACAGAGTGGACCTGCAGAAAAAGGAGCATTTCTCCTTTTTTTTTTTTTTTTTAATTTGTTCACTAACGGATCCTCCTCTTTGCTCCCAACGCCATGTATTCAGAATTAGCATTTCTCTACAGCTGTGTTACTTTTTTCAAGCAGTCGTCATGTGTGCTGGGTTTTGTTTCGTTTCGATTAACAAGTCAAAGCTGTAAACGCGGAGAAGAAAAAACAATATTAAAAGAAAAAAAAAAGGGCCAGCTCTAACGATTTGTTCTCTGCAGAGGTGCTGATTTTTTAGCTAACTTAGCAAACTAATCACATTCAGTTGAACTTTTGATTTCTGTAACAAGGCTAACGATCTTATTTTCTCTCTTCTATCTGCCTCTTATTTGTGGAGCTTCTGGACACTGCTGAAGACCAATGCAGAGGAAATTCCTTCTCTAACTTTGTCTGTAACTTATGCACAGTAGTCACTATCGACGGAGGAGGCGCCGCTGTCGCTCTCTGACTAATTGATGACCGTTAGGCCTCAGTCTCGGGCAATCATTAGAGCTTGGTGTCCCATGACTTAAATAAAAAAGATTAGGGCCAGGCCATCGTGGCAGGTCTGACCAAAAGAACAATAATAATAATAAAAAAAAAAACTACAAAAGACTCAAAGAAAACAAATAAAAAAAGCTTGCTACTCGTCACTAAAAGTGATATTAGCCAGTGTAGTCTATATTTCTTGTATTAAATTTTGTATTATATTTTCCTAAATGTTCTCTTGTAATGAAAAGACAAAAAAGAGTGAGTATATGTATCGATCTATCTATATCTATATCTATATTTATATATATATGTGTATGTATATATATATATATATAAATATATATATATGTATATGTATATATATATATGAGAGACAGACAGACATGAGGCCAGGCTTGTTGAAGAGAGACTGGGGGCAGGGGAGCTCATACACTGGCCCCTCTCCCTTGGGTGGCTCTCCTGCTGTCATCCTGTGCCTTGGTGAGCCTTCGAACCTCCCTAATCCTCCTCTCCTCTTCCTCGCGCTTCCTCACCCTCAGTCCCTACTCAGGTCATACCCCCCACCCCGTCCTGCTCTTACATCCCATCCTCCCTCCTCCTGGCGGGGCTGAAAGCTTTTCGATTTCAGCCTTTACCACGCCAAAACACTTCCTCCATGAGCAAGGGGCACTTGAAGAGAAGACCTCATTTTAAATAAATGTAAAGAGAGAGGGAGAGAGAAAAGCCCCTTTGGTCTCTACTGAGAAGCCGCTGTTGTTGTTGTTGTAGTCCACCCTCTGGATGCCCGCTCGTCTGCCAGTGCCACCTCTGTCACAGAAAGGAAAAAAGACAAACAACCCCCCCCCCCATCACCACCACCACCACACACACACACACACACACACACATACATACACACACACTGGTAAACTCCCATGGCAGCTTCCAGTCGCCCCTAACGGTCATCAACAGGGTTCAAAACTTCTGGGCTTGAAGCGTGTTTGTCTTTCTTTTTTTTTTTTCTTTTTTTTTTGTTGTTTCTCGTATGTTGACGATGTGTTTGTTCAATGGGAGTCACTGGGAGAGGAGCGATAAAAGAACAATCCAATCGATGGCAGCTTAAGGTGTTATCCTCCGTGCTTCCAGTGGTCCGTCCCAGAAATAGTGTTACCCATTGATCAGGGGACCTCTTGAGACACAGCAATATTACCATCTTGTGCTTTCTGAGGGGGGGAGGGGGGGTTCAAGACAAGCAGGTGGTTTTGCTTTTGACTCTGTGGTGCATTTAAATTGTTTTTTTTTTGGTGACCAACTCTATATTTTGTTTAATGAATTTTACCTCCTATCTGCACTCTCTCCATACACTGCAGGAGGGCAAGAAAAAAAAAATAATTAAGTAGAGATTTAAAAAAAAAAACAAACTTTTTTTGGAAAAAACTGTTTTTATTCTTTTTGTCATTGAGAGTTTACATTCATGTCAAAGGATTCGTACATGACTGTTTGTAGCAAAAATGTCCTGTTTCAGTTTGTTGGTCAAATGAACAACTCGATAAACCATATTAATGGCATAAAGTTATTCTCTTGCACAGAACCTCCCAGCAGAAACGTGATCCAGTGAAACGATGAGCCGAGGGCCAGATATGAGATTATAATTTTTCAGTGGCGTCATTGAAAAATATACATAGCACAAACTCAAGACTGACCGGTTTTTGAGCAGTTGACGGGACGTGGTAACACTTTGTGTGAATGCTGGATGGACAGTGTTTATGGAAATTATTTTAATGATGTGCCTTGGAAAAAGTGATTTTCTTTAACAACAACAAAAAAAAAAGCTGAGATTGTACCAACTGATGAAGACTGTTAAATCAGTTTCTTTTAATTTCAACCCCTTGAACTGCGGTCCTCTTCATCCAGCTCCTGTTAAGTGTAATTCAAGAGTCGTCAGAGAGATCGGGGCTAGAAGTTGTTGACTTGCAAGTACAGACAAGGTTTGATATTTGCTTTCATGTTGCTGTTGCACAGAGATTTACTTAAGCGTGTTGGGTTTGCTAGAGCACAAAGGCGCAGCTTGGCTTTTGGGGAAGTCGGAGATCGAGAACGAGAGGGCGGGTGGGTGGAGGGCTGAAATCTGGGGGAAGTGCAGACGGAGGACAACCTGCACAGAAAACAGGGTCAGGCTCATCTTATTCCTCAGCCTGCTGAGCAAAAGTGCTTACAAAATCGACACGAGGACTTCCATGAAATATTACTCCTGCCAAACAAATGGTCACTTTTTAACCTTCCATGCTGAATGATTAGTAAGAGTTCCTTTAGATTCCAGATGAATAGCTTTAACTACTTGTATGCTTTAGGTCAGCTTCCTGCTTTCCAGACCCCAGCCTTTGTGTCTTTTCTCCTTAGTTAGCGTCTTTAGGTATGGGGTAATTCTCTACAGTCATAGCGCTCTGAAACGGGCGTCACACCAGCATTACTGTTCATCTTCTGAACCAAGCGGCTGTAGAGGAGGGCGAATTGGCTGGGGAGTTAGTTGAGGAGGAGGAGGATGGTGGGGACTTTGTGTGGGCTGATGGGATGTGCATAGTAGGGAGGGTTCTGTGCCAGAGACCTGTGAATATGTTCCTTTTTAGCAGATGTGTAATATGCATTCAGAAGATGTTAAATAAGTTCCTTTTTTTTTGTTTTGTGTGTGTGAGTGTGTGTACACGAGTACCTGGTGCTGGCTACATCTGAGCAAACACTTGAAGGTATTGTGTATTCTCTCATTGTAATATAATTAAAATGTTTTATACATAAAAACTGCTGCAGCCTGATTGTGTGTTAAATGATTGAGTGGGGAGGGGGGGGGGGCGACGCGACACTGTGCCAACCTTCAACTGAACAAAGCAGCAGGAGTATGCAGATGAAGATATTTGAATGTTAGAAGGCTTCCTGTTTGGTTTGTGCAGCTGTGAAACTGCTTTGTAGTCTGGAATATTAACCAGCGTTTAAAGGTCAGAGTTCATCAAGTGTGGTTGTTACAGCAGAGTTAGAGCAGTAAGAGAGGCCAAATTAAATCAATAACTTAATCAAATTTATTAAAGCTCAAGTTGACAAAGAGAAAACACAAGACAACGAGCACTGGACTTGGCGGGTTGGTTCAGAATATTAGTGAACAAGCGGCGAAACGTGTTCAGCTCTTCAGCTAAAAGTCCAGTGGATTCTGTTTATGAACATCTTGCTAATGCCTGGTTAAAATAACTCTACATGATACTCCATATTACAATAACATTCCTCCAAAATACATTATTTTTTATTTTTAAATATAATTCAAGTCTTGGAGCAGAAAAATCCAGACAATTCCAGCTAAGAGGGAATGCAATCACTGAAATGTTTACAATAACATCAGCTTCATCAGCTACTTCAACAGGCAGAAATGATCTAAAATAATGCCACTAATGAGCCTTAGTGACACAGTCATATTGTTCAAGGTATCCTGTGAGAGCCGAGCATAGAAACAAAAGAAAACGGTTGATATCATGGCAAGGTTGCCGTGTTACAGCGGTGACACACTGGAGGCGAAAGGGCCACGAAGCAGCGGGAAGCGGCGGGGGAGGGGCGCCTGCTTCCTTTGGCCGTCCATGTTAACCATGTGGAGTTCCACGTTTGTTGCGATCTGCAGGGATTGTGTCTGTTTCATTTTCTCTTAGCGCCGCAAGTGAATCCGACCAAGAAAACACATGGACGGCCTATCAGAGATTGTGTTTTTGTACACTGAACAGGTAGGCTGCTGCTCGTGTGCAAACGGACCCACTGTGGCGCTTTGCGGTGCTTTTTGCCTCCCGTGTGTCCCCGCCTTTAAGACAATAAACAGAGAGATTAGCGAAAAACTCCACTGTGGTCAAGTCACTCAAATAGGCTTTGTGCTGCGTTCACGTCACCCGTCCTGTCAGACGAACTGCTGGGGCTTCTGTGGGACGGCGGCGGCCGACGCCAGGTTCTTGGCCGCCTCCTTGGCCTTCTCCGACGCGTCCTTCACTGTGTCCCTGAGCAGCCGCTGGGACGTCTCTCCTGTGAGCCCGAGAGAGTGTCCACAAAGAGGGACAGACAGGACAGGAAGAGGATGAAAACACTGAGGATCACAACATGTTTTCTTAAGCCTTTTCTTTTTTTTAAGACATCAAGCACAACATGGCAGGACATTTATGGAAAGAAGCCCCATGAGGAATTGCAACTGAGTTGAAAAGTACAACTGTGAGAACAAAGAAGTTTTCTGTTTTGCCAAAACTGATGGATTTAAAAACATATTCTGCAACTGAGGGCTTACTCAACGACGACCCGTCATGTTTTTTGTAATCGCCGACGTTGTTGACATGAATCCAAGTTGAAAACAAAAGGACGGAGACAGCTGGTCTGACTATTACTGTGGTGGACACAAAGTATTTTCTGACCTCTTTTGCCCCAGTCGTACTGCAAGAAAGTGGACAGTAATTTGACAAGAATCTCTCTTTTTAACGGTTGGCTCACTCGTTGGGTGTATTTTAAGTTGAGCTGTCGCAGGCTTTCGGTTAATCTGACGGTGTTCAATTAAGACTTGTGCTGTGCTGAAAGTGTTAGAGAAATGTTATCAGGTCCGACCTAGAAAGACTGTTATGGCTTTTATGTAACAGTGGTGCGGACGCATGTTCAGACACGTAAAGTTACCACTACAATTATGTAAAGCGACTGGAGAAAGGCGGTAAAAACTTCCAAATCACTGTGGACCTTCCTCTCAGAAGAGAAAATGTTCCTGAAAAAAACAGTCTCGAAGTGAGCACGCTCATATCCGTCTGCTGCCATGATCTGCCTCACGTGGGATTCGGTGGCACGGGCTGACGCGGTCTATTTGAGTCTGACCTCGCTTTGAACCCTCAAACTTTAAGTGTCTCACATGAGAACAACAGCACGGCAGAGCAGTTTCCCTAAACTGTGAGACAGACGGAAAGACAGCAGAGACGAGCGGTTTCCTTCGCACTCAGGTGCTTTCCGACAAAGCGTGTTTTTCCCTGGGAGGGTTGTGGCACAGGGAGAAAACCTCTCCACATTTGGACACTGACAGTAACTGGACGCAGAAGATTTGGGGGGGGATTTATAAAGGCCCAAAGCAAAAGGAAGCAATCACATACACTATACAGACAAAAGTATCCAGACACACCTCTTCATGGGGCTGTTTTTCAGGGGTTGGACTCGCCTGACTTCTACTGAAGGGAAATCTTAATGCTTCAGCATACCAAGACATGTTGGACAATGCTATGCTTCCAACTTTGTGGCAACAGTTTGTTGAAGGCCCTTTTCTATTCCAGCATGACTGTGTCTCAGTGCACAAAGCAAAGCTCCATAAAGACATGGTTGGATGACTTTGGTGTGGAGGAGAACTTGACTGACCCACACAGAGTCCTGACCTCAACCCCATCCAACACCTTTGGGATGAACTGGAACAGAGATTGTGAGCCAGACCTTTTTGGTCCACCATCAGTGCCTGAGCTCACAAATGCTCTACTGTATGAATGAGCAAAAAATCCCACATAAACACTCCACAATCACGTGGAAAGCCTTCCCAGCAGAGTGGAAGCTGTTAGAGCTGCAAAGCCGCCTGTGTATGTGTTTAGAACGAGATATCATTAAAGTCCCTGTTGGTGTAATGATCAGGTGCCCCATTACTTCTGTCTATATAATAGACCTTTTCAACAACAAAAACAAAACAGAAAGAAGGTGCAAACTTTTGATCACCATGCATGTCGGCCCGTATTAAAAATAAATTTGAGGTGAGGAGCGGGTTTTCTTTCCCTCACTGCCGTTGACTTTTTGGGTGTATTTGCTTCGCTGGCTGTTGCACAGTCTGCTGCAGGTGAGCCACGAACTGAAAGCGAAAGGCGAAATCAACGCTTGTGTGAAAGCCCCTTCAAATCAAATCCTGCCTTGTGTAACAGTATCAGATACACACACACACACAAAAAACTGATCTTACGCGGTGCCATGAAGAGATTTCTATCAAGTTTCTATACAGTGTGATGTTTTGTTAGTTTGATTACAACTAATATGAATGATTGTGTCAGTTGATGAGCGCGGTTCAAAGCAGAAAATGGCAGCTGAGTGCCTCAGCAGGTGACAGGTAGATGAATAAGCTCATTTCCAACCCAATACAATCAGACTTTTACCCCAAGGCTGCTCAGATTTTAACATTATTACAAATTTGTTGGTGTGTGTTCGGTCACTTTTTCTGTACGAGCACCTTGTGCCGGGTGAGGATTTAAAAAAAGGATAAGATCAGGAGTGTTTTTTTTTTCTTTTCTTTTTGCAGTGGCTCTGGTACTGTGAAAACCTCAGCCTAAAAAAAACATATTTATTAAAAACGTACTTAAAACTACTTACCCAGACATTTGGTAAACTTCTGATATTTCAAGGCTGTGAGGACCCTTTTTGCTGGTTTCCCCAGTCTGATCTTTCCTATCATGGTTTCCATTCCTTCCTTCCTTTATCGTCTCTTTACTCGACATTATTCATTTCACTCTGTCAACAATCTTCTCTTCTCCCCTTCGCCGCAATAATTCTGTATTACTGATTACTGCCTTGGTGTAGTTTTGTTGCAACAAAAGTCCCATATTGGGGTTCATGGTTCTCCTGTGTAGAGAGTAAGTTAAGCGGGTTATGTTTTAGTGACATCCGTCAAAGAATGAGTTCTAATATTTCACAACACTTTTTCCTAAACATTTTGTTATTCAAAAACACGCACAGCAAAATAAATATTTTTTTTACCCAACGATATTAGCGTAGGTTGAACGCTCAAGTGACGATCGGCGCGACTCTGCCTTTGTTGCAGCACAATCGCTTTCAGTCAAACGACGGAGTTCGTAAGCTGGAGTTAACTGATGTCAGGACATTTTGAGTGCCAGCTCCTCCGAAAACTTCAGTGACTTTCAGTGAGTTTCATAGTTTTGCATCAGCCGTCACTCGGGGCGTTTACAGCAGTTCATGACGGGCAGTAATGCTAATTAACTGACAGTTTATTCACAGCAGGAGATCAGAAGACGTCTGCTGAGTGTGCGCCGATGAGTTTTGTGTCGGATCATCAATCTGGAGACTTGGACGTAAGGATCAGCTGACACGACGAGGCATGGCTCCATAAATCCATCCCTCACAGGACGCTGCTGACCGTCCCTGTCTCTCACTTCACCCATCTGTCCAAACAGGGACATTGGACGAACTGGACAGGTCAGAATGCATAAAAACAGCCAAACAGGGAGGAGCTTTAAGTTTAAAAAAGCAGCAACATTGGACGTCCTCTCTGTTCTGCATCACTTGAGACTGACTGTACTGCCAGTGGATGGCAAAGTGCAGTAACACTTTAGTTGTTAGATGCAAATGTCTGACTTGTCTCCAACAAATGAACAAAATGATGCATTTTGGGGTTGTTTTTTTGTCTGAAACAACAGTTCTAGAGATTGTCCTGGATTTTTCATTGTAGAGGGGACACGCTCTCTTATTTAATCTATTTTAATCCCACTTATTTAATCTACTACAAATATTATTCAACTCAGGTGTCACTAAAAGAAGATTGTGATTTAAAACAAGACAAACCCCTCTTTTCCTCACTGCAGTGAGGAGTGTCAACGCCTGATGACCCGTGTGTCAGCTGGACGTCGGACATCATTTAAGGCATTAAAACAGTCATTTGTTTAAAAAGAAAAGAAAAGAAAAACACTGCTATGACCAACTTTCCTCTAAAAATGTCACGACTACGCGGCAGGTTTTATTTTAGGGTCAGCTAAACTACACACTCTCTACTTCTATACCAACACCGTTTACTTTCTTTTTCTGCTTCGGCTTGCGTATCAGCACACACACAACACACAAAGGGAGACGGGCGCTACCGCTGCTACGCCGTCTACTGTTTGAGGCTCACACACGGCATCATGTGACATCACCCTGGGCAAGGCCTGGGATGGCAGATGGATGCCCCCGCTGCTATAATACTCACCACAATGCTCAGCCTGATGCCAATCCCTGCAGTGCCATCAACAATGGGGCAGCGGGACAGAATCACAGCAGTGGGAGAATGTCCTTTTCAGACAACAGCGCGCTGCATCAGCACAACACACAAGGCGAACCTCGCTTGATCACGGCCCAACAGCCAAACCAGGCAGTTTTCATCTAACTGCTTCCCGTGATTTGAGTTCACCTTTCCGATGAGCAAAACAAGACTTTTCGAACCGTTTTGTGTTGCATCGATTTGTCTGATTAAAGAAAATTGAAATTTAGAAAACTGAAGCCAGCCAAAAGATGCCCTCTAAAAGTTGTGATTTCTGTGTGCGGGATGAGGGATGAAGGACTTGTGTCTGACAGCAAAGGGCCGTGATGAGAGCTGAGTGTGAGTGTTTCACTGTCGGCTGGATAAAGTCAGAAACGTGAAGATGTCAGCTTTGCGTGCTGGAGTTTGGAGCTCGTGATGGTTATTTTCACAATTAAATGGATCAAATCATTTCTGAGTTAAATCAAGAAAATAATCAAGAGATTCATAACGCGTGAAAATAATCTTTAGTTACAGCCCATGTTGCGAAGGAGGGGACACACATTTTCAGATCGTGTAGTTTTCTATAGCTGCCATTATCTGTTACTGAAGACCGACATTTTACATACTTCACCTTTAATTAGCCTGAAGTTTTGTCATGTTTATGCTAACGGCAGGAAGGGCTTTTTAAGTGCCTTTCATATGACCTGCTCTACAGTATGCTGTTTATGCAGCACTGTTTGGGTCTGAGCCTAAATTCAGAAATCCAAGCTATTTGTCACTGCAGTTGTCATGGTTTCACATCCCTCTGCAGCCTCATGGTATTTCTAAACAACAACAAAAACCCTCCGGGCTTCTCAAATTAACCTGTTTCCGAGACAAACGCGCAGGGGAAAAATTCTAAGGAAGGTTGAGAGGCTTAGCTGAGACAACTTTTCATTTCCAGAATCACACCCAGGTCAGTTTTGCACTAATAAAAAGGAAACAGCGTTTGCCTCTTCAGGATCATGAAATGGTAAAATCTGAACGTCTGGGGTGAGTCCCTTCACTTTTTAACATTCAGCAATTCCATACATCATGGAGATGTTTATTCATAAATCTAACATACAGAAAATGGATAAATTAAACCATAAATAAGCAAAACAGTGTATGATGTCTTAAATTATGTTGAGGGAAGAAAACCCAACTTCTGAGTCCTTCCATTTCCAGAAATGGCAATAGTTAAAAATAACCTGTGTTGTTTCCCCTTTTTTCTTTCCCTTGCACTTTTCTCTCGTGGCTGCTGGTGAAGGGTACATACCCTGTAGGTTAGACAGCGCGTATTCCAGCCCCTTCATGGCCTTCACCTGGTTGCTCTTGAAACGGGCCAATCCAAACTCCTGGGAAAAGACAGAACAGGAAACGGCTTTACATGGGGGAGACGTCTGACAAACAACACTTGGCTAACAGCCATCCTCTCTCTCCTGCTCTCTGGGGATATTAAAGCAAGCCTGGCACATCTTCCACATCTAATAATAACAATTTGAAGTTGACATATTTTTGGCAGCACACACACACACACCCCTCCACCCCCCCTTGTGTATCTCCAGCTTCTTTATGTTGGCTTCTGCACATGAGCTCCCACACCTTTGCTGCTCGTACTATGACCTACCAAACAAACAAAGGACTTTAAAATGTTACGCTTTTGGAATGGGAAAAAAAAAATGCGTTTAATTAAAATGAAGCATACATTTATATTCCTACATGCTAAGACAAACAAAAGTAGGCCCTTCCTTCTAAATAAATCCAGCCATGCTTGGCTGCTATCGTATTGCTTTGCATCTGAAATCAGACAGACTTTTCATAGAGTTTCTTTTTTCACTCACTGCACGAAAAGGGTGAAAGTACCTGAATAGGTCTGGAGAAGCCGTAAATACTTGAGGATATCCACGCTTCCCGTCTCAGCTGGGTGGTGGCCGGCTGCTCCCCCGAGTCTTGGAAAACACAACGCTCTTCCACCGACTAACATGAGAGAGAGAGAGAGAGTGACAGCTGGGTGAGGTGCAGGACAAGCTTTCATTTAACATGCAGTTCGGGAGCAAAATTTAAAGAACCAAATACAATTTTTTTAATGTATAGTTTCAACGTATGGGAGTTGATGTAGAGTGAAAACAAGCAAATAAATTCAGTTGTCTGGTATGCTCTGTGTGGACAGAGTTTCCTTGTAAGCTTCTTTGTTCGTTTAATGCTTTGATGCTTTTTCTTTGAGATTTTCCCCTCTTTTGCACGCTTTAATCGAAAAGCTTATAACAGAAGAACTGTGAGGCCTGTAACCTGTTTGAAATGTCAGACCTTTGTTTCTGACCTTGTGGGAGGTAGGAAGTTTTTAGTTTGTGGTGTCACTGACGTCCTCAAACATCTCCAAAGCGCCTCCAAGTGGACAAATTGCGCTAATCACTTTTAGTCCGTTCTGAGAGCAACAGGGCTGGGCCAGTGTTATTTGAAATACTGAATATCAAGTGCGTACAGGAACCCTGCAAGTCAATCTGACCGTCAACAACGTGTCCATATCGACCACAGTTCAAACATATAATGTGTATCGTTATGAGCTGCTTTGAACTGGCTCCGACAAGTGACCAACGACCCACATCATTTCTCTCAAAGCTGTCGCAGGCTGCAGCTCCAGTATAATGTAATATGTAACACAATGTAATACCGCACCTGTAATGAAATCCCACAGAGATGTCAGACCACAACACTCTGAAGCAAGGTGGTAAATTGCAGTGTGGGACATTGGCAAAAACAAGACTTTAAGGGTAATTTCACTCTTCACATCTGCAATTTTTTAGACCACTTGGGGGCAGTAGAAACAACACAACATTGACATAAAATCACTTTTTGGTAAGCAGGTAAGAGTTGCCAAACAACATAAGATGAACATTATCATTCATTCGGGGACGTGTTTTCTGACTAATGAATGCAATTCCAACATTTACCCTGTTTTCAGTTTGTCTCCATTCGTTTTCTAAGCAAACTAAATATCTGGCTGCTAATTATGTCACAGTGTTCACCAGCTCATCACTATCTGAATCTGTCTGGTTTTTGGTGCTGACCATTTAGCGTAAAGTGTTTTCTTTAGAGCTTTTAAGATGAAAACAGCTGCCTCATTTTGCCGAAATTGACGCTATGAGAGCACCGAGAGTGAACCACAACAGCCGAGTTTGTTTTTTAACATTTTAAAACAATTCCCCATCTGCAGCATTAGAAGAATGATGTAATGCCGTTCTGCTATGAAGATCCAGGAATGTTTTGTGGACTAAGAGACAAAATCCGACTTTCCCCTGGTATGTATGTGTGTGTGCGTGTGTCACTGAATTTTCATTTTTGGGTGAACTGGTCCTTTAAATCAAGAAGCCACAGGCAGTCAGACGCCTCACCATGAGAGTTGTGTGGTTGAGGTTCCAGGTATAGGTGGTCAGGCTCCGGTTGACAGGGTCCACGATGGAGTCCTCGATGACGTAAACAGAGCGAGACATGCCGCCGGGGAAGAACCGCTCCGCCCAACGAGGCAACCGATTGGTCTTCATCAGGAGGCGTCTCGTGAGGAGCCGGTGGTCCTCAGTCACCTCCCGGTACACAACGTCCTCTGTGAGAACATGGGTGCTGACGGATACAGAGACGCACAGCCACATCAGATAGACAGTTACCGTTCTGAAACAGGATCATATTTGTTTTAAAACTGGAGATATATTTTGGTACAGAAGAAGAACTGATTTTGTCCTTCATCTCTGCCTTTTAGTAATGAATCTCTTAATGGCTCTTTTGAAAATCAGGAATGAATACAGCAAGCAAAAACGGTCTTTCACATGACCGCATGTACAGTTTTGTTGTTTTACTTCTCTGATGTGATTTTTCAGTTCTCTGTTTGAGTCATTGTTATGTCTGCTTTTTTATAGTCTCTCTTATCAAGACAAACTTGAGCAGGTCTTACTGTGGGTTCTCGCTCTAATTTCATGCACTGAGCCACTTAAAACTAGCATATCTCAAAGGCTGTGCTGACTTTGGCCACCCATCACATTTACAATATCCCCGTGTGACGAAATACTGACAATCAAAACATTGCAATACCTGTATGGATTAGGGTACCTCTGCCAAAAAGCAGAGACAACATGGTCCCACGTACTCCTGATGTCTGTGTTACTACAAAAATACTTGACCATTCTTCTCTCTCTGATGTGCGGGATGGCCTGAATCCCGAACCCTGAGGTCCCTTGCTGTGACTACACAAGACCATAAAAATGCTGACTCCATCCAAAGTCCGGCACAGTCCTGCAAATATGAAGACGACAACAACATTTACCAAATCTATCGACCATCGGCAAGAAGCAAAATAAGAATTACTTACAAACTAAATAAATATTCAAGTTCAAATTTCACATTGTGCAATCACACGCCTAAATAACAAAATGAATTTTGTAATTTGTAATAACATACAGTGGTAACCATCTCCTCAGCATCTCTTGGTACATTAGGCAAGTGTTGGCAGTGCTGCATATCAGTGAAATGGGCTGCTTTATGGCAGCATTTTTTAGGACTTTTTTTTTTCCTTGTTCATTGTTATCATGTGCTTCATTTGTATGTATTTAATTTGCTTGGTTAGCCATAGTCAGCCACTTTGTATTGGTTTGTAATCCAAACCAATACAAAGATGATTCCAGAATAGTAACGTTAGGGACATAATGTACATTTGTTGTGTTCGTGTATACAAAATTGGGCTTTGAAGAAGGTACTTTTTACTGCTTAATGTAATTGCTCCTAATATGTTCCATGCGTATTCCAGATTAAATGACAATCGATCTGTTATAGTTTAAAAAGCGCCGCATGCCATCCTTATGTTTACATTCTACACAATAAATGCCATAAGAGACGTCCATCAAAGTCTTGCTTCTTCCGACAGCAGGACGATAACACAAACGGTATTGATTAAGGTATTGATTGATTATTACCGTTACTAACACACGACACCTTGACTTGCGGCTTTACACTGCAGTACTACAGCTGAGGTCACGGTTTCCTCTTAGCTCGGTGGCTAATGTCACTGCTATGTTCCTCGGACAGTTGGCCGGCAAGCTAGCAAGCCAACTTCTTCAAAAGTGACTTAAATTACTCAGCTAAGCTAGCTAAGCTGACAGTGGTACATGTAACGGTGACGGGGGGTTGGAGTGACAGCCATCATGTCTGCGCAGAGAACATGACAGCTGTCTTAACCCCGGGTATTTAATCGATCTCGCCTTAGCGCTGGGTTGAAGTTTCAGGAACAGGAAATAGGAGAAGTCTTACCTGAAATGACTGCTAATGAACCGTTGGGCTAATAAACATCCGTAAGAGAGAATGAGCCTGTTTCTTGTGTATGTAGCCCACAAGATGACGAACGTTAGCTGAAGTTAATTACATCCATTATCCCACGCGTGACCGTCTGGTGGGTCGGAATGGTCAAAGTACTACTATTATTACCACTAATAGTACTACTACTTCTCCGTGTGGTGGATGGTGGGTTACAAAGCGACCTGGTCAGTATATGCTGCCCCCCACTGTACCGGAGTGTGGACCAAAGTGATTTCATGAGGCTTTTATTATTATAGCTTTTATTATCCACTCTCTTCCATTTTATATTATCCCGAGAACAAAAAAAAAAGGTTTCACTTAGGGCCTCATATCATTTTAACAAATATTTTGTTAACAGAGTGAATGTTTGAAATGAAAACCAACTTATACTGGATAAAAGTGGGGGTCTTTGGTATCAAAAAGTTAAAATGTGAGCACGACAGTGTAAATCTTGTCCTGGTGGATTACAAATAAATAAATTATGCTGCTATTTCTTCCTTTTTTTGTCATTTCTTAATAAAATGAACAAGGTCCTCAAAATCTGGGCGGGGCCAAAATGAGTGGCCTCATTGCTCGTGACGCCACTGGCTACGTCATCAGACCAGATGAAGCCATCGCGGTCAGGACTTCGTCTTCTGACAATGCCTTGCCACGGTCGCAGATTCGCTTCTCGTCGCACCCGCAGGTGGCCTGCCAAGTCCACTGCGGTCCGCAGACGAAGGCGAACTGTCCGGCGCAGACGTTAGTCGCTTAGAAAATACACATGGCCTTCATGCATTAAAAAGGCCGTGCACTCAAGTAACAAAAAGTAGTAGTGGAAAAAAGTTAAATGACTCACTTTGCGTTCCTACTCTTTCTTTCTTTCTTTCTTCCTCTTTTTTAACTCAGCAAGCACCAGTATGGGTCAGAAATGGACTGAATAGTGTTTTTCAGACATTAGGGACTGTCTGGTACATCAGTGCCTCCAGGCTGCTTGGGTTACAAAATCCCTCTGGTTTCTAACACAGACTTTCTGTAAGAGATTTGTATTCTAGAAACCCAAGCTGGGATAATGAACTCGATGACATCACTATGACTTCATCATAGCTTATGAGTACAACAAGTCATTACTCTGGTCACTGAAGTGTGACTCACATCTGTCCGACATTGCGTGTCATATGTATGCCATAAATCAAAAACTCCAATTGCTTGCAAGCTGTGAACATACCTGACTACCATACAATCAGGTGACACTCTTATCACAGCATTTTTCTGTCAGTCAGGGTTGTTTTTATTGCATTAATAACACAGAGTGGAAAAAAAAACTTTAGCCACATTCTCTTTCTGTCCAGCAGGGGTCGCACCAGAAATTGTCGAACAGTGTAACCTGTGTGTCGTTTCCGCCTCTTCTTCTTCTTCTTTGTTGATTCACTTGCCCGTACCGTGAAGTGTCCTCCATGGTGTCATTGTAGGTTTCTCTAGGTTGAATCTACAGAAATAAGCAATGTCTGGATACACACCAGACGAGAAGCTCCGTTTAGAGCAGATTTTAAAGCTCCGGAGACAGTGGCTGAAGGACCAGGAGCTCAGCCCGAGGGAGCCCGTTTTACAAGCTAAACCTCTGGGCCCCGTTGCCAAGTTCTGGGCTGGCTTTTTGGAGCCCAAGAGCCTGTGGAGACTTTACGTGAGTGTTCAGCTAACGCTAGCTAGCTAGCTAGCTAGCAAAACAGCCTCTGGCAGCAACAGTGTGCACACGAAATATCGGTAAAGCTAAACGCCTTCCATAGTGGAGCTACTGCCAGTTTTATTACGCGTGTTTAGAGTTTCACTACATCTGAATCTTTGACGACGAGGTGAAACAGCCAGCCCAGATTACTTCTTGCCTTTAGCGTGCAATCTCGTTTGTTTGTATCACAGCATGTGAAGTGTTAGGACTCTCATAATTGTGATATTATTGACTCTCATAATCTCCATTAGATGGCTTCCTTACAGGGAAGCTGTATTTTATCACATGCTCGTGAACAGAAAAAAATGACAAAAATCCTCCATGGGTAATCTTCTGTAATAGATACAAATGAAATAAAATTTCTAATAATTTTGAGATTCTCAGAATCAGTCGCTCAGTCTGTCAAATATTTTTAACAATCAGCTATTCATAATCCAAATTGTCAAAACATCTGTTTCATATCACGGTAAAGTAATTGTTGTTGGCATCTGGACTGATGTTCAGAATTAAAAAGAACAGCAGGTGTTTTTAACTGAAGACATTATGACATGTCACTGCAGAATACCACTGGTGTAAATAATACGATTAGTGATGGCTGAATTCCATTTAACATTTTTCATGATTTTCTTCCTGAGAAAGTGATTGATCTGTGAAATCAAACTGTTTGGCAGATAACAAGATAATGAAGACAATCTTTAATTGCAGTGTGTTTTAGGAACGGGCGACTTTGTAGTGAAACAGAGAACAAACCAGAGAAAGGAAGTTTGAAACAATCAGAAGAATTCACTGAAGTAATGGTGTCAGTATCTTTTCACAGATGGTTATTTGTTCTGTGAATCTCTAACAGCCCCATTTAATCTTCTTTTCATTTCATGGGCCTGCTTTGTGCTTCAGCATGTATGCATGTATCCAAGAGCACAAAACAACACATACTTTGAATACATTAATGTAGTAAAGTATTTTATAGCTGTATACCTTACATGCATAAACGTCTCATCCTGAGTGACAGAGCGAGCTTCGACCTGTGTCCAAGTATGCATTATCTGTTTGGGGAATGAGCACCGTCATTCATTATGTACTTATGTTAATGCTAACCTACATCATGTCTGTCTCCTTCCAGACCTACAAAGCATACAGAGGTGGAGTCTTCACATTAACACGACTGTTGATACCTGCTTGGATTGTTCACTACTGTGTGAAATACCACATTGCTGTAAGTCACTGAAATGTCAAAGAAATGAGAACCAAACAGAACAGAGGCATATTACATGTTATTAATGTGGTGCATATTTAGGGAACAGAATTTCATGACTTGACAAGAAGGACTCTTGTTTCTAGTTTGACAAGTGTGTTATAGTTAGAACTTAAGATTTGTAAATGTGAAGTTTCTGAACAGCATCTAATTCCCCGATGCTCCTGAATAATATAGGAAATTGATAAGAGAGCCATATTGAAAAGTTAAACATATTTGTTTATGTTCTTTTAGCTTTATTTTATCCCGAAGTTACCATGCAAGTAGGGTAGCTTGCAAAGAAAGCAAAGGAGCACTTTAGAATGACACACATGTAACATTGACTTTATTACATCTTCTTTAATTCTCTCTTGCATCTGACAAACAAATCTACCATAAATTACTCAATACTTGCAGGTGTCAGGTTCAGTTCATAAATGGAAAATTCAGTTATGTGATAATACATCGATCAGTAGCCATACTAAATAGCAATGTCATTGTTACCCACAGCCAAAGCCATATGCCATTGTGGAGCAAAAACCCAAACTGTTCCCTGTAAGTATGACTTCCTTCATGTTTTTGCAGCTTTATTTTTTCCTATTATCACTGTAATCGTCTTTTAGTTTTTGTATGTACGGCTACATATTAGCTTGCTTCACCATAGCCAGGCATGATCGTCCATGATTGTGATGTCTGTGATTTCATGTAAACAGGCCACTGTCCTGAGGTGCTCCAACAATAGCCTAGAAGAGCTGCTTCCTTATATAGAGGAGTATTTGTAATGTTTTTGTCCTTGTTTTTGTGTTTAGGGTGACACCATTCTGGAGACTGGTGAAGTTGTTCCAGACCTCCCTGAGATTCATGGTCATCACTGAAGTTGAAATATTTCATTTTCTTGAGTCTTTGTTGTAAAAAGTGTGTATATGCCAATAAAATATTACAAAGTCATTCAGAAATATCAGTGATTATACTAATTAATGACATACTATAGTAAAGAATATTAGTAAGTGATTGAGACGCTTTTACGTGTTAGAGGCTGTAGCATTTCTTGGAAGAATATTTTCCATTTCACTACAGAGTCACATCAGCCATTAAAAAATTAAGTCTGAGTATTAGTCTAGTAGTTTAGCGGTTAGCTGTAAATGCCATTTTGACAACATGTTACTCCACTTGTTGTATGTCCTTTTGAGGCAGTATGCTGGGGTGGGGTGTGATGCAAATAGAACAATTAAAATCTGCATTTTAATGAATGTCAGTCAAAAGAAGAAAATCACTTTTCAGTATTACACGGAGAGTTGTTCAAAATTCTACGATGGATTTTAAATTTTACTTTTAAACAAACTAGTACTGTGTCGGCTGAACACTGAAGACGCACAGGACTTCCAAGGAGGATATGAACAAACTGTTTGTTACATTTGGCACATTTTGACTTTGAAATTCAGCTGGCAAACACGTTACTTCCACTCTGATATGACACAAGGGATCTTTCAGACATGCTGGAGACTTAATTAACTAGACAGAGAGCTCCCACATAGTTCCATAAATACAGTGTGTGGTATCACGTAGCAAAAACAAGGCCTCAGTGGCATTTACTCTTATTACTATCGACCGGAAGTAACCCTGAGGGTTACAATATAGCCGTCGAGCGAAATGCACAACATCTATTGTCGTTAGACAAGACGACACGAAATAATTAAAAATGGTTTAATCTCATTCATTTGATTCTGCGTTTTTAGGTTGTTCTTCAAATTGTGAAGATGACGCTTTTATTCTGAAGGGCGGAAGTAGCTCGTAGATTGATGAGTTGAAAAAAATACAAGCGTGAAGGAAATGGAAGGAGTGTTACGATGTCGGGTTGTTGTTTTTTAAAGAGCTGACAGCTATGTAAAAATGCCTGAGTTTGTACAAAACTGAGAGGCTTAATCGGTTGCCAACCACATATGTGTTCGAGGAGGTCAGAGGTAAGTACTGCACAACTCCCCATGATAACATACCGAGCTAGTTAGATAGCTGTAACGTCCTAGCCCACTTAGCTTGCTAGCTAACTTTGGCTAACCAAGTTCATCAGTTCTTGGACTAATGGTGCGAGAATTTGCTGTTTCATTAAATAGTGTCGTCGGTGTAACTGTGACAGGTTAGTCTGTGGTAGTGTCAGGATGGTTAATCCAGGCTATTTTCAAGTGTTTGCCGACACTGACGTGACTCACTTTGGGGTAACCCCGCAAACAGGGCGCTAGGCACTGTTCTAGCCTAACCTGCGGAGCTAACAAATCGAAAACAACTACGCTGTTGAAGGTGCAGAAGTGCATATACGAATATCGATTAAATCGCAGGTTTATTCCGACGTGCTCTATTCAGTGGTGATACGTCTGCCAATGTTAACGATGAACGACGAAGGCATTTTCAGGGGTACAATATTTACAGTACGAATACGACCCGATGTAACGTGAAGGTATCACCGAGTGTCATAACGTTACTAGCTGTAGAAGGCTGACTGTAGTGTATCCGAGTTAAGCACCCACCTCTGTCATTTATTGTATTCTGTTTCTCATTACAGGAACGTTAAATATCATAACAAGTAGAGCTGCAACGACTGGTTGATGAATTGTGAGTACTATTTGATAATCTTTTGACCATTTCAGTCATTTTCTAGAAAAAGGGTAAGACAATTGTTAGTTCAAGCTTTCTTTGTAATTGATGGTTGTAAACAAAGGGTCTTTGGGGTTTGGACTGTTGATTTGCACACACGAAGCATTTTCAAGATGTCACTGTGATGACCTTTGGAAAACTTAATATAAATAATAAATATAATAAATAATTATAGCAGCAACAGTAGCAGCAAGACTTTCTTCCCGTTGCTTCAACATAAAGCGTATTCATTTAGGCATATATTCTTATACTCTTAGGGTCAGTCAGGGTGCAAAAGTATCTGTCAGAAGACATTTAATTGTTTTCATCATAATGAGTAATTGCCCATTATAACATGAAAAGTGAAGAATAACCGTCAACAGCAGGTCATAATCCTCTACAACAGCTTATTGTTGAATCAGGTACATACTTCATAATGTGAAGAGACATGCTCAACTAGTTTTTCGTGTGTAAACATGTGTACTACAGGTTCAAAACTGATATTAAATTAAACTGCAGTTTAATAATGATGACACTAATGATAATAAATAATTTTAACCTGACTCTTCTTGTGTGTCAGATCATGTCAGCAATCAAGATTGCCCTGCAGCAAAGCCAGAAGAGAGACAGAAGGAAAGCCTCTGAAGCAATGTCTTCAGATGTGTCGCCAGACTCCAAGTGTCCCATCTGTTTGGACATATTTAACAACATTTCTTACCTGGACCTCTGCCTGCACAAGTTCTGTTTCCGTTGCATTCACGAGTGGTCCAAGAACAAAGCCGAGTGTCCCCTATGCAAACAACCATTTAATTCAATCTATCACAGTATAAAATCAGAGCAAGACTTTAAGAAGTATGACCTGCAGCCTCTGGATAATGGCTCTTTTGGGACTTTTGGTGGAGTGCGGTTCAGATACCGCACAACTCTTACTGGAATCCATCGACAGATGCGGGGAAGGACCTCTTCACCCCCAGACAATGGAGTAATATTTGAATCCTCAACAAATGCTCCCCAACAGCTGCAGGACCGTTACATCCGGCGCATGATGATGAGACTGGCAGCCAGGAGGAGAGCTGCGAATGAAGGGAGGGCAGTGAACAGTGTCAGAGAGCAGGAAATGGTAAACTTCAGGAGGGAGCTGTACCGACGAGGGGTGAGGGTTCGAAGTATCCGTGATGGTGGCCGCTCCCGAGATGTCTCAGCTGAGTTTTTTCGAAGAAACCCTGCCTGCTTACACAGACTGGTCCCCTGGCTAAAAAGAGAACTCATTGTGCTATATGGGGCCCATGGCTCTTTGGTCAACATAGTTCAGCACATTATCATGACGCGCATTACACGTTATGACATGGAGGATGGAGCTGTTCAGGAAGAGCTCCGGCCGTTCCTCCAGGGGCGTACAGAGCACTTTTTGCATGAGTTCATCAGCTTTGCAAAATCTCCATTCAATATGGAGGCCTATGACCAGCATGCTGTCTACGACTGCCCTGCCCCTTCCTCTAATGAAGGCAGCAGCTCCAACTCATCTGTTATAGCTATCTCAGAGGATGAGGAACGCTCAGCGGAGCTGGACCCCCCAGGAGACTCCACGTCAACTCTGAGCCACTCTGTGTGGGATGATGAGACACCTGGACCTTCATATTCTACGACAGCAGAACAAAGCAGGCCAGAATGTCTTTCAGTCCTTGACTCAGATTCAGACTCAGACAGCAGTTTAGAGGAGGAGACACGAGAGTTTGGGGCTTGTCCAGAGCAAATGGGTCCTCCTAACCAAACAAATATGCCTGAAGGTGACGTTAACAAAGAAGAGTGTTTGACTTCTGACAGCGATGACTGTGTCATTGTAGGTTTTGTTAAGCCAACAGCAGAGAGGACCCCTGAACTGGTTAAGCTCTCCTCTGACGAATCAGCCAACGAAGATACTAAAGAAGTGCCTCTTCTACCTCAACACATCCGTTTCTCCAGTCTCAGTCCCATAGCTTCTCAGAGTAGTGATCCAAGTGGGGCCGGACGGTTGGATGACGCGGAAACAGACCACCATCGTTCAAAAGAAAAATGTAGCTCTTCAACATCTAGGAGGCACAAGACGTCCAGTAAATCAGACAGAAAAGACAAATATAGAAGATTTGACAGTAATGATAGTTCTAGAGAGAGGCACTGGTCAAAGGACAGAGACCACAGGAGGAGGAGGAGGTCAAGAAGTGGAGAGCGCTGGTACTCGAACAGGAGCCCGGCGAGAGAAAAGAGTCATTCTTACTCCAGTGGCAGAGACTTCTACTCAAAATGTGACAGAGGCAGGGATGGTGATCACAGCTATCAGTCATATAGGCATTACAGCCAAGAGAGAAGTGACAGTGGGATGAGGTCCTACTATTACAGTAGTCGCAAGTACTCAAACCAACGCTTGAACTCTCGCTCCAGGAGCCGCAGCAGGGACTCACTGAGACGAGACAGGAGGCATTCCAGATCTAGGACTTATTCCAGCAGTTGCTCCCCTTCCACGAAAAAAAGATCTCACCACGATAAGCCAGGTGGAAAGAGGAAATACAAAACAAGACATTTGGAGGAACCATCGGAAAACACATTTCGCAACTCGAATGCTGAACGTGAATCCCCTACGTTCCTAACGAAACACAAGAAGAAGAGCAAAGAGAGGCACCGTAAGAAATCCAAGGACAGGTCAAGAAAAACTAGCAGGAGCCTCAGTGTCGAGCTTGTCAATGAGGAGAACACTAATGAGCGAAGCAGGCGTCATCATAAAAAAAAGAAAAAACACAAGAAGAAAAGCAAAAGGCACAAGAGCAACGAATGCAGAGAGAAGGGTACACCCACCGTTATTACCATTGACAGTGACAGTGATTCTTTTGCTCATGACAGTGTCACTCAGGCCAGCAGCACCAACAAGGACACGCCCATCAACAATATCACAGATGACCCAGTAGATCCTGCCCCTCCCTACTCTGATGTGTAGTTATATGGAAGTTCAGATTCCCACTATGTGCGGTGCGGAATGATTGATTCACCCTCAGCTGCTAGTGCTTGCCGGCAGTATTTTAAGATCAAAACAAATGCTCAATGTGTTGAAGGTCACCAGATCTTGAAGGACACATTGACTACCCTTGATTGATCCCTTTAGTTAAGTGTTTTCTGTGCTAACGGTTCATTGGACACTGGTTTATATGACAAACACAAATATTTGTGTTGAACAGGAGGGCAGTCATCATTGGATAAATCACCGTTTGAGACCATCGAGGTGTAACTTCTTGACTTTGTAAACTAACACCTGAAACAATCCTTTTTTTCATGCAAAGTGCCACTATGAACAAGGCAGAGTGGATGAATATTGGGAGTTGCACATCTTTCAATGAGTCATTTCTTATTCTGGAAATTAATTTTCTTTAATGGATGTATGTTATTTCTAAGGTGCTCTCAGGGATAATGTTGATTACATTGAGTCTTTTTTTTAATAAGTCCGCTATATTCTTGAGACAACAATTTCTACCTGCTGCTCATGGAGTAGTACTTATGGATTTCAGAATGGGCTGTTTTGTATTGCATTTTATTTAAAATAAATTGTAATGAGCAACTGTGTGTACTGTTTTGTTGATCTCATTTTTACTTTAATTTCGTGTAGGATCAGACTATGTTCAAGCATTGTGGAGTTCATATTAATATTGCCCAGCTCACAAATGGCCCATACATTTGCCAACCATTGCAATGTGACTTCAGCTACATTGAGGCCTTATTCATCATTTAAAGAATTACGCTGAAGGTCATTAGCAATGAAATTCTTTGTTCTCATTCATCCTTCATCAGTGGTCATACAAATATATAATATATAAAAATGTTTTAAAAAAGAAATAATAATAGCATGTTAAAATAAGTTAAGATCTGAGACACACAAAGAAATCAAAAAGGACAGCAGGGCAATAACTTGTAAGTGGTAGCAAAAGAAATGTATAAACTAGTAATATTCTGAGCTGTACAGCTGAGTTTACAAGCAGTAAATAGCTGGAGACAGTGAAGCAGAATATTTATGTACAGTATATTATACATATGGCAGTAATATAAAGGTGTACAGCTAACGTGATGTGGTCAAACTAACAGTGCAAACGTACCTAATAACTGCATTGATTGTTATATATACTGTATACTGTTATGTATTATAGGATTGTCATTATAAAGACATTCTTTTACTTCAACCCAGACTGTGAAGGAAGAAGTAAAACAAGATGATGAATTTTTAGTGATCCCTTAAAGCTGACTCTTGCTATCAGTCAGCTACAAATAAATGTTCTACAGACAAGCTGCAGACCATTTCTGAAATGTCTGCTCGTGTTTTGTATTTTAATGTGTGTTTTTCTACTTTCCAGCATCCTTAAATTTTGTTTTATACATACAAAACGAAAATCAGTTATCAACTTAGTCGATACATGTACTGTAATATAAATAAACATTTATGAAAGTATTACAGTGGTATGGTAAATAAAGCTGAAAATGCAGATTAAGGTGAGGAGTCTTCACAAAGCTAGAAAAAGGCAAACAACTAAAGCAAACAGGATGTTCACTAATTGGTAACATGACCTGGGGCTTCTTGTAAGGTAAAGAAGATAGTAAATAAATTGTTTGCTTTGAAAAAAAAACGGTCAGTAGTAAAATATACAAATGAAATACACAAAGCAAAGATGAACAACCGGTATATGTAGCTTTAGCGCCATGCTTTTACTTTGAAATTGAGTGACGTCACTTACTGCCGGATATTCTAATGCTACGGCTATAAAACGTGTTCCTCACGTCTCGGTCAATTCTGCACGTAAACAGTCAAGAATACTGTCGTCATGGCCTCCACTGTCCCTATTAAGGTAATAACCTAAAATTAATGTCAGTTTTACTTACTGAACAATGTGTGTTGAACAGAGTGGCGGAGAGAAATCAATAAGAAAGAGTCGTCAGGTAATGTAATTTATTGCCAGATGTCATGCCATGACAAACGTGGAAGTGCGGGAAAAGCTCTTAGCTGGTAGCATCATGTTAGCAAAGCTGTACTTTTGTGTGTGTACGGAGTCAACCAGCCCTGGCTAAATGACACAAGCTAACATGCATGCTAACCGTAAGTGTGGTTCTTTTAAAACCGGTGGTGTAGCATCTCAGGCTTAGCAAACGGCCAAGGGGAGTGGACCTGCAGCTTTGAACCTTGTACCGGAACAGGTGTCAGCAAGTGGTTTAAACAGCGGTGGAAAGTAGATTTTACCTTCTGTAAAAGTAGCAAAACTATCACGCTGAAAACTCAACAAAACTATAGGTGCTCTCAGCAAGGTAGACTCAGTAGATGAATAGGAATGTACCGGCCGTTTGGCCCTTGCCAACGTCAGTGTTTTGTTTTGTTTTTTTTAAATGCATTTATTGAATTTGGAACATAAATGGTCGTACAAACAGATACGATGCACATAAGAACATTCCTACCAAGGATCCATCTAATTACAGTGTTCTTTTAAAGGACAAAAACTTTTAAGTGCATTAAATGAAATGATCAAGTAAAAGCTAACAATGGACAATAATTTACGTAAATTACAGCAGCACACGTAAAAAACCTACAGGCTTCTTCAGATTTCCCTTTCGAGAAACTCTGTGAAAGATGTGATATCTTCTCAAAGGTAAAATATTTTTGATTTCCAAAACTTGGCTATAATGTGTTTTGCTTGTAATGTACAGAAGGCAGTCATTTTCTTACTTGTGTTGTTCATGTTGCAATCTGCAGGAAAAAAAGAAATCAAAGGATGCATCCTTATGCATGTAACATTAATATGGTGTTATAATGTTGCAGTGTTTTAGTATAATTAATGGTGTAGTATGACAACATTTTAGTGTTTAAGTTTGTTTAGTGTTTAAAGTCTTTAAAAATGTAACATAGTGAAGGTAGTGTAATCTACAATGATTCCAGTTCCAAAAAAGTGTTGATGCTGTGTAAAACATAAAACAAAATGTGATAATCCTTTTCCATGTATGCTCAATTCATTATATTCATTGATTTTTTTTTTTTCTTGTGAGTATATGCTTAATTTGATGCTGCAAAATCTTTCAAACAATTTGGGACAAGAGCAACAAAAAACTGGTCAAAAAACATCTGTTTGGATTATTCCAGAGGTATATGGGTTCATGGGTAACAGGTGATAGTGTCATGATTGGGTATGAAAGAGGCTTTCTTAAAGGCTTATTCATTCGCGAGTGAGGATGAAGGAAGGTTCACTAATTTGTGGAAAACATGATTGTAAAAAAGATAATACTACATGGGTTCACGAACACTTCATGTCACTGTTGTCTTGAACACACATTTTGTTTGCAAATGATTGCATTCTTTTTTTTATTTAAGTTTCGCACTAGTTTTATTACAGTCTGTGGTTCCAACTTTTTTGGAATTAGGTTGTGTAATAAATGTATCGGGTTTAACCAATATATCTATCAGACAAATATATCAGAGTAAAAAAAAAAAAAGTACTATATTTTCCTCTGTAATGAAGTGAAGCTACTGCAGTAGTACAGTATCAGAGTAAATACACTTAGCCCTCAGACAGTGCTGACTATAAATGACTGTAAACAGCAAAGTAAATATGTAACAAAGCTGAAGGACAGTACTTGAGTAAATATATTTACCTCGGAGTGTTGTTGATAACTGATTGTAAACAGTGAATATGTACAAACACAAACAAATAGAGATGAGCCTCAGTCTTGTCATAGGAGTCTTGAAGTTTGTCAACTGGTCATGAATTACTGACACGTTTTAATGTCGCTCATATAGTTTGAAATACCACATTTTTTTGGGCCATTCCTTAGTTTCCCTGTACTGCATGCAAAACGCATGATTAAAAGTTTTATTTATTGGTGTTTTTTTTAAAACTGGTATTCAAATGGACGTGTTTTGGTCAGACATCAGTTTTTCCTGTTGATGACTTTCTCAAATTCTTTGTTTAGATTGGAATAATCGGTGGTTCTGGCCTGGATGATCCCGATATCTTGGAGGGAAGGACTGAGCGTTATGTTGACACGCCATATGGAAAGGTCAGTTGTGTTTTGTGAGGTCCAGTATGAGGGTGGCTTCAGCTCAGTCCGTAGGGACTTGTCTGTAGAGCCAAAGGGTGGCTGGTACGGAGAACAGTGTTGAGTATGGACTGTTAGCAGTTCACCTCCAAGGCACTGAACCTGTAACTGCTTGGAGTGCAGAATGTGTGGCAGCCCCATCACTGGGATATCTCTTTAATTAATGCATGTATAGTCCATGTATGTGCATTTTTATGTAGTTTGGCCTTGTGTGAGTGTAATAAAGAAGAAAATAACAACAGAACGTAAAACCGAATCTCCTCTACTGCGATTAACATACATATACTGTATATATGTTCTTCTACTCCTCCTCCTCCAAATATGTTTCTTGCCAAATAGATTAGTCCACTGGCATTCTGACCTATTTCGCTATTTACAGTAGTGTTTTATGTATAATTGGATTATTTTGCTCTTCTTGAACAGCCATCTGATGCTCTGATACTGGGGAAGATCAAAAATGTGGAATGTGTGCTCCTTGCAAGGTAAGAGATGGTGTATTACTGTATTTTAAAATGTAGTTTATTATCACCATCTAGTGGACAAACTTTGTATTTGTCAAATTTATTGGGCAGTAATATACTGACTGCAGTTTTTTCTTATGCTTAGGCATGGGAGACAGCACACTATAATGCCATCCAATGTGAACTACCAGGCCAACATCTGGGCACTGAGAGAAGAGGGCTGTACACATCTGTTGGTTACCACAGCCTGTGGCTCACTCCGGGAGGAGATTCAGCCGGGAGACATTGTCATCATAGATCAGTTCATTGACAGGTGAGTGGGATGTGACCACAAGAGCAGGTTATGGGTCAGATATTTGTTTTTGTCTTTCTGAAGTACTCGTCCTTTTGTTTTTAACATGTCAAAAATTTAGTTTAGGTTTGTATCTTGGCTGACTGTTGAGACACAACATGAATGTTCCTTTTGGTTTGTTAAACAAGCAGTCATCATAGTGAAGGAAAATTATTGTATTTTCAGCGAGTTTAATGCACAAACACAAGTGACGAGTGTCCATCTTTCCCAGCTGTTTTCCACAACATGATCCCACTTTTGGTCCCTCATCCTCCCGTTTGCGCTCTGTAACCATGTGACCCCTGCATCACTGCCAGTACAGCGATACAGTTCAGAAAAGTTTATCTGCAATGTGGGGAAATTAATTTGCCTCACACTTGCCAGACGCAATGAAAACATAAACAGTCCAGTGTCTAAATGTGTAAAGGAGCTTTTCAGCACTTTAAGACTGTCAAATTGTGCTTCTTTCCATCTGTGCAGCAGAAAACTCTCAAATCACATGTCTGACATTCTCGTACAACAACCTTATTCTTACAAGCACAGCATACTTATAAGTACTGCATACTTGTCACATTGTAATCTGACATTAAGTGTGTTGCTGCTTACTTGAATGTGTTGACCTTTTTGCAATTCAGTCAGTTTTGTCAATGAAAGCTAAATTAAGACTCTATTCCTTTTGAGTTATTTATCCTTTTGTTAAGGGTCCTTTTCTGGTTGTTATGCTGTTGTGATTGCACAGGGTGTCTGTTGTGCAACACGTCCAGCATCTTCCCACACATTTCACTGAGTGGTTTCATGTTACTGTGTGACAAGTGTGTCTCACAGATAGCTGAATGAGAACGGGCTTGACTCACCATGTTTGACATATTTACGATTGCCAGAGTCAATATTTGTTTACCATCATATCCCGCAGGATGAATTATTACTCACTGCTTGATATATTGGACTTTCGTAGTGTCGTAGTTTTCTTTGTGAGAATTAAACATTCTGTCTGTGTGATGTTCCTCCTACTGAGAAATGATGACATTTAAGTTTGCTACAGAGACATTTTTGCAGACTTTCCTGTGTGTGTCCTGTTTCATTTAGTGTATGACTTCCTGAGTTTTCAGAATTTCATCTTTGAGTTTCCATTCATTAAATTTACTGAACTGATTAGTGACTCTTGAGAAAAGAAAAAAAAGTTTTTTTTTTTTTGGGTGATTTCTACCTTGTGTACATAAGGTGAGCTAATAATCCCACTCTGCTACACGTCGCCACCTTTTTTTGTGGTAGCCTTGAAATGGTCTCATTTTTTCCAGGTTTCGATGACTAGAAATCGACACTCGTTCTTAAACATTTGCTTTTGAACATGAGATTGTCTTTCTCATTTACTGACATGGGAAAGTGCGCTTTCTCAGCAGCGTTTGACTGCCAGGCATGTACATACATACTTAAAGTGTAGCATGACCCTGTGGGAGTTAGCTGACTGCACAGATTCCATTAAATAACTCAATATATGTGTAGTGAAAGGTGCTGTTTAAATGGGATGGCCTATCTGTTACCAGTGAGCTTGCTGAGTATTATGTAAATGAGTTAAGGCAGTGAATGAGTATCAACTGCCTTCCCACAGTCGTGTCAGTGTCACTTGTATACGCCTGCCTGTGGCTTTGCTTGCCCCTGTTGGTGAAGCCGGTGAATAACACCAACGAAAAGCATCAGACACAGACATCTGTTTATCAGAAATGAGGAAGATTCTTGTTGGGACTTGTTCAGACTTGTCCAACAGCATGTGACCGCATGCTTTCAGAAGGCTTCGCCCTGTCGATGCCACAATTGTTAGTTCACCTCCGCATACTTGTTCTCAGGGTTGCCGCCTTTTCCTCAAGTTTTAAGCATTACTGTCTTGCATCTCTTTGTTTTCATTTTCACTTAGTGCTTGCTTAGTGCTATAGTTAAACTCGGCATGGGTTTACGATGTTACAGTGACATTAAGTTAATTTGTTTTTCATGTTAACATTTCTAAAATATCAGGAATAAAAAAAAAATTGAAACAATATAATGTATTTTTAAAAAAACTGAATAACTTAAGTGACCCAATGAAATAAAGTATTAATTTCATTCTGCCTTAAACAACACACACACAACACCCTTGTACAAGATAATTGAGAAAAATATATTGAAAGGGAAATAAAACAAAAACACTGATCCAATACAATGTAAGTGCATGAACAATATCCAAACTCAATAGTGTACCTTTTTACAAACTGTAGTAGGGTTTCTGTCATTGGTAGCAATAAAATATTTATTAGACTGTGATATCCCAAAGCTGTAATTAGACCTGATATGATGGAATTGTGTTGGAAATTGATGTTGAAGGATTCACAATATAAAGCTAATGCTTACTTGTCTGTAGCACACTCCTTCTGTATTTTAAGAATAATGTGAATATTTGATAATTATAGGCTGAGGGAGCCATTCTTCCCAACACTGATTCCAAAATTACATTGCTAATGGCAGAGATAACTCGATTTCTATAGCATAAATAGGCATTGTACTGCACTCTTGGTTTATCCCACACACTACCACTGCTTTCCCTAGCAGGGTGGAGCTGCAGCTGGCCCAAACCATTTAAGCATTCACTCCAGTCTTTTAATGCCAGGGTTATGAGTAAGAGATAGGGTTGGGCATCAACTTGAAAGATTCCTTTCGACGGAGAGATTCATATTTTGGATGTCTGAGATAATTGTGTTGAGACTGTATGATCCCTGGGAAAATGGAGGAAAACCAAAGTTATGCTGTTATTCAGCACTTTTCCGGCACAGAGGGTGTTGCTTGCTCACAGATTGTAAAGCCCCTTGAGGCAAATTGTAACTTGTGATTCAGGGCAGCATAGATAAAAAAAAAATATTTATTTGACTTTCTGAGAAATCTTTTTGTTAGCCTCATTCTATAATAATCTACTACATATCTTGATAGAACCGAACATTAACTGCACATGTCAAATAGAATTTGGCAAACAAGCCGAGAGGATGCGAGGAGACACAAAATCTTGGATGTTCTCAGGTCACCAGCCTTATTGAGTCACTCCTCTGTGGTCTCCTGACCTCGGTCTCCAGACAGCTTTAAGGCAGGCACGCTAGCTGGTGCTGTGCAAACTCCACTGACTCAGCAGAGTTGTGAATTGGACAACCATTGTTGGTGTAGTGCAAGCGACCAGGCTGCTGCTGTCAGTTACTGCTTTTGTAACCCTGGATACCTGTGAAAGTGCAACCTGTTAAACTAGATGTTTGTCAGAGTGGTTTCCGTATTAGACTACTTATCACTAAAACTGCTGCTTCAGAAAATTCCAAACTTGCAAACTGATATTCAGATTATGACTGGAAAGCTAACTTGCTGCTTGGTTCTCGATAACGTTGGTGTTCATGTTGACAGCGTTTTCTAGAATTCCTAACAGCAGCATGTCTGCACCTCCTGTCTACATCTTTTTCTCAGGACGACCAAGAGAGCTCAGACGCTGTATGATGGGAAGCCCACCAGTCCTTCAGGAGTCTGTCACATCCCCATGGCCGAACCTTTCTGCAACAGAACCAGAGAGGTGAGTCCTCAAATACTTGTACATGTATCCCATACATGTACTGTACTCCCTGAGCACTTGCTCAATTGTTTGTTATTATGCTAATGTGAGCAGTTTCCACCTCCTCTCCCTTTGGCTTTATGGACACGGTCCCTTTATCCTGGTGCAGGTTTTGGTGGAGGTGGCGCGGAGCCTGGGCATCAAGTGCCATGTGCGAGGGACTATGTTGACTATCGAGGGGCCGCGCTTTTCCTCGCGGTCGGAGAGCCTGTTGTTCCGCCAGTGGGGTGCTGATGTCATCAATATGACCACTGTGCCCGAGGTGGTCCTCGCCAAGGAGGCCGGCTTGTGCTATGCCAGTATCGCCATGGCAACAGACTATGACTGTTGGAAGGAGCATGAGGAGGCGGTGAGTGACAGGCCAAAGGTCCTGATAACTTTTTGTTCTTTTATTTTGGTGTCTCTTTGTCTTTGTTTGTGCCTTGGGTGAGACAGTATGAACAAAGGATAAAGCACTAAGCATTAAGGTAACATGACTTCCTTTCTCTTCTTTGTTCAGTAGTAACAAATTTAATTATATGTCAGTGGATTTTAGTTTTCTTCAGTATCTTTAATTACCAACATAACCAGGTTGGTATTTTGTAGTTTTCACTTTACTGTCACTGGAAAACTTTTGCACAAAAGCTATAACACTGTATTATTTATCTTCTGTAAATTCCATCATAAGTGGTTCATTGTTCCATACTTTTATAGTACCTTTTATAGTGCCTTTTAAGAGGCCCTGGTGATGACAGGTTCCAGTTTTTGTGTTTGCTAACTTTGCTTGTAGGCAAACTGCAGAGCTCGTTAGCAGCTGTTAGCCGTGTTTGAAACTTGGTAGTTTCATTTTCTTGTTATTTCTCCACCTATCACCAAGTCCTTATCAAACTGTTTTCCTGCTTCATAGGAGCGGAAACTCCATATTGCCACTTGACCTAGATACATCTTCGCTCATTGCTAACTTACTTGCTGAGTTGTTAACTAGCTCATTGGATAGCATGCTATCATGTCTCTGGCAGTCACTTCCTGTGGGAGAGCCTCATCGTGGCTCCATCAAATGTCCTCTCCTGCCCAGGATGATCACATGTTGGTCTCGGGCTCCACGAGCTATGCTGATGCTAGTCTTCCAGATGATTTCAGTATTTGCTATTCAGCCCGAGACTTGTTGAATTAATTCAGTCTGATGGTCCCTGGGTTTACTGCATATTCTCTGGACCTTTTTCATATCAGTAGTACTGCTAAAATTAGCGATATCTCTGTTCATTGTAGTCTGAACGTTATAGTTATGTAGGAACATTTCTTTTTTTTTCTGTCCCATTAACTCCTCTACTGTTTACAAATTCTCTCTGGGATTTCCCCTAATCCTTCTAAGCAGACAGCTGATTTTCTGAACTGTTTCAACAACACTGGCCTGCTCACTTTAGACCAGTGATTTCCAGATGGGGTCCAGGAACCTCTGACAGTCTATGTTACATAAAATTTGGCTCTGGGAAATAATTTCTCCAACCTTCAGTCAAACCACAGTCATCAGTTTCTAGCAGGAAACACAACATGTGGGTGCATGAGGTCTGTTGTGGTATGGATTATTTTTTGATGACTTTTATATGATCAGTTATGTATATTTATTGGGTACACATTCAGTGCCTCTTTGGGGAAAAGCTTTCACGAAAAAATAAAACATTTTACGAAACATTTAACAAAAATAACATTTTTTTGTAATCATTGTGACACTTTTAAGGCAGTGCTGTATGAAGCTTAACTTTTCTTACTTCACCTTGGAGCTGATTTGCAGAAGTGTTAAATTAAGTGGGAACAAGAGTGCAAAAACTTTGCTTTAGTAATGATGAGTTACTTGAAATACCATTTTCTCCAGTGTTTAAATGTAGCACTAAAACACCGTATTAGTAGGAAAAGAAAAATGTTCTCAGACCAGATATTACAATTTTATTTGTATGATTGGTTCTCAACAGAGGTTTTCACCATTTTATGTTCTGCAAAGAGACTAGAGTATCTGTGACTTCCTATGGCTTCCGAATGATCTGTCAGACACTGTGGATAATGCAGCTGATATACTGTGCGTGGGCGAGTTTTGGCTTATTTGTCACTGATCCAACCAAACTCACAACTCCACTTCCGAGTTCCTGCAGCTGACCTCTTCCCCCTCCTGTTGCCGAACGCTCGCCACATCCTTCCGCCCCCATTCCCTCCCAGCCTCATACTACCTCCTGGCCTCCCCCCGTTCTCACCCCCCCACTCAGTCTGCTTGCCTGCCAGCCTCCGGTGGAAGCCCTGCCAGAGGAGGTTGAGTCACACTGAGTCATCAGCTTCACTGTCTTCATCCTGGCAAACACCACAAAAACATGAACCTAGTCATTGAGTGTGACATGAAAACAAAGAACTCAAGGGAGGGGTTAATGAAGGTTACAGGAGGTAAACACAAGTACAGGACGGAAATAATGTTGTAACTTACTGTTGCTGTGTACTCCACGTCTTTGCAGTCTGGCTGAGTAATGTTGACATTATCGCATAATTTATGTGCTTAGATATTCCATCTTGAACATGTTATTGACGTGTCATTTTTTACAGCTAATGAATAAGCAAGCTTATTACGCTGTTATCATTCTCATTTCCCCCCCCCCCTCTTTTTATTGGTGTTAGTCATAAATAATGTTGACTGACAGCTTCATATACCCGGCAGGTGAAATAGCTCAAGAGTGTGCCGTTAATGAGTCAGAGCTGCTTGAATAAAACAATATTCTGATCTTCACAAATGCAGTGATGTCAGCTGATTCTTATACTGATGTGTGTTTTTGTGGCTGAGGTCCTGTTGTGACAGTGATTCGCATGAGTCCAGATAAAACTAACTTTCACCAGCTCACCTTGCCTCCCAGAACTGGAGCCCTCCTGGGCATCTGCTGTGATGTGCTCCTTCTTGAAACGAAGGAGTTCGTTCTCGTTGTTTATTGACTTCCCGTGGGTCGGATCATGATGATACTGTGTTACTGTTATGCACAGTTCTATCGTCCAAGTCCAGTTCTAAAATATCAAAAAATTGTTATTCTCGTGTGTGATGATGCTATATACTACACTGATGTTAAATAAATATTTGCATTAATATCATGATATTAATTTCAACTCTGTCGCTCTGCCCTGATTTAAAGCACGGTCAGATTATCACAGCAGTACCATTTAGATATTCACAGAATGATCTTCATATCAGCTCTGCCACTCAAAGGTGTATCCTTTTCTGGCAGTCCCCGTGTTATGATCTCTATGTAAAATAATTGAGAGAAATACTGTATGTTGAATATGAAGAATGTATAAAGCGTCTGATTTTTTTTTTTTTTGACCCCAGCTCTCATTTTACCTGACAGTGTGTTCTTTCACATCATCCGCTGCTGATTTCATACCAATGTTATCCACAGTGGAACATTGTTTTTTAGCGTCAGTGAGGATACATGTGAAAGTACATTTTTGACTCTGACTGTGACACTTAAAGGAAGTGAAATTAGCGTTGCTCTAAGTGATTCTTACCACGTGCTGGCTGTTTTTTCTTCCATTGTCCTATAGGTCTGTGTTGACAACGTATTGAAGACGATGAAGGAGAACGCCAACAAAGCCAGCAGTATCCTGCTAACTGCAATACCACAGATTAGTCAGATGGATTGGGCTCACACAATGAAGACCTTGAAAGTAAGTTGTTGACTTTATGATGATTCACTGCCATTCAGCAATCTTTGGAGGGCTTGTGAAAGAGGGTCTGTTGTCAAACTTGTCTTTTGGTCGACGACTATTTTCGACTGAGATCTGATATATAATATCCTCCATGTCGCCAGTCCACCTCCTTAAACTGTGTTTCAAAAGAACAATCAATCCATCTATAGCGTGACCCCCCCCCCACCACCACCACACGACCGCTTTTTGAAGCTGATTATTACTATGATGCCTAAGTGCCGTGAGTGAACTGCTGAACCTCCATCTGCGAGGCTGACTCAGCCGCCGTCATTGTGCTGTGTCGCACCTTTTATAGTGTTATTTAAAAAAGTAAAACTCAGCTGGGTTAAACTTTAAAAAGGAACATCTGTGTTTGACAACACTGAGCATGAAAACGCGAAAATGTCTTAATAAAGATATTCAGTGTGTAATTAGCAGTGTGCGTGTTTAACGAAACCACAGCAAACCACACGTCTAATGAAGTCTTGACCCTCAGTACATCCTTTGAGTCAGTGAACTTGTTTGAAGTACTTTGAGGATGCAGGAAGGAAGAAAAAAAAAACCTCATCTTTGCCTTTTGGAAAGCATGAACATTTGATTTGCACAACTTGATTTGGTAATAAGACATGTCAGTTTTAATGGAACTTTTAAACCTTTTTTTGTTAATATGCCATGTTTTTCTCTTCAACTCTCAAAGCAAATGAACTTTTTCCTAACATGTGGCATGAGACTGTCGTGACACAAACACCAGACAACGTTTGCATGGTCTGAATGTAGTTACTGCTGCTATACAGTATATCCCAGAGACGTGCATGGAAAATAAACTGTTTTGTTCCTTCTGTTACAGTCAATGGCACAATCCTCAGTAATGTTACCGAAACACTAAGAAAAAAATTGAAGTAGAAAATGTTTACGGATCCCAGACACCACCCGCACCGACATGGACAACAGACTCAACTCTGCCTGTGGATTGGTCACCAGTGAACCACAAGAAAGTGCCTCACACACATAATGCATGCACTCTATCTTCAGCTGGAGTTTCAGTGTTTCCAAAATACACATAACATCCCCTTCATATTTCTCTCTTTTTAAGTCTTAGGTCATAATATCGTACTTGTATACTATTCACATATATATATATATATATATATATACACACATAAACTGCCTATAAACCCTTAGTGTCTTCTGTTAATGCAGGTTACAATTAAAATGCTTTGCAAGTTTAGCACATAAATACTTTGTTTACTACCTTGTATACAGCTGATATACTATTAAGTTAGTAAAAATTATAAAATTCTTGTCTTGATACATTTCAGCAAAATACAGTCGGGATAAAATGTTTTGTTAGTAACGCGGTTTTTCCTATTTTGTTTTACCTGGAGCATTTTTTATAGTTTGTGGAATATTCTCTTTCTATTTTTTGTTTGTTTGTTTGTTTTTGTTTTGTTTCATGAATCACAACCCAACAGTGTTTATACAAACACCAGTCAGCCACAAAATTAAAACCACTCACAGGTGTAGTGAATAACATTAATCATCTGTTTACAATGCAATGTTCTGTTCTTTGACACACACACCGCCCACCTAAACATCGCAGATGACCCCCACCCCCTCCATATAAACCGGATCCACCCTCACACTGAATGCACAGGACCCAAAGACCAAAATATCCCCACAGCTCCTGTGTTTCAGAGCTGTTTGGCAGCACAAAGGGGACCTACAAAATATTAATCAGGTGGTTTTAATATTGTGGCGCACACACACACACACACACACACCTACTTTACAGAAATGACAGTATTGTGACAGACAAATCGACTGAGTTCATTTTGCGACACTGGCAATCAGAGGTGAAGGACATTTTTTTGCTCATCTAAAACGCTTGCTAAACTGCAAGTCATCATCACTGAATGAATTGAAAACACAGCATCCGAAAAATATTTGGTCTTTTGTAGGTTTTTTCTTTGTTGCCTTGTCTCAACAGTATGAATGAATTATGCAGCATAAACTCACTCAATAAAAACCACAGAAATTTGAGGTCATTTTTTAAAGCTGGTTAAAGCAACTTGAGCAGATTAAAATAAACTTGCCGTTTGCAGTTTAGATTCAAACGTTTTCAATCACATGCTCATGCCACGTGCACATGCTGGGTGGGGTATTAAAACATAATAATAAAGTACACGGAGTAATAGTATTTATATTCATCTGAATTTAGAAGGCAGATTTGAATTTCCGGTCTGGAAGTGATGAATGTTTATAGGAAGTAAGTTTTACCAACGTTTTGGGTAAATTAGATGGTAAAAAAACACATAAAAATTCCTGTCTGATTACATAATAATATTCCACCCCCTCCTTGTGGTTTTTTGAGACTTTTCTCTGCGTTGCTCAGCCTCACTTTAATAAAACTGCTTTGATAAATGAGCCACGCGTGATGCGGTGTCGTGGACGAGTAGCGTTTGGTGTGAAGCTGATCGGTCTTTGTTATTCCCCCAAAAAAACCTGTTTTCATAATGCTTTTAAATATTCGCCCTCGGGTTATGTGTTGCTCGTTGTGGTATTGTTAGCTTTTCAAATTATTAACCTCCCAAATGAATTCATGTGCAAAGACAAATGATTATCGCTTCACTCTTTATTTTTAAATTATTAACTTTATTCTTTTTCTTTTTTTTTTTTTTTACTTTTTCATTTATTTTATTTTTCTTATTAGTTACTCTCTGGTACCTATAGATAATCCATCCAGCAGACAATATGTGAAGGACAAGAACATTACTTCTACCCTTTAAAATACTTTAAATAAATGTTACAATTTAATAAGTTGCATAATATCCGAGATGTGAAACATCATTTGTACAATCAGGAAACGGGACTCCCAAAGTCTCTGCATAATAAAGTTTCTACTTTTAAGAATAGTGCATCGATTAGACGCTAATGTTCAAATGTGCAAAATATCCTGAATGGCTTTTGTGTTATTTGGTTAAATAAATGACATGGACAGGTATTTAAAATACGTTATCTCATTGCGTTTTGGACGGAAGCAAAAAAAAAGGTCTTGATTTAAAAACGCCGTATAGTGTATAAATACTAAAACTATACACGTGATAAGTAGAATTACTTACAATCTCATCGAATATTTCATTTGTACAGCGGAAGTTAAAATTGCAACAAAGTGAATTGAGGTCGCTGTGAAGTCCGTACTGAACAAACCAGCAGCGTCAGTCCAGGTCCGTGTGATGACACGGTACGCGTCTTATTGGCATGTGTAGCCTGTAGATAATCCTGATTTCGTTGAAAATAAAATAGTGGCGCCTCTTCAGCCAAAAACATACAAATAAATAAAATTATATTTTACAGCAAAACCGTCTAGTCCACAATTCAGGCTGCGGGCCTCCTCAGGCCCCGTTTCTCAGAGCCCCACCGACGACACGCAGCAGGAAGCAAACCCAGCAGCATCACAGCTTCGCACGTATTTTACAGAGACTCCAAAAAAGCAACCACATCCGTGTGTCCGTTGTCTCTGGCCACATCGATCGGCCTGCAGCATGTGTTGTCCCTGGCTTGCGGGTCAGCCTGAAATCGCACCAAGAGGCGCACAGTGTCCAGAAAGCCCATCCTGGCCGCGTCGTGCAGCGGGGTGCTGCCGGTGCTTCGGTCCTTCACGTTGGGATCCGCTCCGTGACTCAGCAACACCCGAGCCACCGGCGTGCTGCCCATCATCAACACCTTTTATAAGGATATAATAGTCACTTATAATCAGATTTTATTTGATTACGTGCGTATAAAACCATAAAAAAATATATCAAAACTATTGTAGCTTGTTATGGAGTGAGCCGACGCTCAGGGTGATAGACTTAGATAAGAGATATGAAGCAGGGTAACATACAGTTCACTTTAGGGTCTAAATGAGAGACTGCTGAGCCACTGCAAGCTTCACAGCTCCACATTAGGCGCAGCAAAACAACGTGATTCGCAAATGAAAACTCGTCCGTGGAGTTTTTATAGGCTCCTTACCAATTCAGTTTCGTTTTCTTTAATCCTTAAGAGAAATTACATTTCATGAAACTGACTTGGAACAGTATTTCTGCTTTAATGCGCAATGGGCAAAGCGCAATGTAGCTGTTTTGTTCATTCTGTCATTTGTTCCTGTAATAGCCTGTACAGAACGGGATTAAGTCCTGCATGGCTGAAGACATGTTTTTTGGAAAGGAGGGGAGTGTGTGTGTGTGTGTGTGTGTGTGTGTGTGTGTGTTATCAGGAGTTATAGCGTTATTGTGAAACGAGTATTTTCAGCTTTTAATACAACCCAACACAAGACCCATCCTCACCTTCAGACTGTTCAGCTAAACGCGTCTCTTGTAGCCCGGGTGAAAACAAAATGAATCATCCAGAGTAATAACAATCAACATGTCGGTTGGTATGGCCGTCTAAACGCTCCAGTCGACCTCGTTTATTTTAGCGTGATGAGAAGCCTGCCTTATGGCCTGCCTTTCCCCCCCCCTCCTCACTAAAAGCCGAAGTTTGATCACAGTCCTCATTTTGAGATGCGTTTCTTTTTTTTTTTCAATAAGTAAATAAAAAAAGCTACATTAAATTGCCCGGATGAAAATGACTCCCACTGTGGACGATGCTGGCTGTCATATGTAGAGGTTCGTGTTGTCGGCTGTGTTCGTGAAGCACATTTATTTTGGAAAACGACGAGGCGCATCTTGTGACACACTGACCTGTAGCGCCGTTCGCCCAAAACAGTTGACGCCGTTAACTTGAGCTCCGGCTCGCAGGAGATCCTCCACCTCTGCCGTGTGTCCCTTCGCCGCGGCTGTTGTCAGATCATCCTCGAGAGTCATTGTCACGTCCACAGATCTGCAGGCGAAAACCTCCGTGACAGTTTGCTCTGACAGGTAGCCTGGTGATGCGTGTTTGAGGAACAAGAACGGCTTAAAAAAAGAACAAAAAAAAAAAACCAAACAAACAAATGAAAACAAAACACGCCGCTCAGCGCGTGTTGAACAGTCACGGTTTGATGATGAAGTGTGTCGCCTGGTCCGCAACCGCGCAAGGCGCGTCAGTTCGCCCGGGCCGGAGGTTGTCCGGGTCGGATAAACCTTGCATCGTTTGTCCAGCGATCGGTATTGCCTTGCCTGTATTTTGAATGGGTGACGTCATTGTTGCTGCAGTGGCGCTGTCGTGCGCATGCGCTTCTTAAAGTAATTTTGACAGCCGGAGCGCCACATTGTGCTTCCTCCTGCGCGTCCACGGCACAGCTGTGATAAAAAGACGGGAACAAACCCTTTCTGATAAACGTGACGAAAACCACGACCGAATAGACCTTTTTGGCTATCGCAAATAAATTTAGAGGTTAGTATTCAGCCTGAAAACATAACTTCATAAGCAGTTTCTCTTAACGTGCTTTTAATAGCAGCTCTGGAGCTTTTGGTCCTATCACACGACCTCACTGATGAGATGGGCTTCGCACCGTGGTCATGAGCTGTAGCCTGGCTGTTCAAAGTTATTTTATCTATTTATTTATTTTAACTTAGGCTGACTTTATTCTAACATTAACAAAGATGCCTTTGGAAATTCGAGTGGGCCTGTGAACAGATCTAAGGCCACTGAGGCTACACCCTTCAGCTTGATGAAGATCAGGCGATGTGATCAAAGCACGTACGAAGTGGATCCCTGACGCGAGAACCGTAACTGGTTTGTTTGTAAAGTCGACTAAGTGTGACAGTTAACTGACAGGGGATCAGTAGAGCTGTTAGACTGTTACTCTAACTGCAACATGACAAGATTTTAAGAAAACAGCCAGGGTGTAGGTAGGAGTGAAAAAAACAAAACAAAACAAGTTCTCAAAGTGTGGCACGCGGGCCGATGCCGGCCGTCAGAATCATTTTCCGCGGACATGACATGCGCGCATGATATATATAGATATATCTATATATATAATCATCCCAAATCAATACTTTCACTTTCATTAGCCTAAATTTAATAAGCTATGGTGTCTAACTGTCACTGTGCCCCTGAACAAACTGTCTGGTTAGGACTTGTAGAACGCCACACTAACTGCACTCTGCACATATTTAATTGGCCAATGCAGGATGTGGTTGTAGCAAAAGTTGGACTGTGTTCCCTTTGTCGCATCTGGGTTTTTTTTTTTCCATGCAGAGCTGATGTCTGTCTTGTCCCCGTCCCTGTCACTCAATGCGCACATTTTCAGTGTTGGGATACACATGTAACAGGGCTTGCTGTGTGAGCGTGTGGTTAAAACCAAATACTCTGATCATGTCAGCTGTGCTTTAGAGGTGCATACTGACAAGCACGGTTTCATTTGAATGAGTAACAGCCAGTGGATAGCACATAAAGCTTGGCGTTTTTGAGCACCCCTGGAGCTCTGCGACTTCAGGGCGTTTGGTTGACTTGCCCAGTGGGTAATCCAGACCCGGTGTTTGCTCTAAAACGGCAAACAAAATTCTGAACAATGTGATACGACGACTATTTTTGGTCACCTTCGCACACATAAACTGACAAAAATGAAAAAGTGGGTCAGTTTTGGCTGAGCGGGCTAACATCGATTTTTAGCAGGGTGCTTTTTATGACTACTAAGAAGAGTCATGGACCAAATCATTATCGTCAGCTCAACAGATGCCTTTCGCAAATTCACAGAATGCCTGCATGTCTCCTCCACGGAGAGTCATAATGAAACTATACTGCTATGCTTCTTCTGCACTTTTTAACCGGCTTAAACTCTGCAGTGAATAAGGAATCTTCTTGTGAACGTGATCTCCAGTAATTAGATGCGGCCCTGACGGAGGAGCTACGACCACACAAACGCTGTGAGCAAGGCCTCTGTTAGGAATGTGACCTGTAATCGATCAGTAAATGGATTGTGTGTGTGTTGTGTGAGGTGAGGATGGATAGACTGATTGTTTGTCACAGATGGAATAATGGTTGCCCCTGTATCAAAATGAATTGCGTCACGTTTGCCATCAGACTGAAGGGGCGATGACAGCAGGCCTGGGACTGAGGAGATTTAGTCTTGAAGTGTCATTCATGGCAGCATCTTACTCACCAGTCTATAGTTCCTCAGGAATGAGACAGATTTTGCAAGCCTCTTTACACACACAATGAGTTTCATGATTGGATATATGAAAAATGATGTGTTTTAAAGCAGATGTTGTTTATTCAGCACGGCTGTGGGCAGACCGAGCAGTTCCTGATTTCGTTCTTTGTATGAATTGTGACGAGCGGTACTACTTTTGTGGTGACACATAACCTCGCAAATTTAAACAGAAAACTTAGCTATATTTCCCAGTTTAAGTAGGTCCTTCAGCAGGTGACTTTCCGTTATTCAAAACTTTAATTATTCCACGTATTAAACAAAAAAAACCTCTTCAGTATCTCTCTAGAAAACCTAGTGGAACCCACTTAGGTGTGGTAACAACCTTGTTTTGACAACAGATTTCGCTCGATTTCGCTCTTGAAGCCCTGTTTAATTTTGTTTACACCAGTGGTGGAATCAGAAATAAAATCCTTTATTTATAAACTTTATAAAAGCAGTCATACCACAAAGGAGAAATATCAAAAAGTAATATCAGAAAATTGATTTTAGTTGTCAAACTGCGGCAAAATGACCTGTCAGAGTTATGTCATTGTATGTTATTGGGTTATTACTATTACCAAAGCAGCGCTGCACTGACAGTACATTAATGTTATAGCTATTTTTGACTACATGTTGGTATTAGTACATATTATATACAACACTCTCAGTGTTTATAAGATGACTATGTGTTTTGCTTGTAAAATCTACAAAGTAATTACAGCTGTCAAATAAATGTGACGTGATACTTAGCGGTAGTGTAAAATAGCATAACATGGAAATACTCATGTAAGTGTGTGTGTGTGTGTGTGTGTGTGAGAGAGAGAGAGAGACAGAGCAATGAAATGCAAATGATTACTGATAATCACATGACTTCCCAGCTCATCAGCAGCTGTCCTCTTGACATAACACTAATCATCTGATGAAGTTGCAGCTTTAGAGGCCAAGTGTTTGGTCACACAGTAAAATGAAGTAGTGATGGTGTGTGTGTGTCAGTAGTGTTAATTCTCAGTTTATCTGTGTCAATGTGAGCAGACCTGTGTGGAATGTGTGTTCGTCTCGGGGTTCACAGCCTGCAGCGATGGAGACTGAGTGTGGGTGGAGGTGTGTTGGTCTGGAAGTCCCCTGGGTGCGCACGCATGTATGTCTGTGTCTGTGTGTGTGTGTGTGTGTCTGTGTGTGTGTGTTTGGTGTGAGAAAAAGGGCACTGTCAATGATTACAGACGTTATGACTTATGCCTTTCATGTTCTGTTTAAAGTATGGAAGAGTAAACAGATCACAATTTTACGTAATAAAAAAAATTGGGACTTTGAAGGGGACAATTAAAGCTCGCTTTTAATAACAACCAAGGCCATCATCAAACATGTCTTACACGGCGGTTTGTCTTTGTAGGGCTCGACTTCATGACATCAGTGCATTTGGAACGCTCTTTTGGTCAGGAAATGCTTTAGGAAGAAAGTCCTCCTCTTCATTGCTAAATTTAGCAGCTAAGTTTGAAGAAAAGTGGTCAATAGCGACGTGGGCATCATTGTAATCTGTCAGAGTGAGATGGTGTTTCTCACAGAACCTCCTCTGAGTTACATAGCTCAGTTCAGCAGTTCGGCTTGCTCAGTAACTCGATGTTATGTGTTATTTGGCTACCGAGGATGAACGAGCGACACTTTTACCCTCATTTGGCGGTTTTTTATCTTTTTATTTCCTACTATTCACACTTTACTTTGTGCTGAATCGAGGTTTGCATGCTAATAAAGCAGCGCAATCCAAACCGCTGTCCTCGACAGCCGAGAAGGGGAATACCTATTCTCTGATTCCAGGCAAGTGAAATCACCTCCTGCTGACTGTTCATTTGAAATCCCCCCCTTTTATTACTTGTCTTAATTGTTTTATTGTCTGCCCTTTTGATTGCCAGAGGTTGACTGTCCTAATGAATCTAACACTTGGCACTTCACAGGTTTACACAAAGATCATTTTTATTCTAATTACATGCACTGACACTCAGTCTGGACAAGTTCAAAATGCCCGATTTGCAGCAACAGGCAGTTCTCTGTAACATGCAGGCTTTTTTTTTTTTCCAGTTCTGTTTACTCTGTCTCTGTCATTTCCACATCAAAGAGTAGGCTTGTGCATACAGAAAAAAGGCCATTTTTGTAAAGTGCATTTGGTAGTTAAAGCCAAGTAGAATAGAACAAGTTGAAATGTCATATTTCAGCCCCTTCAGAGCTGCCTTATGTGCACAACCTTAACCCATTTGTCTGGAATAAGGCACCATCTGTCCTGCTTCACCTTGGCTTTGCCTCCACCCAGTGGTATGAGCAGACACTGTGGGTCTGGCCTTCCATGCTGAGACACACGTCTATTGATAGCCTCTTGTTGCTGCTAAGCAATTCTACACAATATGTGGTATTTCACCATGCTGTGAAGAGTGGCTTTGCCCTACTTACACACCGGCCTTTCACATTGTTCTGCTGTTTTCTTTTTTTTAAATTGCGTCTTCCTGATGTTATTGGTGTCTTAACCTACCCTGACACTTCCCAGAGAATTAAAATGATTAATTCCCACTGTTTTTAGACCTGGGGTGTCTCAGCGATCTTTGCGCTGAGGTTAAATTGTGCAACAGTTCAATGAAGTTCACTGTTATGGGTGCAGTTTGACTCGTGTAACCCAATATGCCCTCCACGCTGATCGAGCCCTTTCTCCACTATTTGCCCACCGCTCATTACATCAAAGGCACATCACAAACTGTGACTTAGGTTAAACACACATAATTCGGCATGCTGTATTGCTGATAAAGCCTTTGTTATGGTGGCATTTTCGCTTTGATGTGCTCTTGTCGGAACAGTTTCCACGAGCAGAAGGATAACGGCCGCACAGAGGCAGGGTTGTGTTTTGTTCCTTGAGGTTGCTTTTAGAGCCCACATAACTGAGCCATTCATTCAGTGACAATATGCAGTTAGTCTTGAATTCTTTCTTCTTTACTCATCGTGCTCCGTTTTTGCTATGCTGGAGAGGAATTTCGTCTTTTTATTAAGTGTTTTCCTCAGCAGTTAAGTTTTGAATGCTGTGTTGTAATTCTCAATCAATGTAATAGTTGTACAAGCCTGATTTCAAAAATGTTGGGACACTGTGTGAAATGTAAATTGAAAACAAAATGCAATCAAGTTGTAATATCCTTTATGCAATATACCCACCTGACACCTGTGACAGACGATCCTGTTTACCTGTGGAATGACCCAAACAGGTGTTCTGTTCTTCTGTTGCCCCCCTCGCCAACTTGTTTGAAACATGTTGCCGCAATTGAATTCAGAATAAGCGTATATTTACAAGAAAATCAATGATGCTGATTAGGTTTTTCTTTGTTCTTCTTTCAATTGAGTATACGTCATAAAAAAATCACTTTCTGTTTTATTTACGTTTTAAAGTCTTCCAGATTTTTCTGGAATTGGGGCTATGGTGGATTCATCTCAGAGGAAGTGGCCTCACACATGTGGCTCATTGAATGCTTTTGTCTTGTAACTTTGAGGTCAGCTTGCACTTGGCCTGGCATGGCTTCCTGAAACTCAACCAATGTCTGTTTGATTGTTTATTGTCTCGCAAAAATGAGACACGAGATCAGAGAAGGCTCAAATGCAATTTCATGTAACAGACAAGTATTTACAAGCAGCAGCAGCAATCTCCTTATATTTAGTAGTCACACCAGAGCACGTAGGCCTCCTGACAAATCAATTTCTAACCAGACTGAGCTCACTCTGTGCAAATATCCAAATCTAAATCTGTTTAAATCTGTTTATGTGCCCACAGTGTGCTATTTTGTTTGTTTGTGGGGCGTTACATTTTAATTTAAGCTGTTGATATCTAAGTAAGAGATTCATTTTAGAGCAATGCTCGAATACTTGATGCAAAATCAGCTCGCGATTTCAGTGTAAACTCCGTGTAAATGATTGTAAAATGTCTAAAAGTTTTGTGCAGTTGTTATATGTTACTCCACATTTTCACGTTCATTTAGGCACCAAAAATCAAACAGGATGGAAAGCTTTTTGGCCTCTTTTTTAACGGCTGAATCATACTGTAACTGAAGTGGTTTCATTTTTCTGTGAACATCTTCAGCTTAACATGTTCTTTTGGCCTGACACATTAGTTTTTAGTGTCACTGATGGTTGGCCATAATTGTGTTTTTTCTTCTAGAGAAAAGAAGTCTGATATTATCTTGTTCACAAGCACGGAAAGCTTGCTGTTGGTGTTGCGTTTTGAAACAGCTTGTGGTCTTGTTCTCTGAAAACGCATCGACAGTTTTATATGCATATTAACTTATTGTCATGTTGCACATACTTATGTGTGGTTAAGCACACTGAATCCCATTCAGTTTTTGTCTGTGGACAGTAGCTGCTGAAGGTAATTTGTGTGCCTCCCTTTGTCTCATTTAATCACGCACACACACACACTATCAATAAGCTGTTTGTGAGCGTGTCAGACACATAAGAGGCTGCAGATTTTCTAGGCCTTGGACTGCAGATGGAGGGAGGGAGGGAGGGAGGGAGGGAGGGAGGTGAGGGCGCTCAGGCTTTGCTTCCGCTGCCAGTCACATGCATATGGAGCAGCCACCACCCACACATGTGCATGACTGTCTCGAGCCACTGGGCCACCTTGATAGCAACGCTGTAACGGATAGACACATGGAAAGAATGAGACAACAGGGGATTTAACTATCAAAAGGCTAATATACAGTTAAACAAGTTAAATGTTTGACTCAGTTCGCTCCGACAAGGCGTCTATTGTGCATAGACGAGAAGTGTCATGGCTCATGCTAATATTGCTTTAGTTCCCAGTTTCTAGTTCCTTTATTCTGTCTGGACATGTTAAAACATACTGTATAGTCAGTTTACAGCTGTGTGTTTTTCCAGGATGTGCACAGGATTAAAACACTGTTTTGCAGCCTGGGTATTAAAGGTAGCTTTTAAGTGCCTCCAATGGTTGGATAATGATTAACAAGGAGGTGACATCAGTCCTCCTTATTATGGCAGTGATTATTCACAGCACCTTAAGATATGCTTACCCAAACAATAGCAGTGTCTTTGTAAGACGTCCTGACCTGGCAGTAGCACTTTGTTACAGTCTTTTTCATAGTTGTCAGTTTGTGGCCTTTGCTTGAGGTCTATTTCATGGTATACAGTTACAGTTCAGTCAGGTCGGTAAGCAGGAAAGCACCAGGGAGACGTAATGGGCAAATCAGCACATCGACATTACTCTCACTCTGTCACAATGAGACCTTGATACCACGAGTTCTAAATTTTCTAACTTCCTGTCCTACTAAGATCTACATATGAGTTCTCATTTTGTGCTGCCTGATTTTTTTTTTTTTTTTTTTTTTTTTTTTAAACTTCAATTCAGTGCAGTAAAATTGAAAACACTGCTCTAGTATCCAATGCCAACAGTTATCGACACCAGTCACCCCTGATGTAAGCAGTTCATTTGCTGGAAAGAGCCTGCCGGATGTAAAACTGTCTCAAATTTTTCTGTTAGTCATGTCCGCTCTCGGGGGCCATGTGTTAGTCAGAAAAGTCGTGGAGAGCTGCAAAGGGGGCGAAAATGTGCTCCATTCTGTAGTTGCTGTGTTTTCTGGCAGCCTTCACGCTCCCACCTCTTATTATAGATATGAAAGAACACCCAGTGTATTTGTATTTACCCAACAGAGAGATAATATGCGGCTCTGATAAAAGGTGAGCTTCGGCAGAAGTGTTTGCTCTGTGGTGAGGGTGTGGTCAGTTGTCTGTGCCCTGCTGCTTTACTTTACTTGTCATCAGAATAAGGGGCTCTCAGACCGATCGATTGCCAAGCTGAGGTTGGGGGTAACGTTGAAGTTTCCGTGAATTTCTTCTCTCTGTGAATTATGTCGACGTAAAATCACTCTTGAGAAATCTGATTCTGCTCACGCCGGCGTATGCTGCCTTCCTGTTTGTTTCCCATTGGCTGAGGGGGCATGGGGCGTTCACTGACTGGATTTGAGATGATTATGCCGTGTGGTCTAATCCTAACAGACACATCATCCTACGAACAATTTTGGACATGCAGCAAGTATGGACAATAGATTGATGAAAAGGCAGACAAACACCATTAATGGATAAATATTTTCCATTCACCCAAAAACATGTGTAAAAATGTTATTGAACACGCTCTGTATGTGGATAAAAGCCAAAAAGATGAGGTCAAAGCCCAGGAAGAAAGAGTTTTAGAGCAGAGAAGTCACATATTGCAAACTGTCACACCTGAAAACCATTTTTATTGAAAGCTAGTAATATTTTTTTTCTTCTCCTTCTGTGTAATATTTTTTATAAGGTGTTGATAAAAATGGATAGTAATAGTAGTAGGTGGACATACTTCTGGTCTTCTTCCTGCAAATGTGCTGATCTGCACGAGGAACAGGAAGAGAAAATAAAGAGAATAAAGTCACATGATGAGCCAGCGTTAACTGCCCGTGAAGGTACTTTAAGTTTCATACCTTGATGTTGAAAGCTCTTACACTTAACGAGAGACCTTTGCTTTTTTGTGCCGATGGTTGGATAAAATTCCAACATTCACTACATTTTAAAAGGCAATCATCTTTATGATTATTATTTTATCATCAAATACTTCCGCAAAAAGCAATCCTCTGGTGCATTTGACTTTGTGGATGATTGTCACGTCACCACCAGGGGGCAGAATTGATTCTAAGTTAAACTAAGGCCATCTGATTGAATTACAGTGAAATGTTTTGTTTTCCACCAGTGCGGCTATACACAGTTCTGTTCTAAATATAAGTGAGGTTATGGGCTGACTATAATGTGTTTAGTACGGTAATAAAGTAAAATAATCAGCATTTTATGTTTCTTTCAGAAGCATAAAGTTTCACATTATCCCCCAAAGCCTTTTTTTAAACAAAATGACAAAAAAACAAAACCAAAAAAGCAATGACTGAACATGATATCTAACTGTAAGATACTAAAATACTTTTCACCTTTATATCCCCCAGCTCTGCCTCTTCCCTTCATTATGTCTCAATGAATAATGCAGCTGTTGCCTTCCAAAGTGAACAACCGTCTGTCTCCAGTGATCAAAATAAATGTAAGATTATTGGGACCGAATGTTAGATGTTGAAGTCAGCAGAGAGGAGATGGAGGCTGCGGCCGTGCAGTTTGAGCTGCTCACAGACAGATAATGTGTGTAGTCACCCGCCTTCTCCCCCCTCGCCCCTCCTCTGCCTCCCACATCAACACCGTCCCTCCGGGCAATATGAGACGTCTGGGAGAGCAGAGGGGTGAAACTGGAGAGATGGCGCAGTCACTGGCCCATGTAATAGAACGATAGAGGAGTGTGCCGGCGTGGACATGCGTGCGCACACACACACACACACACACACACACACACACATTTGTAAGTTACATGTGAATATGCTGAGCACTTTGATTTGGGAGCGTTTAGATAGCAGAGTAACTGGCAGTTCAGCATTAATTTTGGCAATAATTGTTTTGGTTTTTTTTTTTCTTTTCTTACAAAAAATGATTCATTTTTAGGGTTAATTTAGTTGTAATAAAAAAAACCTTTTCAAAATCAGAACACAAAGTGTTTCACAGCAAACACAGGCAACACAAACACAATGAAAGCAGTGCTTAAAACAATGCAAAGAAACAACTGAGACTGCAGATAAGACCTGAATGTTTTTTTTTTTGGTCAAATAATTTTTCTTTTCTTTAAATTTTTATTAATTTAATCTTGAAAAGGTTATAAAAATGCCCATCACAGTTTCCCAGAGCCCATGGTGACGCATTCAGACTGTCAAACAACAAAACCCAAATTTCAGTACAGTTTGAAAATCTGGAGCAAGGAAATATTTGATATTTTTGCTTGATGAACGATTTACCAAATCGTTGCCATTTGACTCGTCCCCATGACACAGTAATTCCATAATCATTAAAAAAATTTTAAAAATATGTCATTGGTGACTTAAAAATAACACTATAGAACCTCAAACATTTTCAGAATCAGGAATACTTTATTGATCCCTGAGGGAAATTGGGTAAATAAAGACATTATTTAAATAAGAACATTTAAATAAGAACATTGTGTAAAAGGTTAATGCTGAAACAACATACACTCATGCTTTTTGGCCTGAATTCCATCTTATTCCATTCAGTGTACACTGTTTGTAAAGGCTCAAACTGAATGCAAAGGTACGATGACAAAACATAGCTTGTCACTCTTGTGGTGCATGAAAAAGCATGCTTCCATACTACACACTAATATGATTTCTATGTGTGTACCTAACCTCATTTCGGGGGGCTCACTCCATCAGTGATCTTTATAGAAATAATAACTTCTATGAACACACATCTGTTCTTTTGCAGACAGACTGCTTAAAACCACAGAAAAACGCATTACACATGGCTTGTAAATGCAGGCAGAGAATCTTCTCCTGCCCCCAGGATGGTAATTTCTCTGTATTTACTACTGGCCCAGTGGCTTCAGCAGCTTCCTGTCATGTGATTTGACTGTCTCCAAGAGGTCTGGACCAAACACCTGTTGTCAGGAAGCTGGGAGGGGAGCTCTGGATCTCTCATTAGGGCCTGCAGTATTGCCATAGCAAACATGTAAACACAAGCATGAACACAGACAGACAGACACAAGACACTGTCTACCTGTCTGTCTGTGGTCATTAGGTGTCTCTGGCTTCCTGTCTGCCTCACAAGCTGTTGGAAAAATAAGCCTCTTATTTTCATCTTTCTTTCTGCCTCTTTCTTTCATCTTACACAAACTATTTAAGGGTGCGATTGGTTCAAATAACAGGTGACCAAAGTTTCAGTTTCAAAATCATTTAAATCAGCTGGCCAGCAGTGCAACATTCACATGGCGATAATGAACAAATGCCTCATTGTCTGGCAGTGCGTGTGACAGCAGCACTGCACACAGTTTGAACAGTAAATGATCACGTGAGAAATTCCACTTGCAGATGGTGAAGAATGTGTCATGAATCATTGTTAACTTCTGCTGTGATCTACATTCATTCCACAACTGTCCACCTGATGATGAGTCTTCCTAAATACAACTCTGTACCACTAGATGGCACTGTGTCGACAGCAATCTCCCCCTCTCGGAGCACACTGACCTTATTCCCTATCTATCTAATTACACATTAGACCTGTAATATGCCATTCCACATCCATGGGTCTCAGATGAATGGTTTCCCCCTCCCTTCCTCTTCTCATCTCTCTCTTCTCCCATCCTTCCCTTTTTCTACCCCCATCTTCACACTGTTCCGGCCAGCTTCCCTCAATTACTGTCACGGGAAGGCCACAACATCGGGGGCGGCTCTGCATGAGGGTTGGAGCGTGGGGTGGGGAGGGGAGGGAAGGAGGAGGAGGAGATGTGTATATGGATGTGATGAGAGGAGGAGACAGTTGCTGACATGCCAGTGCATGGTATATGTTTACAGGTGTGTTTGTATGTGTGTGGGCATGCGTGGCTGTTTCCGTGCCTGTGCATTTGTGTGTTTGTGTGATATGCCCATGGGGGCAATTGCTTGCCACACACCATGGCTGTTGTAGCTACGGCACTGTGACAGCAGCGGTTTGACATTTGTGAAGGATAAATATATTCCACTTACAGGGTAATAGCTTCATTCTGCAAGTTGTGGTGAGAATTAAAAAGAAAAAGCTGAAATGCATAATGACACCAGCTGCAATGAGTGTGGCCATTTGAATTTATGTTTAGCCATATCCCCTGTGATGGATTCAGTGTCAAAGTTAGGTGTTTTTACTCACAGTATACTATGTGATATTCAAAGTGTGTTATATGGTTCTGACACAGGGCACAGTACAAAGTTTCAGCACATTTCTTCTTATGTTTTTTGTCTGTTTTTTTCTTTATTTTAATCATAAAACGTGTATCTCATTTGTCCTCGTAAACAGATTTATTTCAATCTGCATTGTGAATCTTGTAAAAAACTTGGCTGTTAAGTAATTTTTTTCCTTTTTTTGGTAGTGCACAGGAGAGCGAAAGACAGGAAATGTGCAGAGAGAGGGAGGTGATGCAATGTAAACTGGTGATTTTGTGCTTGCATGGCATGCATGGCAGGCCACTTGCCACCATGATGCCCCTATTTATCTATCTATCCATCTATTTCTTTATTTATTTATTCATATGTGTTGGCACGGTGACGTAGTGATGTGTGTTTTGGGCAGCCGCGTGTGTCTAAATGAGTCTGTACTCTGAACATTTGCAGCGAGGGATTCGTTGTTACCCTGTTGGAGTCCAACATCAGAGCCCCTGATTACCAGCGTTCACCCTTTAAAATCTATTCACTTTTATTTATATCAGCAGTTTCAAGTTCATCCTGAGTTCTGAGACCTGTGTTTACACCACCTGAGTTCCTCATATTCACTGTTTTGTCCTTAAATAGCGCCGTCACTGCAGGGGCGACATAAGCCTTAAATCAAGTAGCAGTATGAGGTACACGCTGGATGAATGAACAAATAAATGGGGGGTTGGGCAGAGACACAATATTCAAGTAGTTTTGACTGTAACAAAAGAGGGCGATTTTCAATAACTAAATGTATTTTACATCACAATATATTCATATTGGTTCTGAATACCAACACCAGAGACATTTGCCCACCTTTTCCCAATGGTACATCATGTGTGTGTGTGTGTGTGTGTGTGTGTGTGTGTGTGTCTGTGTTTGTAAATGTCTTGAAGGTCTACAGGTCAGGACGCAATAATTCTCCCGTTCCTCGGATATCTTCATTATAAACTCAGGCAGGCTTGCTTCATTAAGAAGCCTGTTCACGCCTCATACTCCTGCAAAATACTTCATACATAAAATCCCTAATTTCCTGTCTGGGTGAGTGTAAGTAATTGAATCATTTGACACAGAAGAAAGATAAGTATCATCCAGTTGGAGGTGTCTTTACAGACTGTGCCAGGCTGTGGCCACACATTTTGGTATGTGCGTACTATTGAGTGTGTGATTTTAAGTAATGTGTATGGATGGATAGAACGGCTATAGGGAAGTCATTTGTACTGAAATTGCTACGTATCGGGTATAGAAGTATGCTTGTCTCCACTTCAAACACTTTTGCACTTTTTCTTTAAATCTAGCTTATTACATTTATATCTTTTTTACTATTTGCTTAGCTGTTATTCTGTTTCTATGACTACTATTTCTGACTGTTCTGTACCTGCAGCATATGCTGAGCATCCATATGTCCAGAAAGAGGTATACAATGTTGTAACTACTGACAGGTGAATAACATTAATCATCTGTTTACAATGCAATGTTCTGTGTGGAAACCTGGGGTTCTGGCAAGCATGTGGATGTTTTTTGACACACACACACCACCCACCTAAACATTACAGACTTTCACCTGCTGGCTCCACCCTCAACGCACAAGACCTGAAGGATCCAACATTCCAGTGTTTTTGACCACAGACTACCCACAGAGGTCCTGTGTCCCCCTTCACCTGACAGGTCAAAGCTGTTTGGGCAGCACAAAGGGGATCTAGAAAATATTAAGCAGGTCGTATTAATCTTGTGGCTGATCGGTGTGTATAGATTGCCATTAATTTGGACAGGAATTAGTGTTCCCCAGAGGACACAGTCTTCTGACTTTGGTAATCTCTTGACTTTTCCAACAAACATCCATGACTGTTCCTCTAGGAATGAATTATGTTAACTTCACTGATCTTCTGACTTCTCGTGAGGCACTCAAATAAAAATTTCTAAGAGGTGACCATGGCAAACATTATACCTGCTAAAGATCAACATGTTAGCATTACAACATTTAGCATCCTAATGTTAGCATATTGATATTAGCATTTGGTACGGCCTCAAGGAGCAGCTAGCATTGCTGTAGACTCTTAGGGCCCTACTTTGTGTTTTCCTGACGTTGAAATTGGCCGTCTGGTGTTGATTTTAATCCCGAGTGCAGGGTGCTCAAACGAGAGGAGATGAGAAAACAGGTAGGAGGTTCATATAAATGGCAGCGCAAAGTCAGTTGTTGGTATTTTGGTGGAAATTTCGCGTTGTTTTGAGCTGAAAATAGACGCCTCAGAACTATGTCTGTTTCACTGCCAATGTGATGGCAGCAGACTAAATATTTGAAGAAAATGTGCTCCAAAGATTAATCTCATTGTACATGTGTATAGTGACAATAAAGGCATTCTTCTATTCTATCTAAAAATTGAATAATGTTCAAATGCAATAAAGCACCATAATTCTGTCCAACCAGTAGATGCGTTTAAATCAGAATCAAAAATTAACATTTAGTGTGTAGCAGACAAGCAGACTGCATGTACCTATCAATTAATATGAGTAATTCTGTTCTGTACATCTGCTGTCCGCAGTTGCTCCACACTGTACCCAAAGCTTCTTCTCCAGTTCATTAAATCTCTGCAGGCGTCTAAAGTCAGCAGGACAGATAAGTTGATAAATCTGCTCTCTGACTTGAGAAGTACTGCAACAGAGCGCGTTGGCATTACTCACAGCCGTCCACTGTGTTTGCCTTGATTGAATGATTAAATCACGTGCAAATGACACCAGGCTTCCACAGAAAACCCACTTCACCTTGGGTCAGTTGCAACTCAGTATTCTGTTGTTTACGTATGTTGAATTTTAGCCTGATTTCCTCCTTTCCAAGTTTCTTTTCAGTGAAAGTGGCATTTGATAGAAATGGTTCATTTTGTAACATGATACAACCATAAGCATGGTGGGATACCAACGAATTACGTGTGCAATCACATCAGATGCTGTCCTATAAATGGCTTCATCAGTACTTTTACTATTTATTTCTTTTGTCAAATTGGGGAAAAAAAATCTCACACCATCTGCCTCTGGTTGCAGATCTGTCCATCTGTACCATCCAAATAATAATATGATTTGTTAATAGTTTGTTAAACTATTGTTGTCAGGCTTCCCAGTAACTGCTACAAGTGTGACAGAGCAATTAATCACCACACCCTCTTTATTTGTCTTCCATGTCACTTAAAAGGTTACATTTGGATTTTCTTTTTCTGAAATGTTTACCATGTTTGCTCACAGTACATTTTTGCACTCCCCCACGTTAAGTTTTGCAGGCTGAATTGTATTACGATACACTGCTGCTGGTTGCGACCACCCTCACCTGTGGTTGGCTTGGGTGCAAGTCTATACAATGAGTACTATTGCAGCTAAAGAGATAATTAGCAGCGCTACTTAACCTAGCGCTCTCACCCACTGCTGCCGAGGCTGATTGCAACAGGCTGTGGTTATGATTATCACTATTGCCATGGAATGACATAGCTTTTGCCTTCCCTGTGATTGTGGCTGCAGACATTTTTGTGCTTTGGTATGATTATGGATGAGACTAATGAGTTTGTAATGGGTGTAACAATAACTACATGGGTGTGTTGAATGAATGAATCAATGAATGAGTGAATAGACATGGTTGTACTAGCTGGACGTGGTGTTCAAGTTCCTGAAGTCATGTGGGGTATTGGTAATGTGTCTGTCATAGCAGGTTCAAATCCAGTTTATCGGAGCAGTACACATATTGTAGTCATATCATTGGCATCATAGATTCAACCATAAATGCAGCTGTAGACCACAAACAGTTTCCAAAGCGTAAAGACACACTCATACCGTCCGTGTGCCCATGACATACTGCTTCGCACTTGTTGTTGCACTTGCGCAATTAAAAGCGGGCCCTAAGTCTTGTTCCTAGTTAAGAGGTCGTTTGTAGTGTTTTTACTTATCCCCGTTGAGGATCAAACCGTGTGAGTGTTTTGTGTATCGTTCAGACTGTAAATTCGTCTGAGAAAATTAGTTTGACCTGAGGTATACTACCTGACTCCACTAACATACATAAAACATGATTTAACCATGAGAACATTTAACAAATGTCTAAAATTCAGTTCAATATTAACAGGGTTCACAGACAAAACAATGCTAGTCAGTTTTATTAGCTTCAGCTTATGGCATTTTCCATTGCATAAATTAGCCTATTGATTAGCAGACCTTTCCTCTGCTCATAGCTTGTAATTTTTCTTACTCTGTCTTGATTTAAGTCACTACATATCCTGACATACTAGCATGGTTGAATCATTTTTGCAGCCTGAGATTCTTTGTTGAATCAGAGCAGCTAATATTGCGGTAGCGAGAGCAACAAATAAGTAGACCGCTGAATCAGATGCCTGACCACGTTCATCGTGTTTCCAGATCGCGAAATGACTCGTCTTTCCTCTGAAATCCGAAATATTCCCACACTACTGATTAAATCCTGAGAGCGGAGTAAATGTCCTCATCTTCTTTTTCTTGGCTGCTTGCCTGGTGCTAGCACTGTTTGAATGTTTTGGAAGGAGATGACTCCACACAGACGTGCCAGAAGAATTTCAAAACAAAGGTGTAGCTTAGAGATGATGTGATATGGATTGATGTTTTCACTTTGCATCAAAATTTTGGACCGCTGAACATTAAATCAACATATTGATTCAGATCGATGGATCGTTGCACCCCTAATTGTAACAAAACATTGTGTCTGTGTTGGTGTTTACTTCCAAATAGGCTTTTCTTTTTTTTTTATTGTACTTTTTTGAAAGGTTTCTTTGTCCTGGTAATGAAAGAGCTGGCCAGAGTGAGGTAGCGTAGTGAGCTGTTAAGTAGCACCACTGTCTCTTGGCCACTGAGCTGCTCCATCAGAACAGCTGGGGGTTAAGTGCCTCGCTGGAAGACAAAATGATGGCACAGTAGTTGCAGGCACTTTCTCATTCTCATCATCTTTCCCAGACTTTCCCAACCGGTCCAGGTACTTAAACAGGTGACATAATGTATACGAGCCCGCTTGTCAGTAAGCTTTTGCACTAACAGCATATCACTACTTCAAGTTTCCCTTGTGCAAATACAGTTTGACTGCATTCATCAAACCTTCTGATAAACTCATGATCATGTGTAAAAGTCTTTATTCTCCTGCACTTCAGGCAGAGAAACACATTTGGGGCGGATTTTGTTGTAACTGTGTCCCTTTTGTCGTCAGCGATGATATATATATATATATGTGTGTGTGTGTGTGTGTGTGTTTGTCACTGCAATTTTTTTCCCAGCCAAGCCCCAGTTTGTCACAGTAATAATGTCCTTTTTATCCCAGCCCCTCTAAACTGCTGCTGCTAATGCAGAAAGGGGTTACAAAGGGCTTTTTAGGGCTATAAGTGAGGGGGTGAGGGGTGTGAAGGGGTGAAGAGTGAGGTGAATATATGGTGCATTGTGACTGCACATTAATTGAATGGGCTTGGGTCCTGAATCTTTAATTAGGGACAATGGCTGTGACATGGGCAGTGCAGACGCAGAGAGCTCTTATGAGAGGTAAGTGGGGAGTTGAAGGACAGCCACAGGAAAGCACCTCACCCCTGTCATACACCATTCTCCAGAAACCTTAAGAGACTATTGTTTGTATGAGCGCACGCAAGCTCGTGCGTGCGCGCACACAAATGAAATGAGATGTGGGGTGGAGTAGGGGTGTAGAAGCGAGATTGCGCTTCAACAGCCTCTTCTCTTCCCCTTCTTCCAGCTCATTGACTGATGTGACAGGGAGAGACTGGCGGGGGGGTTGAGGGCATCATTGCAGATTGCAACCCACGTCAAGGGAAAAAAAATAAACACCTTGCTAAGCCCATCAACTGTGGAGGTGTGTTTATGCGTTTATGCGGTTGTATATGCACAACATGAAATTGATCTGCGTTTATGCGAGTGTCACCTTCTGTTGTTGTCAAATACGTGGTGTCTTTGCGCCATATTGCAACTTAACAAGTTCACCTGGAAATACGTCATTGAGGTGGACGGACTGTCAAACCAGTGAGCCAAAACAGTTTTAATAGACAGTTCAATTCTTGTTGAACTTTTATTCTACTGGCCATTTTTATTAGTTTAAGCCAGAAATGTCACTGTGTATCAATGTTTTTGATTAAATGCAATTAAAACCGCTGGATTTAAAAAAAAAAAGAAAACATGTCTGTTTTCGGTGTTTCCCAGCAGTGATATTGAGGAAGACACGGTGGATGAAAGCAACCATCAGGCTTGTCTCCTTTTTCTACAAGCAAAACCTTATGGGTTCGCAGGAATTAAAAATTCTCAGGCCTCAAGTATAAAATTGTGCTATTTTTGTAATCCATCTTAAGCTGAAACTGTTCCTCAGGTTTGGTTCACACTTAATGCCAGGGGTGAAGAACAGTCATGCTGTGGATGGCTCCACCGTAGCTCTTGATTTATAGTAAAGAATCCCATTTCACCTGTTAATAACTTTACCGCAACACTAGATGAACGTATCATACATGACCGGGATGTATCGTGCTTTAATTATAGTGCCAGACTGCGGTTGTACTGAGCAGCTTCCAGAGGGGTGTACTACAAAGTGAAATTCATGGGTTAGCGAGCTGTGTTGAGCCCAGGGGTTTTCAGTATCATGATAGTGGCTCTCATTTGACCTGACTTGATAACCGCACATCCGACCTGTTCAGGCAGAGTTTAACATGCGTCGTAACGCTTAACTGTGTGGCTCCTGCTTTGATTGGCTCATTTTTAAGATTGGTTGGAAAAGAAAGTCACCTTTCACCAACTCACAGTATATAATCCATCACTAAAAGAATGAAGAAGTAAAGCAAATACATAACCTACAACTAGCACATACTACTGCTGTGCAACTGCTGAATTTACATTGTTTTATTTATTTATCTAGACCAGTGATTGTACTCAGTGTCGAGAGATGTGTGTGTGTGATTGAAAAAGAGGTAATCACTGCAGACCAATCGCATTTCTCATGTTGAGTTCAGTTCTATACATGGTGCTTCGTAGCCCTGACATGCGAGGGGAGGTGAAGCACCCTGACTCTGTTTAGGATGTGCTTATGATTAAATTAGACTTGATAAAGCACGCTTACTTACATGTCTTTGGGAGTACTACTGCATACGTGACCAGCGTTGTGTGAGGCCTTTTGCCTCAGATGGAGCTGAACAAAATCTGATAAATTGCCTCACGTGATGTCACTTGAGTCAGCACCGAAGATGACAAGTTTGAAAATGTAAAAAATCTGGAGATGTTGGAGTTAGAAAGAAGGGAGCTTGCCAGACATATGTGGCCTGCTCCTCATCCCAAAGTGAGGTTAGCAACTTGGCCTAATTAGCCTCAACTGGGATAACATAACACATTAATCTCTGGCTGCACTTCTGGCGATCAAGATGTATTGTGGGTAAAGTCAACAATTGAACATAAAAAAAGCTGATATCTCTATCTACTGCACTGATTTTCATTGCTGTTCATCGTGAGTCTGACAATATCATAGTGCAAGACCAGTTTTCTTATTCCAAGAACACTTTCGTCAACAAGCCTGCTAAATTACACATCAGTCTTTCCCATGCATGCATAAATCTAAGGTGGGTTCACTGGATGTTTTCATACTGTGCCTGTGCCATAAAGATGATGGAAGGTGCCAAGCGTTGCGTGAAAAAGTGAGAGGCATTGGTAGATGCTGATTTAGTGTGAAGGTGAAACAGCTTTCGTGTTCCAAATGATGCCAGAAGTAAATGCCTTTTAATTTAATTCAGCATTACAATTACCACGTGTTTCTAACATAAATATGTTGCTCTGTCCTCCTCATGGTTTCTTCATGGCTCTAATAAGACCTACCAGATATCCTTCCAGACGTGTATCTGATTGTAAACAAAGCATATGAACCCAAACTAGTGAGAAAATCAGGTTACTGTGGACAGTGTGAACCCGTTAGCTGATCCGTTTCCTCCGTCATTCCATCCACAATCAACAGTTTCTTTGTGTGCATGAGAAGAGGAGCGAAGCAACAACATCTTCTCAACGCCATGTCTTCTGATGGGCAAACATGACACATGACAGGATTAACAAACCACTGGGGAAAATCAAATGTCGACCAGAACCATTTCATGATTCCCAGCAGCTAATTTATGTATGTTTAGCCTGATCAATCAATATTGTCTCCAGTACTGTCTGCTGTCCTCCAGGTGTGGTGTAGTAACGGGATGTAGAACAGCAGCAGTGGTGAGGATGTAGGTGTGTGTGAGCATGTTTTGTGTCCTACAAAGAGACGCAGCTGGATCTTCTAGGCCAAGGGTGTCAGCCAGCCAGCCAGCCAGCCAGCAGGTTCGCCCTCCCTTCTTGCCTGTTCTCCCTCCCCCTCCTCCACCTCCCCTCCCTCTCCTACGAGCCTCATTATGAGAAGGAGAAAGATACCCTCTCCTCCCCCCAACTCCCACTGCACCGTGGCCATGGAGAGAAAAAGACAGAGAGAGGTGAAAAAAAAAAAAAAAAACGAGTCAGGTGCTAAATGTGAACGTGGATTAGTTTCTATGCCAACGGTGGGAGGACGCACTCACGCAACCAGCCAGCCAGGATATCTGCAAGACACTTGTTTTTGTCCCTCTTGTTTTCTCTCCTCGCCTGCCCTCCCCTCCCCTCTCCTCTATCAGTAGAGGAGATAAGGCTGGGCCCTGTGCCTGGTATTAAACCTTATCTCTCCAGCTGGGGCTAAGGCCTGCTGGATTTGGCTACACAGACGCTCCAGTTCAACTCAAACATGCCTTGTTTTAATGGCCACCCATTAGCATCACTTTCCACCAGGAGGCTTGACGTGGTCTCAGATGGGTTCGCTGAGTTTTCAGTTTCCCTCCTGTGCATGCTGTGGCTGGTTACCAAGTCTCAAAATGTATTTGATCTCTCTCTGAACTTTTATATCTAAGCAGATATATATTTTACTTGATTTATAAGACTTTTTTTTCCCTGCTGTTCCCGCTGCCTTTCCACTGGAGCGACAACCACCGGTTCCTTTGTGTGGTATTTCCTCCTGATGCTGCTGTCCCTCTTTCTGTAAGGGATGAGAGAGAAGGAGAAGGGAGGGAGGGAGGGAGGGAGGACGGATGGGGAGCGATAGACAGCAAAGAGGAGAGAGACAGAAAGGAGAGGGAGACAGGGGCAAAAAAAGACAGGGGAGAGGAGATGGGAGGGGAGGAAGGTGCGCACACACACACACACGCACACACATACAGACATTCAGGCAGGCAGAGAAGCAAGCAGGAAGGGGTTAAGGTGAAAACAATAACAAGGGGAGCGGGGAGCGTGCGTCTGTGTGCGGCTCCCTGGAAGTGTCAGGCTCTCTGTTCATTGACAGTGTCGTGCACCCGCCGCCCCGAGAGCGCCGGCAGCCTCACAAAGACAGACAGCTCGAATTAATCCCACGGGGGGAGTGCGTGACAGTTTGGCAGAGCGGAGAATTGAAAGGGAGGAGGATGCCGAGAATGGGGAAGGCGCGAGCATTTGTCAAATCATAATTAAATGATGAATCACTATTCCGTTATTAACGATATGCCCACCCGAACCTTCCTTGTTACCAAAAAAAAAAAAGAAAGAAAGATGGAAATGGAAAAATGAACAACCACCAGCATTGTGGCCAGTGAAAAACAGAGGATTTATAGCCAGCTCCCCTCATTTTACAGGGTTGTGATTGCTCGCAAACTAGTAGTTCGTTGTGAATAATTTCAGTCTTTTCCATAGACAATATCAAGACAATTAGAAAACATATAATTATGCCATTTTTTTATTTTTAATTTTTTTGTCACACTAGTATTTTATAAAAGACAAGAAGATAGATATCTGAAATCACTTGTTTGTCACACCCATACAGTGTGGTCAACCAGGTTGTACATTTAATTAACGGTGTCTGCATCTTATTATTGCGTTGTCTAAGTGAGCACAGAAAATTGAACAAAAAAATTAAACACTGGTTTAAAGAGACAGTTAAGTTTAACTTATTCGTCATGCCTGACCTCACTAATGCTCTACTGCATGAATGGGCAAAAATTCCCACAAAAACACTCAAAAATCTTGTAGAAAGCCTTCCCAGAGGAGTGGAAGCTGTTATAGTTGCAAAGCTGTCTATTTATTTAGACTGCAATGTCATTAAAGTCCCTTTTGGTGTAATGGTCAGGTGTCCCAATACTTTTGTCTACATGGTGTAGTTTAGGACAGTCTGCTATTACGCTGTCTGCTGGAATTTCATGCCAACCTGCATTAAATTGGAGACACACCAATAAGAGAGTGTGGGAGGGAGGACATAAACAAATATGTGATGTCAGCCAGACAATTTTATGTTCTTAATTAGTCTTGAGAGAACCCACAGTGCAGCTGAGCGCACTGCTTTCAGACCCAACCACCTCACCTCGTGGCAAAGTTTGATGAAGCTTTTCTAAATAACGCGACTCTAAATGACTGAGATTGTCTGCATATTAAAAATAATAATTTTTGTTGCAGAGTGAATTGCTTCAAAAACCACATCTTTTTTTTTTTTAATCCTGTTTTGCTTGCTTTTCAATGGAGATAAATGAGAAACCTCTTGTATACTCCTTCAAACTTCTATTCTGCTGAGATTCTCAGACTCAATAGTGCTTCCACCTTGGATCGCATCAGCCTCGTAATAGTGAGAAATTCAACTGGAATGCTGGGAATAAAATAATCTATAATGGCTTTTACTGCATGAGCATTTTTGTAGTTTTGGCTGAGGTCGGTCTGAAAATGTACTGGTACTGGAAAACCTACAGCCATAATCCCTGAAAGTAGTCAGAGTTATTTCCTCATGGTGTGACTCTTCGTGCGACACCCTCACAAAGCTGTATAGCATGACCGGACCTCTGGGTTTTATTGCTTGCGTATACAAACCTATACATACATGCATGCATAGGTGGACATGCACTATTTTATACTGACACATGAGCATGCTCTCTTCTTTCATCCTAATGAAAGAAACATTTACGCTTAAAAACTGAGTGTAAATAAGGGATAGAAAAGGAAATGTTAATAAGATCAGGTCGTCATGATGAATATACTAGAAAATAGTTAAAGGTGGCGAATAAAATCAAAACACATGGAACATGGAGCAGCATTAATTAGTTCTGGCCAGATTATGACAAAGCCCTTCACGTGTCTGATCACTCACTGCATGTTTGCAGCAAATACATGCGATGCTCAAAGCCTCTATGCGAATGATTTTCAATAACTCTCCACAGGGCAGTCAATACCACAAAACAAAGGTGAATCGTACTGCCATATCTGTAGATTAGCATGGTACATGACTGATATTTTACCCTCATACGTGATACGTTGCTTCTGTTGCGTTTATTTCGATGGGAGTAGTCGTTTTGAGCTCGTGCACCAGGTTGATAGATGACCACCATGCTCTGCCATGCTTTTCCCAGCTCTCTGCTTTATGACAGCAATGGACCTCCAGATAAGATAAACTTTGCGGTGAAAAGCACAACAAAGGGCCCGGTGCATATTCCCCTCCAAACACGGCTAGAGATACTGGATTCTTACTGGCTAGAGGCTCAGCTTTCCCAAAGTCAGTTCAGCACCTGTGTTTGCTTTGTTTCTAAGCATGGCTGAGTGAAAACGTATATTATAGGTTTGTGAAGCTTCTTGTGACAAAGCACACATATATGCATCTCCTCTCAGTGGTATTCAGAAGTTGTACAGTATGAACTCTCACATAAAAGCACATATAAAAGAGTCTTCACCAGGATGACCACAAGCACTCTGAAGAGTGGTTTTGGTATTTTGTCCCAAGATGCCTCTTCAAAAGTTATTAGCGCTTGAACATAAGAGCACACCTGCCAAGAAAAGCATCGTAGAGAACAGTTTTTCCTCCGTGCCATACAATCTATTTCCTGCCGTGTAAGGAATGGTGGTAAAAATTCTGGAAGCTTGGAGAGGAAGTTGGAGCAATTAAAGAACCATTAGCTGCACCTTTCTGATAAAAACCATTAATCAAGAAGCAGCAGTGCCGCTCACAATGGCAAGCACATTGTACACCAAGGAGGATGAACGGCAGATGATTAAATGAAAGATATCTCTATTTGTGAAGTGTCTCTCTGGGCTAGATACATATGAAACACTGTAAAGACAGGTCCTATTTACACAGAGGAAGAAACCTAAAGAGGAGTATTACTGCTTTCTCTGATTTGGACAAATAGACTCTAGCCTACTTTACTGAAACGTTTACTGGGATCAGGGACTGTGAAGACAAATAGCACAAGATAAAGATGGAAGGTTTTCTTATTGGAGAAAGTGTTAAAGAGTTTAAAGGTTTTTAGATTTAGTTAGAACTTATCTTGAAATGTGCTAAAAATTCTGCCACTAATTGCTTATTTAAAGGATAAGGCCGTTGAAAATCAGCAGATCCCATTAAAAGACCAAAACCAGCAAAGTCTTAGTTGGTCTCTCAATACTTTCCGGCCCTTGACTCTTTTTCTACCCTCTTTGTGGCACCTAGCTAAAAAGATAGGTCAAAAATACATGTACACCGTTCAGCCACAACATTAAAACCACTCATCCGATGTTTTGTAGGTCTCTGGGGGTATTTTGCGGTCACTGGCACTGGAATGTTGGATCCTCTGGGTCCTGTGCATTGAGGGTAGGATGGTGGATTTGGCTTATTCCAGTGCGTCCCACAGATTCTCGATCAGGTCGTGATCTGGGGAGTCTGCAGGCAGTTGTTGTGGTCCTTGAGACATTCCTGAGCTGTTTTGGAAATGTGACGGGGTACATTTGGTTTGCAATCTTTAGGCGGGTGGTGTGTGTCAAAGAACGGCCACATGGTTACCAGAACCCAATGTTTTCTATGGGTTTTGGACAACAATGGAGGTCTATTGCACAAAGGAATAAGTAAACAATCTAAGACTTGAGCAACACAGACGACACTTGTTAGGGGGATCACTTTAGTGTTGGCTTTAGATTTATGACGATGGGAAAGTACAGATAATCACCATACTTATCCTTCGCCACAAATGCTGAAGTGGAAAAATGCATCCACAATTTAAATGGAGAGGGATACAGAATATGAATACTGATAGTATTGATTGCATTACTCAGCCATATTGTATAAATACTGTCAAAAATATGGCAGCTGCACATTAATTAGGAGTATTGATAAAACATCAGGAACTCTGCTGGTTCAGCAGGTCACACATTATTAGAGAAAGGTTAAGTGCCTGGCCGACATTTAATTTCCTTCCTTCCTTCATCTTTCTTCTCTCTCTCTCTCTCTCTCTCTCTCTCCATGTAGCTCTAAATCTTGCTTTTTCTTTGGTCTTCAGATTCCATATTTTTCCTCCCTCTTTCTTGTCCTCCTTCCTTTCTACATAAACACTTGAATTGTAATTCTTTATATAAGATTTTTTAGAGGGCTAAGCTGAGCTGCAAAGAAAAGTTAGTTTCCCATCGGTTCCCCACAGCAATCTCGTTCGTGTAGAGACGTACACACACACACACACACACACCAGCCCTCGCTGTCATTTAGCCACATCCTCTTCAGCAACACGCTTGCAAGATGGATGCCCTCTCACACGCATTTATCCGCCAGCACCGCGGTGCTTTATTATCTAATTTTGACAGCTCGGTCCCGCCCATCGTGCCGCTGTACCGCTGCCGACGTTTCCCCCAGGGACAGTCTGGGCGAGGCCTCTGCTGAACCCAATCGCAAAGTGCTAAACGTGCGGTGCAGCTCGAATGCTAATTTACTGTAACCAACATGCCGAAAGACCTCCTGTCATTGCAGCTACCTCTTCAGCCCCATCTTGGCTGTCCCCATTACTGCTCCCACCAAAAATACACACATAAACAAACACACCAGGCTCACTCAGCTGGACTCAATTTTTTTTTTTCTCCAGTCCATAAAAATCTGCATCTTCAATGCTGTCCTGGGTCCAAGGTTTACTGGGGCTGATAAAAATGATGATTTTGAGAGAGGGTGTCTGCACCTGAGGGGGAGATGACAAGACAAGATTGAAATGCGTGTGGAGCTCTCCCAGTCGACTGTGATGAGGGATGGCTGTCCGCTCTCTCTGAGGTCTGAGTGGATGAAACATTAAGCCACCTTAGGATAACTGATGGTGGGTTGATGAATGGTCGTAGTTAGCATCGTCGCCATTCATCACGGCATGGAGAATGATTGTGATTCATCAGATTCACTGGTTTGCATTAGGATTAGCTTATGCTTGTTTTTCACGTCATCTGAACTGTGAGGCCTGTCATCAGAGTGTGGCGGCCGGCCTCATCAGGCTGTCATGCTTTGCCTTGATGGGTAATGACAAGTGACAAACATACATTTAGGTTTTGTTTGCTTTTAGACAAGTGTGCATCAATTTTAAGACATTAAATCCAAGAAGAAAGTATCTATGATCTTGTTTTTCCAGTAATGAGCAGAAAAAGAGTATAGTGAGATAGTGTTATTCATTTGTGATTCAAGCATTTTCCTCTCTGGTTTTACTGTATACTATGTCGAAGTAAGATAGAAATGGACTGTCAGCTCAGAGTCTACCACTCAGCCCATGATAGAGTGGGAAACCAGGTATTTTCCTCAGAGCAGCCAGTGTTCGCTGAATACCTTGTCCAGTGTTTCAAATAGCACAAGGGAGGAATTTTCCTCTGGGCATTTATGACCAATGGCACTGTATATTACGTCTCTTTGAGTAAAATTGGATCCTCTGTTTTTTTTTTTTTTTTTTTAAACACTGTAAAACTGGAATTTATCTTAGACTGCCAGTCATTTTCGCAATCTCGTCTGTTATTTCCATTGTTTTTGAGCTGAGCAAATTCAACTCTCTGGTAACTTAGAGGAGGTAGTGTATGAAATCAGCTCTGTCTATGTCTTATATTTCCTCCAAAAATGACCGAATGTCGTCAGCCAGAAAGACATATTGGTGTCTCTGCCCACTCATTTCCCCACAACAATTCTACCATGATACACTCTCTATGATTTGAAGATGAATTAGATGCTCAGATAACAACATCAGATGACAAATCTTTGTGTTTTTCACCAAAACAATTTGTGGGTTTGGCAAAAAAATTGTATTTTGGCTTAGACAGTTGTCAAAGCAAACTCGGAGGCGTTAGCTCTCGTGGAGTTGAGACTCTTTGTGGCACTTTTCGCCCCCTCCTAAAATCGGATAATCCACATTTTATGTCTTTGGTTTGCCACTGTTGTGCGGTGCTTCAGCCATTGAATTGGTAATTTCATTTCAATCCCCCCCCCAAGGCTCACCCTGGAGTCCTAACCGCCCCCTCCTCTCCTTCCCAATCCTTACATGCAGGCCCTGCATTTGGTCAAATTGCCTAAACCCTGAGCGATTGTAATTTCTGAAGAGGCTGCAGAGTGGTGCTTTGAAAGAGGAGAGGAAGGAGGATGGCAGAGCAAGACTGGAAAAAAAAGAGGAGGGAGTGATGGCAATGGCACTAGGCATGCAGGAGCTAGAAGAAGTAAGAGCAGGGAGGGGTGTGGAGGATGGATAGATCGGAAGGTGGTGTTAAGTGCTCTCGCAGAGGAGTCAAGCCCTCCCTCTAGCTGGTTGCAGCCTCGCTCTTGGCTTGCGGTCTGATCCCCCTTGAAGCAATTACCCTTTCACCTGGACAAGCTCATCACCGAATCACTCCGGTCGTCACCACCACCACCACCAGTCCAACAATGCAGGACTCCAGCCAAGACTGCAAAAGGTAGAAAGGGAGAGGAGATAGTGGACAAAGTTAGGCTCAAACAGCCAAAACAACATCACCATAACCTGTAGCCTTCAAAATGACTGTGGATTAAAACATCACCTCTCCAACACAGTGTCAAAGGAATAATTACAGTATTCAGCTCAGGTTGTAAGTTTTCAGTTCTTGCCCACAATGCTATTAATTAATAATAAAAAAAACTGTACTCACCAATAGGTAGCTAACAATAAATCCAAGGGGGGCAGCAAGTACGAGCAGTGACAGAGGTCGAAAACAAACCCCCAGGATAAACAGATTTGTTTGGAAAGTAACACAAAAACAAAAAAAAAAAGTAAAATTACAACTCAAAAATGTTTGTCTTAAACATCTGACACAGTGACTTCCAGTTCAGCTCTGACTGGCCATATTTGGTATATTATATAAAGGTTAAATATATAGCATTTTGATCAATAATAGCAGCAAACAGCTAATTGCTTTGTAAGGATATATAGTGGAATAATGGCACACTGTCACACTGCCTTTGTGTGTTATGATAAGAGCTTCTCTGTTCAGATACTCTTTTTTTGTATTATTAACAACACACACATGTGTTTTGGTCTGAGCTGCTGGTGTTTGCTCCTTTAAAGATAGCTAGAGTAGATTATAATACTTTGCACCCTTACTATTTAGTTTGGGCAAATAATCCCAATTAAAATAGAAAATAACACTAACACTTGATCAAAATAGCCCATTATTTGTAATGGTTTTCTGTTCATGGGTCAAGTTAACCCAGTATTGCTTACCTGCGATATTACAGTACACCTCTAAATAAAGTTATATTCACTACATACACTAGAAAACAGAGAACAGAAATGAACTCAGTGTGTGGTTGATATGGCACCAACATAACGCTGGGTTAATGTGACCCACCACCAATGGGGTTTTTTGACTCAGAGTTGGTGTTATTTATTTATTTATTTTCTTATTACTGTTGAGGTACTGGATTAAAAACAACCCTTTTGTTGGGCAGTTGACTGAATATTATATATAAAAAAAAAAAATACTGACTTTATTTTGTGTATAGTCAATCTGGCTAAACTGTGGGCTCACTTTGAGCTGTGTGATTGCCTGACCACTTTTGACCTGTTGGGCCTTCCATAGATGTAAGTGATGGTTCGAGTTGTTTACTTGTAATAAACCATAGTTTACCTTTAAAAGTTTCACAGAGGAAATATACATTGCAGGTCTATTGCCGTGGATGGCTTTAGACTTGGACAGGTGTTTTGTTTTTGTATCCAATTTCTGCATATGTATGCTCTACCCTCGATTAACCCCACAGCATGCATTTCAGCAGTCACAGAAGTAAACAGGCATCACTGGAAGCCCTTGTAGTTGAAAAGAAGCACATAAGATCAGTTCGAGCATCGTGTTGAATATTGGCTGAATCAATTAACAGTGGATTCTTTCTCACAAATAGACAAAAGGTTGCAATATAGGAATAAAAACAGTATTTCTAGATGTGGCTGTTTGACACTGAACATGCATTTTTCCATTTTTTTTTTTAACCCAGAGAGGGGTAACAACTCTTTAAAGCAAAGCAGCCCTAGTTTGGCCTGCTTCAACATCATGCGGGAGAAACTTTGGAGCAGACTGCACAAAGGCTTTTCATTTGGACTGTGTGAGGACATACAGTATATGTGTGTGTTTGTATGTTTGTGCGTCTGGCTGCGTGCTGAAGTGCGTGCCGGTCTGTCTACCATTTGGGCCCACACATTGTCCTGTCAGAGGTCTGTGCAGCTAATCTTTATGCACTCTGTGACCTCCTCACTGCAAACCCTGCTAAATATATTATTCCCCAGGGCCTTTCATTGCTGCTTGGTGTCAGAAATCAATATGTATGAGGCGCGTAGATGGGAATTTCTAATAGATCTCTGCGGCCCTGCGCTGCTCTTCAATATCTGCCTTGGACTATTAGTGCCGGCTCAGTGGCGGTGAAATAACCGAGATAATCTTTTAAGGTACCTTTCTTAAGGTGGAACGGCAACTCCTGCTCTGCACCCTCTTCCATACACCTGAATGCTAAACATAAATATATTGTTTAGGGATATTTATTAAGAGTGCCATGCATATGTTTTGGGCTGCTTTACTTAAGTGGTTTTTATAGTTTTGCTTATGTTCAGTGTGTGTGTTTTAGGAAAATATCAATGAAAACTGAGCTGTCATTTTTTTTTTCACCACTTTATTCTTTTGGAATTAAAAATATAACCTGAAAACAAAAGATGTATATGATTCTTGACAAGTGGCCACACAGCCTTCTCACATAAATATAGAAGCATATAGGTGTTTTTAAGCATGTGAATGCTGATGTGGAGAGCCATATTTTTGTTAGTATGTTGGCTTGTGCATGTGTGTGCGTGTGTGTAGGAGCTAAGTGTGTCTGGAGAGATGTGCCTCAGTGCTAATTGCCCATACTCCTAATGCGGGGATGATTTGCTGCAGCACTTAGCTGCAGCAGCACAGGAACATGACTGTAGTTTCTCTCTCTCTCTTTCTCTCTCTCTCTCTGCCCTCCACCACCAACAACCCCTCACCAACCACCTTCCTGCCTCTCTCCCCACTACGTTAAGGAGGAGAAGAGACATCCGGCATCAGCAGGCAGTTAGGGGATTGGCGGGCGAGGCGGAGGGAAGGACAGGGATGTGGTGGGGGGCGGGCAGGAAGAGGAGGCGAGGTGGGGGTGGAGGGGAGGTGGTGGTTTGCTCAGACAGCGTGTGGTCTCGAGGGAGGGAGAGAGGCTGAAATTATTCTACGGTCACAGTCTTTTTCCCCCCTCTCCATCTCCCGGCGAGGACCTCGGTGTATAATCCTTGGCGCTCGCCTGGCTCGTATATCTGCCGTCCCTGAGACAAAGGTTATATCTCTCTCCTTCAAGACCGCTGGCCACTGACCGTAGACCACAAACCTGCTCTATTATCACCACATCATCAGCCCCTGTAGAGAAAAATTAATTACACCAATGACGTTAATTTTTAAACGATTTATTACTTATGTGTATACCATCATAGCGGCTGGTCATATTAAGAAGTGTCTTTCTCTGCTCATTAATGTTATTTGTGCATTGTGAGGTATCTCAGTCTTTGTTAATATGTGGGCCTGGAAATGCTGTGATGCCACTCATTCAGGAAATGTCCTCATCTCTACTCCCCCCCTCATGATGCATCACAAACCCACGGCCCTGGCGCTGAACGGCCATAAGATGAAAATAATTACTGGTCTCTTATTCCCTCTCTGCCATTTGGCTGAGACATTATTTAATCTTGGTGGAGCCACTTGATGCCAATCGTGGTGGTGAAATTATTAAGTGATATTCTGGTGTAATGCAGCTTTGTTGCCTGTGTCATTTGGTGGAGGTTCGGGATTCATTAAACTCGGTTTGTGGATCGAGTGTTGAATCCTCAATGCTCAATGTAGATGTGGATGGATGAGTGAAGGTACAGCCCTGCTGATGGCTCAAATCAGGAGAATGAGAGACCAAACAGAAGGGGGAGGGGGAACAGGTTGAAACACAAAATTGGGAGAATGATGGACAAAAGAAAAGGGACAATACTGAGAAGACTGTCAAAGATGGAAATATAAATATAAAATGTCCTCCTGCTTAGTGTGGGGAGCCCCTGATGGATCTCGCCTAAGTTTGGGCATCTAGATAAACTACACAGCCATGATACCCTTCTTCCACACACTCACACACACACACACACACACTCACACACACACACACGCCCGAACACACAAGGCCCTCCCCCGTCATGCTGCTCATCTAGATAATTACCTCCCCCAGGTACCAGTACACAGAGATACACCACACACGTGCTGCCACCGGGGGCACTGTGCCAAAGAGAGCAGACGGCAGCCATTCAGGGGGCAGTGAGGAGAAGAATAGGTGGAGGAGTGACTGTGTGTGTCTGTTGGTGGAGGTCTGGTGGGTTTGCGGTGGAATAGAAAAACATCAGGGGGAATTGGTTTCTGAAAGACAGGCGTCATGGCAGGTGTACGGTCTCCTAATTACACAAGGTCTCCCACCGCCATTAGGAGCTGTCAGTAACATGAGGGGACGCAACCAGCCGCTAAAGAGCAGGAATCCACCGCAATCCACCACAGACTGTGTGTGTGTGTGTGTGTGTGTGTGTGGACTGTGTGCAAGCCTTAGCATGTGCGGTTGGCTTTCACCTGAACTTCCATTTTTTTCGGTTTGGTACAGTGTTTTGAACTGTACACTGCAAGTAAACATATTCTGACAGCTCATGCACAGAGCTGTTGGAAACTGGCATTATTATGTTATAAATATTAAACCTTTCGTCACGAAGATGTGCTTGTGAGCTGAGATTTCTACTTTGCGACTGTTCTTCTAGTTTGAGAGCTCAGTTTTGCATGTTTGTATTTTCACATCTGTATTCTTAAGATTATTTAAATTATTTTTGCATTATCACTGAAAGAGTTTGTGTCTAATCCTGTGATTTGTTTTTGTGGGTGGGGGGGCTTTGTGAAGTAAATTTCACTTTAGGATAACAAAGTTAAATTTGAGAGTTAATAGCATTCAAATAAATAAAATATTTTATCTAATACTATTTTTCACCAATATCAAATCTGTAAATATTCTGTACAGTCAGGGATGCGGCAGAGATCGCCTGATCAGAAGTCACCATCACTCTGAAGCCACTGATGATCAGTTGGCATTATGTTTCTCAGCTTTATTCAAGTCCTCTCGCTGTGATATTATTGCGGTAAGAGTGGTGAAATTTTATTTTACTAAAACACAAAATAAGGCATTGTTCCCTGACTTTATGAGGGTGATGTGGCAAGTGAGCTGTGTAGCAGTTTGTGCCCTTACTACAAAATTTATCATTACTATCACAAACAGGCCCCTGGTTCAGACACTGCACACTTGTCTGGTACTGAGGTCGTTGTCTGTGTCATGTCTGTCTGAATATGGTCCCCAAGTGAACTGGCCTGTAGTTGGCTGGATGAGGACTGTGGGGCTTTTTCTCCTCTGATGTTCTGTCACAGCTGGGATGGGGTGAAGTTCACCAACCTGGCAACACACCAAGGGAGTTTCTAGGTCTACTGCTACTGTACTGTGTTGTACATCTGCACCTGTGCATCTGTTCACCTAGTCCACAAACAAACCATGTAATGGGAGCTGGCACACACGACAGCCACCAAGCGCAATACGGCGTGTCAAAGTAAGAATGACAAAATCGCATTGTAGGATACACCATAATCTGCGATTGACTGGCGACCAGTGCCCCGCCTCTCACCCGTAGTCAGCTGGGATAGGCTCCAGCCCCCCCGCGACCCTGATGGATAAGCGGTATAGAAAATGGATGGATGGATGGATGGATACACCATAATCAAAAATTGTACTTCTGTTATAGTTTAGATCAATAAACTTTGCTGTTTTCATGTATGCCATTAACTATCCCACATATATATGATAAGCTGAATGTTGGATATATATGTGGCTCAAAGAGTGACTTTAAATTTTGGCACTAAGAATCAAATTAATCAAGTTTTCAGTGACAGTCTAATAAGTTTTTTTCATTTTGAACTGACGTCATGCTGGTCTGTCAGAAGACTGCTGGAACAAACGCTAACCTGAATGTCAGCTATCATAGCTAATGTTATTTTCCTTGTGAAAACAATGGTGAGAGAGAGAAACCTACTTGTAGTTCTTAATTGCTGTTCTAGCCTGATAGTTGAACACATACAGCCTACTGATATTAACATATCAAACAAAGTATTAACAATATGCCAACTAGTTGTGTTTGCTGACCATGAAAAGTGAACCATGCTACTTCACTTCTGACAGATTAAGTTGACTGGCGGAGTTGCCCTGAAGGATTACATTGCAGCCATGTTGTGGGTGCCAGCTGAGGTGATCTACTGGACAGATAGAGTCCAAAAATGGACAGAAACTTGAACACGGTTTTGTTTAAACTACATTAAACTTATAAGCTGATATCAAAATTCCCTTTTCATACGGCTGTATTAAGAATTTACTGGGGCTTAGCTTGTGCTACGAGTGCTGAGGATCACGGGCCAAATGGCACGACTTACTGTCTCAACTGTCCACGGACAAACACGTGGCTAAAATCCGACAGGAACGGGCACGGTCCCTGGGGAACGTCTAAAGACATTCTGGAAAATGTAGGACACCATTAACTGTAATAGACATAAATGAGGTAGGTAGTTGGTACAAGGAAATAAACACAAAATACGTGCTGGGATGCACTGCACATCACTGATTGATTACATACAACAGGGGGAGAGAATCTGTGTGGGTGGAATTTAATGAAAGAGCAGGGAAGAGCACATTGGGACAGGTGTGTGTGTTTGTGGGAGTTTGTGTGTTTCGTAGGAAGAGGCTTTTATATGTGCCAATACACCTGCACATTCAGGCTGTATTTTTCTCCTTTAGCTCTTCCACTTTCATAGAAACAAAACAAAACAAAAAAAAAAGTGTTGAAGAAACCATGCTGAACACAGATAGTTCTCTGCAGATCCCCAGCACGGCGTGGCAGCAGGTATTAGACATCCGCCCTACGTCACACTGTGTTGTCTACCAGCCCACTGCAGCTGCTGGTGTGATAGCACACACACACACACAAACACACCTCTCTTTGCCTGTCCCTTGTGCCTTCCCCTTTAAAGAGACACACGGGTGGCTGCGCTCCACTTGACATGTGGGCCCGTATTCTCACCTTAGAGACGGAGGATGGGCATGGTTGCACGCTTTGATGGCTTAATTACTGCTGTGGAAACAGGAGTGGCTATAGAGAGAGAGAGAGAGAGAGAAGGAGGGAGGGAGGGAGAGGTAGAGGCAGAGGGGGTTATGTGCAAGTGTTAGCAGCACTGATAAGCTTGTAAGGATCATTAACGTGAGGCTAAAATGGCACAGAGGTCCCATAAGGCATCTTAAATGTATGTGCTTTGGGTGAGGGAATTCTGAGGCTTATTCAGGCTCACTGAATAAGGACGCGTTTCTTACTGTTTATGATCATATTGTAACTGTTCCCTGCTGAGATATTTTATTGATTTCTCACAAGTTGCTGCCACCTGTAATTTCATCACGCAAAACTCTTTTGTTTCCCGATGCTGAAACACAGAAGCCCACGAAAGCTTTAAGGTTACAGCAAGAAAATGTCAACGGTTTTCTATACACAAGTACTGTCTGTGCCGTAGACTTCCATTCCATCCCAAAACCTATTAAAAACACCACTGAGCCATGCCATTAAACTGGATGACATGTTCCTTTACTGTGATGAACACAGTCACATACACTGACCTGCTGGTGTAAATACTCACTGGAATACCAAATGTGTTTTAATCCACAGGCCTCAATAATTTATTATTAATAACTTATTACTGTTTGAGTAAAATTTAAACCCCCGCTGTTGCAGGGAATCACTGAGCCTTTTTAAAAAAATGAATCTGTGTCCATGTGACCCATTCTTGATGCTTTTTGTAGGTTTCTGTTGTCAGTGGGGATGATAGGCCCAGACAGGTTTGGGATGTTAGAAAGTACGACCGGACAGACTATCACATAGTTTTGGTCTTTTCGCGTGATGTGTTGACAATAAGAAAAATAACACCGGCCCCGTCCTTTAATTCCTGCACTTGAATCTCTATCTGTGCAGTTGATATACCTCACTGTAAGGACACTCCACACATGTTCAAAGGATTTGACTATTAGCCAAATGAAGATGATCATTAACATGTGAAATCAGTGGTAGAACATCCACCCACACTTGAAGATTAAGGCGCAGATCAACACAGTAAAACTGGTGCCCCAGATGTTTCTTCTCTTCTGGGATTTTAAATCACTGCGTGCACACATTAGACCTTTTTAATTAGAATCACGGGATTTGTTATGAATGAGGGTCAAGCCCCAAGACACCCTCCGTGGTGTGACTTATGGCCCCCACTTCATATAAGGTGGGCTTATGTTGTAAGCACAACAAATACAGTCACGTGTATCATTTAGCGGGCTTTGAGGTTTTGTCATATGCTTTTGATATTTAGAATTTTTAAAACCAATTAAAATCCGACTGAATTCATTACATTTCTTTAAATTTTGTTTATAAATCAAAAATATCATCTAAGAGAAATCGACCCAATCATGAAAGCATGCACAAAGCAAATGAAAGATCATTTCGAGCCATACTGTACACACAACAACCAAGGCCAAAAAATTGTCAGCATGGCAATTTCGAAGTCCGGTGGAAAAAAAAAATGATAATGGCACACACACTTGCCATAAAGCATGACAGCACCCGCGTTGCATGGCAGGGGATTGGACCATTTATCTTGGGGGAGAGAGGAGCTGTTTGCTCCGAAGCCCATCTGTCTCAGGATGGGGGTAGGGGTTTCTGAGGTCGAGCTCGGTTTAATTGAAGATTATCTGCTTAATTACTCAAGCACAGCCAGCGTTAAACAGTCATGGATTAGGAAAGCGCCAGTGAGGCAGATCTTGGGGTCCAGTGCTGTGCTCAATTAGCAAGAGAGCCCAGATATGACTCTCCCCTGCTCACCCATCGCTGCACTGGAACTGAGACTGCATGCTAAGAGACAGGCCATGAAGATAATAAACACACAGCTGAATAACTGATAAAGCACATGGAGTAAAAGCGCAGCCATCACATCTGGACTACCCTCTGTTCCAGTAGCTTCTGTAACGACCTCTACTCAAGCAGCCCAGCATTTCCGGGAATCACACCCATATTGCCTCGATTCTGCACATGGCGATTTACATCCAGTTCCAAAGTTCAGTGCCAATATAGGAAGTAGCTTCCCCTTTAATGGGAGTTTTGAGCAAAAACGGAAAACTGGTCACATTTTAAAGAACTGGAAGGGTGCTGTGCTGTTTCAGGTACCGTCAAGAAGGTGAAATGAGATTCAGGAAGTCCGGTTTGAGCAACAGATCTGTGAGTTTAAGGGTTTAGAAGATGCAAAACACTACGAAGCCTTTTCTAACATTACAATGCAGAATTTTCTAACTTTAGAAAGTTATCATGAAGGCATTTTATACTGTAACAGTAGGAAATATGGCGTTCATTTGACAAAGTGATCTACTTGGTATGCATATTCACTCATCTTGACTGGCCAGCAGTGCTTTGCTGGATGATTTGTTGCTTCAAAAGTGGAGCCATGTTTCACTTTTCTGCCGAACAACCCTTTGAATTTGTCAGCTGCCACAACAATCTGGCCTTTGTCAAATGAACGAGGGGACTGCGTTTTTTTTTTTTTTCACTGAGGGCTACTGCTAATCTAAATGCTGTCTAACTGCATATGGTGAGGTGGAAAGTAAGGGCATGGAGACTGGAGTGGTGAAGGCTAATGTAGCACAATAGGAGTTCACACAGCCACAGACCTTAAATTAATGTCTGCTCTTTCTTACCCCACCCACAATCTCTTCCTTTCGATGACAAGATCCTCCATTGTCAGCGTTCTTGTCTGGCATTAGAACTGTTAAGATTAGATAAATAAGTGTCTGCTGCAACAATTAGCTATTAGAATTTGAATTTACTTCTTCATTTTGCAAATTTAAATGCCAATTAGTTAGTAGCATTCAAAAACTTACAGCTGCAATGAAAAGTTTCCACTGCGTTGGTGCACAGTCATTACAGGATCGTAACCACCCACTTTAGCTTTTAACATCATTCACTTTAACACTTTTAACATCATCATTCCAACTTTGTCTTTGTAATATCTGCCTTCTTCAACGCTGCTGTCTATAAAACATCTTCATTCCTCTACGTTTATTTATTCCTCCTTTCTCATTTCTCACGACTCGACTGGCCTCAGTTTTGTATAAATGGCAAGCAATGTTATGGCAAGGTTATGGGCTGGATTTTTTATAAAAATGCTTTAATTGCAAATGTCACTGTGATTTTCCAATCAGGTTTTCTTGCACCTAGACCCGAACCTGGTGGTTCTCTACCCCCCTTTAACTTCTGCACAGTGGTCGCTAGTCTTCCTCCGCATAAAACAACAATAAAACAACACAAAGATCAGAAAATAAGTGAAAACAACTCTTGAAAAGGCAGACAGAAGAAGATTACAGTGAAGGCACAAAAGACTACCGTGTGTTATTCCAAATGGTTTTGCCGCATGAATAACAGTACTAGATTTTAATTTAGTCCCCGCACTGTTAGTCATGATAGCGGTTCACACACATTAGCACTGAAAGAACGATGAACTGGTCATATATTTGTGCATATAATTTCATGTGTGTGAATGTTACTGCTGTCCCTCTCCTGACCACACAGCAGTATGATATTGATGGTGGTGGATGTCAAGAACCGATCGTCCCCCTCTGTGCTGGTCAGATATCCCTCTTAATAGATGGTTTATTTATATCGAACACCTTGATGTTTGAAGGTTTGGCTTGACCTGAAAAAAAAAATCCTTTCCGTCATCCGCAGTGTCTGCCACTCAGGTTTATCTGGCTGCACTTTTATGCCGTGTGTGTGTGTGTGTGTGTGTGTGCGTGTGTGTGTGTGTGCGTGCTTTCACGTTCACGTGCTGTCAGGTTCTTTTGTCTGCCTCACTCTCCCCTGCAGTGAATTGAAGAAGAGATCACGTGACATACTGGTCTGCCCTCCGCCACCTCCTCCTCCTCTTCCTCCTCCCCCTCCTGCATGGCCCCACTCATCATCTCCTCCATCTCTCCATCATCCTTCTCCATCCGTCTTAATCCCTTCATCCCTCTTCTTCCTCTCATGTCAGAGATGTTTCCATCCCATTCGTGGATGGGGGACCACTCATGGCAGAGTTGCACACAGATGGTGGGGATCCGTGGCTCGTCAGCAAGGCAAACAAAGCTTTATTTGGCCTCGGAAAATAAGAGCGAATGCTGCTAAATGAGTGTGCACCGACTTGACACGAGGGTCTTCACAGAACAACTTGTCGTTGTGTTAAACTTGTCAAGTCTTTTAAGTGTCATTTTATTTACATGGTTTAATTATATGCTTTACAACATTCATTAGGACCAGCACAGATGATAAGCATATAAACAAGTCTGCTTCTTACAACATTCATCTGTCCAGACGGCGGCCAGTGCGGAGCATAAAGCCAGGACTAAGGGAAGGACATTTAGAGACGGATTGCATATGAGTCATCCCCTCCACCACTTAGAACTTCAAAAAGTTCAAACTTTATTTGTCAGTCTATTTTTACATAAACCGAAAATCTTCTCTGCCTTTAACCCGTCACTGATTGAACGCACACATGCAACATGCAGTGAAACACACAGGAGCAGTGGGCTGCCATGTCAGGTGGCGGGCGGAGCAGGTGGAGGCTTAGGTGCCTTGCTCAAGTGCACATGAGCTGTTGCTAATGGAGGAGGGAGAGCGATGATTAATCACTCCACTCCCACCCGAGTTTTATCCTGCTGGTCCGGGGAGGACTCGAACCGGCGACCATGCATATGGATAGTGCACAGGCATGATACACACATTATTTAGAATTTGAAGTTCAGCACATTACATTACAGTTACTAATCCCAGTAATGACCTCCTTTTTTGACATCTGAGGGTCGACTCCTTCGTCAGAGTCTACCATGAGTCAGAGAGTCTGTTCGGGGGTAGCTTGACACGGGAGCTGGAGGTGTGAGGAGGTGGATTGAAAAAAAAAAAAAAAAGCAGAAACATGACTTCTGGCAATTCCAAACTTGTCTTGTCCATATGTTGCGTGTTCTTACTTAGCTTGTTAATGTTACTGACCATTAGTATTAGAATATGTGCTCAAGAACATTTTCATTGGAGTGAAATTTATGATGATAATCATTATAATCATTATCATAATGGAAGAAAAACAAATTATAATGTGCAAATACCTCTGTGTAAACACGAAGTCACGTCTTCACACCACTTTTACCTTCTGAGTTGTACAAATACATCAGAGTGTATCAAGAAAAAGGAAACAAAAATGCTTTTTATCCAATTTCTCTCCAGTGTGTTTGTGCCGTGGCAGTATTTATACCAACCACTTTTATTTCTTGGGATGCCAAAACAAAAGTGGAGTTTTTCATGTTGAAGTGATAAAACGGAGATGTAATAGTACATTGCTTGCTGACAGCAGTCTCAGTTAGACCACATTCACAGTCACATGATGCCTTTGCCATCCTCACTCATTTTTGCTACCTGTAGTATCTGCTGTCTTCTTTTGTTTCATTGTGTACACAAATCATATCGTCATCGCAATTTCTCTAAAGAAGACAAAAGAAATTGTTACTGCACTGTCGATGAGTATGGATAGAGGATGAAATATGAAGCACAAGGGCAGCTGTGGATACTTTTGCTAATCCAGATATTGTAGGCTGTACCAGTCTGTCGGTACAAAACATTCAGAGAGCAAATATATGAGAGCAACAGAAGGAAAAAATGGGGAAAAAAAGTTTCATGGGACTTTGTAGGGGATCAGATTTAATAAATCTCACTAAATCCATATTTTCTGCACAAGCGGCAGGAAGGGTGTGGCAGTTTAATCTGACCCCCTGGGCTAAAGTGCCACTGCATCAGAAATGGGTGAGGAAGAATGTAATGAATGGACTAACTTTCCTCCACTCACAGGCCTGTTTTATCTTAGCCTCTAGAAACAAATCTAAACCTTTACTGGAAAAGACTCCCGGAGACACATGGTGAGGATTTACTGTAGTGCATAGTCTTTACTGTACAGTAAACAGTCTTATACAGAATGTTCCAATATAAATTTAATTATCTTTACGAAACATAGTGGATGCGGTACACTCAGGAGCTATATGCAGAAATATCAAGCAAAACTAGTGAATTTAAATAGAGAGATGGCAAGTAAGCTTTTACTGGCATGGACAAAGGACAGGAAGATACACAATGTAAACAAAAGTATTGGGATACCTGGGCATTATAGCAACAGAGACTTGCATTCTGGACAGCTTTGCAGCTATAACGGCTTCCACTCTTCTGGGAAGGTTTTCTACAAAATTTTGGAGTGTTTCTGTTGGAATGTTTGCCCATTCGTTCAGCAGAGCATTTGTGAGGTCAGACACTGATGTTGGACCAAAAGGTCTAGCTCACAATCCCTGTTCCAGTTCATCCCAAAGGTGTTGGATGGGGTTGAGGTCAGGACTCTGTGTGGGCCAGTCAAGTTCTTCCACACCAAACTCGTCCAACCATGTCTTTATGGAGCTTTGCTTTGTGCACTGGGGCACAGTTATGCTGGAATAGAAAAGGGTCTTCACCAAACTGTTGCCACAAAGTTGGATGCATAGCATTGTCCAAAATGTGTTGGTATGCTGAAGCATTAAGATTTCCCTTCACTGGAAGTAAGAGGCTGAGCCCAGCCCCTGGAAAAAGCCCCATGTCACACCTGAATTCAATTATAAGGAGATGTGTCCCCATACTTTTGTCTATGTAGTGTATTTTGTCTTTGTATACGTGATATAATGAGTGTGTTTCTTTTCTGTGAGCTCTTAAGTGTGAAAACTCACAGTGTCCCAGTGCTGAACCATGATTCAGTTTGCTATATTTAAAACAAACCTCCCTGTTTGGTTTCAGGTGCCAAGCCTGGTCACTGCAGCGAAATCATGCAACAAGCGGTGGAGCCTGCTTTTTGTTGCTCAAACTAAACACCAAAATACAGTACATGGCTCGTTGTTGCTTTCCAAAATCACACATTTAAAAGGAATATCTGTTCGGACATCCTTACTGGAAGAATCACCACTATTTTTCAGTGGGCCGCATACCCAGAAACTGAACTTGAGAGTCAAAAACCTTTTTTTGGCACATGTGCCAAGCAAGCAATTCTCACTGGACTGAGACAAAAAATAAATGTCAATGTTGTGCCTGTGCACAGCTGAACCCTGGACACAATATAGTCTATTAATCTGTGCGTGCAGTTTCTAAACCATACAAGGATTTGTGTGCACCATGGGCATCCGACACACTGGACCTTAAAATGGCTGTTATAAATTCATGCAACCTGACCAATTTCTGATCGGCAGTCAACGTTTGATTAGCTTTAGGCACAAAAACATCTTGGTTATGCTTAGGAAATGGACATGGTTGTTTTTAAAAGGAACTAACTTTGGAACTTTGATACTAATTTCTGCTTTCTGTACCACAAGTAAGAAAATGTCATTCAAGATGACATTTGTTTTGATCAAAATAACTGCGAATACAGAGTTGGAACAGAGCCTTTGCTAACAGCATGCCACAAAACTTGCCTTTGACAACCACCCTTTCCCATAAGCCCTAGACCTTCGTGGGCTGCTTTACAGCTCGACAAGAGAGGCGAGTCCATGGGGTTTTCAAGGGTCCTCCGGTTAGACAACACTTGCAGACAGCAGGACAGACACGAGCGAATAGCAGAGATTTCATAATTGGAAAAATGACTTTCGAGGAGAGCTTTGATAAATTTAATATATGAAGCCAAGCACCTGCTTTGTGAATTTTCACCGGAGCTGTAGTTTTTCCCCGTACTCTCAAAGTAATTATTGTTTAAAATCACGAGGGTTTCAATTTCTTACTGCAAGTGCAGCACTAGAACCTGCTTCATTTCCTCAGAAAGACTGATTAAAATAATGCTGAATGAGAGACTGCGTTGTGTTGCACAAGCTAGCGGAGCAGAGACTAGCCCAGATGTGACATGATGACTCGTGCTGTGAGGCTTTGCTTTCCATATGTGCGACGGGCATCATAACAGTCACTCAAAATAGCAGGAAAATATTCTATAACTTCTGCAGTACACATTGCTCGCTCCCTGTGTTTGACGTAAGAATAACATGACTTATCAATGGAATTTTTGTTGTCTGAATATTATTCTGAATCCACATGTTGATGCATGAAGTGTCCTTTACAGTGCTGGCAGGTCTGCATGTTTATGCACATGTACAATGTGAACGTTTCCGTCATCCCCCTTGTTCTCTGGAGTTTATTTCCACCAGTGAGCTGCAGAGGCCCCAAACTCCACCACACAGACAGACACGTTCAGCCTCCCAGTGCAGGATAGGAGGATTATTCTATTATCCATGGTCGCTGGTGGAAGAGGGTGAGAGATAGAGGAGACAGGGAGAGAACAGAACAGACAGAGGAATAGGAGAACACAGGGGAGGGAAAGGTAGTTTGGTGGAAATGCAGTGGGAGGCAAGCAGGTGAAGATTTGGTTCAGCCTGAGTGCTTCGCTCAAAGCAGCGGAAACGCTGAGGAGGTCAGTCACCAGCCATCCCCCCACCGCCTCCCTCTGCACTCCCTCCATCTCTCACTGTCATTCAGCCTCCTCTCCTCTCCTCTCCTCTCCTCTCCTCTCCTCCGCCTTATCTCTGCCTGTATTTCCTTTCCTCTCGAGCCACGTGCCATTTTGACAAACAGATTTATTGGTTACGTCATATTTCTTCCCTGTTTTAATCAAATGCCGGGGCGGCGGGGCTGACTCGTGCTCAGATTAATATCGCCATTGATCAGATTGGATGGAGGTGTCCTCGCACCCGCACCATACACCACCAACCCCCAACTCCCTCACTCTTTCATTGCTGGGAAAGGGCTTTGCATGCTGAAAATTCCAGTAATATACCTTTCCCCCGCATGCCTCATTTGAGTCACACATGCACACTTCATATTTATGCATGTGTGTTGACTTTGGCGTGTGTAAAAGTATTTGCGAGCTCGCCTGTGTGCGTTTCATGTATTTGGCTTTGTTCGCGAATGCTTTCTCTGCTGCTTTTTGAGATGCAAGTAAAAGGTCCTGCAAATGCACAGCCGTGTTGGTGTGTGAACTTTGAGAATTTACGGTCATTTGCAAAGCTGTGTTTGTGGAGAGCAGAGGAGAACACTGTGTCGATAGTGAGACTCAAATGGTGAGAGCATGAAGCTGTGGAGGAGTAGAGCAGGTGCAGCAGCGAGCTGGTGACAATGCTGCACGAGGAAGTCATTTTAACAAACACACCGTGGCGCCCAGTCCCCCTGGCAGCCATCAGTGCTGCTCCTTCCCTCGCCAGCCACCCCCCACGCACAGACATACATACATACACACACCCAAACACCCACATCTACCCCCCCCCTCCACACACACACACACATTCATCACCACCACCACTCTGACAGTGCTTTCACCCACCCCAGCTCCACCACTGTCATCTCCCCAGCCTGCCAGTCATTCCGCCGCAGCCCCGCCGCTCTCCCCCATGTCGATCATGCGTGACATGGGGGTCAGCAGTGTACAGCGGCAAGGCAAAGAGCCTCAGTGCACTCCCCTCCTCCCTCCATCGCCTCCTGGGGTGTGACCAGGCCGGCGGTCTGCCGCACGCGCAAGGAAATTACCACACGTCTTTTGTTGCTAAGTGCACGGGTGAGTGATGAACAGAAGCGGCCTTTGGCAGATGCTAACTGCAGGGGTGTAGAAGGAGGTGTGTGGGGGGGAGGAGAGAGAAAAAAATGTAAAGATAGAGAGAGAGAGAGAGAGTGCTGGGAGGGAAGTGGCGGCTGGTGGTGAAAGGATAGAAGGAGGGGGGGTAAGGAGGATGGAGGGCGGGTGGGGGGGTAGAGAAGCGTGGGGAGTCGCAGCCTTCTGATTAAGGGCGAAAGACTGCCGGCTGAGGTGGTGGAGGCGGAGGAGGGGGAGGGGGGATGCCGAGAACAGAGTGAGTGAGAAAGGGAGAGAGACGGGGAGAGGAGATGGAGGGAAGGAGAGAGAGAGAGAGAGAGGGCGAAGTGGGGGAGGGGCAGGAGCAACAATTTAACGAAGCTCAAAGCCTCTCTGCCATCTCTGAAAAGCAAGAAAGGAGACAGACATGGAGGAGATCGGCCGGGCTCAGGCTGGTGTTAACAGGCTGTTGGTTCTGCCCTTGCTTTTCTTCCTCTCCTGCCTCTTTGTTTGTGATTTGGCGTTTAGAAAAAATGTGAGCTGAGATTAAGCCAGGGCTTTGAAAGAAACTTTGAAAATCTGTTTTCAGAAATACGGTTGCCCACTGGGTTTCCGTAAAACCAACATGGCTGCAGGACTTGTTGATTATCCACTTTTTCCCCCATCACACTGTAAAACAGAAAAATACTCTTTGTCTATTATTTAGGCTCAAAAGTGGTTCTTCTGGGGGAAAAAAAAGAAATCAGTCTTTTTCCAATACAAATACACTTTTTCTCTAATTTTTCCTGCAGATCACCTTTTTTGGTACACTTTTAATAAAAATTTTGGCATAAATTTTTGAAGCAAACTGTTTTGAACTGAAAATGAGTTAAAATCTGACATTTTTCAAAAACAACAAAACCTAACCAGACTTAATAACAACAGACAAGCATGCTTAATAAGATGGAGATTTTTAAGTGCACATGCAGTCATTTTTACTTGACTGTATCAAAAAAAAAAAAAACTATTAAAAGTAAAAAAAAAAATCAACAACAGCAACAAAAACACATACAAGGCCGTAGCTAAATGTGAAAGAAGAGAGATCAGATCAGGATGTTCAGAATAATCAAGGCGCAACCTTTTTATAAGTGTGACAAATTTATGCTGAACTTAGAACAAGTGCCATTTAACATTATTGAGGAGAGGATGCAAAAACCATGAACACTGGATGAGAGAGAGGGCACCTGTGTCATTGTTATGCCTGTTGCCTGGTAACAACAGTCTTCACTGTGCAGCAGGCGGAAACCATGCATGAAGAAAGTCTTCCTCTTATAAAAAAAAAAATAAAAAAGCAGAGTAAAAAAAGAATTCCATATTTCACGGAGGTTTTTGAAGGTGGAATTTCTGTGTGGGATCCATCGTCTCCGTGTGGATTTCAGCACAAACAGGTGTTGACAATGAAATTAACTTGAAGCCAGCCACTATATCTCAGTTTGCGGAGGCATTTCAGATGACTCGCCTTACCTGTTTGTCAACACACACACAGACACACAAACACAGTTTTTGATCTGTTGGTGCTGCATATACTGTACAGACACCTTGTGAGATGCAATGACAACTGCACTGCTCTCCGTGCGATCAAACCTTGAGACAGGGCCGGTGAAGTGACGTGAAGGAGGTGTTTTGTATTACGTTAAAGGAAAATCACTTTTTGTTACATCATTTTACACATTCATGTTCATCTGTCCCACAATTAAGTCATGATTGATTTTGATAAAATAATCACAATACTAATGACTGTCAGTTACTTGTGATGTTTGGAGAGCTTAGCTAATGCTAATGCATGCTAACACGCTAGCATTGGATGAATATGGTAAACATTGCACACTAAAGGTTTGCAAAGACATGGACATCCAAGTGTGTTGAACACTAGGCACTGGACTGAAGCACAAGATAAAAACATAAATATAATGTAGTGAGCATTTATTACCTCCATGTTACATTTCGGGGCCCTTCTAACGCACAGAGGCCATCACGCCTCTGAACCGACGGTGTCGGGTGCAAAACGTCACATGAAGGTAAGAAACTGATGTTAGCATTTAGCTCAAAGTGCTCCCCTCTGTCACTGAGCCACTAGCAGATGTACATGTTGACTTTTGTTACATTTACTCCAAACAAAAAACAAATGAGATACAATGAGACAGCTTTAGAGGTGGGCCTATTTAAAGGTGCGTTTTTGAAATTCGGACTGAGGTTGCTGTTTTTCCACAATTCCAGTCTAAACTAAGACACTCATCTCCTGGCTCTAGCTCCGTACAGCAAAGCACAGGGACGTCAGTGGCTTGATCTTCTCATCTAACTCGGGGAGAAATCAAATCAGCATGTATTTCGCAAAATGTCCAGCTATTCCTATAAGAATGAGTATATACACGCTTGTTTTTAGGCTGTTGGTCGCACAAACTTAAACTGAATGTGTCGCAGTGTAAAGACATTTGATAAACTAAAGATTTGAAAAACATAAAAGTGGGTTCAGGACTTTCTGCAGTTTCACATTTTAACAGTGAGATATTGCCTTTACAATACACCTTTAATGAATTTTTGTTTAGGATGGTTGCACATGAAGATTGAATTGGCATACTGCCCTCGGGCAATCATTTTGACAAAATTATAATAAAATTCACTTTGTAAAATCTCAAATGATTTTGATTGCTCTATAGTTCTACTTATAAAAATGACAGAGATCTCTGAAAGAAGTTCTACCTATGCTAAATTACATTTCTCAATGATAGCTTTCTTGCCACAAAATATAGGTGTCATGGGCAGAAGTGAAACCCTTGGGCAAACATTTTCTACATCTGCATCTCTTTAAATAACCATTTCAACTGTCCTGAAATCATGCCTTTTCCTCCCAGACCACAATGACATTGTGAAGCCCACAGCAGTGCCTGCAGTTGTTCATTTTTTGTGCACGTTTGCATACAGTGAGAGCTGTGAGGCCTTAAATATTCCCACAACATCCATGGACAGCCTGTTCACTGAAACAAACCCTGCTGACAGGATGAGGAAGGAGCCTGTTGCACTGAATAACATGTGAGGAAGGTTGGTTGGCTGTGCGGTCTGGCTCTTCAAATTGTCTTTAAAAGGCGAAACAGCTAAATGATCAAGGCCTGCCTGCACTGTGCGTTTGTTAAACCCAGCGCATTGGCACACGTGCCCTGGTGATGCCTTCTCTTCTTATGGTCCAACAAAAACTGGAGCACAATAAATGTCCAGCTGCGTGTTGATTGCCTAATAGTGGGGAGTCATCAGATGTCTTTAAATGTCTCTCATTTGTGTCGGACCAATTGGTTGCGTTGCCCAACCCAAATAATTCGCTTCAGTTTTTTTGACGATCTGTTTAATTGGTTTTTGACTTAATGTGTTTGCACTTTGTTCCTTTCCCTGATGTATAATATAATATAATAGTATAATAGTAGTATAATAATAGTATAATAGTAGTATAAGATTAATTTTAAAATTTTTCAGTAGTCAGAATAGTTTGAACAGAATATACTGTATAGAACTCAAGCAAAAGTCCTTACCTGATGCTAATGAAAACTAACTCAATTTAATTTATCTTAATCTTAATCTTAAGCAATACTTCCAGTATATCCCAGTAAGCATGGACTGTATGTTTTGTAGGAAAAATACGCATTGCTTAAAAGGGAAAAGAGACCAAATTTAACTTGGATGCCTGGAGTCTTTCTTCTAAATCATTTGTTGCCTTCGCTTAAAAAAATTGCATGTAAATTGTCAAAGCATGAAATCACATTTGTGATTTTATCTATATTTGGTCAACAACATTTATGTTTTTTAATGCGATCAGAGTCCTGTTAGTGCAGCAAATAATCAGACTTTTCAAGGACAAATTTAAACTCAAACAGCTAAAAGTTTAAAAGTATTCTTGAAGGATTTTGTCACTCAACAACTTGCTTTTCAACCATAACAGTTGACTCCATCACAATTCCTCACTGATTTTTTTCCTTAAGTAGTATTGGCAGGAGGTCAGGGATGTATTTTAAATATGTGGTCCTGATTTTTTGAAGAGAAGAATGTTAAATACCCAGAAAATATTGCATTTGCAATTTCATCTTTGTGTATTTCAATATCACAGTTGAAAACGAAATTCAATAAATCTGCACTTTTAGTCTTCAATAGTTAGCTATGTTTCTTTGTCAGTTAAATTTTCCCATGTCCCTGGTCGTTGGTGGCCAAATCTGCTGCTGTCTTCCGTGTGGAGGGCAAAGTTTGTCCACGTTTGCCACGCTGGTCCTCGGGGGACCTTTCTGTGTAAGCTATGAAAGCTGGCCCTTGCTGCAGCTTCTTTTGCTCGCATGAAACACCCCCATCTTTGATGGCTGTTTGTACCAGAAATCCCTCCCTGCCCCCACCCCCACCACCAGCAGCAGCAGCCCCTATCAGAAGTAATGCAGCTCAGAAATCTCACCGCTCAGTCAGTCAGTAGCGGAAAGCCCATTTTGATTTATAGGGATAAAGATGGTAAGGCCATTTACAGCATACATGCAAGCTCGCCTTAGCCTCACAGTTATGATTAGTTCAGTTTCCTGGTGGATGGTACTCGTTTGTGCCCCTAATTTCTGTTTTACTCCAATATTGTTTCTTCTGCAGATATATAAGATATGCATCTCCCACTTGTCCACCTCAATAAAATCAAGAGGATTGGTCTCCAGTCCCACTTTTTCTCTCTGACAATCCTATTTTTCTTTTCAGCATTTTACATTTATTTGACAGCCTGCATTATACCATCAAACCACAGATTTTGCGGTTATGGTCTGTGTCCTGAGCACAAGGCTACCAGACCCTCCGTCAGTTTGACAGAATTCGGAGAAATTATTCTGTACATCTGACTACCACACTCTGCCATTTTTGAAATTACACCGACCGAACCAAAGGTGACATTTACAATTACGGGTCTCGAGGTGACATATTTGTCTCTAATTGGCCTTGAAGATGACTGCATCACTGGAGGATAGCATATTTATAGTTGCTATGTTGTTGTGGTGCTGCAAAAAGAAAAAAATTCTGACATGAAACAAAAGATAAATACAAGAATGTGTCACATGATATGGAAGGTGCAGTGAAAAAAAAACAAAAGCCTTCCACTTCCTGTCACCTGCTGAAAGAAATTGAATGAAACACTCCATGGAGGAGGTGGGGAGTGACACACACAATCCTCATTGTGGTCTGCACAGAGTGAGAGTGCTGTGGACCAGGGTTCACGTTACTCTCTCTCTCGGGTCAGATTTCACATGCTCTCCACCAGCTGCTCGACAGTACAGCGCGGCTACGGGCAGCTAATGGGCGTGCACTGTGACAAAGCCACAGGTGAGATGCTGAGTAAATTCGGCTTGGTGTAAGAATTATGGGTTTGTTTGCATTTTGGTACAAAAGGGAAAAAAGTTACTGTGTAGTTACTATGTCATTATGTAACCACATATTCATTAGTATTCCACTCCACCATCAGTGGTCGTCTGGTAGAAGTATCTGTTGACTGTTTCTCTTGGTTGGGAAATGGTGACTTAATCAAGCAATAACGCTGGAAACAAAATGATTTTCATCTAATCTTCTGGCCAATCATGAGCCAAGGTAACGGCTTGGAAGCTGGCAAATGAGCCACTGCCTTGAACGCACTCGGGCTAATGGCATGATTATTTGCTCATCAGGGCGATGTGAGTGAGACTGTGTGGATGTGTATTTGTGAACGTCTATATGTGCGCTTGTTAGACGGTGGCTGTGGCGAGGGGGGTTGCTGGTCACATCTCAGCATGGTAATAAAAGCCAGAGCTGTTGTCACAAAACTCAGCCCCTACGCCCGGCTTTTAAGTGCTGCCTCTATTCTCAGAGAGCAGCAGACACATTACAGAGAGGGGAGAGAGAAAAAGAGGAAGAAAAGCTCGGGGAAAGAGAGAGAGGGAGAGAGAGAGAGGGACAGTGAAGCAAGGGGGGTTTCGAGGCCTGTAGCTGAAGGATTGATTTTAAATGTTCTGCAAAGGCAGTGTTTACTATCCTCTCTGGCTAGCCCCCTGACAGCGCCAGCATCAAAACAAGATTTGTCCGCCCTTCCCCCAACCCGACGGAAAGAAGGGAAGGAAGCAGGAAAGGGAATGGTTGCTTAAAAAGATGATTCTTCTCCCTGGCCAAATGCTGAGTCTGCCCTGAAAAGCAGTACAACTGGTGCCTTCCATGGACAACTTTTTATTTTTACTTCTTTGTCTTTCTAATATAAGTGGATACAAGTCCGAATGTTAGTGAATAACATCAATAGTCGTCCAGTACTCTTTACCTAAACTGTACAAAATCTGTTACCTCAACAAATTTGAGTGACATGCTTTAAGATCTGCTTCAACACTGTCTCCAGGAGGTCATGGGGTCCTGTTCGTTGGTTTGTCTCTTTGTCCATTTGTCTATTTATCAGCAGGATTATGAAAAAACTACTGTCTTAGTTTCATGTAACTGGACCATAGATGGGCAAATTATTTTCATGGAATAAGTGATTGGATTGACAACTTCTGATATTTTCTGATTGTTTCACTGCTGTTATGTTTAAAAGCACCAATAAAAACACCAAACACAAAACTAACTTTTTATAATTTTATAATTATTACGTTTTGCTGACATACTGACATGATCAGTCAGGATCTAATGTTGATTAATGCTCTGCTTTCTCCTACATGCCCAAAAGGTCACACACACACAGTTCGAGTTCAGTCCATGAAGCAGTTGTCCTCCTGATTAATCCTGAGCGCCATCAGAGCTGTCTAAATACATTTATTTCAGAAGGTAAAAGTTTAATTCTGTTTCCCCTGGAGAGTTTTCTCTGTCCTGTTAAGTTTATAATTACAGCTTTTAGATTTGCTGCTTAAATGTCTCACGCAATTTGCTGTAGTGACATTACCGTGTGCGTGGATATGTCAAAAATCTTGAAGGGAGCCTTGAATTTCCCTCGGGATCAATAAAGTATCTATCTATCTCTAATCATGAGAGTAAATTGTTAAAGAAACCAATCTCACATAAACCCACAATAAAGAAGTCACCTGGAAAACTTGCTTGACATAACTTCAAAACAGCGTAGCCTACGGTGAGCACGAGAGGTGCAGGAACATGTCCATATGGGTGGGGGGGTCTCTAAGAAAATAATCCAGTTCGGACTGGTGGTGGGCGGATGATTATGCTTACATGCAGATCCGGAGATAGATCACTAATCCACACATATAATGGTACTAGCTGATATTTTTCAAAATTCCAAAACAAGACAAAACCAACAGTATGTTAGTCTGTCTCTCAGTGCTCTGTGGCTCTCAGCTCAGAATCCATTGGTTTCTTACTGTAGATGTAAATGTTTAAAAATGGGCCACAAATATATATTGTTTCATTTGTAGGAAAGGAAGTAAATTTCTAAAACAGCTGGACAAAGTAGTTTTTAGCAAACATTACTCAAAGAAGAGTAAATGGCCTGTTTAAATAGTCTCAATATTTACAGCTGCATAATTGTACACATTTAGAGCCTATTGAATATTTACGGAAGCAGGACATGTAAATGGGATTAACTCGTAATAAACTACAGAGTTATGTTCATGTTAATGAAGGAACATGTCAACCAGTGTAACAGCATGGCTCACTGGTATGTTTTTAATAGTTTGTGGCACAAAGAAATAAACTATTTCAAGGTTTCAATATCCAGGCAGTACTTGTCAAAAGAAAAATTATGATTTTTTTTGTTGTTTGCTTAACAGGATTTCTTGACAAAAAGGAATAAAAAGAACATAGAAAATTGCTAGTATTATATTTTAAACAAAATTGAAATGAAGCAGAAAAGATTTCTTGAGAGCAGTGACAGAAATTTTGGTGCTTTTGATTGTAGGCTCTGTATGTAACAGACTTTTAATGGCGTGAGAGAAAAGATTAGGAACATTGCTCAAATTTCTGCAGCTGGAAGGGCACTATTCCAAATAAAAGAAATAAACATTACCTTTTGTAACAAATGTTCTGAGCGCTGGCAAAAAGAAAAAAAAAAATCAGCCTAAATACTTAACTCAGTTTGAAGGAGAAAATTCCCTTTTGTGCCACGCAGCCACACTCATAATTATCCGATTGTTGCCGACCATTAGGAATTTGATTTATTGTTCTTTGGCAGTCAGGATGGAGGTTTCTCACCCCCGCCTTGGACGTGTGTGAAATGCACAAGTCTGGAGGGCTGAGGAGAATATGGGCAGGCGAGAGCCATATGTCTGCGCTGTCAGAGAGCCACTTGTTAGAGGAAGTTTAGCCTCCCTGTGCCTCCAGCCACAGCCTTAATTATTAACAACATGTCTCCCCTCTGAAGAGCTGTGTGAGGGCGGCTCGCTGAAAAAGGTGCTTTGGAGTGTGGGCTGGGTGCTGACTATCCTCTAGATACTGAGATATATTCAGTTAAGGCAGTGTAGCCTTTTGGGAAAGTTGTGGGTTTGTAGATATTTATGCTTCCCTTTCCTCTCATGAGAGACTTTATAATTGATGCTTACTTGTAAACACATTAAAAAAAAATGCCGGAGTGACTCAGTCTCTCACATTTAAATCAAGGCAAACATCATCAAGTAAGTCTGTCCCGGTGAAAGATTTGAAAACGATTTCCTCCGGAGGTTTGAATCCATGTTTTCTTCACATGAAAGCCATCAGAAAAACTGCATTGATTAACTCTTGGCTTCATAAGTGACAGAAAGTCCTGATTTTCTGATTTGCTGACGGTATCTTGGTGACTCAACAGTGCACTATATGTGATTTGATAAACTGTAAATGTTGCATAAGTAATTTAATTGCCGCTAATAGAGATTAATTTCATATCCACAACTTGCGCCAAAACAAATTCTACTTGATTATTGCTAATAACTAACTTGTGAGCCCCCTGGAAACTAGACTTTCATCTACACAGTTAAAAAAATATTTCTCAAAGGCAGGTTAGGCTGAATGACTTAATTATTATAATTTATTCTATGAACAAAATGAAAACTACTAGCAAATCTCCTCTCTGCAAACAAAGCCAAGCCAAGGGATAAAATAAATAAAATAAAGAACAACAGGGAATACATTATAAATAAAATAAATGGATATATTTTTGCAAACGATAAAAGTGTTTAGTGGAGAGTAACAAGTTTGGAGTCCATAATACCTCATACTGTGGACCCTTACATGACTTTAATATAAAACCTTACACTTTCAAATTAGCAATGGTTGGTATAGCATCATGAAAGGTAATGACACTACAAACAGTGTCTAGATAGCATCTAATCAATAGGTGTCTGTTTTCATTTCAGCTGCATTGTAATTATCCAACAATCAGTCAACTGTAATTATCAATTACAAGACTGAGATGGCTTGATAATTAGCGAATCAGATTGAGTTTACCCCCAGCATTAAAACCAGAATTAGGTCAAGATTTGTTGGGTTCTTGTCAGCAACAGTGCAACAAATCATTATGTTTGGGTCACCCATTGGACATCCTACAGGTTTGAGAGTATAAAGCCTGGGATGAAGGGACAACGATGTGTAAACAAAGGCAGTGACAACAGAATTGCATCCTTATCAAACAGAGAGCACTGATGTACCTTTTCATGATGGCCACACGAGGTATGAAACTGATTTAAACTGTTGCTTTTTCACTTCAGCTTGTATTTATTTTAGAAAGTGAAAGTATAAAGTATACCGTATTCACTGGTGTATTTTTTTCAAGATGCATTGCAGCTGGACTGACTGTATTATAAAACACATTTCCTATCTGATCTTCCTTTGTCTTTAGACAGAGTCAGTTGCACATTAAGACAGTGGTACTCCTTGACCTTTTCAGAACTCTCTTGTTATCTGCCTTTGCACCCAAAACTGCCCGAGGGATGTCATGGTTGAAAAACACAAAGCATTCAAATCAGTATGCACCGTCCCCCATACTCTGGACAACCATTTAGGAAACACATTAAAACACTGACATTAATTCAGTATAGTTAATAAGTATAGACTGAATTATTAACTTTCAAGAATCCGCTGGGTTTCACTTCGAGGGGGGAGAATCATCATCGACAACTTTTCAATACACAACACAGTAGTGGTTGGTAAATCAGCTTGAGGATAATAATTATTATTTATTTTCAATTTAATTTGATCTTCTAAGTTAATAGTTGGAAAATTATTGTTAACCAAAATTATTAAACCACCAGGAACATCTGCAATAATATGTGAAACTATTGATCCTGTTGCAGAGTTGTGAAATTGAAAGACCATTTTTAAACATTTTCCATATGTTTAAAAGTGTTCACTTACACTTAGTTCAAGCAGTTTTGTAGTTACATTTTGATTTCCCTTGTAATTTAATGTGCTCTAATGCTGATAGCAACAACAATGGCAAACTTGTGACAGTTTGAAGCAAGAAATTAATGCTCATTGTTTTGAAAGTCAATCCTGTGTGATGGTTTTATGTTGGATCTTGTGATTGAAGGTGTCACCAAATGCCTAAGTGCCACTGGTTGTCCATATAAGCAGTTGTTAAGCAGGTTTTGTGGTTTTGTGCACATCAGATTTGTTGGTTATGCATTAGCACACAACCAGTTAATTTGTTGTATGTTATTCGGTATGTGGGAAACATGAACATCCAGGTGATGAATTGGACCCACACAATGAAGAACATTAAGACAATTAAGAGTTCATTCTCTATCCTTAACTTTTATCTCCCACAAATGTTTTTTTTCTTATTCTCCTCATCCATAAACACAAGGCAACTGCTCTCTGCAGAGCTGCTAGAAACTTTCTCAGTTTCCCAGAGAAGAGATTTTAAAGTGCAAGCAATCTCACTTCCTCTGAGTTTCCCTTATATCTCCAAACAACTTTGCACAAATATTAACAAAGAAAAAACACTAGTACCCAGGTTCTTGTCTTGTTCTTCAGATTTGTTTTCAACCATTTCCTTGTTGCGTGATGCCAATGTATGAGACAAACATGGGGATGAAATGTTCCTTTTCCTACAAACCAAGTAAAATCCATGAGAACCCTTATTAATATGAACGCTTTCAGTGAATGAAAAATATACAAGCATTAATAATTGATGTAATATTTAAAATAGCTCTTTGAGATGCCTAATTAATCCCATTCACCCTATTTATTGATACCGACATAGTTGAAAAAGAGGGGCTGAAATGGGGATAAAATGAGAATTTATTCAGCTGTTTAGCCAAATTTGTCTCGTCTCCCTTTTGTATGAGTAAATTATAGCATCCCTTGTACTTTGCTCTTGTGTGCTGGACCATCCTTTCCCAATGAGTGTACTTGCAGTGTTTGTAACAGACTAAAACAGTAAGTACGTCTGTGAGGCCACACTGACTGTGCCGAAGGAGAAGGACCATGTGATATTTCTTTTCCTTTCCATCCACAAAAGCCCTCATATCCCTTCACACACGTACACACGAGCCTTGCGTACATATGCAAAAATGTACACACACACACACACACACATATCAAGCCCATTGCTGTGGAACAGCCATCAGTCAAAGTGTGTTGCCGCTGCGGGTCCAGGGGCATTTACATAGATAGATGATGGAGAGATTATGGGGCACTGGGGTTATTAATCACACCGCTGAATAGGAGAAGAGGGACTCCTTGGTGTCAGTCTTCTCTCCAGGGATGGCTCTTTACCCTGGATATGTCTTTTGTGCCATTTCCCATGTTCTATTTGCTGCCTAGCCAAACCACAGTGGTATTATGAGTGCCTTGGCATTCAGTATTGCTGCAGGGTAGTGCGGTGTAGCTAAGTCCACGTCCAGCCTCTCGCTTCAGGGCTACAGTCCAGAATTTCCTGCTGAAATCTTAAAAATCCTTTTTTTTCACTACACCTTCAGTTGATGTCATATTAAATAACAATTGTTGTTCTCATGCGATGTACTCAACTATGTACTTCTGAAGTGATTAGGGTAATGGCATACTTTTACTACTACTTGCTCCTGAAATGTAAATTTAAAGTTGCTACTTCTTTATATCATTGTAAACTGGTTGTCTTAAGGTTTTAGACTGTCGGTTGGACAAAACAGCTAAATGAGGTGGGCATTTATTTTCTGGTGTTTTGTAGACCAAATAATCAGTCAATTGATTTAAAGCTTTCCATATAATATCTGAGGGTTTGTGTTGGTCACAAACTCACTGACTGCTGGTTTCTCCCAGTTCTCATGTGAATCACATTCGATATCATACCATTCATTCTCTAAATCCTCTTTTGTATTATTTGTGTCACCCAGTCCATATACTTTGTCATTCCCTCTGTCTCCCTGGAAGGTGTTTGAACCACTGATCAACAGGACACAAATTAACCCACATACAGACCTGCAGCAATTAGTCAATCAATCAGTTAATCAACTGAAAGAAAATTACCAATAATTTTGATCATCAAATAACCATTTCATTTTTTTTAAGCAAAAACTGTTAAACATTATCAGGTTCCAGCTTTCATCTCCAGGCTGTAGATAGGTACCCATAATCCATAATGGTGGGTAATTCGTCTGCTTCTTGAATTCTTGAGTTCTTGAATTTCCCTCGGGATCAATAAAGTATCTATCTATCTATCCATCCATCCATCCATCCATCCATCCATCCATCCATCTCTGCTTGTGATTGTGACTTTTGCACTTAATTTTTGAAACTTGAAACTAAACTAACTTGAAATTAGTTAGAAAATACTTGTAAAACCTTGTTAAATAAAGGGATTTGAGACATATGTCAGTCATCTCCCATTTTAAAGGGAGATAATTGATTTTCATTTCCTAACCCCCCCAAAAATCCAGCAAAATAAAATCCTATACCTTAGCTATTTGAAATGACATGAAATTTACAGGATGTAGTTCGATATTTTTATGTAGTATTACGCATCTAGGTGACCAGTTTTTCAGTGTTCTTGCTCAAAAATTAGGTTTCATCTCAGGAATAACATTTCTTGAGATTTCCATAATTGAGGCACTTAATTCTTCTGCTGATTTAGTGAATGTGTCAGCCATTTAAAAACGGTTGTGTGAGTGCTTTGGTCTCAGCTCATCAGTTTGGGAACTGTGCCACGTGTCTTCATACCCTTCAGTCTGTGGAGCTTGGGCTGGAAGAGCAGGTTCTCAACTCTCTTGGCCTGCCATTTTACTTTATTTTATTTTTAAAAGGAAGAGGAAAACAAAAAAGAAAACCCCTCACACATCCACATGCCCACAAATACAGCTTCTGATCTTAACAAATCTGTACCTCATGCAAGCCTTGCCGACATACTCTAACATTGTTAATGAAGTTGGAATTTTTAGTCCATCCATCCATTTTCTATACCGCTTATCCGTCAGGGTCGCGGGGGAGCTGGAGCCTATCCCAGCTGACTACGGGCGAGAGGCGGGGTTCACCCTGGACTGATCGCCAGTCAATCGCAGGGCCAACACACAAAGACAAACAACCACACACTCTCACACTCACACCTAGGGGCAATTTTTTAGAGTAGCCAATTAACCTAATGTGCATGTTTTTGGTATTGTGGGAGGAAGCCGGAGTACCCGGAGAAAACCCACGCAGGCACAGGGAGAACATGCAAACTCCACATAGAAGGGCCCAGACCGGGACTCGAACCTGGAACCCTCTTGCTATGAGGCGACAGTGCTAACCACTGCACCACTGTGCCGCCCTGGAATTTTTAGTGTTCCTTTTTTGTATTTTATAACTTGTTTTGATTGTTCTTCATGCAATTTTTTTGTACATTTTTATCTTGATGTTTTCTGTATTGCGTTCTCAGGTTACATGATTGATATATTTATTTTATATATTTTGCATCTACCTATCATAGCTGTGAGTTTCTGCATTACGTTCAGACGTACTTAACTTAAAGTATGTTACTTCTTCCTTTGCTCCAGACCCCCAAACCGTCATCTTCTTTAAGTGGCTTCACACGCAACAACCAAGTAATGCAGTCACTCACTAACTATCCCAATGCCTCTTTTAAAATTTGAGCCCTCCTGTAGTTTAACATTTTATAGCACCCACTATTCTGCATGTTATATGAATTTTGAATAGTGAGTGGTTGGAGTGGGACACTGTGGGACTGGTCGATGTGATAATGGAGTAATCCACAGCGACAGGTGAAGTACTCTGCTCCTCTGGGCTGTTTGCTTTGGTAAATGTAGCCGCCATCCTCTGACCCCAATGGGACCTGACACTTGGACTCTCCCTGTCCTTCCTCCTCACTCATCTATCTCCCCTTCCCAATGTTCAGCCCCCCTCACCAGTATAGAGTCTTTGGTCAACGAAGCCAAGTAGTGTTTTTGTTTTCATAGGAGAAAGTAATGGGTTCAGTGATTCACTTGGAGAGACTTGGTGGGTGGATTTATGGGTTGGTTAATGCAGCAGCTGATAGATGGATGGACATATGATGAATAGAGGGATCGTTGCATGGATGAAAGGACAGGTGGATAAATTGAAGGATGAGTGATACCTTGAGAGATAAGTGAATGAAAGCCTCTTCAGAGGTAATTTCCTTTTATCTTGATGACACGCTTGTTCATCAGTTTCTATAAGATTTTTACATCATCCCACACAGCATAGCTGCAGCGTGTAGGTCAGCCTATTAATATTATGACTCTAATATTTATTTAATTACCAAATCCATTTGGTCAGCAAGGACCTGGTGGTGGTTACATAAGAAGGGATTGATGCATCAAGCAGAGAAAGTGAAAGATTTTTCCCGATTAAAAGAAATTAAAGAAGAAAAAGTATAAACATATCAAACCGTGAGTTTTTAATGTATTCTGGAACAATGGCAGAACAAATGTTGGGAGAAGTTGCTATGAATCACACAGAGTTGGCACAATATGTTGGCATTTAATTAACGTAAATATGACATTTTGTCACACTGCCAGTTTCTCAATTAACTGAGAACTAAACTTTGTGTTGTTGAATTCCGTCCTCTTCACTGGCTGCAAGACAATGTGGGAGCTCTTGATCTAGTGATGAAGCAATGTCTTTTCTGCAAATCCAGGAAGTGAGACATTCCTATACCGATCTCTTTTTAAGTTGTAGCTGACAGAGATGGAGCAAACGCTAACTACTTATTATACTGTTCGGTAGTTTAATGAGTAGTGACGTGTCATATTTTATTTAGATGTCGGATAATTTGTATGTAGTCCACCCACACAGATGTTTTCACTTGCCTTATTAGTCTGTGCTTGACTGACATCCTCCTTGCCCTGCTATTGATTTTGTGTTACCTTTGCTGTAGAGCAACTACTCCAGTTATAACTCTTAGTGCATATAGTTTGGAGAAGTCACATAATTTCCAGCATGGCTTCACCTGAATTACAAATTTCTAGACGTCTACAAGGTCAGAACTGTTGAAAACACCTGAGTGTAGTTAATAGTAGTTGTCTCTGAAATGCAGTGGATTTGAAGTATAAAGAAGTATAAAATGGAAATACTCAAGTTAGGTACACGCACCTCAAAGTGTACTTTTATTATCTTAGAATGTATCCTTCACATCTACAGGCAGAGCGGGTTCTCTTCTACCATGTTGCTCTGTTTCTACAGTAGCCCCAAAGCGGGACTGTCCAGTTTCTTGTGAGTTTCGAGGCCAACATTTGTTCTGATGCACACTTAGAACGGTTGCGATCTGCAACCTCCCCAATAGATGCCACTAAGTTACCTTACTATAACCACTGAAACTACATTAGTTTTCAGAAGTGCATACAATTGTTATGAGTGAAATGAAATACCTGATTAATGAGCGATCTGCAGATGGGTTTGGTTTAAAACTTTAGTCGTACATTTAGTACCTTTAGTACCTTTAGTACCTTTTCTTTTTATTTTGATAGAAAAAAACGAAATGATTTGTATATCAAAATAATACTTAGAAGACCAATGTGACAAAAAAAAAGGCATTTTCAGTTATTGCAAACTGGCTTCGACTGTTGCATGGGCACCACCCTGGAGTCCAGGGTCCATTACCTGATTCCTCAGAGATCACCGTGTGTCTGTTGCTGTGAGGCACATTGACATGATGTGGAGAAATGTTGCCAGCCGTCATGAAACCTACCGCCCTAATCAATCAATCAGTCTGTATGCTTATACCCTCCTACATGTGTTTGAATGTGCTGGTGTTAGCTGGTGTGTGTGTGTGTGTGTGTGTGTGTGTGTGTGAGTAAGACAGGGCATTTGTATTTTTGTGAGCGACAGAGATGCACAGATGTGTGAGGGAGAAGCAGTATGTACAGGTTGGCACGCTCGGCCGTTCCAGTCGTGATGGCTGCAGGATAACTAATCAATCTATACCTGCCACTGAAAGAAGAACAGTCAGACAAGATTAGTGGAGAAAGATCATGTCAGCCAGGTGGCTTGCTGGCTTCTCTGCAGACCCTGTTAGTCTATGTCCTGCTTTCCCCCTGCACATAACCACATACTGAAACAAAACAGGTTTCTCTTGGTTATGAATGAGCAAGTCTGTCTTTATTTGACTAGATTTCTCAAAAAAAAAATAAAAAAAAAATTGTTGCCTAAGGAGAATTTCTTCATCTCCAAAAATCTGGACATGTCTCATGATTGTAGAAACCAGCTCTTCTTCACCTTGTATTCCAAGTTACTTACATTCCCTGAGGGTACATAAGAAGAATTGAACTGAAGTGGAACCACTGTTTTCTAAACAAATGGACAGCTAATGTAACTGACCCTGTTGAGATATATTAAAAAAAAAAAAACAACAAAGTCCAGCTACAAATTTCAGAGATGAGCTCAGACAAAACAGTGTTAGAATCCCATTTTTTCCCCCAAACTTTGAGAACTTTGTAAATTTACTTTCCACCCAAATGTCGTTTGTGCAAATCTTGCCACTTCCTTCAGTGGAGAGATGTTTTTCTTCTCCCTCCTGCTCTTAACTGTGTACCAGCGGTTCTAGGGGCTGTCATATTGCATCAGCGCTCTGCTGATTACTTCCACCTTGTCTCCCTCGTCAGGAAATGATTCTGACACGCACTCACACCCTGCTTTCTCGGCATCAATATGCGTGCGATGGAAAAACTGCAGACAGTAAATAAATAATGAAAGACAAGGTAGGGAGGAGGGGAGCCAAGGAGGGAGACTCTACGTGTCGTTCTCTCTCGGTCTCATTCTGTGTCCTCCGTGTTTGGGAGCGACTCGGTGTGGGAAAGCATTATTTGCATTTTATAAGGGTATGTAAGTATGTGCACCACAAGTATCCACAAATGTACAATTGGAAATGGAAAAGAGAAACTGGAATATGCTACACAACCATTTAAACCAACTGAAGGGGTTGATAAAATGACAAATATTTTGCAGGTGGCGTTAACCTTGAAGTTAGAGCATAATTCATTTTGTTTTAATTAAAGTGACAGGTTAATTAGAGGACGTTTTACGTAAGATAAGATAAGATAAGATGAGACTTTATTGATCCCAGAGGGGAAATTTGTTCGTTACAGCAGCCAGCAGGACGGGACTGTGCAAAAAGTGCAGAAAAGATATAAAAAAGGATATAAAAGATTATCTAAAATAATAATAATAATAGTAATAGTAATAAATCTTTTCTTAGCATCTCCCTGCAGAAAGGTGTGTGGGTTTTTCCTCTGCTCAGTGTCAAGAAGTATGCCAGTAGAGTGAGGGAGCATTCTCAGTCAAAATCCCTAAAGGGATTATCACAGAGACTCTGCATGTGGAGGACACAGAGAGGGTAAGCACATCTGATTGGCCCACTAACCCCTGGCACCCAGCGGTATGACTGGCATGACTGGGACCTATTTTCATTTTTCTGTTTGTTGGAGGGACAACTGATATTCAACAACTCTGAGTTTTGGAGGCAGGGCACTGGGTCATTGTGAAGCACTGGTGAAAAAAATAAATAAAAGAGACTGGATTGCAGAAACCATCCAGCTCTGATGAGAATGCACAGCATCTTTGTTGTGTCAGCTGGATGACACATTTATGACGTGATGGCACGCAGACCTAATTAATGATTAGTTTGTCTGAAAGTCATTTCAGCGTTAGGCTTTCCAGTTGAAGGAGTGATTTTATCTCCGCCAAAGCTGAACTATTTGACACTATTTTCATGTGTATGTGCACATTTGTGTGTGTCAATGGGTTCAAATTGAGTTCACAGCAAAACAAAAAACCTTCTTTTGGTATTTGTTTAAAACTAGTGCAGCTGTCAAATGATGTCACAGAATTACATCATTTCTAACCAGTATGAGTCAACAAGAGGTTTGTTGGTATTTACTGGAAGAATTTAAACCAGGCTCAGATTACGGGAGTTTTGGGCGAGTTTATCCCAAATCCCCCTCCCGGCAATTGAGGGACAAATCTGGTCTGGGATCTTGGTGGGCTTCGATGCTCTGCCCAGATTATCTAGTAATGTGAGGTGTTAACAGATCCAATCTTAAACCTCCCGGACTGCTCAGAGACTCATCAGGGCTGCCCTGATAATTTCAAACATGTTTGGTATTCAGGATTTAAAATCTGGATGATTATGTTAGTACTGTCCTAGCAGCATCACACTAGCCAATGAGACAGATATCCCAGAGCAGCTGACGGTGTTGCCAAGCGATATGCAGGATATTTTTCTTTTATAATGGATGTATTTTCACAGTGTGGTCTGAATGCATCTCTCCCTCACTGTTAATACGTACCGATTAGGTTTACACACTGTTCTTATAGTTTAAATTATGGTTTATAACAAACTAGATCTTATCTTTGTAATTTTTCTATTAGTTCAATCCACAATCAGCAATACGTTTATCAGCAGTTAATTGATATTGACATCTGAAAATGTGGCAAAATTGCTAAAACAAAGTAAGGCAGGTTTTAAAAACAGGTTTTAAACAAACGCCCATCAACCAGCAAGACAGTTAGCCAACATCGACCACAGTTTACAGATTGGCTTCCTGGTTTAATTTTGTCCTTCTGGTCTTGTTGTAGTTGTTCATGCACCCAGTTTTTCCTGTGCAATGGGGGATTATTTGCATCTGATCAAGTTCATTTCCCAGTCAGACGTACCTGCAGAGACGTGGGCGCAAGATTTTAACGATTAAGTTGGTGAACAGGATGTTGTTGTAACAGACAGAATCTGTACCCAAAGCCACAACAATAAGGCCAAGGTTGTAATAAACAAGGTCTGATTTGATTTAGACACAGTTTCCCCTTGTGGAACGTCTTCTCATGATAGGTCAAAGCTGTAGGACTAATGTAACTTGCAGTGTTTCTGAAGAGTGAGAAACTGATGTTTTTTTGTGCAATGATGCTTTCAGTATTCACATATGATGCTGCGAGATCCGCACTCTGACACTTTAAGATGTCTGAATGGTTTAAAAAAAATAAATCTCAAACTCAGGATGACCTGCTGCAGGATTTGGTGGACCAAAATGATGAAATTAAAACCTAAAACACATCATTCACAGTTACATAAATGATAGTTTTATATACCTAATATGGCATAAGAATGCCAATGTCTGCTTTATGATGACTTAAGTCCTGTATTTCTTGGTAACCAGTAACCAGGTGCAGGAACTTCCTGGTGTCTTGTTGTCATCGTGACACTGCAGGTTGCTGTAGAGTGAGGCTAGCTGTTTCCCCATCCTTTCAAAGCCATACTAAGCAAGTTGCTACCATATTCTATTCCTATAACACACAGATCCAGCGGTAATCTTCTTGTCTGGGAAAGAAAGCAAATAATCACGTTTGCCAGTAACGTTTTTTTTTCTTTTTTACAGAGGAGTAGTTTCTCCTCTACGGAGTACGGAGTCATGTTGCACTGCCATGTTTCTACAGTAGCCCAGAGACGACAAACTAAACAGTTTCACTAAATAGAGCCTTTCACTATCTGTGTTTTTAGAGGCAAATGCAGGGAACAGTGAGATAAGGGGTGTTCAGGTGGTTGCAGTGTGCAACCATACCACTAGATGCCACTCACTCCTATACACTGGACCTTTAAGAGTTCTTGGCGTGATACAGAGTTTAAAATTTTTGCATTGACACAATTGGACAATTTGCTTGACAGTCATTGTCAAAAAAAAGAAAACGCCACAATGGCTTTGACCATTAGACAGATGAGGACTGAGGACACATCATAGCCTTTAAATTCCCAACATGCTGATAACTTCCTTATATTGTCCTGCTAAGTCCTCAGCCTCTGTCTCTGCTAGTCTGAAACAGAGTGGGGCCTGAGGACTTTAAATCCCAGCTTCACAGCACAGAGCGGGAGGTGGTGGTGGAGGGAAGGGGATTACAGAGAGCTGTCTCTGATGTTATTTAATCTCACCGGCCAGGGAGCCAGTGAGCCAGCGCACCCTGATGCATGTTATCAACCTCTGATGACCAGCAAGGGCCAGCGCCGCCACTACTACGGAGCACATCAAGTCGTCTTCCTGGCTGGCCCTAACCAGTCAGCAGCTCAATTTGAGTGATGGCAAGCGTGCTCAGTCAGGGGAGAAGTCGGTCCCGGATGATTTCCTCCTTCTCTGCTCGTTCTCTGCTCAGCATTGACGCCTTCCCTACCTCATCTAGTGCCCAAATGTATCTCTGCCCCCACACCCGCCACCCCATAACTACTCCTACCTCCTACCCCTGAAACCCAAAGAGCCAGCAATCACTCGGTTGCTCAAGCTATCTCAGAGCCTGTCTCCCCCACCCCACACTTCCATCCTCCCTTCTTTTGCTTCCTCTTGCCCCCCCCCGCATCTCTCTGTGCCCCCTCCCAAAAAAAAAAAGCATTTCAGCATGACAAACCACATGGGATTTCACTAGTCCTTTAAAGTCTGCTGCCTCTGGGAACCACTCTTCTCCATGCAACATTTTAGTATTCAAGGGAATACGTGACTGGGGAGGCAACCAATGCTGTTATATTCTTCCTGTCTCCTCCTAGTCGTTATTTCAGTCGATGCTTTGCGGGAGGAAAAAAAAATAGGAAAATTGGTTCTTATCAGGTGATTATAATTGATCACTGATTTTTTTTTCTCCTTTTTTTTTTTATAAAAAATAGTGGATTTATTTTCCCATCTTTGGTGATTTCTCCACATCAAACATTTACTGTCAAGATGTCTTTTACTGAAGTCATCTTTTTTTTATTTTAACACATAAAAGCATCACAACAACAATATACAAATTCTTAGTAATCTTTAAAACCAAAACACATTTACACATGCAACAATAGGGTTTAAGACAATGAGTAACTTATTGAATAATTTTGTTTTTGGAATGTGTTAACATTACTTTGCAGGAGAAAGGACTGCCGTTTACTCCGCAGGAGGAAAGTCTAGACTATCCCTTAGCTCCAGAACAACATCTGATAGGTCAAATATGCAGTATGTACTGTAATTAATTCTAAATTTGAATGTTTTCAACATAACATACAGTTCCTTTACTGGCATTACTCTCTACCTTTTAGACAGTTACAACCTTTAGTGATCCAAAGTGAAAGGAAAAAAGAACGGGTTTGATGGTTTTGTTAAAAACTTGTACTTCAAACATCTTTGTGAATATGACCTCCAGACAGCAGTCTGACTCATAAACGTCTGGTGCTGTCACAATCAAATGACGCCCAATTACATTTTGAAGAAGTGCGACTCACCACACAAGACAATGTGCCCTGTTCTGCATTGAGTCCACTGGAATGAGGACAAGAAAGTCCGCCACAGAGGCGCTGCTGTTGACCCTCACGTCACTGCTCTCAACGAGACACATCACTGCCAGTGACGTTCGGAACATCAGTGTGGACTTTGAAAATATGGTTTTAAGAAGAAATAAAAAGATGAAACAAGGGGAGGTTTCAGTTTGATAACGTAATTGAACAGCCAACAGAAATAAAAGATTTGAGGAATAATCAACAGAATAGATTATTGCTCCAGAGTAAAGTTTTTGTTGTATTTGTTATATCATCAATCCTTGTGGCCTCTTCTGTTTGACGGATTCATTATGATTGTATGATTGTCTGTTTGAGTCCTTTACATAGGGTTGGCTGTAAACCTACAGCCACAACACTGAAAACACATTCATAGACACCAAAAATATACATTATGATACTGTCAAAAGGTACAATAATTACACAGAAAAGGAAATTACAGAGTTAAAACAACACCATTATGTTTTCATTTATCTTTTTGTCTGTCCACTTTTCTTCTCTTGTTCTTGTCGTCCACAAATGTTTTGGGCGTGTTGGGTTCTGTGAACCCATCAAGTGCTCCTGGTGGAGAGTCAAGAGTCCCGCCTGCCCTCCTGCTGCTGGATGGGGTGGCAATGTCTCCCCTCTCTAAAAGAACCACCGAAAAGCTTCGCCGTTGTTGACCGGCGTCCTCTGTGGGAGACAAAATGTGAAAAACACCTGTTAATTTTCAGGTTTCAAGGTCATGCCATTGTGGTGTCATGCACTCTTCTCAGCAAATTACAGAAAAGCATACATACTGTAGATTCAGAAAAAAAATACACATACATTTGAAAGCCAATAATCAATAATATTAGGACCAGTACTGGTTAACAGCAGTTTGAAATAGCATGGGCATGAAGTTAAATAAGAAACCCAGAGGAGCACTTAAAACGGCTTTAAAGCACAGCCACCAAACCAAGTATTTCATCAAAGAGCCAGCCAAGGTGATTACATCCACGTCCCACCCACACCCAAATAATCATTACGCTGGATGAAATATTCAATACAAATTCCCAAGAAGCAACAATGAGGCATTTAATTACTGTGAGCTCTAGCCGCAGTGAGGGGGAACAGTGCATCATTTCAATTTGAGCTCGCGCCAGCAGCCGCCCCTCCTCCCTCTCCCCGAAACCTCTATGCCAGAGTGACAGCCTCTCCTTTCCAAAACTCATTTGGAAGTCAAAGACATAAAATACTGAAGTCTCCCACCAATCCCCATGACCAATTAGCACATTTTTTGATAATTTTTTTTCTGCTGTTGACAGGGAGGGGAATAGTGCATAATCACAACTAATATCACTTGAGTCTGCGAGGATGGCAATTTGACATTTTAATACCCAGTGTCATTTGTGGCTCCTTAAAGGCCTGTTGAGTACTTTAGCACCAGACAGGTGCCCACACTCTGGTTTATGTTTATGGACCACATGTAAACATTAATTAAAGTGTACAATAGGACTGGGCAATAATATTAACATACTGACTTTCTGTGGATTCGTATAAGATCATATGTTTTTGCTTTTCCAAAATTCTTCTGTTCAAATGAACAATTCCAAGTATCTGTAAGAGTTGAGTTGTTCAGGACTTTTGTTTAACAGATGTGAAGAATTCTAACAACAATCAGTTGATTGACTTAAATCCCATTAGTATTTTGATGATGTATTAACCACTAAAGTAATTTTTCAAGAAAAACAAAACTCTCAAATGCAGTGATCTTCTGCTTTTTGTGATTGTACATATTAAACTGGATATGTTTAGGTTTAAAACTTTGCTGACAAAAGAACCACATTTTAGACATTACCTTGGATTTGAACATGTGATAGGCCTTCTTTATTTTTTTACACTCTATAGAGCAAATAAGTTCATAGCTCATTATGAAAATAACCATACGTTGAAATCCTTGACAACAGAGGATGACATGATCAACTGAAATTAGTTCAAATGAATAGATTTTGATTATTTTACATGTAATTTTACGCACATTTATTGTAATTGTGATATACTGATATTATAATACATATTAATTTTTCATTCTAGCGTGCTTCCCACTGTATGTCCGGCAAGCATTATTGCTATGAGTCTTTTACATTTTTATGCAGCCAAATTTAGGATTTTAACCATTTTTACATTCAGACTGACTTTCAGAGATTTTTTGTTACATTTAACTTAGACAGTTGCGTAACACCTCAATGCACAAACACTTGAGGATTTCAGGTTTCAGATTTCAGGTAAACAGCCCTCCAACAACAACACTTGATAAGTGTTCAGTCATTACGTATAAAACAACAGTTGATGTCTAATTGATAAAATTCTCGTCTCATTCTTCGTCATCTCCATAGGGAGAGAACCTGAGCTAAATATGTCAGCCGCCTGTAGACATCATCACACTAGTTTCGGCCACATATATTCCTTCCTATGTGTATGGCAACCATTCAACATTTTTTTAACGCCATATTAAGAAATTGCTATTATCTTTCAAAGTGAATAATGGAGGGATTCAGAGCAGCAAGATGCCATTGTCACCATTTTAAAATTATGGATGGAATAAAACACAGTTATGTTTTTAAGGGTAAAGCTCTCAGCGGTCTGGGGCCTCATTTACAAAACTGTGTGTAGAATTCACGTCAAAAAGGTGTAAGGATGAAACAGAAAGTGTTTTAAATAAAAGTACAAAATATTCTAATTTATAACACATTGCGCACACACATTCCACACTGATTTCCCTTCATAAATCACAACCAGCTCAAAATTTGATGCATGAGAATTGACCTTCTTGTTCCACTTTTTCAGCATATCTATCTATCTAGTGACTACAGTATGGCCACTACAAATGCCAAAAAGGCTTTACAGTGGCAGTATGTTGCAGACAAAGCAAATTCTCCTGGCTCAGGAGGTCGGCCTCTCTCCGAGGTAAAAAGATGGTCCAATATGAAAGTAGAAGCCAAAAGGCACATAGCTAGCTTACACAGGCAACATATCACATCCGCACACTTGTGTATGGCAGCAGCGTTTGGCTCAAATGCCTGTGGATAAGGGCCAGTGTTGGGGCCAACACAGCCATGGCATTTGTCACTTTATATAGCACAATACACTCCCTCACATCTTTGCAAACACGGTCAGGCTTTTATAAAAGTCTTCCACCTATGGAACTAAGGCAAGGCCATCCACCCTTCAGAATCTCAATGGTGCACTCAACAACAGTGCATGTCTGACAATGGCGCAAATTGTAGTTTATCTTCACACTCTTCAAGGTTTGAGCAGCCACCACTTGAGGGGAAATGTACTGTTGGCTGCAAGATTAACGCCTGGGTTAGGCACTGCAATAGAGAGAAATTGCATTGGACTTGGAATTTCTAAATTAATCATCAATACCTTGAAGCCAGCTATCACACACAGCTGTGGCCTCAATTCTGTGCCCAATACTGCTGTTTCTCTGTATGAATGAGTTATGGGTTGACTCAGGCCACCAAGGGTGGTCAGGGCTTGGGGTGGGACTGGTGTGTCTTGGTTACTGCAGGTGTTTCTCTGTAAAATTGTGCTTAATAGAACACAGACATCCAAGAGAATGATTCTTAACGTCTCCAAAATTTGCTGTCATCCAATCGCCAAACCAGCAGTTGCATGTCTGTGTATTTCAGATGGTAACACCTTCAAGTGTAGGAATTAGCCTGACTGTAATTGAGAATGAAAAGCCATTATCTCATTGACATTTCTGCACAATGGACATGTTATAACACTATATGAAACCGTGCACTCGTATCTGTTCAACTTACACCTCGAAAACAGCATCATTTTAAACATAGTTTGGTATTGGTCTCCATTTATTTTAAAATTTTCTTAAGTCAGTTTGTTTTTTAATTGTGCATTTAAGGGACCCAATCAAATAGTTTTTGTTTATTCATTTTAAGAGTGGCTTATACATAAGAGTTAATATGTCAATTTACTTTTACACAGTGGTATCTATTTCAAAACGTTTGTTTTAAGTGAAGGACCCAATATCCTACCATCCAGTTTGTTATTTATAAATTGTTTGCTTAGAGAGGGGCATATGTCTTCTTTTGTGCAGACACAATGTTTATAAATGAGTTGTTTGCTTTTTTGCTTAATTGCAATGAGCTGATATGTTCTGTACACTTAAAGTGATTAAGTCTCTTTCACTATCGTCTCCCTCCCAGACTCCAGAATAAAAACCACGTAAACACGTCCCTGAACTATAAATGGATGGCGTAGGTATGGCTTTCTTTGGAAAACTGACCAGTTTACAGTTCTTGGTTGTTTTCTTTTGGATTTTTCTTGTGGAAAGAAAACCACAGAATTATACAATTTATACAAATGGAATCTGTAAGCTTAATGAAATTACATTCCGTTGCCAGTTTATTACATCCACATAGCTAAAGATATTGCCCTCCAATACAATACCTGTGAGATGTTTGTGTTATTTAGCCTCCCTTCATTGATATAAATGAGGTGGACAAAAGAACAGAAACACCTGTTAGTGTAACACAATAAATGCAGTTAAACAGCATCACAATCTGCAGCCTCTGAGACCATACAGACGAATCAACGCGTCTCTGAAACAGTTTCAGCAAAAAACTAATCATGACATCTATGAATGTAGGATTTATTGCAGGATTGTTGTATTAGACTTAGTTTTAGCTAGTTTGTAGGTGTCGCTAGTAAACTGGCATCTGAGTGTATGTTTGTCTGATAAAATAAAACAAAGAAGGGGTTGCATGGTGATGTAACCAGACACAACAAAAACTGAGATAAAGACACAAAGCCTGTAAGACGATGAGACTAATCCACAGTAGCACATTTAAAGTTTACATACAAAAGTCAGGCTAAGGAATCTCTCCAAACACATTCCGAGAGAGAGAACAATGATCTTCCAGAGCTTTCTATAAAACATAGTAACATGTCAGTCAGTATGACAAATCTTACTAATTAAGCACAGGGAATAGAGTGTAACAAGCATGTATACTTCAAACGCTGATGTCATATGCACATCCACGTGGATACACATTTTCAGCATCACACCATACTATCTCAGTATAGAACATGATGCTGTAAAAGCTGAGGCAAAGAGAAGAGAAAGGGGAGGTGTGAATGTTTATCTTAATCCATATTCTCACATTGATCAGTCCCTGGTGGAAGTACGGCTCACCAGAGACAATAATGACCCTGATCTGGGCACTCGGCATGTCTCTGTTTTGTTAAGTTCCCCAGTTATCGATCCAGTGGGGCTCTTGAGTGCTGCTTGGATTCACTCCCGGGCCTCCTCGTGTCGGCACACTGCAGTGACCAGGCACAAAGAAGGCTCAATTAGCACAGCCCCACGTTCCCTGCTCCCCCACCTGCATGTGCCTTCAGAATCACTCCATCAACCACCAGGGACAGCGAGGGAGAAAAGACAGAAGAATACAGAAACGACAGGGAGGGAGAGAGAGAGAGGGAAAAACAACGAGGGATAAATGGAGAAGGAAAAAAACAGAAGAGAGGAAAGTGGGGAGAAGGTACAGGTTGATAGTGTTACGCCAGGGACACGGGAGCAACACAAAGGTTTCACCTCAAATCAAGACGCTGTGGCAGCAGCTCAGCCTCACGTCAGCACCGCTGCCTCTGCAGCAGAGCATACATAACAACCTGGCTACAACGACACACAGAGGGAAAGACAATTTCCCGCTCTGGCAATGAATGCACACAACAGCGCATTGAACTGACTGAAGGAGGAGGAAGAGATTTCTCCAGACCTCAAATTAACCCCACCACACCACCACAGTAGGCAGTCTATTGTAAGTGTCTGTCGGTGGCTTTGGGTGATAACGACACAGTAAAACTGACATGTGGTGGAATAATTCTCTGCTGATTCTGGCAAGGCAGTGTGAGGTCTCTGGGCAGCCATGACACCCTGTGATCCTAACTCAACCTGGCAGGTGTAGTTAATGCTGAAGCCACATCGTCGGCTGATTGAGACGAGGTGGTAGAAATATGGCGCTGACTATAATGGGACGTTGAATCATAATCAGGCAGACTGAACTGAAGCAGCTTCTGCAAAGGCTGCTCCAACCTCTGCAGGGGCATATGCATACACACACACACACACACACACACACAAAACATAAAACCCCCAACCACAATCTTAAACATCCAGATTCACACCAATCCTCCATATCTTTTCCACACAAATAATAAAAACACATGAACAGTCCTCAACCCCCGGCCCACCCCTGCCCTGTCCCTCCTCTCCCCCTGCAGCCTTGGCGTCACACTGAGCTGGGGCCAGAGATAAACCACTCAAGACGATGAGGATGATAATGGCAGACGCCGCAGCGCCTCAAAATTCAATCAGCACCGGGACGTCAATGCGGATGAGTGTAAAAGTGAAATATGCTTGCCGGCATGTGTTAAAAGATGCCACACAGGGCTCGCAGAAACAACAACAGGCGATGAAGAGGACGATGAGAGAGAAAGGAAGAGAGAAAGAGAGTGAGAGAGAGAAAAAAAAAACAAGAAGGGGAGAGAAAAATGAAAATAATGTGTCTCTACTCCTCTGCTTCCCGGCACAATCCCACCGGCATTTTGAGCAGCCCTACTTTAACCACAGACTGTGAATAAATTACCCTTTTGAACTCGGGGTGATTGCAAATGTGCCCCGGTTTCTCTTGAGACATGTCTGGCACTAACCCTCAGCTCTATGCTCCCAGCCAGCCTTGTCACAGAACCCCATCCCCTCCCTCCCACCAACACACACTCAAGGCGCACACACACAGGCATGCACAACATCATAAAACTTTTAATTCACCATAATTACTGGTTGGAATTTTTTCATCCTTCTCCCCAATGTTTCTTTTTTTCTGTCTAGGAATTCTCAAGAATCTCCTCTTACTCTGAGATTTTAAAAAAACAAAAAAACAAAAAATGCATTAGAGATGAGAAAGTATGCTAGAAAAAAATGTAGTAGAGTCAGAATAATCAGAGCAGAGATGGAACGGATGGAAGCAGGGCAGAGACAGACAGGAAGAGAGGGATCTCGGGGAGAGACGGTGGCACTGGGCGGGTTGAAAGGCAGCCTGTAGGAGTGTGCTGATGTGTTTCAGAATGCTCATTATAACACATGGCCCGTACATTACCCTGACAATACCCATAATTTATTAACTTGCACACCGGGAACCAGGCCACTTTTCATAAGCACAGTCCTTTGCATGCAGCTCTGACAGGCTGCAAATAAAATATATATAAATAAATACTACTGCCACCCTCTCTCTCTCTCTGGACACACACACAAACTGCGTCCACCACTGCTTTAGCTGCCTGAACACTGACTTTTTTCTTTTTATATATATATATATATATTAAACATAATTACAAACATTTTTCACAATGCATCACGACTGCAAGTGAAATTTGTGTGCACACACAGGTCAGCCAGTTTGTTTTCTCTTTGCCACAGTCACATTGCGATCCCCAAATAAACCTGACACCTCAGAACTACAGTAAGAAGAGTTAAGTCTGTGATCATTTCAGTATAAAATGACATGACCATGCAGGGGAAGTGACTTTGATTATTTCCTTTTAGGGGACAAAACTAGAAGAGACGGGAAAACGGAGTGAGGAAAGAGCATGTTTCATCAGAGCGTTGGAAGGCGGACATTGGGAGCCAGCCAAACATTCAGGGCTGATCTCCAGGTCTAAGAAACAGGGGGGAAAAGTTTCAGCAGTGCAGTCAGCCTTAACTGATGTGTTATATATTGCCTGTCACTTTATTCTGCAGGAATATTGGGGCGTTGCCAAGCTCAAACCTAGAAGGTATAGCAATCCATCACCTGCACTGTTACCGGCGTTGTTGGGTGGGGGTTGAAATCTCATCTCGAAGCTTGTAGCCAATATTCCAGCCACCCAATGTCGTTTATGAAAGGTACCTCTCCAAGGCCGCTATCACGGACGGACCAGTCATCCAGTCATCCGCATGCAACTGCTCCCCGTCCTGCATCACAACACCGTAACGCAAACATCTTCTCTCCTTAAGAGCTTAAACCTCGATTATTACCTGCATATACAAGTGAGAATCATCAATGACTAGTAAATAAATAAATAAGCTGACGTTGTACATTACTTGAATTTTATGCTAGTTCTGCTACTACAATTCAGAGTGAAATATTCTACTTTTTAGATTTATTTGAAGGCTTTGGATCTAAAAACATATCTTTTGGGCACAACACTGGCTGATGTCCATGCGGCAAAAACAAATACCGGTACTATTTCCTGACTGATGTACCGATGAAATGTAATGTCATGCTCACAGTGTAAAATATTTATAATTAAACACTGTCCTCTAGCTCATTAAATGTTCCCTCGGATTAGAACTTTCAGAGTACAACCTTTGTAATATGACAGTCACATTATAAACCATAAAAACATCAGTGCTAAACATATTTTGTCACTTCACTGTCACTGTGACTATATCTCTTTTCAGCATTTTAATGTACTGAACGAACTTTAAATGGAGCAAATTTGCTAAGTTTTTCACAGTTTTGCCGAAAGTTTGTGTTATTTTTACTGCTTAGAACTGTCTCATCATTACAACAGAAATATAAGCTCATTGGGCAGCAGTCAGCAGAATGACAGGAGGATGCATGTAGTGTCTAAGTACAAAGGTCACATATCCACTCTGAGTCAGTACCATTCATTTTCCATGGCACTTTCAGGTGGCCTAAAAGCTGTTGTGACTTGCTAGTTCATCCTATCTGCAAGTGAGAATATCAATTTTACTTAAAAAAGGTGTATGGTTTATGTATTTATTATAAGTCAGTTCAAATGTTTACATTAGCATTGAGATCCAAACCTCAGTGGCCTAAAATACACAAAGCTGACAATGAATTTTCAGCATCATCAACCCTTGCATGGAGGACTTAAAGCCTGATATATTAACAAACTAAGCAGAATCACACTAACTACTTCTTTCCACCTATTTTTCCTCTTAATAGCTCACAACACTAACACACGCAGAGGGTGAAGCCAAGTACACCAGTTGTGATAGCATTCCAATGCTGAGATACAGCTACAATCTTTTAATTCGAAGTCCAGCCTTGCACCAGGCATCCATTCGAGCAAATCAAGCTAAGTGTATTGCGGATGTTTGTGAGTAATGAGGAATTTGGGAGTTTTTTGCTGACTAGGCATGTATGAAGTGGGGGTTGAAGGGGGGGATGTATGATGGTGTGCTTAAGAGCCGTGCCTGAGAGAGGCGGGGTGGTCACAGGGGGGAGATTAGGCTGAGGGGCAGCGAAGGAAAACCAAATCCATCTCCATCTCAGAAACATCCTAAAGCAGATTACTTACTTCAGTGGGAGAGGAAGAGAGGGAGGAAAAAGAGAAAAAGGAGCAGAGGAGCATGAGATGGATGAGGGAGCTGAGGGAGAGAGAGAGCAATTAGCATAGATGCAATTCTGGCACAGTCCTCAGACTTGATATTTGACCTTCTGCAAGAGTCTTGCCAAATATCGCCTGAGAAGTGCAGACGGACCATATGGCAAAGTGCTGCTGAAGGCTGAGTGCAGTGTGACTCCAAGCCTCTGTATGCTAATGGGGGAATGTAATTACAGTGCAGTATTCCTGTAGGATGTATATTTGACCAGCCCTCCATAGGAGCAGGCCTGCAGTGAGTCAGACCAAGCCTCAGCATATTCAGAAAATACACTTTTTTATCAAACGGTCAGGGACGGTGAAATACAATGGGTCCAGTATAACTGGGGCAGCACTGCAGTATGTCACTTTATGAGGAAGTCTTTATATGTTTATGGAAAAAGATACACCTATAGTCAAATGTTTGAAAATGGTAAATCCAACTGCTGATGGCAAAACGCCTGCTAAGCCAGTCACATCACTGACTGAGGCATGATCTAAATTGCAAGATGCTTGAAAATATCAACACCAGCTTTCTGCCTTACGTGAATTTGCGCTTACTAATTTAATGATTCTGATAAATCTATCTTGTATTTACTGGATATTGGTTGTTGACATATGGATACCCTGGATACCCTTTAGGTTTGCCATGCAGGTGTTCAGCATCGAGTTTAATGACATTAGATGTATGACGTTATATCAGTACCCAAAGGTACTATCAACATATCGGATCACTATGAGAAGCCATAATATGTTTTCATCAATATAACAAAGAAATGTCAGAATTAAATTAACCATTAAATGCCATTGTAAGTATTTGTACTGTCAAGATATTACCATTCCTTTAATCTGCACAAGCTGGGGCATGCTGACTGTAAGTACTTAACCTAAACCACAATCATTCATTAGCTTTAACCAATTAGCCTAAAACAGAGCTGAACCTGAAAACCTGAGCTCCAACCATCCTCCCTTACCTTCTCTTTACAACTCCTGAACACGCCAAGGAAGTCACTCCATAAACATGGCAACTCGACATAATCTAGCCAGCAATTATATTTTCCCAAAAATCAGGGAGCGAAGGCATTAACAAAGCCTTGAAGTATCTAGTACCTAGTTAGAACTATTTCACCCTGTGACATAGAATAGAATTTCACACAATGCATCAGTACAGTGAAAAATATCTATCTAGCACTCAGACACCATGCCCCTTCCACTTATCATGTGTGGAAAATCCCTGCCCACACAGACGGCGGCCGAGCCGAGCCTCGTGGGAAGAAAGTGAGGCAGCACCTTGGGTCAGAGGCTGCAGTCGGTAGCTGGGATCACCTACCTGCGGCTGAGTGCAACAGTGCTGGCCTCCATTTCAATTAACTTCAGCCTAAGTATCCTTGTCCAGGTAAAGCAATTTGTTACAAAGCTAACTCTCCTCTGAGAGTGAGCCCTACAAGGGAGACAGTCGAGAAGCTTTTACGGTGCTGCTGAGGCTTCAAGAAAGCAAAACAAAGAGATTCAGCGGCGAGGTCAATTGAGCTCCGAGATGAGAAATCAGAGGAGTGCGAGCAGGCGGAAGGGCAGGCGTTGTAGGATGTGAACGGGGGGGGAGGGAGGATGAGCAGGACACGCGTTTGAGTGTGTAGTTACCTGAGGGATCTCGTATGGAAATCCCCAATTTCTCAGCCAAGTTGCAGCCCTTTGAACAGTGGAAGACGTCAGCAAGCGCGGCGAGAAGCCATGTGGGTGTAACGAAGCGAAGGCTAAGCAAGGCAACATGCTGCCAGTTCTCTGAAATGTTAAATTGAAATGCAAAGTAGGAGCAGGCCTTCTTGTTTTGAGCAGATTTCTCAGCATCTGTGTGGGATCCCTTAAACTCAGAAGGTCTATACGCAGAGCTCTGCATATTTACTGTAAATCAACATAATATTTAGGTTAGGCTTGGAAAATACACACAGCTGAAGTTGAATCTTTAATTGCACTCAAGTAACGGAGACTAGTGCTGATCTAGCTGTGCGTTAAATTCAGCGAGAAACAAAAATCTCAGGTCGGATTTTGAATACGTGCAGCCAGTTTGCACTTTTTAAGTGTAGTGACTTTACTCTATATTGTGCTGCTTATACCTTCATGTTACTCATTATACAGAATGTATGGTGCATGTGTGCATAATGTTTCAAGACATTTTTAGGTGCTTCACAGTTGGACTATTACTAGATGGACTTGAAATTTTTGCAGTTAACTTTTCCCTCATTATTGTCACTGATGTGCCTTTGAGCAAGACCTCTTAACCCAAGCTGCTTTGGTGGAGCTGCTCAGTAGCCAGCAGGTGTGACTGTGGTGTGTTGTTGGGCAGCTTCCAGGTGTGACTGTTTGCAGTTGTGTGGGTTTTCTGTTAAAAAGATGGGCTCTAAGAGACAATATATAGCTCTTCAGATACTTAAGGGCAGTTACAGGTACAAGTCTCTCTGTAAAAACATAAGTAAGTAAAGAAAAAGCATTGTAGTTCGAAACATCCAATCGACAGAGCTTAAAGCTCTATTACATGCAGTGTTAACAGCATGGAGAAACTACAAATTACGATTTTATAACCTGAAGTTTAAGTGAATGTGGTTATGTATTCTGGGAAAACTTTGGATGTATTTGGCAACTGTGGTTCTATGTTTTGCAAACAATTGCTCAGACAAAACCTTCTGGTTTTTCTGCAGCTCTAATGCATGCCTTTGACTGGCTACAGTGGCAGCCCAGGCTCATGGGTATATGCTAGTATTTCGCATCATCAGTCAAGCCAAACTTATATAGACATGATTTCTCATAAACAAAGCTGAAATAGTTGTGAATGCCTCTATAGTTTTAACTTGTTCAAGACCCAAGAGAAACATAAACCTCGTAAGGAATGCGAAGTTATCCAGGAGATGAAATGAGTAACAGCAGTGGAAAGCAGTCAAAACTTCTGCTACAGAAAGTAAAAACATTGGTCTTTTGTTGAACTGAACATATACAGCTGATGACAAGGGTCACAAGTAGCAACAGACATTGCTTCAGTTTAAAGCAGGAATTATGTTAAACATTGGCTGAGCTGTTGCTTTTATATTCGATAGACGACATGAATCAACCGAATGATTTGTTTGACCAGCAGACCTGCACAATGTGTGGCTGACACTTTGGATGTCTGCACATGGGCTCCCCGTTTAGTCTCTTATTCATAACACCCACATTTATGTTTATTTTTGGAGAAGCATACTTCCAGTTTAAGGGGTCACAAGTCAAAAAGGTCGGAAGTCACTCTGATATGTATTTATAGTGGAAAACCCAAGGCTGTACAGGAAGTTTTAATTTGGTTTTATTGAATTTATCTGAGATACATACAAAAGAAGACCGTAAAAGGATTAATTTTATCTAGTTAGATTTAGAAATCTAATATTCCAAATGAAACAACCTAAAATGAGAAATTAGGCTTTTGCTAAACTGGAACTGGAATAGGCTTTAGTTCAACTGGAAGATAAACAAGAGAGATAGCGTTAGGAGAAAGTTAGTGGGCAAATGTAATATGCTAAAGGCAGCATTTAAGACAGAACTAATCCAAGCAGACCCCCCCCCTCCTCCGCTTTAGTCATTCCACCTCCACACTGATCAGACAGGGAAACCGGTCACAGTTTCGTCAAAACGCAGCATGCACTCTGAGCAGATTGAAATCATTTCTCTACTCAACAGTGCGAACAGACAAAACAGATCTTTTTAGGAGTGACAACAAACTGAGAACAGCTCAAAGGTTTATCAGTTGTGGAGGACAAAGAGGCTCTCTGCTCAGGAATGAAAATATCCACCTGATGTCATCAACCCGTGCATCATAAATCCTATCCTTTGCCTCAGGGCCACAGACTGACTTCACGCCTCTGTGACACACACTAACCCCAGGGCTTCTATCAGAAAAAAAAAAACCTTGAAATATCTTTCTGGGCATGGTGTCAGATGCTTGCCATGAAATATTCATAATCTGAGAGCAGAGCCACAATAGAGGTGGTGGCAGCGTGCGAGGATTTGACTTGCAGAAACTGAGACGCTTAAACCACGTTGACCGATTTCTCCCATCAGTTGTCACTCACAAATTGACTTTCACATTAGTTTTCCTGGATGAATGGCACAAAGCCATCTGTCATTTAAGCCTTTTAACCTACAGATATATACTCACGAGTGCATCTGCAGAACTGCAACTCTGTGGCCCTGAATATTACATTTAATCTATTTTGCCAACTACAATGAGGTTAACATAGATTGGATACAGAGTTTTGTTTTTCTTTTGCCACTCAATATTGTAACCTGTATTAAAGAACTTTGCAATTCAAACAGTTAAAGGGCTATTCTGATGTTTTTCTTTGCTTGAATTCATCACCCATAAAGTCTGAGATATACCTGTGATTTACGTGGTAAAATAACAACTGTGTGGACCCGCAATGCAAGAAACAACCAAATTCGCACAATTCTATTCATGCCATCTACCTTTACCTATTGTTTGTTTCCTCATCTGATTTTCTGCCCACCTTGCTCGGAAAAATGTGAATTGTTTTTGACAGCTGACCCTCACACTGTGATAAGCAGAGACACTTGCACACACAAGACTTTCAGAGTTCCTGTTTATAACTCCATTACCACGCTCCGATAAGGTCACTTTAACAAACGCAGACCAGAAGTTCTACTGTGATGGAATACCTCTTTCAAACAACACTTCAAAGTCTCCGCAAGCAATGGAAAATAGTTTCTTGGAAGGCAAGAAGTTAATCCAAAAATTTAGAAAACTTTCAACAGTAATGGGAAATATGTAAGAGTTGTAAATACCAAGTGTTTTAGCACTTCAATTTCTGGAACTAGTAAGGTTTACTTTCAGGCCATTTGTGTTGAAAGTTAAAGAGATTTTGTTGGGTAAATATGCAAAGAAACTAGTAAAATCATAGGCAGATTATTTTCGCACAGATTAAACTACACTATATAGACAAAAGTATTGGGATGGAGCTGTTTTTCAGGGGCTGGGTTTGGTCTCTCACTTCCAGTGAAGGGGAATCTTAATGCTTCAGCATACCAAGACATTTTGGACAATGCTATGACTCCAACTTTGTGGCAACAGTTTTTCTATTCCAGCGTGACAGTGCACAAAGCAAAGTGCATAAAGACTTGGTTGGATGCGGATGATGGATCATCTCAGGCAATGAGAAGCATTCAGTCAACCAGACATACAGTAGGTAACAAGTGCTATGGGCAGTGAGGAGAATTTTGAGGTCTGACTTGAAGAAAATCAGTAGGAGAACTGTAAGTTAGTGGTCTGTCAAAGAGATTGAGTGAGAGAGTCAGAGAGGCAGACATAGAGATAAAGGAACAAACAGAGGTGTACACTAAAATACAAATCATCATATGCAGAGCACATGCTTGAATTTGGAATAATAGATTATTATTATTTTATTTATTTATTATATTATGAATTAGTGGTGACTTGTTGCTTCCTTAGAAATCAATTCCACTCTACTTAATCACACATACTTGAACATGATTGTGAAGTCATAAGTTGATTAAGCTTGAACAATCTTGACAATTCTGTGTTTTATATTAAGCCTGTGTTTTTAAGTTAAATTAAAATGAAATGCTCAGGTCCAACATACAGTACCAGGTATTGTGTTTACCAATGACCAAAAGTATGGAGACGGAATGGCGGATGTCTATAGGGAAAATACTCCCTCAGCATGCTGGCTCACACTTTTTATACCAACGTCGATTCGGCTGCCTTCACTGCCAGCTCAGAGGCTGAACAACAACACCTCCCCAGTCCATGTTTATATGCTTCATACAGACCAGCAAGGCAGAATAACAGTTCCCACCTTAAGCAGGACTGCTTAAACATCCATTTTATTAGATCCATACTCTAACACCAAGATCCAAAGGTGTGTTTACAGCATCAAAGTGGACAACAATGAGCTCAACTAACTTTCCAACCAACTTAGCAGTACTACTCAAACAAAGTCAAAAGATTTATTTTAGTGAAATTAGTTTAAATGTTTTTGTTTTTAGGTTTTTGAGCAGTAATAACTGGCTGCCGATACGTCATCACACGCGCTCTTTAAAGGCTCCACCGTTTAAATGGAAAGTCACTGTGAAATAGTCAAATGATATTTTTATTGTTTGACATGAGGGAATGCTATGTGGCCCTAAAACCATTATCAATTTCATTAATGAATAAAGGAGCATACAACTGTTGGCATCCCAGGTGGAATCTGAAATTGAACAGTATTAGTAGCGACGTAATAATCATAGCTCACAAATGGAAACAAATTGTCATGTGACTATATTGTTTGAAGAGCATCATGCTGATCCTGGATGGAAATGAGTCATCATCAGCATTATGCAATATATTCCTGTGTAGTTTACATTATAGATAATTGCTTTTAAGGACGAAGTAAAACTATAGCTGATACCTAATAACATGTATGACACAGCTACAAAGAAAGCTTGCTTAAAGAACTACTGGTGTCGGATTGTTGTTATTAGATCCAAATCTCACAATATGTGCAAAAGACACAGTAAGTCAAGATCCCATAAATTTTTATGGAGAACAAAAAACACCATGCTGCAATGCTCTGCGCTCACTGCAGTCCTGTGATGCAAAATGGTAGACTTTTTTCTCACACTTTTTCATACCGCCTCTCGGTAATGACGAGATACCTTTTAACTTCTCAGCCAGAGTCAGCATCAATAATTTATTCTCATCTGTTTAAAATTTAAAGTGCCACACATTAACGTCCTGCCGCACCTGCTCTTTCACGCTGTCCACCCTCCACTGGGCTGCTTTCTACCCCCATCACTCGCTCTCTCTCTCTCTCTCTCTCTCTTTACCCCCACCACCACCACCACCATAATAAAGACAATGACAATGAGTTCTCTTTCACCACTGAACCAGCGATGTTAAATCAAACAGGGGCAGAGGAGGCGGCAGACCACATAATGTAAGGGCATCGTCCAGACGCGTCCGATTACGCTTTGGCCTTAATTGGTGGCAGTGGCAAAAACGATGAATTCTTTAACAGTGCCGTGCGGTTGTGCCTTTCTGAGCACGGCAAAAGGCCTAAGGAGGACAGCTACTCGGCGCAAATCGAAGCTGACAGAAAATCCACACGGCACGACCAATCTAGGGGAAAAAGGGCATGACAATGAATAAAGGGCCCCATGCTCTTAAGTAGCTGAGGGCAGCTTGCAGGGAAGATGTGTATAATTAAGCGGTCTGCATCGTGGTTCAGATGGCAAAATCCTATTGTCTTGACAGGAGCTTAAGGTTGCCCTTTAGGTTGAAACACGCGGCGGCATACGGCCCCATATTTCTTTTCGTTTTCACACTCCCCCAGACCTCAGCGACCAAATTAATCTGCAGTTTTAAAGCTTGAATAAATCCAGTAAGTTAGAGATCTGCAGATCTAAAGGCCGTCTGCCCCTCAGGCTTTCCCTTCCTCGTTTTTTTTTTTTTTTTCTTACACCCACCCCCCCCTTTTGCCCATGGAGATTGGCTGGCAGCACTCAGTGTTATCTCCAGGGAGGCAAAGGTTGGGGGGAGGTGGTGAAGGCCACAGATTTGTCCTTATCTATTCTGAGCACACCTAAAACAAATTAGACCTGGCTGCCGTTGCTTATTTGGCTCCCGTGCTCTCATTAAGAGGCTGAATCCAAGCTATTTTCCTCAAGGTCCTGCTTCCTACCATTTTGGGCCTTGTCTTTTATCACAATAGCAAAGGTTTCTAGGCAGCCATACCACCTTTTCATCTTTCCCATTTCATGTCGTCATATCAACACCGCACAAAGAACCGAAGGACAGAGGGAAAGAAAAAACATCTCCTTACTCTTGGATGCTGTTTCCTGCTAAGGACTTGACAGACTTTGACATTTGTTAATTGAAAAGAGGAATCTGTTCAATTGGATTTTTGTTTTTTACCTTTTCATGTTTTTTCTACACTGTGTTATACTACTAACCAAGTAGGAGTCTGTCTGGATGCTGTTCTTTTAGGAACTGAGCTCCATCTTTGCAGTATGAGAACATAAAATAGAGCTGTGCTGTTTAAGTCGGTTTGTTCCTTTCAGTGTTGTTAACAACCAATTGAGCTAGCATTTAAAAAAGTATGGTTCTGAAGATGCTGTGTTTCTAACATATTATACATTCAAGGCGGATGTTGTTTTAGATACCTGAAGTACATGAAGTTAAGTCTGCTGTCATTCACAAGAAAAACCTTGCTAGAAACAAAGTTATGCGCGTACAACTCATACGTTGTTGTTTGGATGTAAAGTTGAAGTGCAGAAGTCTTCCTCACTTCACTGGTCAGACTTTTACCACAGAAAACTAATGTTTTTGTTGAAATGATTAAATGACTTGTCTGACTGTACAACATAGTGGCTTTGCAACAAACATTGTACTGTACTCAACTTCTGAAAGGTCTTTTATAAATTTATAGATACAATATATTATTAGCTATGAAGTCTTCATTACTCTATTGCAAGTAATATTGTTTATGTATGAAGACTACTATTAACAGTAGAGCTCTACTTGTCTCAGTCAGTCATGTTTGAAGTATCTACTGTCAATAACAAAAATCACACTCACTGTTACACTGTTACTGCTAAACTCTGAAGTATTGGAACTGTGTAAGATTTCTCACTGAAAGATTATCATTAAGTCCTAGTGACAAATTCAGAGAATATTTGAAAAGTTAGTTGTTGGATAAACAGGTCACACTAAAAACTATTTATGAAGGCCCACCATACGTTAGCTTGACTAACAAAGAATGAAACATGATATAAAATTTCCCAGATAAATTGAATTCAAATTCAAAAGAACTTGTATTATAAAAAAAGTAACCTCACTGTGGTGCTACGAGCAACATGGTTTACTTTCAAAGATTAATTATATTACTTTAAAGCAGAATGCTACCACTAAGCCACTTGCTGGATGCTAAATACCAAACACCAATCGTTCCCAACGCAGGGGTCCCTAGATACAATTGAAGGCTCGCATGATTATTAACACAAATTTTCTCCCTGTTCCCTAAAGTTTGCATCCTTGGTGTGAAACCATCACCACTTCAGGCATATAAAAATCCTTCAAATGACACAATCTGAGACCACCAAGGCCACAACCTGTGATGAGTAGTCAGAACTAGACACTGCAGCATTTTAAGGGGCCACGAGCCAAAAACATTTTAGAAAAATGATGTGAACATATGGACGCTCTCACATGTGTATTTTAGTGCCACATGAGCAGCACAAGCAATCATACCTTGTACAAAATTTAGGAAAAAGCTAAGGCCCTTTTCATGAGCCTCTCTGCAGAAATAAAAGTGAAGTTGAGATAAGAAGATGACGTAAACGGAGGTGAAAACACAGCCTGCCCACATACGAGCATTATTGCATTTGAAAGTTAATGAATGACCTTTGAGCCATAGGAGCTCAAACTACGCGAAGGTAACTGCTCGGGAAATGTTAGGTTAGATGAGATTCCTTTGCCAGACTAATCCATCCTGGAGCCTGAGAGCAGCACCGAGACAGAGCGAGAGAGAGAGCAGAATCTGCTGCAGAACAGCACAGCAGTGACACAGGGCAATTCTCTAGGGCCTTGCATTAGCGCGCTAAATTAAAGGGGGTATTAGATTAAATTGGCTCTCCGATTTCAGGGGTGTGAGTAAAATTCTGATTTGCATTTTCCACCGCTGCTTAAGATATAATTAGTTCAGGGTGATTCCCATGTGGAAAACACTGACAGCCAAATCTAACTGGCTGCCAGTAGCTTATCGTCTCTTCCAAGGCAAAAGGTGTACTCAGCTCGGGTTTGGTGTGCACGTTGGTTTGTTTGTCTGTATGTGGTGAGAATGCGGATGCAGGCGTGTTTGTGTGGATCTTTGTGCGCGTGTGTGTCAGAGAGAAAGCAGGATAGATGCATGCGTGTTACTGTTCACGTGTGAATTTGCACACATGGGCTGTAAATCCTCCTCCTAAACTCACTACAGCACTTGATTTGTCACACTTCTCAATCAGCCCTCACTGAACTGCGAGCGGCTATTAGCACCATCTGGGGAAAAAAAAAAAGCCCTTCCTGTTAATGCATGCATGAAAGTTTGTCGAAGCAAGAGCACAACTTCACACCTCTAAGATGCCTTTAAACTCCAACCCATTTCCGCAGCAGGAGGTGCACCTGTAATTACAGATGCAGAGTCAAAAATAACAATTACTGCTGGAGAGGTCCATAATATGAATTACTGAACTCAGTGAAGGAGCTTTTTAAAAGCAAGTGTGGATTTGTTTGGGGGGGTTTCACACCCTTAGTAATTCTAACCGTCTTTTGCAAATGGATGTTTTCCAAAAGAGCGTCTACCCATGCATTATGAATGTGAAGCATGCTTCCTGGACACCTGTTTGGGACACCTGTTAGTACATGACATATGGAGTCGACATCAAATGAGCTTCCGATTGCAACTTAGGGGGTTTAAACATCCAACCTAAAACCAATCAGTGACCCCGTTATTCCAACTCTAGTTTTAGTTTTTACACTTTATGAAAAGTCTATATTCTGTATATTCTGTATCAGCCAACACTCAGTTTAAGATACTGTACAACATGCTAAATAAAATATTCAGTCCCATAACACAATGGTTTTTGGCTGCACCAAAATAATCTGTAAATAAGCACTTTCTTATTAAGTCTCTTTTTTTTCACCTTAATTTGAGTCATAAAAGTCTCATTTTCTAAAACAGTAGAAATAGTAAACAAAAATAGTAAACATTTCCTCCTTTCCCTCCCAATGTAAATCACCTTACTTTAGGCAGTTTCTAAGATCAAGTTTAACTTTTCTTGATGCTAGCACACCGACCATTCTTTGTTTTCTAAAGATACAGACTCTATTTTCTGGAAAAGTTAATTTTTTACTGAGAACGGTTTGCAACGATTTAACTGCAATGACATTTCTTTTTTAGTTTCACTGTTTTTTTTTAAAATAAAATACATATATTTTTTAGAACTTTTCAATATGAAGATAGTTTTTTCTCTGTAGATTTGAACAGTGCTTGTCTGTACAACTTGTGTTTGTACAAGGTGTTAAGGAGGTTAGGAAAAGGCATCATGTAGTCTGTCAGTTTCAGCTGAATTTCAAAGATTTTGATGGTGGGGACTGCTTGTCAACACTACTTGTTCAAGAACAAGCATCCATGTTCGAGTTCATCTCAATCTACTTTGAGTGCTTCCATAATTTCACTGAAAAGGAGCAGGCACAGTCACGTGGAACATTTACATTATGAAACATAGCAAAAATACACCTAGACAAATAAATAGTATTATCTGAAATAAAGAGTGAAAAAAGCAATCATAGATTTAGGCAACAAACAGACAAACTGATGGCACAAATTCATGACAAACAAAGGAATCCATATATGCTGTTTTCCATTAGTAGATTAAGTAATTTTTTATAATTAACCTCTTTTTCCTCTCTGTGTAGTGACTTAATTAATAAGCAAATGATCTGGCCCTCAGGTTGCACTTATTGGTGACTCATCCATACAGTCTCATGTAAAGTCACTGAGCAAGTTCAAACTCTGACTGTAAAGAGAATCATATTAGCAAGCTAACACTCACATTCTGGCTTTACCTTTAATCACCAAACGTCAGCTGCTAAATAAATCAATTAAAATGAACCTTTAAATACAACACTGCCCTCTGATCTCTGATTGTGCACTGATCAGGCCTCTTGCTTCTTGTCACTTAAGCCAGTGCTTAGTGTTTTTCTCTTTCCTAAGTGACAGTGTTTTTCTTCTGCCTCTGCACCCCTCTTGATATGTTTCATGACCCAGATTGATCCATAATTGACTTTAATGACATGAATATAACCTGATTTCATATCAACCCTGATGTATATGCATTAATCAATTCATACAGGATCACTGGGAGAGGATGAGTCTGTGCTTCACTCCCCTCCCCACACAAAACTTCTGGGATGTTTTGAGAAACGCCATCACCAGCACAGCCATCGCTCTCGCCATCTCTTGGTGGTCGGAGGCTGAGGCTTTGTGGGATATTGATTCTCCCCATCCAGAGACGGTTTCCATAATTGGTTAAAATGACTGGGTGCAGAGAGGGATGGCTCTCTGCTGAAAACCATTTCCCAGCCCTGCTTGGAGCTGAGCCAAGCTTGGGGTTGTTCGGATGCGTTCCAGCCCCAGCCTGACTGGCAGCAATTAGGGGTGTCTGAGCCAAGCTCAGCTTGCGCTCCACACAAACACCCCTAATTACTGCCAATTAGGCTAGGCGGGTAGGCAGATTTGAGAAGCCGGGGGGATGTTCAGGCATGGGTGGGCATGGAAACAATTTTCAAGGGCTTAGAACGTGACTGGATGAAAAGGTTAATGCTTTGGAGTGCAAGGGGATAATAACAAAAGAAGGGGAAGCAGAGCCCCAGTTCTCACCTCCAGCGACGAGCCTGGCTTCTTCTTCAGCTCCTCGCATTTCCTAAATTTGCAGATCTGGTGGCCCGTTTTGCGGTTCCGACAACTGCTGCAGACACCACAGTTGATTAGCCGCCTGCAGGGTGCACAGACCCCACACCTTTTCCTTTTCTTCTTCGCTGGGTTTCCACTGGATACTGAGGAATTATTCTGTGGGCAGTCTGCCAGATTGGCAATTTGAAACGCACTGTCTGTAACGGCTGCTGAGGCTGCGGGGGAGTGAAGGGCTGTCATGACGATGACCCCGGGAGGTAATGAGATGCCCCCTAAAGCCGGGATAGCGGAAAAAGTTCCAACGCGTTCTGGGAGATTCATTATCTCTGCTTCAGCAGCGCCGCATTTCAGCTTGTTCATGCATTCTCCTGCTAAAGGTCTGCAGTGTTCGGGGGATAAGGTAGAGAGGAAATTATTATTTGCCATTTGCAGCGTCTCTGGCGGCACGCCAGGCTTCCCCGGCCTCTGGGAGTCATTTCTATGCATGCTGGTCCTATTAGGGTTTATTGCCGCTGATTTCCTTCCCCAGAGCATGGCGTTATCGCAGTTCCAAGGGGACATGCCAATTCTAGCACTGGGAAAAATGGGTGTTGTGATGCGGGCAATCTTAGCAGTCTGTGGAAAGGCCCCATTGGTTTTATAAAAGTTTGCAAAAGACCTGTACCTTTCCATTTCTGCATTATAATCCAAAAGCTGGCTTAATCCACCATCCTGAAGATTATCCTTTTGTAAGAGAGACACATCTGCGTTCTGTCCGTTTTCAATGCAAAGCGCATTGTTTATGTTAGACATGGCGGAGGAATGGCTGTCAACGTTTCAGGGAAGAGAGCGAGGTTACAGTGGCCTTTGTTGTTCTGCAGCTGGTTACGAACAGCGCGTTACCATCCTGGTTTATCTTCCCCAGTGCTGAAAGCAAACAAAAACAAAAACAAAAACAAAAAAAAACAACAGTTACACATAAAAGAGGCAAATGTTTTCATTCTAATCAGATTTCATTTCTGCTCTTCAACTTTTTTTTTTTTCTGTGAGGACAACAGCTGAACATTTGAAGAATATTCGGGCACATTGTTTACGCCCTGCGTTTTATAATGCAACTATCACAAACAGTCAGAACTCATCTTCATCCCATGACAATAGCATGATAGCTGTGACAGACTGTCGTGTCATTATTATAATGGGGAACAGAATTAGCATCCTCTACAAAAAAAACAGCCACACTTTCAACACTGTTTAGACGTCTTGTCAAAATATTCTTATAATAGTCTTTTTTTTTTAAAGAACTTCCAATCAGCTACTTCACAAAACGAATAAATACATTTTAATCCACAAGGTTACATTTCATCAAAACATCGAAATGTAAGACTCAGTCTAAAATATCACTATTTTGAAAAGTTAGAGATTCTCACCAGAATTCAGATTATGACAGCGGACAGTCACAAACACATTTATTTATTTTTGTTTTTTGTTAACTTTGGGCTTGCTACAAAAGCTCTTGAAAATAATCTGCTTTGGGTGCCAGGAGCAACATATTTAGAAATACTCAAATTTTTCATTTTGTCCAAAGAGTGGAGGTGGTCCATTCATGTAAACACGACCCTGTCCAGCCCTCTAAGAGCACCTGGTGTCCATTCATGGCCAGCTCTGTTACGCTATTACATTTATACAATAACAGCAGAGACAGCCACTGGTCCATTTACATCCAGATCATGAACCAGACCAACTACAGTGTCAGCCACCTCAGTGAGTGTGTGTGTTTGTGTATAGGTGTATGTATGTATATGTGTGTGTGAGGTGTGTGTGTGTGTGTGTGGGGGGGGTGGCTCCATTTCCTCTCTCCCTCTCTCCCTCTCTCTCTCTCTCTCCACCAGCCTGTCTGGATTTGGTTTCCACAGATAAAAGCCCATTAGACACATCTCCCCCTACTTCCATTACCTTTTTCTGGGCTTTCTCTCTTAATTGCCAAAGCTGATCCATTGCTGGAACACTAAAGCATTTCAAATCACTTCCATGGTGCTACCCAGCAGCTGTCTTGAAAAAAAAAAAAAATAAAGAATTATAAATATGCGCGCATGGAACTGGAGACATCGCACTAGGTGGCATTATTAAAACCCTCTGAATACTGGAGTGCATCCCACCTCTAAACATGTCCTAAATATTTCACTTTACCTAAAAAGTATCAAATGACTCAGGCAGTACATTCTCAGTGTTGTTGTTATTATTCCTACAAGCAGTCTTTTAAGTTTCAAGGCATTTTCTTACAATATCCAGCATTATTATTTCTAAACTACTATTATTCTCTAACTGTGATGACACAAACGTGAAACCATGAGTCCTATCCACCATCCAATCCAGAGCTGTAGCTTCAATGTCGATGTGGCATCCAGAACAACCCGCAGCCACCAGTAAACAAAACCTCCTTGGCTTAATGATCAGCCCTCCTCGGGGTCATTATTACTTAATCAATTCACCCCTGGAGCGAAATACGCAGCCCAAAGGCAATCAAGTCACGGGCATTGATTTTCAGCCTGTAAACAAAGTTTAGAGAGACAGAAATGTTCAATACTTGGGAGCTGGAGAGACAGAGAGAGAGAGAGAGAGGGGGAGGAAAGAGTGGAGAGAGTGCGAGAAGGAGACCGAAGAAAGAAAAGTAAATAAATAAATAAATAAATTAAAACAAGCCACGTCCGATTACGAACCGATGTGCCGCTGCTGCACAACGATGCCATTAATAACACTCAGTCTGGTCTGTCTTAGACATTCAGATCAAAGGTCATGCATAGATAATCCGGAGAGGGGAGCGCGGTGCAATAGTGCAAATGAAATCCTATAAACATTAATCTGGCGTTGCCCGGCTCACTTGGCAGCCACACGGACACAAATCGGGACAGGAAAAAGGTGGATAAAACGCATGCAACCGGACGGCAAAATATGGACGAACACACACACACACAGAGAGAAACACACACACACACACACACGCGAAGAGAGGGGGAGAGAGTGAGCATCACCTACCAGGTTCCTGTTGAGAAGAGCTCCCAAGATGCTACCAGCCTGCGACCGTGTAGCGGCACATTACTGCGAAGCGATACGTGGGGAGAAAATAATGCAAAGATGCGAGAAGACGCACAGACATAAGCTGCCGGAGGAGAGCGGAGCGAGTGTGTGTGTGTGTGTGTGTGTGTGTGTGTGTGTGTGTGCTCAGAGCGCTCAAAACAAAAGGACCATTTTTATCGACTTTCTGGTCACGTTAGAAAAAAGGTCGGAAAGTGCATAAATAAGCCAAAAGGTGTCTTGGATTTAAAAGAAAAAAGAGGGGGAGAAATCGCAGAGGGGGTGAGGTGTTTCCTCCTCTCCTCCTGATCCGGGGCTTGTATTGTGTGTCTGCCTGGTCTCTGCTCAGTCCGTGTCTCCTGTCGCTGTGTGTGGCTGATTGGTGCTGAGGTGAGGAAGCAGGGATGTGGACACCTACTGATCATTGGCTGGAAATTACTATAGAAACACACGGGAGGTGGGAGGGATGGATGGCTCAGGGCGCCCTACAGGGAAGAAAAATATCCGCTGGAAATATGTGCGTCTTGCAACCTTTTTTTTCCTCTTCTCTCTCTCTCTTTCTCTCTCTCTCTCTCTCTTTCATAAAATGTTTTTAATGCATTTCTTTCATGACGAGGCAGAAGAGGAGGAGGAGGAGGAGAATGAGGAGGAGGAGGAAGGGTTGTCATTTGCCAGATACGTCTTTTAATAAGGATTGGGGAAACTTGTCAAATTAATTTGAATGGAGCTGAGCTGTGATTAAGATAAAATGCCTCCGCCGGGTTGTCCCCCCCCTCCCCTCCCTCCCCCCTTCTCCCTCTCCGTCCAGCGACAGCCATAATTACTAAGACCTCCGGGATTCATCACCATTGGAAATCCCGCCTGCTGGTGATCCCATCCAACCTGATCTCACGTGAAATGACCACGACCTCATACGGGCTGACAACACGGGCGCGCATGGCGCATTTGTGAGCCTCCGTGACTGACACGTTCATTCATGTTGAAGCCCAAACGCTTTGAGTTAAAATAATTATGACTCCAGTCGGCGTCCCGGATTATTTTTCCCCCCTCATATCAGCGTTTATCTATGAGCCTCAGGGTGTACTAAACATGAAACCATAACCTCTGAAACTTCACACTGAGGCAAATTAGGTTACTCATTAATTAATCTTACAAAAACAAGTTTTAGCAGCTCTGCACCTCTTTTTTAAAGAGAAATATCCAATGTCGATAGGCTGTGGTGTTACTTTACATACTTTTACCACAAAATGATGCGGTAAAACACGAGATAAAATGTGCATTAAGGTCATTATAACCCATTCAGGAGTCCAGTCATTTAGCCATACATTCTCACTTATAAGCCATAAGAAGCAATTTGTGTGTAGCCTGGTTGTGAAAACTCCCACCAATCCTTTCTGTTTGGTTAAAAACACAGTTATAAATGTTGGCAATCCATGCTCAGGGGTTTCTCACTTTCTATTAAGCTGCAATTATACATGTTAATAAGCCATAATTAACCTAATTCAATCCATCAAGTCTGGTTTTAAGTGTTAATAAGTTAAATGGATTTTGGTTCAGATGTTCTGCAGCCCTTTTGTAAAAATACATGATCAGAAAAGTTATTCATGGTTTATAACTCATCAGTAAAGCATAGGGAACCAGTTTATTGACCATTAATAGAGTTGAATATTATTATTATTATTATTAATGGAACTGCAACTTTCAGTCAGAAAATGGCTGTCTGAGTGAGGTCCATTACAAGTTCTCCCAGATGAAAATGAGGTCTAAACTAAAGAAGAGCAAGAAAACCAGCAAATATTCACGAATGAGGCCAGAACAGAAGCTAGAACCCCTGACGGTTTTGGTTTAGTACTATTGTTTAAAAACCAACCACACCTGTGACTGATTATCTGTTAAACGACTAATCAGTGGATCATTTATTCTGTTCATTTCCACATGACACATCACGTCACAGAGGAATAAAAATCCCTGCATTGTTTCTTCTTCCGACGGGTTTAGGTGTGAACAAACAAACTGACAGCCACGCTGACACATTTCCAAGTCGTGCAGCCCCTTCAGGTGAGCTGTGTGACACGGGCCTATAGGCTGCTAAAGGCTACACTTTAATGAATTTATTGAGAGCTGGCAATAGATGGGACAGAGAAGAAGCAACGACTTCTATGCTACACATGTTTTTTTGAAAATATTTGCTTAGACCTGATTGTGTTTGGAAGTGACAAATGGTTCATTTCTTTTGTTTATTTGCATTTATTAAGTATAAAACAGGGCGGCACTCTGGTGCAGTGGTTAGCGCTGTCGCCTCATAGCAAGAGGGTTCCAGGTTCGAGTCCCGGGCTGGGCCCTTCTATGTGGGGTTTGCATGTTCTCCCTGTGCCTGTGTGGGTTTTCTCTGGGTTCTTTGGCTTCCTCCCACAATACCAAAAAAACATGCACATTAGGTTAATTGGCTACATTGCCCCTAGGTGAGAGTGTGTGGTTGTCTGTCTTTGTGTGTTGGCGTTGCAATTGACTGGTGACCAGTACCCCATCTCTTGCCCGTAGTCAGCTGGGATAGGCTCCAGCCCCCCTGTGACCCTGACGGATAAGCGGTATAGAAAATGGATGGATGGAAGTATAAAATATCCATGCACAGAAATAGTGAGGAGGAGTATGTCAGTATGGAGAAGTTTTGGCTGCACTTTCTCTGTTGTTCTTTGGCGACTGCATTTCCAATAAAGCAGTTGCTAAATAAAAAAATCACACGAGGCCTCACAAGACACAAAACACCCGCACAGTCCCACAAATGATGACATCTATTGTCTGTCTGTACGTCCTGGCTGAGGGTCCCCTCATCTGTGGGGCTCTTGGAAAGACTTCGAGGGGGTCCAGCAGAGCAGCAGGGGTGTGTGTGATCAAAGTAGTAAGCATGTTGACAGGGGTAGGTGTTTAAGTAATAGGTGAGTTGGGTTTGGGTTTGGTAAAGATCAGGATGAGCAGGCAGCACCGCTGTCACTCTATGGACTGCAGTTACTCCTGTCTTTGACTACAGCATTTTTCATACACCACTTGATCATGATCAGTCTATCAGTACCTGTTAACTCATTCAGATTGTTACTGACTCCTTCAGGATTTGGGGCTGATCTTAACACTTCAGATCAGATGGATTTTCAGATGCAGACGTGAAACGAGAGCCAATGATAGAGAGCATCTTATTTCATTTATGTACAGTCTGTTAGTTCATTTATGTACAGTCTGTTAGTCATTCTCGGCAGACACTCACTTCAAATCTGCACAAAATGCTTCCATCAGCTCATCTGTGGATGAAACATCTACTGCAGTGGTGCCCAATAAGTTGGTCGCGATCGACGTAGGTAGTGTAGGTAGATCGCGTGACATTTTTAAAAAAATATATATACAGGTGTTAGCCTATCATCCATCCTCACTAAGGCATTTGCCCTTTGATTGACATACAGTGCAGCCAGTCTGAGATCTCATCTTTTCTAATGGGGGTCACTGCGGATGCGCGGCTAAAACGCACAAGCTACTGTAAAACTACGAACTAATTACCAAGTTATCGACTTCCAGTTTATTTCTACTAAAGAAAGGGTCTAAAAATGAGTGGGGGGAGCTGGACCACGTAAGAAACCAAAAACTTACCACTTTCATGGGGAACGGGAGGAGGACTTTTTGGTTTCACAATGTCATATTTGAAATGCTTTTGTCTGATTTGCCAATCTGCCATTGCTGTTCCGAAGAAACGAAATGTGGAGCGTCACTTTCAGACTGTTTCAGTATATATATAGATATATTTAACATTTTTGCTGTAGATCATCTTGACTTTGTGTGGGCACCCTTGATCTACCGTAGTCAGTCGTTACCTTGGACTTTTCCACCTTTCCGGCTCAGGAACTCTTAATATGGAGGGCGTGTCTGTTTTTCTTGGTCTTTGGTTTGTCCAGTTGATATGAGTGGTTTCCTCCTACCTATTGCCTCTCTGACACTCTGAATAAAAGCACACGTGCATTTGACACTACAAAAAGTACATTTGACAGTTTCTGAATAAATTTGTCTTGGCTTTTACCCCAAAGTAATGATGAATCAGAACTTTTGTTCTTACACAGGATTGACAGCTACAGTTTAAAAAAAAGAAGAAAAGGAAAAGAAAGGAAAAGGCAAAAGGAACCATCCTCGAAGCGTTATTTTCTTCAGTATCAGACCCTGTGCATCTGAGTGTGTGGAAGCTCTTCTGTCTGAAAATCATTTTATCTTCCGGGCGGTAATAGCCCCCAGGGGAAATCTGCCTAGGTGGTCCTAACCTCTGTCTGCAGAGCCACAGCAGTATGTGAGTCTCTAGCAGTGGGAGGCATGAACCCTCATGGCAGGTCTTTGTTCCTGTCTGCGTGCTCCGGCGTCGCTCCCCATGCGTCTACTCCTCCCCCTGTTTCCCTGGGCTTTCAACTGAACTCAGAGGAGTAATTAATAACCATGACCCTAGATTTAAACGTAGGCCGCATTTAGTCGATGGAAATAGAATCACGGAGGAGTGAAGTCATAAGACATGGGTGTTTGAGGGGTGATGGCGTGAATCCGTTGATTCATTTGTCTCAATTTGATCCGAGCGCTGTGCTTGCATCTGTCAGGAAAAAGACAGTTAAAAAGATGCAAGGAACACTGATGCATCCAGTCTGCTTTTCTCTTCCTGAAAGTCCACAGTCATCAACCCATCTGACCAAAAGAATAATTTAAGTAGGAAAATATTAAGCTTCAGTGCACAAGGTGAAACGGTGAGATTTGCTGGCTTCTCGATATCCCCATCTGTTATCTCAAGAATACTGAACAAATTTTCATGTTGGAAAGTGTTAGAAAAGGCAGCAGACACTTACAAGAGGTATGGATCTTTGTATGCAAGCCAAGGAAATCACAACAGAGTCACAGCTGTTTCTCAGTGGAATTATGAAAGAAAAAAAAATCTGACCAGGAAATGGGAGGAGCACAACCACATCTCCTGGAGGTGTTTCTGATGGGCTCACACAGACTGTTGTGGTAAACAGCATTCCTCTGAGGCCTTTAAAGCATGAAGAGAAAGACACAGACAGAAAGAGAGTGAAGAAAGGAGGAGAGATGGGGAGAGGGAGAGGGAGCAACTTGGGAAAATAAACAGTATGAGATTATGGGTTTGGCAGTGATGCGCCACAGTGCAGCAGCAACCTTGGCAGTATTTATTTAGAAACCTGCCTCATTTCCTCCTGCAGGCTATAATGCATGGTGCTCTCACCTCACACACCTTACCCTTTCCCTGTGATTTGACATGCATCACCCAGTTTTGCGCTGCTTCCCTCAGATACACTCGAGCGACCCCTCCTCCCTTTCGCCAGAGCCTGCTAATTGGAGTGTATAGAGCACCCTTAATTATCCAGTTAGTAGCTTTGCTAAAAGAAAGCTGACTCCTGGCACACAGGCTGGTACAAATGACAGCGCCTACATACGATCACTTCCACAGAAAACAGTTAGGCTGATAGGAAGTACTGTGTCTGCAGACGCAACACAAATCAAAGTTCACAGTCATATTCTGCGGGTGCGCCTGCTTTTAAAACTTTCTTCAGATAGAGGGAATTATGCTGGCGATAGCTGATATCGTTCTGTTTTAAATTTAGGATGACATACACAAACCAATGTAAGATTTACATTTCCTCTTCAGATTTATCCATCATTCGATATGAGAGTATTAATGGCTTTTTTTTTTTTTTTTAGTGTGTTTTCTTCAAGCATAGAATCTCCAGCATAGTGAAAACCTCAGAAGAAAGACCTTTGGAGAAGTTTAGGCAATAACACACTATACATCTATCAACTGCAGGAATGGTGGAGGAAACATTCAGTTCATTTTCTAAATTAAAAATAGCAATACCACAATATCAAATATTTCCTATTCTCCTCATTCCACAAATTTCTTACTATCATCTCAATGAGCGGCCAGCCCTACTCTGCCTCGAACTAGCTAGTGTTGATTCCTGATCGTGATTTCAGTGCTGTTACAGCAGCAATTCTGTGTGAATTACTGTCCTGTTTTTCCTTTGTGATGAAATTCTCCTGTTCGAAAGCTCTAGCTAGCTTCACAAACATGAAGTTGAATAAGCTGCAATCATGGCCATGAGCCTTTGGCTACAGTTACCAGAAGAACTATGAGCAAAATGGACACTTATCGCTTGCTTTCATGGTAACTGACCTATACAACACATTTAGATGTTACAGAAAAATTCTGTTATCAGCTTTACCTGTCCAGGAGACGAATGGCACCCTTGGTGTCTTGAGGCCAATGTGATCTCCAAGTTCTCTCCATCTTTGAAATGCTTTGCCTATAGTGGCACGTTTCATGCATTTATTGTCATCCTCAAGACTCTTTTGATTAGTTTGTCTTCTTTTTTGGGGAGTTGATTTGCAGTGTAGTCTGTTGTCGCCAAGCCTTTGACATTTTCTGCAGGGTTTTCAGCCACTGAATTTGACTTTCTGTCACAATTGACCATCTGAAGGGATGCTCGAATGCACATGCATATGGACAATAGATTTCATTTGGATTTGTGAAGTAATTATTTTCTCTTATCCTAATGAAGTTTGACAGTACAGCAAAGTATATCGTTACATTATGTTGATGTGAGGCCCCAGTTGTTCAGGTCCACGTGTTTGTCCTGATTTGTTGCTTCGCAGACAGGATATAAGAACAGCAGGGTTGCATTTGACAAAGGTCATCAACTAGAATTAAAAGCAACTGTACGGCACACAATCAATATTTGCTCTAACCCGTCACAGGGCTGGCCTGCTACATGAATGTAAACACAGAGACAAGTGAGAGAGAGTGTTCATGTCAGTCTGAGTAAAGCTTTGAGTTTGAACACCAAACTGTTTTTAGAGAAATGCTGTTATATTTCACACCTGGCCTAATTTCTTGATTTCTAAATTTACTGCAAACTTATCAGAAGACCTCACACATACTCTAAACTCCGATGTCACCAAGAACCTCTCCCTTCAGCTGCGCCAAAACAATTTTTCATGAAAATCCATAATTGTTTTTTGCTTTTATACAGTGAGGCAGCCACCCAGCTCAACACAGATTTTTCCACAAACAAAAACCTTAATTTATCAAACACTGACAAGTGATTGAACTTCAGTGTCCCTCTTTGTGAAGTAGGTTTGGGGTTTTTGTGCTAATATATGCAAACACAGTTGCCGTGCTTATCTGTCAGTGCGGGTGGGCAAACAGCTTCAGCAAACACAAACATCTTGGAGGCACCCGGTTAAGCCCATGAGTCACATTCAGGATGTGACTCAGTTTTAAGCGGTTCACACCACATTGGGCTTGCACTCAGACTTGTCAGGCTCAGATGTTTACATGTGGACATGACACCATTGTATCTCTGCTGCCCTGCCAGCTCACCGAGCTGCAGCAGTGGTTTGCTGGTAGCGAAATTTTGCTGTGTTGCTTTGTTTAGAATTAAATGTCAGTATCTGCCATCTAAAAATTGGATTAATTCGTATCAAGAACCCATTTACACCTGGTGTTAACATGTGATGTGTATCAGCAAAGGTTATCTTGATAATGACATCTGATCACAAGCCTTCACATTTACATTTGGTTTTAATAAGCCTTCTCGTTATCTCTATGCAGCCCACATAATCAGAACATATCAGAACTTGATATGCAAATTAAGCAGCCGGAGACAAACATGTCCCAGGTCAAAGTGATGCTGTTGCATGCTTTTCCTTTGCTGAGAGGTAGTCCTTTGCAGTTGGATGTATCTCTTGAATGCATCCTTGTTTTTGGCTGGCACTGACAGGAAGAGGCCAGGTGGAGACCATTCAACTTGTTGGACAAGTTTCTCATGTGAGAGTGGGGCAAAATTCACACTGGCTAAGACTTCTGATTGCAATACAGTCTGTGTTCATTCACACCTTGTATCAAAAGATGGATTTGTCCTTATGCAGATATGATATCCAAATACAGATACACATATTGATACCAGGTGTAAATGGGTTGGCGTAACATTATATTACAAAACAAAAAAAAAAACCCCGAAATGCTATTGGAGAACAAAACATTTTACTTAATACTGTCTGTTTTCCACTTGGTGTCTGTGAGGAATAGCAATGACTGAGTGTATAAAATTTGGGAGAAATGCTGAGGCTTTCAGGTCGACCTCTCAAGAATGCAGTGCTTGCTTTTGGTCAAAGTCAGACATAAAATTTCAAACGCTTCTATCTACTCCTGTTGCATCATGCGTTTAGGCTTGTAGAGATGATTTTCAACCATCCCCTGAGCGTGTATTTTCAGCATTCTCCAACATGTGGTCCTCAATCAGGGCTAACTGATGTTCAAGTATACATTTAAGTGTCTGGATGAACTATATGGTGTTGATGTGTGAGATCTGACAGTGGATAGAAGTTAGATGTGCGGCACAAGCTACAACAACCATTAATGTTTTAAATGTGCAGAAAGAGAAACAGGCAGGTAGACACACACGCGTGCACACACACATACATTGCAGTGATCATTATATCAATATTAGGTGAAAGGAATGCAACTTTTTATACTTTATTCACATAGCTGTCAAACAAAACTAGCCTCCATTTATCTGCGTGTTGACTCAACCTCTAAGCTGCAGCCTTTGCTTTGACAAAGTCCACAATGGCAGACACTGAATCTGTCTCCTGCACAATAGCGCTGCAAAAATCAATGTAATAGAGCAAAACAGTCTCAAACAACTATGACAGTGAATGAGCTCCGCGCAGCAGTAACATGAAGCAAGACTCATCAAAGTGTTCGTGACACATTGTGCAGAAGTCAGTGTCTTTGATTGTGTTTTTTAAAAAGGGGTCTGTACATAAACAGCTGCCTGTCTATGAATTCTCAAGATTTTTATTTTTTTATTTTTTTTTTGGGACGGCAAGTATTTTTTAAAATGATTCCCGCTAGATTACATGGTACTGCATGTACTTTCTGGGTGATGGAGGATAACTGATGATAGATCTTCCCCTCCTTATTCAACTTATCTAAAGATTAAACTGACTTTTCTCTCTTCACCTGAATTGATGTGGTATAATTTCTTCACATTTGACATTTGGGACATAAGTGGGTCCAAAAATGGGTCCCCAGAGTACAGTAGCATAGATTTGTTTCTCCTAGTTCCTATATGTTCACTTCTCCAAGAAGAATACCAATCTGCGACTCTGTTCTGCTCTGCACAGTGTGCTATACAGCTTCGCTGCAGTAAAAAAAACAAACGTGCAGCCCTATTCAGCTTGTATTTACGTCACATTTCAATACTCCATAATTTTACATAATGTGAACAGGTAATGTTTAAGTCTAAATGGTCACAGGTGACATGTTACTTAAACCGGGAATAACAAGGAACTTGGTAGTGAACAGCTGCATATTCAAACATCCAGCAGTCATGGAATAGCATTATCTTTCATCTAGAATTGTATTTGTGGCCACCTAACAAATGAATTGGTCTCTGCCAACTCCTGTGGCAAATACTGTATATGATATGGACATATCATATACAGGACGTCTGACCATTACACCAACAGGGACTTTAATGACATTGCACTCTAAGTACACAGACAGCTTAGCGGCTTTAACAGCTTCTACTCTGCTGGGAAGGCTTTCCAAAAGATTTTGGAGTGTTTCTGTTGGAATGTTTGCCCATTCCTGCAGTAGAGCATGTGTGAGGTCAGGCACTGATGTTGGACCAAAAGGCCTGGCTCACAATCTCCGTTCCAGTTCACTCCAAAGGTGCTGGATGGGACTGAGGTCAGTACTTTTGTCCATATAGTGGATCTGGAGCTTTAGCTGCTAAATGCTCGACCATGTTCTCCAGACAGTCGTTAACACTGTCAGTCTGCTGTTGGTGCTGAACAGATAATTTATGTTAGGTTTTTAGAGCTTTTTCTCTAAAAGGAGCTGCATGTCATGGGTAAAAGTCACTATGAGAGCCAGGAGAGTCGAGCAAATTAGTAAAGTTGTGGGCCAGACAGCTAAACAATGAGCTGAAACTCACTATAAAGCCCTGAAAAGCTGAGGGGAGCTGTGGATTCAGAGTCATAACTCTCTGTAGGGTCATCATTGCAAGAGATCCCTTTTACATCAGGTTTTCACATTGTCATTCGATACCCGGGATAAATATATCACCATTATGTCTTTTCAATGACTAAAAGTTCCTGACAGTGCTATTAAATTAATTTTTTTTTTTAATTTTACAGGGAACATTATTGCCATGAGAACATTAAAATGGGTGCTTGCATATCAATACAAAACATCCTCTGCATTAGTCTAATCTTTATGCCTTGTGCTGCTACCTTTCTGCATTTATGACCTGGAAAATATGCAGTCTGACAAACCGCTGCAAAGCACACCATGGTAAGAAGAAACTGTAAAATGTCCCTGGTCAAGCTCTGAGTTGAAATCCAGGTCAGACTCTGCTGCACTTGGTTTAAAAGTTCGGCACTTACCCCGACTTTGGTGTCACTAGCCAGTCAAAATGTCATCACCTGTTCCTGAAGGCATTAAAATATGACAGGGCGTTTGGACATTTGCATGAACCATGTTTGTTGTGAAATAACCCTCTCAAAATATTCCCTTTCATGTCACGTGTGTGAAAGGTGTATTCATGTGTTTCCTGGAGCCCTGATGGATAAAAACAGAGAGCAGGAGCACTTTTACACTCAGTGTCAGTCACTCTGTGAGGCAGGAAAGCATGGAGGGAAGCATCTATAAAACAAACATGGTAGCAGCAGTGGAAGGGCAGAAGTGGCAGGATGGGAACTGCTGCCAGACACATTACAAGGAGCTCTAATGAGGGAGCCCACACTCTCATCGCCCCCACCACCACCGCCACGGAGGAACGCGAGGCGGGAATTAATTGTGAGGGCGATGATGGCGAGCGAGCTGAGGAGCAGGTCATTACTGCACGCCTCCTCCTGGAGCGCCGCGGGCAGAGCGTGGAACGCCACGCTACTTGCACAATTCCCATGATCCCACAGGAGGGGGGAACAGATAGCAGGAGGAGGAATGAAGGAGACAGAGTGAGAGGAATAGAAAAAGATAGTGGAGGAGGAGGAGGAAGGCAGTTTATTGGACACAAAAATATGTATTGATTAATGGCATTATATATGCCTGCAATAATTCTTTAGATCTGATTATTTGCTGTATGTTGTACCTTGATTTTCATATTGACTCCCACCATGATAACAAACAAGTAAAAACTGTCATTTTATCTGCCCCTTAGAGTCCGTCTTCATTCACATTTTTCTTAATAATAAATCATCCATTACAAGCTTGAACATCACTTGATTTAATTTGCAATATGACATACCAAGGTGGATACTGTAAACACAACAACAACAACAACAAAAAAAAAACACCACCAGGAAGAAAAAAGAAAATAATAATAGTAATAATTTAACATCTCATAATCAAAGGAGAACCAGAAAGAAAAAACAGCTTCACATCAAGGTAATGATCAGATTTCCGGGTGCTTCACTGTTCTCATCTGCGCACAGTGTAATAACCGACTCTTTGTCATTTGTCTTTGTGTGGTTTGTCGGCCTTATGAAACCTGTGACATCAGACTGAATGCATTGGACACATTGCCCTCTAGTGGATATTCAACGTATGTGGGCGATGTATATCACAGCCATAGACAAAAGTGACTCACACGTAAAATTTCTACTGCTTCTGCCTTGCAGCAGTTAAAATTCAACCGCGGATCTTAAGACATAAAGACATTTAAATTATGAATGTTTTGAATTGTGAGTGTATCTGCACAGAAATCCATTTGTAGTTACAATAAAAAAAAGACCTGCCTAATCACTAGACCCGTGCGAGTGTGCATTACAGCATCTGTGACAAATAAATATATTCATGTATTACTATGAATAGATAAATCTAGGCAAAAGCCATTATTTGTTTATGTTCTCTCCCATTGATTTCATATTGATCACAATGGAGAAGACGTAAATAAAGAGCAACGGACTGGCAAAATTTTTAAACATGAATACATCCAGTCTATGCAACTGGTGTTACTAGCTGCTGCATAATTAGATTCTCTCCTTCATTATAACTCAGTAATTAAACACAAAAATACAAGCAAACTCTAACTGACTTTTCCGCTGCATACGACCACCACCCATCCACCCCCCCACCCTCTTCCCTCCATAACCGAGGAGCTTTTTGCGTTATCTTAACTTATAACGAGAGAGCAGAGACACACCTCTTTGATGATGTATTTAACGACCCCATTCAGTGCTTTTCCCTTTTCACGACTTTCATGACTAGAAACCCTAATGAGACCAGTGCTGTTGCCTTGGGGATGGCCAAGCCCATTGCATTAGCACATGAAATCATTTAGGCCATGTCTCCCAGAATAAAAATATCATTAGGGTGAACCTCGTTGCAAAAGTGAGATGAAGGCCCGCTGCTGCGAAGTGTTTTTTTGTCAAGACCTGTTCCAAGTGCCGGGCAGGGACACACTGTGACAGCTAAACTGCTCTCTGGCTTGCTTTGCCGTAGCTACTCAGAAAAAGACTACCAGAAAGAAAGACAACTGGAGCGCAGAGACTCATAGGAATACAAGTTTGACCGAAAGTCATATGCCCAAGAACAGGCAGGTTTGTTAGATGGTGTAGGTGAGGTGAAGAGATGAAGTTCATGTTGACATCTTGAGAAAAGTGCCTATCATTTCTGGTTGGATAATCATAAAAATAAAAAATAAAAAATCACTTATGCAAAATATTTTGTTTATATAAACTAGGACACAAGACAAAGCTCTTTGTTTGTATTGTAATGTTAGGTAAAAAGTTCTTGTATGACAAAAGTTTCACCAGTGGAAGGGTAATTTCGCTAACTTCTCTTACGTAGGCTTGGAACTGTTCTATTCGTACGACACAATCTATAACACAAATTATAAGTTAGCAGCTATCAATTATCTAGTCTGTAAAATGTCAAATAAATTGCGAAAAATGCACATCACAATTTCCCAGAGCCTAAAATGACAATTGCTTCTTTTATCCGACCAACAGTCCCAACCCGAAGACTCTGGATTTACTATCATAAATGGCAAAGAAAAGCAGGAAAACCTCACATTTAAGGAGCTGGACCCTGCAAATGTTTGATATTTTTCTTGAAGAATGAAAGATGACAACTCATCATTGCAGCTCTAATAAGCAGTGAGAGGCTTGGTCTAAAGTGTTACTTTCGCTCCGAGAATTATTAGTCCTGGTTTTGGTGTTTCAGAGAGTCAGAATGTCTTAATTCTGACCTTCCTCTCGGTACCTGTACCAAAAATTCAAATACCTCCTCAGTCTGAATATCTGCTGACTTCACTAATCTAGTAAGTCTCTGTCATCTAATCAACACTTGTACTGTGGTTCCTTATTACGAGGTTTTAAAACTCATCACTCATATGACACAACCTTGACCAGAATACAATTGTGTTCACAGCTCAAATCCCCCCCCTCCCCTCCCTTGCCTGACCTCTCTGTTCGAGAGGTCTAGCTCATCCAGAGAACACTTTTATCACAACCACATCAGAGGACTACAAAGCATCACGGCTCTACAAGCGTTCAGCACTCAATAATCTATGAGCCATCTTGAACCTGTGCCACTGCAGGATTGAGACTGAAGGTCAGGGGTTAGAGCACATCACACTGATTTGAACATCCTCCCTGCTTGTTGCTTCCTGCAGATTTGTCCTGACACAGCTGAAGGATTTATACACGCTGCACGGTATCCACCTAAAAAAACAGCAAGGTTTCAATAGTTTTTTTTGTACGCACTAAATGACGTGTTATGTAGAGGACTGATTTGAGCGGTGAAAATAGAGAGGTGGGATGAACCACAGGTCAAATGGAGATCACTGATGGGTGAAGCCTGAAAGATTTGTGATGAGGAGCCCAGATATCTCGGAGGTACTGGCTGCAAAACGGAAGAAGAGTGAGATGTGTTTTTAGATTTCGACAAGTTTAAGCCTCTTTCACATAAAGTTCTCCATAAATTACCGGAATAACCTTTCCGATGCCACTAGTGATTCGCTCTATTCACACATCCAGCTAAATTCCTTTCCGTACAGGCCATGACCCTGCAGGAACGACGCATGAGAACCACTGTAAAACTAAACAGAAGAAGAAGATGGAGCAAGGCCAGGCGTGCTTTTCATTACGCTAACGTGTTTCCTCGTTTCCTTCACTTGCATCTCGTCCTCACATTGTGACTCTCGGCGAGAGTGCAACAGATGCGAGGGTGGAGAAGCCAAAGATGCCAAATGAGAAACCCTTGGTTCCATAATGTCAGTCTAATACAATCTCTTTATGCAAGAGACCTTCATTCATTTGGATTAGGGCTGTCACAGTGTAAGTGTTTTAAAGCCTTGTAACTTCTGATTGTTTGTGCTGATTAAAGGATAGGTTCACAGTTTTCAAGTCAGTCAAAATAGTCAGGTGCCCATATGTATGTTGAAACAGGTTTTGCTCTCTGTAGTAATTCCTCCTATTCATACTGGGCATTAAGAGGTTCAGTCTTAATGGAAGTGATGGCAGATAAAGTCAACAGTCCTTGTTCTGTGCAAAACAAATATATATTCCAATGTTTATCTGAAGCTCAGGTGTTTTCAGCAGTCTGAGTTGCACAAATCGTATGAAAATCATCCAAAGTTAGCCTTTTTACCTACACTGCAGCAAAACAAGAAAACACAGCGGATTTCGTACTGAAAAGACCGAACTGCTGAAGCCTCATATCAGTGTTTCAATGTACATATGGGCGCATAAGCTGTCTTTTAAGACCGACTTGATGTGAAACTATCATTTCTGCCTGTTCTATATTCTGAGTCGCAGGCTTTACATCCTTTCCTGTCTTTGCTAAACCACAGACCTGTAACCAACCTTCTGATTCAAAAGGAATATCTGCAGTGGCGCAAACACGATAATTTATGTAAGTGCTTGTTAGTGTGTTTGTGAGTGGAGGAGTGTGGTGGGGGTGGGGGGCATACCAGGCAGCGCTCGTGTTTGTGCGTAAATCATGTCTAACCATATGCTGCCTTCCTCCGCAGCACACACGCAGCCGAAATTGATCGTCAGCCATCTCCTGCTCACAACAGCGTGGGCAGAGGGAGAGCAAGGTCACAGCCAAGGACTTGCCATAATCAGTGATGGGCTGCAGGGGGGAGGGGGGCTTATATGTCACGCCACAGCTGTTACGCTACGTCGTCTGAGTCACAAACACATCTTTACCGCTGCAAAAACATCACCTTAATTACCTTAATGCCAGGCTGTCTCTCTGCGTCTGGATAAATTCTGTTCTGGATGCCTTAATCTGAGCCTAATCTCCACCATCCTAACACACCGTTATGTACTGGGAGTAAAATCATAGCTTTGCCTTTCTTATCTGTTTTTATTTCCTGTCAGGTTTAAGTGTTTTATGGTTCAGCAGCTCAGAGGAGGAGAGGTTTGTGTGGTGACAGACAGCATGGCTGGGGGCGGCTGTTGCGCTGTGTGCTCGTCATGCTGAACCAAGCCCAAGGCAGGTGAAGGGTTGATTTCATGTCTGTACTATCTAGTAGGGCCGTGTCAGCTGCCAATGCGAAGATAAGCAAGGAGAAGGCAGCTGCTGCTGCTGCTGTGCAGCTGTGTGACTGCTTCTGAACCAGGAGCTGCAGGCAGCTCAACAGGCTGGTGTTGCAACAGTCTGACAAACAAGCTGAGCAACAATCTTGAGCGAGTGGATTGTTCTACCGTCAACCCTATGAAAGTCAGAGATCGGTGCAAACATTCATCAGTACTCTGTAAGAACAGCTTTCCTGTTTGAGCACAATGAATCTATGAGGAAGGCGACCATGATTAGTAATTTACACAAATGGAAGGACAAATTGTCTTAGTAAAGTGTTGGGACACAACAAACATCTGAAACTGGATGGGCCAACACCAGTCTTCGTAAAGATGTCCTCTCATTTGTTGTTTTGATGACGGTGCTGTCTAACACGCTGCTCCAATATCACCCGCTGGTTTTTAACAACTTATGAGCCACATCATCATCAAACCCTCTGAAACATTCAGTGGCCCTGCGTGGCCTAAGCTGTGTTTTTTAACTGCTGTATTTATTCAGGTTTTTCATTTGGGTAACATTAGGTCTTTTTTGCGACGCTGGAGACGGCAGCATGAAGAACTGACGCAATGCAAAAAGACGACCGAAGCTTTCAGAGGTAATAAGAGCAGATGGCCCGGACTTGAAAACGTATGTCATGTTACAATGTGGACACCTGCGGCTTATAGTCAAGTGCAGCCTATATATGTACAAATATTATTTATTTTCTTTTTATTTGGTGGGATCGGCGTATACTCAGGTGCGTTCTATAGTCCAGAAAATACGGTAAATTCCAAAAAGGAATACTCTACTTTTTACTACTTATTAAAGGATGAGTTATTCATTACAGTACTTAGCAGATTAAGATTTTAAATACAAAACAAATGATTTTATACTCTGCGCTTCATGTTTACACATTGATCTATAGGTAATCACAGTATACAACAGTGTACTTTTACTTTTTTTTCCTTTGACAGTATTTGACTCGTAATGGACTTTTATCTGAGGCAAATGTTCAGTGCAGAAACCTCCACGTGTAATGGAGTTGTGGTAGATGTGGGCAGGAATAAAAGGGGCCTGTGATGTGTTGTGGTCGCTACAGCAGAGTGTTGGGATGCCAGGCAGGCAGGTGGGGGGGCACCTGCGCAGGGACGATGAATCAGGATGTTGTCGAGACAGTATGGGGACATTTAAGGCTGCTGTGGTGTGATGTGACATTCACAGTCACAAATGTCAAGTGCCAGCTGTCTGCACATCGAGTGGCTGCCTCTCATGTTTGTTCATCTAAACACACACAGATCGTATCTCTGCAAAAGAATCCCACAGTTTGCCCTCACTTTCATTTTAACTTCGATTCTCTGGCATTACACTGCAATAAACACGATGTAACAAATAAATAAAATAATAATTAAAAACATTTCATTTAAGGTGCAGTGGGTCTATGAGAGGTAGAACTGGTAGAACTGTTCAAGAAACTAGATGAGGGAAAGCCAGCCAGCTCGTACTGAAATACACAATGCCTTCAAAAGGAGGATCAGATGTGCTGTAGGTCATCATGCTTCACCAGCAGGGGTCATCATCTGCTCCCTGCCAAACACCAGAGAACGCAGTTAACAAACTGTAAGAGCTTGCAGTCTGTCAACTAGACATTAATCCTGAACAGTCTTTGTGTGGCACTCTTTACAAACATGACACAGATTTACAGTAGATGGGGATAATTTCTGTTGATTAACGCGGCCAACTCGCGGCAAATTGTTTGTGTGAAACTGTCCATTTACAAAGTGAAATCTTTGGACCACCACGAACAGAGTTTTGCCGTCTTTCGCCTTTTCATTTAAGGAAGGCACTCGGCAACTGGCTCACAGCAGTGACTCCAAAGTGGGATCAGGATTTGAATAAGTGGGTGAGAAGCTTGCATCCCACAGCAGGCAAAAAGGGTTTCCCCAGTCTTAACAGAGGGCCGTGTCAACAGAGGCTTCAGCTGGGAGGCGGTCAGTAAGGGGAGGATGGAAGCACCTGCAGCCTGAACGCGGGAACCAGCTCTTAAACCTCTCACAAGCAGTTGGTCGCCACGGGAACTACGGCAGGCCGTGATTGGCCTTGTCCAACCCTGCTGTGTGCCCAGGGAGCAACTCTGTCAACTGTTAGATGGCCCACACACCGCAGACAGAGGGGCATTGTGGAGCAGGAACAAAAGTGTTGCGGGAAGGGTGAAACAGGGTAAAACAGCACACGCAACGTTCACATTTGGTGCCTTTTGGAGTTCTCCAATATAAAATAAGGGTTACTCTCCCTCTCCTTTCTTTAACGCCCCCCCTCGTCCCCCACTAGAGTCCCTGCTGTGGCTTTAACAATTAGGCTATGTGAGACCCACACTAACGACTCTCCCTTGTCTTTAAAGATAACTACAGGAGGAGGGGCAGCAGTGGGTGACATCTTGTTAGCAGTTTGGGGGGTGGGGGGTGGTCGGTCACTTGTGTATTGGCCCAGGCAGAGGATACCTAGTTATTACCCTACGTAAAGAGACTATATGTGTTTAGATTGCCCCAGGTGAGATGTGTACTAATAGCGCTGGTACTTGTGGGAAGTGGTGGTTTTCTCAGCTTCGCGACAAGCCCTAGTAGCTTTGTCATGCTTTAGATGTCACCCTGTTCTCTCACTTTCAGAACAGTGTAAAAAAAAGAAGAAAAAAAAGAAAACAAAAAAAAAAGAAGCTGTAAATCAGCACTTTCATCACAAATCAGCCTCCATTGATTTGAGACTCCACCTTATTGAGGACCAAATGATTCACACCAAATATAAAAACAAAACTTTTCCCATCAGCAAAGTGATGTCACATTGAGAAACGATGCGGAGTGTTTTCAGTTCAGTTTTTAGTTTGTTTGTTTGTTTGTTTGTTTTTAAATGCTGGTCATGTAATTAAGTCACTTGAAACGGGCCTGTGCAAGCCAGTTGAGTCAGATCACATTGATAGTTTTATGTGTTTTCCTTGTTCACACTAAAATGAAAAGAAAAAAGAAACAGTTTCAGAAAGGATTTTGGAAAAGATTTGTTTTGGTGGTCGAAAGCAACAGAACAATGTGGATGAAAGACCACCGTGAAAACTGAGGGAGAGAGAGAGAGAGATGCGTTTTCAGATGAATGTTTGTGCAGACTTGGCCTGAAGGTGAGATATCAAACCAAGCACAAACAGTCACATTGCATTTTATATTTAAATTTCTGATGTACATACATTACGGTTCAAATAGTACCCCTTTTGAGCTTTATTTAAGTGAAAAAAACATTTAATTCAATTTATAGTATTAGGTTTAATTAAGATTAAAAAACTTACATGACAAAACTACATTTTCAGTGCAGCTGCTTGACGTAATAACTTTTTATCAGCGGTTAAGCTCTCGTACATCTTTCTAGGTGGCTTTCTGACAGTTTTTTTTTTGTCGGTTACATTTTTTTTACATGGCAAGTCAAACGTTGAAAGGAATGACTCATTTCACGCTGTGGTTTCACCCAGAAGTTTGATAAAGTGAACTGATGCTCTAAAGGTGCAGTTTTACATGAAAGAGCTGAAAAAGCCTTTTTCAGCAAGGTGAACAATAAACCACAAGATGACAGATAGTGACAGAGAAATCTCAAGACCAGAGGCCCAGATCTTTGACCTGAGGAGGCAGAAGGATCCTCTCTTTGATTTTTTTGGGGTGTAAATCATTATGATTACCAGGCCCACAAGAAAAACAATTATTAACCATCCCTCACTAATGCTCATCGTCATCTTTAGGTGTGAAATCAGACAAGTGACAAGTGTGCCTAAATTCTGATGACTGTGGGTCAGCATGAGGCCACAGCTCCTTGTTTACAGATGAGGTGACAGCACATGCCGCCAGTCCTTTGAAATGTAGTAAGGTGAGAGCAATGACGAGATAATCTCTGATTTACGAGTTACAGTAGCCTTACAGGGGAGGCAGCCCAGCAAGGAGCTCTGCTCCCTGACCGCTGGCAGCACAAAAGTCAATACGTCCATTTTAGCTGCACGCGAGATAAGCGTTGATAAATGCACTAACTGCATTTCTGGAGTGCTGTGGCTGCAACTTTAAACAGTAATGACTAAATAAATTCATTCAGAGATAAAAAAAAAACAAAACAAAAAAAACAAGTTGTCTGTATTTTAAGTCTTACTGCAACCAACCTAACAGAGCATCTAATATGGACAACAGCTAGAAAAACCTCCGTTTGTAGTTTAAATGTTGTTTTACCAGACAACCTGACTGGGTGCCCTTCTTTGTTTACAGCAGGGCTCGAGGGAGCAGAGCCATGCAGCTGGAAGGTAACTGGCCAGTGAAAACAACCTCCGTCGGCCCTGCAGCACTGATCTCTGGTTGGTTTACTCCCTTGCTCAGGAGCACTTTGATGGCAATAGTTGAGGGATAGTGGGGGGTGGGCTCATACATTCACTTGTAAGATCTTCACAATTCACCAGTGGATGACACTTGTGTGGCACAAGCTCCCTAACCATTAAAGTAATGCACTTCACATTACCTTTATCAATGCAAGTGGGGAAAAACGCCAAAAAGACGAGCACAGTCAGCTGTCCCCTGGAAGTCTTATCACCCAGAAATAGACCTGAGAGACCACTTACTGACAGCAGCCTGGTTGCTTTAACACTTCAGGGTACTTTAATACTAACTATAATTCCTTCCTTCAAATCCTACTATTTTTTTGGTAAAATAAAGTCAGTATACTGTCATTGTGTATGTATACTTGAGATATTTGGAACTTCTTTGTGATATTTATTTTCAGCTCTTATTTCATAATTAATGCCACATCTTAGAAATCCTTCTAATGCTATTATAGTTCACTTTGATCTGCGCCTCCTCCTGTTTCATTTGTTTGAAGAGCAAATCAATGAGGACTTTTAACTCTTAACGGTAACTGTCTAACAAGGTTTAAAGACATTTCCACTCAAGCAGTTAAATATCCATCTAAGTAACAGCTGGGAAATATAAAGACAGAAGCCAGACCGAATGTAAAAGGGTCTATTTTGTCTTAACAGGATCTGTGCTGCAGCTAGAGTGACTCCTCCTTTCTCTCTCTGCCTCTTCCCCTCCCCCATTCTGTGTAAAAACAAATCTCCTTTTCTGCCCTGAGCCTGAAACTATTGAGTCAACAAATGTCACTGCAGCGAGGCAGGAGCTGCTGCGAAAGAGGTGGGGTCTCCCTTTAAGCCTTAACTGCAGCTAAAGGCAGATTATTTTCAGACAAGACCCACCTGTTAGCAAAGTAAAAGAGGAACTACATGGCAAATTGGTCGCTGACTTAAGTATTACGGTTAAACATGTGACTTTATGTTGAGAAAATAAATTCTTTTCAACCAGCTTCTGCGAATACTGGCATACTTTTCCACTAAAAGCTTACGTTGCCTGAGCTTTATTGCTGGCATCAATGAAACCGAGATGATAAGATGATGTTTATGACCTTTAAAACCAAAGGTAGAAACAAGGTGTCACACATCCTTTAAACTGAACCTCAGAATTACGCCTTTGCATGAAGACCTAGCACAGAAGCCCGCAACAAAAACCACTGCTGCATGTCAAGTAGTTGACCTGTTAACACATTTTCACTCCTGTTACTTCAACAACTTCCCAAAGCTGAATTTGTCTTTTAAATAACCCTCGGCCCACTTTTCTCTCTCACACTATCTCTCTCTCAAGCCCACGTGGCCAGTGTCAACAGGAGGTGGGTCTTGGCAGACACATGAGGCAAAGTATGCTGCCTGTAGGCAGACTGGAGAGTTGTCTTACACTCTACTCTAAAAATGAGCCAGCCGGTCGGACAGCCGAGGGATTCCAAAATAAGACACGGCCGTTGGAAATGAGTGCATTGCTCAACTGATTGGACTCTAAACTGGTCGCCCCCGACTGTTGCTGTAATGGTCTCCAAAGTGAGTGTTATTACACCGCAGGGGAATTTATGTATGACAGAAAAGAAAGAAAATGAAAGAAGGAAGTCAAGGCAGACCGAGTGAAAACGGAGGGAAAAACCCTGAATCACTCCGCTTCCTGTCTGAGAAAAGGAAGGGGGTGGTGGAGGCATTTACTCTGCCACAGTCAGACAGTTGAGACCAGTGCAATATTCAGCATAAAGTGCAGTGGGGGAGGAGTCCTCTCCTGCTCGCTGAATCCACTCCAGTGCTTCAGGGCAGCCATCATATACTGTTCACTATTGTGTGCGGCTAAGGGGAAGAAGAAAAAAGAGGAGGGAGCAGAGGAGGGAAAGAAAACCTGTCTCTTTGTGTGGGAAGGACCCAGCAGGAAAGTGATTTTGTGATTATTTGAGTTTGCCAGCAAGGCAAAGCTCTTCCCCTCCGACCTGCAGCAACATCTTGGCTGCTCTGTGTGCCTCTGTTCCCTTACACCAGAGTCACATATGAGTGCGCTTCTTGGGCCGGCAAACAGCGACACCCGGGCTTCTCCTGATGATGAGAGCTGACGTCAGACTGGTTTCCATGAATATTGATGTGGAGGATAGTCTGTTTCATAGAAGAACAGAAAGAGGCAAGATGGCTGCCCTTTAGGATTTGTTAAAGAGGAGATCTAGACGGTTTGTTGGAATTTCTACAAAGTGGAGGGACGTGAAAAGGAGGTGAGAGTTTGCTCGGTGTGTTAATGCTCTGCTTACCCTGTTCTTCTTAACCTTGGGTGTATTTTTTATTTTTTATTTTTGGTGTTTTGTCTAGCAGGCGAGGAATAGCAAATGTCCCCCACCGTAAAAGCAAGAGCCAACATAATAAGGAGGGGATATTAGATAAAGCTACTCCAACATGGCTGACGATTTTCTTTCCTTTTTTTTTTTTTTTCCTTTGCCGGCTCTAACTGAACAACACCTTCTGTGTTTTCCTGTGTTGCGTTCACTCAACATTTCTTGCTGCTTTTGAATGCATCATAGAAAATGGTGTACTTAGACTGTTTCTTCAGGAGTTTTTAGTTTAAGCATAATTTAAATGCCTGCATGAAACCCTCTTTCTTTCCTTAACATTTCAACCCTGCTTTTTTTTAAAAAAAAACAAAAAACAAAACATTTTTGCACAAATTATCAAATGTGTATTTGAGTGTGTTTTTGTATGAGTGGATTTGTTTTAAGGGGGGTATTGCATTTTTTTTTGCATTTATGTGTAATTATTAGCCATTACAGAAGTATGATTTTTTTTGGTTATGTTTAGATGGAGGCAGTGTTACCCTCATTAGCTTCTTACTTTCTATATGCACGGCTGTGTGTTTGCGTGTGCTGTTCAGACTGTTCGTAGAAGAGTAAAAGTACATCCTGGATGTGTTCGGCAGTAAGTGCAGAGCGTCTGCACAGCAGTCGAGCTAGAATAGCTTCTGGCTTTGTGTATCTCTGTTAATCAGCTTTCATTGCTTTCACCGCTGAATGACAAGCAGACACAAAGGCAAATCCCAAGGAGAGGCAAAAAAAAAAAAAAGAAGAAGAGAGTTGTGGTGGCAGAGTGTGGTGAAGGAAGACAAGGTCAGAAAGCTCTGAGGGAAATGAAACTCAATCCTACTGCACCATTAACTGAGAGAACAAGATGGTAATTCTGGAGCAGGTTTTACCTCTTTTTTTTAAAAACTAGAGCCTAAACAAGGAGTTGTATCCAGACAGCAGTAACAAACATATTAGTACTCAAAGAAGCTGACTAAACCTTTTCTTTCTCTTGTATATTTTCAAGGCAGCACAAGCAGTTAAAGGTCACAATCAGACTGCTGTGCTCTTTGTAAACAAAGTTATTGACAAATAGATTATTGACAATACAAAGAAGAATGTGTGTGTGTGTGTGTGTGTGTGTTTTCCAATGTGCTTCTGTGTGATCCGTACACATTTCAAACTACTTGCACAGATAGACAAATTAAACACAGGAATGGAATGGAACACGGGAATTTAATTTTTTAAAAGAAATACACTATTAATTACATGATAAGAACATGTAAATTCAGATTTGTTTTGGGATATCAGGTCTTAGCTCAATTAGCAAATGGCTAATTGGTTGTTAGTTTTTTTTCGTGGTCCTCTCAGATTAACATCTGAATGGTCCTTTAGAATATAACTGATTTCCCTTGGGTTTGTGTATTGGGCTTGTGTATTCTACTGACTACAGTCGTAATGTAACCACATGGCCTCAGGTAAAAAGCAAAATGAAGGCTTGCCTGCAAGGTGGGCAATAATAACTGGCCTTCAACTGGGTTGTCTGCAGGAGCAACGCGGGAATTCAGATTAATGTTTGAAGACTTTAAAGCTGTTGGAGAAGACTGCTGCAGTAAAAACAATGACAGTTACAGAGAGAAATGTATGCATAGAGGGGGCTATAGAGAGGAAGAAGAGCCAGTGAAGTCGAAATAAAGTCAGTTGCTTGTCAAATGACCACAAGACAATCACCAAGCCTTTATGTGGACAGCTGATGGCAGACAGACAAAGAAGACTATTATTCTCTAGCAGCCAATCGCTCACTTTCCCCTCTCTGAATTAGGCATTTGTTTTGAGATGTTTGTGTTTACATGCTGCATTTCTGTGGCTGTCTTTGCAGAGCCATGTAGCCCGTACACTTAAAAAAAAAAAAAACCCTCCTGCTTGCAGTGGAAGAGAATTCCATGCTTGGTCCTTATAAGCAGTCATGCAACTTTCAAACCGACAGTGCTGGTGTAGTCCTCTGACGCAACAGCATGACTGTGTTTTGATAAGGCAAGTATGGTCATTGACTGTGCGGTGTCAACACAAGTGCTTAAGCGCGGGCGTCCTCCATAGAATTCCTAAAGTATGTTGTGACTGTATGAGATCAGATGATTTTGTGTGTGTATTTTTTTTATGTATGTGTGTGTGTCTCATGTGAAAGACCAAATTAGGTCACGCAGGTTGGATATTTTTAGATTTTATTTACCCAACCCTCGAGATAAAACACGGCTGAACATCTCAAACTAGCCAACAATGAGGTAGTTTTGTATCTTGTGTCTTATCAAGTGGTCTGTTTTGGATTCCTTGATTTATTTTTAACAGTTAAGCACATTAAACATAAACAAACTCATTTCTGATATGCATCTAACCCAGTGCACCGCTTGCTAATGATGGCACATTATTACCTTTTGTCACAGTGGGGTTGTGCAACTTACTACAACAACAGCAACTTTGCGTAATGGTGCCACATTCTAAAATTAAGAAACAAGCACACAGTCTTACTGGAGGTGTTTTCATGAGCCCATGCATGGCTGCTGTTACATCAGCAACTGAAAAGGCACCAGAGCATTAATGGGCCTATAGAGGGCTGAGTTGGGGGAAGGGCGAGATAGATCAATCACATGCACATGGCTGCTCTCATCCATCCACACCTACAGATAAAGCCATGCGGCTGGACTGCTCCTTCGTCATGGCCGTAAGTCCCCTTTATGTCACTCCCAGGGCAAAGACAATATCACCTTTGGGAAGAATGTCCAGTTGCCATAGCGTCCCACAACAATGCTGTTCACTTACAATACCCAAGCCCTTACCCAAGCCCTAACCTCTGACCCTGCTCTGTCCAGCTCACGCATCATATTTCCACCCAGGGGCTGCTGCACAAATGACACAGAGAAACAGGCCCACTGGCAGGTTAGACATTTTAGATTGCACTACCTGCTAGCTGGCTGGCTGGTTGGTCATCGCTCGGCTGCTTTGCTGAGACAAAATGGCGAGATACTGAGTGTTGTATTGATTTCTGCAATATTGATTTCCCTCTTGTCTCCTGTTGGGGGTTGTTTTTCTATGGAGAGCAGGAGACAAGCAGCAAACCACAATCAGGTGTTTCTGCAATGGAATCTCAGTGCCAAAAAGTTTTCGCTTATTCACACACATTTTGAAGCATTTGCACAGAAGTTTCTGACATTAGTGCAACAGCAGTAAAAGTTTGCATTCTTATGAAAGAAGAAAAGCTTTAGCTTCAGACATATCTGTGGAGTTTAAGCTACACACCACATGCTATTCCATTTAGCATTGTATTTATATGAGCTTTTCTAGTTATCGGATGTTTAACCGAATTTTATATGCTGACCAATTCTGTCGCCTACTGCTGAACAATGTGAATCTGGGAGAGTCATGTGCTTTTTTTATATAAATTAAAGAAGCTAAATCACAAAATAAATATATCAGTAACCATTAACTGTCAAACCAAATTGACCCAAATCAACTACAAGAATCTTTTGCTTTCTGTTCCATGAATGCCCTTCCTTGTTAAAGAGAGCATGACGTGATTACAACCTAGGAGTGGTTTATTGGTCATCAGTGGAAATGTGAAATGTTTTTATGAGTCTGAGATACAAAAATGTCACCAGTAATCGCCGCATCAGATACACTCAGAATCCCAAAGATGACAAGCGGATTTTTTCTCCGTGGTCTGAGGTGTTATTATGGCGTGAGAGTGATAAGGCTCTGTTTGAGTGGCACAGGGCCGGAGGGAGTGTTGCTGGCCCTGTGAGCATGTATCGATGTCAGGGTTTACCTCGGGGGTGAGGCAGTGAGGGCAGCGACTCAAAAGCTTCCTCCACGTGAGCACACACACATGGCCGCTCTGTTTACAAACACTATCCTGGCATTCCGCTGAGAGAGAGGCAAGCGAGATGTTACGCAACAACCCTAAAGCGAATAGCATCTCTTCCCGCCTCTTGCCGGAACGCCTCTCCTGCGCTTGGACAGTCTTCTTGAATACTCGCCGGTTCCGCTAGTAAAAGTTAAGAATAAAGAAAACAAAAAAAGAAATTAAGAGCCACAGACACAACAGCGTCGGTGTTCGAGAACGTGGCGAGCCTGAGAGCTGGCCTTTTCTTTTCATGTTGTTGCCACTCTGATAGCGCATAGCTCCTTAAAAGTGCCACATCAGGAGATTAAACTGGCTGCAAAGATTTGTGTCAAGTCAGATGGAAAAAAAAACAAACTATTTTGGACTTGAAAACAAAATTTGCAAAAAAAAAATTGATTCAATGCAAAAAACAAACAAACAAAAAAACAAGCCTAACACGTGAACAGACACTGGTAAAGACAAGTTTTAGATCACATTGGAGCTTCCCCGTTATGCTTCAAGATTTGAGATTTGAGAAAAGCTTGACCAGAATTTGGTGAACTTCTACTGTACTGAAGTTGGGAAAAAATCATGTTTTGTGAATGTTTAAATGAGGTAAAGCATGAGGTCTTGAAAGGAAAGGTCAAAAGGTTATTGTTTATCAGGCAACGAGATGAACGTATGCAGGCAAAGAATTTAGTGCGTCCAAATGGGAGAGAGAAAGATGCATCCTTACCAGCGAAAATGTCACTTTCCACACACAAACTTAACAATGTGTGGAGTAGCACCTAGCAAAACTGCAAGACAGGCTGTCAATATGCCTTACAAATCTTGAAAAGTGACCTAACCACATGCTAAGACCGTACCCTTTGTAAGACTTTTGTGTCACAGTGGCTATCAGTTCCACTTAAATCAAATCTGTGACAATAGGCTTTGTCACAGGTCTAACCCTGAAAGGTTAGCTTTGAGGACCGAAAAAACCTTTGCGGACCAAAAGAAGAAGAGACATTTCATATATATATATATATACCTCATCAAAATGCATCTTCTGTTCAAATTCAATAACTGAAAAAAAGAATATCCATGGCTAATTCACCTGACTCATGCTCTACAAAGCGCCATCGTGATAGCGTAATCTCAGTGGGTTGATCTAAACAACTGCTCCTGATGGTTGTTTGCCCTCTTCTAAAATGGCTGTCAGATATGAACAGTTTTGCTGCTAGGAGCTGTCACTGAAAAGGTTAGGCCCCATGGCCCCCTGTTGTCTACACAAGGAGCACAAAGACAGACAGCTGGTCCTGAATGTCATTTAGAAGCGTAACCCTTCCAAAGGCTCTGAATGACATCACTAACTACTTCTGAGGGCTTCAAGTGGCTCAGACTCAATATTAGGTTTCTGAAGTGGAATGTACCAGTGCAACAGCTGGTGACTTTCTGAGACAGACTGCTCAATGTGACAGGTTTGTCTCCATATATGTATTTTTATTGGGGAAAGGTTCTGATTTCAGCCCTGGTTCAGGAGACTCAAGAATGGGACAATATGAAGCATTCTAGCACAATGTCAAAGTACAGTCGGTATACCAGCTTCCCTATCAAAATAGCAATCTTATAGATGTGGTAGGCACAAACACAGTGCAGTGTCAACATATCTTTCACTCGGAAGAGGTTTTTGATTTCCACTCAATGAGAGAGTCACGTGCCTCCCACTCAATGGAGGGAAAAAGGGAGCTTAGCAACAGTGGCTTAGGTCAGGCTGCTTAGAAACCAACAAGGGAAGAAATATCACTACATCCATTTCCCAGATAAATAATGAGCACATATAAAATACCGGTAATTCTTATTTAAAGTTATTCTGGGCATCACTACAGAATATTTTTGGCTTCATGTTTCATGAACAGAGAAGATACTAGATGACCATAGTTCCTTTTTGTGTAAGATAAAGCATTATCCGTGGCTCACTCTTCCATGAAACTGGAGCCTGCCTTGGTACAGTAATTGTTCCATTGTTTCATTTAGAGTTCCTCCACTGCCATGCTGTGTGCCGTGTTTTAATTTCCCTTCTATCATAATGTTTCCCTTCACTCTGTTTACTGTTCACCTCCGCTTCCTGTTTAATTGGAACCTGGTTTGGATTTGAATCATGCAAACAGAAAGGAAATATTTGCTAAATAAATGTGCCTGTTAGCTAATCGCATGCCAAGACTTGGAAGTTGGAAGTTGTATTGAAGAAACAGTGTTTGCCAAAATTCTAAATTGTAGTGGATGGGAAAATGAAGAGACAAGGAAAAGGTCTGCATAATGTATTCCTTTTCTTACTATTTCACCTAAGGGCTACTACAGTATCTTCTAATTTCATTCAGTAACTTTCCTCAGAATTTGCAGCTGAGTGCATTTCTAAACTGCAATTTTAAAGGTGTTGATTCGCACAAGTGCAAATGTAGGCTTCTGAATATGTGGCACTATTGATTTACTGGCTGGATCAATGGGTAAAGCACATGTGCGCACCACAGCAAAGCAGCCTATTCTGCAGTCAGCCGTGCTGGGGTAATGTTTAGACCAGATGGGCTTTGGAGCACTCATAAGATGGTCGCCATGGCTACCATGCACTCTGAAAGAAATTAACTTTGCTCTGCGCACAGTTCATCAAGTTAGCTATATATATTGACTGATGCATAGACAAAAGGTTTGGAAGGGAGGGGGGTAAAGAGACAAGGCAGGTTGGATGGAAAATTGCAGCATTGTGAGGAGCAGGCTGGGGGCGGGTTAGAGGGTTTGTATGCTCAGAAGCCCATTTCTTAATTAGAGTCTCCATGTGATGCAGCAGCTTGAAGACACAGAACATAGTTTAGACTCTCTGTGTAAACTTTGCACAGGGTACTTCCCAGCTAGGCAGGGTTTCTTCTCAGGTTTTGCCAATTAAACAGGAAAAAAAAATCTAAGACTAGCAGGTTCATGAAGTCAGGTCTGGGCTAATGTTCAACGGGTGCCTACTATCACAACTGACCTCTTCTGGGCAACAGTCTACAATGACATGTGTGTGTGCAAAGACACTGCTGATAGATTTGATCTATGGCACTGTGGCATGTAATCAGCAACGGTTTGGGTGGCTTCAGTAGTAGCCAAAATAACATATTCTTATTTTTTAATAAATAAATTGTAAAGAAATATATTACTGTCTACTCTTTCAACAAACAATTTTAAACGTAGGACAGAAAAAAGAAAACTCAAATTTCGAACAGATAAGACTGAAAAGAAGAATGTAATGGTAGCATTAGGCCAGTATGTTTTGCATGAGGGCGTTTACTGTCTTCCCAGAATACCTGCTAAACAAGTTGTGTCAGAAATGCTGCAATGCACAGAGGTGGGGTTTGCCCCGAACAACAAAAGCTACTGAGTTATTCATAACAATTTCAAGAACTTGTCACCTCTCACTTTTGCAGGGTTTGTGTGCGTGTGTGTGTTGAAACCTCCTTCGTTTTCAATGACACGTTGGGTATTGCTCACACATTCAGCACCACAAATCTTAAACTACCAAAACGTGATATCAACAATTTGGCCAGTGCAGCCCTGAGAGGTAGACTCAACATAACCAACAACATCAAATAACAAATCACTGATTCCTGCAGAACCTTGTGGCTTTGTATGAGGAAAAAAACTCAGCTGCTTCCTGAGCTCCACAAAGACAAAGCCCTCTGAACTCAATAAAACAATCTCGGATTAGTGTTACATTCTTCTTAATTATGGCTCTGAGCACTTGGATATGGCTTATTATTATGGTTCCAGTTTATCTTTCCTGTCTTTATCCCTTTTTTCTGTTTATCTTTTTACCTTGAGGGAGGTCTACCAGTTTACCAAAATAAGAACTGCACATAATGTATTATTCGCGTTTTGTCTCCAAAAGTTGACTATTTCAGCTTCACTTCCTGGTGTAACATTTTAGGCTGTTGTCAACTATTAATGAAAGTAGTTTTCAGTATATCATCTTTACAGGAAAAGATGTACAGCCCACCTTGAGACCCTCGGGCTCCATTTGTTAGCTATCCATCTGCCAGCAATCACCAGTTTATCTACTTATGGCTGGTAAATAGTTTAGAATTTGTTTATAAATTCTGTAGATTTGGTTTTCACTTAGCGAAAAGGTGAATTTAAAAATGGACTGATATCCCCCTTAACACCCTTTTTGGGTGTAGGTTCACATAATAAAGATGATTCTCAAGAACTGAGGCTTTAGATTTCCCCAATAGCCTCTTGAATGAAATCAATAAAACAATTCTGAGTAGTTCAAATTAATTTTCTCAAACAATACAACAGTTAGTTAAACACATTAAAAGAATTAAATGAGACAAAAAGCCATTGAAGTGCATGGACTGCAATGGGAATCTCTACAAGTCAGCCACATCTGTCTTGCATTAGACATAAAGAACAATGTAAATTACACAGACCCTTTCTTCTTATGGAGGGGGAGGAGGCTCTCTTGGGGGGACATTACAGAGAGTGTATGTCTCTATGTTTCTCCCGTAATCTATTAATCTTGTTTTTAGAGATGAGTAAATCAAGATACTGAATAGCATTTGCATGTATTCAACACTGAAAATCCCCCAACACACCAGCAAAGATGTGAAAATGAGACAAAGGGTCACTAGATCATATAAACACAACTGATGCACTGAACTATAAGGAGATTTTCATGTCATATTGAGGAGGCAGATTAATTTGTTCGTAAGTGTTCAGTTTCTCAGCCAGGCAGATTTAGATTTTACCTGCAAAAATGTGGTCAACAACAAGGAGGGAGGAAGGGACAGAAGAGGGAAAAAAAACAGAGATCTGTTGCTCCGGGGTGCCATGTGACTCAGCCATCATCGTGTCACAGTGTGGTGATTAGGCCACTGTGCATCAACAGGAAGCTATACTGCACTAACTCACAAAAAAAACTAGACCTGAGCTTGTACGGTGCTGAGACCTTTGCTGTTATTAACAAAGCCAACACGAGTCACACATAATGCATCTGCATCCCTTCAGTGGCCACACATACAACAGAACACCCAATCTTAACATAAAACAGCAGCTGTAAATGCACCAAAGTGAGACAGATGGTTCCACAAAAACCAAAGGTTTGTATGGATGAAGTATGTTGCACAACCGTGATTTAAAACAGTGCTACACCTTATCATGATAGGTCTAATGTCTAAATGTTAAATCTGAAATTCTATCCAGCAGCTGGTTAGCTTATCTGAACACAGTCACATCAGCTGTTACAATATACACTATATAGACAAAAGTATTGGAATGCGGTTATTTTTCAGTGGTTGGGCTCGGCCCCTTACTTCCAGTGAAGGGAAATCTTAATGCTTCAGCATACCAAGACATTTTGGACAATGCTATTCTTCCAACTTTGGCAACAGTTTGGGGAAGACCCTTCTCTATTCCAGCATGACTGTGCCCCGGTGCACAAAGGAAAGCTCCATGGCCTTGATCTCAAGCCTATCGAACACCGTTGGGATGAACTGAAACACAGATTGTGAGCCTGGCCTTTTCATCCAACATCAGTGCCTGACCTCACAAATGGTCTACTGCATGAATGGGAAACAATTCCCACAGAAACACAGAAAGCCTTCCCAGAAGAGTGGAAGCTGTTATAGCTGGAAAGCTGTTTAGTTATTTAGAATGCAATGCGATTAAAGTCCCGGTTGGTGTAATGGTCACGGGTCCCAATATTTTTGTCTATATAGTGTATATCTTACTTGTTAATTGCACAAAAAAACCAAAGTGTAAGTTGTGGTTTTATGTGTGAAGTTATGTGCCAAACGTCTTGGCCATGAGAAGTGACTTCCTGAAGTAACTTTATATTTTCAGTACAGGCATGAGAGTGATATCACGCTTAGCATATGTAAAAACAAACATATTTCCCAAAATGTTAAACTATTGATCTAACAAAAGTAAGGGCAAGATGGCATAGTGCTCTTACCAGCATGTGTGGTCTACTTTTTACTTTCATGTTGATTTATTTAGGTATTTCCTCTCTGTGTGTAGTGCTATCAGGTGGCAGATCCCACATGTTGCTAGGGTTACTCATAAGACAGAATAGTAGCAGGATCTAAGTGCTTTGAAGAAAATATTATTATGATTTGGTCAGCACATAAATTTTGAGGATTAACAAATATGACTGCAGACACAGGGGCCATTTGTTTCTTAGCCGGGCTGGAGAGTGTCATATGTTAAGACTGATAGAAAACGAGGGCACGAGCAACCACGTGAAAGGGCATTGTGCGCACAGCATGAGCGTGCCATGTGACATAAATCACAAGTGGAGGTTGCCTGACTGAGACTCAGTGAGATCCAGAGCATGAATGAACATCTGTCGTATCGTGCCTGAGTGGCATTTGACCATCAGCCGCAACACATGCCACCAGCACTTCACATGGTGGTGTGTTCTGACCATCCAGGCTTTCCAGTCCACACCTCAATACTCTCTCCAGTGGAGTTAACACCCCTCCGTTCATGTGTCAGCCATATGTCATGAACTTTAATATGGCTAACATTTTCTGAGAGTGACAACAATCGTCTCTAAATAGTCAGTAATGTGTTTGGTCAAAGAGATTGTGATATTTGATTTGGTCCGTATTGCTCAGCTCAGGGTTGAGAGTACATGTCTGAAGTGCCGAGAATTCAGTGATCACAATAATAAGTAACAGAAAGTAATTCAGTCATAGTTCAGAACCCTTAATTCTGTTTTTGCATCTTAGTTGTTTACATATCCAGCTGGAATGCAGAGTTGTGAAAATGTTCTCAGAGGTCATGAGGTTTGCACAGCAGTGAGTCCAGCTCTCTATTTGCGGGTGGGATTTAAAACACTTTAGAATGCAAGTCATCTGACCTAATTACACTGGTAGAGGTTGCTAAGGATGAGGTTTCACTCACAGCTCTGTTGCATACAGTCTGAACTGGCACACTGTGGTCTGTCAACAAATACAGTCACTACAGTATCTCTACATTCTGACATCCATTATCATCAAAATTTATGTTAGAAACGTTGACTTAGTTTCATCACCATTTCCTTTTCCAGATCATTATTTTCTTTGTATAAATGAGTAAGAAGAGGGAGGTAAGTCAAACTAAAACTGCTAAAATTTAAGTTAAGGATCTTACATGGTGGCACAAATTAGGCTAGTCGGCTTTGCTGCTTTGGACAGAGAACACGAAATTGCTAATATACATTGAGATTAATTCACTTATTTGGCATAGTCTGCACAATGTTAAAGTGAGTAAATGGGGACTGTCATGAAACTTCTAAAATATTACACCAGAACAGAAATAAAAATATTTCAAATCAGTTGCTTTCATTTTGATACATTCACATGCAATTACATGAAAGTTAAATGCTGTGTGATACAAATATGAAGAGTGGCTTTCAAAGTACATTACCAATACTACAGTTGTGTCTATGCTTATATTCAGTACAAGAGGTATTCATTTTGTGGGTCCCGGGACCTAAATGACTAGCAAAGTTGCTCAGAGTAGCAGACTATACTATAGTTAGAAACATAATATCATGTCAGGTCATATTATAATGAATATTAGTATTGAGCAGAGTTTGTTATAAATCAGTTCATCAGGAATATGGGTTTTACCTTTACTAAGTGCTCTGATAATTTACAGTCTGTGGACTGGATGCACACTCCGTGTTCTTATCTTTCAAACAGGAAAATGCGAATGGGCCCATTTCAGCAAAGAAAAGGAAATGTACACTTGAGATTATGACTAAACTCTTGGGACTATTCTGCAAAACAGCGGTGTGGCTTGGCAAGGGCACATTTGATTTACACTGCTGCTCCACAGTTCTGCCCTCTCTCTCTCTCTCTGTCTCTTAAACAGCAGCACTCTTTAGCCTGGCTGACTCTGTCTCAACGTAAAAGTGCAGAGACCTGAGTTTCCCAGCAGCTGTCGTTAGTGGTGAATGTCACATAAGGCTGCCAAGTCACGCCAAATAAACCCCATCTACTATGGCAGCTCTCATATTTCACTGGCTCTCTCTGGGAATAACAAAAACACAGTGTGAGTCCATGGCATTAAAGTTTGTTATATTTGCATTTTGAAAAAAAAACAGGACTGGACTAAATAGGATTAAATACCTATGATACCTGCGATTTTATGGCTCAATTTTGTATTCTATGGGCTAAAAGATCATCTTTTAGCAGTCTGATGGGCAACAGAAAAGAGCTGACAAGCTGCTATAGTATTTGGCAAAGCAAAGCTATGTTAAAAACAAGACTCTTAACTGTGAAAATAAGGCTCTACTGTCATGTGCATTAAGCGCTGCCTTTAAATGACTGTTATGCAAACTGTGTCCATTGTTTTACAACACTGATCACACTGTGTCCAAGAGTCCACCCTTGGCCCCAGGCTTCAAAGCACTAAAGCAAGTGACCATCTATAAATGCCAACAAATGTGTAGCTACAGGGACAATAACTGTCTAGATTTCAACAACAGCACTTAGCAGCTAGGGTCATAGCTGCACAGGCTGGATGATAGACTGAACGGGGGGAAGTAGATGACAGCAGATAGAAGAACAGAAGAACCTAAAAGTGTAATTACAGGGCAGAAGATTGTAGGTGAGGCTGTGGAAGAGGGACGGAAACCAAACAACAGCATACAGAGACAAAGAAATGTACTTCTAAAAGGGAAAAAGAAGGCTTTGCTGGGAATTCAGTTTAAGCCAAACAAGTTAAGTCATATCATAAACTGAAACAAAGTGCTCATTTTCCTGGTGGACATTAGCTACCAGAAAGAAAGCCAAAATAGATCAAAGAATTATAACTTCCAGAAGGCATCCACACGAAAGCCACTGCAACGCTGTGCCTCTGGTTTAGTTTAGTGCTCTACTTATGAAGCAAAAATAGATCTCCCTGTGAATCACATCTCATAAATAATTAAGAGGATGTAGCCAGTACTCCAAATGTCTGAAAGCAAGCAGCCAGAATTGGACTTACAACATTGCGTAATAATTGGTGTGTGTTTGTGTATTTGTATGTTTGTACGCGTACAGGCACGCACACTCAGCTGGGTTCTCTGGCTTTGTTCTGGGTTTGCAAAGATTTTTTTTTTGTTGTCAGTGTGGGTGTATCCAACTGTGACAAGCTGCTTGGCTCTGCTTGGTCCTTTGTAAAGCCTGGAGTGTCCCGCAGGACTGGAGCTGCACTGAAAGCAGCTTAGCACCAGTGTTCACCTCTTGACTTGAGTTACTGATTTACAGACTGCACCAAGGACCAGACAAAACAAAGGAGTAGTCACATGGGGTCGGGAAGTGGTATTCACCCGCTTACCTCATTGTTACGTTTTCAGGGATCAGATGCTTTCTACTTGAAAGAGTTCAAAAAAGGAGGGAGCGTCAGTTTAGTCTTTTTTTTGCTCAAACCAAACTGAGCTTAATTGTCCCTTATTGAGTGTTGAGTTCACTGCAAAAAGAAAGATTTTAATTTCCTGAACAAATTTTCACACATACACTATTTAGACAAATGTATTGGGACAAACCTCTTTATTATTGAATTCAGGTGTGGCATGGGGCTGTTTTTCAGGGGTTGTGCTGGGAAATCACAGTGAAGGGAAATCTTAATGCTTCAGCATACCAAGACATGTTGGTAGACTATGTTTCTGGCTTTGTGGCAACAGTTTGGTGAAGTCCTTTTCTATTCCAGCATGACTGTGCCTCAGTGCACAAAGCAAAGCTCCATAAAGACATGGTTGGATGAGTTTGGTGTGGAAGAACTTGACTGGTCCACACAGAGTCCTGACCCCAACCTCATCCAACACCTTTGGGATGAACCGGAACAGAGATTGTGAGCCTTTTGGTCCAACATCAGTGTCTGACCTCACAAATGCTTTACTTCGTGAATGGGCAAAAATTCCCACAGAAAAATCTTGTGGAAAGCCTTCACAGAAGAGCGGAAGCCGTTATAGCTACAAAGGGGGGACCACTGATCCCATAGTGTATTTTATGTATGTGAATATACATAGTACATAACTTCTTGCAGATGTATATATTCAGTAAATATTTGAGAAATGATCATTTAGTAAATTGTTGTCATATAGACATTTTTTGTCATTAATAACTTTTCTTGGTCAATTTGCAACAAGGTAACGCTGTAACTCTGCACTACTCTCTATGAGGTTAGCAGAGCGTTAGCATAGCTGAAAGCATCCAAATGTTATTTTGTGTGATTGAAGACGCCCTCTGGATGCAAAACCCCTTTTGACATTCATCAAATGGAGCCGTGCACATGTCACAATTCCCGCATGGTTTTCTCATACTGATTTGTCAGAATAACACATTTCAATTTTAATAACTTTGACATCATCATTAAGAGGCTTGGTGTCTCTTCTGATTACACTACTGGTGGTGGTGTCCCACTGTGGCACTTTACATCCATCTGTGTCTGACAGCAGCAAAAGGGAAATTAGATCTGAAACTTGTTGCCCAAGCAGCTCATAAGGCTCTTCTTCTCCAGGTTCTGGTAATGTCTGAATATAACTAATGTGTTACCAACACATTTTTTTCTATCCTTGTATTTAGAGGAATTAGTTTTAAGTTTAAGTCTTAAGTGTCTTCAGTGTGTAGTCAGTCTTAATAAATTAAATCAGTTGTTAAAGCCACTAAACTAGGGGAAATGTGGGGACATTTAAAAATCAGACCTTTTCTATATAATCCTATGCAAAGTAGTTCAATATCTCTAAGTGATCTTGCATGTATATCTCTAAAACTATTTTCACTAGCCACCGTGCTGAGCTGTCTTTGTTTTCTCTGTGCTGCTTCCCTCTTCCACCTGCTAACAGGCAGCTGGCTGCTCTGTTGTGACAACGACGAGAGCTTCCAGACACCCTTGTAACAGCTTGGCTCGTTAGAGGAGATTTAGCACTCTAAGTTTGGGGGTCTGGAGGGCTGCTAATGTCCTGGAGGGGTGATTGACAGAGAGAAAGAGATGATTATGTCTCCTAGCTCACTTGCCTGGACAGATTTTCTGCTCACAGTTTCCTGTGTAGGTTGTCCAGATTGGTCAACTGGGCCACAACTGCGACAACTTACTTTTTTTTAATTGACTCACTCATGGCCACTTTGGAGATTGTGGCAAATTAAGGAACCTGATTATATCATTACAATTATTATATAATACTGTCTCTCAAAGTGCTCGGTCTTTGAATTACTTTGTGAATTGGGAAACTAAACTAAATAAGTTTTTAGTCAGAAGATCAATAACATTTTCACATATATTTCATGTGAACCAGAACTGTAGGTGCTCCATATCAAGACCTGCAAAGAAACTGAGCAAACTAGTCCAGTCTACAAAGATCCCATAGATAACATACTTCAATCATATAGCTTAATATAATAAATTTTTCTCTAACTCTTATTACCAATCTGTACATTCAAATCTAATTCACCAGCATTTTCAAAATTTCTGTCAACTGAACCTTGAAAATGGATACTCTGCTCATACAGTACAAACATTTTAACAACAGGTACAGAGCTTTGGATAAAACATGTTGTTGGAGGCGACAGCTCCTTCTATCAGAATCACAAGCAGTTGTAACCACTTCCAGATGTGACAGTCAAGCCCAGTGATGGAGCATGATTATGCCAAATGAAACATACCATAGTACCTCAAATATTTAGCTATTTTTTTCTGCTCCCACCCTACCCCCAAACATCAGTGACTGCTTATAGTGAGCCTAAAGTGGGGTTACTTGGGGGTGGGGGCTTCCGTACGAATCTAAAGCTGGCTCCAATTATGTTTTCAAAAGTTGTCTTGCATATTTTTCTGAATTTGACCATAGCAGCTGGAAGTTGTGACCCGAGACTTTACTCAGAGCTTCAAGGACATTATTTACTTCTTAGTTCATACAGTGTTGTTTAAAGACATTAATCAGGAATAGCTACAGTTACTGCATATCCACTTCCTAACATATTCATCACAAAGCTTTGAAAACTGGTAAAGGAGTAATATGAATGTACCTGTAGACTTTTCAACAGCATATATAAATTTGTTAAGATTTGATTAATTACCTATATTGACTTAACTGAAGAAAATATAGTATTATTGGGTAATAAAAGCAATCACATACACCCTCCAGATTCCTGTGAGTATTCAGAATGTGATGGTGCAGAGCTGCTTGTACATAGGCACACAAAACCTCTAAAACACAATAGAAGTCTGGAAAATGCATCTTCTCTAGCCCTCAACATATGGAGGAAAATAACTCTGGGGTAAAACACAGCTTGTTCAAAAAGATGCTTGGGCATTTGATATTGATTACAACAGGGTAAACAGCAATGGAAAATCTCAGTCAGTGTGTTTCTCTCAGTTAAGAAAGTAAAAACCAGGGAAATAAAATTAAACAGGAAACATAAAATACACATGCAGCAAGATATAAACTTAACTGTACTTTCTCTGACTGAAATATATACTTTTTTAAAGACAAACAACAGGTTTTGCAGTGCATACTGTTACCATGAGTCTACATAATCAGTACAATCAGCCTCTCTATCCTGCCAACCAGCTTTAATGCCCAACACACTTTTTTGTTATTGTTAAAAACTTGAATCTGGTTGCCTCTTGGTGCTCATCAGCTCCCCATCCCTTTAGCATCTGCAGGAGAGTTGCTCATAATTATGATGGATTAGACTGCGGCCCTTTATGCCTGCGCACTGCAATTGTTTTGCAGATGCTGCAGATGTGACATGCATTAATAATTGAGGGAGACAGAAATCAATGTTGTGCTGGAATCACTGAAATCTATTTGCTTTTGACAGAGAAGGCAAAAATGAAACCGTAAGGTCTGTTTGGTGTAGAATCTTATGTAGAGGTCTTATTTTCCACACATCACTCTTATTAAATGACTTTGTTACTAGACCAACATCTCCTAAGTTATAAAAATTAAAAGCTGGCTCTGCATCTGAATTTGGCTATTAAATGTGAAAGTGGACACGATTGCTTAATTTGTCCGTTCAGCTGAAACAAAAACAAAAAAATAGTTTGGTGTGGGTGTGTGTGTGTAACTATCTATCTATGTATATCTATCGATATATATATATATATATAGATATATATATAACTATAACTATAACTAACAATGCTGTGAGTCTAGCTCTGAAAAAAGGGCCACAAACTTGAGAGCCCAATATAATTTGCATATTTGACATACAATGTGTTAAGGGTGAGAAACACCGCGACTGAACAGCTGACAAGCAGCAACTCCTCCTCCCATCTACCATCTGGAACATTAACCTTACATCCTACTGCCTTCAATCAACTAGACTGTTCTTATTCTTCTTCTTCTTTCCCTTCAGTATTGTGACCGATAAACCAAATACAGAAAAAAATCTTACTTTAAAGTTCAACTCTCTGTAGAAATTTGATTTAAGAAAATGCACAGTTTGTGACAGTGACCTGCCATGCCATTGTCTTCTGCATATGTCTGTGGTGTGTAGAAGGTCCTGCTTCATTACACTTATATATGGGGTACACAGTGCTCCTTATGTGCATTTTAAAGTTGAGCAGCTTTCTCTTATTTTCCCACTGTTAATTTGAAATATGCTCCTAGTATTTATATTTAAAACATGCTTATGTTCTACCTGCTATCTAGATTTTACATGATTGAGGGATGAGATCACTTTAAGTCTGACCTCTAACCTAATATTCTTCTCCCGCATTTTGGCTTGCAGGACGGACAGAGGGCAGCCTGTGGATGGACTCTGAGCAGGCCAGATGGAAACAGAACAGGCCAGACATGAGACGGAAGAAAGTCTGATATTAGCACAATTTGACACATCTCACATCTCTCACAAACTCCAGAATGGAGGCCAGTCTTCAGAAGAAGATTCTCTGCAGATCAATGGGGATACGAACTGGAACCATTACAAACCCAGCACAGGTGCCAACTCCATGAAAAGGCACAGGGACAACTGCCACAGCCCTGCTTCAGTACAAGGGCTGTTCGATCAAGGATCATATGTGATGAATGGAGAATTGATGAATGGAGAGTTGAAGCATACACTCAATGACCAGTCCTTACTGGTCCATCAGCCCAAAAAACTTAAAGTAAATTCTGAGATAAAAGGAAATGACAACATGAGTTCCAACTTGGTGGACAGCTTCCCTGAGTTGACAAAGGCAGCAGAATTTGAGTGCAATACCCCACAGACAGAGATCAAGTTAGACAAAAGGAACTGTAATTTTCCTAATGGTGATATTTTCAATCTGCCAAGGAACAAGCAGGTTTCAATTCCCAATGGTGCTATATCACCCCCTTCAACCATCGAAAGCACTCCAGGTGATCTTTTAGAGAAAACCTTGTCTCAGTATTATCCTGAGCAAGTGTCAATTGCACAACAAATATCTGGGCCACAGCTAGATGCCGTCAGTGGCTCACTTGCAAAAAAGCTGCCCAGTGAAAGTGCTCGACCTCTCTCTTCAAACTCAGGATTGCCTAGCTCAGCCCAGATCCAACAACAGCAGCAACAGCAGCCTGGGGCATCAGGCAATGTTGAAGGGGGCAACAGTTATAACTCTGTCAACTATGTAGTCAATGGATACTCCAATAATTTTGAAGCAGATCACCAGCAGCAACAACAGCAGTATCAACGGCGACCACAATCTTACTCTGGTCAGGAGCTGTCTCTAGGACAGCTCCCGGGCATTGTACCACCTACAGATACTACCAATAACTCACAACAACATCAAAATGGCCCACAGTGCTATACAGATGACACAAACCCCCAAGGTATATATGTGAAAGCCAACCAGGACTTTAACCAGAACTCTTTTCTGGAACAAAATGCTCCTCTACAGGCAGCAGAGACAGGTGGATATGGATCCTTTCCCAACTCTGGATTACAGAAGGTGGGGCAAAGTGAGGAAGCCAGGTCTAGTCAGCATCAGCACCATGGCACTGACAGGGGCCACCAGTATGGGATTCAACCCCAGACCCTAAAACAAATGACTGAAAACCCACATGGAGCTGACAATATTGGATCCATGGGGCCCGGTATCCAGCAGTCACGCCACACTGGGTTAGAACATGGGCTGGAGAACATCTCTCAGCAGAGAGCCAATGTATCATGTTCAACTCCCCACCAGAGAGGCTGGATAGAGCTTAACTCTTCACATTCCCAGCAGCGACCGGCAAGTGGCCCATCATCCCAGGCCCAAGAACAGGACATGTGGAGGGGGTTCCCTGCTAAGCCTCAATCAGAGCAGTCAACAGCTAACCCCCAGGTTCACAGCCAGATGCCTGAGCAGTGTAACTTCCCCCAAAATCAGCAGGCAGACAGCCGCTATTGCACCCAGATGCAGTCAGAGCACTTATGTGAAGACCCTGACCTGCAGGATATACTGTCACCTGGGTTTTTAGCTACACCGCAACAGCAGCAACAACAGCACTGTCATCTTCAACGTCCACTGTCCCACCCACCACAATTTGAAGGGCAGCAACTCAAGTCTCCCAATTACAGACCTCGCAGTCAGCCTCAGCCGGGTCAGCAGCAGCTTCAACCCAACCAGCCCCTGAGAATCAATTCAGCTCAGTCCAACAACCAACACAGCCAGCACAGCAAGCATGCAACATTCAGTTACAACGACACAACAGAAATGCCACAACCACAACAACATCAAAGACAGTATCCTCCAAACTCAGGCAATAGTAACCTCAAGCAATTTCAGCCACAGCGGCCTAACAACCACTGCCACCAGCCCAATCATGCTGACATCTCCCAGACCTCTGCACAGTCACAACCTCACTTAACAGAAGGTGCGATAAACCAACAAGTATCAATGCAGAGCCATCCCAAAGTTGAACAACAGCTAAAGATATCATGCACTGAGTTCCAAAGGGGACCTCGACTACCTCTGAGACCTGTAGGTGCCCATGGAGACTTTCAGAGGCATGCAGCCCTACGTATGCACCTGTTACAAAAACAGGAGCGTCAAGGCCCTCTTCCACCCCCTCAAAGCATTAGTGACCCCAAACATGGCCTGAGGGCTGTGAAAATGGAAAATGGACCCAGATTTGAGCTGCCCGTTTCACAACAGCAGGAGCAGCAACAACAACTGCGAGAAGCAGGCATAGGTGGAATTCAAGTCAAGCAGGAGAATCAACAATCACTGTGTGAGCAAAGCAAGAGGCAGGGAAGTATCTTGGCCTCTATGGAACAAAGCCTGAGGCAGTATCAGCTTTCACCAGTGTATGAGAAAAAATCCTTTGTTATTAATTCATCAAATAAAGTCAAGGTGGAATCTTCCGGGCCTGTGACAGTCCTGTCAACCAATGCGGGCCTGAATGGACTGGAATCATCAGCAGCTGCTTCAACCCATATACCTCTAAAAAAACCACCTGATTCCACCCCTAAGAAGGAACACCTCCTACAAAGCTTTATAGAGTCTCCTATGAAGCTATTGGATACCCCTATAAAAAATCTACTAGATACTCCCATGAAAACACAATATGACATTGCATCCTGCCACTGTGTTGGTAAGTCTCACGATGTTGGGTCTGAAACATGATTGATCAATTTGTGTGTAAATATTACTGTATGTTCCTTATGATCTTTAGAACAAATCAGTGAGAAGGATGAAGGCCCATACTACACTCACTTGGGATCAGCGCCTAGTGTTCCTAGTATACGGGAGTTGATGGAGAAAAGGTTAACCACAATTTTTGACTTCTTGAAAAATGACAGTAAACATGGAGTGTATTTCATAGGCATTTTGTACAATATTAGTTATATTTAGTTTAATTCCTCTACTCTGCTTTTAAGGTCTGGTCTGAGTGGTCGCGCCATCAGGATTGAGAAAGTTGTATACACCGGCAAAGAAGGGAAAAGCACACAGGGGTGCCCCATAGCTAAATGGGTAAATATCAGTTATGTAAATTAAATGTAAGTAGGTAATTGTATTTGCCTTAAATATCTGCGTTTCAACAAATTCCCATACCTGTCATGCTTTAGGTTATTCGTCGATCCAGTGTAGAAGAAAAGCTACTGGTGCTGGTGCGGGAACGTACTGGTCATACATGTGACACAGCCTGCATCATTGTAGTAATCTTGGTCTGGGAAGGCATTCAGCCCAGCCTGGCTGACCGCCTCTACCTCGAGTTAAGTGAAACTCTAACAAAGCATGGAGCCCTCACACAGAGACGCTGCGCTCTCAATGAGGAGTAAGTAACAGCACTACAGCACGCAAACAGGGCCAAGTGGCCAACACTAATTTAGTATATATACTTATTGTTTTTGTTTTGTTCTAAAGGCCATTTTTATTGTAATCATTTCTAGCTTATTTGCATCTCGTCAAAAGGGTTTCCTATTTGACCTACAGTCATCAATTCTGGCTAACAAATACCCTGAACAACAATTACACAATTAAATTTTTGTTCTCACCCTTTAGGAGGACCTGTGCATGCCAGGGATTAAATCCTGACACCTGTGGAGCATCTTTCTCCTTTGGCTGCTCCTGGAGTATGTACTACAATGGCTGCAAATTTGCCCGGAGCAAAATACCAAGAAAATTTAAGCTACTAGGAGATGATATGAAAGAGGTATTTCATATAGATAAAAACTTACTAATCTAAGTGTGCACTTTGCTTAATTTTCATATAATACTAATTAAGGTACCATAACACCGCCAATTTTTGTCTTTCAGGAAGAAAGAATAGAGAAAAACTTTCAAAATCTGGCAACTTTATTAGCCCCCTTATATAAAACTTTGGCACCTGAAGCATATGGAAACCAAGTGAGTATATCTGTATACTACTTCTTAACTTGGTGCACCTACATCTAAATGACTATTATTACTAAAATATATGATGAAAATGTTTTATTTTATTTTATTTAAATGTGTGTGTAACAGAACTTGCACAAAAGAACTCAAAAGTACCAACAATAGGTCAAACCTTACTCATGCATGGATATTTGTGAGACTACTGACATGCTAAAATAGTTTTGTAAAGATTTCCCAGCTCAATTGCTTAGTGACCTTCAAAGACTCTTTACTGTCATATTTAGCATACCTCTTTTTGTTCCTGGATACAGGTGGAACATGAACACAGAGCAACAGATTGTCGTCTTGGGCTCAAAGAGGGCCGTCCATTCTCTGGGGTCACTGCTTGTCTGGACTTCTGTGCCCATGCTCACAGAGACCTCCACAACATGCAGGGCGGCAGCACTGTGGTAAGCAAGACTTGGAAGCATACATCTTTCTAAGTAGGTTGTATTGCTTTAACATCCCATTGAAGCATGGCTTCAAGTATTTAATTCACCCTGTTTTTCCAGGTGTGTACATTAACAAGGGAGGACAACCGTGAGATTGGAAAGATACCAGAGGATGAGCAGCTCCATGTACTGCCTCTTTATAAGGCTTCCAGCACTGATGAATTTGGCAGTGAGGAAGGTCAGCAGGAGAAGATCAAGTCAGGTGCCATCCAAGTCCTCAGTGCCTTCCGGCGCCAGGTTCGCATGCTTGCAGAACCCGCCAAGTCTTGCCGGCAAAAAAAGCTGGATGCTAAGAAAGCAGCAGCCAACAAGAATGCAATGCTGGACAGCTCTAATGACAAGGCACTCCTGGCCAAGGCAAAAGCTGGCACCTGTGAAAACATCACTCAGAGCACTCCTATGGCAGGTAGAGTAACATTTATTATGATACACTTCATTAAACTGGATCCAAATATTTTGTAATGACATTTTTCTAACATACTAATTGATACTGAAAAACCAGAAAGCAATGAATTGGCAAAAAGTGTCATAAGATTAGATATTTGTAGAATTTTTTGTTGTTGCTTAGCCCTGTGTATTTTTGGGGTTTTGTTTTCCAGGACTTATTCCAGGTGCTGTTGGTGCAAGCCTACAGTCCAGTCAGCTAACACACCCGCTTGGGGTCCATCATCAGCAACAACAGCACGAGACTATTCTTCCCCCTTATCCTGGCTCAACAAATGCAGCCAGCTACCCCAGGTTTCCCAACCACCCTGGGGCTTTTCCTAGCACTTCAAAGCCAGGCAGCATGTATCCACCTCAGCCGCCAACACCAGCTAGCCCTTACCCCTCCCCGCTCAGTGTACCAAACTCTTATATTAATGGATCAAATCGTCCATACCCAGGTTATCAATGTAATGGAGGGATGCCCCTTGACAATTACCATCCATACTATGCTTCAAACCCAAAGCACCTGGACATGTATCGACAACAGAGGCCGATGCTTTACTCAGAGCAGCAGTATGGTATACAACAACGTTATGGGGTCAATTATCCACCAAGGTATGGTGAGCCAGGTTTACAGGTCAATGGTTACAATGCCTGCAGCATGAGGCCAGTTCATCCAATGAGGTCGTATGCCCCGTATGGTCCTAATGGGGCCTCAGATCCCCAATTCATGGACCCCCTCTCAAGAGCACCCTCTGCCCATGAAGGTCTAGACTATACAGTGGCTGTGAGCAAAGGCAATCAGTTTGGAGGATACCAAAATCCATACCTATCTCGAAGCCCTCAAATCCTACCCCCAGGGCAAGATCCTTTCCATATGCAAATCAAGACAGAGATGGGCATGCCTCGTCCACAAATGCTTTCTGCTCAGTTAAGTGGTGGGTGTTTAAACCCTGAAACACAGTCAGGGTTAGGTCTGCTTAATGGGAGCCTCATGGGTTCTGGTATTAAGCAGGAACCTGGAACCCCACAGACACCCACAACCCCACAAAAGCCTGAGATGTGGTCAGACAATGAGCACAACTTCTTGGACCCTGACATTGGTGGTGTGGCAGTGGCACCTACCCATGGTTCAGTCCTCATTGAGTGTGCAAAACGGGAGCTTCATGCTACAACACCCCTTAAAAACCCAGACCGCAACCACCCAACACGTATCTCCTTGGTCTTCTACCAGCACAAAAATATGAATGAAGCCAAGCATGGTTTGGCACTATGGGAAGCCAAGATGGCAGAGAAGGCTCGGGAGAAGGAGGAAGATGCAGAGAGGAATGGTGGTGAGGGGACTCCTAGTAAGGGCAGCAAAAAGGGGGTGAAGCGTGAGCATTCAGAGTCATCAGAAACCACCGGGGAGCCTCCCTATAAGCGTTTTATCAAGGCACTAATGGAGGGGTCCTTGTCGTGCACCACAAACTCCTATGTCAGTACAGCTCCATATGCCTTCACCAAGGTCACAGGGCCTTACAGTCAGTTTGTGTAGAAAATGTTCATGAGGAAGACAAGACAGGTGCTTTGTTCAAGACGAAGAGCACACGCACCACTTGCCTCATCTACACACTCCTCCCTATCCATAAGGTGTTGTGCTTAAAACGGAACCAGTAATATGATGAGATCATTTTTCACATCAGGTCTTTCACCTCTTTAACAACCAAGCTTTACTAGATGACCCTACTAAGGATGTATTTATTTTTGTTTGGCAACTTTTGCAAGATACACACTGTCAAAATCTCTGGTGCTTTCAGTCTGATACACAAGGACCTATTTTTAATTGAAACAAAGTTTCATTTTTGGTGGCTTTATTTTTCTTACAGAATTTTGGAGATGTCACCTTAGCATAAAACACTGACTTTGTACATGGTGCTAAAGTGTGTGCTTATTACCATTTATTTTAATTCAAATGCCTTCACACTATAACCAGAACACACTCTACGAGTGATACTCAATGACTTACGTCAAAAGGACACTGAAAAACTCATCCCGTGGTCAAATCATCAGCATCATAATGGTTTTTGGCAAGTCAATGTTTCTTAGAGCACTTTTTGATAATGAGAGTTAAAAGTTAAATTAATGTTTAATGTTTTGGTTATACTTTTAAATCATAAAATCTGGTTATACTATATTGCTACATTGAGTGTAATTAATTTCTAAGCATCACTAAAATCAATTGATGAATTTATAAGAGAGGGTTGTATAAGCAATCCATGAAACTGTTTCAAGCTCATGCAAAAAGATTTTTTAAAACTATCATTGTATTGGTGCTCTTTCACTTTCCTGTCATTTATACTGTAAATTGAGCCATTCTAATGGTGCATTTTTAATATTTCGAGGCAAAAAAATCTACATTTGTGTTAATTTCGTTTTTTCCAGGTTTATTTTGTTGTCAGCGACTGTTTTTAATGCTCCTTACCTTAGGTTCATTAAACAAACCTGGACTGTGAATATTACATGTAGTTTTATGTCTGTGGTGCATAGTAAATGTGCTTTTAATACACTGAGGAACATGAAACAGGGTAAGCTCAGCGTCAGTTTCAGAAGGCAGCTGGCTTGCTGTGGGGTCTTTAATTATTGCAACCTAACTGTAAGATAAACAGGTAAGATTTGTACAGTAAGTTAATTTCCTCTTTTGGAATTACTGTTATAGATTTTGTGTTGTAAAGAATGATAATAGCCTATTTCATTGTATTTCTATGGGTTTAAACTGATTTTATATCATGGGGTGCTAAAAACATACAATGTGAGACAGTGAGAAGGCTTTTAAATAATGTACAGTACAAATCTGTCATATACCTCAAAACTAGTTTGGCAATAGGATTATAACACATTTTCTTTCTTCCTTTGTATTTTACTTTAAAATGTTAATAAGAGTTAATGTTCAGGCCACCAAAAGGCATACAAGTTCATTTCTTACTTTTTTTATCGATCTGGTATAAAGTATTACTTGGACTTGAAGCTTTGATGTTACTGTAAAATCAGGGACATTTTCAATGTCAGTTTCAATTCTGTGTGCATCTTTATCGCCTGTATTCATCTTGTCTTTTTCTCATTCAGGTACTTGCCATTGCATCCTGAATCCAATCCTATACTTCTTGGAGACAAAAGTTATTTTTGAGGAAAATCATGCTTTCCTCCAGTTTAATTTTTACTTATATTTTAGCTAGTAGGATGGTGGTAATCTTTTAAAAGTAATTTGAACATATATGCACTGAGTTGACTAAAGGGAAAGTATGATAATGACTAAATAAATAGCAATGTATCTGCATTTGCTATGAGGCAAGACCAGGGCAGTGATTAACATAGTTGCACATCTTTGTGCCAGTGTATAGTTAAATTTATTTATAACCACTAAGCAATTGTATAATGATTTCTCTTCCCTGTCTATTTGAATCAATTAATGCGATATATAATGGAATGACTGTCATTTTATAGTAACAACTTACCCCATGATTCAACATATTCATTTTCTGGAAGCACTTCGTTTTTTTTTTTCAGGAAAAAATATGTAATAAAGAATTACAAAACGTTTTATTTAAACAGATTGTAAATGTGTTAAAAAAAATAAATAAATAAATTATGTCACATTGTACATACCAAGAACCTGTATTACAGGAATACAACTCATTCTTTAATAATGATGTAGGTTCTTATTGTTCTGTAAAACTGACCCACAGCTCTATCAGCAATCCTCATCATATCTACTTTTGGCTCGTTCAGGTTAAAAGAATGATCATGGTTAGATTATCCAGGAAGTCTTCGTAAATTTTCACTGTCACAGCAATGTTTACAGTTATAGTATCCTGTTTGCTCAGACATTAGACGTCCTAATTTTTTTTTTTTTTTTTTTTTTACTGTTCCACTTTTGTAAAATAAACCATTAAAAATGTTGAATTTCATTGTACAGGACCCAGCTACAGTAGCAGGTTGTGCTTAAGAAAGCCGGGGTGTCTAAGATATAGCGGGTTAAAAGCATAGCCATACTTGAAGATGCTTCAGAGTGTTTCTGAGTGAGTCAACATTACTTGAATGACTTTCTGGGCTTAACTAGTACGCTATATGTGCTCAGCTCAAAGGTTAAGCTAGCAGTTGATACACACTTGGTCTTTTTGCAGTTAGACACTAAAGTTATTAAAAAAAAAAAAAAAAGGTGCAACTTTTTCCTGTCATTTTATTTTTTAAGGCTTCCCTTGTTTTCCTGAAGTTTGGTATGCTACAAAAAAATGGAATTAAGGATGGGTATTAATACTGTAAGTATTGTAATGTACTGAATGCAGTTTATTTGAAAGCTGTTTATTATATCATTCCTGATATTGCTGAAATGTGGGTGTTTTTTTAATAAAATGTATATTTATTTAAAAGAATTTGATTTGTTACTCCAAGTTAATACTAATATCTAAAGTTTGTGCATTACTGTTTACATGTTGAAGTTTTTAAATATGTAATTACAGATAAAACTGAAAGAGACTGTCACTTTTACGCCATTTTTTTTAATTTACCAAAACAGGAAGACATTTTTTTGATTTGTTACATACAAATTACGTGGTGTTTGTGGTTACAAGCACAAAATGATCAAAACACAAATTAGAGCATATTAGCAGGGCTCAACGCAAAACACATCTCAATTATGGTTCTTAACTCAATAAAAGTACAGGTCTTCACTGACTCATATTTTCAATGCACCTGCTTATAATTTATTGGATGGTAACTGTAGATGGCACTTTATACAGGCCTTACAAAAAATAAAAATCCAGCTGCATGGAAAAGATGCAGCTACTTCATATGATGTAGGGCATTTTGTGGGTTTCCATATTGTCTTTAGAGCTTCAGACAAAATGCCACTTTTCCACTGTGCAAAAAAAGATTTAGAATTACACAGAAAAATGAGTATTGAAACAAATACACCATATTTAGTCCACATTTAGTGCAGGTAGGTCAATATTTACTTACCCTCTGGAGACACAGGATGTGCACTGCCAAATTCAGGGGCCTAGAGTTTCAAATGTTAAATATGACAATTAGTTAACCAAACCTAAGTCTACAACAGTGTCATATTCTATTATCTATTATTTTCACAGCATTATGTGGAAGTTCTCACCGATTGGATCACATCTCTGCTCTCATCTGCACTACATTTGAAAGGACTTTCACAGCAGGAAATATTTTTGCTAAACAAAAAAAAAAAAAAGAAAAAGAAAAAGTAGTGGTGTTCATTACATGTACATCATTCACATTCACATGGCTGGAGTTTCACCTCCACCAACTTACCATACGATTCCTCCACTATTTGTCTGCCTCTGCACTAGTGCCCTCCAGTGCTCATGGGTGGACCTAATAATTTCAACTGCAAAGTCCTTTAAAAAGGACAAAGAACACAAGAGAAGAAAATATTAGGGAGCAGTTAATTTGAACCCATTCAGCTTTAGCCATTAAAACTGCAATGGACTGGGACACCTTATACACAAAGGAGTCTTATCTGTCTTATCTTATCTATCTGTTGTATTTGTTGCTAGAAAGGTTTCAGTACCTTGTCTCTGAATTGTCCATTGAATCCAAATTGGTTCTCAGGCTTTCCATCAGGCACCTTATATTTCCTAAACCAGTCGACAGTGGCCTCTAAATGACCAGGCCGGCTCTTGCGGACATCCTCTATGTCTGAGGAAATATGGTGAACAGCATAAGAACAGAAGACAACTTTGCACCTTATTTATCATAGTTTGAATCAGATGTGAGTCTCGAGTCTATTTTTTTGCCCACGTCCCATCAAAACAACACTGAGCAAATGTTGCAGCTGATGTAAAAAAAAAAAAAAAACACATGCAGTGTTTTGGAATGAAACATGTTGACACCAGAAGCTCCACAGATAAGTTCTAGGTTAGTGTTTTATCTGCACAGAGTCAGGCTGAAGTTACTGTCTGAGCCAACAAACTTCAAGGATTTCTGCAAATATTTCTTTCCAATTTCAACCACTTGAATCTGAACTGGGCAATGCAGGTATGTCAATAACCTTATTTACAGTACGTGCTTAAAACAGATCTAACAAGTTATGAAGTTTTGGTTGGGAAGCTTCCTATCTGACACTTGAATCTTTAGACATTACATTTATTCCCAATTCCAGATGAAATCTTAATTGACATGACTCAGGGTCGTGCCAGGTTTCCTGGACTAAACTTCCTCAGGGTGGAGAAAGGATCAGGGTAAAGCAGATTCTAAATGATGATAGCTGATCTGGGGAAAATACTCACTATCTAGGATTTTAGCATCTGGGTCCTCAGTATTGATAGCAATGACCTTCCAGTCCATTTCTCCCTCATCGATCATGGCCAAGATGCCAAGCACTTTCACTTGGATCACCTGACCTGGATGGCACACCTGAGGAACAGATCGACAGATGAATAAATAGTGAAATCAATCAACCACAAAATTATCTTTGAAAAGTGTTTATAAAGTGAGCAAAAGATCCTATAATTAAATAAGTTATATATACTCCTCTAGAGTCTTACTTTGGTACCGATCTCACAAACATCAATGGGATCATTATCGCCACAACACTTTGTTTCCTTGTCGGTGTGGTCTGGATCCTCCCATGTCTTTTCCAAAGAACAGTTCAAAAACATGTAAGAAATCAAAACTGCTGTGCAAATATTTCAATTAACTACTTAAATAAATACAAAATAATTATAAATGCTCTCATGGATCTAAAGACACTAGACTAAATTGTACTAAAAAAATAAAACAAAATTCATTATTGGGCATTACAATTAAAGTATTATCCCTTAATCACTGACTAGAATCAAAATCAATACAGTATGAGGATTATGGACATGTACACAAAACATTTAAAAAATGTCTTAAGTTGTGATGTAATCTGGACCCTTCATGCTGTGCATTTTTCTCACCTGTGGGAGTGCCCCATAATTCCAAATGTAACCTTTATGGGGAAATATGTTGGCAACGTACCGGAGCTTTCCTTTCTTTACATCCTGTTTGATTGGGTTCAGCGGTTCCTTGGTTGCAATCTGGAAATTGAAGCACTATTGAAGGTGTATGCAGGTGTGTGTATTTATGTTTGAGTTAAAGAATACTTGATTTCTCTTATGTCACCAACGCAAAGCCTCAGCTTCTGGCTACTGCTGTTCTAGCTAGCTAAATAACTGTAGCTTGAGGCTACTGCTATGCTAACTACTGTATGCTATGCTAACTATTGTATGCTACGCTAAGAAAAAAGCTATTAACTGAAGACTTTTTAATGAGCACTTCATTTCTTGGTAAGTTACGCACAGCTGTATATTGTTAGTTCCATCTGGTATCATCAATTTAGGTGCTCATCAAATAATTGATAAAACTGTTTCAGGCTACTGCTATGCTACATTCTTAATTCTTAATCATTCAGTCTATTATTACTGAGTGAAAACTGACATACCCCTTCATACGTACCTGTAGTGTTAACACATTTTTTTTAGTACTGTGTACTGTATTAATAGTACTTTTTTTTAATGTGAGATACTGTACCTCATATAGCCTTCTTACCTCCATTTTAGCATTTGACCATCGAGGTACCTCCACAACCATGTTGAAGACCAACTGAAAGTACAGAAGAAAGTGATATACAGCATATGCTAGGGTGAGTATTTCCAGGTGGTAAAACCAACAAAAAAATAATGGAATTTGAAAATACCTCATTCTCATTCTTCTTGGGCTTTTTAGCTGGCACATCATTTTCCTGTTAAATGAAAATCAGTGACTTCCTGGTTTGAATGTTATGTTTACGGCTCCATTTAGCTGTTGAAACATATAAACTGTAAGGAAATGGAAATTGAAAACTCTGCTGTCAAAGAGTTACCTGTTCTGTTTCTGCAATAAGTGGGATGTCATGGAATGGTGAAATGTATTTTCCTTCAGAAGTTTCTAAGACAAAAAAAAAACCAAAACAATGTATACGTATGTATAAACAAACATCAGGATCATCATCATGAAATTTCATATGTATGGTCCATATAGTATAGATGGTCAAGTTAGGCAAAGGTCTTCATAGCAGACAACACATAACAAACAAAATGCTATCCTAAACCTTTCCTTCTGTAAGTGTAGTTGCTTGGGTAACTGTGAAACATTTTTTCTACATCTGTGTGGCCTGAAAACAAGCATCAGAAATTAACTCAGGGTCCTCTCACAAGCTTCTTCCAAGACTTTGAGTTGCATCTTACTGTCTTCCTGTGTGATTGAGTTTTCATTACCAATAACTGTGTATCTCCATGACAAGTGGGCAACTTTCATCCACTAAGGGAGGCAATGAAAAGCTCCGGAAAAAGTCGGTAAGTGGACCTTGGGTGACGATTTTATTTATTTCTGTAACATTCAGTTTCATAGTTTCACATTTCTTATAGATCAGTACTCTCGGTTACAAACTGTATCTCCAGTTAAGTCAGCATTAGATTAAATCAACTTACTGTTGATTGATTGCCTGAACTGAACATAAGCTATTACTAATGTTCCCCATGTTTTCATTTGCGGTCAAAACCAAAATACAGTCACATCACCTACAACGAAAACAGAGTGTAATATTTTATTAGGTTAATTTTGATCAGGTATTTTAACATTACAACCACCATTTGTTAAGTAAGACTACATAATAATGAATGAAATGTGTCAGTTAGTTCATTATGATAGATAAAGTAACGAATATCTGCATCCGTTGTCATGAGTTTAACTTCATCTAATATGCGGGGCTGAATTTTAACACTGCTGATGAGAAAACACATTTTTATTTTTTTTTCCTTGTAGTTTGGCCGCGTGACCGCCCCAACAGGAAGTAGAGCCACGTGAACGTTTACAGTGAAACATCTTCCTTTCTTTCTGCTCACGAACCGTTTCAGCCTACTGGCAACTTGATGCTAACACTGGTGGGATTTTGGCTAGACGGCTAAATGCTGCAGACGACCGCTACATGGACGCCACAGGACGTGAGGCGCTTGCAACTCTACGGTCAAACGTTTACCTTGACACCTGAAGGTCAAGCTGTGGTTACCTGTCAGACACCAGACACCGGAACTAAGCCGAGCTGAACCATGCGCGCCCCCCGAAATGCAGGGGTTCACGCATGGTTTCCTCAACGGCGGTGATGAGTGACTTACTAAAGTAAATCCGGTAGTCAGGAGAATTGGGGTGTCCTCTCTCCTCCGTTTGATAGTGCATCGTTTTGCTCAGATTATACAGATGAGGCACCGCTGCTGCTTGTGTGACCAGTTTGTGTGGAGAGCGGAAAACTGTCACCATGCGGCCGAGCGAGCAGCGCAGAAGCAGCGGTCTCATTATATACACTTGTTCGCCCCTCGGTTCCTGCTTCCCGTTTCCCAGTCCCTCACGTCCACAAATGTGAAGCTCGTCACGGTGAAGCCGCGGCTGCCGGTCAGTGGTTTTCAAAATAAAAGCATTTACAGTGGCGGTCCCATGACGGGCAAATTTGCATTGCATGATGAAAAAAAAATAGGCATAAACAATAAAATGAAAGGGCTGAGTAATAATTAAAACCGGCTGATATTTTGAATGAAAAACAATTAACAGCATAAGGGTGAGGCCTTTGGTTAAAAAAAGAAAGAAATAGAAGCAGGAAGGTCCTTTGAACAATACAAACACAGCAATATGCTTGCATCTTATGTGCAAATTTGCCATATTGTTTGGCAGTGGCACTACGAGAAAGATCCTGGGGATGTCCTGAACAGAAAGGGTGAATTTTTAGATGAATCCTGGATGACCTCTTTTCTTTATCACCTTTTGTAGTTATAATTATCTCCTCTGCTGTGGGCAACTTGGCCTCTATTTTTTTTTTAAACCTCCACGAAAAGCCATGAAGGCTGCTTTTGTTTTTATAACCTGAAGTTAGTGGGTCTGTCGGTGGTTATCTCCACAATACATCACAAGATCAAAGTCCATATGTATCCATTGTTCACTCAACAAACACCAAACCAGTCACTTTGATGTATCTTTTACTGTTATATCTCTGTTCAAACAAGTTATATATAGGCCCAGCGGCACCCATAAAAGTCTGGTTTATTAAAATCTTACTTGCATGCATGCTTTCCTTTGATACTGTTGCCAACAACAGACTGCTGAACACAAAATACTGCATGTGCTCTGAGAAACGATTTCATGTTAGAAAGTTTAAAATTGGCCAGGAATGGTCAAGGTTAAGCGCTATATGGTTTGACATGATGATGAAGTGGGGTGAGCTTTTGATTTGATTCTCTGTACTGTTTTGAAAAAGTGGATTTGTAAACCAAATGAGAAAAGCATCCCTTCCTTCACCTACTGCCCATGAGCCAAGCACTCCATGCCAAGCCAACCATGACTCTTCTAGTGATGGTGCCCGAGTGGGAAGCAGTAAAAGTCTGTGGCTGTAAAAGACAGTTTCAGGCATGAGTGTGTTTTTATTTCCCCTTTTTTGGCCTGCTGAAAATATAAGATTCCCTTGTTATTTTGTCTCCCCAAACAAGCTTTGAAAAATAGATTCTTTTGTCATTTGTTTCAGAATTTTACTATGGGAATACTGGTTGAAAACATGCTGTAGGTGATTACTAATTGCTACAAGTTTCTAATAATGACAATATTATTTCTCTTAGAATAATATCTTTCATAGCCAAGGCATAGCTTTACATCTGGACAGTATGGACACTCTCTACCAATATTTTAAGGGGACAGAATTGTCTGTACCAATACATTTTCAAAGTTGTTTGTTATATAGTTAAGTCAAATTAGATACTTCTCCAAGATGAGGTATGCTATATTGGCATTTGGGGGTTGTTTCTTTGTTCATAGTGCAACATGTGAGCGCTGTAGTAAAGTCTGTCAGTGGAAACAAGTTATCAGTTACATGATTAGTTGATCAACAGAGATTTAACTGGCAACTATTTCAATGTTCAATTAACGATTCAAGTCAGTTATCAACGAACATCTCAGCTGTTGGGAGATTTTTTCTGTTCTTTTAAAGACCAAATGATTAGTTAAGAAAATAATGATAGTTAATGATAGTTAATTGGAGTCCTTGTGTGAAACTGAATTTTATGTAATTTTATTATGTATAAGTTCAACGATTGTATTTCAGTGTCCAACATTGTTTTCCTTATAGGTGTGAGCTAATTTGAAGAAGGTCACTTTTCTCTCTGAGCAGGTCAAGAAAGCCACACCCTGAGGGACATGATGTCATATAAACAAACTCTGTCTATGCACAGGAGAAAGCGCTGCTTGCACTTTCACGTGTGTATACTTGATTATGTAATACTAACCAGTTCTTGTAATGACGCAAACATGACATATGCTGTGTTTGAATAGAACTTAACTGACTTATTTATCAGAGGAGACATTAAATAATAATTAGAATTAATCCAATTCTTGAATTTTTCCTAAATACACACATAAATAATGATGATGATCATGATAATAATGTGAGCAATGTGAGATGCTAAAAGTGTATAATCATATGTAGGAGAGTAGCTGAGCTATAGTGGTGAACCATATGTGTAGATCTAGTCTAATGGAGGTTAAACAGGTGTGCTATGAGCACACCGCACAGTGATCTGAAAGTACAATGGGAGCCCTCGTTACCTGTGCTTCAATGGAGAGGAAACGCATCCCTTTATTGTTCTGGAAAGAGACGTAGTATCTGGTTGCTATGACCAGAAATCATTGTGACAGCATGTTGATGCTGATGAATTATTTGTCTAACCAGGTTTGACTTTTGTCAATTTATAGGTCTTACTCAGAAAAAATACATGTTTGTATATGGAAATAAAAAATTTATTTTGTGTTTCTCAAAAGTCAACCTTGTTTGTTTCAAAGCCACTAAAAACCAGTAAGCTGATACAGCCACAAGTCATCTCATATGAGAGCAATGTGTGTCATGTCCTTGAATGCTGCTGAAGCAATATTATTTTTTGTTATTTCACATTTATAATTATTAATATTATTTTTTAATTGTTTTCTTTCATTGTTGTTATGTATGTATGTTACATTAGCTTTGCTCCTTACCGCTCGACTCTATAGGTCAGGTTTTTCCTGCAGTTAAAGAGCCGTTTGTAGATATAAAATGTTCCGCTTATTTGATTCGAAAATTCACGTATTCACTATTGTATAAATATAAAACTCTTCACAGCCATTTGCAAATTACTTCCTCATCAACATTGTCCCATTGTTTGTGTTTGCACAAGGTCTCACAAACATTTTAATATCAGGACATCTTGTTTTAATGAGAGCAAACAGAAGCTGGTGCTTTCTCCTTCGTCCTCAAATCCTCATGAGAGAGAAAGTGCATCTCGACACTTTCTCTCCCTGGATCTAAAGGGGAGAAGCATAGCACAGCAGTAGAGAGGTGTGGCCGCATAGCTCTCATGACAGGTAGACATGTGGAGGAGGAGCTAGATTACCTGTGCAGAGCTGGCAGTCAGTGTACAGTGGACATTGCACCTGTTGCACTTCCCAGGCTCTCTGTCTGTTTCTCTCTCCCTCTTTCTGTCCATCTCTTTTCCCCCTTTTTTCCCCATCTGGAAGCACTAAGGGAGCTGACAACCTCACTATGGATCCCAGTGAGGCTGTTGGAAGTGAGAAGGAGAAAGAAAAGGAAAAGGAGAAAGTTATAAAGAGGAGGAACCGGCCTGTGTTCCTGCGTTACCTGGAGAGGAGAAAGACGGACACTATTGTGGCTGATGACACGGCGAAAGGTGACATCAACCTGGGGACGCTGGTGAGGAGGAGTCAGTCCGACAAGACGGAGTACAGCGCTAAACTTAAAGGTACACCAACTAATGACCTCCCCAGAGGTTAAAACTATGGCAACAATCTATACACACGTGAGCCAACACTCAGTCTGAAAAGTATCTCAACTCTTTAGTTTACAAAGTTGTTCAAAACACATTGTCTAGGGTGGACTTATAGAGGACTTAAGTATGTCCACTATAGATGGACTGTATAAGCAGCATTGATGGCAAAAAATTCAGCACCCACGTAGACGACGCACTGCTCTATAGCTCTGGATACGAGGCACCTGTTGTGTTACTATGTGCTGAGCAGGAGATACTCCCACAGGGATGAAGCCACATATGCAAACTGTGCTCCAAACTCAGGAACAGAGGAGTGGCTTGAGAAGTGTTCCAGACCAGCAAGTAAACAAGATCTAATACACCAATGAAGTGTGAAGAGGGATTTACAGATTAATTTTCATCTCCAAGTTTAGTGAAAGAGTTTTAAGAGATGTCAGACGCCCTGACTTACAGTTTACAGTTTGCGGTGTGTTGGAAAGTAAGAGCAATTTGGAAAGGAGAGCGTTAAAAAAAAAGAAAAAAAAAAGCAAATCGCTAATCCGGCTGTATGTTGCCTTATCACAAGTGCTGACATGGTTTTTTTTTTTTTTTAATCACAGACACACAGATGTTCACATTTCAGAAAAACTGGCTTCACCTCTTCACTGAGTGCAGTCAGTGACTGGGAATGCTGCACTTCAGGCAAAATGACTGACGTGACTGTGTCAGTGTGTGTGTGTGTGTGTGTGTGTGTGTGTGTGTGTGTGTGTGTGTGTGTGTTGGGGGGGGGGGGGGGGGGGGGGGGGAATTAATAAAGATTAGCCAAAGTATGCAGGCTTTCTGGTGCCACTTGTTCCTGGGTTTCCTTTCCAGAGAACAATACACTTCACATGCCAAAATGAGTAGTGGCATCTTCTCTAACATGGCGAAGTATAACACACTTCTCTATCTGTGTTGTACACATACACACACACACACACACACACACACACACACACACAATTGCTTTATCAGCAGCTGTTCTGTTTACTTGAAATAGAGACACTCTCCACTCCTTTGTACCTTCTGTTTTCTTGACCAGCCTGCATCAAGGCAGGCAGGGTTGTCAAAAAAACAAACCAAAAACACTGAGCTGTTTCCAGTAAACTAATCTGCCGCCCTGCTTCACTTTAGCCTCACACCTGACAAGCAGTGTTACATATTTACAGTGGTATTACCATTGCAAATATTGACAGAAAGATGACTTCACTGAAAGAGGAAACATGTGAGTTGCTGCTCCACAGTCAGCTCTCATCTGCTTGTCAGACAGGTTGGTCAAGCCACAGAGCCATGGCAACATGACATCCATATATCTAATTATTTACAGTAACTAAATATTATATGTCTGGCGATGATTTACCTTAATTAAATAGATGGTAATAATCCAAATATCCGTATGTATGTATGTGTATGTATTTTTCCTTTGAATTATTCATGCTTTGATGTGGGATTTATGATGTTTGAAGACTGAACTGTTTCTGTGTGTGAGTGTGTCACATTTTTTTGGCTTGAACTTTTTATGGAATTTCATTTAAACCCGATGCAAGAATGGTAACACGCTTAAAAAGGTCCGACTTCCCTTTTATTTAATATTTTTCATGGACATTCTCAGGCTTTTTCTTTAACTCAGCATACTTTATACAACATATATTCTTGGTATTCCTAGTGATAAAATCCCATTGTGTGCTTTGCTGTGTGGCAAAGTGTGACGAGTCATTTTTCTTGATGGTGATACATGATACGGCGTGCCTTGTATTCTGTTCTGGGGCCGCCTGTTGGATCAATGGGCCTTTCAATGGGCTGAACGGTGAAAAGCCCTGTATCCACTTTCATGGGAACTCCTCGGCCGACAACCAAACCTCACCAAATATAACTCTGGCAAAGGAATAAGCCATCACACTTTAGGAGCAACTGCTGAGTCTTTATAAGCCATGATACATTTTATTTTTTGTGTGAATGTGTCCGCGGGGAAAAATCTCTTCCAGTTTTGAATGGGACAACTTTCACACAGGCTTCAGTGTCACTTATTAAGAAGGCAGGAAAATATTGGAGTAAAGGTAGATAATGTATGAAAAGAGCTGAAACCAGATTAAAAATACATTATATCTCTGTCCAAAGAGCCACCAAGATATCTCATTTCATCTCTTTCTCATAGGTGGAGGTTTTCAGCGACTTCAGGCTATCTTTTCACAGTGAAAGCCCATGTTGGCATGTGACACTTCATGATACTGTTGATACATGAGTGTTTTTTAAAACATAGCCATTAGTAAAACAGTTTCTGTGGTGCCTCTATGTTGAAAAATGTCATCGCATGGTGACACAGTGGAATTATATGAACAGGGATTTATTCGGAAGCTTCATTAAACTCATACAACTGACAGTCTTATCTTTTCTCCTGAAGTGTTATCAGTCACTGGCGAGTTAATTAATAACTGCTGATGGGAAAAGCTTGTGACTGCACAGTATGGTCTTACAGTGTGCTGTGTGCACTACAGAATATCAATTTATTAATTTATTTTTACTGTTTAAGCCAAAGAGGCTGAATTCGAAAGAAAGCTGTGATTCAAGTCCAGTCCATGAAATTAACATAACCTTTGTGACATCTGCTCAGTTTTAAGAACTTCGTGAGAATCAGTGATTTTGCAAGTGAATTTAATTCCTGCATCTCAGGGAAATAAAAGACGAATGTAAGGTGTAACTGTAAGAAGAATGAGATCAGATCTCTAAGGGAGTCAGCCAAGTGTGAACACAAACTGAACAGTGTTGGCATGCATGAGGAAGTCCTAACACATGACCCATTCTGCTCAGCTTTGGCAAAAGGCATCCACTACTTACTGTACCCTCCCTTCATGGCAGCACCGGGGCTTTCAAAGCATCTTGCCTCCAACAAAAAATTAAAACATTTTTCTAAGAGAATATAGGAAAAAGGAAGAATACAACTTCCTCACTGTCACGCCTGCGTTGCCCAGAACGACACTAATGAGAGTATGTACAAATACTACATGTAATGCAAAAAGTGTGACAGAACTAATCATTACCCTGACTACTGGTACTTCTGAGAATGGTGCACTGAGTCCAGCTAAATATACTGTAAAGGAGGTATTCCTGATATTTTCTACCCAAGCTGAGCTTCTTATGGTCACACCTTTTGCATGTTTACGTCTCTCTCTCTCTCTCTCTTTGCGTTTGTGTGTAAAAGATTGTGTATTTATATTCTCCTGCGCACCCATGTGAATCAGCTTCAGTGTGTGTGTGTGTTCTTGCATATGTAGGTGTGTTTGTCATTATGTGTCTCCCTCATCCACCCTCTTTCGCTCTCTCTCTCTCTCTCGCTCTCTCTCTGTCACACACATACACACACAGACGCACACACTCGTGATGTCTGAGCAGATGGAATGCCTGAGCACGTCGTAGCATTACATCAGCAGGCACGATTAGTTCCGTAACCTGACACAAACACACACACACACACACACACACACACACAAGGAAGTGGTGTGGCAGCGTCGATTAGGCAGAAAGGAAGCATCCCTCTTCCCTGAACAGACTGTCCTGCCTGCCATGCAAAGCACAGAGCAGTCACAGACTGATTAGGCAGCAGAGCAATAAAAAAAGAAAAAGAGAGAGAAGTGAGCCTGACTGGCATGTTAAGTGAGGCCTTTTGGCGCGCGAATTAAAATAATTAGATCACCGTGAAATATGGTGATCTAAATGGCTGCTAGGGCGTCAAGTGGATGTGTTAGACGCGAGAGTTTCTCCAAGCGTGTGCATCCCACAGGGTCAGAGTATTTACCAGCATTTTCGAAAATGTGTCACAGACGGCTTTAAATGCTGGCAAAAACATCAAATTTTTTTTAATGGCAACTGCATATTTACAGCAAAATACATGTACACTCAACGATACTGTAATTTTCTATGTCCCTGTGACCTATATGGCTCATTAGGCCAGATGTTATGGTAGTATGGAAAGAAGATGAGGTAATTATTTGTCTCCTTTTCCCAGTTGTGCCATGTTTTATATGTCTGTTACTATATTTTCACAAGCCAGCTGCCATTTATGAACACTGTTGCAAATGGCTGTCAGCACAATACACACTTGATGTAATGCAATAATTTTATAATATGATTTTTTTTTTTTTTCCTCAGAGAAAATGACACCACATGACCTGTCCACACCCTCCTCACCAGCACTGGATCCAGAGGAGGTCCGTTTGAGAAAGATGAACCGCAGGGCAAAAGTCATTCAGGAGCTTGTGCAGACTGAGAAGGACTACCTCACAGACCTGGAGCTGTGCATCAGAGAAGTGGTCCAGCCTTTACGAAATTTGCAGGTAGATGCTGCTCGGGATGCCCCTTTAACACTTATTTTGGAAATACAGTGTTAAAATTCATCTCGCCTACTGAGAAACCTGAGTGCCTTATTTCTAACATCACCTCTAATCATAATACTAACCTTAATTCACACATTAAGGTTATGAGTTATATCAATTTAAAATGTGGAGAATTTTTACAACAAATAATCAAGAATAAACACTGGAATATTCAATTAGAGTGTGGCAGATTAACATAAAATAAGTTGCAGCTTATTTAAACAGAGAATCAAGGTTCTGGTTTAATGATAGTTTGACAGAAAATGTACTATAAGCAAATTTTAATTGTTTAATTTGCACAAACCTACCGTTTTACAGTATGCTGTCCTTGTTCTGTGTTAGGTTGTGGATGTAGACAGGCTGTTCACCAACATGGAGACAGTGTGTGAGGTATCAGCGGCACTCCTTCACAGACTGCATGAGGCCATGGCTGAACCTGACCTAGAGGCAGTCGTCATAGGTAATGCCGTTTTGACTTTTGCCTGTCGGACTTCATCATCTTTTCTCTTTTGCTGCTCTGGTTAAGGTTTGTAAAGATATCTCACGTGCCATTTTTATTTGAAGGAGAAGTATTCATCCAGGCAAAGGCAGCTTTAGAAGATGTGTATAAGATTTACTGTTACCATCACGACGATGCCAACATGTCGCTCAAATCCTACGAGAAAGATGAAGAGATAAAGCAACATTTCACCATGTGTGTGCTAGCTCTGAAGTAAGTCTTTTCCTCCAAATATTTTTTTCTAATCATTCAAATAATTTCCCTGATTTTCTAAATGTTATAATTTATTACATGTAATCTTGGTGGTGACCGTGTTTCTTTGTCTTTGTAATTACAGAAAAATCTACGACCAAGAGTAAGTACCCTTTCATGAAAAATTGACGTTTTAATTTAGAATATACTGAATTCAACATTAAATACACTGTCATGTATGGATTTTGATTATTGTGTTAAAACAGCACTTTTGGTTGTTGTCATCCATTCTTTTCTTTTTGATTTTCCATTCTGTGGGGAAGCAGTTTGTGTTTATCAGTGTTTACAGTACAAATCTAATGTAATCTAATTTAATTTGCACAGAGGGAAACCCAACTTGCTGGACATGGGTTCACTGCTCATCAAACCTGTCCAAAGGATCATGAAGTACCCGCTGCTGCTTGGAGAGCTGTGGCAGGCCACCCCTGAAGACCACCCTGACTGTCGGCCGCTGCAGGAGGCGTTCACTGCCGCCAAGATCATAAACGTTAACATCAATGAGTTCAAGAGACGCAAAGATATCGGTGAGATTTCACTAACAGTATATAGTATATATACAGGCATTTTCTCGTTCCCATGATAAGAGAAATGGAGGTAAATGATCTTTTGCACTGTCTTGGCTGCATCTGTTCAAACACAGGTCTTTACATTTTGGTTTCATCTATTCATTCTCAGTTATGAAGTATAAGAGGTTGGAAGATGAAAGCACACTGAGGGGCAAACTACATAAGTTCAACATCCACTCTATCCGGAAGAAAGGCGACAGATTTGCTGGCTATCTGAAAATCCTAACAGGAGTTGAACCACAGGTAAAGAAAAAAAAAAAGAAGAAATGGTGGCAAAGAAACATTTTTTAACTCAACCTGCACATAATGTGAGTTTAATTAAAAGGAGTTTGTGGGATTAAAAATTATGAGGCTTGTAGACTTGACAGTTTGAAGATTTAATATTCAACACTTCCATATTAAAACATCTCAAAATGACTAGACCACTGTCAGTCCTACGTATCTTGTTTAGTTGGATATTTATATTATCCCAAATGTTTAAAGAATGTTCAAACCAAGAGTAATGTATTCACAGTAACGCCTATCCTTGTAATTTATGGGAGAGAGTCAGAGAAAGAGGAAGGAATTTAGCTAATGTGCCTAAAAACAACATGAATGTAACTTTAAAACATTACTTTGCCTGTGAACACGATGGTGATCATGATCCCACACTACTGCACGACACTAAGTCGCTGAACTGCATCTTTTGTTTTCATGGATTTTATTATTTTCTGGCTTGAAGGTACTTTATTGATCAACCCGATTGCTGTTTAATGCAGTTCTTGTTATTATTATCTTTGCCAGAACAGAAAGTCAAAGTTTGAGTAAGGCAAAGGCATAACTGGCCTTTAGCTAACATTTAGGCAACATATTTTTTTTCCTCATTTTGTGTAGGTGAGAGATGAAGTATTTGACAGAGAGGAGAAGCTGTTCAGGAGTCTGGAGAAGGCCGTGAGGCAGCTGGTCAGGAATGTTCAGTGTTACCTGCAGCACACTCAGGTAGGTGCATATTAACGGCTTCTACTGCAAATCGTGTGTGTTTTAATGGTTTCAACTGTTCTGTCAACCTTTCTGAGATTTTCCTCTTGATCTTGCTCTTTCTTTGCCGCAGGAGATTGTGTCTGTAGCTGTTCAGAACGTCCAGGACATGGAGAGCATCATCAAGGAGCCAAACAAAAATGGCACAAATGGCTCATCGCACAGTAATGGAAATGACCCCTATAAGCACTTTGTAAGTGCTCCTTTTTTTTGAACATCACTTCAAAATGTTATTAGTTTTCTTCAGGGTATAACTCATTTTACTGTCCAGCTCTTCCATCTGCTCTTTCCTCTCTCAGTCCTCTGTATTTGTACCTGTCCTTGTCGTTCCTACACGACCTGCCATCCACCTTCCTGTAAACTCTGAATCTGCCAACTTTCCTTTCCTACCCTCTCCTCCCTAAGGACTGCACTATTGCCAATTCTGAGATAACTGTACATTTGAACAGGATTATGTGTTGCGGTATCTTCATTGCAGAACTTTACCGCTGCCCCAAAGTCTGCAGTGATCTTTACAAAATAATAGCAGGCCCAAAGGCATGTGTGCTTTAAGAATAAAAGCAACAGACACAAAAAGGGTTTCATCATGTCTGCTGTAATCAAAACATGACAGCTTTAAGTGATAGATACTTTGAGAGACAGTTCTTTTCGCTTTGTGTATTAGACATTACAGACTCCACACTATAATAGATGAAATCTGTTCTGTCGCGCAAAGTCTTCCCATTAACTAAACAATATCCCTACCTCTCGTTTGTCTGCATGCAAAGCGAGCTGCAGCAGCTCTGTTGTTGTTCTGCATTCAAGATTGATGTTAAGGAGTACTTTTCGCCTTGGAGAAAATTGTTCTGAATTATAGACACTGCAGCATACTAAAAACAAGACATTTAACAAAGCATACATCATTTGAAAAACCTTATAAAAGCACACAGAAGTACACTTAAAGTAGATGTTTACTTTTACAGAATCCATAATCAAGTATACTTAGTTATACTTAGTACTGATACCAGATATGTCTATTCATCTTTTGCCACCTCAATGACTTCTACCTCCAGAAAGACAGTATGGAGCGCTTGGTCCTCGCCCCCCTCTCCAACCTGCAGGGCATGTTCACAGCCCCACAGAAGCTCATCCAGAAGCGTTATGACAAATTGCTGGATTACTGCAGCCGCCTGGAGCGCTCTTCTTCTATCTCATCCTCATCCTCATCCTCATCATTATCCACCACTGCTTCCTCTACTTCGCTGGTGTCAGAGGACCCGCCTGGTCCCGCCAGGAGGGACTATGAAGCTCTCAATGCTTTGCTAGTGGAGGAGTTGCAGAGGTTCAACATGGCTGCCTATACCATTCTAACCAACTGTGTGGTGTCTCTTGTGACTCTGCTCAGACGGCTGATGGATAAAATACTGCTTTGTTCCCCATCGATACACCAGCTACCAGTGAGGATCCAGCACATAAATCACATAATTGGACAATTTATTTTTTGTGTATTTAATGCTCAGACTAAAATGTGTCATGTTTTCAGGCTCCACTGTCAAATATTGCTGAAGTGCAGAACAGTATCATGGACGAGCTGAACAATCTGACTTTTGTCAAAGATAACGCACAGAAATTAATGGAGAGAAAAGTCAGCTTCGAGAGACAACGAGACAAGAAATTAACGGTAAGTGAAAATAATCTAGAATAGTATCTGTATTATTTAATCTGTGGTCAGATGTGTAAGCGTCTTCAAACTTTTCATTTTGCTGTTCCAGTTCCAGACCATGAATTGGTAGTCATGGCTCTTATCAAAGACAGACATGAAAACAGCTCCAGGCTGTGTTTACCTGGGGCACTTGACAACCCAAAGCTCCACCAGGTTTCAGTCCCCTAAGACTTATATAGCTATATGTGTGTGTAGGCTTACACACATGCATGTATACCTGTGCATGTATGTGCTTGGACATGTGAGTAGATCTATCTGAAACTCCTGTCTCCAGGAGCTTTTTACCTCTCACCATCCCTGGAACACCCTCGTATGTTGATAACCAGCAAGGTGCCTACATGTGCCCACACAGCAGACCCACTTCAAATAATTACATCAACACGTCTTTGTGCTGTGCGGTCCTTCAGATGCCAGAGGTGCAGCACCAAACCGAGGAACAGCGCGCCCGACTGCTGGCAGAACACCCGCTGAGCCGTCTGTACCAGCTGAAGAGGAAGTGCAATGGCTGCCAGGAGCAGGACCTCAGTCTGCTGGAGGGAGAGCTGGTGGCCTTGCTGGAGGACACGGACCCATTAGGCAGCAGCACCCGCTGGCTGGTTCACACTGGAGGCAAGTGTGTGTGTATGTGTGTGCATAAGAACAAAACTCCTCAGGGCAGAGGTTGCTCTTGGCGCATTCTGTCCGTAAGAAACACAAGGTGAATTAAGTTATCACACAGGATCATCTGCAGGCATGGTTGGTATAGGAATCCTTTCATACACATTTCTCTGTGAATACACGTGCATCTATAAGATGACTGAGGCTGTGCAGAAACACCAAACTTTACTTTCTGACACTGATAAGTCAGCACGCCAGAATCAGTCCCAGGAGCTCCTGTGATGTCATGGTTGCTGGTACGTCTTTGCCTGCCTCTGGAGATGGTTGCCGCACAACAGGGCCAACTCCGTAGCTTGTCTCCATCTCCCCTCTACGTCTCGCAGAGGCACCTGAGATCCCAGCATCTTGTTTGGAACAAACTGCTGCGCGTTGTAAGCAGCGTTACTTAGAATACAAAGCTTCTCCCTGTGGGTATTCAGAAACAAGGACGGATAGATGCCGCTTGCGCACCTCTCTGTACTCTGCAATAACAACTTTTAACAACTTTTTTTTTTTTTTTATGAGCACTAGAATAAAAAGACTGTGTGTGTTTCTTGGTGCAAAGTAGATTCTTCACAGACTTGTCTTTTCCTCTGGGATTACAAGCATTCCCAGGAAGCTGATGTTCAGTCTTCTGCTGATATCAACAGTATGAATATGCTTGCCTCATATTTACACACTCTTCAGTTCACTCACGTGGGTTCAAGATCATGTAATGCTCGAGCTTTTGCTTATGGCCTGACATGCTGTCCCATATATGAAACACACGTTTGCCTAGAGGTGCAATACATATTTATGTTTAAGAAGTTAACGGAAAATGTCTCATGAAGTGCAGTTTGTCCTGTGATTACCTCACTGTTACACATTTAAAGGATCAGTTTTCTGACATTACAGTCAGATATTGTTTGTGTTTAACCAACTCTGAGATTTGTCTCCCTTCAAATGTAAAGTGAATGGATTTTTGATTACACGGCCTAAATCCATACATTACCAAAACAAACAAACAACAACAACAAGAACTCAATATCCTGCTCACTCTGAATAATCCACAGACCTCATTGAGAACAGTTTTACTGAAACTGATTACTTCCAAAGAAATTTTATAAAAATGGTTGTCAGTTAGTTCAATAGATTATTCAGATAAATTATGTTAAAATGCACTACTGATTTATTATTTTTTTTTACTCTAATGCTTTAGTGTTCTGAGCACCATAAACAACACCGCAATCACCCTAATTTTATGGTGATGGAAGAAAAAAAGAGATGCATATCTAAAAACCTGGACCAATATATGCATAACTCTAGAGGAATGTGAGAATAGATTTCTTTTTTTCTAAGAGGTCAGGCATCTGGACAAACTGTCCCTTTGTGTCACTGTTAGGTACACAGGGCTACGTCTACTCCACATTCCTGAAGCAGTACAACCCTCTGAGGGACTCCCAGCGGGCAGGCCAGATGGTCAAAGAGCAGCAACAGCAGCAGCCGCCTGCCATGGCAGATGAGGACTTTGACGACCTCAGTCTGTTCGTGTCGGGCAGCAGCAGCAACAGCTTGCGCAGCTTCAACCTCAACAACACCGACAGCAGCTCGACCCTCTCTGGACTACAGGGGGAGCAAGAGAGCCCTGAAGACCTGGATGATACGCTGGACAACGAGGCCCAGCAGGTGTGTGTTTTTCAGTCCTGTTCTGGCACCATATGGTCATTTCAAGATGTTGCAGTGCTTAGGACTCAGGAGACAAGTAGAAAAAAAATATCTTTGTTCAGCTTTGTTTAGTTTTCAGTTTGAGAACAGTCAAGGTCAACAAGATTAATGTCCTTTGAAAGGTTTTGCAAAAATCTACAGTTGTGGAAAGACTACATCTCAGCACGCTGCATGTGCATATGTGCGTGTGCAGACAAATACTTTGAAGCTATTTGAAATGAACCAGGCAGGATGAGAAATTTAACACAAGGGCTAAAAGTGAAACACATCAAACCACACGCCACATAAACCTCATAATTACAATGAAACATTGACTCAGCAAGCTATGTAACGTTAGCTGGGCTTCCAGTGCCTTCTCACACACGAGGCCCTTCCTGTAAAATGTGAGGGTTGTTATTTTAGAGGGCCAATAAAACTGATTTGTGCAGTTATATAGACTGGATGAGCAGGAAATCTGCCAGTGCAGTGCACTTATAGCTTTACAGTGTCTCTGTCTATCCCGCATTGAAACCAAATGGGGTGAATAACATTGCATGATGAATCTGGCTTCAACGCTCCCGGAATCTGTGGTTCTTGCGGTCAAGTCTTCAACTGCTATGAGTACCCGGTACGCCTCTGATTTTCATTACAACATAGCACAGTCATTTGTCTTAAGATACAGAACACTGATGAGGGTCAGTAGATTGTAACCAATGAAAATTCTGATCTGCGTTGACACTGTGTCCATTTGGAAAGCTGATAAACAGTGCCACCTTTTGGATTTATATATATTACTTTACTGTGTCGGTGCAAGTTGAGATTTCCAATTCGTTATTTTGGAGAGGATAAAACACAGCTGGTTACTGCAGTAGTGGAGGAAGTGTGCAAAAAAAAAAATAATATGTAAAGTCAATAGTAACTGAAGCTTTTGGATTCATGTAGTTGGGTAAAAAGTATTGGATTTCCCTCTGAAATGTAGAGCAGCAGAAGTACAAAGTGGCATGGATGTACCTAATTACATTCCACCATTGTTTTACTTTCAGTTGCACTAAACTTGTCTTTTAGTTCAGTTTAAACCATTTTATACGCCTGTGACATCTGATTGGTGTCTCTTTCCACAGTTTTATGCCGTGTATGCGTTTCAAGCCCGCTGTGACCAGGAGCTGACCTTGCAGGAGTACCAGCATGTCCGCATCCTTCAGTTCTCTGATCTGGGAGGCAATAAGGACTGGTGGTTAGCAGAGTCTAATGGACAGAGGGGATACGTCCCTGCCAACTACCTTGGCAGGATGTCTTATGCATAAATAAAGGCCCTCTATTTATGCGCAGGATATCAACAAACCCAAACCATTGAGAACACCAACCCAACAAAAGCAACCTGTGGCATTTCAAACAAATTCACTCACTCTTTTAATGCATAATTGTTAATGTGATGACAGCGACACATGTTGGTTCTCAGTGGATATTAACAGATGTCTCAAAACAAGTGTTGAATCTGCTTTGCCTTCAGACGATCACAACAGGAGAGCTCACCAATAGGACCTGACCAGCAATCTGTGATTAATATGAGTGATTTTTAGGGAAAGACAGGGCGCTGCGCCGAGCACTTTTTGTACTTCAGTGTTGTAGAGTTTATATTCATAATGAAGTGACTTATTCATGAAGTTAAAGTTATATGTGAACCGATTTACAGATGAAGTCAATGTTATATGTGAAATGATTAATACATGAAGTATATGATGTATGTGAATGAGAAATGAAGAAATCTAGCTTATATTTTAACAATGAATAAACATGATCTATTGTCCACTTGTCCTGCAGAATATTATGATTTACATTTAAGGACACAACAGGCTACAAAGTCATTACTACTGCCAGTTTATAAGAAGAGATTTAATGACATTTGTTGATAAAAAGTCACTTTGTCACCGGGTAGATTTGTTAGGACAGAATGAGGCACAGTGTCCAGCAGCATTTACATGAAGTGAGATTCAAGTATTTAACTGGATGGTGTTACTTTTGTACAGATGCTCCTGTAGTACAAACATAATGCTCTGACTCTAATTCCACATTGCTTAACCATTTATTTTCTATTCCTCCAGCCCCCCCTCACCCAAAGCTTTTGTTTCATCTTTCTCATTTTTTCAGTTTCTTCTGCGCTGCTTTCTTCTTCACCAGTTGTAATCGTTTCATGGCATTAAGCTGGGACTCCTGAGATGTTGGTGCTTTGTCCCCTGGTACAGTCTTTGACCCATTTCCATTGTTCCCGTTGCCTCCTCCGTTATTGCCTCCGTTCCCTCCTGCACTTGCCTGGGAGCCGCTCGGGGAGCCAGCTCCTGATGAGGCAGACCCTTTGCCTTGGCTTTCAGCGCTTGATGAACGGTTCAGCGGCTGCTTACCCAGAGTCAGGGGTGGGGGAGGTTTCAGAGGCACCTGGCTAGAGCCATTTCCGTTGCCGCTCCCGGGTATCTTTGCACTCCCAATTCCTGACTTGGCTCCTGCTAACCCAGACAGGCCAACGGGCTTCTGGCCAGAGGGGGTCGTCAAGTTCTTATGGCTCCCACTTGGGCCTGAGGAGCCTAGTTTGGAGCTGGCTGGAAGAGAGGAGCTCGTCTTGGCACCAAACGCAGCCCAGCCTGTGAGACCACTGCCTGAGGAGGAAGAGCTGCTGCTGGTGGGATTGGCTGATGTTGTGGATGCCTGAAATGATAAACCATTAGCCCAGTTATCACAAAGCAACACAGATTCAAATGAGACCTTAAGAAGACACCATAGAGTCAAACACCAACAAATGAATTTCAGCCTAGCCCACGGTTTTTATAAAGTGACCAAAGACCGGGTAGAGAAGGTCAGAAAGTATTGAGATACCAAACATTTTGTTGGTTTTGTTATTTTCATGGGAATTGGCAACAATAACAATAAAGCCATTCTTATCCCATACAGGTCACAGTGTAGCAGAACATATACATATGTATTAAGATGTGCCAATCAGAAGACTTACCTGTAAGCCAGACAACACCTCAACTTGAGCAATACTTTTACTGAAAAAAAAAGCACTCCTGCTCTGACTTGAATTAACATAATCAAATCGTGAACTACAAGGCAACATGTTTGCTGTCAAAAATGACCTTACAGTGAACTCCAAAAAGTTAGTTGTACACTGAAAGGCAGCCTACATAAATCCCTGCAGAGGACAACGAGAAAGAAAATATGCATTTATTTTATAATCACACCCCTGACTTCTGCTGCTTGGATAGCGTTTCTCCAGAGGCTGTGGCTTTAAAACTTTTCAGAGTACTTTTGCACACTGATAGCTATTGCTCTCCTCTCACTTGCTACTAGAAACAATGTAGGGATGCAGAAATATTGTTTATGCTCGACTTGAGGGTGACATGGGGGCACATATTATTGTCAAATAAGGATGAATAGTGTAAGATTCAGCTATTCTGGAACTCATCCTCCCATTAATGGCAACTGGTGTGCAGCCCTTTGTTGACACCTACCTTCACTTCTGTTCTCTTGAAGGCCTGGAAGGTGCTGGCTGTGTCAGGTTTGGCTTTAAGTTCTGTCTTTTTCACCAGTGTGTCTTTTACAACAGGTGCTGATGATGAGGAAGGGGATGGTTTCTGTGGGGGTTTCTGAGCCTAAAGGGCAAACAGATAAACAAATAGTGTTGATTTTAGAAAGAAACAATGACAACACATAAACTATTAACGTGACTATGCAATGATCTGTCCTGTAACGATACACCATATATATATGTGTATAGACACGCACACACAGTTATATAATTTATTTTCCTCACCATACGTTTCATTTGCCTGGTGCAGCGGGCACAATACCACACAAGCCGTGGATCATTTACTTCTTTGTCTGTCACTTGGGGCTTGTGACAGTCCTGGTGGTACAGATTATGGCACTCCTGGCATTCAACCAACTGGTTTCCCATGGTCACTGTCATTTGTCTTAGACAATTAAAAACAACGGCAAAGTCAACATGTGAACATGGAAATACTTGTTGGATTGATAATCAGGTTTAATTAAGATGTACCTGCAAACAACACAAGCCAGGCCCATTTCCATGGCGAAATCATCGGCATTGGTCTCATCATAGTCGTTTATGTTTGGCAGAAGGTCTTTGCTAGTCTGAACGGTGATTGGAGAGGAACGATTCTCCTGTTTGTCCAAACGAGGCTTTTTCGGAGGGTCCACCTCAGCCAAGTCCACCCTGACCTGTTTGACGGTAAGGCAGAAACAGGTATGTTTTGACAGTACATGGTGATATCACCGCTATAAGTAACAGCATCGTCAGACTGTCCAATGTGGAGTTCTGCTCATGTTTTTCTTGCACTTTAAGGAAAACTTTAAGGATCAAAATTGAACTGCTTAATCTTGTTGCCTGAAAATGCAGTTCTGCAGGTCTAAAATAAACTTGAAAATCAAAACATAGCCTTTCTCTTCTAGCTGTCTTGAACATCATTTTAATTTGTATGTATTTTTGATCAAAATATTCTGTACTATTTCACAAGCACATATTCACAGGGAACAAAAGAAACCCAAAGCATGGTAGTCTGAATGCCATTAAAATTATCACCTGTTGGGTGGTACTGGGTAATAGGCACACCTTTGCATGTAAAAACATGGCAAAAAAATTAAATTCATTCTGATCAAAAAGATACAAATGCCTTCCATACCTTCTCAGATGGTCTTTTCTCTGCCTCTTTCTTACTCTTTTCCGAGGTGGCTTTGCTACTGCTGCTGCTGCTGGATGATGAGGAACTTGAGGAGGATTTGGAGTCCTGCTTACTTAAACTCAGCTTTGACACAGATCCCTTGGAAACCTCTACATCCTGAGGATACACAATGGTATTATAAAATACTTGCATTTAGCTGTATAAATTACAAAACAGCAAAACGGAGAGACAAATAAACAAAAACAAAATAAACACAAGTTCACTATGAACTCCTTACTTTTTGTAATGAACGGTAAGATGAGTCGCTTCCTCTTGAAAGTGACTCATCCAGTAAAGCTTTAAGTTTCTCGGCTGAGTCTTTACTCTTGGAGTGCAGGTAACTCAGTCCCTTCAGGAAGATGGGATCCAACTCCAGACTGACAGGTCCAGCCATGGCTTTTTCACTGTGGGAATTAATCAAGTTCACTGCTACTGTCAAGTGCGACTGAAATTACTTACTAAATTGAAATTACTGCTTTTTGAAAAAGGCAAGGAAAAACCAAATATGTATGTATATTTTAAGAAACGACCATATAGCCATCACAGTGTTAATCTGCCACATCTTCAGGGTTAAATACTGACAGGGTACAGTAAAACTTATAAATGAGTCCAAGAACAAAAACTTCTTTCGAACACATTACATATTTTAGACGATTGAAATATTTATGGGCTGTTGTCTCTGTTTTCTTCAGAGAGACCAAATCCCACCCACATGTAATCACGGTTTTATATCGACGCTGGAACCGATTACCATAACAAATGATCGAGATGCGCAAGAAGAGACCAGAAAAAGAGAAACAAGAAAAATAAAAACCCCTGAAGAGAGGGAAGGACACTCTGGGGTTCACTCCGAGTAATCTTATAATTTTTTATCTTAGTTTATTTTCGTAGGCAGAATAGTCGGAGCTACCTTACACCTCTAGGTTGAGTCCAAGATGTTCCGATTCCGTCTAACTGGATTTAGCACACATACGCAAACACTGTGTTAATTTGGTTGCTGTGTAACGACATTATTCCGGACCATCCTTACCAGGAACACAGAGCACTGGGATAGCGGCACACTAGCTGAAGTTACCGTCCCTGTCAGCTGTTAGCTGTAAAACCAAGTTTGCAGGTTAGAATTTTCTGTTGTATTACGTTACCTCACTTTTTGCGTCTGGTAAACCCCTGCCTCTTAACCCGGTATTCTCGTTTTAGGCGAGCAACCAAAGGGTGAGCGACACTTCCTACAAAAGAATCAGATAGCCGGGCGGACAACTTGTGCAACAATTAGATATGTCCGGAATATACACGGGCGGAACCTTAGAACCTTGGAAATTGTTTTTAGGTTCAAGTATATCACACGTCCTTGCGCTCTGTATCTACTATTTAATCACATGTATCACGTGTACTTCTTAAACATTTTAAACCGATGCATCGTTCCAATTACTATTTCAGTTATTATCGATTCTTAAGATTCGACAGAAGTCAGTAGGTGGCGCTGTGGTTCTATTCTAGCTTTAGGGAAAAAAGGCAGCATGAGAAAAGAAGAAGGACTGTGCTCGGAAGCGTGTACCATAACAACGTGGTGTTGTTGGAATTGGTCTATGTGTCCGCATTACTAAAATTGTTGTAAGTATATATTCGTGACATTTTGTACGTCGGACCGGAAATGCTTATTCAGCTAGCACTTTGTTGCTGTCACACTTCAAAAGACACCTGAACATACAGTATTTCCAAAGCTAATTACTTATTGCCTCCCTCTGTTTTTGCTCCACAGTCCTACTTTTACTATGCCGCACACAGAAGTAAAACAACACCCGTCCCTCTTTCTAGAAGTCTGTTCCCAACACGAGGAGCTGCGTCTTCCGCTGCATTCCTCCATCGCCCTTTTTCTCCTGTCCTACTGCGAGTGCAAGTCTTTCAAAACTTTTCTGGTCTCCACCAAGCCTGCCAGCTCCCATTCACTGAGGGGTCAACTACCGGAGTCTTTGGATGTGACTGACATTCATTTGGAGGCTCTGCCCCAGCTGGTGAGAGGCTGCCGTCTCCCTGCTGTCCTGGATGAAACTGGCAGGCTCTGCAGGGCCGGGCTGGCGGTGGTCCTTAGACACATCATCAACAAGACCTTAGAGGCTGACCCCTCCAGGAATGATGTGTTGGCTCTGCTAGGATTCAAGAAGACCTGTCTGAAAGCCTGTGCTGAGGTTGGTGGCAGACAAGCACACATGTACAAAGCACAAAGATTAAAGAAAGTGTCTGAATGATGTCCACTGGGACGTAGCAAAGGTGATGATTTGGTGTACGTTGTGGCTTAATGCAGTATTAATTTACTCCAAAGCAACTGATGCACAACTGTGAATTAATCAGAACGTCTCTGAAAAGGACTGTAATTTTGTTCTACATGTAGGGAATATTGACGCAGTCCAGATGATTAGCTCTGATTAATTGCTAGTACAACCTCGCCTTTCAGTCTGTCCACAGCATGTTAGCTGGACATGTAGACATGCAACATGTGTCTACAGGGAAGCATCTAATGCAGCACTTTTTATGAAATGAAAAATGAATCAATATTTATTTGGGATTTAACGAAGCAGGTGTTTCAGGTAAGTCCAGAAACGTTCTAGGAAATTGTTAGGAATCTTCAAGTTTCGAGATTCATTCGTGCAGGTGATAATGAATAATTGTCTTTCACTTCTGTATGGCTCATGTAGGATACTGTCTCCCTCACCTCCACCCCCTACCAGGTTAGACTGAATGATAAAACACAAGCATTTTTGTTACGTAGTTGGGTTCTCAGTCCTTTGCGTGGTCTAGCAAAGTTTTCATTCCAAGTTAATTTCTGTTAAACTATGATGACACGACATGACTGAAGGCGATGGATATTTTTGGGGCGTACAGAACGTTAATTAGGGTTTGTTCACAGTGTCAGCAGCATTACACAGACAGACATCAATATAAGGTATCGCCATACAGTGCTTTATTTGATCTTTAAACTTTTCTTGTTCTCAGGTGAGCAAGTGGACCAGACTGTGTGAAATTGGCATCCCTCTTGCTGTCGAGGAACACCTCAAAAACCCTGCAGATCAATATCGGCAGGTGCCTCTCTCAATCCTCACCCTAGAGCAAAGGCTGGCGGAGCCTGTCAAAGTCCACAATGATGACAAAATACGGAGACAGAAACTCCAGGAGCAGAGACGGAATGAAAAGAATGAGTCCCCTGAAGGCAGAGAGAACCCAGACTCTGAATCCAAACCTGGACAGTCCCCCCAGGTCAGTGACGGACTCGAGCTCAGGGCGGCTCTGGCCAAGCTGTCTGTGGATTCAGTTCCGACTTTGACCACCAGGGAGAACTCTGAGATCAGGAAAGTGAAGACGACAGACCTGCCATCGCTGGAGCATGTGTTTGCTGAGGGACTGTACTTCACCCTGACTGATGTGGTGCTTCTGCCATGCATCTATCAGTACTTGGTAAGGGCCTTGGGGTTGGTGATTTATATTTGAGTGTTGTCAGTAATGAACCCTTGTGGGAAAGGACCCTGATCCCATTGCTGCCTTTAAGTTCGTGCCTAATGTGAATCCATGAATACACGTCAAATGTTCATTTAATTTTAATCTCAATGCCTTTAGCTCCTGTGTAAACCTTATAATTTTGACACGCTCTGATCTTTGCAAAATTTACTGTAAAGAAGTTATCCATTGTTGTGCTGTGAGAAATCGAGTGTAGCCGTACAAAGCTTTGTCTCTCAACATGAAAGATGTTATCTCGCTTGTCTTATGTAGATGGCTACAGCCCCCACCCACCCACCCACACCGGCCTTTTTAATGTCTTTATTCTGATGACCTGTCAAATTATGCATTGCTGATGGCTTTGACACTGTGGTCAGGGTGAGCGGGCAGTACACCCAGCTCCTTTCACATCCATCCAGGCAGAAACCTGAGTAAAGAAGACTCGCTCATCAGACTTGGCACAGGTTTTGCTCTCAAAGGTGGTCTAGAGCCACCTGGCAAAGAGTGATAACAGTGTATGGGAGGGTTTCTATTCAAAAGCAGCAGGTTGAAATGCATTTCAATGACTTTGCTTTAGTAACATTTTTTCTGTCTACCTCCGATCAAGAATTGGTGGCTTGTTATGTTGACCTAAAAACTTTTAAAAAACAAAAAAACCGCAAGACTTGTAAAGCTCTCAGACATTTCTGAATATTCATGATACGATTTCATATTTTCATGAGCAGCCGGTGACAACAAATAAGGTAGCTTAGGCTGAGACCAGAGAGAACGACAGCTGTTTAGTTCACTGCTATGTTGTTATTGATCAGGAATGCTGCACTGTCAGGCAGTGAAGTGGGTCTCAACCTCGATTTCACCCTTCAGCCGTCTCCAGCTATTCCTCGACTGTGGGAATGAACTGAAGTTCTCACAATGAGGCTTTTAGTAGTCAGCTGTGCTCCAGTGGTTTCCAGTTTCACACTCAGCCTAGCGTGTCTCCTCTTAACGGCCATCACTGTCCACGACACATGCAGTTACCGCGGATCCTTTCCGCTCCGCCCTCTCGTCGTACTGCACAGTGCCCTCTTTTCCCTCTGTGTTTGTTTCCCTCGCCCTTTCTTCTGTCTTCCACACACAGCCGCACACGGTGACACCGCTCCTCTGATCATGTCTCTGTTTGTGTCCTTACCCTCCCCACCTGCCAACACTGTTTTGATGTTTTTCCGTGGCAGGCCCCCTCGGGTCTGTTTGTCCACTAGTGTGATGAGTGAATTCTGGTGGAACCTGACATCTCGCTTCACTGAAAATGACATGCCAGATGAGTCATTTAATCAATATCTCTCAGTTTTTTTTATTTATTTTCTCTTTCATTCCCTTTGTTGTCTTTGACAGTGTTCCCTGCAAGACCACGCTGTGAGCACTCTACATGAGCTTCCCCACCTGCTGCGGTGGTACAGTCGTGTTCAGGAGGTACCTGGGGTCCTTCGGGCAGCCAAGGCCTGTGGGATGGCTCTCTCCAGCCTCCAACTTCCTATGTCAAGCCTCCCAGGGCCATCAGCAGGGGACAACCTACCAACCAACCAGTTAGAGCAAGAAGAAGGCCAGGAGATGACCACACAGCCTCCATTTGTCGGTGGTCCCAGACCCACAATGACTAAGCTTAAAGTAAATTATTACTTTTCCTTACTTATTTCTCGTCATGCTTTACACCTCTGTGGACTCCAGTCATATTTGCCTTAACAAACACGTACAGGCTGTAAGTTTAACTAGCTGCCTACCGAAGTCCCTTCACAGCACAGACAGGGGGTTTGTCAGTCTCCAACTGGTTGTTAACTATTATCCCTGTAATTTCATGCACCCATTTTCTGCCTTCTAGAGTGTAGCGTTAAGCTATTGTTTTGGCTTCTGGGAGACTTTTTTATCATTAAATTTTTCGTCCCCCTGCCTGTGCTTAAACATTACGTGCTAAATATAACCCAAACAAATAAATGTATATATATATATATATGACAAACAGGTTTAAAGGGACCTCTCTGACAAAAACAAAAATGAGATAATATGTGTATAAGAAAATAATCACTAATGCACTGCATTGCTACATTGCTATTCAGTATTCTCAGTGGATGCTGCTTTACCTGCAGTAGTGCAGACAAGGCACATTCAACCTATCCTCACTTCAGGTGCAGTAAAACCAATGAATCCAGCCCAAAACAAAACAAAGTTTTATAGCCAGGCAAAGTAATTTATAGTAATGGCTGAAAATGTTAGTGAGAAGCGACATAAACCCAGCATAATGTGTCCACGCTCTTAAAATGCAGTTCCCCCAGGAAGCGCTGGCATAGTCAGACACATTTATGGTGTCTGTAGCTCTATAGTGCACCAGAACCACTGCAGATTTTTTTGGTCTAGCTTTTCCAGCAGGAATTAAGCAGGCCCAGCTGTTTAAAAAGGAATCTGTTTCCTCAGCCCTGACTAACCGCTCAGTAATGATCCTTCAGACTGTTTTCTTGGCCTTATTGCGCTCCTCTCAGAAAAGAAATTTCTGTGATTTCCTGCTGGCTAAGTGTCAATAACAATGTGATTTTAAGTTATGGGAAGAGAGGAAATGAAGAAAGCAGTGAAAGAGGCTTTGGATGGAGCTGAGTGAGTTGGGTGGTCAGGGTGGGATGTGCCTTCAACATGCCATGTTGCCGGATGAAATTCAGTGAGGCACAGATGTGTTCAAATGACAGTTTTCATGGCAGGTTGAAATCAGACATTAAAACTGAGAGGAATGTGTGCACACACACACACTCACACACAATGGCCACCATTCTCTCCTTGCCTGGAGGGATTACAAGGATGGCTGCATGTCGCCACCATCGTGTCTGCACTGCAGCTGTTGTGTTGTCATGGCCAAGGTGTGTGTGTGTGTGTGTGTGTGTGTGTGTGTGTGCACATATGTCCTCATATATGACTGTGTATGTGTCTCCCAAGGCAAGTACATAGAGACAGAGAGGTCTGCCAGCTGACACAGTGAGATGTGATCCTTCACCACTGCTAACCAGAGGCACTGGGCTCATCTCGCTGTACAATCCACAATATAAATGGCTCATAAACTCTCCCTCTTTCTCACTTCAGTTAACACACACTGATGCATGCCAGTCAGACTGCCTGTGCAATGAGCTGTGGAGGCGCAAACCATGATCCAAAAGTAAACAAAAGGGTTAGGCACACCATCAAAACGCAAGAACTAGAACTAAAACCTGCCTGCTGTCACTCACAAGTTGATCGACAGGTCTTTATATGCAGTTGCAAGAATTCATTATGTGAAACCAGTAAAATAAAGGGATGATGAAAAGGAGGGTTAGTGTTATCAGTTAACAGTTTCTTTTAATTAACCGGATCAGTTGAATCAAAATTCAGGGAAATCTTGGATTTTCTGTTGGAAGAATGGGGCTCACACGAAAGCCAATGTTCTAGAAAACTGGGATTATTGAAATTGTCTGTCTGGGCTAAAACTAACCAACAATAGCACCTTAACAGTATGCCTGCTGCATTGTCAAAATGTTGTCCAGGCAACTGAGAAGTCAGTGTTTGAACTTGTGCACCACAGTGTTACTGCTTGTCCTTTTGTCATGTCTTTGTTTGAGTTCTTGTCTTGCCACAACACGACTGAGGCGTGGATTATAGATCACATCCACGGTACCTTTTTCATGTGCCCTCTGTTGACCGGCCAGCACCTGTAACCAAACATCGGCACACATTCAGCGCTGCTGTTGTTGCAGATTAAGTTGATCTTTACTCTTAACTATGGGGCTCAAATGGTGTTACCGTCAACCAGTCAGAGTGAAACATGCTGCTCTCGGCAAATTTCTGCTTTGCCATTCCCCACTTCTTTTCATTATGGCCTTGTGTCAAAGTGGTGATTTGATCAATTTTATACAGTTTGACTGCATTTATCACAGTAAGGACCACTTACTGTATAGGGTTTCACTTGCACCCGTTTTATAGCTTAAGGTGATTTCAGATTGGTTAGTCGTCTTTTGAATATCTCTGTGTTTCTCTGTTGGATGTGCAGAAGCGTGCACTGCCCACTTGTGGTCTACGTTGAGGCTGTAATAAGTGCGCTCGCCGTGTTTTTTTTTCTCCACAGGTATAGCTGTAAAATCAGTGTGAGCGTAACAAAGGACTTGTCTAGAAACGGTTCCCTTTGAATCAGTTCATTACAACCATTTGGACCACAGAACCTCAAGGTTGTAGTGGGGTTTCTATGGTAACGTGTATTTATGTGTTGCTGTGTGTGTTCCTCTCCTAGGAAAATGGCATCGAGGTGGTCTTTGCTCCTCATCCTTGCCCTGCCTGGACCCTCCCATGGGACAGCTTACCATCAGCCATCAACCCCACTGAAGGTAAAGTCAAATCTCCTTCCTTTTGGCTCTCTTCTTTGCCATTTTCCTTTTGACCCTCTATCCTTGCACTCTTTTCTGTGCTCTTTTGGCTTGTTTTCTTTTCTTTTCTTTAAATTTTTGTCCTCTATATTGCCTCTTCCTATCCACAACCTAACTCCACTTGTCATCATCTTTTTCCTCACCCCTCAACTTTATCTGTATGCCTCCCCATCACTCCCCACTCCCGCTTTCTTTCACCTCATTACTTGGTCAAAGTAAAAACAAATACTACTGATATTGTAGTGATACTGATATTATTTCAAGAGTGAGCAATGTGAATAAATATTTGCATTAAACCTTCCTGTACTACCGTGGCCTGGTGATTTTCACTGGCACCATGCCCCCCACCCCCCCAAAAGAAAAATAATAACCACTGACACATTGCATTGCACTGCTTTCTGTTCAGCCTCAGCTGGATGTGTTTCCTCATGAGACCCCCAAATGAATTTTAAAGCGCTTATCTCAATGTGTTATCATCCTTATGCTGCAGGTTGAAAGTGTAAAATAGGTTTGTGACTGAAACAACCCCAGCACAGTAGAAACACACAAAAATGTGCACACACTGACAGCGCAAACAGCTAATGTGCAGCGTCACACTTGTGCGCGTGCCTTAGTGGATACAGATTGCAGTGAGCGTAGTATCTAATAGGCAGTGGGATGGTTGTCGATTGCTGCCCCAGGTGGCACTGCTGAAGCAAATCTCTCTGTTTCTTTGTCTCCTTTTCTCTGGCCTGCATTGTTTTTCCTCCTTATTAGTGTGAAGTCTGTGTTGTTAAATGGTGTGAATGCACGTTGGAGCAGCGACAACATATCAGAGTTGTTATGGTAACAGCAAGGGGGTTGATAAAGGCACACATATATACATAATAATGTTTCCGTTTCTCTTCATCATTGTGTGATGCATTCATTTCTTGCTTCCCTTCATTTCCACTTATGTAGGCTCATTCGTATGGTTTTCAGGGAGCATGGAAATATTGAAATGAAACCAGAAAGGTGCTTCATTAGTAATATATATAATGTACCATAAGATCATCTTCCTCCCTCTTTCGGCTCTTGTGTTTGTGCAGGCTGAGCTTACACTCCATTACCCCCTTTAGTATCCTGTTAATGAATTGCAGTATGACTAAGAATCCAAACAAGAACACAAATGTATTGCAAGCAAGCTCAAACTCCATTTTATATAGTGTATTTTAGACACATGGTTACAAAGTGCTTCACAAAACACACAGAGAAGACAAATTAAATACTCGATACATTAAGATTTCCCTTCACTGGAAGTAAGGGGCCTAACTGAGTAGTCAGTCAGTAAGTATTCTGATAATGGGTTAATTGTTTTTGTTATTTAGAATGTAAAATTTGATGTTTTTCTTTGTCATATATGAAAGTAAACTGGGTCTTAGAACAAAACCAGCTATCTAAACACATCGCCTTGGGCTGTGGGAAATTTTAATAATATCTTTCACTATTTTCTCACATTGGATCAACAAAAAGATTAGTTGCTAAAATATTTTGCGGGTAAATCATAATGAAAATAATCATTAGTCCTGATAATATCACTGTGGAGTTTCATTCATTCAACAAACAACATTAACAGCAGCTATTTTTTTTTGATTGTCTGTCATTTATTTTCATTCCAGCTCACCAGTTTTTATTGATTTATTGGTTCAGTTACCTTGTCTGTACCTTGGGAACCTTCTGCCTACTCCTAAAATTGGACCGTTGCACAAGCCTAATTCCAGCAAAGTTGTATTGCTGTGTCAAATCTAAGTAAAACAGAAAGTCATCACATCACATCCTTTTTAGCATATGTTTGAAATCATCAGCAGTAGGGGTAATGGCATGTTATTATACCTGAAAGCCAGCATTTTAACCTGACAGTCACTGTTTCATTTCAAGTACAATGTGCTGAAATAGAGTCAACAGAATGAAAAACATCATACACTAAACTAGCTGTAATTTTTACATTTTGTCATTTGTAGCCTATTAATGTATTCCCACAGCACAACTGTACATCTGTTTCCATCCCCAAAAACCCACTGACATCTAAACAGAAGTGCTCTTGATGATGTGGGAAGTACATCTATTCTGAGAGTGAGAATCATGGAGAGAGACTAAATTTTAGCTGTCCCACTTTAGTCGGCACTCTGCATGATAAACGGCACTGTTGATATCTCCTCCTGCAGTATTAGGATGGTAGGAAGGTAACCCCTGTGTCTCAGCGCTGTGTAATTAAAGAGGAACAGAAACAAAAGGTAGATAATTTCTCCTGAACCCCAAGGCGTGGGCTTTTCTATCTGATCCTACAGTATACTCAAATAGCTGCATGGACACCTCCATGCATGTACATGTAAGTGACAGCATTTTCCCCTTATATGTGCATAAATATTTCAAGGATTCAAGGAGCTTTATTGTCATTTCACACATGTAGAAACATGAGGTGGAACGAAATTAGTTTCCCCGGTCCCGGTATAAGCCCAATTACCTAACTAAATACCTAATGCAAATAAATATAAACAACACTATATAAATCTAAAAAAAAAACGATCAGAATAAGAGATATAAACAGTACTGCGATATTGTGCAAATGACGGAGTAGTGCAATGACAGTAGTGCAAATGAAATGAGTAGTTCAGAGTTCTGTGCAAATGGCTGCATTTCCGTAACTGCCAAATTAATATAACATAAGCAAGTCTTTGAAAGTTGCCTTATTTTCATATGTATTACCATTTTCACATAGGTGCATGTACGATTTAGCCTGTGAGAATTTGGGTCATTTTGTTTCGGCTCTGTACTCCAGAGCGTTGGATTTAAAGAGAGACTGAAGTGCTGACTTTCAGCATTAAGTCAAGGGTTTACATCTACATTCAGTGAACCGTTTAGCCCAGTGAAATATTGCCAGAACTAGAAAGAATGTATTGTGAGACTTAATAATGTCACTGTATATTTATTTCACACTTGAACTACATACACTGTAGACAAAAGTATTCCGTCAGACCACTTTATTATTTAATTCGGATGTGGTATGGGGCTGTTTTGCTGTTGTGTTGGGCCCCTTACTTCCAGTGAAGGGAAATCTTAATGCTTCAGCATACCAAGACATGTTGGACAATGCTGTGCTTCCAGCTTTGTGGCAACAGTTTGGTGGAGGTCCTTTTCTAATCCAGCATGACTGTGCCCCAGTGAACAAAACAAAGTCCTTAAAGACATGGTTGGATGAGTTTGGTCTGGAGGAACTTGACTGGCCCACACAGAGTCCTGACCTCAACCACTTTTCCAAGATGAAGCAGAACGAAAACAGGCCACCCTGCCAACACCGGTGCCTGACCCCACAAATGCTCCACTGTATGAGTTGGGAAAGGGGGAACCAACTCCACACCAATGTCACCGAAGTCCCAGCTGGAGTAATGGTCAGGTGTCCCAATACTTTTGCCTACATAGTGTATTTCTACAAAACATATGTAAGATAAGCACGTATTCAAGCAAAACAATGCCTTATTTTATGTTTTGCTCCAGTGTAAACTAATTGAAATTTGATGGCAACAAGTCTTATGCACAATGTACGGAGGGACAAAGGGACCTCTGTGAATGGAAGCTGTTTTGGTTTTTACCCTCCGTGTGTAGACCCTTTGCTTTCATAAATGTGGTGATGTTATTTTTGTCAAGTAACATCATATTTTAGCTGCTGTATCGTGTGTGTGGTAAACTTATATCATGGCCACACAGTGTTAAGTGGTTTCACAGCAGGCTAATGCTGAATTGAAAGGTGGTATTTTAAAGTGTGTTGCTACAGCTGAGCCATGTGAATACAGAGGCCATTGTCTAGAGCAGCCAGCATCTTGTGTGCAGTGCTTCACTTAATAGAAGGAGGAGAGGAGGTCGTAAATAAAGCATGTTAGAATGATGGAGCGTGTGACAGTGGGAGATTGAGATAGGGGTGAGACAGCATGAAGAGAGACAAGGGTTATCAGGAGAAAACAAGACAGGAGAAGGGGGGGTGGGGTGGGGGGATGTGAATGAGACAGTCAGGCATTAAAAAGGGAGGGCTGGTGTTTAAACTGCATAGTTGTCATGCTTCAGACATGCTGCTATTAGGTCCTCCAGGGTTGTTTTAGTACAAGGAGATGAGATCGGTTCCCACGTCTTTGTCTTAGGTTACAAGAGTATGACAGAAGTTGAACTGCTCGAGTGAAAACTTGTTCCATTTGTCTCTGTCTCCCTGTTTTGACTACAGCACAGAGATGTGATTGAGATTTCACAAATTTCACACTTGACTGGTGTGATTTTTTTTTCTTGTGGTTCGATAGTAGAAGAAAAAGTATCTTTTGGTTATTAGTCGATATTATGATGTCTTGGAGGCTCTCCTGGCCGACCTCACCAGGCAGTTCACTGACAAGGGACGAGTTTTCAGCTGATGAAGCTGCCCTGGCCCCTCTGACCCTATGAAAGACTAAAGTTAGATATGGTGAATTACTCTTGTTTTATGTATAATAATTTGTACGTACTTCCTCATTATCACATTCTTCGAGCCAGATTGTGGCAGTATGTTATCACAGTTGTCACAATACGACGCCCTACTTAATCCAGCTAACTAGCAAAAAGTTGCTGTGCCTGGCATGTAAGCCTCTGGGACTCCAGAATTAAATGTAAGTTATCAAATTAACTGCACAAGCGCAATAACCTTGACAAAACATATGTGATGAAGTTCTAATACACACACTTTTGTTTTATTTTTGTCAAATAACAGCACACTTTAGCTGCTGTATTGTGTGTGTGGTAAACGTATATCATGGCCACGCAGTGTTAAGTGGTTTCACGGCAGGCTAATGCTAACTTGAAAGGTTTAAAATTGTGTTGCATCAGCTCAGCTGGAGGTTCCTGCTCCTTCACAGATATCCCCCTGCATCATCATTTTCTGTGTTATTTAAGGCCTAATAGAAATGTTAGGCTTGACCCACACTTTTCAGTTCTTTGCTTGTTTTCAGTCAAATGAGTAGTTAAACATCTGTCATGTTTAGCTTCCAAACACCCCTCAGATGCTGACTACATTGGTAAGAGAATAGGAAGGCTTGTCTGTAGGATGCATCAAAGATGGCATCTCAGGTCAGCTTTCAAGTGTTTTATTGTGAAGGTGGATATCTGTTTGTTTTTATTTTTGTTTCAAAGATGTTAAAAGCATTCTAATACAGCAACGTTGTTTTCATTCTGTGTTATATCATGCTGATATAACACAGCATGGGTATGATTTCCCCTCGGGCTTATCATCTCACTGTTATTTTACTTGGATGAAGATAATTAGTTGGATTTGATTCAAGTCCAGGCGTATGAATTTCCCTTTACATTGTCTTAATTTCCTTTGACTATATATTGACTGCCCAAAGGATACAGTACAATTTCTCTCAGCTGCACCTTACATCAGTGCATTATCATTAACTTTTAATAGACGAATATTGCAAAGATTTCCCCCACCCACTTATTGAAGATTGTATATTTAAGACGATCATCACACCATCCTTCACATTTCATTACTGTCTGATGTTACACTTGATGTTTTATTTGATTGTAATTAGGGCAGGGTATTGTTTGGATTTTATCAATTATGAATCTTATTCCAACTCTGTTAGTCAATTCTGCTTCTTAAAGATTCACAGTTTTGATTCCAATATGGTATGGTAAAATAATTCTTTTAAGCCTTTACTATTTACTTTTGGTTTCCCTGGAATATTTACAAGCTATAGGAACATCCTAATCTAGAGATCTGGAGAGAAAGAGTAAGAGAGAAGCTCTTATTTATGTTGTACTTATAGAGTGCAAAAGCACAGGGGTGCGCCAGGGCTGTTGGCAGAAGAGCAGCACGCATGGGAGTGAATTACAATATAATATATTCTAATATATTTAGCAAACTTTTCCCTGATGATCTGAATAAAAAAAAATCACTAGATGCTTTCCTGAAATAGAGAGAATCTGAGAAAGTTGCTAAATCTTAGAAAGTTGCCAAACTGAACAACTGAATCTGCCCGCAAGATTCAGCATGAAGGGTTTGTTTGTTTCAAACCCAGCATAGCGAGAGCAGGTGGTGGTTTGTTGGTCACTTCTTGTTAACAGTAACAGCTATCACACATAGGACGGAAGTGAACAGGAGGCGGATATTCCCCAGGGGTGATTTTGCATGTATGTGACCGTGCCCTTAGACCTGCACCTCTTCAATATATGACTGTGTGAAGGCCCTAATCCCCATGTTGAAAGCCACTACTTTAGTCATATCTCAAGCAGCTCTAATCAATATTTTTGTATTAGCAATGGGTCAGATGATAATGTAATCTGCAGTTCCCTTCAGCTCTGCTGAGCTTTTTAGCTTGTGCACTTAATTGAGCATTTAGCAGCTTAAGAGCCAGATATTTCCCTCAGGAGTTGTTGGAGCCCAAAAGGAGCTGTTGATCATTGCTGTTGTCACTTAATAGACCTGGCAGCTGAATTTTATATTTTATAAATATGTTATTTTGTATTCAGTCCAAATATTTTCTGCTTTGTGATCGTTGGATATTTGGAATCACCTCCAGCATCATGTGTGAGTGTTTCCAACCTGTTGTTCATGAAGCAACCTGCAGCAACCCTCTTCTCTTGGGGGGGTGCAACCTTCTGGTTCAAAGATTTGTTGTTGCTACCCCAGGCGAAGGAGGTGGGCCTATGATGAGGTACTTCCACAAACTGATTGGTGCTGTGTTAGCAGTGATGTGAGCATTGATGTGGATCATTGTCCCATTTTATATCTTTGAAAGCAAAGTTATCCTCTTTTAAGAGACCATAGTCATCTGTTCAAATAAATTCATCTTCTTACTTGTGTGGAAGCATCCATGCTTCAGCAGCAAATATGTCTAGTTTATATGTTTACTTGACATCTAAGTAAGTAAAACACTTACAAATCGTTATACATCAAAGTTCAGGAAAAACTAGAAATGTGTATGACTGAAATATTTTCGTTTAACTCGATCTCATCACCGATACATTTCCTTGTCTAACCTGTGCAGCTTGTGCACTACAGTTCAGTCTTTAAACTCCATTGCATTCTGACTGTTTTTTCTTGTCTAGCTGTCAGGCTGAATGGGGATCTGCTGAGAGACATGCAGCAGTACCTGATTTCACGAAGTTTTAACACGGGTCTTGGGTGGTCTGCTCACAAGTGGGCCGCTCGGTACAAGTGTGAAGACACCCAAGACCCACTGAAGATGAGGCAAGATTTTCTTGCACTGATCACGTTCTGAGAGGGTCCAGGCCACATGTAGCCACATTCTTTTGGTTGATCTGTTTAACGGTTGGCCTACATATTACCACATCATCTCAGTCATGAGACTGACTGTTTCTCTCTCTCTTACTTGCTCTGTGTTCTTCTGCAAATGCATTAATTTTTTTGGGTATGCTGTGAGTTCAGAACAAGGGCAAAGTCAAGGCAAAGGGAAAGATCTTTTTTCTTTTTTTAGTCTCAGTGCCTGTCACATACTTGTCAAAAGGTGACTGCCATCCTTAGGCTTCTGTCATGCAAATGTCAAGGGCAAGTGAGTTGATTTTCGATGCAGACGCTTTCTATGTACACAAATAAATTCTGTGACACTAATCCCAGTTGATGTAAGCCAGACTACCAGACTAATTGAAGTCTTTCCCCAGTTAAGCTTACTGATCTAGTCACCTTTCAAAAATTCTCCCACTCTAAATACTTATAATGAATTAAATATTCCTATAATCTTGTAGAATGATGATGTTTGATGTGAGGATCTTAGATTTGTAAAGGAATTGCAACAGGTCTTGAAGAGTAAATGTACCCAACAAACCTTGAAACCCTTTCATGCATGTCCTTGAGACAGGTCAGCAGATTTCTAAATTTCTGCAATAAAAGGCCAGAAGTCTGCAGTCGTGCTCATGGTTCTGTGATTTTGTACACAGTGGCAGTTTTAGGTAATCTCTAATGTCAGCATGTTAACATCTTAGTTTAGTATTCTATCATGATACATGTATAGTATAGCCAAAGCTTTAGTTTTGCAGGTATTTGACCGTAAACCAAGTTCTGGAAAGGTTAAAAAAAACAACAAAACAGTAAGTTTGACAAACAGGTAGCCTTAAATGAAAATTCAGAGAATCACCAAGGTTATTGCAATTCACTGCCAGCACACATACTGTTGAGAATTATCACCTCTGTTATTAAGTTAATAAAAAGGAGTTTATTTTACTGGGTGACATGAACTATGACTGGAATGGAAAAATGTTTAAATTTTTAGAAGTCTGTGCCACAAAACCTGGTATGTATCAATTAATTAAAGGGTCAGTTAGAATTGGAAATATAAGATACTTGGTTCTGAATCTTGTTTTCACAATGCAGCCTACACAGTGTCGATCGCCTGTTCATACATCATTATCTGACTATGTTCTTGTAGTGACTATTTGGGAAAGAATACGGGCCCCAGTAGACATTAATTAAATAAATCACAGAATTCCAGTCTAATTTGCATTAATTTCATACACAAATAACCCAAACTGATTGGAGTACTGAGTTATAATTAGATAACCCTAGGCATATTGTCAATTTCTTGGACCAGCAGGGTAAATCTGGGTTGAGAAGGTGATAGGCATCCCTCATTAGTATCACTGAGGTGCCCTCGAGCAAGGCCCTTAACCAAACTGCTCCGATTGCTCGGTGGTTGGTAGATCAGACTGAGCAGCCTCTAGCCAACTATGTGAAAGTAATCAGGGCGTTCCTCAAAAAGAGAGCACTGCCCTCAGTGAAAGTCTTGAATAAATAATGAGGTTAAAAAGATACACTGCGTAATGTCAATCATAAAATTGAATCAGTATGCAGCAGCTATATTAAGGAGCACAGATTTCAGTCTCTTCAGTCCTTGCTGTCTGGTATAAACATTGACATCATTAAACTGCTAATGCTGAAAGCACTCTCTTTTAGGTCTTGAGATCCACAGAAAATGGAGTATGGTTTTTTGTCATTAGAAATAAGTGTATGGCAGTGCAAAAATATTCAGAGTACTTCAGTATGCTTCAAAGCCGAGTGTCTTGTGCGAAGTGTTAAGAACAATTACTGGAGAAAAGAAATAAAAGAAACCACAACATTTGTCATCTTGTTGGTGGGTAGGAACTGAAGTTGAGAAAATAGCATCTGTTTTAAATGATTACTTCAGTTCTTCAGTTAAATGTAAGGGTAATAGAAATGGGTTTTGGCAGTTTATCTTCTCTGATACTCCAATAAATTTTTTCTCCTTTACTGACCTTACGAAAAATGAGTTGATGATTGTCTTGAAGTTGTTTCCGTTTTACAGAAGTTGTTTCTCGTCCTACAGATGTCAGGCAGTTGAAATTAGTCAAGAAACATCTTCTCCATCTATATGTGACATTGGGGCACCTCAGGGTAGTATTCTTGAACCACTACTCTTTCTCCCTTATAGCAATCTTTTGCCTACTGTCTGTGAATACTATAGTTTTGTTTTGTACACAGATGATTCTGTCATTTTCAATTTGGCCTAAACATTGGTGTGATTAAGCACTAAACTCTTTTTTTAATTTTGATTCTTTGTGTGGTTCCAGGAACATCACATGATTATAAATATAAACAAAAGTTAAGTTAAGTATTGCTATTACACCGGGCAGTCCTAGGCTACATCTCATCCCATAGATTTGGCCAGTCACAGCTTTGGGGTTTATCTCAACATCTGTCTCACTTGTGCAGTATATCCAGAGACTAATGCTTGCAGTGATTATATATACTGTTAATATTTTTAGATTTTCGTTACTTTTGTCCTTGGTAGGATACCTGCTAGTAAATAGTTCTTAATCTGATTCTGGGCCCACAGATGGCAATGGTTTTTCATTGTTCTGTTGTTTATTTCATGCTAAAAGTAAAAATACCTAAAATGAACATAAAATGAACATTTCATGGCAGTACCTGTACTGATTGTTGAGACATTTCTCTCTGCACCAAACGTGGTGGGCCAATCCAAACCAACATTGCCATCTCTGATACCACTCAACTCGCTAAGAGGAGTGTTCAGATTTTCCATCTGCCATACAGGAGAGGTGTGTGTTTGAGTTTTGCATGTAGAGCTCCCAGTAAATGTGTAATTAAAGGTAAATTGCCTGTTACTGACACTAGAGATCAGAGAATTTTTTTGTGTTTTTTTTTTGGAGAGCATATGTTAATACAAACGCGTAGATGTGATTTGAAATTATTGTTATTGAACATATTAAGTGGGAGGATATCTTTTTGAACCGTGTGCTGGCGTTTGGTTAACACCTCATTCCTTTTGGCTTACAGCTCCGAACAACAAGTCATGGCTCCCAAATCACTCCTCTCATTCTCAATTAATTGAACTCATTAGAGCCTTTAAATTGGAGATTTAAAGATACGCAATAAACATGGGACCAAGCACAACAGCCAACCAGCTTTGTTACTCCCAATTAGAGGGATAATTGGCACTTTATTTCTACAATTCAAGTTCAAACACATCTAGACTCCCTGGAGGGGTACTACAGAGTTTTACTATTTGCAGTCATGTTTGAGCTGTGCCCATTTAAATGCAGAGCCACTGGCTGCCTCCGTGATGAGCTCCTTGCAAATGTCATATCATGAATATTCATTTGTCTCCTTAGTTTTGTTTTGTTCACTAATCTCTGGTGAGGCATTGCGGTGTGGCTATGAAGCGAGGAGAAAATTTGCCTAACCCTCAGCCAGCTTTCAGTGGGTTTTGGATTACATAGTGTTTCTTACGCCGCTTCACTATAGACTCATAATTAATTACTGATTAGTGTTTTCAGGCCTGAGCAGAATGTAAAACCAAATCTTTTCTCTGCAGGCCTTTCCTTCTGAAGCAGAGTTTAACAGTTTATGTCTGTCGAAATCTTGTATGTTTGCAATGTAGAGATGACATTTGAAGGCTACAAATTTTATTGAATTTCCCTCGGGATCAGTAAAGTATCTATCTATCTATCTATCTACAAGAGATTGAATGTAATATGTTTTCTCTTATCTTTTGTTTGCTGACTTTTTCTGAAGTGTGCTTGTCAGACTTCCTGCATCGTATTTCAGACACTTGTTCAGAACTTGTATTTAGGGCTGTCACAGAAAGAATGGAGATGTTTCAGCCGTCATTATTTGCCAGTTTTGGCTCTTAGCGTTTAGCTAGTTTATAATTACTTCACTTTTTGTTTTCTTTAGTTGAATGAGAACAATAGATGTAAATGGTCTTGTTGCCATGGTTTTAGCCCACCACTGTGTGGTTCTTTTTTAAAATACGTTTCATGCTCTGACTTGTGCGATGCTGCATCAAGCACAAACAGTTTGAAAACAAATTGACAGTTGACGAGTTCTTGTCTTGCCTTTACAGTATGTAAACTGTGCAAAGACAAAGACATTTTTTTCCCAAAAGTTTAAATATAGTTGCTCCTCTTTGATGAAACCTGCCTTTTTTTTTACCACCAGACCCTTATACACACAATCAAAGTTAAAACAAAAAACAAATCAAAATACCTACAATAGCATGTCCTCATTCACTTGTTTTGTCCTTGTTATGTTCGATGCTTCCATTCAGTTGCCTTACAGAGTATGAAGGAATTTAGTAGTTACTAGAAAGATGCCAGTGGAGATGAACAGATGCAGATTTGTACTTGTTCTTATCCTGTGCTACATGTGTAAAGCAGGAGGGTGTGGTGGAAAATAAATCCAGATTTGATGAGTAACATGTTAAACCGCAGCCATGAACCAGTTCAGTCACCCAAATTAGCAAATCCAGGTCTAAAACAGTAACACGATACTTCCTTTGGAAAGATGCTCAGTACATCTGTTATTTCCATTTGCACAATTTGTGGCTTGGCACAATACCTAATACACGTTCAGACATTAATTACAGGAGGTTGTGCACAGTACAAATCTGACTAAAAAAAGCAGTCGTGTTTTGTGTTTGCTCTTTTATATCTCTTCTTTCTGGTTTGCTTCATTTTTCTAGTTTGTATATCTATTTATTTTGTCTCATTATGTGTGTTTTTTTTCTGCCCTTCTCCTTTGCCTGTGTCTTTCTTACATCTTTAACTTCTTAACTTTCTCAGTTTCCCACTAACCTCAGGCCAGTGGCATTGCCTTGACATGAAGAGCATATTTCTTACTTATTTTCACAAACAAAATTAAAGCATTTTACCATTCCAATCACTACGTACGTCACTTTGGTATTTGTTCTCCCCAAAGAGATCTACAAACAATGTAATCTTACAGGAATTCCTCATTGCTTTGACATTGGCTCAAAGAAAGGCTCAAGGCTTATTTCTATGTTCTGTATCTGTTGAACACTGTAATAGATGATGTGTCATACTTGATTTCAGTGTGTACTGTGAGATGTGTTGCTATTATGGGAGAGACCTCCCCCAGTGCCCACATCTAATTTGGCTCAATAGGAGGACCTGTATGGAGTTTGGCATCTGTGTCTCAGTTGTCCATGTTCAATGTGGTGTTGTTAGAGGAGTTTTCCCCCCATGTTTTTTCCTACACCTGTATGGTGTTGGCTTACACGGCTATAGGGGTGAGTTGTCATTTGTTGTGCGTATGTGAGTTAGTACGTGTTTTGTCTGTTTCTGCATCTTCAGAGCATTTATCAATAAACATAAATCACCCAAGGTGCTGGGACCTCCATGGCTCAACCTTTTCACATTCTGATAACAATAATGGCTTTTAGATGTACAAATTCACTGATGACGTTTCATATCACATTAATGAAGTTATTCTGCTTTATGTTTGGAGTGAGAGATTTTGAGTACTTACAGGTGTGGGAGAGTAACAATAGCTTGTGTGCTATATTTTTGTATGCACATGGCATGAGACAGATTAATGAATCATCTTAATTCTGCTCTAATTATCCAAAGCCCACATGTAGTTTTTAGTGGCCAATCTGCATTCTTTTGATTCTTGTCCCACTTTCCTAAATATGCAATCCGTGCAGTGCCAAGATGTCTGCAGATAATAAGGAAATATTAAAGAGTATTTTAAAATGTGCATTGCAGATAAAACTAAAATCTGTTGTTGTTTGGATGAGAGAAGCAAACTGGTTTGGCTCATTAATCAATTAACTATTTACAGTTAGTTTGATCCGTTTTTTATTAATTTCTGTCAATTGGATGTTCAGTTTTAGATTTATATGTTAGGTATTTATTCATTTGAGTTTGATGTTCAGTGATCCAATTTTTTTTTTATTATTAGGTATTTATTTATTTGACTTCCAATAAAAATTGAAGATTGTTTGGTTTTGACAATGTGAAATTTTTATTATGTCAGCCTCTGAAAATCTGAAAATTGACTGTTGAGTTGAGACTATCCTTTCAGACACCAGGAGTCTAATTCTGCACTGACAATACAAGTTTGATACACAGAACTGAATGGAGAATCACTTTGTTTCTCTCAATATTGGGGCCCTCGCTTTGGCAACCCAGCATTTCTGTTAGAAAACCAAGAGGAGGCACCATCTGGCTGGAGTCCAGCCAGCCTTTATTTATCCTTGAGTTAACACTGCAAGGCTAGGACTAAAAGGCATGTAAGATTTTACAAAAGTGGCAGGCCAAAAGACGTTGACACGGCCCTCCACAGATGCCAGCGTTGTGCCACTTACTCCCCGACTTTGACAGCTCTTGCAGAGTACCACAAGCAAGGGATGAAGGGGAAGAGTGTGCCCTGAATAAAAACAAACTGCTCAGTTTGAAAGAGCAAAGAGTGTTTTCAGGAGACATAACAGGAGAGCACATTCTGTAGATTTTATTTTCAGAAAATATTAAAGTGTTTTTTGTTTTTTTTTTTACCTATTTTACACCTACTAAAATGCTACTTTAACAATCAGTCAGTACTTCACTCCTACTCACAGTCATGCATTTCTGAGAAATAAAAGATTAGTGATACTGTTCTGTCAAGCAACAACAATTGGCAAATTATTGTCACTAACAATTAGTTTATACACTGACAGTATTAATAAGAAATTTCCATTAGATTTCCCTGATGCCCAGAGTGACCTAAAATGTGTTTTTCTACTTAACACTTTCTCTCTGAAGCCCAAATTATGCTGTTATTATTGTCTGTGTGGGTGCAAGGGTCCCCAAAGTACTGTGCAGGCTGTACACTTGGACACGTCCATTCATGCAGCCAGTGTAGAATAAACAGATCGTGTGCGTGCCAGTTTTGGATTATGTCTGGCTCCTCAGGCTGAAATGAATGCAGTTTTTGGAGGAGATACAGTATATCATTGAATTCTTACAGTGATAACATCAGTGTGTTTAGTGGTGACATCTTGCAGAAGGACATATAATCAGTACATTCATCCTTTTTCCCAGTTGACCAGGTGGGAAGCGGATGGCAGGTGTCTTCAGGTCCCAGTGATGTATTCAAGGACAGTGTAAAGTAGGGGAACTGTGACTGTTGGTCCCTTTGTGGGTAGAACGACTCTGCTCTTGTTATGTCACAGGTGAGCGAAAATGTATGTTTTTCTTGTGGATATGGTTTACCAGTGTGTCAGCTTGTGGATAACCTCAGGTTATTTGTTCCTTATGTGAACTGAGCTGTGAATCTGTTAGTCAGGTTCAATGCAGTCCAGTGATTGAATCCTCTCTGAACAACAGTTGCAACAGTTGTTTCTCTGCCCATGGCAAATAGAAATTCACTGACTCCTTGATTGCAAACTCCCCAGCGTTTAAAGCAGAGGAGTGTAGATGTTATTTTGCCACGTCCACTACAAATGGTGCAGTGAACAGCACTCAGGAGACAGACTGCTAGTCAACATTTAGCCTACACTGTGAATGGTAACCAGAAGAGGAGAGATGTTGCTCTGTCTACCAGATAAGTGCCAATATGAAAATTTCATAGTGTGATGATAGTGGATGGTTAGACCAGTTGTTTTTAGTAGAAAGCATTTATATTCCCAAAATAATAATGAGCCTTTCTGTTGTGCCTGTTGTTGGTTATTTTGACATGTTTAGTGAAGTGAAACTCAAAAGGGTCAAAATCTCTTATCTGTGTCACTTTGACATGTTACAACACATAACTTAATGGCCTGTTTTCCTGGAAATAGCCCCATAAAGCCATGCTTATTATGGGGAAAAGAGACAAAAGACTTGTGGTTCAATATCTCCTGTTCTCAGCGCCAAATGATATTCATTTTGATGTGGGTCCCTATCAAGGAAGGACATTGAAAGATCGTCTTTGGTTTGCTAGCACTTAGGGCTATAACTCATCAATATTTCCATTACTGATTTATTTATCAATTTGTGCCTGTAAGTTTCAAGTTTCCAAAGCTGAACAGATTCAGATTAGATTCACCTTTATTGTCATTGTGCAGAGTACGGGTACAAAGCCAATGAAATGCAGTTAGCATCTAACCAGAAGTGTGAGAATAGTATTATTTACATACAAGTGCAAGAAGTGATACAATATTAAACAATGTTTACAGTGCTATTGAGCGGGGTTTGCAACATCTATACAGATATTATATGCATAATATGGTAACAAAATTATTCAGAGGCGGGTGTGTATGTAGTTTTTATGTACAATGCAAACATTATATGCAAAATGTACAGGTGGTTGTATGTGCAAACGAATTTTTTATTTTTTTTAACAACTGAACATGAGAGTTGTTCTTGTGCAACAGCTTTTTTTCCACCACTGACAATCAATCACCATAAATTATGAATTGATAGTCAACATTGCATCTCTTCCATTTACCAATTACCTTAAGGACAAACCATGCTTTATCCATACCAATTATACTAGCACAAAGCCAATCAATGTCTAAGTTTTGTTGTTTGTCCGTTTTGAGACAAAATGGTGCAGGCAAATGAGGTATGTGCTGTGACCTGTGGGAGGAACCACGGATGTTCCATAATTATGCAGACCTCTCGCCCACAGCTACGTCTGGTCATGTTTTGACTGACATACCAAAGCTGTTAAGGGATGCACAACGAGGTGTTTTTCCCTCTTGGGTTTGTCTTCATTACCGTTCGTTTTTCTTGTCATCACATTCTTTGTAAACACAGAGAGACATTTCAGTGACTTATGCTGTGAAAGATTTTATTTTTTTTTTTCTGACAACTTGTCAACAATTGGAGCTTTCAGTATTGTGAACGTTTTCTGCATGAAGCCGACTCCATGAGAATATATTTAGTTACTGCTCATTGTTTGGCTGTGTAGCCTCAAACCTTTCTAAATACCTCACAGCACAATTGCAGTCGTGTTGTGTGGTGTTGCATCTTTCAGGATTGTTCCTCAAAATATCTCTACTGCCAGAAAAAGACTCTGCAAAGATGTGACAGTTTGTTTTCTGTTTCTTTATCCATTAGTGAAAAACATATGGTCAAATGCCAGCTTTTCCTCCCCAATGCATGTGCTTTCAAGTGCCAACAAGACATTTCAAACTTCACATTATGGAGAAGACACTGTATGTTGCCTGCAGTATTCTGTGCCAAGGTATAACTTAAGTCCTGCCAGCTAAATGTTATGGCCCGTCATGAAAACTTGGGTTACTGCCACAATCTTGTCTCATAAATAAATACGCTGAAGGTGCCTTTAACTCTGTGATAAATCATTTTGGGTCCGGGAATTAATACCACGCAAAAAAAATCCAGCACTGAATAGATAACCTCATTTGATTAAAATCTGTTTTTATTTGTTGGCTTATACTCATATTCGCACACTAACAAACTACAAAAAACAAAAGAAAAAAGATGGACAACCTTAAACGCTTAGTTAGTTTCGTCTCACTGGCCCATTCCGTGATGTTTTGAAGATATTCAAAGAGTTAGTTTCAAATATGTTTTATTTGAACCTTCAGTCTTGCATGCAGAGAGTGTAGCAAGTGTGTAATTAGCTGTGTGAAACTGGAGTTTTAATTAGCCGTGTGACAAATGTTTGGAATATACAAAACACAATATTTCAATTTGTTATGATGATGCTGCCATATAAACTGTGGCACTACTCAGTTCAAAGAGTTCACTGACTGTAATAATCATAAAGCTGCAATGAGGTAGATGCAGGATATATTTGTAATACTGTCATACACTGCATACACCTTTTTGTGTTAGGTTTAACAATATCGCCCCCATTCTTCTAAGCCTGTGCCATAATATGTGCCACATTGTTAAGCGGGTAGCTTTCCTCAAGTACGCATTTGTCAAAGTCTTGATAATCCGTTTTACCTTTGTTACCTTAGGGCAGCTTATTTATTAGGTGGGAATCAATGCTCTTTATTTTGGCTGGTCATTTTAGTCCTGGAAAACCCAAGTGTGCAGTTCACAGCATCTGGGTGAACGGCAGTTTGCACTCATTCAGTCACATAAAGGAAATGTAGCATACTCTCTCACCCCAGGCGGTTTAACAGGAGCCATGGTTGTATTAGCCAGCCCTTTGTCGATTCACTTACCTGGACCTGTTACGGCTTAGTCGATGTGTGTATTAAATATTTCATTCTGTGGCTGTGAAAACACCGTGCTGCTGCAGAACTTCGGTGTTAACAGGTTAACTCTTAAAGTCACTTTTGCTTTATTTTGCGACCTCTCCAGTGCATAACTGCTGCACCACCATTGCACTTACTTTTATGACACACACACAGATCTTAGTGTTCTGAGCAGCTGCCAGGACAAGACAACATTGTTATTGTTTCTCAGGAGGACTGAGACCTGATCCTTTATGGACTCACAAACTGGTGCATTCATGACTACTTGAGCAGAATCCAGGCCTTCAAACATGATACGATCAGAGGAGCTGCAGAAGTCAGACTGAGAAGATAATGATCCACCACACCTTCCTGTTTCTAGCTCACTTCACCAACTGCTCATACATAGATTTTTTCCCCCTGTGCTAATATTAACAAACATATCCTGAGCGTTTGGATACAGCATTGTGCACGACTCAGCATGTTCACGTGCTGCATCATCTGAATGTTTAGTCTGGAAGGAAATCTTGATGTAGATGCAGCATGCACATGTCTGCCTTTCCACGAGTGACCCCTTTTGAAAATGTTTGCTTGATTTATTAACCAGTGCTTTTCGCTTGTTTGTTTTGATTAAATTGGCTGTAAGGTGTGAAAAAATATGAGCTCTTAAAAAAGTCATTAAAGTTGCCATCTCCTTGAAGAATATAAACCTCACCACATCAAGGGACGAACCAATGTCTTATTTATTACTATATAGTCCATATTTTGTAGTAAAATGAATAATTATCCTACATGAACAGTTTTCTATCTCTCAGGGATCTGGGCCCGGTTTTTCAAAAGATTTAATCCGGATAAAATTAATCCGGATTTGTTAATCCTTCTTTTTTGCTGTCCATGATTACGTAATCCATTTTACTTTTGAGCCGGTTTTTCAAAGCAACATCGGGTTGGATCCATCTGATCCAGATAGAAGCTTTTCAGGATCACCAGATCTGGACAACCAGCGCTCAAATAGGATAGAAAATCACAATGTAGAAATATAGACTCCTCCTTCCTGCCAGAACGAGCAAACAGGATGTGCAACAAGGGAGACAATAGTTAGACACCATTTCTGATTTGGATTTGTTTTGGATTTCAAAAACCAGTGATGTCCTTGCCATTGCTTTGTTATTCTGTTTTATCATTTTATGCATCACTAAAAAATAATGTAAAAACAAAACAAAATAATCTTTGATTTTGACGAATACACATTAATTAATGACAGAATTAAATATATTATTTGTGCTCAATATTGACAACTGTTTGAGGGATTATTTTATGAGGCCAAGCTCTTTCTACTTTGCTGTAGGCCTATACTGAAAGCCAGAATATGTTATAGCCTACCTATTCACTGTAGCCTGATGGATGAACAAATCAAATTAAAACCTTATGAATAAATAGGATATCTTGTAGGCTATACTGCATGAGCCAAATATAGTATTATTTGATACAATTTTAAAGTTTCATTATATTTTGGGCCTGAAATCCACGCTGAATCCACCCTTCTGATTGGATCAGTATAATCCAGAGTTTCTGGATCAAAGTGATCCCAATCCTACTAAAAGGTTCTAAAAAACCCAAACTAAAGGTTTGTGCCGGATCAAAACCAAGATTGGATTACGTGATCTTATCCGATTACGTAATCTGTTTTTTCTTTTGAAAAACCCATTTTCAAGATTTGATCCAATGCGTTAGCCAAAATCCGAGCGGATTACTTTTGAAAAACTGAGCCCTGGTGATATGTATCTTGATACAGGGGTTATTGTTAAATATTAATTGCGATACTGTAAGAAAGATGATTGTTGTTTCATAGGACTGTGTTCTTTGTTCTTCACGCTAACAGTATATGCTTAACTTCTTCCTGTCTTCTTACTTTGGAGTGAAGTCACCTGGTTGAAGATGGACTTCAGCATTGCTCTTGAGATGTCAAAGCTCAGGTTTAGCGTGACTCAAAATGAGCCACAGCCACAACACTTTGCATTTAAACCTTTAATGGAAAAATTTATACAGTGTTTTTTAGACTTCATACGGTGTCACAAAAGAAAATGTAGCGATACCCAAATGTACTGATATTTCTTTACTTTATACAATACCCAAAGCAGAATTTCAGATAGTTGGCATGAATATTATAAGATAACAAAAAACAAATGTATTCATAGAGAAATACAAATATTTATATATACATATAACCAGCATATTACCAGCATGTAAAATAATTAAAAATTGCACTATACAGACCTTTGTTAAGTTTAAGGCACAAACTCAGACATAGAAGCAGTTTGTTAATGAGTTTTTAAGTGCTTTCAGGCTTTCCATCTTTTAACACGACATCCTGTGACACCATATTTGCTGATGGTTGACAAATGACCCTGGCTGGGACCCATCTGGAGACGCTTCCCACTCCTGAGGAATTTATTTCCTCCTTAACAGCAAGATGGAACATGAGCCAACAGATAGCTTCTTTAGCTTACTGGTCACTTTTAGCACTCAGTAACCCTGCTGTTCACACTTTTATAGCCTACCATTGAGACTACAAATAATTCATTTTACAACACACTTTTAATGTAACATACTCTATAACACAAGAGCTGGTACTTTCTCTGTCCAAAGAGAGATTATGCTGATCACGTAATGAGGTGTCCTCAAATATAATTCAAGCCTGTATAATATACTATGAAAGACAGTTTATGTGATATACAGTATTTTGTCAATAAGAATGTCAGAATGTCAATAAGGAACACTGGCAATATTTTTTTAAAGCATCCAAATTATTCACTCAGAAGTAAATTTAAAGCATAATCTAGCTTGAACCTTCGACCAGCCCTGCTTATGTTTGCTCTTCAAACCAGCATGTCCTCTGAGAGATGTTTGGTGTAGGATCCTGCAGAGCCCGAACAGAGGTCCCCTGTGTTTACATTTTAATCTGTGTGATGGGCCTGCTTGATAAAGCCCGGGCAGTTCTGCAGCATCAGGGGAAAAAGAAGGAGATCAGGGCTCACTGCCAGCATCAGCAGTGGTAGGCACCTTTTAGCAGTGTGGGACACACAGGCTAATGGTTGCTCGGCCTCCCCTGATGATGCAGCCATAGCATGTTTTCTCCTCACTGAGCACTGGGAGATGTCAAGGCAGAGTCAACCTGCTGGAAAAACAGAAAACTCGTTTCTCCAATACCAAGACTCTTACTGGTTCTGTCATCTCTGGATTTGTGCCAGCAGTTTTCTGGGTGGGAGGGTGTCCGTGCCCCTGTTCATAAACACCACCAGCAACATCAGTATATTCTGCTCTCGGCTCAGATCAGTCTGTGGAAGAAGGTTAAACACAAAAAGTATTTCAGGAGAAAACACCATTTACACCACTTTTAACTGCAGAGGAAAACTGGAATGTATGGTGCAAATAATGTCCCGTCACTGTTGGTAAATTTAAACATCCACAGAATAATGTAAATTTGTTGCATGAAAACTGATATGCCGAAAGAATCTGTAAATGCTCGTTGTTAGAAAATGAAATTTTATTATTCAAGAGGGGTTGGAGAAACATTTTATTTTCTGTTCTGATGCCATGTTCCTCTTTGGAAAAAAACAACAACAAAACTTTCAATCCAGTTTTTTATTCTTTTAAATTTCCTGTAATGTGGTCTCAGACATACAGCTACCTCGTTTAAATGTTCACCCCCTCCAGGGATATCTGATGCACTGATGCTCTGCATTTATTTTCATTTTAATATTCACACAGCTTAATGAAAAAAAAAATGCCTAAGCCTGACTAATTGCTGAAACACTGGAGCTCACCTTCGGTCTTGTGCATACGGTGTGATGTGAGTAATGACAGAGGAGGAGCGTTGAGTTAATGTCCGCCTGTCAACCACTCTCCTTGCTAGCGGATCATTTGTGCCTGGCTGGATGACAGTTGCATGCAGTTTCTGTCGTACTTGTGATTGCTGCGTCTGTTTATAAAGTGGCTGGAAGACAGTCGATCTAGTTGGGATGCATGAGAAAAATTGTGTTGTGGAGGGGAGAAATCGCAGTCAGACAGGCTTCTCCCTGTCTGAACTCTCTGTAAATCACATGGACTGTGATTGTTTTTCTCTTGTGAGTTAGTGCTGGGTTAAAACTTTTTCTGGTTTTCATTTCAAAACTATTCCATTGCGTTTTAGTTTTACCTGAAGCTTCATTCAAATGACCTGATTGTCATTCCTGGACTAAATGCAGATGTCACATCAAGAGCTATTCTTTAACTAACATCTTGTATTCATGTAATGATTTTGCTTATTGAATAAGGAGCCATCCTCTAATCAGAAGGCCTGGCCTCGTGTCCTGCATTGATTGATGCTAGTGACTAATACTGGGACATTGATAACTGTGACAGAGAGAAATTACAGCTGCATTAGATTCATTCCACACTTGAAACAGTGGCAGGGCTTCTTGTAGGGGGTCACAGAAAAAGTTCACATACACACACTGTCCCTTGAAGGTCACTGATGGTTTTATCTGTCATGCCACCCTTGGGATGTCATTTTTGGCTTTTGGTGAAGATTGGCATGGAAATTTGTGCAGACATCCATGGTTTCCAGAGAGGGCACTTGATTGCAGTTCAGTGCTGAGACGATGAGGTCTCATGAGGACCCTGGTGGAGGTGCTTTCCTCAATGTCGTATCTGTGTGACCCTTTTTAGCAGAGAAGCAGTGTAGGAGCATTACCTCGTGGGCTCATTACCTAGATTCACTGCCTGTTAGGCAAGGAGCAGGGGTCGGACTAGCAATAAGATATGGCCCTGGCAGTTCTCCTCATTTTTCACTCAACATACACTCTCACGAGTTGCATAAAGTAACATCAGGCTTTGTATATTGCACCATATAGACAAAAGTATTGGGACTCCTGACCATTTAATGACATTGCATTGCATGGAGTGTTTCTGTGGGAGATTTTGCCCATTCATGCAGTAGAGCATTTGAGAAGTCAGATGCTGATGTTGAACCAAAAGGTCTGGCTCACAATCTCCATTCCAGTTCATCCCAAAGGTGTTGGATAGGGTTGTGTGGGCCAGTCAAGTTTTCCACACCAAACTCATCCAACTATGTCTTTATGGAGCTTACTTGCACTGTGCACTGGAGCACTGTCATGCTGGAATCGAAAAGCACCTTCCCCAAAGTATTGCCACAAAGTTGGAAGTGTAGCATTGTCCAAAATGCTGATGCATTAAGATTTCCCTTCACTGGAAGTAAGAGGCCAAGTCCAACCCCTGAAAACCAGCCCAATACCATGCCTGCTTCCAATAATAAAGAGGTGTGTCCGAATACCTTTGTCTGTGTAGTATATATAGACTAAGCAAGTTGACAAGAGAGGGAATGTTTAAGAAACTACTAACATGAGCCAGCGCTAGCAGCATCACCTGCTAGGAGGTTGTCATGTCACTCGTCCTCTACATCAGCCTCTTCTTCTTCTTCTTCTTCTTCTTACTCATGCTCTCCACTGTAATCAGCCTGCGATTCACCAGTCCATACTTCTTGCTCGTCCTTCTTCTTCTTCATTTGGCTCCTGCAGACTATTAATGTTATCCCTGCAGCTATCGTTGCACTTTTATTGGCATCAATCAAGATTAAGTTATTGATTTAGCAAAACATTCCTTAAAGCAAAAACATAGTAAGTTATACATTCTATCTCTTTTCCTGTATCTGCTGTAAAATTTACAGTTAATTTTATTACAGGAAGATCCACTTTGTATTACAGGTTAACTGTTTGAAATTCAACAACATTTGAAGACATTATGAAATAAGCTTAATGTTATTTATGTCATTAAACCTATTTTCAGTATGCTCTGCAGTAGCATGTTCCCGCTCTTGTTTTTCCTGGTTTACATCTTGTGGAGTTTTGACCTCCACCCTCTTTGGCACACACTTTACGATGTTCAACTGAAATTGAGTGAATGTGAAGCAATTACTGCGACCTAGAGCGTGAACTTTTAAGACCTCTCTCAGTTTTTTTTACCCCCTGAAACCACAAAAATGAAATTGAGAACAAGGGTATAGGTCGACAGGCATGTGTTTAGTTTTGCTGCTGCAGCCCACTCGCAGCTTATGTTTTTGACCTAAAGCCGTGTGGTGACCTTTCACCAAAACACCAAAAGTCTTTTTGTAGAATGCTAAAAGATACACACCAACTATAAAATCATTTAATACACTTTGAACAAAGAATACTGCATACACCTTTCACATTTAATTTTTGCTTTGTCGTGACTTGTCTAACTGACCTCACTCGCTTGTTTCTCTGCACTCAGTACATATTAACAGCTTTAAGCATGTGCCTGAAACACTTGTGCAACCTTTTGTGAACACCTTTAACCCTCTGTATGGCCTCACACATGCTTGCTTTTGAAGAGCCAACAGACTTTGCACACTCAAGTGCAACAAGAATACAGAGAAATTTTGGGACTTTGGCATAAGCCAACTTTGGCTATTTGGCATAAACCATAAGTTGATGCTTTCTCTAAATTAGTTTTTGGGAAAAAACCTTCAGCCCTTAAAGCAGCTATAATGAATATTTTTATACTGACAGTCAATCACATGATACTTTTATGTTAAATTTGTTGCTGTTAGTGATGAATCCGCATATAATTATCACCCGACTCAGTTTTGGTTCTTGCTCATCGCTGTCATAGCCTTGTTTTCAACTGCAGCAGACAGCTGTTCCTGTGAAAAAGTTCTGAAAACTGACTGCTCAGCACCACATGACAGACAGTGAAAATAGTGGAGCATTAATAGAATAGAATAGAATGCCTTTTTTGTCATAGCACAGCTGTACAACAAAACTCAAATGCAACTCCCTGTGGTAAGTCAGATATGTCCCCAAGAAGTTGGTGGAGACCAAAACAGAGCTGCAAGTAGAGTAAATCTTGCACATATTGCTTCCAACTATGGAATGCAATTACTGTCCCTGTTTATATGCCTTTTATTTCTTTTTATTGTTTTTTTAATTGTATTTTACTGTATTTTATTGTGTAGATTTTATCTGTACCGTGACCTTAGAAAGGTGCCCATAAATAAAATGTATTATTATTCTCAATATCATTATTATTGTTATTATTGCTTGCATTAATCAGGTTCCCAGAAACATAGCTCCTTATAGATGCTTGTTTCATATCTGTTAAATGTGTAACAGTTATTGCTATCAAATTTGCCATATAAACTTTATAAGGGATCAATATGACATTCTATTGTGTACGGCTTGTTTCCGCTGCCTTCAAGTGGCCAAATAAAATCAGTCAATACAAGTTTAATACTGTTTCATATTGCATCAAAAGTTTGAGTCACATTAAGCAAGGCCTCCACCCCTCTCATATCTACCTTGTGGGCTTATCACACTCTGCAATACAATTTCCAATTAAAATCTAAACGTGTTCAGGTGCATCAAAAGCTCTCTATATCAAAGCCTCTCTGGGGCCTTGGATACATAGAAGTGCCTGCACCCATGTGAGTTAGTCATCCAAATGAAGAGCAGAGTCTTGTCAATTACCTTCCTGCTGTTTCTTTGTATTTGAATTCATCCCTCACTTTCTTTATCCCTACAAGTGGGATCTGCTCAATAACAGCCAGCATGAGGGTCTGAATAATGCCACTGTGAAATTTTCTATTCATCTCAGCAGAATAAAAAGTCTCTTCTGCTATCCCTCCTCCCCTGTTGTCACACACAGGAGAGTGTTGGAATAATATTTTTCTGATATTCCGGTTGTGTGGATGTGAGGGTGTGACTCAGGGGTAAATGAAACACACATCACTTTAGATTTATGGACCGGAGATGCATCGGCGCAGCGCGTCGACGGCTCACGTCGAAAGCTCACTGCCGAAGTGGCATGTCAGAAGACGGAAGAGGAAGATGCGGGATACTGAAATGTGCTTTGAGTTAATGGGGTTCATAGCGCTCACACAGTAGCAGAAGGTTTTGCCGCAGACAAGGAGGAGGACACTTGATTTTGGCTCGGAGGCTTGCATCTGATGATGCAGAAAGATTGTTTGCACTCCCTAGTTGACAGTTGGCTAGAAACATGCTGATGAGACCATGGAAGCCTTTTCATCTGTGTGCTATAACCATCACCTAAAATCGCTGGCTGTAAATTGAAAATTAGAGCAGCTAAGGTGGGGAACTGTTTGCTCACTGGCTGTAAAGTCAAAATGAGACATTACAGTAAAGATAATTGTGCAGTATGATTTCTAACAACTATTCTGACTTAAATTTGAGTTTACTGCGATGAGTTAATAATGACAGGAGCCACGCAAACTACTGAATAGGTGTTTAGAATCGTGACGAATTTCCATTTTTGTTTGATAGCTTCCTTCTCTGGCAGAGTTGTTTTATTTTTTTGGTTTGTTTTTTTTTTTTCCCTGCTTTAATTGAGTTTTCAGATTCACTGCGTGTAAAAAGCTATTGCTTTTCACTTTTCACTTCATGCTTGTATGTAAATAAAACTTGTGCTCTTAATGCAGGGAAAATGTCAAACATCCGTGCGGTCAGGAAGAGGCAACAGCTGAATAATTTGGTTGCCATGGTTACGGAGCTAGCCAGGCCGGGATACACCGTCGTGGATTTCTGCAGTGGAACGGTACGTGCGTTCATCCATCAGTCCAGCAATGCGTGTATATACAGTATACACCCGGCCATGACTGCAATAGATTGCGGGTCCATTAGTAGCCAGCTGAATGGAGCCGGTCCCTACTCGCAGGTTTTTGTTGCATCTTTAAAGGCCTTTTGTTGTTGGCTGGTCATTCACAGGCAGGCTTTGAATGTAATTACTTGAAAATGCATGCTCAGTGCTATAGCGCTGCATAGCTGAAAGGTTCACTACTTACCGTAGTTCGAAAGGGCATCACTAATCATAACTCAGTTGATGCCCTCTTTGGTTCGTGCTGTATTTCGTGTTGTGCATTTCCCTCTTTCTTTATGCTGTCTCGCAGGGCCATGTGGGAATTGTTCTTGCTCACACACTTCCACAGTGCCAGGTAATGTATGTATTTCTGTACATTTTAGAGATTGAACTATTAATAGATATTCCTATACATTGATTGATAATAATAAGGTGAGTATTATTAATAATTAGATGGGTCCCTGTGGTATTGCTGTGTTATTTTTGCTGGAGAATCATAAGAATCCGATTTATCCCGTTAGTTTTACTTATATAAATTCTAAGAAATAGGGCTCCTGTAATCTCATGTTACTGTTGTTTCAAATTAAGTCTGTGTTTGATGCAAGTGTCAAGCAACATCGCTTAATGTTGTCTTGCATTTAAATTTATTGTTGCTCATTCCAGGTCATCTGAGAAAGTGGCAATCACATGCAGCTGAGTGAGTCTTTTTGTTGTTGTTTTTTTTTCTGTCTTTATTCAAGGTCATCCTCATAGAGAACAAAGAGGAGTCGCTGGTCAGGGCACAGAGTCGCAGCGCTGAGCTCGGCCTGAAAAACATCGGCTTCATTCAGGCCAATTTGGACTACTTCACTGGGCCGTTTCACATTGGGGTGAGCAGGGCAAGAAGTAACGCTGTACAAGAAAGTGTGCCTTTGCATAAGTTTTGTTCATTTGATGACAACATAGTAACTATTTCTGGTAACTTAACTATTTAAGAGTTTGCTAGTTTTTGACACAACTAAACATATCAAAAGTTTTAAAATATGGAAACTTGTTTGTGATGGTGAAATTCACTCAAAAGGAAACCGGGTCTATATCTCTAAATCAAAAAAAATGTTGAAATTATATCACTTTATTATATATATTGTGCAATATTTTTTTTTTAGCATACAGCAGTTATAGAAACACTGATTTAGTATCCTGTGTCTTGATGTATATATCATTTACATTATTCAGTTTTCAATTTCCACATTTCCACACAACGTTTTTTTTTTTTAAATCAATTTGCTTTACGCAATAGTCTCCAAATGAAAACAGAAAGTTCTGCGACAGGAAAATTGTAATTTACTATAACGCTTGGTGTGCAAACTACAGCTTAGGAGGAAAAAGAAAAAAAGAGAATCAGACTGATGTCCTTCTGTCATAACGATCATCTTGTTGAATTTGGACTCACTGCAATGAAAATGTGACAGTTGCATGTCCGCGGTTTATTTCACTGTTAAGTCGGCATGGCGTTTGAAAGCATAGCTGTTTAAGTGTATTGATCTGAAGTGCAACATTACCTTATCTTTTTTTTTTTTAAGTAAAAATCTTAATTATAATAGTTAAACCAGTTGCCTTTCATTTCTGTTGGTGCGAGGAAACGGAGAAGTTAACACCTTTGATTAACGCTGCATAAACAATGTGTCGCTTCCAAGTGTGCTCACAGTCACAGCTTTACTCCAAGGTGTGTGAACGTTGTATTTTCAGTCTTTAAATATTTAGATATTTCGGAGAAGAAGCTCAGCAACACATCACATAGAGTGACATGACATCCCCTTATGTTTTTCCAGAAACTGAAAATGCCAACATGCAATTATTTTTGTCAGGGCAGCTAATGTTTTTTCATTTCCTGAAGTGAAGCTTTTAACCAGAATCCTTTTAGTGCTCTGCACTTCAGTCAAGCAGTGTGTGTCACTACTTATTACTGGAAAGCCAAAAGGTAGTTTTGCCCAGAAAATGAAGGACGAAGTAATATAGCAGTAATGTAGTAATGGCTCACTGTACTGTCTGTTTGTTTTCGTGAAAGAATCTCCTGTCCAAAGATGCTCATATATTACTTTGAAAGTCATGTTGCCAACATATTAGGAGATATGCTGTTATTAATGCCTTTGGAAAAGAAAGTGTTGCATTTTTAAAAGTGTTTGTAATAAAAGTAAAAATTGCCAGCCATTTCAAGTTTTATGCGGGGAGCTTGGCACTGTCACCCTTTTACTTTTTAATTCAGCACACATTTTTTTATATCAACATCTTTGCCAAGATTGCATTTCTGCCTGCTTGTGTTTGTTAAGGCTGAATGTCCTGCTTTGTAAATGTGTTTAATTCTGCACAGCTACCTGCAACAACAGAATAAATATTTTACTAGCTTTCCACGTCCGTGCTTAACAGGACTAAAATCAACTGAAATTCAGTAGTGGATACCAAAACCACCCACTTTCATCTACAGAGCACTTGACTTCTCAAGCTGGTAATTGCTATCAATTTAGAGCAAATAGGTCCTTAACTCTGGTTAATTATGCACTGATATTATTTATTTATTTACCTTATTTGGAGTCTCTGAATTCCACTTTCTACTCAGGCAACATCTTCATCACTTTATTTACGGGTCTCTCAGGTCAGTTTGTGTTCCCCCAGACATGTTTGGTAGCTCGAGCTTCCTGCCGCGTGTCATAGCCCACTTTCCGTTCCAGTAGCCTCACTTCAACTCTCTCTGGGACAAATAGAAATATATATGTGTACCTGCTGTAATTAGCAACAGCTATTGTTCCGGCATCATCACTCCACTGAGACCCGTTCCACTTGGCAAGAAACAAACAGATTATTTTTCACTACAATATGTGGGTGTTTTTTTTTTTCTCTCTCTCTCACAGTCAGAAGTTTTGTGCACACACACATGGATTTTTTTTTTGTTCACCCAAATGTTAAGATTTTTGTTTGAAACAGGTGCTTAAGCTTGCCCCTTTTTTACTTGTATATTGTATGCAGCCTCAGCTGTTGCTTTGGCTTCGCTTCTTCCTGCATGGCGGATATTTCTAACTGAAGGAGCCACTCATCACACTGGTCTTTGTCCTGTAATGTATAATACATGGTCCCATTTTTAGTCACGTTCATCAGGCTAATTAAGTTGAGGTGACTCTATTCTTAGTCAGTGTCTGCTCTTCCTGTCTGCAATCGCACGTCCCAGGTGTTGGATTGTTTTCGTGAACAGCTTCTGCATACAGTGCGTTTAGTGTTTATTTTTTCTTTGTATCAGATTACACTGAGCCAGCAGAGCTCACAGGCAGGAAAAGTTGTAGAGCTTGAAGTTGATTTGGATTTTATTAGATCCTCTATTGTTTATTTTTAGGGACTGGACGGTTTGCAGTTGATTCTTTCAGTTCACTTCTTTATGTTTGCGTGAAGAAGAAATGTACTTGCTGTTATTGCTTTAAGCCTTTTGTAAAAAAAAAAAAAGGTATTGATCGGTTCCAGTAAGGCTGTAATTCCAATGCGGTTGTCATTTAAGGATTCCATTTTTTTTTCTTGTCTCTTTTTGTTATAACTTCAAATCTGTTTATGTCTTTCTCTATAAAATTAAACATTGCATCCACTTTTGAGTAGAAAACAACCCTTTGATTCTGTGTAATCAAACCTATTCTAGTGCTATCCAAACAAATAAGTGATAAAATACTTGTTGATGTTGGACCTGATTTTTCTCGTTTTTCTCGAATTGTAATATTAAGCATTATATCAAAAGAAATCTGTGCAATAAATTAAAACCGAACATTTTCATATTTGAACACAGCAGAGACAGCCTCCGCAGCTTTTAAAAACTGTTGCGTAAAGGTGCGGTGCAACAGTTTTTAAAAGCGTGTGGTGTCTCTTTCTCTGAAGCTTGCAACACAGTGTTGCAGATGGATGTGATGTTGATTAAGCAGAGCATTAGTTAGCTGTGCTGCAGGAATTTGTTCTGACTCAGCGCCAGATAGGACGACAGAGAGAGGGATGTAGTTACTTGAAAAAGAGTGAATAATGAAACCACGTTATTTCTGTGGTGTGATTATTGAGAGAAAGATACAGATAGAAACAGCTTTTCCCCTTCCCAAAAGACAGATTAATAGAGAACACGGTTTACAAATGGCCCTTGGTCCTTTGGTTGTTTCATATTGATTTATGATTTCTTCTTATGGGGAAATGTTTGTACAGAGGTGTGCTCAGCAGGGCTTGCGTGAAAACTGCACGTCTGTGAGATGGATTATGAAATCAGCCTTCCATGTATTTTCACTTTCTGTTATCCATTTTTTAATTAGTATCTCGCATAACATATCGGGCTGGCAAATAGCTTTATCAGTATTGGTTAAATAGACAAAAACAAATCTTGACATTGATAGAGTAGCAGTACTCTTTAAATCAAGAATAGGAAAAGCACATAGTAGTTATGGAAACATGTGAGTGTTTTTTTTTTTATTTTAGCTTTTGGTTGGGTAGCTTTGTGTTTGTGTTAAATCAAGGCTAAAGGTTAGAAAATGTAATTAGAATTTACTACAGCATGACTAATGTACAACATTAAGTAGCTGGGCAAGAGTGATGGTGTTACTTTGTTAATTATTTTTCCTTCAGATGTGGGGGATGTAACACCATGCAATCTTTGATAGGCACTAGTCCTCCTAATCAGCATTCTGAGACATGCTGCTGGAAGGATATAAGCTCGGTTCTTCCCAGATGCCGTGAGTAAATGCAGGATAGGAAATTAGGTGTCCAGTAGATGCAAGGCCATGCAGGTAACTGATGTTAATTACACAGTTTTTATTTTCTGGTTATTCTTTCATGTGTCACGCCTCTTTGTATAAGTTTCCGAAGTAGAATAAATGATTCTTTAATGATGAACAAACACATCCATGTGGAGCTCTTAATACACTTTGAAACATAGTAATAACACGTCATTACACAAATAAAAGACTGCAGATTTCCCATACGCTCTTGGTTTCTTGTGTAACTTGTGCAGCCGTGCAACTTCCAAGGAGAGCTTATGCATCTCTGAGAAGTGTAACCCCCGACGTTTCACTGACTTTATGAGTGGGTTTGGTCGTGTCTGGATTGTCTGCTTGTCTGTATTTACTAATCTATGGAGCTGCAGCCAACCTTGGCACAGCCGGGTCCTGACCGCTGCTTTGGAGCACTGCTGTCAAGGCAACATGAAGTAGACTCACAGACGCCGAGTGACAGCCTCTTGAAAGACGAGATCAAAAGTTTTGAGCTGGCTCCTCGAGAAGGTCGGGGTTAATTTCAATGAGCTCGAGTAGCTATTGTCACATCAGACTGTTGATAATGCTTTTTGTTTGGGCCATTAACAGAAAATCTATTTAGCTAATGTACGCTGAGAGGAAATCATCTGTTTTGCCACTGTAGTTTGGATATTAAACTCGTTGCCTTCGAGGAGTCATAATGTATTTTTTGGAGATAGATTCGGTGAAACAGCCGGCTGGAATACAGATGGGCTATAGTATGGGGTCTTTTTGTCCCTTTCTGTGATTCAGTATATAACCATACCATTAAATAGCTAGGTGTTCCTCGCCACACACAATTTATCTACTCGGTGGGAATCCTGATGCATTCGTGCCCCTGTTCTTGAAGCACTAATACATTTTGTTCGGTCTAACTCCCCGGGTCTGCACCCTTGAGATCACTAATGTATTTAATAGCAGCAATCCCAACGATTAAAATGAACTAATCAATGGGACTATGTACATGCTTTCGAAAGCTCTCGATTTCGATCTTGCCCTTTGACAAAGAAGCTTTTTCGAGAAAGTGTGGGTCTTATTAAAGAAAGAAACAACTCTTGTATTTGTTTTCTTTGTGCGTTTCACTTCAGGTTGCCCTCCATGCATGCGGTGTTGCAACAGACATGGTGATGGAGCACTGCATCCAGGCCGGAGCCGCATTTGTCATCAGTCCCTGTTGCTACGGCTTCATCCAGAATGCTATCAAGTTCACCTTCCCCAAGAGGTTTGTACCTGTTCGCTTCAGTCCCGTGTCACCTCTCAGGGGCTCTGCTTTTTGAAATGTTGTTTCTGACCTTGTTTTCTTGTTAGACCCCTGCTAGCATGAGTGCTTCTCTGCTCTTAAATTCTATCATTGATTTCTTTTTCAAGGCTGTTGTTCTCAAACTCATTGTCACTCTCTGTCACACATACACACAGTCTTTATCGCTTGTCAGTGCTTTCTTTGTTCACCTCATGTCTCTCATCATCACTGCTAACAGTGTGAGGCAGCAGTGTCGCACTGCCTTCACAACAGGGTCCGACACACACCTTTTCAGTCCTAGTCCTGTTGTCTCAGAGAGCCGAGAGTCGAGTTCTCTAAGAAGAGGCTGTCGTGGATATTAAGGAGTTACAGGGAAATCCAGTTGGAGGCACAAACTACAAGCGCTGCTCTTAACAACTGAGCTGAGCCACTGTATATTTGCTAGAATATGATTCTGTTTACATAGAGATGGAACAATACGCAACAGCAGAGAGGGGAAAAGTGAGAGGCTTTGCTGAAATGGTGTTGACCCAGTTGCTATAGCAGCACTGTTGACTAATGGCACTGTAATGCCTTAAGAATCCTAACTAGGTAGAACTCCACTAAAATCACTTTGGGGTAGTGAAGGCTGCAAAGCAAAGTACTGTTGTGTACCAGTGCTGCCGTAGCAGCTGAGAGACTGTGATTACTGGCAATTTAAGATAGCCATTGTAACTGTTGACACTGTTAGCCAAATCTGTTCCCGTGTGGGATAAAAATCATACAGTGTGTGCGTTGTTTTTGTTCCTGATTTATTTGCCTCGCATCATTTTCTTTATCATTGTTTTGACTGTGACCTTGGATATCACATAGCAGGAGAACCTTTTTTTAAAAAAAAAAAAAGTTTTGGAAAATGGAGAGCAAACAACAAAATGGTTCAACATGCCTGGAGTGAAAATTATTTCATAATCCAGTTATTGAGTTTCAGTGAAGACTCAGCGCTCACCTGAAGAGGGGTCACCTCCCTGCATATTCCTGCTTTTCCTCATCTCCCCATCAACTCTCACTTTCATCCAAAGTTAGCTTCCCTTTTTTTGTTTGGAGGCCAATTTCTGAGCTGGAGCAGAAACATGAGAATTTGCGTTCTTGCGGGATTTCAGGGGTTGCAGCTTCAGCCACAGACTGCCTGTCATCCAGTGTTGTTGCTGTGTTTACTCAGTCACTTAACAGATGCGGCTGTCTGTCATTACAAAAAAAAAAGGGATCTTGACAGAAAAAGGTTGTCAGCTGGGGGTTTGGTAAGTTTCACAAAACTTAAAGGTACCATGTAGATTTTTTTTTTGACTACCGTGTTTTCTGGACTATAGAACGCACCTGAGTATAAGCCGAACCCACCAAATTAAAAAAAATAATAATATTTGTACATATATAGGCCGCACTTGACTATAAGCCGCAGGTGTCCACATTGTAACATGACATACGTTTTCAAGTCCGGGCCATCTGCTCTTATTACCTCTGAAAGCTTTGGTCGTCTTTTTGCATTGCGTCAGTTCTTCACGCTGCCGTCTCCAACGTCTCACCATTGATTCATTTACGCCAAGCTTACGTGCAGCAGCTCTATTTCCTTCTTGGACAGCCAGTTTGATTGCTTTTAACTTAAAAGCTGCATCATATGCATTTTTTGGAGTGTTTTCCATGGTGACTGTATGTGCATGACACGCAAAATGACTGTTAAAAGTTACGCTTAAAACTAGCGTCTTCCTCTTCGCATCACCGGGCCGTTAGCCCGTAAAAATCCATAGATTAGCCGCATCGTTGTTTAGGCCGCAGAGTTCAAGGTGTGGGAAAAAAGTAGCGGCTTATAGTCCAGAAAATACAGTAGTCGCAGTAGTTGGCTCTGCTGGTGGGATTACGCTCACATAGCACTTACATGTGGCTTACAGCAGACCCCCATCAGTAGCAGAATGCCAGTACGGAAACGTAAGCATGTCGGTGGCAGAGGAGGGCCATTCTGGTTTGCTTATGCAACGACATAAGGTGACGTACCATTTAGAATCAGCATGTGCCAGTAAAATAAGAGTAAGTGAAAGTTCCTTGTCGTACCGCACTCGGCAGCCAGACATTTGTTCAGCCTGGAGTGGCAAACAGCAGCGGTGTAGCAGGGGCATATCACAGTTAGCTGTGGCAGATGTCACATTTTTTGGCCGATTGGGGTGGGGGGGGCATTGTGTAACTGACCCTAAAATTGTGCCTTGGGGAGCACCATCAATGTACAGTATAAATATTCAGGAGTTTTTTGCTCTTCTCACTTTTGCTGCCTTGACACTTTGCCCTGTGTGTCTCCTCATAAAATGTTAAAGAATGGCAGAAAAAAAAGGTCTTTGCAGCTGTAATGGACAACAAGAAGCTGTTGTTTCTGGAGGGTAGTCGTGCAGTAAATGTGAGGGGCCCGTCGCACCTGACTGTGTCAGTCTTCGTCTTGCCACTTTTAATGTTTCCCCTCAGGTCATGTTCCAGCTACTCCTGTGGATATTCTGCAGGTGTAGACGCTCCAGGCAGTTCATAAGTTTTTATGACCTGTGAAACTAAACTGCTTATTTCATTAAGGCTCCAACAGTTTAGGTTAAACTCAAGACTTCACTTCATGTGACCCGAATGGCCCCTGACCTCCTTCATGTTGATTTTTAATTTGCTCCAGTGATGATCTGTTTAACCATCACAAGCAAGCTGACTTTGCTCACACGTCATAGCCAAAGCTTTGTCCTGCTTTCCCACAGACAAAGTTTGTTTTGGGTGGATGTTGGTTGCGTTTTGTTGAGCCTTAGATTTGGTTACATGAGTAATCCTCGTTGGTTTGAAAAAGTTGTTTCTTCTTGTTGTTCTTTGTCCCAGAAAAGGGGAATGAAAACGTATGATGTGCATCATAAGTGTAGTATTGGGACATTTTAATCACTGCGCTTTAGCATTAATATATCTTCTGTTTTTGTGTTTGCAGCAAAAGGTTCCAAGACACCCTGACTTACAAGGTATGTGATGATTAAATGCCTCAATTCCATTTTTTATTCATTTGCACTCAGGCAAAATATCAAAGACAGAGCACTGAAGTGCTCACTGTTTACAAGAACTGTGTTTTTGGACTGAGTTCACTATATGCGCTTTTAAAGACGTGTTGTGACTTATTTTAAATTATCAGGTTCATTAGAATCTACAAGGTTTACACTGATGCCTCAACAGGAGAATAACGTAGTCAGAAGTGTTTGGCTTAAAAGTTAAAGTTTCACATGCCCGGACCGGAGTGCAGTGACCCGATGAAAGGTGAAAGTGTTTTCTCATACCACAGCTGTCAACGCTCAGCAAACAGAAAGATTCAGACAAATGAGAAACAAATTGAGAAGCAGTGACACGCCTGGACTGAGTTTGACTGTTTGTAAATCCACTAATGAGCTTGTGCTTTAAATGTTTGCTAAATTCTTTGTCACTGGTTTCAAACTAGTGATTATATGAACAGTGTGCCGTCATTAAAACTTAAAAACAAAAAAATGGCTGAGCAAGTGAAGACTTTATAAGTAGCTGAGTAATGTGTTAATTTGTTGTCTGTGGTGCAGTCGCAACATGTAAACAAGTTACTTTAGCGTCACTATTCTCAACAGTAACAACTTTAGGGGCTCCACACAGTTTTATTTTATCTATGCATAATTACGAAATAATTATGTTTCAGAGTGAGGAATATCTGATTATGCTACCTGTTCCAAATGGTAATATGAGCTTATTTACTAAAATGTTGGTGTTGCATTTTGCAATTTCTAATATGTTGTGAAATTTTATCGAAGATTTTTCCACTTTACACCACTGAACAGCAGTTTATCATGTGTTGGGTCATGTGTTGGGTATCTCTTTTTATCTTCACACTTCACACTAACATTTTTATGAGATCGCTACCTAAAAGTTACTGTGAATATTTAGTTAATACTGTAGGCTCAGTTTGACTTTACAGAGAGCTGACCTGCCAACCAACCTGCTCCATTTGCAGTTCGGATGTACCAAACATGTGAAAGATTAAAACTAATTTGCCTGATTTGGTATAACTGGCATAATTGTTTTCTTTATCTTGTTTCTTTGTTTTCCTGTTATTTTTTTTTTTCCCCAATTGTTTCATTTTACTTTTCTGGGACTTGCGATGTCTTGGCTCGCACATATCTTGGGAACAAAGATTCTCCCGGGCAGTTACAAGAGGGAGTCTCACACCCTCCAGTCTCTCGGTTCCTTATCGCTCAGCACAGACACAGCACTGTACTGTGGAAGGGCCCATCCCTCAATGATGTATGGGACCTGTCAGTGCCCCTGGGGAGGATCTGTGCAAAAGTTGCTGCAGGTCTTATCCATGGCAACCTCAAGAGCTGACATGTCACAACACTGGACCACCTCTAACTTCTTTTCTTTTGGTGCATGAGAAGAAACTGATTTTTTTTTCCAGAGACATGGCTTGAAAAAACACAGAAGATTATATATTGCTTGAAAGACGGTGGACAATTGTAGTGTTCTGTGATAGTGTGTTGTGTTTTTTTCCTACTGCTGTCAAAAAGCTCAGTGAGCAAAAGAAGTCAGAGTTGCCACATTTAAAAAAAAAACCCCAGTCTTGCGTTTAACAACTACGTTTGGTATTTATTATTCATTTGCGCAGAGCCTTACATCTTGGTGTATCTCTGCTTCCAGCCTCCCTACAGGAATCTGTTGGGATAAAAGCTGCGTTCCGTTGTTTTATAGCAGCACCATAGTTGTCCTTCTTGAACTAGTGGAGTTAAAAGAATGACAGCACGCTGACAAATGGTAATCGCTGGAATAAAGGGCTAATGGTGTGAGATATTGGTGCTCAGTGCTAACTTTAAGCACCTGCCTCATGGCCTCGCATTCAGCTCAACCTCACACGATGAAGAATGGAATCAATTAAAGTACTGTAGAAGCAGATTGGAGATTACTAAGCGTCCTCCTGACTCACCGCTTCCATGAACCTGAGCGTGATAAAGTAAAGAAAGAGAAAAGAAAATCTTGTCCTCCAGTTGGAAATGAAAACCAGGGTTAATCTGGCCCTTTTGAAGAGTTTACAAGGATGACTTCATTCATCTTAGAATCTCGCATGTACAGAAGATGTGGTTGACATGAAGTTTACCATGCAAATTAAGTTATTCCATGTTTTCTGTTCTCTGTTTTTAGGTACTTTACACCTTACGTCTGGGCGGCTAGTCAGACATACTGTAAACCGGTTTAGAAATATGGAATCAAAGGGGTCTCAGTATTAATGAATGTACACAGAACACTGAACTAATGTACTTTTATACACATTGATAAATATTTTTATGTGCACTGAAAAAAAAAGTTTCAGTTATTTATTTGCAAACCTCATTTGTAATACATTTGTAAATATTTCTGTGTATATTCATTAAAGGGACAGTACACCCCTAAATTAAAAAAAACACATATTTCTCCTCTTACCTGTAGTGCTACTTAACCATCTAGATTGTTTTTATGTGAGTTGCAGAGTTTTGGAGATATTAGCTGTAGAGATGTCTGCCTTTTCTTCAATATGCTAGCACCAGTTGGCACTTTGACTTGTGAACACCACTTGATGAAAAGCCAGGGGTTCACCGAACTCATTAAACTGGTGCTTAAAGGAAAAGTTTAAGCGCCACCACAGTCAAAAGGATTTTTCCATCCTCGAATATGAATGTCAAAACAAATTTTCGATGACAATGCATCTCATAGTTGTTCACATGCACTATATAGACAAAAGTATTTCCTCTTTATTATTGAATACAGCATACCAAGACATTTTGGACAATGCTGTGCTTCCAAGTTTGTGGCAGCAGTTTGGGGAAGGACTTGGGAAGGCAAACATTCCCACAGAAACCCTACAAAATCTTGTGGAAAGTCTTCCCAGAAGAGTAGAAGCTGTTAAAGCCGCAAAGGGGGGGACCAACTCCATATTGATCTATGGAGATATATATTTCATATATATCTATGGAAGTCCCATGTGATGTCCCAATACTTTTGTCCACATTATGTATTTCAGTTTCAACTAAAGTGACAGACTGATTGATGTTGCCATGCCACTAATGAAGCTAAAAAGGAGATTAAAAACTGTTTGCTGTGAGATTCTACACAGACTTTTCTTTGCCATGCGATAGACTAGTGATTCCCTGCCTCTTGGTGAGTGCGTGCCGATTTAGGCTCAACCTCCAGCCCTCCACGGCTGTGAGTAGGACAAGCACATGAAGAAGATGGGACGAATCAAACAAATTCATGAATGCTTGTGTGTATGTGCATGCGCATGCGTATTAGTGTTAGTATCACTGAATGCTCATTAAGAAAAAAAATCTTTGTGGAGTTCTTTAATTCTTTGACTGATCTGATTTGTGATTTTTATGTCCTAAATGTGTGTTTCTGAGACTGGCCACCCGCAATAAACAGGTCGTGTGCTTATTGTTTGTCTTTGTTTCAGGAACACATGATACTTTGTCGCTTCGCAGACCAAACTGCTGTCCAGCTCCCTCCCGAGAGGCGACTTATAGGTACTCTTTACAGTCTTCTGCTTATGCCCGAACATTCACCCAAGTTGCCTTTAAATGTCTGACAACAGAAATGGATAATATCTTGATATTTATTGTTCTTTGGCTGTTGTACTGAAGCCATGTAAATCAAGAAATCAGAAAGAAACTTATAAGGCACATATCCCACAATAACTCCTGACGTTTCCATCCCAGAGTCCTGGTTTGACACCTGTTTTGTCATGTAGTAGCAGCTTTTTGTCTGTCACACCCAAGCAGACAGCTTAGTATATGCCGATGTGTTTCCTGAGATTTCTTTACATTGTGATCCAACCCCTCCGCTCTACTTTTTCGAAAGGTCTAGATGTTTGAGAAGCGTGGAAAAATGCTCATGCTTGGGTTTCTTCAATGTGACAAAGCAGCTGCAGCGAACAGCTGCCAGATCAGTGTTGTCAGCCTCAGAAAGAAGTGTTCTGTCAGGCCGAAACCTCCAGACCTGTGCTGACGCTTCACTGTACGGTGTTTCATTATGTCGAGGACCCTCTTCACCTTGATAGTTCTCCAGCTCTATCAAAGCCTCCTACTGAATCTTAGGAGGCTCCCCAATGCCTCGTCAGTCTGAAGCCCTTTCATATGTACCTGACACTACCTGTCACAGACGTTTCTGCTCTGTATCGGTTAACAGGGCTCAACCTCTCCCGCTAACCATTTTCTAACCATGTTTGATCTCCTCTCTCCGGAGCCTGCCAGCGTGACTGTGACCGTGTAGGCGGCATGGCAGACCAAAGCTCACATTTACTGTGTCTGACATCTGCTACCTGCCTGCTGAGCTGCATAATACATCTGAAGTCTGCGTGATATCAGTGTGTATAAGTAAATGACCTCTTTTGGGTATTGATTCAAATGAATGCTGTGAATATAAATGTAATGTTATTAATTTACGTATAAATAATAGGAACCACCTATAATATCCAAACCTGGTCAGTATGTTGAGCTGTTGATATTCGCTTGGATATATCAGCAGCACGTGCAGATGGCTGACAAATTAAACAAATTATGCAAAAAAAATTAAAAATCATGGCTGCCGTGCTCCTTGGCGTGGATTCCACACATCTCTGGAGCTCTGTTGGAGAGATGAATTCTTCCAGAAGATATTCCTCCCTTTGGCGTTTGGCTGACGGTGGCGTGGAGCTTTAATACGGTGGTGCAAATTCTATCCATAGATGTTCATTTGGGTTAAGATCACTTGATCACGTCATAGCATATGATTTGCAGAAGTCTCATTCTTTTCGAATCATCCAGTGGCCTCCTCATGCTCTCTGGATGGGGATATTATCATCCTGGAGGTGATGTTTTCGTAAAGTACAAAGTCAGCTTAGATGTTTTCCTCTTTCCTTATGATCCAAAGTCTAAGTCAGCTGGGACATTAGGCCATGCCGAACAGCATGACAGGATATGAATTGTAACATACAGTATATGTGTATGGCAGCTTACACAAACATGGCTAATGAGCCTCCACTTAACTATTCAGGTTGTTCCTTTATTTTTTTTTTTTCCCATTTCCCACCTTTGGGTCTCATTGCTTGCATTTTTTTCTGTATATGACAGTTTTTTTTATTTAATTTTTGTATTTTTTTTAGTATCCAGTATCTTTTTTTAGTCTGTTCTGTACAATGTTTCAATTACACCAATGTTTACTGCTATACTTCAGCACACCACAGACTGTATGGATTGTAGCTGCTGTGGTAATGAGTCAATTACATATTGGATTAAACTGAAGAAAGCTTCCAGTGATTGGCTGCGAGCAAAACCATATAGATAGTATGTTTTTTTCTCCAGATCTGGATACTAAGAGAATCAAAAACACATTGTTTGACTGGAGAAGTTTTGAGACTACTTTGTCCTGGTATTTTGGTTGCTACTATAAAGGTATTGAGTACCAATACCCAAATCTAGTGATCATTTTCAAACAAAATATATTGTAGTTCTGGATATATATTATTTGGATATTAAAACCATTTTTTCCCATCTTAAATACTACTAATGCATACGCCTAAAAATCCCAACTTTACTGATTACGTTCTACTAATTTTACAGTGACTTTTTGCTGCTTATTGGTGCTTTTAGTTTAGATTTCCTTATATTGTGAAATTAAAGAAGTTCCTGTTATTCTGACCATACCTGTATATTAATAACAAGTGAAAGCAAGTGTAAGAAGATGTCCCTTGCAAATGACTCAATCTTATTTTATTTTTGGATGATAAAATACAATTTTCCTTCTGTTTGGACCACTGCAGGTAAACAGTGTATGGGCTTGGTGGACTTGGATCGCTCGTGGGGAGCAGAGACTCATGGGTACTCTGTGTGGGTGATGACTATGGAGCCTGATAGCTGCTCACCGAAGAACAACATGCTGGTGGGAAGGCCACCACAAAAGAGTGGAGTGGAAGTCGGTGCCAGCCAACTGGAAGCACCGGCGCATAATTAGGACTGCGAGCACGGCTGCACAGGAGAGCACCTTCACCGTGGTTGGGGTTTGATAAAGTACTCAGCCTCTGTGTGCCTGCTGGCTGTGTCACGGCATTGCTGAGAATACAACTCTTTCTTATCCTTTTGAGATTTAGTTGTTTTTTTTTTGTTTTTTTTGTTTATTCACTTTTACAAGGCCTTTTGTAAGAAACTGTCTCAGAAAATAAAACCGTTTTTTGATTCATTTTTCTGGACAAGCAGCAACAGTCGTCTTCTGAAATCTCTTTCAGACTGAAGTTAAAGGGAATAGTGCCGTGATTTCAGACACAATAAACACATGGAAGGATGCTTCCGGAGAGCTATTCCTCACCTTTGTTAAGTGCGCTCAATTACTGAACGCTCAGTCTCTCACCAGCTGCTATGATGCTTTTTGCGTCTTTACCTAAACCATATGATCAAGCTGTCAGGGTAAACAGAAGCAGCAGGAAATAAACACTCACACTGCAAATTAAGCACACCACACTTGCACATACTGTTTGTGCAAAATAGTCTGTATACGGCCTTCTGTGATAGAGCTCAGCGGTCGGCTTCTTCTGTTGCCAGGTATTAGCAGGAGAAGAAGGAACTCAACGCTAAGAACTCATCCGCACTTAAAGATGAGATGAGAGTTATGATCATACCAACCTCTCCTCTGTGTTTGTGGGGGACTGAGCCAGGGGTGTATTGAAAGAGAGAAATGGGATTTATCACATCAGTTAAAAGAGAGCATTTGTCATGGTTCCTACAGAGAAACTGATTATTCCTCATAAAGACTGAATGTGAATATGGTATGCAACCAGTAATACGTTCAGCAGCAATGAATATTTTATGATGCTGGCGAAAAGGTCAGTGTGCTTGATTAGATGCACATACTGTTCAGAGCCCAGGAGCTGAACATCACACAATACGCTCCATGCTTATCAATCCTGTACTCTTTGGACATGCTGTAGCCCCCTTAAGCTTTCATTCTCCCAGATGATACCGGTTATCTGTTTCTCTGAAAAATCCTTTGTTGTCGTTTTTGACAGTGTGTCGCGGTTACTTGAGAAATCTGGGGAGGTAGAAGGAGAGCTAGTTTTCCTTCTCGCACTGAAGGTAGAGACAAAAGCGGCGCAGGCTTTTCTAGTATCGAGCTCATCTGAATTCAGTCAGCAGAGTCAATCTGTCCCGAGGTGAATGGCCACAGACACGGCTTCCTTCCAAGGACTGGAATTATTTCAAAAGGAGATGTGTATGCTTGTGTACATTACAGAAACGCATATAAGCAAGAAAGAGCAAGTAGGCTGCATCGTTTAAAGAGACGAACCATTTGAGAGAAGTGGGTTGATTCAGCCCAAACACCTGGAGCTTGAAGACGTCAAACAAACAGATTCTTTGTTTAGATGAAATAGGTGAGATGTCTGAGCTTTTTTTTATTTTCTTTCCTGTGTAATTGCTCATCATCTATTTTATGAATGATTTGGTTCGTGGAGCTTCCCTGTGAGTCCAGTATAAAGTCGGTGAGGGCACTGAGCTGAATTTTTATTGTGTAAATAACATAATCAGAGACAGGTTTACTGACGTGTAGATTTTCACATACAAGGAATTTGCCCTGCTGTTAAGGTGCATAAATCAAAGTGAAAACAGAAAGAATGCACTGCAGTCTGATTTAACTCACCGCAAAACTGAACCGGAGGATATTTAAAGCGTTTGGGAGTGAAATGAACCTGTGATTGAACAAATATTACATCTATAATAGATTTCATTTAATCAGGGAGTCGTCATCGTGTGCATGCTGATAATCAGCCTTAAAGGGACAATTTAGTTATCTTTTCTGTTCAGCTGAGTGGAGGTTCTCTCCACCATGAGTGTAGGTTTTCAGTAGCCGCTCTGAAATGAACAGTTAGAGCAGAAAACATCCATCAGGAAATAACTGAGCTTTCGCTGTTTTGTGAACTTCACCCTGTCTTGGTGTTTGTTGGTAGGAATTGTCCCGTTTTGACAGTGACCTTCTTCATGTTCTCACTGTTACTACGACAGGCACTGATGAAGTGGATGGATGGAAGAGGCCTCTCCTGCCATCTCAGTAAGGTTCAGTGTCACACTTTTATATTTAGCTGTTAACATGCATTACCACTGTGGAAATGTGTTTTTATTGTACTGTTGTATATGGACAATGTTTAGCAAAGAAGTTTGGATAGCAAGACTGTTTTTCTGCACCCGTTTCCTGTGTGGTTGCCTACAGCAGGCTCCACGTGCCACCTTATGTATCCCAGTTTAGGAGTCTCCGCCCTGTATTCTATTGTTGTGAGTATCTTCTACTTTTGCCTGCAGTAACATTGTGTGTTCAGAGTGTTACACAATGACCCACTTCTCCTGCTGGGTTAATTAAAGGAGGGTTCACCCAAATCACAGAAATACATTTTATAATTATGTGGATTAGACATGTCGATGGTTCTGTACTTTTAGTGCTATAAATACAGTAATGCTTTATTTTACTGGTTCTTGATGCCTTTACAATTTCCTCAGACGTTTCTTGGAGATAACGCTGAAATTTGGCACTAAATATGGGTTAAAAAACTGTTCAGTGTTCATTATTGCCGTTCCATTGACTTAATTCAGATGAATTTCTGATGTTTTCTAAGCTATTTAGTCATTCCAGGTTCAACACACACACAGTAAACGAATATATTTCCAAGAATAAATGACTAATAATTAAATATTTGGATTTAAATGGAACAGCTCTTTCAAGATAATCCCTCTGGAAGTCAGCATCTGCTTATTCGACTTGGCCTAAATCCCAAATTTAACAACATTTCCTGAGAGATGAGCATCTCCAAATGTTATGACATAAAACTGAAAACCTGTGCATGGCTAGATACGATTTGGGATAAGTGAGACTGCTTTTGTGCTTTGGCCGAAATGACCCTTTAAGGTGTCATCTGCTCAGGCCACAGCCACGTGCCAATATTGTTGTTAAATGGGGAATCTACATAACGCATGACCTGTTGCCAAATGTGATAAATCATCCTGAAATCACATTCTTACAGTCTGGCCATGAAAAGAATGTGATTAATATTGTAATTACAAAAAGCAGGCATTTCTCCAATCACCTGACTCTGGAGATGTCAACCCTGTGCACCGGCGCATAGATTTGTCCTGGAGTTGTCGAGGGGCGTTAACGACGCTGCCGTGTAGGCTGTGACTGAACAAGCAGCAGTAATCATATCAAACCCTCAGCTCATTCATCTCCTCCTCCATTAGTGAAAATCCTGGCGTTTTAGGCATTTTTTCCCGTTGAGTACTGGAGAATTATTGTATTGAGTGACTTATATTCTCGAGGCAGCCGGCTGTCACATAACAAAATGAGACAGACGTTTATAATTCTGCCCCCAGACAGGAAGTGCAATTCGCCACACTTTGAATATGAAGTGCTTCTTATGACTCAGGCAGCGGATAATCACCCTAATAGAACCAGACATATCATCTTGTCGAAGAGTAAAAAAATAACACAGAATTTGCATGTCAATATTAGATAGATTTTCAAAATGTTACGCGAGGTATGATTGGACAGAAACTGTGGCTGTGGAATCATTTAGTCCCAGTGATTTCAATTTCAAAAACTAAATCACTTGTGTTTATATTTAAAGGAATTACAGGTACGGCAGAAAGTACTCCGCGAGCTTTGTCAACCAGTCACGTGGTGTTTTCATGCTTATCTTTTGTCGTCTCCAAATTCAACCCCGGTAATTTTAAACTGTATAGTCTTAACTGCGTGCGCAACATCTACCTGGGTGGGCGACGCACCTGCGTGCCTCAGCAGGCTACGCAATTAATTAAGGCATTTGCAAAGCATGCGCGGCACGGAGCTGCATCTGGAGTCTCTTCCTCTTGGCTGTGCAGGTCATGACGTTACGCGCAAAGTCCCAGAGGCGCTGCCGGCAGGATATCCGCGGTGCTTTGGCTGCTGCTTGCTGAGAAGACGGGAGATAAAGTCTGACTGCAGTGGGTGCTGTTGGTTGGAGATCCCGCCGACTGAACTTGTGAGGAGAGGAGAAGAGAGAAGGGGTGGCGGGGGGAGCTGTGCGCTCTCCTCCCAGCAGAGTGCGTCCCGCTTCACACACATACACAAACACACACACACACACACATCGGGGTCACTCTGCTTCAAGGCGGTGGGCTGTTTTCACCCCCGCACCTCCCGAATATCAGCATATGAACAGTCTGCAGGACGCCAGAAGACCTGTGTACCTGTGCACCTTGAGCGTGCGTCAGACAAACTCGTCTAATTGTTTCCTCCGCGGTTTCCTACCCGGCGCTTTTGGAATACGGAGAATAACAAGCAGCGTGGGCGCGTAACTCCCGAAATAATGGATTTATGGATAAAGTTGATGTTGTTGTACAGCTGCTGCTTTGGAGCGAGTGCAGACTTTGACGGCAGGTAAGGGTACATGGTTCACATTGTCTTCGAAAGCCGATGCTTTAGTGAAATAACACTGTTTTTTTTGGAGACCAGTCCGCTACAGTTTGACCAAGCACAGCTTTCGATCCTTTTATAGGCTGTTTCTGGAAACCTGCGCTTTGCTGGACTGGCTGCAAACTGAAGCAGCATTTTAAGATCTCTTAGATGTGTCTTAAAACATGTTGCATGCGTGCGCTCGGCAGCTCTGAAGAAGACTACTTATTCTTGGTGGTGACCTCTCCTTTATCCTTTTCGGTCTTTTATCCTAACTTGTATTTTTTGGCGAAAACCGGTAACAATCCATGCGCAACAAGATCCACTTGGTTTCGCTCCTCAGAGCCCACGGAAGCGGTGCTTACACGTGCAAAAATCACCCCCAAGCCGCTCTTGTCTTGGGCAGATATCAGGCCGGTTATAAAGAGATGTGACAGCACATCACCCGGCGCTTCATGTTCAAACAAGATCCCGGTGAAGTATTTGAAGACGGAGGTGTGGAGACGTGCCAGACCTCAAAGAATGCATGTGCCTGAGATTTCCATCTGCCTATAGGTGCATCTGAGATAAAAATGATGGATGATGGTAGCTTTTTTTTTTTTCTTTTTCTTTCTTCTTCGTTTTTTTCCCCCCTTTTTACGACCGTGCTTAATAAAAGGTGTTACCGTGGCCCGTTCTTTCTAAGCAACAATTTAAAGACATGTTTCTGACTTGATCACAAACAGAATTTATTCCTTAGCTTGCACCAATTTTTTAGGAGGACTTTTACAGTGCGAAGAGGTGTTTAAAACAGACAGTCTATTCCATCTCTTATTTTGTGGCGTGTTGAAATGGGTTTCTAGAGCTCAGAATAAAATTGGACCGAAGTCCATCCCAACAGTGAGAGAGAATTACACAAACAGAGCCCTACTGCCAAATTTCCTGCATCTCTAACAGAGACTGCAGCCAAGTATTGTACTATATTTTTGCTCTTGTATCTCTGTGGGACAGACTGAGCCCTAAAGCTGGATTCTCTCTCATGTTTCGCTTTTTTATTTAATTTTATTTTTTTCCAAATGAATGAACAACTTTTGAAGATTTGAATTCTTATTGAAATGATGTGCGTGCATTTCAGAAAGCCCCGTTCAGACTGACTGCCGTTCCACCTGCTTGCTGATAGAGTTTGACAGTTTTCTACTTTGTGTCCAAAAAGTGATTCAAAAGAAGCAGATTTGGATATGAAAGGTTTCAGTTAGGAGTACAAATGTGTGTGTGTGTGTGTGAGAGAGAGAGAGAGAGAGCATTTGAAAGCACATACTATATTATTGTTGTGCAGGACATGTTTTTTTGTTCTTAATCACCATGGCTAATATCTGTTTGACAGGTTGTGATCTGATGAGATGTGAGGGGCTTTGACTTTCATTTCACACGTTGCCTTTGTGTAATCATCATTTACTTTAACCTAGCAGCAGCAGCATATTGTACATTATTAACGTCCTTGTTGATGGAGAGGCTTGTCACCACGGCCATAATTTGACAATTTTTATGGGTATAAACTTGCCCGGGCCTCAATCTGTGCTTCAATATTAATTCATTGAGAGAATATCCCCTGAGAGTGAACACAAGCAAGAAAAGAAAGCCATTTACTACCTGGTCTCCCTCACTTATTGCCTTTTAGAGAGCGTTCCTAACAGGCTTATCCATCTAGGCTGAAGGGTCCTTCACGGGCATCATTGGCAAGATCATTTTGTTCTCCCTTAGCTGCACATAATATGCTTACCTGCAAATAAAAACATTGCACTGTTGTTGTTGCCACTTTTTATTCCAGCCAGGGACTCAAGGACGACCGGTTTTCCTTCCATATCGCACAGAAGACGCTTATGAAAATGAAAGGCTGCACACACAGTAGAGAGTTTTGTTCAAAGTGATGTCACTTGATTGTAAAGCTCAGTGCAGCCAAGTAGCACATACCAGACCTCCTCAGTAATAATCCAAAACCGCAGGCTGGTGCCAGGTTATGTTGGTGTTGTAATGTCAGACTCACATTTGGGTTCACGGGGTGGAGGATGAGTACGAAAACACTGTCAAAGTCAATTTAGTCTCCCCTGACTTACAGCTCTGTGTTGTCTTACCTGTAGAGAAACATGCATTCAAGTTCTTGATCCCCGATCAAGACATATGAACCTTAATCAGCTGCCAGGTCATATTGAAAGTCAGCAGACGGCAATTCAGTTTATGACTGACGTAACTGCTCTCCCCTGTTGCTTTAATGTCATGAGCAATAAGGTCGGTTTGGTACTAAGTGGAAAATAATTACTTGAAATGCTTGAAGTGCTACATGGTAACAGAGGGCAGAAATGTATGTTCTGTTCTTTTTATATGTGTATTCATTTATTTATATTCATTTCTTGGTTTCAAATGAATGAAAACGACGTTAACGTGTTTCAGGAGGAGCGGCCTGCCTCTTTATGTAGGTTAATTAGTATATTTAATGTGATTCATTCAAGTGGTAGGATTAGGCATTTCAACAGCATTTAAAAAGGATTATATCACATAAGTACATACACAGTATAGACAAAAGTATTGGGTCAGGCCTCTTCATTATTAAATTCGTGTGTGGTACGAGGATGTTTTTCAGGGATTGGGCTCGGTCCCTCCAACACCGCTCCAGCGTGCAGGTCTAGTATAGATGCTGGCCACATGATAACTCCAAGTTCAACAGGCTAACCTTCAAATAAACACTAAAGAAAAACTTTAAAAAATAACAAAACTTGTGGTTTCCAAGTTTTAAGTTGGTATTGATTCATCCTTGAGATTTAGTTTTGAAGCAAGTTCTGCTTTGTTGTGGGCTCATTTCTATCAAAAAAAAATCAAGCTGGGTCTTCACTTTCTTGGCTGTCGGAAGTTGATAGGACTTTCAAGTTGGTTGTTGCAGGCGACGACAGAGCAATTAGCATCCCTTGCTCGTTTTGTTATTGAATTACCACGTAGAGTAGAGTCAGATGATGCAGAGGATGCAGGTGCAATCAACACTGGCATTTTATTCTGAAGAAAGAGAGAGAAGAGCACAAATCTGGTGCACAGTGCTGTATGGCCAGGCACTTGTGCCGTAATGCAATTTAGCAGCTCCGTCATGATTTAATTCTAATTCTTTGTAGCACTGTTTCGGAGCTGATTCTGTGGTTATTAGTCCCCGTGGAGAATTAATCTCACAGTGGTGAAATTGACCTGCGACTGCAGCCAGGACAGCAGAGTCACTGCCCGTCTTTCACTGCAGCAAACCCACCTTTAAAGGCTACACATGCCATGCTGGCACTAAAAACATTTCATTCCCTTTCATTCTAGGAGAACATCCCATTAGCTCTCGTATTGCAGTGCTGAGTATGCCCTTAGCTGGTTGTTTGGAAAGAATACACTTACGGTTGTTGACATCATATACCTTGTATTCCTGCAGGGGTTGAATGCAAGTCATTTAGGACAAAAATATTTTGCTTCTCCACAATTGTGAACGAGGTGGACGTGGAAGTGTGTCAATGGTACAGCCTGGACGGTGCAACACAAGGGGCTGTTGCCTTATATTACATCATAGGTTGTTTTTTATTTTTTTCTGGCCACTCGCTGAATGTCTTCCACTTCCCTTTTGTTGTGTAAAATAGCATTTAGATTTAACAGGCTGGATGATTTCTCACTCATCTCCATCTCAGGTATTTGTCAATATCCCACATGGTGCTTTGTGTTAATGTGATAGTCTTGGCAGTCTGCATGCAGATCTGGCAGCCTGTATGATGGTTCATTAAGACAGCAGACACCTTATGAGTACTCATGCCTTCAGCTGAGCTTGGCAGGTTCGAGCAAGTCTTTCACACCAAGATGCTACAAATGCAGCAGTCAACATCTTTACGTGTCTTTATGATGAAAATCCATCCAACAGTCACTCTTGGATAATGGATTAAATTATCATCGCTCTGAATTAGGACCTTCATGGAGCTGATTATCACTCTACACACCCCACACTGCTCCTCTGTGAGCGATCGACTAACTACTCTTCACTGTCAGGCAGGAGAAATAGGCCAGCTCTGTGTCCATTAGTAAAACAGTGGATGAGGGATGGTGTTCCCATAGCGGATATCAACTGCTCAGGTTCTGCTGGAAGAACCTTGTCTGATAGTCTGTGTCTGAGAGGAGGTGTCACAGTGCATGCGTGAAGGGTAATAATTATCTGCTTCAGTTCCTTCAAGGCTTAGTGCAATTTAGGATCATTATTCAGAGCCTCGGGGTAATAAATACAGGTATTATTCTCACGTCCATTTGATATGCCAGCTTTTCGTTCAGTAGAATATCACCAGGGACAAAATGTATCTAAAAAAAAAATGGCCTTCCTTCTTTGTGCAGGGTCACGTAGCTCCCATTGTTGATTGAGATTCAAAATGTTCATAAATGTTTCATGAATGTTCTAAGAAATGGGCAGTACGTCTTTGACATGGCTGCAGTTATGAAACGGTGAGCTGATGGCTGTGCACAGCTGCCGCCGGCTAAATTCAGCGTGAAGAGAGGACTGAGAGAAACACTGAGGACTTGAAACTGGTTTCCATATTCAACATGTGTGTGTATTTTTATATGAGTGTGTAGGAGAAAGCATGAGAGGGAAATGTTTGTTTGAATAATCCAGGACCTGTTGCATGTCATGAGGTTCCGGTCTCCTTATCACTCCAACTGCACCAAACAGACACCTTTTGCCCAACATCCACTGTGAGCTCAGGAGTTATTACTCTGCATCTTTGTTAATAGGCTCTGTAACATCACGAGCTCAGGCTCAAATGTCATGCCCATCTATTCCTGACATGTTGAGAAAACTTGATTCATATAGGTGTATTTATATATTTTATTTATTTTCTCAGAGTCCTCCAGGCAAACAAAATATTTGCTTTACCACATTCTCATTTGATGCTACTGGAAAAACAAGTAAAAATTCAGATTTAAGATACACTATATAGACAAAAATATTGGGACACCTGACCACCACCAACAGGAACTTTAATAACATCACATTATAGTACGCAGACAGCTTTGCAGCTACAACAGCTTTCACTCTTCTGGGAAGGCTTTTCACAAGATTTTGGAGAGTTTCTGTGGGAATGTTTGCCCTTTGATAAAGTAGAGCATTTGTGAGGTCAGACACTGATGTTGGACCAAAAGGCCTGGCTCACAATCTGTGTTCCAGTTCATCCCAAAGGTGTTGGATGGGGTTGAGGTCAGGACTCCATGCGGTCGAGTCAAGTTCTTCCACACCAAACTCATCCAACCATGTCTTTATGGAGCTTTGCTTTGTGCACTGAGACTCAGTCATGTTGGAATAGAAAAGGGTCTTCACCAAACTGTTGCCACAAAGTTGGAAGCATAGCCTTGTCCAAAATGTCTTGGTATGCTGAAGCATTAAGATTTCCCTTCACTGGAAGTCAGAGGTTCAGCACAACCCTTGAAAACATCCCCATACCACACTCATACAATAATAAAAAGGTGTGTCCCAATACTTTTGCCTACATAGACTGCAGCCTTTTTGCAGCTTCCATCCGGTATTTTTTTTTTAACCTCATCTGTCTGTCTGTCTGTTGTTTCTCTCTTGGTAATAATTTTACATTAAACTGACAAGGTTCGGCACAGTGGTGCAGTGGTTAATTGGCTACTCTACATTATCCCTAGATGTGTGTGTGTGTGTGTGAGAGAGAGAGAAAGAGAGAGAGCGTGTGTGGTTGTCTCTCTTTGTGTGTCAGCCCTGTGATTGACAGACAGCCAGTCCAGGGTGTACCCCTCCTACTGGTAGTCAGCTGGGATAGGCTCCAGCCCCCCCACGACGATGGACAGATGGATAGACTGACGTTGGATTTCTGTCTACAGATCGGAGTAGGGCTGCAATTACTGTTAATTTTTATTATAATCTCATAAATATTGCTTAAAAAATGACGTCAGCAATTAATCGATTATATAAAAAATAGTTGAGGATTAATATTTTGTCGATCTACTAATTTATTGATTGACAGTTTAATTGACAAAATAATGGGAATCCCAAATGAGGGGACTTTAAACACATAGATTCAAAGAACATTCAAGAATCAAAGTCACACAGGATGATTACAGAGGTCAGCACTACGTTGAAGCTAATTATCACAAACTTTTCTGGCAACATAAAGACATCCAATAAGAAAGAGCTAGAGAGCTAGAAAACAAGATCTGGCAGGGTAATAACATTTCATCACACAATGTGTGATTGACTGATTTTTCTTTCTTTCTTTATAAATGTTACACAAAGGTTGACAGACCAAGGAACAAGACTTGTGCTAATCACCACTAAATTTCACAGATTGCCGCCCGAGTCCCTGGTGTTAATAGCTGGGCTGCCATTTGAAAAGAGCTTTCATTTGAGGCCATTAAAACATGATGACGAGTGTATAAAGAAGACAAAACCTGGATTGTGTGTGTGTGTGTGTGTGTGTGTGTGATGAGTGTTTCATTTTCACAGTTAGATGGGGCTGTGGCAGAAATCAAAATATCCCTTTAACTCAGAGAATTCTGTGGAAACTGTTTTAGATGTGATGGCATGTTTGGGATGGGAAACTTCCTACTGGGAGTCATTAGGTTCAGTGAATGCTTAATGTCATGTAACTTCAAAGGGGATATGAGACCATGTTATACAGGAGCAGGTGCACCCATAGCAGCATAAACTCTTCCCACATGATGCCTCTATATCCTAAGATGATAATTACCTTGTGCACACTGATGAATAAATTCAAGAGCGTGTGCAAAAACATCAGGATGAATTCATCTTCCAGTCACCAGGTTTAAATATCACTGAAATGTCACATGAGGTTGTCAAATGTTTTTTTTTTGGTTTTTTTTGTTTTTAAGCTGTCACCATCCTCCCAGTTAAGTGAAATTTGCTACCGGCGGAGATTTTCTTGTTTTGTTTTTTGTTTACAGTACGGAGGGACAGCGGGTGCCATATTTGTGCATGTGTGTATGTGGGTGCATGTCACTTGCAGAGATAGTGGCATCAAGACCTGGCTGCTGTCCGGACCTTTTCCAAGACATTTTCCTTTCCTTTCCTTTCCTTTCCCCATTTCCCTTCCTTTCCCTTTCTTTCTTCACTATCTGCCTCTCCAGTCCTATCTTCTCTTACTGTGTGCTTGCAGTTTCTCCCTGCCTGACTGCCTTCTTGCTTGCCAGGCAGCAGACAAACATTTTCCCTGGATCTGCCACTCTCACTTAGCATCCATCGAGTTTTTTTTTTCTAATGAGGTGATTGGCAGCGGGGGCAAGCATTAGCATTTCCTCATCTTGGCACAGAGACGCTAACAGGCAGGGATAGTGGCAATGGATGTGTCTTGAATACTGAGCAACAACCACTCTTTCCTCATTGAGGGACAAAAGAAAGCATCTTTTGTGTAAAGGAAGTCTGTCAAGAGAATTTCTCTGTTGTTCTGTCACTGGGCTACATTGTTTGCATCCCATCTGTCCAACTCCTGTCAGTGTCAGTTCATGTCACTCACTTTTCATGTATTAGATTTATTCAGTGATCAGCATAAAATTCTCAGGTGCGTAAGAGCTCTTATAATGATAATGAAAGAGGGCTCTCAGTGCTCAAGGGGAAAAAAGATTGTCTTCATTGTACCACAGCAAAAACTCTCCCAGCTTCTGATTCTTTTATAACTTGCTAAATTTTAGGTAACAGGCTCTCAAAGTATGTGGCTTGGATTTTCATCAGTATCCTTAAATGGACTCATTCCTTCCCCCTATTCTCTCCATAAATATGTGGTGAGCCTTGGTACAGATAAAAAGGTAATCCACATGCGCCGTCTGCCAAGAAGCTATTTCTCGCTCTGAACAGAATGGAACATGGTGTAACAAAAACATCCTGCTGTAATTTCTCTTAAAGGAATTGCAGCACTTATATCTGGCTTAATACCTACATGTTCTCTCTGCAGAAGAGGTACTATTATCTGCCACTGTTGTGATGTCTGACTCTGTTCTTTAAACATACAGTACAAGGACACGGACTCTGACACACGTTAATGTAACAGAGGGACTTTGGAAAATACTTTCAAGGGCAGCAGGCAGGACAGGATGCAGCTGCTAATATGTTTCTCAAGCCTTGTAATGACCACTAATGCGGTCATCTCGGACGTGAGCGTCAGTCATGCACTGATGCACACTGTAGGCTAAATTCAAATGGGCTCTGGCAGCCTTTCAACGCAGGTCTCCGGTTTGACATCACCCAAACCAACATGGTCTGATGGGCGATCAGTTTTATTTCCATGATGCAACCATAATCTGTTGTAAGAAAACAGTGAAAAGTCACGGAGAAAATGTAGAGTGAGTTTTATACTTTATAGTATTGCAGAGAGAAAGTTAACCAGCAGTTCTGTTGTATGCTGGTGACCAATTAATTGTTTTATCAAGCAGACATTTCCCTCTAATGTGACTTTTTGTTGTGTCTTTTGTCGTATATGAAGATAAATTCAATATCTTTGCGTTGAGGGATGAAAAAAAATGGCTTTGAAAGGTGTCACCTTGGGATCTGGGAATCTGTTTTGGGCATTTGTCATTGTTTTCTGACATTTCATGAGCAATTAAAACTTCTACATCACTGCTGTCATTGGAAAGGTGCAAAAAGATGAAGAACAAAATTAACAGCAGCAACATGAAATGGACCACGTATATGCTCTGATGCCTTTCTCCAACATTGAAAAGACCCCTGCTTTTCATTAAGACATTTTAATTGGCTGTGAGCTAATTATGACGTCCTCTCACAGGTGGCCGCGGCAGATGGCCTCGTCCAACGGCCTGTGTCGATACGGAGCCAGGGTGGACTGCTGCTGGGGATGGACGCGCCGCTCCTGGGGTCACTGCCAGCGTGAGTGCCACCATGCCTGCTGCTGCTGCTGCTGCTGGGGGCAAACAGGGCTAACAAGGTTGCTGGGTTTCAAGCTGGGGTCAAAGATGCAATTAGACAGAGGAGAAGCTGTAACACTACCACAATGACTAGAAGCTCAGGGGAAACACACACGTACAGGCTATCACAACAGAAACACGTACAGCTAATGGAGCATCACACCTGAGACAATCTTTGAGTAAAGACTGATGGTAATGGCAGGTTGGACCGGAGTTGACATTTATATTCACACTGCGGGTGGCCGTAATGAGGGAGAGACTGTAGCTGCAGGTGGACACATTCAAGGGTAGATAGAAGATTGATTGCAGATTGCTACTGTGCAAAAAAAACAAGCCAGCTAACACTGCCAGAGCAAGGAAAATCAGGAAGAGTGGTGTGAACACAATCAATGGTGTTGTCAGGTGTACAAACCTCAACTCATCTGTATATTCCGCAACAGGATTCAGAGGAACGTGTCCTGTCGTTACCACACGCCTGTGTCAGATGGACTGTGTGAAATATTAATGCATAAATATTTACATTGTGTGAAGATCCGCTGCTTCTCTGTAATGTTACTCATAGAGGTGTGAATATCCCAGCGTGGCTTTCAAATCTGGCCAGTTGCCTCACAAATGTCAGATCCTCTGCTTGGCTTGGTGCCTGTGCTGGTGTAGCTGCTGCGTTGCTGCGGAGGTCTAATCAAGAAGGGGTTAACACATAAGAGGCTTTTTCCACAGCAGGAACTTAGCAACTCACAAGCTGAAGGAACTGTTAGACAGTTTGTGTATCATAATAGTCACAATAATATCATCATAATCAAATATTATTATTCGTGTCCTTATCAAGAGATTTGCATGAGGAAATCAGCAGGCTACCGCTCTTAGATCTATCTGCTGAATATGAAGCTACAGCAGCAGCCGAAATATTAAAATCAAGACTGTTACTGGGGAGAAACCCGCCAACATCTAACACTCACGCTAGACTTTAACCTTTGGGTAGCACATTGCCAGCTGTTTCCCCGTGTTTCCAGTCTTTATGCCAAGCTCAGTGCGCTGGCTGCTTGCAGTAGTTTCATATGTAGCATACAAAGCGGTCCCGGTCTTCTCGTCCAGGTCACTTTAGGAAAGCGATTAAGTGTATTTCATGTGGAACGGTTGCTTTAATGTGCTGCTATCGTCCTGGTTTCTTGTTTTGTTTCCTCTGGTCTCTGCCTGCTTTAAGCTCACATCCCGAAATTCTAAATCCTAAGTTGCAGATACTGACAGGATGTGCAGGCCGCACCGTCAGTCGCCATTAGTTGAGCCAACGGACCACCACAGCAAACACAAGAACACGGCAGTAACCATTCATTACTGAAAAAAACTTGCCGGAAGCTTGTTTTGTTGGCCAATGATGTATTTGTGGTCAGAGATGATCATTTTCTCTCCTCAGACATCAATTTATGTTTCCGCTTTCTGATGTTTTCCATCCTGTTTAGGAATTATTTACAAATTTTCATCTCGATCATCAGCGCCCTTTCTTCTCTTGTTTGCCCCACAGCTGCACTCACTCACAAGAGGCGCATCTAAAATTTTTACACAACAGTGGAAACACAAAGCAGTACCAAAGTGGTATTCTTAGAGTTTGAGGTAACTGGAAGCTCTCAGGTTATGGGTTGTTATACCTGCTGTGGAAAAGACCTAAAAAGGTTCATAATGCTGCATGTTGGGTTGGACCACATATTTATAGCTTGTTAAGATACTGTGTATTAATCCACTCATTTTGTTTTTCTCATTGCTGAAATGTCCTTATTATGATTCATATTCTTATGTACTAAAGCTCACCATTCTCTGAAGCTGATCTTTTTTTTGGAAACTCATTTTATTTTGGTTACTTTATAAGGGAAGTATGTCACACACTGCTTGTTGGGTCCAAGGTCTGAGCTACTAAAAGACTGCTGAATTTTTTTGAGTTTAACAGCAGTTGCTCAGTCTATTTTCATGTAAAAGTGGCCGAGTGCCATCTTTTTCTTACTCGATGCTGCACTGCAAGATTTCTTATTTTCACTGTGGAGAGCACATGCAGTATTACTTGAATTCATGGGCTTCAGTGTTTTTTTATTCTTATGGCTCAGTCAGATTAACCTGAGGTCTCTGTAAGACAAATCTGCTTCTTATCCACCTCTCGCTTCGTGTCTATTAGAGACAAAATATGATAATTTTATTCTCTCATAAACACAAAAGCTACTTATGCCTGTGTTTTGTGGGACAGACCCTCACACTCGTAGCTGAAGGGGGCTGATTTCATGGTTGTAAATTAGAAGATTTTTTTTCTTTTTTTTAACCGATAATTGCCCTTGTTCGAACAAACTCCGACATTTTCCGAAGGCCTTGACACCTGAACTACACAATCTGTGTCGAAATGATTCATGCAAAAACACTGCTGTTTTACTCAGACAGCTCAATTGTATCATTTGATAGTGTTTGTTTGAACATGGGGCCAGACTCAGCGGTAATCCTGGCAGGAGGCTGCCGTCTCATTGCCCAATACCTCCCAGTGCATCTGTTCTGGGCTCTCTGCCTTCACGGCATCCCGTGTTCAGAAAATTCAAGGTGGAATAGATACGGGTTTTGGATGAGGACGAGAAAGAAGAAGATGACTTTATTATCGCGGAAGCTTTGGTTACCCACTTAAAATGCAAACATTAACAAAAAATTGCCCCAGCGCACGCCATAGTTTAACTGTAACCGTTACACAAGACATAACAGTTGTTGTTTGCCTCTCGAAGGGTGATGATATTCATATCTGACATTTATTTAACGATTACGCACAGTCACATTAAATTGCATCACTCACTCGACCAGCCAAACAGCAGTGTGTCGACATGTTTTCTTTGTTGTTCTGGAGTCCCGCATGTTCCACAATGAGCCAAAAACATGAGCTAATGTTGAGCTTAACCACCATATAAAGCTGCTCGGCACTTTCACTGCGCCACCTTTTTTTTTTTTTTTTTCCTTCTTTTTTTCAAAACACCATATCTGTTCTGTGAGTTAAATCACTCGCAAAGTGCCTGCTTTAATGCTTCCAAATGCTCCTGACTGAGTTCACAGCTCAAATCATTCACTTGAGACTACAATCAGTATTCCATCAAGCCTGTAAGGTGTTGATTTAAACCTTGTGTGTGTGTGTGTGTGTGTGTGTGTGTGTGTGTGTGAGAGGATGCAGCCATTACAGATTTCAGGTCTTGGTAAGGTTCCGTGGTGATAGAAGAGATTAGATTGAAGCTATTGGATTGTGGCTTTCTCAACCACAGAGCTCAGCGATCAGTTTGTGCAACCCCTCTCAGACAATGAGAAACTTAATGGATCAACCTTTTCTTTTTTTTTTTTTAAAGCTCCCAGAACTGAAAAGAGTGAAGGAGCGGGGGACAGAACAGACTAAAAGTTGGAGAAAGTAGAAATCCTGTGGTGTAGGGAAATGGTTCAGAGGTAAGGAGCCAGAGTGGGGAGGAGACGTCGAGAGAGGGAGATAAGTGAGAAAGTCAGGCAGATGGAGAAAGAGAGAGTGGAGCTTCAGATTTATAGTAAACTGAAGCTCCACTTATAATGTTCTGACAGGCCATCCGACAGTTCAGCGCTACTCTTGAAGCTGCTTATTCTAACCAACTGCCATCGCGAATGTTTTATTGCCACTGAAAGCGTATGAACACTCTTGAGCAATTACATAGCTAATTGCGTTTCCAGCATAATACACTTTTCAGTAATAACGCTTAATCTAATCAACAGGTCGATCCGGCTAGTGTTTGTATGCAAATGGTTCACTCAGTCAGTCAGGTACATAAAAGATCTGCAAGGATGATGCTGAAGTACTGAATGTAATGTTGGGTTTTGTTGATCCTCTGGTATTAGCACTCTTGTCTAGAGTTGGATTATATTCACACTGATGTTGTAGTGACTGAATGAGCTGAAACTTGACTTGGACCTGACTTGCCCAGAGATTTGGCTCTTCAAACAGTTGATATTTGCAATCAAAAACATTCAGGTTGAGAAATCAAGTCCCAGTCTGTCCCGACCAGGTCAAGTACTGGAACAATTAAACAATGATGAGACAAGAATTATCAGGCCTTGTATAGCTACAGATATTTCACTTATTAGACCTAAAGCTCAGCTCATGAAAAAAAAAAAACAAACCAAAAGAAGACTTTTAGGATAAGAATTTAAATGCTGTTATTTTCAGTGTCAACCTCAGAGACCTGAGAACTGACTTGCATTTTGCTTATGAAAACTCGTTACTTCATGTCTCAAAGCGCTTGACTAGATGTCCATCAACTTCTTCCAAAGGACTTGAAAACTGCCCTTGCAGAAAGACCTGCATTTATTTCCCCCTGCGTTGTAAAGGAACTGGGTTGAATATCACCTTTATATTAAATAGATCAAACAGTATAATTTCTTCAGAGGTCCTGTTGGGTTTTACAAATCCACTGAGACCAGGATTTAGTTTGATTGAGTGCGGTCTTTGTTTCTGCAAATGGTGTGGACGGGATTAAGGCAGGACGTTTGAATTGGTAATCTGAGCTAACAAGTGAGCGATGAAAGCAGAAAAGTGATATCTCTGTTTAAGTATTTCACTTCATTGTGATTGTCTGTGCAGTTTCCTTGTCTGCTTCGCTTTCTTTCATGATCACCGGGCTGTAAAGGCCCCTCTAAAAAAGTGTGCCTGGTTGCCTGCTTGAGGTAATAAGGTAAAAGCAAAATGAAAGACTTTTGCTCGTAAAAATTCGAGGGAATGCATGCAGGAATAAAAGGCACATGTTCAGAATTACTTAACTCTATTCAAAACATCTTGAAAAGAATCGGTTCACTGTCAGGTAGCTGCAGCATGCTGCCTTTATATTAGGGGAAGCAGGACTGCGATCTTGTTGAATGATGCTGGTGGTGTTTTCCTTTAGTGCAATGATATCGTTTGAGTTCTAATCTTACTGTTTCACACTGTGTGAGGAAAAACTGCAATATGTTTAGATGGGAGTGATAAGGAGTAGTAAGATTTTCTGGGATAAGAGAACATCCCTGGAGACAGTCATTGGACCTCGTTTTAATTTAAAACTCAACTGTAAATGCTTTCATAGAGGCAAATGGGAATATGTGTGACTCCAGTACTCCAGACTGTGTGCATGTGTGTGAATTTTATTATTATTATTTTATTTCTGAAACATTTGCTTTTGAAAATGACCAGGCTTTGCCCTCTAACATCATGTTTGTTTGTTTGTTTGTTTGTTTGTTTATTTTCTCACAAAGACTTAACAATGCCCGCATCCTCTGTTTTTGTTTGGCTGTTTGTTTTGCAGCTCTCTTCGCCTTAACTCACAGAGTAGCCGGGATAAGGTGCCAGCCCCAAGGTTAGCTCCACATGTTTCTTGAAATAATCTTGCTGGACTTGTATTGCTTGGGGCACATCCTCTGAATCCTGGGCTCAGTCGACACCACTAACACCTCGTGCCCTTTGGCAGTGGCCACCCTCTACTTCCCCTGGCCTCAGATCTATGCAAACAGCTTACACTCTGCAGACCTGATTGCACCTGAAGCCATGTCTAACATGAATTATGCCGAAGTTCTTCGGTGTCTCATTAAGATTCAGCTGCCCCTTCAGTCCATCCTGTAAAATACTAATGAAACCCTTGAAGTTGAAATCCATAAAGCCTGTTAATTAATCTAACAGTAATAAATCCATCTCTGTGGCTCAGAGTGAAAATTGAGTATTTACTGTGGCCTGAGATGCTCTGAATGTGTAACTACACAGAAAGCTACATCATACTCCATCGCCGAGGTAAACAAAATGTTCTCCGCAACATTACAGGTTTCATTAGGGACATTTTCACTGCACGCAAACAGCACGAGACCAGAGGTTCAGACATCTGACACTAGATGATCTGCAATTTTTGTAATATGTTTTCTGACATTAGTCCTGAGCCACTTCGACAGTTAATTGTTTAGGCAATCAACTGAACAATTTAGATAAAGAGATTGTTTGTCATTTATCAAGCGCAAGCGCCAAATATTCTCTTGTCCCTGCATCGCAAACGTTAAGAATTTTCAGCCTCTCTGTGTTTTACATAATAGCAAACTGAATACTATAAAATAAATAAAAGGTCAAGACCTTTTATTTTTTGGCATTTTTACAGGCCAAACAATGAATTTATTAATCAGAGAAACAATCAGCCAAGCAGCCGATAATGAAATAATGATTACAAGCATCCTTAGATATTTACTCCGTTGATTGCAACATGACGCAACTTGTAATTACCTGATGATAATGATTTTTCTCATTTGACTTTGATGAAGTAATGCATTATTCTAGTATAATTATTCATACACAATATCTGTATCAAAAAACAAAAAAGAAATGACAATAATACCTTCCTTTGTGTGTAAATCTAAGGAATCTGAGTCAGTATAGCAGCATGCTGTCCTGAGGACTGGCTGATGTAAACCAGGGTGAAAGTGTGTCATCACTCGGCATGTTTTCATGGCGTTCGTGGAACGTGGAGGGTCATATGTGCTATGTTTGGCCTTCCAGCTGGTACGACCATTTTTAGTCCTCCGTGTCCTCTGCTGTGGTTAATGAACACTGGACATTTCCCTGATCTCTGTGCCAGGCCAGAGGTTTAAAAATACCCTCAGAGGCAAAGCCTGTTGATGGCTGCCTCTGATCCTGCTAATCAAATCCTCCCCCGTGTAGGAGAATAATGAAAAGCACTCCACTTGACTACCCTCTAACAAACCAACATCAGAAGCTTGCATTTTATCTGATGATAAGACCAGGGTTTAATAAACTTTCACTTCCAGAAGCTCTTTCCTATTTCCTCCAACAAATTGGCCCATTTTTAATTTTTAATTGTGAACTCTGACTACTTGACACCATGGCTCATATCACAGACCTCTCCAAGTGAGATACAGTACTTTCATTGTATTTGATTACATAGCCTAATAAAGTGGAATGAGTCTGGAGATGTTATCCACCCCAGTAAAAGGATTCATCACATACCTTTGTGCCTTTGAATTCAGCCTCAACAATGTTGCAGACTGAAACTTGAGCACCTGAAGTTGTTTCTCCTGGATGGCCCTGCTGTTCTGCAAGTTCAGTGTGTATGAATGGAAAATTTAAGCCCTTTCTTCTTCAGCTCTATTAGGGATAAAGCAGCTTTCACTTTATTTCTAGCATTTATAGAAATCATTGAAAAGAGGAGACACTTAGAAAGTGAATTTGTCCACCTGCACAATCAAATGGTGCCAAAACACCATCAAGTTTGGCAGGATTGTTCTGAGGTGATATGAGCAAACAGAATGTCTCATAAATGTAGTTACAAATGCAGAGTGTGGTCAAGGTTTATGGCAGTTTGTGTACAAGGGACCTCGCAGTATAGCAGTGCGGGTGCATTCAAATATGCTGTGTACTAAATTTGAATTAAGATTGAAATCGTGAAAAGCATAACTTGGATTTTACTTGTTTACGATGTAAACACTAAGACGAAGGATAGCTTTCCTGAAACTGTCTTATAGTATTGTAAAAAGATTTGGCCATTCGTAAATCTTATAGACAAAATTATCCAGACGCACCTCTTTATGGGGCTGTTTGTCAGGTTTTGGACAATGCTATGCTTCCAACTTTGTGGCAACAGTTTGGGGAAAGCCCTTTGCTATTCCAGCATGACTGTGTCCCGGTGAACAAAAGAAAGTCCTGACCTCAACCCCATCCAACACCTTTGGGATGAACAGGAGTGGAGATTGTGAGCCAGACCTTTTTGGTCCAGCATCAGTGTCTGACTTCACAAATGCTCTACAGCAGGAACGGGCAAAAACTCCAACAGAAACCCTCCAAAATCTTGTGGAAAGCCTTCCCAGAAGAGTAGAAGCTGTTATAGCTGCAAAGCTGTCTACTATACTACATACTTTTGTCTGCATAGTGTTTATTACCCAAACTGTGGTATGTGAAATAACATCAACACTCAGCTCACTACACTAAGAAAACGTGTGAACATTCAAAACAAAAGCAAATTAAGAAAACATCTTCACCAACTTGACAACACATGCGAAGCATTGAGAGAAAAAAAATGTTGCAAAGTACAGAAAACGCAACCAAACACAGAAAGTGTCAAAGAAAACTGGAAAAAGTACATTTTAGCTCAATTTCCAACACCCCTTACGGATCACTGACTTCAGTCATTTCAAAAGTCACAAACCGCAACAACAAACTTGTCCGGGGGGTGTTCGTCACTTTTTTAGCGTCCCCTGGAAACAGTTTCTGTTGTCATCTGTGCTCCTTGCAGGATTTCTTAAGCCTTTGGTTGTGTTTACTCTGTTTTCAGTAATTTTTTTGTGCTGTGCATGTGTTGTAAAATTGGTGAAACTATTTTTCTTTATTTGATTTAGTTGCTTGTTTTTCCATCGGTTTGCATGAGTTTTCCTCAAGCTGCAGTCTCAAGGCCAACATAGTTAAATTGTTTCCGAGTTATCTTTCTGATAGTTATACCAGTAAGCTTAAAAGCCGAATCTCCTTGGAGGAAGTTACGGTATGAACAAAGAAGGATGTGTGGATGTAATATGAAGGATCACTGACACATAAATGTTGTGAACCCTGCAGTTGTATTAGCACAAATAAAACTACATCAACACCTCCTTCCAGATACAAAAGATGAACTCCCCCAGAGTTTCTCTTTCTCTGGCTCTCTTTTCCTTACACACACACCTACACACACACACACACACACACACACACACATGTTTGTATTGCCTCTTCCACCACAGTGATAATTAAGTCCTCTGATTGCACTGTATTATGACAAAATTAATGAAGCTTTTAATGAAAATTAGTAACACTTGGCTGACGCCCAGTGTATCAAACATGCTTAGCAGCAGGCTGCGGTAAGCGTAGTCAGATAAGCAGGGCAAGCCTCCAGCACCCCGAGAGAGTCAGTGAAGCTGTGCAGCTTCCGCAACTACCGTGTCTCTGCACACACTCAAAATATCATAATCCACATACGATCTGCAGGGTAACTCTTTACTGAGACGTGCTAATTATAATCTGTTTTGGTACTCTAATTGTTTCAGCTTCAGTCAAAGGGGAAAATATTTTTCGTCTAGTTAATCCGCGTTGGCTGGGTGAAAATATCAGCGCTGCATTTTAAAACCAGGAAAATCAAACTTTGCTCAGTGTTAAAAGGTCAAACTACTTATTTATCTCATGCAGTGTGAAATGATTTGGTATCGCTAAGAACAATGACATTTATTAAGTTCCAACTCTGTTCAACGTGGGAAAAAAACCCCAACATAAATTAATAATAGTGGTGAGCTGAAAATGGCTGCTGCATAAATCGTTAGTCATTGATAATAGCCCTGTCACACAAGGAGAAAGAAACAAACACATTTCCTATATGAATGAGGCATCATGCTGTCTTACTGCTGTACTGTGGAGTAAACAGGTAATTTACAGCCAAATAAAGTAGGATTAAGCGCTTTGACATCCTCATCTTGCCCAAGTACGTCTTCCAGGGCAATGCACTGATCTGACTCTTCCTCTTTGAATCCTCCCTGAATAGCTCTGTGTCAGCCCGGCTGTAAGCACGGAGACTGCGTGGGACCCAATAAATGCAAGTGCCATCCCGGCTTCACTGGCAAGACCTGCAATCAAGGTGAGTTCTCGCCTGGAGCTTGTAGACACCTCTGAAAACACAGCTGTTACTTTGTAGTTGCACGTGATTTTTTTTTTTTTTTTTTTTTAAATTTCTCCCAGGGAACTGAAATTGAAACATACACCACAGGTGATGGAGAGGGAGTCAGCATATATGCTCCTAAAGCAACACACAGGTCTGCTGACATGCCTCTGGCCCGAGCGATGTTGTTTATTGTGGCCAGATCTCCACCGCAACAACACGAGCGTATGAAAGTTGTCGCTTGCTCATGAAGTGGCAGCTGGTTTTCCGGTGAGGCGCTTTAATCACAAGGGGAGAAGGCTGAGAGAGAGAGAGAGTGAGAGCTGATTCAGCTCAAATCGGCACGAGTGGCGAGGCCGTGTTGAATGATCCCGGGAGTGTATCCTCTCCTGTGAAGATAACATCTCAATTACTAACCTCAGATAACTTGGCTGAGCTGAGAGCAATCGACACTTTGTGTGTGTGTGTATGTGTGTGTGTTTGACTTTTTATGCGTTTTCTTCACTGATTGACAGATTGGACATGTTGAAAAATGTTAAAGCCTCCGAGTTAAGACCCAAGTTGATGTGCAACCAACCAGCTTGAAAATACCTGTGGAATTCACGCCCTAAGACAGGAATAGGATAGTGTGTAATTAAAAACAAGGGTTGGGGCGGTGGTGGAGGAAGGGGGTGGCGGTGGGGGGGTGGGGTGGCGTGTTGAAATCCTTTCCGGAATGCTCCAAATGACTCATCCTGCGTTTCGAGGCTATAGGTGGCTCCTGTCTGCCCGGCCAGACGGCTCTACTTTGTCTTAATCTGCAACAAAGGGGAGAAGAATAAAGGATCAGCGTCCCATATCCAACTGCAGTAGACTTTGCTGCCAACCATCCAGACAGACTTGTCTGACAAATGTGATTCCAAGACCTTTCAAGATGAAACTGTACTTTCAAGTGTCCATTGAACCCCCATTTGTCCAATAAGCTCTGGCCGTTGTTACCGCGTTAACCGTTTTGCCGAGCTTTGAGTGGCAGACTCGCCCTTTCAGCCTATTTAGGTGGCGATAACCTTGGATTCTGTTTTCAGCTGGCTCAAGCTATAGAAACCAATTTAATTATTCAGAAGGCATAGATTAGATTTTCTCATTTAAATGCAGCCCCCGTTAAACATTGATTTGAGGTTTACTATTGATGTGCCAGGTGGCCAATGTTTCGAAGCATTCTAATATCCTGCCCCTCTGAAGCACTGCAGTCGTCTTGAGGAGTCAGCTGGAGGAGCAAAATGATTTGCCCAGAGCTGCTTTCCTGACCTCCGTGCTGCTAAAGGTCAAGGAGTCCCGCTGATGCAACATCATACAGCAATTTGGTCGAATCAAGTGATTCTTTTATAATCAACTTAATGCAGATATCAAAGTTTTGTTAATTTGAAGGCAATCTGAATGTAAAATTTCTAATTTTCAGACCACTTTAGGACTCCTGAACGCCGAGTCTTTTGACTTTAAATGATTAGTCGAATGAATGTACTTCTGAGAGCTCATTAAATTAAGCTGCTAAAGAAACGTGATCAGCACATTAGCAGGCTTCCCGTCACGCGTTGCCTGAGAGTTAAAACTCCAGAGACCCCTCCTTTGTGCAACACAATGGAAAATGACATGATGTAAGCTTTAATATATTAAGTCATGATTGTTTCTTGTTATAATAATGAAGACAATGTGAACCATGGTGAAAGTTGGTGTCCAGTTCAGCCTCTTCCTCACTTTGAAACATTTATTCAAATTTAGTGAGTTACTCAACTCACATTTTTAGGACAGCAGGAAAGTTTTACCAGATTAAAAATAGGTGGAACTAAGTATTAAAGTATTAAAATGTTAAATGTGGATTTCCTTCTATATGTGAACCTGGATGTGCAGAGAGGTGTTCTGCATGCACACCCAAATGGGTCCACATTCCTCGGCTCTAAGTGGGAGCTGTGGACAGATGTGTGACCCTGGAGGCGCTCCCACTACCACGTGTTAAACACCTTAGGAACAGCAGTTGTTTGGAGCTAAAACAAACCACAGAGGAAACACGAGTGTTTACACCAAACACAAGCGTGGCCGATACATGTGTGCTGTATTGATTTTGTCGCTCTCAGAATCAAAGTCGTATTTTCCCCCGCTGAACTTTAATGAGCTGGTACCTTTTTTCTTTTTCTTTTTTTTTTTTGGGAGGGGGATTTATACTTGAAAGACTGCGTGACAGCTCTGTTCACCTGCCAAATAATTTCAATTTCAGAGCTGTTCATACACAGACAAAATCTCAGTACCTGAATGGGATATTATTTGAACTGAGGCTCATTATAGTCACCATTAAATTAATGGGCACTTAACTGTCAAGAATAATAACCACTACTTTGAGAATCCCTATCATTTTCAGAAAGCACGTCACCTTTGGTGCTGATGAGAATTGTGTCTGTCATACAGCGTGGTGAAGACAGATGAATTTGCTCTCGCTGCACAAATAAACTCATTATAGCAATAATCTGTTTAACAATTTGGCAGCACACTCCTCCTGCCGATCCAATCATTTTAATAAGATGATTATTCTGTGCAGGTGGATTTAATTAGGAGTAGTTGACCTGCTGTTAAGACACTATTAAAAGATTTTGCCGGGGGATTGGAGTCTCAGACTTCAGAGACATTATAGCTGTAGTGCTGCTTTCTTCTTTTCCCCCTTTTGTCTGTCATCCAACTATATAATTAATACTTCTACAAGTATGATAGTCTCACACTGATGTTGAGCTAACTATTGGCTAATAACTGGATGTGCTTTACCTTGGCGAAGCCACGTAACTGTCTCCAAAAATTACTTCCACCAAGCTTTTCGGGAATTCAATTCAGCCTAGGTGTAGACAGACACTCGAGGGGTGTTGGTTTAGAAACTGATCCACCTCGGTCACAGTTTGTCTTGCCGGCCGTCAAACATTCAAACAGCTGCAAGTATTTTAAGTATTGCACGCGTGTCTCATATTGTGTGTTTTCCTTCAATTATCATCGAATTACAGCCAAATTGTTTTACTTATGCTTTTTAAAACAAGGTCATTAAAGGGGCATGAAGTCATGTCTGACTTTAACTGACCTCTACAAACAGGAAGTACGAACTGAAATAAAATAGAGAGAATCAATGAGTGAGTCGGCTACGAGGGTTGAACACACGTGAAGACATGAGGAGGCAGTATGTATCGCTTGCTTGCAGGACGGTCGCTGAGCTGCTGAAAATGCATGGAAAGTGACAGGGAGGTGCCACATGGGAGCAGATTTTAAAGCAGAATTAAAATCTCAACACCTGGTTAAGTTAATGTTAAGAGCAGATCAATAACATCGTCAATGTCTGTGTCCCTTTAAATGAACATAAACATACTTTCTATATATATATTTATATATATAAAGTATATAGTTTTTGGATATGTTATGTTTTTATTATGCTGCATTGTCATAAAAACCAGATAATAAAAGCTATACAGCACAGCGGCCTTATTTTTTTTTTTAGCCATTAGCCTGTGTATGCTACATGATGCATTTCAACATTTATCAGGCCCATGGGTGTTTCAGAGTCATATCCCATTAGATAATACAGAATTTTAGGGATGCACATTCTCTCTCTATCTTCCATAATATGCATATAAATGTGAATTGGCAAAATCTGAAACACCTTTTCAATGAGACGCAGTCGAGCTAATCACGGCCTGTTCGACGCTGTCAAAATAAATAGAAAAGAGTGTTTTAGTCACAAAAGACATTTAAGACGACGTGTTTCTCATCTGATTTCTAACTGCCAGCCTACAAGTCCCACCCCCGCTCAACTGCAAAATCTTGAGGTTCATTGATTGAGGTTCAGGAAAGATGTTCAAAGATGTTCTATTACATTGCTGCCTGCCCACACACATCTGTATTGGAAGAAAAGCACCTCTTACAAGTGCTGCAATAGTTTGATGGTTTTCTCAGTGACTTATTGTTCTTAGCTACTAAAGTGTCTCAATCTAATATCCATCCATGGTGCTTGTTTGCAGATAAGGCCTGCGTTTCTGTCCTGAGTCGAGTTGGAAAAAAAAAAAAAAAAAAAAAATGCAGCAGACTTGCATAACTTCTCAGTTTGAGTTACCGCATCCCTCAGTGTGGAAAAGCTTGAATGATGTGAAGCGTGCAAAACAGTCAGAGGTGGCCATATCATCTTCCTGTCACTTAACAATACTCACTGCCGGGGGGAAAGTCACGGGATGGATGGATGGATGGATGGATAGACAGAGAAGGGAGGAGCTGAAATCCTAGATTCTCAAGTGTTTGTAGCCAAGCAATGATTTGTCTCTTTAAATGGTAACTCCTGTTTGCCTTTGAACCTCCGGATGCAAATTGAGAAGGGATCCTCCGAGTCCGTGAGATACTGTAATTCTCTCAGATCCTATTTCACCCTCGTGACAAAAAAAGGAATGCAGAAGAGACAAGAGATGCAAAAACACTTACACTGTCTCTCTGTGCCCTAGATTTATTTTTTTCTTGATTCTCAACCCATGTCCAATTCCCACAAGTTTAATCCTCTTTGCTGCATAATGTTCCTCTTTACTTTTCAGGAATGTGGTGTGGTCAGAGGTGTTCTAATCCACTGGTTGGTGCATTTCGTTCTCACTGCGTCTCTCTCTCTCTCTCCTGTCCTTCTCACTCTTTCTCCACCCTTCACCACTTTATCTTCAATCAACCCCCCCCCCCAACCCCACCCAACCCCGCCCATGCCCTCTAACCCATTTTCTTTTATCTTAAGAAGAAGAGCTGGACTATTTAACCCCACCAGTGTGGGCCAGCCACCTTCCTATCTTTCTTCCTGTGGACCATCAGCCAGCGAGAGAGGTGATGGAGGGTGAGATTTGTCGATCAGCCTCCCCACGAGCAGCTTCTCTTCTTCCCCATCTCAGCAACATGCATGGTGCTACACTGTGCTGCACTGAGAGAGGAGGGTGGAGTGAATGTCACTCTTCACTATTTTCTTACTGCTTCCTGTCCTCCTCTGACAGAAGAGACACCACCCAAGAGCAGCTTTTCAGTAGAAATGCCAACACGAATGCCAAGCATGTCACGGTCCTTACCACTCAACACCTGCCTCTCTTTCTTTCACCCTCTGCCCTAAAAATCAGTCTCTCAGCTGTACCAAAGAGCCCTCATGACTCTTCCTCTTCCTGCCGCCGTCTTCGCTCTCATTTTTCTCTCCAGTTTCTTGAGCACCTGGAACAAGTAGCTCCTCCTTCACTTCAAAACCATCGCTGACATGGGCTCATGACTCCTCCATCGTGCTTAGCACAAAGCCCCACGTCCTACCCAAGCCTTATCTCTTTTAGAGACAGGCATATCCCCGAGAAAAAGCCCCTGCTAATCTCTCTGTCAGTGATAGAGGCGTGTCGAGAATGTAGCATAGCATACCTTGGTGGAGCTGACCCAATAAATCACTGCACTTTGCATCACTTCAGATGTGTCTTAGCAGCTCATTTACCGTACAGTGAACACCCTGGAGGGGCTCTCCACCTTTGCTATCGCCCGGGTTTCTGCAGTCCTGGGGCCATGTCGAACTGAGAATCAGTGGTCATGTCTGTTAACTTTCAGTTTTTCCCCTCCGCTTTGTGTCCTCTCTCAGTCTCGTCTTTTGTGTCCCCTTCCTGTCTAATTTGTTTTTCTTCATAGAGAAGACCCTGGCTGTGTCTTGTGTCTGGCATGTGCTGATGCTCACCGAGCTGCCTCCGTCTGAGAATGTGACCATTTCAATAATCCCTCATTTACATTTTTAAGCTGTTTTTCTTTTTCAGTGCAGCGGGCAAGTGGAGACCAGTTCCTCTGCCTGACAATGGACAGTGTTGCTATGGTTTTCTGTAATCGCAGTAATGAGAATGCCAGTTGTTTACTGCGAAAAAACCTTGGAGAAAAACAGGGTTGACACCACTAATTAAAAACTTGAAGAGTGAGGAAGTGTGTGTGTGTGTATTCCTGTAGTTGTGGGGACAAAAATCTATTTAGACAGTCACATTGTGAGGACTCATGGGGACAAAATGCAAGTCCCTACAGTAAAATTGTTAAATATTTGGGTGAAGACTTGTTTTAAGCTTAGGTTGAGGTCAAAGTTAGGATTAGGCAAGTAGTGTTTATTGTTATGGTTAGGTGGTGGTTAAGCCTCCAGGAAATTAATGTAAGTCTATAAAATGTCCCCAAAACTGATGGAAACATGACTCTGTGTGTGTGTGTGTGTGTGTGTGTGTGTGTGTGTGTGTGTGTGTGTGGGTGGGTGGGTGGGCAGGTGTGAGTGTTGTGGGCATGATCTTGTTGGGAGAAAGAAACCGTTGCAGCGTTTGGATTTTGACTGTGAAAATGAACGGATCTAAGCCTTTTGTCTGACAAGGACAGGACAAATCATTTTGACTCTTTTGATAAAGAATTAAGAAGCATTAGCATCAGGCCAAAAAGAAAGTCTTTTCTCGACAAGCTTTTTTAAAAGGCTTTAAAATAAAACACAGTGGCTTTTATATCGTGCCAGAAGTAGCGCAAAGGCACTGGCAGTGCAGTTGGCAACAGGCAGCGAAACGACATGTGCAGTGCAATTTCAGTATTCTTTTTGGCACAGCATTGCGTCCGCATTTTCACCTGCTTAGAGAACCTCCTTTTGAAGGAACAAATAAGAACAGGCAAGTTTGTGGCTTGTTGGTTTAGCTTGAAGAGGCAAACACACAGAGTTTGCATTTGGACTTTGTTTTGGGAAAAATTGGTTCTATTTCTATTTATTCACCCAGTCATTTTTAACCCGGCTGATGAATCGAAATTGGTAAATGCTACCTTTTTATGAAATACCATTTAGCTTGCTCGAGTTTTAGAGTAAAAAGATTGTTTTGTCTGACACTCCTGAATGTCTGCTCCTTGTTATCCTTAGTCTTGGATTCAGTCAAAGTTATGCTATAAATATTTCATTAGAGTATGTATAAAATGCACGCAAAAACTGACCACTATGCATACAGAAGAATTTACTGTTATGGAACATGACTTACAGCCATGGTAGGATTCAACAAGCAGATGGTCAGTCATGTCTATTCACTGAGTCATCATGACTTTAGTAGACCAGAAGCTACCGTTAATAGGAGGTGAGATCTCTGAATACACACTGAGCATCTGCTCCGTCATTCATCCAAATTAATCTATGGTGTTTAAACGTAGGGGCCGTGTGGCACTCAAAGAATGTACCCTGCATATGTCCACGGAGCTGAGCATAACACCATTTACAAAGCCGCCGGCCGAGATGAAAACGATCCCTGGTGCTGTACAGTGAGATGAAATCTATTTGTGATCCTTCTACTGTATCCCAGATAGTTATAGTTATTTATATTTCTTGGAGCCTGTGTCACCATTCCAGTGTGATGGATTCCTGTGTAGTTTGGATTTACCCCTTTTAGGCCTGGTACTCCCAAGGGACCCCACATTTAGGTCAGGCACAAGAAAAATTGTTTTGGTGATATATGGAAGAAATATGCATGATTTTAGCCAAGTGAAATAGTCACTCCCATAAAATGCTTTTTATCTCCATCAGCAGCCATAAGTCTTTAAACCCTACCTAAATACTGATTAGAAATAATAAGCATTGGAGCTTTTTGTGCTTAATGTGCTGAAAATAAAAGCCAAGAGCGACTTTAAATTGTTTCAGCTATTCATAATCTGAGCCTCTATTTAATTTGCAAGAATATTTCAAACATCCAGCAAAATTAAGCTCAACGATGTGCAAATTTCACACCGAATAAATTCTAAGTGATAACTAAGACAGCTACAGTGTCACAGATCTAAACATCTAATTGTTGCTCTGTGAATCATTACAGCGAAATTTGGCTTAATTTGTAAAGCAGAAGTGCTGTGAATTTTTCTCAAATAGTAAAAATAAGAAGATGTGAGAATATATATTGAAGCATACTCAAGAGATGTTCTTTTGAAAAATGGCTGGGAGCAAAAGTTGGGGGCATGAAGACGGTGATCTGGTAAGCACAACCACTTCGGTATGAACATGCCTTACCATCCCGGCCGTCTTCAATTCAGTGATGCGCTGCAAGAGTAGTGGCACTTTTTTCTTCATGGGGAAAAATTAATCTTGAACATTGCACTAGGAGGAAAAAAGAGGTTTGGAGCAAACTGAAATGAAACTGAAATGAAAAATCTTCCTGTGTCAGAAGAGCTTAACTTCAGGCTAGTTTATAATCTTCGACTGTCTCAAAGTATGACTGCAGCAAGAATCAAGAATCTACTTACATAAGTTATTTGAGTGTACTCAGAAGTATATGGCAGTGCACAAGAAAGATTCTCAATTACCAATGAGAGTAATCAATCGTTTTCCACTTCAGCTATTGGCAGCACAATCAATACTCTACTCTAAGAACGATTTGCATCTTGAATGCACATTGTAGAGCAGCAAAAGCACAGTTGTAACTAGTAACATTTTAGTTAGGGCAGCAACGTGACATGCATTTTATTTTGGCTTTGTAACTTGTGATGTTGAACTCGAATTCAGGACAAATGGACTTCTCTTACAGTGGACACTTGCACAGGTGTGACTAATAAGCAATGATGACCAGTGAGGCAGCATGTGCTGTAAAAATGATGGATTATGAACATCATTAATGTTAATAGTCACCTCTGTACTTTCAGTGTCCAAATATCAAACTCCTTCTGGTTGTTTTTCTACACTTTGGATTAGGTGAGGTAAGAAATATTAAGGAATATACATGTTTATTTCAGGAAGCATTTGTAATGACACTTTGACTTGTCATAGCAGGAAGTTACAGGTACAGGTGTAACTAATAACATTAATGGTGTCTGTTCCTGTCATGCCAGGTACACACCAGGTCCCAGCAACTGAAATGCCTGAGTGGAATGAAGACATGATTAATGTTATTAGTTCCACCTGTGCGTTTCCTGTCATGACATGTCAAAACATCTGGACTATAGCGCTACCTAGCTCTTGTGTGGTTGGTTTGCTACAATTTCAATATCACTTTGCTTTTGCTATATTCGCTAATTTTTCTTTTTTTTTTTTTTTGGTTAAGTGCAATCCACAGTAAGCATTTATTTAATCTAGCTGAGATAAACTCTTCACGTCGAGGACACTTTGACTTTCCGTAGCAGGAAGTACGCAGGTGGAACTAATAACATTAATGGTGGCTCAGTTCCATTTAGGTGAGCCGATAAGTCAATCCCGTGCACAACACCGGGGTGCTGCAACTGAAATACATAAATGGAATGCAGACATTAATAACGTTTGTTACACTTGCGTTTGACTCTGTGAGAATGACTTAGATTTACATAAGCCTCTGGCAGGTGCTGAGCTCGGGGCGTATTCGATCAGCCTTCCCTGCTCCGAAGTCAGACACCATCTTTTTCTAATACGATTTCCATGGACTGTTGTGAGTGAGATTTTGTTTATGCCTGCATAAAACACTGGAATTGTACGTGTCTATCAGAGAGCTCTGGATGGAGCGGCTACAACCGCATGAACTTGTGGTGAGTCAGATGGTATAATAGCATCTTTTATCACTTGCAGGTAATCAAGGTCGGTGCTTGACTCTGGCTTCCCGTTAAGCCATCAAAGAGGGAAGTTGCAGGCTTGTCAGAACATGGCAACACTTCCTTGAAGACACCCCCACCCCTTCTAAAACACACACATTAACACACACACACACACAAAAGTGACCTCAAACCCACACACAAATGGATGGGTGAGGTTTGACAGGATTGACCTCTTCACCTCTGCCCTCTGTATTAGGAGTCTCTCCCCTCCAGTCCACTTACGCCGTCTCTCTCTGTCTGCAGACCTGAATGAGTGTGGGCTGAAGCCGAGGCCTTGTAAACACAGGTGCATGAACACTTATGGGAGTTACAAGTGCTACTGCCTCAACGGCTACATGCTGATGCCTGACGGGACCTGTGGAAGTGAGTCTGTCTCTCTCTCTGTCTCTCTCTCTCCTTCACACACACACACACACATCTCTGCTATTGTGCACACTGTTTGTATTGTTATCTGAAATGTGGATATTTTCATTCCTCATCTATTTTTTTCTCTCGTGTGTTTTTCCTAATCTCCCGTCTCCTGCTTTGTAGCCTTGGTGTGTACTGTGAAGCCTTCCTTCACTTCGCTATTCATTTGAATGCCTGCGCAAAGCAATGCTGAAGACTTATGCTCTCTATTATCATATATTTTTTCCCACTCGTGTGAATACCTCTGACAGCAGCCTCACAGGCCTTTGATGGACTGTTTTGATTAAAGCCCCGTGTTGATCTGCTTCATTATAGCAGTTCCAGTTTGAAGAACCCCTACGAAGAACCTTAAGAGGGCTCAAATGAAAAACGTGAAAGAAACACAATCTTTAGACCCTCAACTGAATGTGCAGTTCTTATTGGTTGCCTCAAGGTATTCGACAGAATGAGAGTCGGTGTCTGTACACGTCTCCCTGTAAATTCTGTTTCCCATCTGATAACTATTTTGTGCTCACTCGAGGATGGCGTGACTCTCGGTACTTCATTTTAATTACTTGTTTTTTTTTTCTTATCAGAAGAAAATTCATTTTCCTCCATTTTAAAGTCTGAATTGCTCATCACTTGAGGCAATCTCAAACTGTTCTTGGTGTTGTTGTGTGATGATAGCATGATGGCGTTAAACACCTTGCTGCTCTTCTTTTCTTCCCTGCTACTGCTTTGATCAATAGATTACTGTATCATTTAATCAGCCTGGTCTGCCTCAGTCATCAGACTGTACTCCAGGGTGCCTGCGGCAGGCTGAAATAGCGGCAGCAGTGGGAGCCTCACTTTTAATTTCCTTTTTAGGGTGTGAAGTTATTGAGAGGGGCTGAACAAAATCTGTTCCATTATATTATTATTTGGGAGGGTTTTGATCTGCCTGGCGTCGCTCAACAACAGAGGTGCCGTACACTGGCGCCTCGATAGGGCGGAGATGGATTACCAGTCTGTGGTTGTAGGATAGGATGAAAATAGGTGAGGGAGGACTGCGTGGGCAAAGGCGTGAGCGGAGAGCTACTGTGCAGCACAGGAATCTAATAACGGCAGCGCGTGTGTGCTGGTTCTGTTGCCTGCACCTCAGGGTCAACTCGGCTAATATCAGAAAAAGGCTGGACTCGCTGGCCTGAGGAGAAGAATAAAGTGTGGATGAGAGAAGAAGGAAAGAAAGCGAGAGTGAGAGCAGTTATAAACTTTTCTCTCCCTTGTTAATATGTTGTGTTTCCCTCAGACGCTCGCACTTGTGGCATGGCCAACTGCCAGTACGGCTGCGAGGTGCTGAAAGGAGAGGTCCGATGTCAGTGTCCGTCGCCGGGGCTGCAGCTGGCTCCGGATGGAAGAACATGTGTGGGTATGTCCCAGGCTTTATTTATATTTCACCACAGGCCTGACAGCTGAGCTTTCTCTGTTACCGCTCCCTTTCATGAGCAACTTGTGTAAAGCGCAAACAAGATTTGTGTTTTATTTATTTATTTATTTTCACATGTTTTTCTCAGCTTTCAAATTTGCAGAGTGATAATCAAATGCAACTTCCTTGGCAAAGCAAGAAAGAAAACTTGGCAGTTTAAAAAGAAAAAAAAAAAAAATCCAATTAGCGAACTCAAAAAACCTCTTCGCAAGCAAAGCTGAAATTCAGCCAAAAATATTTACCAATATGTTTTTGGCTTTGATCTAAGACCCCAGCAATTTAACAGCTCTCGTCAACCAAATGGTGACTTTATTTCCAATTACTTCCTCTGGTTTTCACAGCAGAAATGTGATCAGGGAGACCCCCCCACCCCCTCCCCTCCTCCTTCCATTTTGTGGCACGACTCCACAGATGGATAAGGGACCACCTGGGGCTGTTAACCTGTGTTGGGTTTAAATGCAGGCTGTTCCAGACTGGACTTTTCCACACTGCCTCGCAGACCCAATCAACTGTGGGCTGGCTAATGGTGGGCGGGTGGACGTCTAAAACAGCTCGGACATCAATCATGAAAAATGACGGAGGAGGGGAAGAAATGGTCGCCTGCCACAGGTGTTACAGGCAGTTTAATGGAATGTTTCCGGATCCCTCTGGAAGCCGCTGTTTTATGGAGAGTTTTATGGCGGGTTTCTAATCATATTTATGGAGGTGATTCCTTCTAGTAAGCGGAACCTCAGATGGGAGAGTCTGCATAAATGCAGAGCTTTCATTACGATCCTGTGAAATCAAATGTGTCAACACATTTCTGTTGTGGCTTTAAAAGTGTTCTGGGCCCATATTTGTCAAATTTCTAGGGATCACGCTTAAGAATGCTCTTAAGATCCAGCTGAGGCATGAGAAAATACTTTGCTGAGTGTGAAGAATAGGACTCTTTATTAGGCAACTTACTCTACTGTCACACTGCATTTCTGGCCTGCGCATAGTGGCTCTGTCTCCCATTCACTCCTGTTGAAGTATGTACTAAAGTCAGCTCCCACAGAGCAGGAACAGTCGATCTGAGACAAGAATTTATGGTACATCTGCCCCATTGTTGATTCATATTTCAAAGAATTCTTGCGACTTACTCAGTTATGTTTTTTTCAAGTTTCAAGAAAAAATATATTGTATTATATGTGTGGAATAGTTCCAGTACCACTTAAGGGATTAAATTAACATAAATGTTATATTGCCATAATATATAATAATATAATAAGGATGTGGGGTTAAATAATAACAACAAGAAAGAAAATGAAGCAGAAAATAAATTCTGCTGTCGGTAGACAAGATACATCAAATAAATCATGTAAACAGAAGAATTCAGTAACACACTGAAGAATGGAAAGAGCAACCAAATCAAAATCAATACCAGCTTTATATTTGTTGTTTGAACCTCTGATTTAAATAAAAAAAAAAGAAAGAAAGAAAGAAAGAAAAAGGGCAGCGGTGCTACATTCTTTCAAACATGCCTCAGAAGGTGAGCAACTTGAGAAACACAGGCCCTGATTTTTAACTAAATCTTTTGGTTAACTGGATTTATGGTTCCATGTTAACTTTAGTCTACTGCTATTGTATGTGTCCATAATGTGTGTGTACTGAAAATGGATTAAGGCAGAAATCCCTTAAGAGAAATGTCTGATCCTCTACAGGGAAGTATCGACTGTGTTTGCACCGTGGCAGAACTGCCACACAACAGTCTAATTAATGACAAAGTGTATTGATGTTTATACACTGTTGCATAAGTCTGGTCTGGTAGGAGACAGCTTCATGTATCAGAGAAGTTGTCAAGTAAAACACAATGGCTGAGCTTAATATTGGCCGTATAGTGAATATGAGCTTGAATTTGATGGTTAAAGAGCTGCTGCTCTGTCTTATAAACATTCATAAAAAACCAAACATTAGTTAGCAACATCATATTTTGTGCATAAAGAAGTAATGACTGTATTTATGTGTGCATGTTTTTGTTATGAGAAACATGATAATTCACCCCCATCGTGTCCTGGTAGCTGAATAATTCATCTGGTGGCCATTAAAGCTGCAGTTTGGGATTAAGTGCCTTGCTGATGAGCACTCCAGCAGCAGTTGTTAAGGGAAGAGAGAGAGAGAGCTCTGCCCTCTTAATTCACTTTCTTGTTCTCCCAGCTGGTCCAGGTGTTTCTGTGTTCTTGAGGTCGTTTTAAACAACAGTCCCTGTGGCACGACGGTGCCTCAGCTGCATTATGCAGCAAATAAATTAATGATTTTAAGGCAAATGCTTTGAGCCTCTCTGTGTCTAAATATTAATGCCCACATGCCTGCGAAGGTGATCAACAGAGACACTTAGAATAGGTCTTTAAATAATGAAACAAGGTAGTGTGCATTGTATTCTGCTCACTGAACAGAATATATAATGTGCTTTGTTCATAAATGAATAATAACCATGGAAGGTGAAAAAAGTTCTTTGGTATGCATAGAAATGTTTGTTTAGTTTTGGATTAAGTCGCCTTTTTAACCTTGAAGGTTTCTACTTTGTTGTGTTATTTTGAAAGCATGCTATATGTGACCGACTCTAAAAGCAACATTTTAGTGAAAAATGCTGAATACATTATGTCTTAATTTGAATATTTTTTTACTGTGAGGTAACCTGTGGTTTTGTTTTGAATTTTTTTTTTTTTTTGTGCTCTTATTGCAGATGTGGATGAGTGTGCAGCAGGAATAGCAGTGTGTCCCAGGTTCAGGAAATGCATCAACACCTTTGGTAGCTACATCTGCAAGTGCCACGAAGGCTTTGACCTACAATACATCAACGGGAAATACCAGTGCATAGGTACCATCACCAGGTCTTGTACAGATAAAATTCACCATCGGCCATCGATGTGCTGAGACTTTTTGACTCATATAAAAGTTATTTTTAAAAATTCAGGTGCTGTTTTTTTTTTAAGACACATCGGGAGCAGGTGGAAAGTACGGCATTCACGCACACATACCAAAAATACACTTTAAAGGATGGGCTCTTAAAACAATATTCTAGTGCTGCTATGCGCATTGCAACAGTTTTTGTTCTCTCGTCCCTCCTGGTCATACTGGAAATTAAGAGATAAAATGTAAGTGATGGGGAACAACATCCACAAAAAATATGTATTTCAGTTTATCTCTATCACAGATAAATCAATTGCTTATCTTCCAAAGTTACAGATTTTTTCATACAAAATTCCTTCTTTTCTTACTGTTTTCTGTTTGTGGTTCTGCAAAGAAACCCTGTCACAGAGGGATTTATGCACCAAAGGGTTAGATGAAACCAGCGGTATTAAAGTAATTCAAATCAGGTCTACCCTTGACATGCTGCAACATTAAAATGCTGCTTTTCTATTAATGCACTGGTAATCTAATAATCTGAACAGTAATATAATGCACTGGAAGGAGCAATTGCATGAGTACTTCATTTTTGTATATTTTAGTAGTAGATTTTAGTTCATATTTAATTCTAATCAAGTGAAATTTTAATGTAGAACTTTCTTTTTGTACTGGAGTACTTTTCCTCAGAGACACTGCGATGTTTACTCCTTTTCAGGCACCGGTGAGAACTACTTTTAGGACGCTGATCCTACTGTAACTACATCTGCACAGTAATCAAGAATGGCATCACATTCAAATATAACTATGATTAAGATGCTGAAAATGGATTTAAAATCAAGATAGATAAATAAAAAAAAAGACACTGAGTCTGTCCCATGAAAGAAGATTATTGATTCCATTCTTTCACATTTGCAAAGCAGTTGAAGGGGAAACAAAGAAACTACATAATAAAGGAGGAACTGAAACCACTTCAGAGTACTTAAGATTTAATGAACTATCACCAAACCACCGTGAAACTAATCCAAACTGCTGTTTTTACTTCATGTTATTGAACTTTGACTCAGCAATGTACCTTATGAACACCAGCCTAAACTTTCTCATCAACGCTCTGTATGAATCCACATGGTTTCTGCAACCCTGAAGAGTCTTTTCATCTCCAATATTTATGCATTAATTCATTTTTTTAGAAAATTTTTTTTTTTAAAAAAAAGATGGTTCATAGTTAGCTTGGCTTTTGTCGCTAAAATACTCCAGAGACCTCTCATAATGATTTTGCTCTCACATTCATAGAGGGATCAATGTGATTCACTTAAATGTTTTCACTAACAGTAAATATGACATCAATTTTGAGCCCTACTTGAAGAGGATGTGAAGCAATGAGCCTTTGATATTCCACTGTTGTGTCTGAAGCCTTTTACACTCAGGCGCTGAATGTTGTTATGTTTCCATTATCTTTCAGATGTGGATGAGTGCTCTTTAGGTCAGAGCCACTGCAGCAGCTTCGCCACCTGCTACAACACGCCGGGCTCGTACAAGTGCAAATGCAAAGACGGCTACAGGGGGATGGGCCACGACTGCAAGCGTAAGACTTGAGAACAAAACCCTGACCCCGATGCACACTTTTGCAAAGAGGAATGGGGCCTCATTTTTTTTTTGGGTTTTCTTTGTCTGTTTTTTTTTTTTTTTTTTTTTAAAAAAAGGTAGGAAAGCAAGAGGGAGGGAGTACCAGCCTTGCAAGTACAAAGTTGGGAGTGAAATTCCTTTCTTTGTAACGGCTGTCAGTCATGACTTATCACCCTTATCCCTCATCACGTGTGCTTAGAGTGAGCCTCTACTCCATTTTTTTGACGTCTCACCATTTTAATCAAAAAATAGGATCATCATCATTAGTGGTGAAATATGTTTGTTTTGTTTTTTTTTTCCCGGTAGTTTTGCTTGCTGACACACAGTTCATTAGTCGGCGTCCAGCTCCGTGGACAAAAAGTCATTTATTCTCCACAGTTATTTAATCATCTAAAAAGACACAACTGGTGTAACAGTCCATAGAGCAGAGAGGAAGCCTCCTGGCATAGCACACTGCTAATACTTCACCCTGACACCTGCCCAGGGGGGCTGTGAGCCACGAGTGTTCTGGGAGTTGAGTTGCAATATCCTATTTGTGTCTCACATATCAAAGTTGTCTGCAACCTGAGAAGGCAATAACTGAGTTCAAACCACTTGCCTTTGTCCACTCCCATTTCTCACTCATGAAACCCTCATGAATCCCCACCAGCACCCCATCACCCCATCTCCGTCTCTGCTCCTGGCGTGAAGAATGTGTTCAGGAACAAAGCAAAAGGAGGTGTAGCTTTGATGACATCAGCAGGGTGAGGGTGATCTCCCGGGCACAGGAGCTTGTTTGAGTGCTCAGATCATTCTGCGCACACAGAGCAGCTTTAGCCTGGTGCTGCGAGGCCCCTGGCTAAGAGCACACAAAGAATTACTGATCAGGCCAAGCACATGAACAGATAAAAAGCCATCCTCAGAAAGCAATATTGATTTCACAAAAGAAGAAATTCGCTGAACGTGTGGTGTCCTTGTGGGTTAGTCTGTGAAGCTACATGTCACGTAACTATAGTCCCTCTTTCTCTTCTTTAGCACTGCCATTGGGGAAAATATGTTAGGAATTGATAAGCGTCCCAGTGTGAATGAAAGTGTGCTGATATTATGGACCTCTCTTGTACGTTTAAGCTTCAGTGAGATTTGTAATACCCAATTTGTTTTTGGATGCTAACATTTAATTAATAGATATCAGGAGAAGTCTCAGTAGATGAAAGAAAGCCCTTCTCTGCAAAAGTCAGGCTAATCATCGCAGTTAGTCTGCACTTCTATGCCTCATTAACTCTTAAGTACTCATATTTTAGTGCTCCATCTGCATTCTCTTATTATTTCAGCCATTCCTAAGGTGGTTATTGACCCCCCGAGACCAGGCAAACTACCTTCAAATCACCACAACCACATCCCTGACATGGACCAGAAGAGGATGACCACCACAATCCTTCCACCAGTGACTCAAAGGAGAATCTACCCCATTATTCCCAAATCAACAACCGCCACCATGACTACGACACGCAGGACAACCAAAGCCCCTCTGCCCCCGAGGAGGGTCACTCCTCCTCCACACAAGCCAGCTGTTCCTACCTGGAAGCCATTTGTCCCAACCAGGAAGCCACCAGTACCCACACGCAAGCCCTACGTCCCACCAAGACCAGTGAATCCCACCAGACTCCCCCCGCCGCCACCACCGGTCACACCAGTAGACAACACCATCCAGAAGGAGGTCACCAAACAGAGAGGGGATGTCCACAGTAAGAATTTGCTTTTCATTTTTTTTCTCTTTTATATTTGTACACAGCTGAGGTTTGGAAGTTTTTTAGACTTTTTACAACTAAAATGCTCACAGAATTTCCTTATCTGGTAAGTTTGAGGTTGATCCACAAACGTATTGGAAGAGTTTGATTTGCGAATGGGAAATAGCATCTTTTCAAATCATTTTGTGATCTCAGGACTTCAGGACATGGATGATGCCATGGAGCCATTTTAGTAGATAATGACAAAATATTCATTTCTGGGGGAAGTGTGCCCAAGCTCTTTTCTTTGAAAGAATATAACTAACTCCTAATGGTGCAAAAAACAAACACCTTTTGTCCTTTTGTACGTATTGTGTTGGGCAGCCCTGCTTTAATCCATCATTGGTGTATTCAGTCTCATCTCATAAACTTTGGCGTTTATTTGGAGTCATGTTTCTGGCCACCTGACAAAAATAAGTCATCTTTTTTGCTCTGTTTGTATCTGGCCCTTTAGCTGCTGAAGGTTCCTCTGTGTTCAGCAGCTAGACGATAACTCTGACTGTGATTTGTCCTGAGCAGGTAGTGTATGGTGGGTTTTAGAGCCTTTTCACTGAAAACAGCTGCCGTGTCTGGAGTTGATGAGAGCAGCGAGAGTTAACCTATCAACAGGAAAGTTGGGCTTAGAAACCAAAACAATGAGCTGAAAGGTGCTAAAAGCTCCAGAGCTGAGTGATGATTCTCTATGGATCAATGGAAACACACATTAATGTGTTACATTAGCAGATTCTAACCTCTGATCTCTGCTTTTTCTGTCAAATAGGGAGGTGAATCTTTTGTCTACTTTCGGCTCCCAGATTTTGGCACTTATATGTCTAACAGTTCATCATCCGCAGCTCCCCGACAAGTTTCCGCTGACCAAACTGGAGCCAATTTGCATATTTCTTCATTTGAATCATGAAACTTTGTCACAAACGTGACGTTTTTGAAGGAATTGGGAGTGATGTTTACTTGGCAGATGATGGGTATTATCATATTAATCTTTTATTCAAACACATGAATGTGTGGATTTGACAGCTGACAGTCTGTTTCCCATGTGTATGCAGTTCATCTGCTATATAACCACATGACAGATTATAGCCTAAATATCTGGAAAGAAATATTAAGATTACTGTAAACTTGTGAAACTGGATGAAATCAAAGATATCAGATTCAATATATATGTCAATGGGAGCACTTCGCAAGTAGTTTTCTTGCTGTAACGCTTAATCCTCTCAAGGGGATAAATCCACCCTCATATTACAGTATGATACACAGATAGTAGAGAAATAATGCCAAAAGATGACAAATTAGACTCACTAATTTCAGCGTTAAAGTAAGAATATTTTCCTTTCAAGGTGATTATGATTTTGGCTCCTGTTAACAAAAGCAAGCTGCTGCTCTGCCAGGCTGTTGTTTATCCACATGTCACTCCACTGTTTCTGCCAAGCAAGGATCCTTGACACCAATTACACTGAAACCGCATTATCAGTCTCTGTATTAATTAGATGTTCTCAATCAAAACCAAATAACAGAATTCAATTTAAAATACTGTGGCGGTGAGAGACGGCTGAGATTGTTTCCTTTTTTTTTTCTAACAAAGAAGGAAATCACAATCACGCTGCTTTCTTCTCACAGCGTTAAACACAAGCACCTTTTTATAATGGTGAATTGCTCCCTAATGACATAGTCCTTGTTCCAACTGACTTGTTAAACCTAAAATATTCAGTTCAGGTCCAAAGTCGCTTGAACTAATAGATAATTTGTCTGCAGCTATACACTTTTTATTACAGTAATTAAAGGATCAGGTTTTTCACATTCTCAACTAATCCCAAGTATTGATGTGTATCCAAAGCCTAAAATAGTTTCTTCTTCCATTTTAGTCCAAAAACTATACACAACAGTGAGTCACCATATTAGACTGTGAGAGACAACAGTTCCATTAATCTTCATTGTATTAAGGTTGGGATTAAAGTTTCAGAGTGGAATATGTCAAAACCTGGAAAGACATAACTCAAACATAGAGGACAAGAGTTCAGTGATAAAATAAGTTCTTTTGTAGTCTGACTGAACTGTAGAGCATTATTCCTGCATGAGGAGCTCAAACACATGGATATGTTTTGATGCCATAAACACAAAAGCATCAAATACATGTTACTCCACGACTAGAGACAGTCCCCAGTGGTTTAAGGACATTACATGGTTACATGGTCATCAAAATTGAATGGTATACTTTTGATCTGTTTTTTTTTTTTTGAGATCTACTCTTTAATATTAAATAATATTACTTTAAAAGGCTGAGAAGCACAGACAGGATAGGGTTGACAATAAGAAAAATATAGAATAATGTCAGCTTTATTTTTTGCACTACTCAAATTTTACTTTTTTTTCTAATTATAGTTCTAATTACTTACAACAAACAGATTAATCAAGAATTTCACAAAAATCTCTAGTTTTGTAAATTTCTAAATTATGATCCACAGCCATATGGAAAAAAAAAACAGCATAAGGTGAAACTTGGTATCTTAAGTCCAGATGCACTAGTAAATATAAACTGAACTCAAATTTAAAATAGGTAGCGTTTCACTTATGTAATTTTTGTCATCGAAATGTTTACCAAACTTAACATTAAGCTCCTTTGACATAAAAATGTTTGGTGAGATGCAACAGAGTAAGTACAGCATACTAGTCACCTTGCCAGATGGCGTCACATAATTAGAAAATGGAAAGAGGGAAGAGAAGATTACATTAACACCTGTCTGCACTGCTTGTGGGAGACATCAGTCTAATAGTTTGCACCACGGCAGAGCAGCTCTAGGAATCAGGACTTCCTAAAAATGGTGTGAATAGGATGAGAGAGGGAGGGAGGAGAGACAGCACTGAGTGATTATCCAAAATAATTAGACGGAAATAGGAATCATTTGAATAAGAGCCTTGTGGCATGAAGAACACCACAGCTGTGCCTCAAGTGCAGGTGTGTACTGGAGCTCAGAGCAATTTCTAGAGCTTTTTAGTTTCCTTTCAGTCAGGACTCGTACAATCAACATTATGGTCTGCATTCAGGGACAATCTTGGACTATTTTATTTTAGGTTCAGGAATAGTAAAAGGAAAAGTTCAATATTTTGGGTAATGTACTAATTTAGTTTCCTACCAATAATTAAATAAAAAGAATGACACTACTCTTGTGTCTGTGTTTAAAGGATGTTATATGGACAAAAGTATCGGGACACACATCTTTATTATTGAATGCAGGTGTAATATGAGGCTGTTTTTCAGGGCTTGTGTTGGACCCCTTACTTCCAGTGAAGGGAAATCTTAATGCTTCTGCATACCAAGACATTTTGGACAATGCTGTGCTTCCAACTTTGTGACAACAGTTTGGGGAAGGTCCTTTTCTATTCCAGCATGACTGAGCCCCAGTGCACAAAGCAAAGCTCCATAAAGACATGGTTGGATGAGTTTGGTGTGGAGGAGAACTTGACTGGACCTCGCAGAGTCCTGACCTCAACTCCATCCAACACATTTGGGATGAACTGGAACAGAGATTGTGAGCCAGACCTTTTAGTCCAACATCAGTGTCTGACCTCACAAATGCTCTGCTGTATGAATAGACAAAAATTCCCATAGAAACCCCTCGACATCTTGTGGAAAGCCTTCCCTGAAGAGTGGAAGCTGTTACAGGTGCAAATGAAATCATTTAGAATGCATAGACATTAAAGTCTCTGTTGGTGTAAAGGTCATGTGTCCAAATACTTTTGTCCATATAGTGTATGAATCTGGAGGTGAGTAGCCCCCTTTTCTTAGCACGGGTAACTTTACTCTCCCCAAAGTTCAAAATGTGTTGCCAGCACTTCTAAAGCTCACTGTTTAGCTCTATGTTTTCAATAAGTACAGAAAAACAAATGTAAAAAAGACAGTTTATAGCAGTTACTTACTGTTTTTTTTTTTGTTGTTGTTGTTCTGTTTTTGTTGACAGACAACAGCTTGTCTATCTATTCATCACATCTGTGTAGCATTTGCAGGAAGCTCCAGGAAGCCACTACTCCAGCTTAATAATAGTTACAGCATGCAACTGCCTGTAGAGCCACAAATTGGCGTTTTTAGATTTCTGTATGTGTACATATTAAAGACATGGTGCTTATTAGTGAGGTTTAGCGCCGTAAGTAAGTAACTTTGCAAAGAGCTAGGCTCGCTGTCTCCCCCTGCTTCCAGTCTTAGACATGAGACTGGTGTCTTCTCGTATTTCTTCTGACCTCCCAGATATTTGGATGACAGGAACCACACAAGGCGGTTAAACAGCATGGGTGACTGGTGGAGCAACATTTAATTTGAGACCTTTCAACATAGTTGATGAACAAAATAGAAAACAGTGTCCTGTTTGTTTGTTTTTGGATCATCCACAGAACTTGCTGTGAAAAGTTTTCATTTGAACTACTTTCTACCTGGACAGATCATACAAACAACATCAACAAACTAGGACATTGAAAGACTGGAAAGACACTCAGTTGTTGGCGGCGTCATTCCTTAAAAGCACAGACACGAACAAACACAGACACACGCAGGCAAGCCTGGATGCCTGGGATTGCTCGAGAGCCTGGCATGAGCGTGACCTCCCCACTCTCAGATTCCTCCGACTCTCAGACTACATCGCAGTACACCAAGTGGTCGTGACCCAGCATGTGGATGAGCCCCTTCGGTGCGCAGGTTGACTGGAGGGGTTCATGTGCAGGTTACAGTGAATTCATGGAATAGGTGCAAGAATCATCCTGGGATGTTTGGAATCATTTTATTGATAGTTTGCCACATTATATCCTACTGACTTTAGCCCATTATCGCTAATTTGCCTTGAGTGGCATTACAGTCTCTATAGCATAAAAACACCCTTTGACCTTAGACTCTCGATTCAGATTAGGAAAATTTTCCTCTATATGTCAATGCATTACATACTGAAGGTGTGAAATCAAGATCTGACACTGTTCTTAATGAAGAATCTCTCCATGAAGGCTTTTTAACACCAGTATAGATAGCTGTCATTCTAACTGATTAAACATGCTCAAACATCTTTTGCTTCAAAAAGGCTTGTCACTCACTTGTCAGTTGACCTTTAATAAGACGGCTTGGCTCAGATTATTTCGGGCAGTGTGACCCCATTGGAAAAGGAAAGAGGCTATTTCAGGACTGGCTGTGTGTGTGTATGTACTATAGCTCCAGGTTTTGTAGCAGCAACATTTGCCCAGATGTTGCATCAGATGAAACGTGGCCCTTTTCATCATTACGATTCACATTTGACTTGTGGTGTTTCTACAGGTTTTCTCAGGTACTGTGGGCAGTCTCTGTGGCCATCAGCACAGTGCTGTTAAAGGCGCTTGGCTCTAGATATGCAGGCACTAAACCATGACATTTATTCATCCTTGTGTTGTCCATGTAGAGTAATGAAACAAAGGCTGACAATAACCACAAGCGGGGATGCCAGTGAGCAAACATAATACCTTTGTTAATCCTCTATCTAAACCTGCGTCTTTCACCTATCTCCTCAGTCCCTCGGAACCACGACCACAACACCGTCCTCGACTTTGACATTGAGCTCGGCAACACGGCGGATGAAGCCAAGGACGACCCAGGTAAACACAACACATCTGACAGAGAGACAATCGGCCACAGCCCTGCACAAAGCACAGCAGAGCTCAAATGATGACGGACGAGGCACATTTGCCACGAGCAAAATAAAACTGACAATCAACTTCGCTGCCGAGGCGAAGATATAATAGTGACCAGATGTGTTTTGATAGGCCTTTCACCAGGAGGTGACACATGACATCTGGCTGTATCCTTTTAAATAATGGCTCACAGCCCAGAACATGCCAGACTCCCCCCCCCTTTCACATTATGCTTGCTTGATTACTTGACTGCTTGAATGATTAATTGATCATTTTTAGGTAGATGAGTGTTCTGCTCTTGAGCCCCCATAGTTCCTGCTGAAGAGTTCCTATAACAAACATGGGGAAAAAAGCTTTTGTGAAGAGACAGCACTTTATCTGTCATATTTGTTTGAAGTGATTTATTGGCGTCAGTGCTACGCAGATTAAATCGCCTAATGATTTAGTTACGTGTTTATTTTGGTTCACAGTGCATCATTTGCTATGCAGTGTCAAGAGAGAAGGCGTTTTCATTGGCTCAGAAAATGAACTGAGAAGTGCTTTTCAGAAACCCTATTTCAGGGACAAAATGATGGATGTTATTCTTATCTTCGAACCAATTTGGACAGCAGTACGTGGATGATACCGCAGCTGCTTTTCCTGAATTCCCCTAATATTATTGTCTTGGCATCATTGCCAGGAAAGAAATCGTCACTCACTGAATGTTATGACTATCTGCTGTAACTGTAATCTGTTTTATAATGATGCGGGGTATGCACACAATAGGCTATATGTGTGTGCATGCACTCACACGGACACGCACGTTAGTATCAGCAACTCGTACAAATATATGTGATTTTCTTTTAGATGACTGCATTTCCACTTGCCATTCATGCAGCTCCTTTTCCACTTGATTATTCCTTAATGCATCAGCTCTCTTCAGAGATTACAACAAATGTTTACACTTTTCGTGGCATCGTCACGTGCATGAGAAGGTGCTTCAGCAGCCCTCTCGCTCCTATAGTTGGAGGCACTCAGCAGGGTTCCTGTGAAGTATTGCCAAGAGCAGAGCAGAGTGAAACCTTTTTTGCGGGTGCATACGTCCTCACCTCCTCTAAAAAGTGTGTTTTATTCTCTCCAGAGTCGGGGTATCTGAGCTGCTCCTTTGATGACGGTCTTTGTGGATGGATCAGAGACAAAGACGGAGACTTGCACTGGGAGACGACGCCCGATCCGTCAGGTAATTGAACGGCAGAGGTCATTTATTCCCACTCACACACTCGATTAAGGAAAATTGTTTATTTTATTGTCACTAAATCGAAATGAGAAAAGCTGTGTTCCTTCAGACACACACACCTATGCAAACACACCCTCAGAGTCAGACAATCTAAGCAGCTCAATTCTGTTCTACTCAATTACGGGTCAAGATGAAAATGACTTAAGGGAAGAGGAAGTCTTTTCTGCAGATTAGTGCTTTGCTCTACAAAGCGATGCAAATGAGAAGTGGATTACTAGACCCGTCAGTGATACCTGTGGCTTGCATTAAATGGGAACACGACACTGTTTTTGTTGGGGTTCAGACGAGGAGAACATGTGATGAATTATGTTGAGAGGACTCAGTAGATGGGTTTCTGAAGACTAAACAGTGCAGCACACTGGCACTGTTTAAGCAATGCTAACTACTTCTGGCTTTTTGTGCCAACTGGCTTACTTTTGCCGTTACTAGTGCATTTCCAGACATTCAGACTCAGTTTCATTTTAGCCAAGTCTGGGCTCATTCATTAGAGAAAATAAAGATTTTTGCCCAGACTTTTATTTTCCCAAAATCATTTACAGTATATCATAAACAAAGCCCTGACTAAGAGTAAATCCATTTAAAATGCAACATTTCAGTGTCCAGTAGTCTGTACTGAATATATTCAATCAGAACATCTGTGACTTATATGGATATGTGTGTCTCCACCTGTACATGGCTTTTACTTTATTTTCACTGTGTTATGAAGCATTTAACTACTTACAGGCAATCACTTTAAGTCCTTTTGATAGACAGCCACTGGCAAACACCGAGTGCTGTTAGAGGATTGCTACAGATTTTGAGGGGGTCCATAACATATGCAGAAAGCCTTCGTGGCTTAAAGATTCATATCACGCCCCATGTGGTTAACACCAGCTCTACGTGGATCTGCTCGATAAGCAAAATACATCACCATTAACCAGCTATTGCCCAGAAGCACTTTCAACTTTAAAATTTTAAAACTATCACTATCACCAACTAATTTAAAAATTAATAAAAGAAAAAAAAAACTTTGCCACTGGCAACTGGAAACATAAGTGGGTCAAATCTTTTTCAGTTTTTTTTCATAGTTTCTCTTCTACAAATTTACACTTGACTGTCAGGGTGGAATCTTTTTATGTGTGCTTGGACAGACAGACCTACATTTTAAAGGGTCAGTTCACCCAAATTACCCAAAGAAACATATTTTCATACACTACAGTTGTAATAAGCCATACTTCTTAGTTAGGCTTAAATGTCAGTTTTGTGTGAACCCAACTATAGTGAGGTGAATTCTGTTGCTCAAAACATTACTAAATGACATTTGGAAGTTCGCAGTGCATTTTTAATAGACCCACATCAACTTCACCTTCCAGAATCAATGTTCTATTGACTCAGGGCGAGAGGCTCAAGCCAGAGTGTCAACATTTTGCATGGGGACTGTTTCTGAAGTAATGCTGAAAAAAACTGTTCACGGTGAGGAATGTCAATTATCCAAAGCAAAGCAGGATATTATTTCAAGGATTCAAGGAACTTTATTGTCATACCAGCTCACATTCACGTTTATGGTACAAAATTAGGACTCAGGACCCGGGAGCAGTAAGTGACTATAAAAATATAAAAATATAAAGTACGAATAGAAATTTCTGGAGAGTTGCTGTTCAGTTATTCAAATATTATTTTTTTTCAATGCTGTACAAGTTAAACTCCACCTTCTACTGAGGTGGGGGCAAAAAATTTTTAAATGCAGACATCCCACCATAACAAATAAAAATAATAACAAAAATCTATCTATCTATCTGTGATGTCTGTTACTTCCGCAGGCGGACGATACCTCACCATTCCCGAGGTAGGCAACAAGAGGACTGGACGAGGGGCACGGCTGGTCCTCCCACTCACCCCACCCTGGAACGACGGAAATCTGTGCCTGTCGTTCCGGCACAAGCTCGCAGGCCACCACGTGGGCATGCTGCAAGTGTTTGTGAAGAAGGGAAAGCAGTACAGTCCAGCAGTCTGGGGCCGGACAGGTGGGAACGGCTGGAGGCACACCCAAATCACATTATGGGGCACAGGCCTGGAAAGTGTAAGTATAACAACAAACATGTCAAAGAGGTTCGTTCATAGTGTCGCTATTTCTACAGATATTTCAGACAGCGGTGAAGAGGAATGTTTGTACTCCTGTTCATAAAAAATAAATCAGAGCAGCAGTCATTTCAAAAGCAGCATTTTGAAACAGCTGAACTTTATATATATATAAAAAAGTAAGATTGGCGTCTCGTTAAGAGTAGAAGCACATTCATTTCTCTTTCATCATGGAGCTGCGTATAGCGGTTGTTCCTCATTTGTAGTACCTCAGTGTGCACGCTGCTGCTGTTCACCAGGTGATCCTGAAGGGGGAGCGTGGGCGAGGCAGGATCGGCGAGATGGCTGTGGACGACATCACCCTGACGAAAGGCTCCTGCACAGAGGAGCACAATCTGAGAAGACTGTGACTGACAGAACACAGAAAGGCAGAAGGGAAACAAGAGGGAAAATCATCTCAAAGAGAACTGACTCTGTTGTGACAACCCCTCACTCTGCCTGGGCTCTCACTGATCCCGTCCCATCCCTCCCAGCCACCCTGCGAACAATAACCAAAAAATTGTGCATCTGCAGAACAGAGGGTTTCTCTTTCTCGACTGTCCATGAATAAAAAGAGACTGAATGTAATGTCATGGGCGAATCCAGCGGCACATCCTCATCTCCTCAGCCCCCCTCTCACTCCATCATCTTGTTACTCTGAACCCTGCATGTACCTACTTACCATGGAAATGCCCCCCCAGCTAACACAGCCCTGGCAGCCTTCCAGCCACTCACCCCTGAGAGGTCCACATTCACTTCATTTCTCCCTGGGGAGAGGATCGTTCCCTCACTTGTGAGTCTGCTTTTACCTTGCTTTGATCCCTTAACATCAAACCGTTACTTTTCATTTGCCTGATGTTAAAACGTGTGGCTGGAGGTGCTTTTTTGTGACTGATCAGCAAAATACTAGAGATGGTATACATTTCTTTGAGGGATAGAGATTTTAAAAAGAGCATAAAAGACAAATTGTATTTGTCACAGTTTCTTTCAAGTCCAATCCAAATCTGACAAAGATTCAAATTGCAAAACCAACTAGTGAGTCAATTTAGCCTTGCTTATGTTGGTCCAATCTTGAGTTTTGACAGAAACCGTGCAGCTTTTCTTTTGTTGTTTCAGTATTTCAGTGATATGTTTGGTAGAGGATGGTTTAAAAATTTAGCACCTTTTCTACCCTGATCTTTTATTGAAGCCTCCAAAAGTTGTTTAAACACTCATGTTTTTCAGATACTTGAAATGTGTCAAATAGAATCAGTGTATGATTTGCGACACTTGCAAACCAACAGTTACTTTCTCTTATACAGTATGTGCTTTGTTATATTAAGTGCAGTTTGTTATAAAGACGAAACCGAAAACTTTTTAGGCTTTCACAAATTGTATTATTGTAAATGTAGCTGTGTGTACATACTCTAAAGATCTACAATCCCATTGTTGCGTGCTTTATACGTTATGTAATTTCATATATGGATATTAATTGGATTTCAAAATGATTGGTATTTCGGTGTTTAATGAAAGAACCTATATACAGATGGAAACCTTGTGTAGTGCAAGGCTGTGTTTCAAATGCACAAAATGTTGTATCTTCGCGTGTTATGGTATAATGCTCTGTCTGTAACTTGCAAAGCACATAGTTGCATAATGTATGCTGTGATAATGAAGGGCATCGGCTGGAATTTTAAGGTTTTCTGTATGCATGGGTGCATTAATCAAATTCAGATTTATTCAGACCAGTATGTAAATAAAATACATTTGACTGGTATGTTATGAAACAAAGCATGATGGGTTTTTTTTCTTATCCTAGTTGCTGACAGTGACACAGTGATTCAAAGAAAAGCTGAAGTACAACTTGTCTTTAAAGGTCATTTTTCACCACTAGTGGCACTGCCGAGCTGTGTTTTGATGAGCAGGTCCCCATATGCACAGCAAGAGCACAAGGGTGTTCAGCTGGGGATTGCCATCTTTTATGGCACAAAGTACAAATTTGAGGTACTTGTACTTAACTTGAGTTTTTCTTTTCTTACATTTTTATATTTCTACTTCACTGCATTTCAGAAATATTGTACTTTTGTTCTTCACTTCAAAAATCTGACAGCTTTTTTTTGTATACAAAACAAACTAATATCTTCTAACATGTTTTGTTATAAATTAAACTACCCAACAGTATATACAAGTACAGCTGAAACACACATCAATTAAGTAATCATTTAACAGAAAATGGCAAATATTCCCATCATCGTTTAAAGAGCCAACTAGGATTATAAGTTAGCTCCAGAAATGGAGGCGGCAGCATCGTCAGCTGAATAAACGCCAAGTGCTGCTCATTATATTGTCTGTTGTGATTACGTACCTTTGGCTGTAGCTGTTGCTACAGTTAGTTCAGATAGCCATGGAGTGGAGAGCTGAGTGGACTGCGCCTGGACTGCGACCTCAGGTCCTGGAGATCTGGTACATCTGTGCAGTGCAGACTAGGTAGAGGTGCAGAGCACAATATGTGCCTTGTGTTGCATGGAACAACACAACAGTGCATGGAAAAATTACCTGGAAGAAAACAACAACACTTATATTTAATTATTTAGAACATGGGGTAGTGAAGCACTTCAGCCTGTTATGGCTGTTACACATACCTGATAAAAAAACCAAACAAGCTTATTTTCAACTTTTTTCCCCCCATCTGTTTCACACTTGAATTTGAGGTTGACAAGTTGTACAAAAAAAATCTTTAATCAAGGGTATACGGAAAACCTTGTTAAAGGTCATCCAAAATAATAGATTTAAGGATCAAGTTGTCTGAGCTAACTGGAAGATTTATAAAAATGCCATGAAGAGTTCAATATTTTTCACCACATATGAAAAAAATCTAAATAAAAGGAAGAAAGAAAATCTTTTGCAGATGACAGACACAACATGCTGATGAAGTCCAAACCACTTCTAGCCTGCAGACTAGTAAAAGGGAGAAGGACACATTTTATATTCCCCACAGACATACAAAGATACATTTTTTTTTTATTTATGAATAGCATGGCCATGGAGGGAACTTGTCTCTGAAGGCTGGCAGGTATGTGATATAACTGAATAACATTTTCAGTCATTTATTTTACCATGATTATAAATTAGCCACAACACATGTCTTTGGCTTTATTTAAGACACTCAGTCATTGTTTATGACCCACTAGAAGTGTGTAGAGGTGTAATTATCTGCAAACTCCCTGCCCTCTGCACTGTAAACACCAATAAGTTAATTTAACTAAACAAAAAACAGTTGAAACAGATTACATCGAAATTTTTAAATAATAATAACTCTCTGGTATTTAAGTTAAAATACTGCCTATATTAAGTAATATGTACTAAGTTATTCTATGTGATGCCATCTCCTTCTGTTAAGTTAAAGAAAGACTCTTAATTTAGTAATTTTACCTTGACAATTTGGGTTCTCAAAACAAACTGAAATTAAGTATAGACAACATAAACATTTTTGTGATCTCATTATAAAGGATTTGATTTCTAGTTAACAAAGTTTTCACTGTATATTAACTCAAAAAATTTAATTTCAACACAGGTGTACTAACTCCCCTTTAACAAAAAACTTTAAAGTACTTTCAACTTAAAATGCATATAACATTACTAAAATTTTTTGTGAAACTGATTGCATAAGATTTTTTAAGTAACTTAAACTCAAAACTCCTATGCAACCACAATTTTCTTTAAAAAAACAAGTTAACACGGAAAATGTAAATTCAATGTACTCTTTTATTAAAATACAAAGAGTACAAAACTTGGCCAAGCATCAGAAATGTTTGGCAAATGGAAACACAAAGATTTCCTTAACAAATAACCTTATAGCGGAGCTGCCATTAAACAGACAGCATGGACCAGTACACAAAACCTTTCAGTGGAAAATATATTATACCCTGACCACAACATAACAAAAACAGAAATAATAACACTCAGTGTTGCTGTTAAATGTGTACTTGCAGTTTTGGTAATGCAACTGTAATGGTAGCAGGGCATGTAAATTACCACAAAATTACTTGATTTTGTCACTGCAGTGTAAACAAAGTGCCGTCGTACTATCGTACACTTTAACACAGCACAAACACTTTAGCATTCAACAATAAAACATTAACATTATAACCTTCACATGAAATCTGTAAAAGCTTTTTAAAAAACTTCTTTCAGCAGCCTATAAAAGTGACTGAAATGCAGGTGCCATGGAAGAACTTTGCAAACATTGCACTAACTATGCACATTACTCCACTGCTAGAAGGTCAATTTTAAGACTGAGTACTCTGGGCCTCATCTTCCCATCCTCCAGACCCAAGAAGACTTTTTGGAAAAAGTCAAATGTGTTGGCCAACTCTTTTGGGTAAATTAGATGCAGGGTGTAAGTAAAAGCAAAGAGTATGACAAACGCATCAGACAGAGTAGGAAAATCAAAGACAACATTACCCTTGAGGCACAACTGCAATTTTCTGTGGGCAGAAGAACGTGGTATGTGTTGAGCTGGCAGAGAACGCAAGGAGCCCAAGAGGTATGTCTGGTTCATCGGATTGTGCCATCTGTAGACAAAAACAAAGAGCTGTTATTTGTTGCTGTAAATTTCCAAAAATGACTATGGTGCACATCAGAGAAGAAAATCACCAAGAGCTGTCATACACAACTGATCACAATCTTGACACAATTTCCATTAGGTGTCAATTCATAGGATGTACATTGTGTTCACATGTGACACAGGAATGCTAAAGAATCAACTGAAATTAGGTCTTAGTATTACAGAAATTTAATGTCACAGAAAACTGTGGTCTGAGATTTCTATGACATAATTTTCTTTCCATCAGAGTAATGTGAAAATATTGTGGCTTCAACTTAACAGAAAAATAAAATGAATCAACGTCACTTACATTCCATATCTTTAGAAAGCTGGAGTCATCCTCGTGTAGGTAAGCAGGGAGGACACGGAGGACAGCAGTGCGTTTGTTATGGATGTCAACCTGTTCCTTCAGTGTGAGAACATATTTTTGATTCATTCATAATGAATGGATTAGCCGTAACACTACACATCATACTATTATATCAGGCACAGAGAAGTGGGACCAACTGACCTGGAGGTCACACATCCTGAAGAGCTGAGCAAAAACTTTCACCACTTTTCCAGCGCGAGCAGCTTTCTTCCTGAACAAGCTCAAAAGGCGGGGAGTATGTTGGTCCAAAACAGCATAGAAGTGGTGCTTCAAGTTGATGTTCGTTATTCTGTGAAATGAGAATTCAACTTAGAGTATGTTATTAAATATAATACAGACACACAATGGGATTACATGGAAAACATTTGAGCAATTAGGTGTGCTGAAGAAAATGTGCTCACCTGTGAATCTATGTTAAGGGCAGGCCAGTGTTCGAGGATCTCACCAACAGGTACGGCATCACTGATGATCTCTTTACGCCGCAGGGTAAAGGTGGTCTGAAATGTGCAGACACAGTCATTGTAAAAAGATGGCAATGGGCTAATTGAGAAAACATTGCTATGACACAAGCGATAGTGTTCAAGCAACTGCGCTCTTACACCACAGGCACTAGCACAAAGTTTGCACAGCCTTTGATATTTTATACTTGTGCTGGGCGTTTAATATTCATTCACAGCACCACACTCTGGTGCAACAAATGTCCGTTGAATTACTTAATTACTGAACATCAACATACCAGAACTGAGAACTTACTACATCAGCCATAAACTTCAGTTTAATCCTGGAAAGAAAAAAGATTGGAATATTTGCTAATATTTTTGTTTAGACTTTGTAAATCTTCTTAAATGACTTAAACTTATTAATTATTTAAATGTAAGTCTGTGGCAAAGTAACAAAAAAATCCAAAAGGCTACAGACTCAGAACAAAACAATGTGACAAAATCAAATCTACCTGTTTTCAGTCTTCCTAATTTTCCAGTAACGTACACATTAACAACACAAGTGACACTACTTTAACACTGCTGTTTCCTCTACGAGATAAACCTACATTTTGAAGATACTTCCCCTTACAAAATGCTAAACAATGTTACCAAGAACACATTTTAAACGCAAGCTAAACAGAAGAAAGAGGACAGCACTTCACACTACACGCTGCGGTTACCTGCCGTTTTGGTGAATGTTGAGTTTTGTTTTAGCTCAATTGTTATGCAGCGGTAATCAAAAAAAACACTCTTTAAGTGAAGGGTTAAAACGAGGTTTGGGATGTGCTGTTGGCCGCCATTGTCGGCTAGCATGGCGCCGAGCACTGCACGCAATACACAATATACTACACAAAGGAGACAAAATACACACAGAAATTGCGTTTACAAGTACGTAATCTCAGCAAAATACCTACTTTTTGTGAAGTTTGGTGAAAACGAGCTAAAATATGCATTGCCCTCGGCATTTCAACTAATGCTCGCATTTGTCGGGCATGTAAAAAAAATACGGTGGCCGACAAGTACAAACGCGCTGCATACACACAGGTGCTGCAAATACAGTAACGCGCTACATATAAGTAAAACAAATGCAAAAAGAAAACGCCACATATCCAGTCATACAACGGAAGTTCAAGCCTCTGGGGGAAGTGCTGAGCGTCCAGAAAGAAAAGTAAAAAAGAATACGCACTTCTTCATGTAGCCCCTCTCCACTTTAATTTTCCTCCCACTAATAAAGTTATTCTTCTCATGTACTCATCTGCACTTATGCTCCACAGGCTTACGTCCGTCGCCTGTCTCCCGGGTGGAAGCTCAGTACTGCCCCTAGAGGCCTGGAGCACTTCCGTAGTCTAACTGGATATGCGGCGTTTTCTTTTAGCATTTGTTTTCTTATTTGCGGCACGTTTCTGTATTTGCAACCTTTTTCATTTTGCACCTGTGTATTTCTTACATGCAACGCGTTTGTACTTGTTGGCCACCGTAAAAAAGGCCTCAAATCGTGCACTTTTCAAACGCATTAAATACATAACTTGTTAAAACATTTGAGACGGGAAATATAATTAAAGTAGCACAACAGTGAAATACGGTGCTAAATAAAAAGATAACTCACCAGAGAAGCACGGTTAAAGCCACAATCACCTTAACAGCCGCCAGTAATGGTGGCCATGGAGGGAACTGGTAATCACCGTGGAGAAAGTGTGCACACGCACTACAGAAAACTGCTGCTGTCTTTTCAGTTGTCTTCACAGGCAACAGACGCTTCAAAATAAAAATATATCCCTTACTTCCAACAAGGTTCCTCACAGGCTGCTGAGGTCTGACCACACTTTTCGGACCAAAGATTCGGACAGAAGCCACAACAGACATGGCGGTGAGGAGGGAGCAGTTGTGAAGGGGCGTGTCTTTGTGACATCACAGACGTAAATATCACAATATATGAGTTCAAGGACACAAATAAATTAAAGTGGCTGAGCACTTTAAACTTAAAACTAAAAATCCATACTGGTGACAAATTTTCATTTTTTTTTATTTAATTTTTTTTTAATTTTTGAGTTATTGGACGCCATTTTGTTTTTTTGTTGTTTTTTTTGTTTTGTTTTTTTTATATCAAGCTTTAACTGTTCGGTCTTACAGTGTGCATCTTCTGATTTTCCTAGTGTTTTGCTGTTTTGCTTTGTGATATTTCCAGAAGTCAGAACTTTGGGCAGTGAATGTGTAGCCCCTGGCAAATAACAACAAAAACACAACAGCCAGGCTACATCACTGTCTCCATTTCTCTCCTCTGTTTTGGGACTGTTGTGGACGTATAAAGAGCTGCAGGTTTGACCGATGGCAGGGCTGAGCCACGCATACACACACAGAGCAGAGAGGATCAAATGTGTGTGTGTTGTGCAGAGGTGCTGGCGTGTTTATTTATGTTTATAAAGTTTTATTTCTGTGATTCAGTGCCTCGCTCTTGCTATCACCGCTCCAGCTCATCATTCACTCTCTAGTTGGACCAATGCTGCTGTCTCTCTGTGTATGTCTCAAAAGTCGATTCAGGGAGGACAGGCCCAGCTTTGAATGATGTACTTTAAGTTTTATGTTTTACATTAATTTTTCTGTGATAGGTCGCTACGGTACGGTTTAAGCACAATAAAGCACTCAGAGGAGGTCTTTTTTGTTAAATTTTTAGAACACTCTTTATGCGTTATCACATAAGTGAAACACTGAAATCAAATAATGTGCATGCAGCAGTGAACCAAACCCGCATAAAGTTTTCACAAGTTCAATTTTGGTGAAATTTCAGTTTATGCCGCTGGCCAACAGGAAATAGTTTGATGACCTCTAAAGGTTAATATCTTGCTCCCTCTGTGTCTCACTCACTTTCTCTCTATAACTCACACAAACACAGCAAACACAAAAAAATGAATCAAATTTTAGATTGCTCAAATGAGATCTGCACTTTCTATATTAGACATTATAACAGATGATTCTCCAAAGTCCTGTTACTGACCTGTGATGAAATACCATTAAAAAAAGAATCCTCATATTCCCTTGGGGCAGCTTATTTGGGACAGAAAGGGCAAGCAAACAGTCCCTTTATTAAGATAAACCACCACAGCAGAAAGGAATCCAGAGGGCAGAAGCAATCGCCAACACAAGAATGTGTATTTGCCTCTGTGTGTGTCCTCTCTGTCATTTCCCAGTTGTTTCTAGAAGGGTAGGAAAGTCAAACTTTTTTTCCCTCTTTTCACACGTGCAGAAAGAGCTCAAAGAACGTGATAAGCGAAGAAAATATCAAACACCTTTTCAGTTCAAATAGCATAAAGCACGAAGCAAGAAATCCATCGGTGCTAATGCGACATTAATGAATGCCATCTGAGGAGATAAATGATGAGGTGAAATGCGAGCGAACATTCACGGCGCTAAACAGTAGCGATGTCCTTCGTTGAGCAGAAGAACGGTGGGGGGGGGACGGGACAAGGACGGTTACCTTTAAACCTCAATTTCTCAGATAACCAGCGATTTGTGCTTTATTAAATTGCAGCTGGACCTGCTGTATCTCAATCTGAATACATTTCATTATCAGAAGTGTTTGGTATTACATGGCGTAGAGATGCGAAGGACATTCAACCACAACGAACCTGTTCTGTTTTTTACTGCAGCTATTCATGAGCGGTCTGAGTTACTTACACCCAGCTCTGTCTCTAAATGTTAATGTAAATGATTTAATTAGTGAATGATCAACAGTCAATGATCTGCCCGTTAACTCGCAAATTAATCCATCACTATTGTCTGAAGAAAAACCTTTTCGCCCATATCAGTGCTGAAGCCAGACAAAAGATCTGCACGCTGCACTAATAGCTCTCAGCAGATTTCACAGAGCAACAGTTCAGCCTGAGATCTTTGTCAGCCACTGGAGCTATCAGTAATCTGTTGTGCTGAAGAAGATGTCTTAGAGATTAGGCCGGCAAAGCTGACCCAACAGAGAAGCTGTCAGAGCAAATGACCACCGGGTGTTTCCAAAGAGGGGAAGAATGCAGAAATAAATTGGGGATAAAGTTTGGAGGTGAAAGACACAACTTTAAGGGACTTGTTAGACATGTCCTCTGGATTAGAGTCAGTGCTGGAAGATTCAGGCTTCTTGTTGACAGAGATCACTGTGGAAGTCTGAAAGCTCCTCAGTGGCAATGTGCTGGGGTCAGATGTGGGATCTTGAAGATTGTGAATAGCACAAGTTGTTGTCTCTGCTTCATTAAGACAGGGCTTACCTTAAATAGGGGTGTTCATGTACAAATTCAGGGTTTTTAAAGGGCAATATGTTTCGAACCATGGCAACAAGCTGAAGATAGAAACCGATCAGGAGGAAAACCTCAAGCAATCCAACAGTCTCTTGTGATGAAAAGTTGCCTGTGAACTTGGAAACAATGCCCTCCAGTTACTTCCCTTTGGATGTATTCCAAAACTTTTTTGATAAAAAAAAACAGAGGGTTTACATCATCCAGAGAGAGAGCGAAAGGACTTTGATGAGCAATACCAATGTTGGCTGTTCTGCTCACTCTGTTTTTGACAAACTAAAGAAAATGAAATGAACAAACAGGACGAGGGGAGTCGCGATGATAAGCATAACATCAAAAAACTGAAATATCGATATCGTGTCAAAAATAAATAATAAACATATAATAATAGAGCTGTTAGGCCTTGTGGATATCTTGTTTATCAGTTCATTTGGTTGCCTTTTCACTGATTGTTTTGGACATACGGTTACAGACTCTCTCTTGACCTCCCTACACTCACATGCCAACACAATTTTCATCTGTGTTTGGTGGATGGAAATGTATGTATTTAGCATTCATAAGGCAACCTTACTGTAGAAATGAGGCTATTTCTTAGATATTTGGGAGTACTTCCTTGATTTCATGTTAGGAAGCTGGATGCAAATAAAACATTAATGGACCATGCCAGCATGTTTATGGCTTTTAGTCAATATATCATAAATGTGCTGCATTTTCTAAAGCATACCACAGAGATTTACATGTTGTCTTTGTGTTTTCTACTTTCCAGCTTTTGTGTTCTTTTCAATACAATATGAAAGTCTACTTGCATGACCTCACTACTGCCAGAGATAATTATTTCATTTATTCCATCAGAATCTTATTAACACTGACACGTGCTGTCGAAAAATATTACGAGACTGATCAGCTGCAGACAAACTCAGTTACGCTGAGTCGACCAGTGCAGGATAGTTTAAGACTCGTGTTTCCGATGGCTGATCTATTCATATATTTTTGCGTTCATGAGCTGGTTTAAAATGTGCTTCACACACACACAGTATAAGGACAATATGAAGTCATCACTTGGAAAGTTAAAAGGCTAATTAGGCTAAAAAGGATTCCCTCATGAGGATACCGACCTTATGGGGGGAAAGAGATGACTAATCAGCAGCTGTCCATAGTCAGGGTCATGAAAGAAGTCAAACCTTCCTTCATTTAATATTCAAATAGCCACAATATATTCCACCAACAAAAGGTCCATGTATGTGCATGGGACTTTCTGACTCTTGTTTTGTGTTTTAATCACTGTAATTAAATTTTCAAGTTCTCCTTGAAGGTCCTTCATCAGCCTGGGGAGAGAACCTCCTCAGAGAAATGCAGGCCAAGAGAGGGACCTGACAAGATGCAAGACAAGATGAAGAAAAGACATAGCCAACATAATTATCACACTCTGTTTTCCAACATAAGTTTTCAGTAGAGCTGCAGTTTTTAAAAATATGCAAAGGCGCAGTTGCAATAAGAATATATGGTCACATATTTACACCAACTGGCCATGATTTTATTTCATTACTGGTGTGTTTAAATACCCCAAATGTTAGTTTGACACTTACAAAGTCAGTGGACTGTTTGCTGAGTAGCCATATGGTGGCCATTCCCCGAATTGTGGCCTTACTTGTTTTCCCCCTTTGTGGCTGGTGGAGGACTTTGTAGAGATGGGAATGTTGAGATGGGAGTGTTGGGCATCCATTCACTGTAGTCATACTGCAGTTGACGAACACTGACAAAGAATAAAATGATAAAGATGCATAATGTATAAACTACAAACTTGAAGTACTCTACAGAAAATGCTGTGGGTCACAACACAAATTCAAATTTGGTATAGCGGAACTCTGTTTCCATTAGGGTTTTAAATTATGTCCAACATATTAATTTTGGATCATTATTTTGACATCCTTCTTTAACACTCGATATCACATAACAAATGTAAATGGGAATACAGCTTGACTTGGCTTCTCTTCGTGGAGATGCTCGGTGCTGTGGCAAAATGAGATATAGCATGCATCAAGGCTTGGAATGAACCACCAAGACCTCAGCATAAAATTGTTCAGTTTTAAGGGTGGTTTGGGGTTGCAGTGTTATTATTCACATTTTACGAAGGGAGCTTGTTTATTGTGTTGCTCACCACTCAGACTTCCCAAATGCTATTTGATGAAGGTAGTGAAGCGAGTCCCTGCAGAGCTGCCTACATGCTACATTTCAAAACAGCCTGCAGAACTTGACTCAGCTCACTTGTGTGTTTCCACGATATGTAAAACCCATCATTTCTTCGGCCCCTGGGCACTGAGACGACGTTCTTGCACTAGTTGTGCCTCACACAGGGGGCAAGCATCATTGTTTGGGTTAGGTTTTCTTTCTGTCTCGCTTGTTTTTTTTTTCCCTGCTATCTGAAGCACAATCACTTGGACAGCAAATATGGCAATAAATGCTGCAAAAATACAGGTTTAAGTGAACGTATTTTGTATTATTACTTTTTCAGTGTCTATAGTATACCTGTGGATTATCTCCTGAAGCTTGAGCCCATCATCTCTGTAGTAGAAGTTCGACACATCCTCAAGTCCGCGCTCAGCAATGTCATCTGGTGTACAGAAGGAGCTGTAGGTCAGTGAGGATGGTGATCTCTTCAGGAGTGTGATCATACCCTCCCCACCAGAAGCTGGGGGAACAGTCAAATGGTCTGCAGAGTGTAGTCAGTGTGAGGTGTGAGGAGCTAAAGGAAAGAGTAACACTATTACTTGTTAAGAACACAAGTAATCTTGATGCTTCTATACCTTTTAGTAGCGCAATATACCTGTAAATAAATACACACTAGAAGTTCAGCAACTTTGGAAAATACAAAATAAGCAAGCTGAAAAAACTGTAACTGCAGTTACAACAAAGTCCAAAAGTTAGCTAAGTAAGCAGGAGTCTGCTTCAGCTGCAGAAGGAAAATGATGATTAATTAAACAAACATTATAGTTCATTATGTAAGATTCTAAATTGAAAAAGGTTGCAACAAAGACCGATGTCCTACCGAAACCTCTTCAAGGAGTACTTGTTTTTTTGTTTTTTTTCTGTTTTCCAACCAAAAGCAAAAAGTGAGAACGAGAAAGACGTATTATGTGAACAGTTGAACTGCTGCTGGAAACTCTCTTTCAAACTTATTTTCTTCCAGAATACATTTCAAAGTTGTCTGTGAAATTTGACATCAGGGATTTCAAAAATTCAAAAGAAAGTTTTTCACACAGTCTTCCTGACCTCAGTGCTTAGTTGGCTGATTCAGTATTTCAAGCTTAAATCATTTTCCATGGGCCCAAATAAGTCTTTTGTAGTCAATATCTTCCATGACAAGCATTCATGACCACAATTTTTGGGAACAGGGGTATTTATTTATATATCAGTTTCATGAAATCCTGTGCACAATTTAGCTTTGGCTTTATGTAACTCAAACCAAAAAAACCCAGCTTCTTCTACAGTTATAATGTATGTAAGCTGCGAGTCAGACTAAAGATAGCGTGTCACTTACGCAGCTGTGCCTCACTGACTAATGGATGTGCAAATGAAACAAAACATGACTACTGAGGTATAACCAAATTCTGTAAAAGGTCCCTATCTGAGTGGTACTCAAGGACTCCACATGATGGTGCTGTAAAGAAAAGTTCAATAATAAAAAATTTCAAAGGCCATAAATCTAATATCTTTGTCTGGTAGACATCAGGTGAAAGTTTATTGTCCACCTGATGTCTACCAGACATCAGGTGGACAATACCAGACATCAGGTGGACAATAAACTTTCACCTGATGTCTGGAAAGTTTATTGTCCAATAAACTGACTCAGTTTAACCTGCAGTATCTAGCCAGAAATCTCAAGACTCTGTTGCACTTAGAGTTCATATTGGATTGATCCCATCATATTAATAATCAACATAAATATCGCGTAAATTTGAAGATTTGATTACATACTCCTGAATTGCAGTACATTGGCAATTATGGTTAGAAAAGTAAGCTAAATATTTCTCAGTGTTACAGCATCTTGCTCTCAGAGTTGTACCTCATTTGCGTGTTATTTTGTTGCAGAAGACATTACGAATAGCATCAATGTCAGATACATTTCGCTTGCAGTCAGAGAGTCCCTTCACTTTCAGCTCCGTCAGCCTGGGTAATCAAAACATGAAGTTTTAGTATTTCAATGCACCTTCAAACAACCTTATTTCTGACAGTTCTCAATGCTGACGTATAATTGGGTTGTTTATGTGAATATTCATAGCGTTTGGAAATCAAAAAACTCATGTCTGAACAAATTTGATGGCCTCACCCAGTGGATGCCGTAGTATAGACAGACTCTGTACCCTTGCAGAAAGAGAGGTGGACTTCACAGGGCAGAGAAAGAGGGTTGTGTCTCTTTTCAAGCAGTGAGGTATTCCCTCTTTATAAACATGCCAGCTGGGAAATATAAAACAGAATGATGAAGAACAACAATTTTAAAGGACATGAGTACACTCTAATACTCTGTATATTCTAAGTCACAGAAGTAAAGACAGGTTTATGTCACTAACTTAAACAACATCACTGGTTTGGGTTCTTTGTAGAGTGTATATTATACATAAACACATAGCACTGCTCCCACCTATACATCTGCTCTCTCTGCTTCAGCTCCTTCTGCCTACTGTACTTGCCAAGATGATTATTGGCATCAAAGGTTCTTAGAGCTGTGAAAATGATCATGAAATTCGTCTTTTCCTGGTGTGATGTGTTGTGTTTGGTGATAACAAGATTAGTCAAAGGCAATTCCACAAACCTGTTCTTTTTATGAACAGGTGAACCGCGCTGTCAGTGATCCAGCGGTCAATGGGAAAGTTGACGACTCCCTCTGGGGACTTTGCTCCCACTTTGCTGGGAAACCGTTCTGGGAAAAGTGGGAGAGGCTTTTTGTCAACCTCAATCAACACCAGCTTACTCACAGAAGTGGGTCAGGACACTGAAAACTTAGATTCCTGCAAACAGGCTCTGTGATGAGTGAAGATGTCCAGCCAGAGGAAGCACAAACATAGACGCAGTAGCAAATACAGTTTTGCTAGAATCGAGTCAATTTCATTGCATTTTTGTGCAGAACTAATTTGATTAGAGCAATTATATGTTAATTTATCAGCATGATGTTTCTTTAGAGCCATCAAACAGAACATCATTTAAATTCATTTTGAGCTTAATCTCAGCATTAAGAGAAAAAAAAAATCCAAAATGTTTTTCAATGCGATAAATAAATAAATAAGAAAGGCTACATATCTGAGACGCGTTCATGTCAGATATAAATGCAACAGGATGTCCGTTTGTTTAGATACGAGCATGACCAATGTGACATGTGACAGATGGAGAGAAACAGCTGAAAATGGTTGATCCTACTTAGGATTTGTAAAAGTGAGTCATGAGACACCTGCCAACATGAAACTTGGTAAGTTTTCGTGTGCAAAAAAAACTTGTTGCTGATCTCTCTCACAAACCATTTCTGCACTACATACAGAAGTGAAATTGTTGCCGTCTTGTTGACGGTGAACCAAGCTACTTGTAGCTGACAACAGATTCCACCTCTTGACCCTCAGTGACGGGACTTTGTCTGAGTGGGAGGAGAATGTCTGTGTACATATCTTCTGTCTCTGACTGAGTCATCTGCAAGCTTAGGGATGTAAATGAAAGGTCAAGCGGGATTACAGTAGCATCCTGTATAACTCTAAGAAGCTGTTGGATTTTGTCCAGATGTTCCAGGACTTCATGACCAGGGAGGTTAGTGCTGCTGGCTTCTAATCAAAAAGGACATTTGGATGGTTGCTCTTGGCAATAGGAATAAAAACAAACTGTTTAAGTAAGTTTAGAACCACTGGAACTAAAGGGCACTTCATTACACTTCCTCAAGTCACAGAGCGCACTGGAGTTTGTTAATGCTTATTCAAATGTTCGGTCTTCCTTTGGTAACATTAATCTACACACAGTCTAACACTAACCTCAAATACAGTTTTGTGTCCCTTTCACAAAATAAGGAAGGAAAGGAAAGTGACATATCTTGTCATTGGAGGGAACTCACTCCAACGAAATTTGTTCTCTGCATTTAACCCACCCAAGTGACGTGCACACACACACAGCAAACCCGGGGCAGTGGGCGACCGCGTGCAGCGCCCGGGGAGCAGTGGGGGTTAGGTACCTTGCTCAAGGGTACCTCAGCCATGGACACCGGGACGGGGAATCGAACCAGCGATCCACCGGTTACGGGTCCGACACCCTAACCGCTGATCCACGACTCATGACAATGAAAGATGATGAGGATTTCACAAGAACTCATAATTATGTAGCCATAATTGACACTTTATTTTGGTGAGGAAATGTGGTCACAGTTTACTTAGCAGATTGTAGTAACAGTGCATGGTAATGATTGAGAAAGTATTAAAAGCACAAATTCATTCTAAAGCTACACACTACAACAAAAATAACACATTTCTATAATATGAAGAACAGGCAGAATATAGTTACAAATCATTAGGAAGTTTCATTTAAACTCAACTCATTTTAAGTCATTATGAAGAATGTGAGACTGTGTTTCCTCATTTCTAACATGTTAAGAAGAAACTGAAATCAACAACAACAAAAAAAAAACAATCTAAATATTAGTTAAATGTTTCCAAAAAAAAAAAACCCCAAAAAAACATAAGAAGCTGCACAGTACGATACTTTAAAAACATGCAGCTCCTCCCTTTGTCTCTTTTGTGAATATTTACTTTCATTTTCAAATTGCCACACTGTTTTCCACCTCTGTCGGGTCCATGTATGTGTACGGGACTTTCAGACTCTTGTTTCTGACTTTGATGGCTGCACTTAAAATGTGAAGCTGTCCTTGAAAATCTTCAATCACCTTGGTGGGAATCTCCTCACTGAAATGGTCTTCTGGATAATGTCCAAGAGGCACCTGGTGAGATGAAACATTTTTACTTTTTCTTACCGACTCACATACTAACATTTAAATATTTATCAAATATAGACTGTTGGCCACATAATGTACATTTGCAGGATGCAAACTGAATTTTTATTCATTTATTTATTTATTTTATTGGCTGAAAAAGGTTTTGGCACTTACAAAGTCAGTGGACTGCTTGCTGAGAAGCCACATGGTGGCCATTCCCTGAGCTGTGGTGTTGACATCAGGGAATGTCTTCAGCATCGTGGCCTCACTTGTTGTCCCTTTTGTGGTTGGTGGAGGAAGTTGCAGGGAGATGGGAGTGTTGGGCATCCAGCCACCATAGTCATACTACAAAGAATGATTGAAAGATGACTGATTAATATTTTTTAAGCTACACCATATCAGTTTGTTGGTCAGTCAGTCCACACTGAAATATTTCAACAATTAACTAATGTACTGGCATGAAAATTGTATTGGAAAGAAGATGTGCAGACAATTATGGCCCCCAGAGGATTTGCTAATTAGCAAATATTAGCAAATATGAATTAGAATTTTTTACCTAATGTCCCTCTGGGAATTAATAAATTCATCTGTTAGCACGCTAACACACGAAACAGCAAAGATGATCTTAGTAAATGTAATATCAGCGTAAAATCAGCATATTAGCATCACCATTGTATGTTAGCATTTGATGCTTTTAGTTCAAATTATCACTAGGTACAGCCTCAGGGACCGGTTAGCCTGACTGTAGACGCTTATGTTAAAGTAAAAGGTCAAAATCCCATCATTCCATTCCACAAAAATATCAACATTATAAAAGTAAAGTAAAAGGATTTACCTGCCCAGAGTTGACAGCTGCATGCTGTGCTGAACAAGTGAAGATCACCATGGTGACAAACTTGACCAACTCATCCACGGTGGTCAAGCTTTGCGGAAATCCTGAGAATGTGACGGAATAAGTTGCTTAACTTAAAGAAGTTGAGATGACTAAGCTTGATTGAAGCTTGATTTATGATTAGATATCTTGAATGTAATACGGCATAAATATGCACATTTATCATCATTAAGATTGAGCTGTTTTTTAAAGCCCACCTGTGCCCGTTTGGGAAAGGACTCCGTGTTCAAAAATGTCAATAATCCACTTCTGCAGTTCAGAGTCTTTTAGGACCTCAGCATCATTCTTGTAGTAGTAGCTGAGCACTCCCTGCACAAAACTTTGAGAAACGGGGATGAGTCAAACACCTCTCTAAAACAGTTTTGACAAAAAAGTGAACATTATAACCTATAACCCGATGGGTGGTATACCTAATAAACTGGCAAAGTGCATCAGGGTCAGAATAAGCTGTCATTAAGGGTCTCATAACTTCCAGCAGCACTTGTGGTGACAGTGACTGCTACAAAAGAGATGTTTCAACATAAACCGTTCAGAGGAGATTGCATTAGGATGGACCGAACGGAAAAAATCGATTCAAGGAAACTGTTGGTTTATTTATGTTGTAAATTTCGAAGAAATACTGATGAAAGAAATCCTTTTTGAGAAAACCAATGAAGTTACATAAGGGGGCAGGATTTGGGCTCTCTTATTGGCTGTAACAGAGCACCTTGATGTGCATTTAAACATCAAACTGTTGCACAGGCATGTATTGCATTCCCAGTATTCACTGCCAATTTCGGTGTGGTAAATTTCTTAACTTAAGATACATAAGAGGAACATGAGAACTTAAGAACACAGAACATAATCATACTCAGTAGTCAGACCAGATAAAGCTCTTGGCCTGTTTCTTGGTCAAGGCCACTGACAGAAGAATTAATCTAACATACGGTTTTTGGTGGCTGAATCAAACCCCAGACCTTGTTGCTGTGAGGGGTTAGTACACAGACTTACTGTCAGTCAGCTGTTAATAATGTGAAAGCAACCAGATACCTCAGTCACCAGTGATAAGCAGCAGCAAAATCACAGAAAAAGTCAGACTGTAAAATGGATTGGTAACGGAAAGTGGATCAGTACAAGTAAGACGTCCCAGCCTAGCATCACGTAATAGAGCTTGGAGAGCATTCTGAAAATGAACTCGGTGGAAAAAAATCTACCGTCTAATCCTACATTTGCATTTTCAGGTTGATTGGTGCTCCCTGGTGGAGCAATCTCATTTTGCCTTTGTGCTGGCCAGCTGATCTGTCCTGTTGTCATTATCATCACTTGAGTTGAGCATGTGATTCAATTCCGTACTTGGTTTCGAGCAAACGACTACACTGCTTATGTTTATTGACCTTTTTTGCTTGCGAGTGGAAAGGAAAAGCGAATGCTGTACTGAAATCTTTGATGTCACCACTTCAGTGTACCTCATGGCCTCTGAATGCAGATACAGAGCAACTGCATGTCACTAAAACATCCATGATTCTGAGATTATGAAAAGTAATTCAAGAAAGGTCTCTGGAATACCCATGGATTATTTCCCAAAGCCTGAGCCCATCATCTCTGTAGTAGAAGTTCGGCAAATCCTCAAGTCCGCGCTCAGCAATGTCATCTGGTACACAGAGGGAGCTGTAGGTCAACGAGGACAGGGATCTCTTCAGGAGTGTCATCATACCCTCCCCACCAGAAGCTGCAAACTAGGGAACAGTCAAATATGTGAGTCAAATACCGTGCATGACATTGAAAAAAAAAGAAAAAAAAAGGTAACGCGTAATTTAGGTAATGTTATAATGGGTACTTTGGTCTTTTCGTACCTGTGTGAAAACTCCCGTTTCAGATATTAGAAGAAGACGAGCTAAGTGGTTGATCTGCAGAGTGTAGCGAGTGTGAGGTATGAGGAGCTGGGGGAAAGAAGGAAATCTCTTAATAAGACTTGTTAACAAAGTAAAAACAAAATCAATGTGTCTATACCTTAGCAGTGTGAAATATTTGCAAATGAATGCACACTAAACCCTCATGGTTCATCAATGGATTCTCGCTTGCTGTTACCTTGTAGAGTGGATGCACCATGGGCACATTGCGCAGCAGTGCCACTGCAAAAACCTCAGCCAGCAGATGAGTGCGCAGCAGGTGAACGTTGAGCTGATGCTCGCTGAAATCTGCACTTCTCACGAAAATCTTGGCCAGCAACCAGTCGTACTCAGAATCAGTTGGAAAGAAGATGGGATTGTCTTCTGCTGGAGTCTGCTTCAGCTGCAAGAGAAGGAAGGGGGATGTGGTTCATTCAGTCTATTTAATCAATTATAACCAGTACTGCACTAATGTATGAATGTATTTTCAATTAAAGCATTGAACACATCTAAGTGCGTTTGAATTTACATGGCTTTAACAGAGGGACGCAGGCTTCAATTGCAAAGGAAATTCTTGGAAAGTTGCTTTTCTTCCCATCCATCCATCTATCTATACAGCATTGTATGTTTGTCCATCCTGGAAGGAGGCTCACTTGCTATCAGAATCAAGGGGGTTGAGGACAATGAGAGTGTCTTAGAATGTACAGTTTGTAGAATCCATTTTGGCAAGCTTGTGATTTCGGGTTTTATAAACGAAATTGACTTGCCTTGTGTTTGTGTCAGACTAAACTCTCAGCCAGTCAAACTTGGATGTGACTATAGGAGGAACTGTTTATACATGGTTTGAGCTGAGGAATGAAGAAGTGAACTGCCTTCCTGAGCAGAGAACATTCATGGCTGCCATCTGGATACTAGCCACACTAGCTAGCTAGAACCCTGAGTCTTGTTCAAAGAACACCTTCAGTAAGGTGGATGCTTCCTGTTCAAATCTACATCTTACATTGTGAAGGATATCAGTACTCTAACTCACAGCTTTATTGGCTACATTTGAATGCTGATCTCACCTGAATAGCAATTGGCATCAGCGTATCATCAGGTGTTTTGTGCAGAAGAACGAGTGGAGCCATCAAATACTGCTTCTTCCCATTGATGGTGTTTGTCTTCAGTCCGTCCAAACGCTTGTAGTCACACAGGAATATGTTGCCTTTCTGTTTGGAATATTAATTAATAATGGAGTGAGAAATGGTTTGACTTTGATGGATACTATATTCCAAATGCAATTCCAAATTTTCAAATCACGAGTCTAATGCTAAGATCAATCAAGGTCAAGACAATCACCTTCATTTCGTTTGCCAGGCTATCCTGACCCCGGAGGAAGACCATGTCATCAGTGACAGGGAAATTATGGGGCAGGGCTGAACAACGTCGGATCAACATGGGGTTGACACCATTTAGAAACTGGTAGCCAAAAAAATCATCATCTTTCCAGTGGTCCTGGACATATTCTGGCGGAAAAGAAGAGAAGTGTGCTTTATTTCTAAATTAAGTTTCAGGCTATGGGATGGAAAAATTTGCTCTGTCACTTTTATTAGCATAACTGTTCAGTGCACATGAAACTGACATGAAAGATGAAAGTGACATATTTCGTCATTGGAGGGAACTCACTCCAACGAAATTCGTGCTCTGCATTTAACCCACCCAAGTGACGTGCACACACACACAGCAAACCCAGGGCAGTGGGGGTTAGGTACCTTGCTCAAGGGTACCTCAGCCATGGACGCCGGTACGGGGAATCGAACCAATCGGTCCGACACCCTAACCGCTGATCCACGACTGCCCCATGATGTAATAGTGTTTATAGTTGCTTCAAGGCAGTCAGATGCTTGTATGCAATATGCAACTCAATACAATCAATAAAATTAGTAAATGTTTGCATGCATAGATACATTAACATTTCCTTCTGTCACACGTTTTCCCTGTTTAAGAAGCCAATTAAAAAAGCCAGTAGAGTATTCAGTAAAATCTAATGGCTTCTCTTCGGAATACAAAAAATAAAATAAAATTTCCTTAGCTATCATGACACAATATCTGAATGCACACATCATGAATACATATGTCTAATATAATATCCAGTATATATAATTCTAAATATTTTGCATAAAGTATTCCAAGTATTCCATTAAACTACCATAAGAGTACAGTACCTGATATTTCTGTCCGTTTGCAGCAGAACACCCGATTGATGTCATCGATATCAGTCCAGTTCTTCTTGCAATCAACCAGACCCTTCAGCTGCAGCTCAGTCAGCCTGGAAAATAAAAGCAAAGAGTAACATTATTTTGATGACAAATCAATTAGGCAGGCAGGCACATAGTTGCAAAATAGACAGACACAGTATCTGACAGAATTTGAAGACTTCACCCTGTAGATGCAGTGTAGAGAAACTCTGTAGTTTTGGTGAAGGAGAAGCGAACCTCACAAGGCAGAGAAAGAGGGTTGTCTGTCTTCATGTAGTGGGGTATTCCCTCTACATACACATGCCAGCTGGGAAAAAACACAGAAGATACCAGCATATATTCAGTTTTAATGCATGCATATGAGTGTGCAAGCATAGTATATTTGAAAGCATATTTAAAATTCTGCAACAGCTTTTTAGAATAAAACTATAAACCCTTCCAGATGTAACAGTCTCATATGGTGATGGATGATCATTAAATATCATGAAACGACTGTGGGGGAAGGTTCAAAGCATGTACGTTTTGGGGTGCACAAAGCCAAAGTGTGCATAAGCTCCGAGCTCTCACCGGTAGTCTTTCTCTCGCTGGTTCAGCTCCTGCTCTCGGCTGTACCTGCCAAGATGATGGTTGTCGTCGAAGATTCTCAGGGCTTTAGGAAAGAACCACAACAAGGTTCAAAGATTGTTGATTCATACAGCATGCTGGTATGAATTTACTCCAGCTCGCAGAGTTTGTCTTTCTTTTATGTTTTCTGTGGTCAGTGAACAGCACAAACCTTTCCCCTCTCTGAAGCGATGCACCTCACTGTCGGTTATCCACCGGTAGACGGGGAAGTTGTAGGTGTCTCCCTCAGGAGACTTCACTTTTACATTGGCAGGGAACCAAGAGTCTTTTGGGAACAGCAGCAGAGACTGTTTGTCTAGCTCTACCAGAATCAGCTTTCCGATGGAGGCAGGGCAGGATACAGTAAAATTAGACACCTGGATTAAGAATGAGTGTATAATAATGAGGATTTGAGCTGTAACATCACAATAATCAGCACAGATTTACTGGATGTGACAAAATCAAACTGTGCATAAAGCACCAATTTAAAAAAGTTCATTGTGGGGATTTTTTTTGTTGTTGTTGCTTTGTCAACAGCAGCACATAACCTGTTGCTGCACATATGAACGTAAATTGATAATTTAATAATCACAAAGAGGCAGAGTTGAGAAGCATGTGCTACATTTGAAGAAGGACTTACTGCTCCTCTGACGAAGGATGCAGCCCCTTTGAAGCTTACGAGCCACTTGCGTTCACTTTCTCCATCTGTGCCCACCAGCTTAATGAAGACGTTGTTGAAAGTGGTGGCAGTGGGTACATCAGTGGTGTACACAGTTACTTCATAGTCCACCATTTTCACTCTGTATTGCAGAAGAATCCTGCTGGGGAGAAAATTATAACCTTTTGTGAGGTCTTTGGCAACTTTTACTACAATGACTAACATTAAATTAGTCTTTCCTCACTATTACAGTCCAAATATTTCTAACCAAAATCTTTTCAGAAAGCATCTTTCTTACCTCTTATGAGACCAACAATTTCGTTTGGTGAACTCCTGTTTTGATAAAAGTAGTCACGACTGGTTTCCCTTTTTATACAAACAGTTTGGTAAGATGATCCAGTCAGTAACAATACGTCATGTTGGACATGTACAAACAGTTGGAGCACTTGCAAAATTACAGGAAGGTGATGCAGACAATGATGACGCAAGGCAGCGCTACTTTCACTGAATGAAGATAAACTATGTTAAACTGTAAGACCATGAGAGTTAACTAGAAGTATCAGTTCTGATTTAATAGCACAATAACAACAACAACAACAAAAATGTATTCACCTCCACTGTTTATCCATATTGATTATATTGATTATAAACAACTGTAACATGATAGAAACCGACCTCTACAACATGGCAGATACACACAGTAGAATACATAGCAAAGGCAATTTAGACATGTGAAAAGATAAATGCAAATACTAGTTATAAAATCACTAAATGCAGAAACTCAGTGGACACTTTATTTGATTGCATCTGTGCTATTTACTGCGCTTCTCCTTCTGTTCTGCTTTCTTGATAGAAGTACATATCAGGAACACAAATCAGGTACAATGCCACCACTAACTATGGCCTGAAAACAAGGTGTATAATTGAATTAATACTCCTCTGACAGTGCAAGAAAACAGAACATGACAGACATCATAAAAATAGACTTTATAGCAGAGCAGTTTTGTTGGATGGCATTAGATCACGCTGGGGCACGTATTAAAGTGACACTGAGTTCCTTAGATCAACTGGCTAAGAACAGACAGGCTGACATACATCAAGACATTTATACTGGTCACAGACAGCTCAGTGTATCAGTGCAAAACTACTACCGCACATAGCAGTTGTTCCATGAGAAAAAGAAAAAGGTTCAATCAATCTTGTTTTGACACAGAAAACAATTTAACAATTGCCTTGCGATTATATTTGGGGATGAAACCAAACTGGGTTAAGAAGGAGATCATCTCAAGTGGTTTTTCATTTTGCAGCACAGTAGAAAATGCAATGATGAAATTCTTTTTTTTTCCTTTCCCTCATAAGGTAAGTATACAGTCTTTCCGCTCGTCCTCTTTGTTAATGTGAAGCCGGGGGACAGGTTCAGATCTGGGGGGAGGGGACAGTAAGGAGGCCGGTGGACTTCAGCTTGTTGATCCCTCCATCCAGGATACAAACCCGTGGGAAATTTACCTTGACCAGGTGTGCTGCAAACTGGGAAGAGAGGAAAAGAAAATCAAAGCAAGAGAGACAGCTACATTCCCTTCCTCTGGGAATTGCAATCACCTCATACCACCCCCTTAATAACACTCAGAACCCCCACAGTTGCTCTAGATGAGAAATAACATCTTTACAAAATAGCTGCACCTCAACAACTGCGAAACACCTCGATGTAGTAAGTGCAGTGTGTTACATAACGTGTCAGGTGTGTTGTCAGATTCCACGTATTCAAAAGACAAATGAGTGTGGCTTTGAGGCAGGAGAGTGAAAATTAAAGGAAACAAATGATTTAGCATAAAAGTAAAATAACTTGTCTGAACTAAACAAGCCTTCAGTTTTTGTTTGGTTTTTTCCAGGTTTACAGCAGGGAGAGAATAGTGTTAGACTGAACAGATGTTACTTCCCCTGAGAGTGAGTGTGTTGTGGTTTCACGACAGCAATGTTACGACCTGTGATGATGAAACTTCTGTTTCTGACTGTATGATTTCAACATACACAACATACACAACATAACATTATTGCGAAACTGACGGATGAATGAAAAGCAGTTTTGCCATGCAATATATGAGCAAATCTTGGGTCATAATCTGAGATACACGGTTTTCAATCAAATGTCAGGGAAAAATTATTGGAAAACATTGAGGATTCACTGAATTTGATATATTTTCCGATCTTCTGCCGAGCGATGTATCTTTATTCAGTTTACAGATATGTTTTGTTTTCACTCATACCTGCAGCACATTTCAAACAAGTAGAGACAGGGGAGGTGGAAAGCTGGGAAAGTCTGTGAGATGCTTTCAAATGTTTAGAACATTTGTCAGTGATCCAAGCAGGTGATAGCATCACGAGCGGGTATATATCACTCTGAATCGATCTCACGTCTTGTATTGTTGGTCACACTCAGAGCGTTTTTAGAATGCAGTTGAAAATAATTCTCATTTAATGAATGTCCCCATTGTCAAATGTCCTGTAAGTGTCCTCATAAAAACTGAGCACTAAGACTGAGGCTTACTTCTGAATGCCAACAGGGCTTAAATGTTAAAGGTGTACAGTAAAGGCTGACGACACAGTGAGTGGACTCATTGCTTTGCCCCAAAGCTAATGATAATACCGCTGGTGCAGGGCACAGTGATACGAATGGCATTTAAGCACAACTGAGTCCTTTTACTGACCTTTAATTTTGTGACCTGTGTGACTGAAAGGTCTGATGAATTACTGAGGTTTCTCATTAAACTCAGATGGGGAGAAATTTCAAGAATGGGGTTGGTCACAGCGGGGATGGGGACCCTCTTAGTTTAAATCAACCAATAACCTCCTTACAAAAAACGACCGGACCTCACAAAAATAAAACTGACCCTGATCAAAAGTCATCATATTTGACTGTGTGATGATGAAGATGATCAGTTGTTGGATTTAATACCTTAATGGGATGATAATGATGGTAATGCCAACGTAACAACACTAATTTTGTACTTATGCTACAGCTTAGAGCACCCGATGACTTGTGCAAAATATAACTTATAGTAGAGGTACGACGAGAGGTTGACAACATGAGCCATAAACAGTTCAAAAATAGTTATATTTCCACTCTGGTCTCTCTGCAGATGAATTATTCTGCTGCTCTGTAACCTTTTTTTTAGTTAGAAACTGAGACCTTGCTGCTGTTGCTTCCTAAAAAAAATACAGGACTGCCTCCCCAATTGACGAGAGCTACTTATTTTCCTCTTTTGCTTTACAACATATGGAAGGAGGACATGTTTTCTAAATCGGAGTGCTGCCTGAAGCAATATCGCTGCTGAGGTTTAAAATTTAATTTTGGCTAATTTATTCTGAAGAGAGCACAAAAGGAAAATTTATAATGATCAATATAGTTCTATGATCTGTTATGCTGAAGTGAGTAAAGTTATTTTTGTGTGTTGAAATGTCAGGCAATGATTTATGTAAATGTATGGTTTCAGCCTCAGCTACTGTCATGCAGAAAAGAGGCAAAGAGACAGTAGGCTTGTATTATGCAGTACATCAGACTGATAAACTGAAAACTTACAGGATTTATACTCGACTGAAACTCAGCCACAGAAGCTTTTTTCCTGAGGCAAGTCTTTTCAAATTCACAAAGATATTGAAATTATCTTTGCTCGTCTGTGTGGTGTTTTAGTGCCCAGTGCAGAGCAGAGTGCACAGGTGGGAGGAGAGGCGCAAACAGGTGAGAGGTTCATTCAAATGACACAGTCAAAAACGCCATTTTGGTGGAAAATATGCTTAGACTTTGCACTGAATATAAACGTCTGAGAGTCACGTCTGCTTGTGACACTACGTCAGTCTGCTGCCACTTTGGTCATTTTGTCACCAGCTGCAAATCAAATACATGGCACAAATGCACAGAAATAATGCATTAATACTGAAAATGTAAATGAACTATTTCAATAAAACACTCCCAAGCCAGCAGATGCATTTAAATAGGCTGCTTTAGACTTCATGAAAAGCGTTATTTCATTAAATCCCCGCAGATGTCTGAGGGCAGGACGACAGATATGTTGATAAATCTGCTGCTTCTGATTGGAGTTGTGCCGCATCAGAGCCCAGTGCCATTACATGTGGACATTGACTGTATTTACCTGGATTAAATTACATTCAAACGACACCAGGCTGCTACAGAATAAGCCCTCTAGACACATCAGACAGGTTACTTATAAATTATATATTCTGACCATTTATGCAGGAAACTACTGGGGCTCATTAATCCTGTGCGTTTTTTATAAAATATCCTGCCTTTCATGTTTTATTCTTGAAATGCATTAAAAAGAAAATACTGCCCTGTCACAGTTTAATATACGATGTAACCACCTGCATAATGACAGACAGGTGAACTGTGACTGAAAAAGTCTCATATTGACTGAGGTGCTTTGTGTTCACAATGGGCCACTTTGGATATAACAACATTTCCTCATTCGTGGAGCTATTGTCACCATGCACCACTGTAATTTTGAACTTTGCGCTGCTGCGCATACACACTAATATGGTCACCTAGAGAAAAAGCGCTGCATCCATTTCCTTTTTCAGAGCTTTCTGCCTTTTACATGTGGTCGCTATGAACACATTTAGTGGAAAATATGGAAACTTTTCAGAAAGGTGGGGTCGCCAACGTCGCTCTTTTTCAGGCAACCAATCATATACTTGATGGGGCAGGACAAGAAGGCTTCCCTGTGGGAACAGATTGGCCAAAAGCTGAATGTTGCTTGTGATCGTTGTGCTTTTATTACCCTCCAGTAAGCTTCTTGTTCTGCGTATTCAACCCTCTGTTAGTCTTGCAGTAGCTACCAAGCTAATGTTTATCAAAATCAACATGCAGCATTTTTTTTCTCTCTCTCAAGGGCTTCATCTCAAATCTATTAATGTGAAAAGAATCAAACCTCATTCAATAGTGTGAAACTGCTTTCTTACCATAGCAGCACTCTTCATGGCGTTGCTCATCACCACAATGACGCGCCCTCTGTAGTTCTGGAGGATTCCTGTTGCAGGACACTGTACCAGCTCACCATCAGGGTTGAACGTTGTGCTGAAAGGAACGTTGATGCTGCCAGATATATGGCCTCTGCTGAAGCTGGAGTCAGCAGGGTTAAGGAAAACTGCTTTGTCTAGGACCATTGCTTTTCTTTTCTCCATATGGTTACGCTTACACATTTCATGACATGCATATCATCCTTGGACATTACTGATACTGTAGAAAGTAGCAAACAACACCAAATCAGTTCAAAGTAGAGTACTGCTCACCAAAATGGCTTCCAATAGTACGTAAGACAAGCATCAAGACAGCAATGAGGGAGGAAAACTAGCTCTCACAGGAAAGAAGAAGAAGAAAAGGAAAGAAAAGTAGGAAAGGAAAGGAAAGGAGAGGATCACAGGGACAGTTAACAACCTCAGAGTGGTATATAACTGAAGGATAACTCTTTAGAACAGGAGATTGCCCTGAGAGCGTAGCTGCCGACATTACTGCTACATATTTTAACGCAGGTGGAGAGCAACCTCTCTTTTCGGTCAAATTAATTCATCACAGCAGCTACCGCAGTAACATACTATTATGTAATGTCAGAATGTTACGTAATGCTGTGCATAATCCACTAGATGACAAGTTCTTTTGTGGTATATTTAACCTTTGAATTACAAGAGATACACAGAAATTATTCTGTGGGAAAGATTAACCACCAAGTACCTAGACTGCCATGGAGATTGTCACAAATAACCCCACAGAGGTCTTCATTTAATCCACTTTTTGTGACAGCAGACACTAAAGGTGAACAGGGGCTGCCAAATTCATTCTGACCATGTGAGATAGCCCGAGGAGCCAGTCTAATAGTGTGGGAATTTGGCTAGAGGAACTGCCATTCCAAAATCCTCTCTTTATTCACTAATCCTTATTGATTAAAGGCTCTTTAACCCCTTCAGAAAATCACCATTCCAGGGTGAGGCTCATCCCTATGCCCTACTATGCTGTCTGATATCAATGATATCCTGGCTGCAAAAGAAAGAAAAAAAAAAACAATGGGTTTCTTTATGTAATGTTGTAATTTTATGGAGAGCTGTTAAGATGATAAGATTAAATGAACCTTCAAGTTGTATTACGTTTGCTAAAGTAAATTCTATTGAAAGATTCAAAGCAGCCCTATTTAACACTGGCACCATTCCATACCTCATATCTCACTCTCATATCTCAGTCACGGAAAAAGAAAAAGAAACATTAGCAGCACCTTTTTCTGATTAAATTTTGGTGGACACAATCCAAGGTTGTGCAAACCAGCCCCAGTCTGTGTGAATGATTTCCTGATATGCCTCAGCAGAGAAAACAAACAGCAACATCTTTACCTGGTAAAATGACAACACCACAGGGAAAATCTTCATACGATACAAAGATTAACAAGGATACTCCTCTGCACTGCGAATGTCGACAGCAATGATTTTGGGCTTGCCGGTTTTGGTCCTTTTGGTGGGCCCGGCCAATGACAGTTCACAGAGGTCGATTAAGTCCTCGGCCGAGATCCGGGGGGATACTTCTGCTTTCAGGTCACACAGCGCCAGAGGCTCCCGAGACTACAAGAAAGGAAATCATAAGAGACCAGATGAAAAGGGAGAAAACTGTAGTGTGGGCTTTCAAAGAATTTTCTGAACATAATGTGAAAAATGCAATTTGAATAAGTGGTCACTGCCAGACGACACAGCAGAGACAAAAGGATAATGTCAGGCTGGATATTATTGTTCAGGCCTGAATGATTCCTATGTTAACCAAATCTCCTCTGTATTAATGAAATGTTTCACACTGTCCTTTTAAACCTGCTAAGTCGAGAATAAAATTTGATTATGTACTACCATGAAAAAAACCCAAAAACAGTATTACAGCTCAGAGAGCACCATCGACAACAAGCTGCAGTGACTGGAACATAGTCTGTTGCCAGTTTCCACATGCACAGCCAAATGGGTTCATTAAAGCGCAGAGCCGGAGGCATGACTGCAGGGGACTGAGCTCTGGTCTCTGCAGAGGTGAGCAAGCGTGATATCTCTGATTCCCAGACGCACTGAAATTATTTTAAGTAAAAATGTATATATTAAAAAATTGGGACAAATGAAAGGTTTTTGGTGTTTTTGTTTTTTTTAGGTCCTTCAAAAAAAAGTTAAAAAATAAATAAATAAATAAAAAATCCCAAATGTCTATTGTGATAATGAGTGGTCATTAAGCAGTCTGGTATCTATTCATTGATATGCAAATTAAACAGGGGAGAAATACTAACAGTATTATCTGTGAATTTCAGCACAGTGCCAAAGCCATTTCAGAGGAAAGAATGACTACCTGCACGTCGAGTAGGTGAAGTGCCAAAACTCTCTCATCCATGAAATAAAACGTTTGAAAGCACTAACTCCATTGGCTGAATGAACATTCGCTCACTCAACAGCGAAGAAGACGATGACTACTGTGAGTGCAGAAGGGATTACAAAAATCTGGACTCTTTTCAATTGTATGCACAGTCCAACTACGCTAGTGCCCTAAACGTACTGTTACATTGTTTTCTCGTTTTTTAATCGGCTGTAAGTGAACAGCGTTGGTATTTTACACATTCCCTTCCCATATAATGAATATTTGGATTTCCAAATAAAGTTGTAAAGAGGCAAGAAGTCATACTGAACTCCATTTTATTGAACAGTGTTTCCACCGGGAAATTGTTCGGGAGAGGTGATAAGGCACTCACTCAGATCCTGATATATCTTGTCTCACGACCAATTTACAAAGTAGATGAGAAAAAAAACAAGAGTTACACATTATGTATGCGGCATTTGATGTTGGAAATAGGGCTCTTTTTTCACTTTTGCTGAAAAATAATGTTTTATTTCCTCGTCACAGGTGCAGCAGGCCACCTGCGTGACAAAACAGCAGGAGGCAGGACGCCATGAATAGACTGCAATCCAGCACAACATTACCACAATCTGCAACCACCAAATTACAAAGAAGCTGAATCAACAACTCGGTCACATCGAGAACATGTTTCAAATAGGAAGCATTTATTAAGACTCCCACACCACAGGAGTCTTAATACATTTCAGTCCCAGATTTCGGCCCTGCAGAGATCAGTACAAGACACGCTGATGTGACACTGACTGGCTCTGACTCTGAGAGCAACAGGACAAATGTGTCAGAGGACAGTGATCCTATTCACTTACTCTTTCGAAAAACTGTACAAAGACATGGTGACAGTGTGATTATCATATGTCTAAAAGCTAGCCAATGGCAGCCCAGGTTTAGTAGAAACAACAGAGCGTTCTGACAGGCAGAAGAAAAGCGTTCACCTTGAGAGGAAGCTGCGTCGACTGAACACCACAGCTGCTCAGGAAAACCTGTCTGTGTACACTAAGCTTGCAAATGAATACTAGCTACAAAGTAATTGATTACTTTCATTTACAAAGCAATCCATCTTGATACTTCAAGCATCTTGCACTTCAATGCAGAAGTTGAGGGGTGGGCTTTCTGTTGGGCTTTATCACACAATTTAACTACTTAACACAACATAAAAATTCCAAATTTTATTAAAGAAAGAGTAAAAAGTGTTTTCTTTCTTGGTTGCTTCATTGGTCTAAATAAACAGTTCAAGAAAAATTTCAAAGGCCAATATAATAATGATAGTGTGCAGCAGGAAAAAGCAAACAGTCGATTAATCTGCCATCACATCACTCACCCGAGAAAAAAATTAACTTTATCAGAAATTTATTAGATATTGTAACATGTCCCATTTCAACAGATGTCACACTGATATGGTAAGTTCCAAAACATTAAGGACATCAGCTTTGACGTAGACATTACAGCAACACTTGAATCTTTTCTCATCTCTCATCTCAGCCTTGATGCTTTTCAGTGCAGTTTTAAATTTCTGCTGCATGAAAAGACCCAGACATGAAAAGACCGTGGTCAAAATACATGGCAACCAGGGACAGCAGAGCTCCATTCAAAGACAGCTAAGCATCCCAGACAGAACTAAAACCGCACTATACCGATCCTAGGGTTTGTTCATTTCAAAGGTAACTCATACTCTCTTATTAATACAGCAAAATGAAATAAAATCCAAATCCAAAGAGAACACTGTTGCACCAATCTGTGATACGATATCTTGGTTTGGACCAGATGCTGCATGTGTGTGTGTTCAGCTGGGTCTTAGCTGCCTGAGTGGGCACAGCTTTTCACCGTGATGAGTAACGATTACAGCAAGTCTCGGCAAATATCGCGTGCCAGTTTATCACTGAAGTCAAGCAATGCTAATCTTTCCTGTAAACATCGCTGAAAAAGTGATAGATGGGTGTTCAGCCAACATATTCTTCTTGGTAACTTCTATAATAGGTCAACACAAAGCATAGTTTATGCTGAATCACTGTTATGAAAACTACAAGTTAGTTTTAGGGAAAACTGACTCAACCAACTGATTCAGATGGGTGGTTCTACTCTGTTTTCCAGTCCTCACCTTGTGAGGGTGTAGATTTTCTGGCAACACATCTATCCGCTTTGTCTCAGGGTTAACACAATAACCAGTGCTCAGCTGTGGATGTTCTGAAGGAAAGTAGATTAAGACATCTCCATAGCTGAAGAGGTTCATTTGGCTGAGCCCATGTATAGTTTAAGCAAATTTTAAGTGCAGGCTATAGACCAGCAAAGATGAGAGACAAAATCTATAGATCTGCTTTGGTAAAACCCAATGATGTCTCTCTCTCTCTCTCTCTCTCTCTCTCTCTCTCTCTTTGCACAAATGCACATTAATGTATCCATACACATACAATATACTGACAGAAATAGGCAAAATATGCAGGCTGTCACTGCCTGGGGCTGATGGAGCACTATGTGCAGACTTAAATGTCATGATGAGCAGTGTGTGCCAGCTGAGAATCGCTTGATGACACTTTTGCATCTCACTGGCCTGACACACGATGCTAAACTGGAGCTGCTGATAAGCAGACGCAGTGGTTTGCATTTGTGAGGGCATTTATTTGCAAATGCTCAGAGTAGAGAAGTACAAAGGTGCCCCCCTGCCCCCCCCAAAAAAACAACCCAAAAAAACCCACAGTCATCATCGTTATAAATTAATGGGTGTGGTTGGATAAAACTTGATGATAAGGTCAATGACTCACTTGAAGTGTCTTCACACTGTGTGATTGTGCTGAGACTTCAAATTTTAAACAACAGTCTGTTGTGTTTGAACATAATTTCTTAAAAAAAAAAACAACCCAAAAAAACAGATTTATCTGCCAAGTCTGCAGTCAGACAAAGAGGAGAAGAGCATAATTGAGGCCATGATCTGGGAAAAATGCTGACAATAAATACCCCACACTGTGGCCACACACACACACAGACACACACCAATCTCCCCATAGAGAAAGGTTTTACAGCAAATTATCCTCCCAGCTTTTTATAGACAACCTGCCTTATTTCTGGCCACACAGTGGTTACCAATTTTGCTCGGAGATGAATGATTTTTCAGGAAAAGCAGCCTCCTCTAATGAAAATTCATCTCTATTTTTGCTGACAAAAACACAGAATCCGAGTCCAGCCGTGCACTTTGACAAGTGAGTTACAGTGGCTGAAATATAATGCCGCTTTAGTGTTGCATAAGCAACTTGCTTTTCACTTTAGTTTGATGGCTAAATCATTTGGAGCCAAGATCATAAGACCACAGTTTTCAATCACATTGTGCAGTATAAATGTGCAGTATTCTCATTGCAATACTAAAGCTAAAAAGCATTACACTTGAAAGATTTATTACTGGAATATGTTAGAGACTTTATGTAGGATTGAGCCTTTAGAAAGTAAAACATGAGGTGGACACAGCAACATGAACATGAAACTTTACAACAGCCCTGACTTAAAGTCTCTCATTGTACGGCTTAGAAGGCCCAGTTTCCATTGACAACGTGTCAGAAAGGTTTTCTCCCAATTTGTGCTGGGTTCTACAATATTGAGAGATGTTCGTAATATTTCAAACATGTCCCAAAGTCAACAAAACAGCACATGATAAGCTTCATAATGCTACAATTTATTGCCGTTTTTTTTGTAGTAGTAGTAGTAGACTGCACCACACACTGTATATTTTAGAGGTGTTCATGGACACAATACACCGGTCTTACCCATTCACTCCCAATCTTGTATACATACATGGTAATGCTCTGTTTGCCCACAGTTTTACATGTTCATGGGTAAGTGTACTGAAAAACTGGAACCAGGAAGCATTCCTGTTTACTCATGGGCATCCATCAAGTGAGCTCTGAGCAGCTGTTAACTGCCACGAGCAAAACATCTGCACATCCAGAGGAAATGCCACTCGCCTCCAGTGCACAGTAAAGAATTAGGTTTATTTTAATTTCTCAAAGCCACCAATTCTAAGGACATCAGCTTCTATATCCTATGCTGACACCATCCTCCTCATCCTTATGTATGAGCCATTACAGTGGCTGGCAAACACAAATACACCTTATATATCTAGAAATGCTGTGTCTAACTATTATTGTTCAAAAGCTGCTCTGCTAAGGCTGGCACAGAGGAGTGCCACTCACTCAGTGCAGGCAGTGCCAAATTTTCACATGAATTCCATCATAAATGAGCAATTTATAATAATAATTAAAAAAATAATAATAAAGATTAACAAAAACAGAGCCCATTTAATTGATGTTATACGTGTCAAGTATTTTCATGTTTGCTTTGTTGTGTACAGGTTCTCTCTCAGAGGAAGAAGGTGGTGAGCTTATTTTCTCCTACACACTCACTCAGGCCAAGCTGAGTAGACAGCAGCTGCCCAGTGAGATGGATGTCTGTTCACTACGAGGGCTGAAAATCTGCTGACAAAGCTTCCTGCTCTGTTACCAGAGAGAGAGAGGCAGTAGGAAGGAGGTTAAGCAGGCGCAGTGGTTTGCATTTGTGAGGGCATTTATTTGCAAATGCTCAGAGTAGAGAAGTACAAAGGTGCCCCCCTGCCCCCCAAAAAAACAACCCAAAAAAACCCCCAGTCATCATCTGGGTGTGCCATATTAATGGGTGTGGTTTGATAAAACTTGATGATAAGGTCAATGACTCACTTGAAGTGTCTTCACACTGTGTGGTTGTGCTGAGACTTCAAATTTTAAACAACAGTTAAAATTTTAAACAACACAAATGCACAGCATATAGAACATAAACAAATAAATAAATAAATAACAAAAGAAGGCTTCCTGATCACTGTGGATCACTTTAACAGTCACCGCCTCTGTAAAAGCAATAATGAAAATCGGCTCCTCGAAACCTTCCTAAATTTCACTTTTTCATCGCCTTTGGTTGATTTTAGTTTTATTCGAGTCACTGTGCATCTGTGATGATGAAACATAATTATGCTCGGCTAATGATGTGTGATCAACTCACCAGGTCTGTCTTGGACATGTCCTGGTAGTCAGATGAGTAGTATGTTGCTGTTTTCCCAAAGCCGTTGTCACCAGTGGCTTTTGGCAGCTGAGCATGTTGTCGGTACGTAGCGCTCTTTGGAGTCCAGCAGAAGAGGTTTATGGACTCACGAACACAGCGTTCAATGTCGATTTCTGCACAAGAAAGAGGAACAGGAGAAAAAATGTGAAACTGTAACTTGCAGCTTGCTCCAATATTGCTTTTTTCATTCATCCCTTATCAAAATTAGCTAATAATAATCTAAACATTAAACTAAAACCAATTTTTACAAAAAAGGTTTTGCTCGACTATATTTGACAGCAGTTACTAGTGGAAGCGTAGTCAAACTCCAGCACTGACGATATCCATGACATTAAAATATGAAATATTGATGTTGTTCATAACGTTTCATAACGCTCATAATACAGATCCCCCCACCCATGGTCTATTCTTCTACTTCAAATACCACTGACACCATCTCACTTTAACAGACTGTTTAACAAATGTATAAGAACAAGAATTAATGATGGAAAAATGTGTGTAAAGTATGAGAATAATAAAAAAAACATGATCTCCTCTCTTGAATCATACATAAACATCAGAGATTATGCAAATGTAGTGTGGGACATTTATGCGTAGAAGTGAGCAGCTTGACCTTGGCATTTTGCTGCCATTATTAATCTTAAATAGTCACCCAGCAGTGCCAGTGGCTCTTTAAGATAATAGCTGTCCATCATTTAGCTGCTGTCCCTCATTTGAGCTCTTACCCCCCATAAAAGGGTTTCTAGTACAAAGCAAACTTCCTTCTCCCCCCCTCTAGTGCCTCTCCGGCAATCTCCATCTTCCTCCTACCTCTCTCATTGAAAATACAGAGGATTAAGGAACGGGGACTCACTGGATTAGCTGAGGATTTGGGTAAATTAGGAATTCCTTCCTTCACACTCTTTCACACTGACAGCCTCTCTCTTTTACTCCCCCTTTTTTTGTAGATAATAAGCAAGTCTGGCTAATGAGTGCTTCCTGGCATGACCTGCACCTGGTCCAGGCTCAAGTGAAATTATATAGAAGATGTATCTTTCCCCACTCTGTCCCTCAGCGGTGTCAAGGTTAGGAGGTTGTCAGCTCTCGTGGGCTAGGACCTCACAGACTCAGTTACAAGGTTCATTCCAGTGAAAAACACACCGGTGGTCTGAGATTCCTCACCGACAGGCTCACAGGCAGTTCAGGGAAACACATTTTCCCTCCCTTGGGCGACGAATGCTGCATGCAATCACTCCTCCTGCTAAAAGAGGCAGGAATGAGGAAGAGGAGATTGATGGCGGTTTTAACAAGCCCTGGGCTCAGCTGGGCATTCCAAAGCAGCCAAATTCTGCAATTTTTCTTTTTAGTCAGACCCAATTACATTTTAGTAATTATGTATTGGCGTTGATTGTGTGCTGTGACTTGTTGCCGCAAATAGAAGAATAGCTGGATTCGTTAAGAGCAGCTAAGGGGCTTTGTGGAATTGGATTGCGGTGAAAAGGAAGATAGACCTCACAATAACGGAGATGAGAGAATTTAGTAAATTAAATACAGAAAATCTGTTGCATTATAATCCTCCACCCCTTGGTATCATGACAAACACACCATGAAAATGACTCAACCCATAGCATCCACCCATAGATTAAAATGCAACCCATCGGTATTGGTGACAATTCCCTTCCCTCTTTTTCAATAACAATGACAATATTATGTGGGAGCGTGGAAGCTGACTCCAGGGGTTTATCCAACCTTTCATTTTATACAGCATTTTATGCAGTAATGCTGTATACCATTAATTATATTTAGACAAAACTTGAGGGAACTGTGCATGTTATTGAGAGGGTATTCCAAACCTTTTTCTGTTTGTTTTAATGAAACTTAAATGGATAATGTTCGCTTTAAGTGGCGCATTTATCATTCTTCGAAGATGATATATAAGTTGCAGTAATTATGTCTTTATTAAGCAATGCTCTCATTTAAGTGATAAATTAATGTTTGTGGCCTCCATTCAACCATCTCACACTAAGAAGTTGCTCTTAACTGAGGTGAAGATGCCAGCCTGATCAATTTGGATTTAATCTTAGGTTTCTGAGTAAAATCTTAATTCTTAATAATCTTGCATATTATTTTTCTATTCCTCTTACACAGGAGTTAGAAGAGGAATAGAGGTGCCTGACTCATTATGATTCAAAAGTATGGACAATAACACCTTAGCACATGTTTAAGGTGGGCACCACATGTGAGGTACCATCCATCCATCCCTAGTAACACCAGACATATATAACGTTATAACCACAGAACTAACAGGAAGGGAATGTTCCCTCAAGGTTATACAGAAACCTAACAAAGCCTAACGTTCCCTAAACATCGAGGGAACCAAACATGTAACAAACAACGTTAGGGGAACGTTCAAGGAACGCCACTTCAACCTGAAGCTATGTTCTCAAAACGTTCTGGGAACCAAAATATGCTACTAGGGATTCACTTTCTATACTGCTTATCTGTCAGGGTCTAGACTGAACTGAAAACAAATAAAATGATGATTGGTTTTGTTGCACTTGTAAAATAAAAAAGCAAGAAAACAGACGAAATAAAAACTTAATTAAGCTTGGCTGATCCTTGACATTTTGATCCAGATGAATGACCCAGGTGCACCAGAAACGAGAGTGGGGACCAGTGGCTGTGTCAAAGCAATGGCTAAGTTATTGCTGTCAACATGACATGGTCTCAAATAAAAGGATTCTGAACACTGAAGGTGTAAATCAACACGACACATACACTGTGCACAAGAAAATTATCACACATACACACAACGCTATTTTGTGGGTTTGTTTTTCCTTTTCCTTGTATGTAATAGTAAAAAGGAGAGCTGGAAAGTCTTCTGAATGTGTTTACTGTATGCAAGAACCACTCATAAAAAACTAACTATATTATAATTTAATTTTACAGTCCTGAGTGTCATTAAACACTCACTGTCAGTCATTCTCAAATGAAAACTTCCACTCCCTGCTAACAGTAAGTCTAACAAGCTCAAAAATCACTCTCAGGTTCTCTAAGGTTTGAGGATTTATAGACGTAGATGTAGTAACATTTCCTGGAGAGAATCTAAGATTATTAATAAATTCGGCCCTAGATCAATACTGTCAGAAACCCATGTTATCCACGTTGCCTGTAACAGGATTTCGACCTATTTTATTTTTACTCTGGTTTCAAAATGTTCCGGACCAAACTATCAGCCAGATTCTTAATGTAAATGCAAGCATATGATGCCAAATTTGCCACTAAACCTTCAACATCAAAGTTCCCTTCTGCACGTGTTCTCTAGGTATCACTGTGTGCAAGGCTGCCTCGAGCGCTTTGAGCAGCTCGTGGTTGTTTTTCTCAGAAGTAAAGGTTTATAACTACAGCTCATCAGTTCTGTGCCCCGCTTTGCTCACCGAGACAGATGCTAATGTCCCGTGAAGGCAAATGCCGCTGCATCATCAGTAAACACACGGTTCCTGTCAGCCGGAGAGCCTCTCTGGTCCATTGTGAATCAATGAAGTCTCCAAACAAGAGAAAGTTATAGATCACCCAAGGCAATAACACTAAGCAAATGGGATTCACAAAATGAGATTAATTGCCAGTAAATGGCAGACTGAGATGTATTGCTGGCTCAGAGGTAAAATGTTGCGGCACATGTCTTACCTATTTCACATTTGATTCTATTTCAGAGTCGGATGTACCACTTGCAGTATCATTCCCAAAGTTTAACTGGAAGTAATTTAGAAAATGCTTTAGCCTCTCATGATGGCCTGGAGAGTCAGGATGACCTCAGTAACATGTGTGAGGAGAAAGCTGTGTGAAGGATATTGATTTACAATATACATAACTCAGCTGACAAATTGACAGTTTGGGGAGCAAGTGGTTGGACATGACCTCACAGTCTGTATCACTTCCCTTAAATCTAGACCTCTCGTCTTCGTTGGAATATTGGCAACTATAGACTTCACAGTGTTATGTGTAATAGGCTTGTCACTGAGAATTATTGTCACTGGCTCCATTTAGTGCCTAGAAGGAGGGAATGAGAGTGTGTGTGTGTCAGAATCATTTAAGAGCCACTGTCCTGTAACGTTATCTTGACTGTTACTTTGTACAGTCTCAGACAGAAGTAGAAAGAAAGCAGACATTTTTTTTAAAACCCTAAACTGAATGTCAAGCCTACTTGACCATCTTTCAAAGTTCATCCATTTCTCCAAAAGTCAAAATGCATAACGCAGAACCTTTGCCTTTTTAATCACTGAGACAGCCATCACCACTAAATACAGATTTCCATCAGGCACAGGCTAAAATTAACAAAAATGTCAACGATGATGTGTGCCTGACATGAAGTGGAAAATGATGTACTCCTACAGAAGCAGCTTCAGGTAGTCACTAAACTGTTTGACGACCCACTTTAAATTTTAAAATTGAAATTTAATTTTAAAATTAATTTAAACCTGCAGTGTGAGAGATGTGTCTGGTAGTGGTAGGTTTAATGAACATGGTGTGAACTCATTTGGCAAGGGCTTGAATGTAATCAACATTCATTTATATGTAGAAGTCCCACAGTGCAAATACAGTAAATACAACATTTTAGTAGTTTGCACTAACAGTTTGATAAAATCAGCAAACTGTATTTTTTGATTATGGTTAGAAAAAAAATCTTATTCCAAAAATGCTCTCTTTGATTTCTCTTTCCCTGTGCACTGCATAAATTGGGGTGAGTCTATTTTTCTTCTTTTATAATGTCCAGGAAGCAACAGAATATGTTTTTCTGGCTTCCCACAACCACCGTTGCTGTGGCTGTAAGCATGTGGAGCCTGCGCTGAAACAAATGAATGTAGCCTCAGTTGTGTAGTTATATGCGGACAACAGTTCTCCACACCCAATGGCAGGAAGGAGCAGGTGTGGGTCACAAATCACAAGATATCTACCATAACTCAAGTTCACTTGAGTGTGTGTGTGTGTGTGTGTGTGTGGGCATGCTCATATCTGGAACAGTAACAGTTTACTGATATGTTCGCAGCCCTTTGAAGCTGTACACAGTGCAGTAGTACTTTTTGTACAGTAGTGCTTTGGGCTAAATCCTAAGATCAACACAACATAGTCACCTTATTAGTTTATCATAAAGTACAGCTGAGGAGGCTGAGTTATTCATGTCACTAGTTTAGCAGGAGTTTGGTCAAAATTTCAAACTGATGGTGGTGATTGTAGAAAAGTCAGGGATGACCAAAGTCAGTCTGCTTCATCCTTTGGGAACCAAAAATATCTGTATGAATTTTCACGGCGATCCATCCCCCTAGCTGTTGTGATATTACAGTTTGATGGATGGATAGATATTACCATCTCTGGTGCCATTCCACTAGCATGGCTAAAAAAATAAAAATAAAAAATAAAAATCCTGCATTAGCCAGGCGAATAAGCGTACAGTCTCGTATGTAGCAGAGGTGACAAATATAACTGAACAGTTTGGTATTCGATTGGGTTTAACAGTTCGTTTCTGTAACAAGTTATATAAAACGATCTTGAGTGTGGGCCAGAACATGGCTGGAAGCTAAAGTAAACAAGTCCTGTTTGAGGTCAGCCTCCAGCCCAGAATTCATTCCTAATATAGTTTGGAGAGAGTGCCAGATACTACACTGTAACTACCCAGGTATACACAAGCTGCGATAATAAGGCTGGCAGTGATATACTGAAGCATGCTGGCAGTAGGAGCCACTCTCTCAGGCAATTGTGCCAAAGAAGCTGACTGCAGCTCCAGGCCAACATATTTTACCTTTATAAGGAGAACTGGCTCTCCTCTTCCCTTCCGCCTCATCGCATGAATCTGCTGGGCTTCAGCATTATAACACAGTGAAGTATGGCAACACTGAATCTAGGCAGAAGGGGAGGCCGCTGACCTTAGTTTTTTTCAGCATCCCATTTGGACAAATCATCTCCGTCTCTGTTGGTTTTAAAACCCCAGTGTCATTCTGCCTTTCACTTTCAAAACAGAGGTCTAAACAACATTTGGAAATAGAGTTTTAAAGTGAAATTCTTTGAGTTATCCCCCAGGCGAGAGGTACATTCTGAAGACATACATTATGAATGCCGCTCTCGGATTTTATGCCACCGATACTTTGCTGAAGTAATCGCTTTGTGCGACTGAAAAGGAGCAGCAAAGAGGGTTTTAAGAGACACTGTTGGGAGTCTTCACTCTGGGTGACACAGACAATCGAGAGAAACATCAAAGTCCCTGGGGCAATGTGTCAGTGTGTGCCTATGCACAGTTAAAAACCCTGTGGACTGGGAGTCGCTCTGTTAAAAGTACTTAACCAAGAGGGCAAAGCTAATAATTATGCATTTCCATCAAGCTTGTGTGATTAGAATCAGGCCACCGAATCCTCCCTTGATTTGTTGGCCCTCCTTCTGTGTCTTGTTTAAAAGAGTGGCAGAATTACTTCTTGTGCTGGTATGACACTGAAGCCTGCAGGGATGGACAACCACATTGCAGTGTTAAAGGACTATATTTCCATGTTTGTCACCTGTTTGATCCCCTCCAACACCCAATTTTTGCACTATAGTGACATGTCACTTAGGTGGCATAACGAGGGGTTCAAGAACTGCAATTTCCAATGTGCATTATTATTTGTAATGAGTGCAGGGACAAAACTATACATAAAACCAATGCAGGTATGTCAACATGCAATGCTTTTTACAGCTGGAGTAGTCAACCTGTGTTAGTGCAAGTCTCAGTATATTTGTATGAGCGATGCATATCATTGCTTCAGGCAGCCTGCAAGCCTCACATTCCCATGTTAACCCATGGCTTTATTTTTACATGTCTTTCACTTTCTGCATTTGCTTTTCAAAGTGCCATTTAGCCTCTCCGGTTCATGTTTGATAGGCCTTAAGAGCCCAAAAGCAATAACTTACTTCAACAATACTTGCAAATGGTTAAACAGTGTGCACTAAAGACAGACTCAAAGCTCTGAAGGAAGATAAGTGATGGGAACAGCGGAGGACCGTAGAGGTTGTGACTGTTGTGCCACACTATTCCCGGGGTGCAGTGGGTTGAGTGCTCGACAGATGCGGGGCAAAGCATGGCAGGCCTAGAGCACATCAAGGAGCGAGTTTGTCTGTGTGGGAGTGCAGAGCTGCCAGCTTTGAAGATATCATTAACTCACACACATCAGCACACATTAGTACTCTGAGGAACAGACTCCTGCAAACGCCAGCTGCCAATACACACAGACAACCTTTGAGAAAGGCTTTGGAAAGGCAGACAAAAATTATTTCTGTGTGATTTTCGCTCGTTTATAATTGCAGAAACTCTACAACTAAATGGAGACGGAAAATAAAGGATTTTGACTCCATAGCCTATGAGTATGGAATGCACCTGAAAAGAGGGATAAAAGGGAGATTCTGTACTTGCAAAAAATGTAAAATACCACCTCATACGCTCACCTGGCAGGTCAGAGAAGAGTAGTATGCATTCATTGAAGCCATTAGCCAGGAGACGGTCTCTGAGTTGCTGCAATATGGCCACGCCAATACAGAAGGGGAAAGAGGAGTTACCCAGCAGCAGTGTGTCCCACAGGTGGAAGATCTTGTGCAGTGGAAACACATCTGTACACAAACACAACAAAGAGGAGATTTTATATAATGCCTGAAAATTCAAACAGGGTAGTGGAAGCAGGACAATGGCAGGGTGAGTATAAGATAGTTTTAGTGTTAGTTACAATCATACACAGTACAATGTGCAGTGAAATTCTTTTTGTCCCTGCTACCAAAGTATATGTGGAATATAGCAAATATGGGTATAATGAGCGTGATTTATGTGTACTTAGCACATTTACTTAAAGTGGCTCTATGGTTTTAAAATGAGAACCTCACTAGGCAATATTGTGAATTGGCGAGGTTGCCTGGAGGGATATTTTGATGTGGGGGAGGCAGCTGGGAAAATGTTTTTAGGTGGGTGTTGTTGTGGAAAAATGACAGGAAGAACATCAGGGGGCTGAGCAGCTTTGGTGCGAGGAACCTGCACGGGTTGTTTCAAGCCAAATAAAACCACATCCTGATAATGCATCCGGCTGTAGTTAGTATTTCAGTCATATTGCTTTCAGTATTCTAAAATTTAATGCTTCTTTCCTGTTGAGATTTATGCATGAGAACCAGTACTGTCCACCTGTTTATATCATCATCCCTCGGTTTGTTATGGGGGATGCAAGGCAGAAGACGTGTGTGTTTGTGTGTGTGTGTGTGTGTGTGGGCAGAGTGTTGACTGTGGCTGAGAGAGCAGGAGCGGTGAGAAAATACCTCGGAGGGTCCACGCCACATTAGCAGTCAGCTGAACAGACTGGTGTGTGTGAGTGACAGGCAGAGTGTCTGAGATTGTGTGTGTGTGTGTGTGAATGGAAGATGACCCTCCAACCTTGTCTCATATTGGATTGGGGACATTAGCAGTCAGGGGGGCACATCTCCTGAATACTGGACTCACACACTGCCTCAGGGGGAGGATAAGGGGTAAAAGGGTCACACCTGACACTCTCCACCACAGAAGCCTCTGTGTGTGTGTGTGTGTGTGTGTGTGTGTGTGTGTGTGTGTGTGTGTGTGTGTGTGCTTAACTGATGAATGAAATATCCCACTGCAAAGCCCAAGTTTGAAATCAATTTGGCTACAATTAGCGTACAGCACAGGTTGTGTCAGATTCGGTTTAGTCTGCACACTAGCCAGCTTCAAATGCAAGGAGCTAAAAACTGTATCAAGAAGGCAAAAAGTTATTCAAACAGTTGAACATCGTATGATGGGGCTGTACCTGGAAGACACAGAGGTTAACCGCATATCATTTAATTTCTAACATTCATCTGTGACCCTTGCTAATAGGATCATAATTCAGAACTCCTACAGCCCTCTGCAGAACAATAAAAGTGTGATGCTGCCATCAGCTGACAGGCTGCATGCTGAGAAACAGCCAAAATAAAACCTTAATGTACCTCTGCTGTAGCCCAGAAGGTGAAATGACGCGTTCAGACTGTTAACTGGAATCCACAAATACATTTAAATTTCTGCAATTAAGCCAGCAAACCTGCAATTATGGAACCTTTCTCTGTAGAGGTCCAAGTACTTTGCCAGAAACTTCTTATTTGAGACTCTTATTCGTTACTTTTGTTTAAACTCGGAAAACAGATGACTCGCAGCTGTCAAGCTTCATCAATCAAATAGTTGCTCGCTGGTGCACAGGAAAAAAAAAATGCTGAAATCCAGATTCATGTCACTTTACATTTGTCAAATTTAAATTTTGCCCAGTAAAATATAAACTCAATGTGTGCTACTAGTAGATTCACCATCCAGTTTTCAGCAAATTTGCTCTGCAGCATCTCAAACATGTAGACAGCAACATCTAAAAATAATTATCACGGAACTGCAGGCACTCCCGTCACTGGGCTCTGAGTGGTACCTTAATTATTGCTAGTTTTATTCCATTCAGATATTGAGAGATGACAAACCCACAGAACATAACGCAGTCCAATTTAACATCATGAGCTACACTCTCTCATTGAATCAACACTTTTCAACACCCTCACAATACAATACAAAATTCCAAAGATAGAAGATACAGCACGACTATTTGTAATGGATTTTATTAGAGAGATCATTTTTTCTTAATATGTACAATTCCCCTCTCTTTTTGTCAAAGCTATTCGCTCTGCTGAACTCCAGAACCTCGAGGAAACAAAGACCAGCAGCAGGACTATTTAAAGTGACCCTTATATTCACAGGTGATCTTAAAGTTACATTAACGAGGGGGAAAAAAAATCATGGACAAGATGTGGCTTACAAAATCCAATTTAGGACAGTGAAGATTCTAAAAGTGAATGTATTGCAAAGTGTAAAATATAAAATAAAAACATCTTTAATGATATGGGCATAATAAAAAAATACATTGCAACCTCTTAAAGGTTCTCCTGTTTGCAGATAAGTGTAGATGCATTTTTATAATGTATTAAATCCATATTTATCAAAGGCTTTTTATTTTTCCATCCTGGAACTCAGCACATGGAATTGATTTTGTTTGTAACATCCTACCAAAGGATCTATGCATATTGGATTTTTCCATTTTTACTATGGGCTCAAAAATCTTATCGTGGGCTGCAGCTGATTGTAAAATCATGACACTGAAATCAATATTTTTGAAATAGCTGAGTGATAACAACCTTTTGTTTTTTTGTAAGATGAACCCCCTACAGTCTGAGGAACTCATCAACACCACCACTTACGTTCCTACTTCATTTATTTTAATAAATTCGGATACATTTTTGAAAACTGGATGTTATTTAACTAGCAATCATAAAAATTTGTATAACTGATCAATTTTAACTGAGTTTGTACTACATTCAGATGGAAAAGCTGAATATTGTAACCATTTATCTATTAACTTTAGCTAATTATTTAGATTAATTATCTTTATCTATTTTTTCCAAATCACTTGAGCTACCCTTCAATCCATCCACATGCCCACTGGCCAGGGCAGAAGTACCCCAGAGGATACGAGCACCTCTGGCCACTGCATTAGTAGTCTTGGTGAGTCACCATTTACTGCTAGATGCAGGCTGGCCCACAGGGAGCGCTATAATAAGCCTGCACAGTCCACAGCCCAGTTCTGCCACTCTGTTTAGTCACAGAGATGTGACACTCGGCACAGACGCGTGTCTGCATGCAAAATACGTTTCTCTTCAAAAATGAAAAAAAAACAACAACACATACAAAACAATAAAACCCTTACAGAATAATATCTGCCATCTATTTCTGTCATTTCAAATTGTGGGAAGAGTGTTGCAGACCAACTGGTCAGCAGGACAAAAATCACAGGTGGGTGGAAATTGAAGTGTCACAAAATTAAATCAAATTAGTGAAGTAATAACACTCTTGAACTGTATGCAAGAACGGTATTTGATTAAATGGAATTAGTTTTCGCACTGGTTTTAAAGCCTCTGAGTTACAAAGTCAACTCAGTCGATCAACTGCACCTGAAATATGAATTTGACATCTGCATCAGCTGTCATGAATCTTCTTATAGATCAACTATGACAACAGAGCAAACCCCAGCCACTGATGTAGGCTGTACAATGTGGCTGAAAACTCTGGAAAAGTTGGTGAAGCACTTAAAGTTAAGATCTTTTTGAAATATTTGTTGTGTTTGTGGCTTGTGCTCGGCTGCCTGACCTTTTCCCATGCGAAGGAGAAACATTCCTACAAACAGCCGTCACATCAACTCCGTGTTGGAATTTTTTTCAAATGAATTCAGAGAAACATAAAATAAAGATAAAGATGTGTTGGTGTCAACAGAGGTAGTAGCTGGACTGGTGGAGTCCTTTCCCTTTAGGACTGGAATTAATTAGCAGCTGGATTAAAGGTCACCACCAGAAAAAGCACAGAACTTGTCCGTACCGAAGCCGCTGACCTTTTCTCTCTTTCATTGATACTCTAATTGAAGCAGACTCAGAAAATACCCTCTGAAAGTTTTGTAGTATGCACAGTGGCACATCATGTCAGCATTGGGAAAAGCAAAGTTACTTACGTGTAAACATAGTCAGGAACCAAGGAATAGCATAAAGCTGTGGTGAGAAAAAAAAAAAGAAATAGCAACACATTAGCACATTTATGACATAGTGAAGTATTCATTTGTATGTAATATTCGGTACATCACAAGGTTCACATTATTGGTTGTACAATTACGGTTATGGTTGTATTCATCCCTAATGTCTTCCATTGCATACAATGAAACAAGAAAATGTTCGTTCCAAGCGTTTTCAAAGTTATGAAAACTGAACTGAACTGCTTCCTCACTGGAGAGATTTTTCTTCCTTTAAGAAAAGCAGCACACACAGCTGTACATCTCTACGGCCTCTGAGGAACAGAAAAGGCAATTAAGCTCAAACTGCTGAGTTTGGTTATTAGTCAGTGGGGAGAAAGCTAACAGAAAATCTCATTATGCCATCTTGTATTCTTTTCTCTCTGACTTCACTCTCTCCATTCCACACCATCCCCAAGAGGAAATGCATAAAATTGAAATTAATGACCGTGTACACGCACACACACTCCCACACTCCCATACCAGCATGCATAGCCTACCATTTACCACCTGTTATGACACCTGCCAACTGCTGGCGACCATCGCTGGGGCTGTGCATTATTCAGCAGCGAAAGGGTCTGGAGCAGAGCGGGCAAGAATACTGGAGCTTATCTCAGCCAGTTAATTGATAGCTAATTGGAGGGGAGCTGGTGAGTGTTCAGTAGACCTCTTCTGAGCCCACGAGTGATGAGCCTGAGAGGGAGAGCCACTGCATTCCAAGTCTCAGCCTCAATTTCAACTGCTCGGCAGCAGGACTGCGAGTCCAGCCAGATTGGATTAGTGTAGGTGTAAATGGCAAACCCAGGAGGGGAGATGTGGCCAAATTGAGAATGGCCTGAATTAAACCACTGGCCACATGCAATCTGACTCTCTGCTGATGGATTTAAGGCATAACTGGAACGGAGTCCTTGAACACGGAAACATTGTCAAAGATTACTTGTGGTTTCTGCATGCTTGCACAAGATCAAGATTTTTCTGGAAGACAAACTGCATTAAGCTAAACATGTTTTGGTATGCATATATGGGAAAATCAAATCCATTTCATACTGCAGTGACACTTGGTCTTTTAGGGCCGATGGATTTATTGCCTCAGTACAACAACAGCTCGGAGTGTTCTCTGAAGTTCACAGAGAACAGGAGAGTTTATGGTGTGTAAAGTCTAATTACCGGGATTGACATCAACTATGTAAGCTGTAGCAACAAAGCTTGTTCCAATATTATTCTGGCCTAACAATAAAAACAGACCTACAAAGTCTCCTTTGAAAGGCAAGTCAATGCTGGTCGTGCTAGTAAGTGTCGAGTCAGCATCATCAGAGCATGTTATTTCTTTGAAGATCCCAGTCTGAGCTGCGGATGAGCAGCACGTAGAATCTCTAAGGGACATCTGTTCAAGGTAAAGCTTTGCTTAGAAAAAAATAGCACTAACACCTACAGGCAACATTCATGCAAGAAATATCTCATGACTTTCTTTCTTCCTGAAACACTTTGAAATTATTACAGGCAATCAGCAAGCACAGTTATGTGTGCTTCACTTGCGCTGCTTTACAAAAGGAGTTGCAGTATCAGAAACCGCAACGACGAGGAGGACGCTTAAATCCCCGACCCCTCAATGATAAAGACCCCACTTTTCATCGGGTAATGTCCCACAGGACGGTCCACAGATGACACACATTCATCAGCACACCAACTGAAGCCACAGAGAGACAGTAGACTTTAACCTTGTCGCCGTCTGAGCAGAGCTGTAAAGAGGAAAGCAAAGGGCAGGAAGAAGTGGCACACAGTAAGAGAAATAAGGTTAGCCTGGGGAGGACGTTAAGTGAGCCTGGCAGACATCAGTCGCCGTATAAATCACCACCATGGACTATAGGGAGAACTTGAACCCTGCCACAAATTCTGCAAAGAAGGACGTGAAGCGAAAAATGTCAATGACAATGAAGAGACATACATGGTAATCTATGGATGGCCCCTGGTGTGAAACCAGAAACTGAAATAATTTCTTGTTACCTCTGACTTCCCACTAAAGGGAAACTTGCACTAGAAGACAGTGTTGTTATCCTAGTACTTCTGCCTACTGTCGTAAATGTGTCAGGGTACTTGCCCTCATTGGTAACTTACGTCAGGAATGAAGCCAATCTCATTTAGATGGTTGCTTAGCTCTGGGTCATGGAAGGCAATCATTTGGGAGAAGACTGTCAAATACTCTGAAACAGAGACAAAATGCTGTGTACTATAAACCTGAAAGTGCGCTTCACCGAACAAGACTTTACAGTCAACAGTAAGAGGGCAAGAGGTATGACACAATATATAAACATACACAAACTTAGCTAATAATGACTGGCTTTAGTAAATCAGGACCTTACAACAAGAGACTGTTGAGGAGAGTGGAAATTTTGGAATGCATTTGTTTTTTTTTTAATCTTTTTTAAATGATCAAAAGACGAGACGGAACGCCAAATATGTTGCAGTCAGACGGCTGATCCACTACAGAACCTTGGAAACCAACTTCTGTACGTGTCAAACGGAAACTCCTGCAGTGTAATGCCCTGCTGCCACCATTTTTTCACTCGGTACGTCAACAAAGGAGCTCTGAACAGAGAGATAAACATTAGCACACTCTCCAGGGCATCGAGTAGCGGAGAGAAAGGATAATAGCCACATTCCCCACAAAGTTCAAGAGGTGTACGGGGTACTTGTTTATCGGTCGCATAAGAATTGCTTGCAACATTTCTCTGCAGGCCTTTGCAGTTTCGTTCGTTCCCCTATCTCTCTAAATGATGCAGCTCAGCTGCAGACTCCATTAAGACATGCCTAAATTAGTTTTCACAGCTTAGGAACAACACAAAGGCAAAATTTAATCAACACTGAACTGACTGCCTGATGTCCTATACCAGCCGATAATGCTGATGATATGTTTTTTAACTTAGCCGAATGCTCTGACCATATTTAACAGTTATTACTTTACTTGCAGCGCAGCATTTGACTACTTTAGTTCAAAAATACTGGGTAGCTGAAGTTGAAACACTATCGAAAATGGCCTCATTTTCTAAAGAGTCTTTAATTTATGCATCTATAACTTATCCACGAATAAAACAAGTGCTATTCTAGTATATCTCACCTTGAATGACATGAGAGTTGTCCTTCAGGAAGAAGTTGTACAAGTATTTGGGAATGAAGGCAGACATGCATGCATATGCCAGGGCTGTGAAGAGTATGACACAAGTATGAAAGGTAGCTGAACAGAACAAAAGTAAAGTAGAAATAAAACACTCAAATTATTTAAAGGAATAAGAAATTCTCACCTTCGTTATTAAAATTCAAGTAGAGGAATGGAGCACAAAGTGAATCCAAACCTGAAATAATGAAAATACATAATTACTGTATAGGGTCACATAGCCACAGCCGGGGGGGAAATTGGAATTTACAAGGTGTGACATGAGCACCATCTAGTGCCCAGTCATGCTTAGTACAATAGGAAACAGTATGGATGAAAGGAGGAAAATCTGAGAACCAAAACAGTATTCTGAGACAGTAAAAGAAATCCACAGGGGAGTGACTGACCCTGCCAGTAGACCAAATCGGGGTGGGAGACGACCCAGGCTTTCAACACGCGCCTGAACTTGACGTGGCCCTGAGGAGACGACAGGAGCTCATCGTACTGGTGGCAGCGAGGGATGTCCACCTCAATCTGCAAACATGCACAGAAAAAGGCACCCAAAGAAAGAATGACGCTAAATTCATTCTAAACTAAAACTTACTGCTGTTAAACCAATAACTTACCTGTCTGTCCGTCGGTATGGGAGTATCCTTGTCTATGCTCTCATATTTGGCTTGAATGTCTCCCTGTGTTAAAAAAGAAAGAAAGAAAAGTGTCAAAAACAATGTTAAAATGGCACCTTTTCTCAACACACAAGTAAAATTTCTCTTGCACCTCAATGCCCAGCAGCGCAGCCCAAGCCAGGCCTCGAACAAGAGGGGGAATATCCACTCGGGCCTCTTTCCACACCAGGGTCTTTTTGTAAGGATAGGCCTGAAGAGCAAACAATAAACAATATATTACCCAGCTTTAATTCAACAATAACCCACTTAATAATTACTATTGCAAATACAGGAAATAATGCTCGAGTTGAATCAATCATCAGGCTGTGGCATATTCTGGCATTTTCTCTAATTGGGACAGATATGCTCATGTGTCTAGCATCACGAGTGTCTCCTCGTGTGTCTGTGTGTGTGTGTGTGTGTGTGTCTATCTATAAATTTGTATGGTGCCCAGACCTTGAGCAGCCTGTCAAAGAGGATGATGCGGATGAGTTGGTACTCGGTGTCTCTCTCACGAATGATGAGCGGCAGCGTGACAGTGGCCGACAGCTCATTGCTGCTGTTGGACTGGGGCAGGCTTGACTGTCTGAAGGAGGGAGACGTGAAAGAAATATGACGTTACCCAAGCCAAAAAAAAAAAAAAAATAATGATGGTGTGGTGTGACAGGGGAGCAGAGGACGAAAGCGACAAGTTCGGGATGGAGACTGCTTACTCGTCTTCCAGTAGAGGGTAATAGGCTTCTCCTGCAACATCCTTCAGTCTCTGAAAAAAAAAACATAACATGGATTCACAATTAAGGTGAAATTCGATTCAAAACTGCTGCGTGCGACAGCATCATGGATCAACAGCGTTCTAAGGCAAGAGCACATTTACAATGTGCGAACGGACAGGAAAATCTGGGTGTGGTGGAGTGATTAATGAGAAAAATGTCACCCCCCTCCATTAGCTGACTGATGTGCCCTTGAACAAGGCACTTAACCCCCGATTTGCTCCCCGGGCGCCTGACAGTGGCAGCCCACTGCTCCTCTGTGTGTTTTACTGCATGTAATGTGCTGTGTATGTGCCATCAAACCCCAGTGCTATGCAATGTATGCATTCATTTACACGATAGCGTACATGTCTGATGGTACGTTTGTTATCTTACATTTCTGAGCTGGCACAGAGACAGCGTCACTGTAGTGTCATCAAGCAAGAAACTCCGATCTCTTCCCTGGCCAAATGACTCCCCGTCTTCCAGGACAAAACTAATGACAGACAGAAAGAGAGAGGGGGAGACATTTCACCAAGTCTGATTACCACCTAAAACTAGCAAATGCCTTCATCTGTATAAATGAATACTTGTCATGTACTTGGGCAGTGTGCAGATTGGAGGTTTGGACTGTATGATCTCCTTGTTGGTCAGCTCCTTTTCCAGGTCTCCCCCCGCCAGACACCACAGATGGTACACCTCATCTATGGCTCGCTCTGACAGGTAGTCTTCATCATCATCTGACAACACACACACACACACTCAACAGTAAACACCTCCCAGTAGGCACAGGTGGTGCTGCAGCATGAGCAGTCAAATGATTACTTTATTAGAAAGCTAATATAATCTCTACACATCAAGACATGTTTACACATATGGCAATGCAATATTGCTCGGATAATTATAGGATAAGGTTATACACGTTATACATGTTTATATATACATTTATATATACATTTTACAAGAAATAATAATAAGAAAAGCACAAAGGAAAACATTTGTGCCGGCAACACAAAACGGTACGTGAAAAAGAGAATCAACTTGAATTACTGCCTCCATCCATGTCTAAAAAAACCACGTAACACATGAACTCAACAACAAAGAAGATCTATACAATCGGCAAGGTTTCAAGGTGGGCACCCAAGATTAGCGTCACTAATTCTAGTACTAACTGACCAAGAGTGAAATATGGTCACAATCTGCCCTTCTGTTGCTGAGTTATGGTGTTGAAAAATGGACAGAAGAGCGTTTTTGTTGAATATTATGATGTTACAGTGAAGCTGAACTTGGACCTCTTGGATCAAAAATATCATCGATTGACCATCTCATCGTAATAGACATTTGTGTGAAATTTGGTCATATTTAGCCCATGCATTCTTGAGTTATGACTAAAACATGAATTGTGAGAACACAGTGACCTTTGAACACCAAAATTCTAATCAGTCCATCATTGGGTCCAAGTGGATGTTTGTTCTGCTCCTGAGATAACACATTCATGAGAATGAGATGGATGGGAGGTCACAGTGACCCCTGACCTTTCCCGATCACAAGCTAATCACTTCATCCATAAGTCCAAGTGGACTTTTGTGCCAAATTTGAAGACGTTTCCTCAAGCTAGGTCACGAGAATGGGACAGGCGGACAACCAGAACACGGCCACAACAAGGCTTATCGATAAGAGATTCCCTGTGTGGCGTTGCACGACCACCTTTGAATCTAGTACTGCTTATTTTCAGGTGGCCTTTATATTTAGTATGTTTCACCGAATACAGAATGGAACAAGTTAAATTGCATGCGACTTCTTGAATTAAGAGGTGGGAGCCTATTTCCAACAACACCAATTAGGCCGCAGTAAGAAACTCTCTGGTACGGAAAGTTGGCGCGTGCTTTAGTCCACTTGTTTTTTGTTTGGAACAAAAAAGTCAAAAATATACCATCAAGAACATGAAAAAGTTCTCAAGTTAAAAGATGATCTGAGGTATCAAATAGAAAAACTGGCCGTTCAGTTAGATCTTTTGACCCGCTTCTTGACACTTAATACTTCCATCTGTGTGCCACTATTAACATTAATACGAGCATGCTTAATCAAAACTAATTCCAGATAATCACTTCAGCTTTAAGAGATTCAAGAGGGCGAAGGACTGAAGGATTGGTGCGTACGTGGTACGAATGTGTGAGAGTAAGGCTTCATGTCCAGTTGTGTATAGTTAGAGCTGACCTTTGCAAAGGTCACTGATGTCCTCTGGGAGCTCCAGGTGTGCACAGCGTAGGGAGGAAGAGAACAGGCTGACAGGCTTCTGGAAGGGCGTGTAGAGGCAGGAGACACCACTGAACACAGGGTCTCCCAGCAGCTCTGCAGGGGTCGGCCTGAGGACACATAAAATAACTGTAAAATATCCTCAAAAGTAGAACGTGCCTCTAAGTTGTAATGAGTGACAATTCATGATATCACACAAAGAGTTATACAAAGTGTCAGGCAATAACTTGTGTGTGTTTATTTTGGTTTTATTTCACTTTGTCATACATGCGTGTCAACAAGAAAACTAAACAGCCAATTTCCTCCAAGAAGTTATGATATCCAACAGGGACTGTGTTTACCTTTTGGATGGAAGAAAAGTCAAGCATTTCCTTAATAACTCGAGAACATTCTCGGGCAGCGCCTGGAAAAAATGACTGCATGAGTGAAAGAATATGAAAAATAGCTACAGGACACAAAATAAAGACATTTGAACTTACAATAATCTGACAAAAGTCAAGAAAGATTAAGGGATGCTTACACAAAAATACATTTAAACAAACAACTTTAAAAGCTAAAACCGTGTAACTCTAACTTACCGGACCATATTAAATTTGTGTTTGCAATGATTATGGGGATTGGCAAGTGACACAGGCAGTGCTTACATAAAAACAACCCTTTAGATTGCACACAACACTTTGAAACACTCACAAAATCTATAATTTCCAGGTCCTCAGGAAACATCAATACTTCACCTTTCAGAATAAGGCAAAGCTCTCGTGTAATGATGACTAATGTGTTGCCTTTTAATGCCAATTATCTGACCTAATTTTCAGGTAACAGCTAATAGCTTCTTCCTCACAAAAAGACCATTAAAAATGACTGTCAAGCTAAAAATATCCTCATACATCAAGTATCTCACTGACTAAGAACAAGGCAGCCAGGGCTTTAGACTCTACCTTAATGGTATCCAGGCAACCATGTTCCTCAGCAAGGACAGTGACAATGTCATCCATGCAACCTAAGAAAGATGAACAGTAGCACACCATGAGCCCAATTAAGCTTGAGAGCATTTTGCTCAGTACTTACAATAATTACAACCTTTTCACTTACCCAAGGTCAGAATGAATTTCATTCTCTCACTTATATCAATATTGTGCAGCAGTCGTCTGCCCTGTAATTGATAAACAGCATTAGAATTTCAGGTGAAAATGATCCACACTTGAATTCAGGCAAAAAAAAAAAAAAAAAACATGCACTGTACGAACGTCCTCTTCTCGCATGAAGAGGTTTATGAAGGATTCTTACAGCACATAATTCGAAGAGCAAAACCCCAAGAGACCAGACATCAGTCTTGGGTCCTGAGGGCAAAGGAGCTTCATCGTGGGAAGAGTCACTGGGGTGGAAGGAGCCCTGAGCGATCACCTCTGGAGCAAGGTATGATGGGTACCTGAGGCGGTGATCCCAGAGCAGATAAGCACATTACTTTGTCACCCTCAAAATAACATCTGTTGAAGACACCCAGTATTACCCATAGAACTAAACTGGTTTGTCAGCTCAGTACAGACAAGCATCCCATAATAGGCTTTCATTCATTAGTGAGATTTGTTGGATTTCTGCCACACTTTGTCTTATCAATGTCATGCCATCAGGACATATTCTCACATTTGCATCGCTAAGCCACGCATGTTCAGTGGCTCCTAAGAAAAACCTGCATAGCTGTTTGTCAGTTACATTTATTACATTTTCCATCCAGATGTTTTCTTGAAAGTCATGGGTATGTGCCATCATTCCTTTTTTCAATCTGCAGGAGGATATTAGACAGAGATACTCGGTAGAACGCAAAGGCCTTTGGATTAAGATAAAAGTCCAATAATCGGTTACAGTTCCTGAACCGGGAAACTATTTTGATGCTCCAAAACCTGGTTTCTATGAAAAAAGGATGGGCCATTAGGCATCAATGTTATGGTCAATTGCATTTTCATGATTTGAATAACAGCAAACAGATACAAGGGAACCTTTGACCCTGAACAGACAGCTCACATGGCTCAGTCCCACCAGCTGAAAAGTTCCAGAAAAGCACTAATGGAGTTTTCTCTGTGATGAATGAGGAGAGAAAGACGTACCCAATGGGAAAATCTACATCAGCCCCATGATCAGTCATGTGATAAAGGCCAAACTTCCCCAGCTTGACATTCCCCTACAAAGAAAAAAAATTATCTTAGGATGATAGGATTACATTTAACAAATCATTTCATCGTGCTTAAATTACACAGACATTCAATCAAAGACACACACACACACACATGAAACAACTCATTTTTACCTTGCAGTCCATGAGCACATTGTGAGCGCTGAGGGCTCTGTGAACCATACCATGTTTATTCATAAACTCCAGGCCTTCAAGGACCTCATAAGCTACCTGCAGCGCCTTCTCTGGGCTAACGCAAAAAGAAAGAAACATAACAGTGCATCAAAACGTTTCGGGGGCTGAAGTGGTCAGTTGGTCAAAGAAAAGACATGATAATTATTTATCGACATTTTCAACACTTAAGTAAGACAAATTCTAATTACTCAATTCCAAAACTTAACTCAGCCAGTAGATGGCAAGCTTAATACATTCTGTGCCCACCATGTCATTTATAAACAGAACAGGGTTTAATGAAAGCTGCTCACCAGTGAAAGTAAAAGGAGAAAACAACAACCAGGCTCACCACAAACACTAGAATTACTTCTGAAAATTTAACAGGGATTTTTCATGTTGATCTCACCTGGTTGTTTTCCCCTGCTTTTGGAAATCATTTAAACTGCTTTCATAGTGTTCAGCAACAACGATGAGTCTTTCTATAGAGCAAGAAGAAACCAAATTATAAATAAGACAACTGAGTTTGTAAACATTTTCTTAAATTTAATCACATGAGAAAGCACGCTGTTGGTGTAAAAACTGAACAACAAAAAGTGTGGTGAAAAAAATGCTCTTTTAGCGTTGAATTATTCTTCTGTTATGTTGAAAAAAAACATATTTAACTTAACAATACCTCTATGAAACAATAGACACAGTCTAAAACAACAGCCATCAGAGAAGGTTTTCTGACAAGATTGTTACAGAGGAGTGGATTAAAGTATGTATATTAGTATTTTTCCACAGCAGAAGTTTCCCAGGTGATCAAGAACCTTTCAAGGAATTCAGGAACTAAAGCTGCATTCGAATAGAGGAACCAGAGACCTAATTTAGTTCCTGAGTGACAGTTCTAGGTGGCAAAAATCATCTCTACTCTCTATTATTTTCCTGAGGGCTTCCCCTCACCAAATGAAATAGTATGTGAACAGGCTGTAATGTGTTGGACTACGATAAAATGCAGTCCTGCACAATGTCACTGTGTTCACCACTTGTAAATACCAACTTTTATATAAACTATTCACAACACAGGCATCCCACACAGAACAACAAGACGAAACAAGACTATTGTCATCAACTCATAAAGCTGATATCATGGAATCAGAAAGTTCTATCTTGACTGTCTAAATAAAATGCAACTAATGTTTTGGATAAGCTCAGTGAGAGAAAACATCAAGGACAAAATATTACTAACTGAAAAGAAATAAATTGTGACAAAACGGGAGGAAGGGATATGATTTAACGCCTTACAAAAGATAAGACAGAAGTTCATACCGTGTTTCCCTCTGGAGATGTCCACATATTGACAGAGTCTAGGGTGAGTGATGGTTTTGAGGATCTGAAAACGACCCAGGATTTTGATAGAGTTGGGGGTCAGAGGGAGGCCATTGCTTCCACAGACATCATGAGGGAGAGCTGAGGCAAAGAAGGTGAAGGCCCCCAGCTGGGCGTCTTTGAGGGGCCTCATCTCGCCACTGACCTGAAGCACAGATAATGTGGAAGAGATTTCAGTGTTAAATGTGAGCGACGATACATGACTATGAATGGAATGAAAATTCTGTTCTGTGTTAGCCAGGGGTTTAAAAATAAAAAAGATGTTCAGTCACTGTTAAAGCTGTCTGAGTGACAGGTTAACACTGTCAGTGTTACTACAACACAATGCATGGAGGCACACACCATATACTTCTAACGTTAGCTACATTAACTTCGAAAAGAACAGATAAAGTGGTGTGTCCGTGTGTGCAAATGAATAAAAAAATAGCCTAAAATAACTGCTAATTGGTCCTGGCCGTAAAGCAATGAAGTGCATTACACCTCAAAAATGTTTCTACTCACGTTTAACGAAAAGGCTGTAGAGCCATGTGGACAGAATGAACCTGAAATTATTGATAAAATGTGTTTGAAATGAATTCCTTCCTTCCTCTGCGATGCGATGGAAACAGCTGAGTGAACGTGACCGACGACGTTATTTTTGTGCGACAAAGTAGTGCACGGTAGACATTTTTTTAAGAACACAAGTACGATCGTGGATCATGAATCGCACTATTTAAAAAAAATATATCTCAGCAAAGTTGTGCTTTAAGTGTTTTTTCATATTTCCCCGCGAATTAATTTTCTTTTTAGAAATTACACACAGGCAATATCCGTTGCCTCCTTGCATTTCGGGAAAATATTCGATCTATAGAACATATAGCTAGCTAACGCTAGGCCAAAAACGACAGGCCTTCTTCATATCCGGATAGTTCAAAGATCTAGCCGTGGGGGCCTGAATCAGCCTCTATGTGGCTAACTGTTGCGTGCCTGGCTGTCAGATAGCCGATATAACGTCAGCAGGTCAAGCAGCTGTGAAGCCCCAGCGCTCCTTAAAACGTGTTGCGGTCATTGCCCAGTCCATGTAAGTTTCGAAAGTATTTTTGTTTTATTTTACTGATTAAAGTAAGGTAGCGTAAGCCGTTAGTAACGTATAAAAACCGTGGCAGCTAGTGGCGTACGAATGTTAGCTGCACGAGAGTTAGCTTAAGTTTTGCAGATTTTCCTTGTCTCAGCATAGTTGAAGATACTTACGTTAGTTCTATGTGAGATTAAATGGCAAAGAACTTGCTGATTAAACCAACAACGTCAAAAAATGTTAATTACACATTTCTGAGCAATCCATTCTTCAGTATGATGTAATGACACTGTTGTTCCATTGCTGTGAGTTGCAAATGATTCTGTGGTTTCGATTTTGTTTTGCCTTTAGAAGAAGTATGTGGACAGCAGTCAGCAATGATCTTCATTACTGATCTATCTGCCGAGTGTGTCATAACATTTTTTTTTTTAAATGTGTAGCATATTTTGTGTTGTTAGCCACCCAACCCAAACAGCTGATTTCGTGGCACAAAACTGAATGGATCAGTCAGATGATCAATAATACTCTAACGTGCATGAATGTATATGATCAGCACCTTAAACATTTCAATACAATAAAAAAATAACCATCAATGAATCTGCTGTCCCTGATCTAGTCCAATCATTTTAGCACTCATCTAAATTGACTACTCATGTAAATACATTGACGTGTCTGTGTGTATATATATATACACACATATATATATGTATACATATAACATATATATACACACACAATATTAAAATATCACTTACCATATGAGACCAGATAATGAAGTGATAAATGCAGCCCCACTTGTCTCACTGTTTCTGCTTTGTCTTGCTCTTTCCTTTGCAGACATAAATTGTGGTTTTGAGGTTTTTATTATACTAACATCTGAACCTCCTGTTATGTATTTTTGGCAGTGTAACACATTTAAATGAATATCATGAAATAACTTATGAGTATTGTTTATAAATATTACCAGCATGTTAGATTTGTTATCAAATTTACCACAACAATCAATTGTTACTATGTTTGTTGTCATAGTTTTTTTTTTCTCAGTTATTAGTGCATTTTGAACAGTGATTAAAGCTCACATATGAGAAAGAAGAGCATTTATGTCTCATAGAAAACCAGTGACCACATCTGGTGCTGAAGGATCCACAACTCATATGGATTCCTTAAATGTGTAGGTCCTTTTAATGCCTTCAGGTGGTGCTGGCATACTGCACTCTCTTCTTATTTGAAGTGCTCTGGTTAGCAGGCAGGTAGGGAAGTATCCCCCTACAGTAAATTTTTACTGTGGGAATGAAGCATGAAAAGAGGAAACACTTGGGTCTGCTCACACACCACCACCATGCCAGAGAGAGCTGGTGGTTCAATGCTGCAGATCTAATTAAAGGTATGATTCATACCACCTGCTTGGCCTGTGTGTAGCTATGTTTTCTTATCTTAGGTAGGTATTTTAACTTAAAAATGTAGGCTCAGCCTGTTTGTGTGAACTATGGGAAATTATCTGACTAAGCAAGCAGGCAGGCATGTTTATTTTTAGGACACTGGTAATAGTGGATGTAGTCAGATGCCTCTTCCAGTTGAGCACCACTTGTCCTCTGTGTAGCTTAGTTAGCCTAAATTTGAAAGCAAATTTCATTCATTGCAATTCAGGAGAGGAGTCACATGTATTCTCATTTCCATACAGTGAATACTGAAATCTATGAAGCTCATGTCACTTTGACATTATTAATACATTTGAGTGTTTCCCTGTGAAATCCAAAGTTGATATGAGCTCCTCATGTCTTTGTGCTGCGGACCATACGTTGGCCCCCGGACCCATTGTCAGAGGTTATCCAAATGAGATCAGCCTTTTTGTGGCTCTTTCTGTTACTCCACCACTGGTCCTGTTTAAATCAATTCAGTTTCTTGAAAAACAATGCTTTGATCCTTGATTTTATCAACTCCAGCTCTTTTGTGTTTCTAATTTCCTCATCCCCCAACATTTTGTTTTCATCTCAGGCCAGCTGTTGTTTTCCAGCGCCTCCTTGTAATATGTGTAAGAAGTTTTCTTCCCCATGCTTCAGCCTTGTAAAAATCCTTCTTTTCCTCTTTCTTCAAAAAGTAATTTGCCAAGCTCAACGTGATAAAGAAACATTACCCCAAAACCAAACTGAGGTCCAGTTGTATTTTGGTTCGGTGGCCCACGAGTCACTGATCCCCTTTGAACTGGTTGAGCTTGATGCTATCTATGGTTTAAAGGATAAATTATCTCCATGTCACTTCTGTGTCTTACCAGTTGTTGCTATGACAGAAAGTTAGGAATTAATACAAGAATTTGGCTTGCCAGTCTTGTTGACTTGGTGCAGCAAACTTTGTGCAAATTTGATGACTTTGGAATCAACAGTTCCTAATTTACCATCACTTTTCTTTATTTCGTTTCAAAGATTTACAGGGAAAGGGCCATGAAGCGCAAACTCTCTTTAAGCTCTCTTGAATAAAAATATAATACAGGTGTATACTGTACATACATACATACATGTACCGTACAACAAACCAATCCAAGAAAGAGTCAAAGAAAACGTACATTTGCACTGAGCTAAGCCAGCCAAAGGTTCGGAAATTGCGCAAAAGGCACCAGCCATTCTATTTTGGCACATTTCTGCAAATTGTTTCACTTTTGTGGAATATAATATTTTGTTAAAAAAACAAATCATGAAAATCAACAGATGTTCTTCTGATTATTTCCCAACATGCCTTGTAGACTGAGGTCAGATTTTGGGCTGCCAGACAGAATATATCAGTCAGGAAAATCCCATTAACACATGGTTTATGCCTACTGATGCACGCATTAGGGAAAAGATTGTGATTGTTGCTTTGATTTAGAAATATACAGCGTTTACTCATGAAGAAGTTAAAACTCTCCCACCACATTATATTATGATGTGTTTAACAAAGAAAGAAACCTCTGTATAATGTACAGCAGTCCTGTTGAACAGCCCTGCAGCACTTTGCACCTTTGTCAAAATGTTTTGTTGGAAAAGTTTTTGTTGAGAGTCAGTAAGGAGGTGACTTTCCTCTGTGGTCATTTTGGAGGCTGTCGTTTGTGGTGGTGTCTTGGAATTCAAACCCTGTAACTCTAAACATATATCAGCATACTACTTTAGAATACCATCTCTTTTTACATTGCCACTGTCACTTTGAGTACCTTGAAATAACTTAGAATAGGGTGACTTTTTAAGTGTTCACCGTACATGCCATCTTGATGCATGAACCTTTGCCTACATTTAAAACAAAAGGAAAGAGACATTTCACTTTTAAAACCCAAAGATAAAATGTTGGATTCTAATTAGTTTGATATATTGTATAGATGTAATATCAAGCACTGTGTGTCTTTTTTGGACCGTTAGGTATTTAGCTCGTTGCTTGTTCAAGATGTCAAGTCACAATCCGTTGATGAGGCTGGAGCAGCGGGCTGCTGAGGCTGACCAGATCATCGAGTACCTGAAACGACAAGTCCAGCTGCTAAAGGAGAAAGCCGGTAAGAGACACACTTAAAACATACACTTTTCTGAATTATAGTGTCCAACTTTGTCTTACAAGGCTAAATTTATTCTGTGTTAAGGTGTAACATATAGAATATCCATAAAGTAAGGACTGAATTTTTGGCTGAAGGGCCACCTACATATATGATTCACGGCCTCAGTTTTAAGAGTGAAATCCCTGTAGCACCACTGGCAGTTTAATGAAACTTGAGGCCTCATATATAAGATAGTGTACTTGAATGAATAAATCAAGGCTTCTTTAACTCCTAAAGAGACACAGCATAGATTTTAATAGTCATCGCATTTTAGTCAGTAGTGTATTTGTACTAGTTCAGAAGTAGTTCTTAAAATGTCCTGTGGGATAGTGAAATTTCATTCCAGGGCTGAGATTTAACAAGAATTTGCCTTGCTGCAGCCATCCAGGCCAGTGTCAGAGAAGAAAAGAAACTTATGGTGGAGAATGCCAAATTGAAGAATGACATCGAAGAACTCAAAAAGCAGCTGCTGGAAAAAGAGCAGAAGAGGGGAGGTATGTTGAGTTTTGTTCCCAGCAAAGACTTCCATTGCGGATCAAATGTATGTTTGTCTTTAAAGAGACCTTCATGTTGTTATCCTTCGTATCCAGCCATAGAAGCTGTTTTGTGTGCCTGACTTATGAGCATTTGGTGTCAGTTGTTGCTCATTAGAGCATAGTTTGGATTGCACTATCAATGATAACATCTTGTGCAGTCTCGCCTCAGCCCATTATATCCAGATCTTTTTTGTTTTTAATATAAACAACTGTAGTGCTTCAAGAATCCCCATTAGTGATGGGGAGTGATGGGGAGTGATGGGGACAACATGTCTGTCAGCTGTTGCGCGTCTGACATACGCTGATATTCAAGGGCAAACAGCTCAGATCATTAACACGCATTTAATGTTTTCCAGAAAGAAGCTGCAGAAATAAAGGGGGACTGGAAGAAATAAGCAATTCAACCTTATTCAAAATAGCTCAATATGTTAGTGTTGGAGTGTTAAAGGAATGTGTTCCAATACACCCAAGACTGTTTTTCCACACATTGTATCTAATTGTGATCGTTGTTTATGGGGGGTTCTTTTCGAGTTTAATGTGGCATAAAATACATTAATCAAAACACGGGTAAATACGGACCTTTTTGAAAGGAATTTCAGTCTTCTTTGGTGATTTGTTATTGAGATGAGAAAAACAAACTACTGAGCATGACTGTAATAGAGAATTGAGGAAAAACAGGTCCGCATGTCAGTTACGGATTTGCTTCAAATTCGTTTTAAAGTGGAATGCAAATATGATTGCAAATAGTTGTCTGTTTACCCATCGAAGGAGCAACACAAGTTTTGATTTGATATTGTGTTTCTCGCTAGTATTCTGTCTGCTTTAAGCTCTCTTTTGGTCTCCACCAATCCCCTGACTGAAATATTTTTTAAGCTGGTAAATACTTGATTATCTTCGCAAGCTAGTCTCTAAACTGTTTGTGTGTTGGTCAGAAAACCCAACCAGGATAAACATCTCAGTAGATATGAGGTGGATTTCAATTCTTTGGGTTTGTCAGTACAAGAAATCCTTTCCACATTACACAGTCATTTAATTCATAGTTAATATAACAGTATTGATTCTTGCAGCTTTACCTCACTGCATGTTCATACAGTATGTTATGCTGCCATATATTGTGTATAAAGTTGGTTCTCAATGTCAAAACTTTCAGTGTAAACTCAAGAGGATGTAAAGAAGTTAAGAGGTTATTGCCTGTAATTCCAAGGTAAACCGGAAAGGTCCTGATCTCAGGTCCTAACATAACATACAATTAAGGTAATTAAAAGCATTATGGTGACAGTGGTGTGCCTGCAGACCGATGTTTGTCAGACACGGGCCCTAGATTTTTTTTTCAGGCGCCTTAAATGAGGGGTTATGTTTTTTCTTTTTGTAGGACATTGTTCCCTGCTTTATGGCTCCATTTCCTTGTTTCCATCCACTCGGACACTGTCATTTTCCCATCAAAACTGTTTGCAACAGCAAAGCAGTCCTCCCACTGGGTGTGTAAATAAAGCTTGCTCCGTATCATTTCATTGTATTATGTTGATGCAACCAGTTCCGTGCATGAAAAGGGACAACTAAGGAGTCATATACGTTTGTGTATTTGTGACATAAATGATCCCTTTCACGTCAGTGCTGCCATGGTCATGTCTTTTCATACTTTTGCATGATATTCGGGAAGCTATCTGCAGAGAACAGCAATCACCAGAGTTATTTAAGACTATTTAAAACTTCAAGTTTCAGTTCCACTAACCTTTTTTCTGTGTCCTCCTGCAGTGTGTGAGGTGGCCATGCCATCAGGTGACGCCAGTGTTGAGTGCGTTTCACAGCCCACGCCTCCCAAACTTTCCGGAACAGCAGCCTCCGCCTCGCCTGATGCTGCTGCTGCTGCTGTCCAGAGCCCCAAAGATGAGATTAAGAAGAAGAAGGCAGAGAAAAAAGGTAACATCTGGAGAGAAAAAAAAACTATGGCACATAGAAGGGTTACATTATGAATCCTTTGAAGTTTTCATACCCAATAAAACTATTGTTTGAAGATGAAATTAAGCCTGTTTAGATGTGTCATGTAACAGCATTCGTGTGCCATTTCATCACTCACTTCAGCCGTCATCAACATTGTTGCTTTTTTTTCAATTATATTCTTGTTTAAGATCCCTTTTTTCCCCACTAACAGTTGGATTAGTGCAGAGGTCTGTTCTTCAAAATTCAGTTGACCTTCTCAAAACATGTTTTTTCATTTGAATTTTTAATCCTGGGTGATAATGGATGTAAGGCAGCGATATTGCTCTCTTAATGGATCCAAGATCTCTGGGTCTCAGTTGGAAAATGTTTTGTTAAACTTCACTTTTTTTTTTTTTTATGGAGTTTATGATTTATAAGTTGCCTTTGGGACAAGGCGTCAGTGTCTTATGTCACCAGTAATTTAATCCAATTTGAGAGTGATTTAATGTTAGTGTTTTATGGATGTGCTTCATTCTTTGACCCTATCATAAAACCAAAGTATCACTATGTACCAAATGTAACAGCATAAACTTTTTTATGTTTTTGAAAAATTTGGAACACAAAATTTCACAGGATTTCATTTAATTTGCAGGAAATCATCCAGATATTTACTTTTGTTTGAGCAATAAGATATCTGGACTACGATGGTCCCAGCGAAGTGTAATCCTGCCAGTCCCTTCAGTTTGTGTACTAAAAGAGTTTAAATAGATAGATAGATAGATAGATACTTTATTCATCCCCAAGGGAAATTTGCAAAATTCCGGCAGCATCCACAGACTTAAGATATAAAAGATAAAAAGGCATGCAATACATGCTAATGAAAGCACACTACTCAAAGGTTCAAGAGATTTAAAAAGTAAAAAAAAGTCTGGCACAAGCGGAGTGTATGATAATTTAAGGTGCATAGTGAACAGTGTGTAGTGCAGTAGTGCAGTACCGATTCCAGTTCAGAACAGTGAGGAGTGGAGTTAACGAGCCGCAGGACGTCGGGGAGGAATGATCTCCTCGGTCTGTCTGTGTCTCTGCCTGGAGATGATGTTGTGCAGTGGATGCAGTGGATTGTCCGTGATCGACAGGAGCTTGCCCTGGGCCCGTCGCTCTGCCACAGAGGTCAGGCTGTCCAGCTCTGTGCCCAGAACAGAGCCTGCCTTCCTCACGGGTTTGTCCAGGCGTGAGGGTCCCTCTTTTTGAGGCTGCGAAGAGGGCGCTTTTTCTTTTTTCTCCCTGTAGTCCTTTTTTGCCTCTTTTACTGCTCTTCTTGCATTGTAGACTGCTGCAGTGATGGGGAATGATTAGCACTGGATGTCTTTATGGGATTGTAAGGGGAAGAGACAAACTTAAGACACTGATAAGTTAATTTGCGTGTTACATCCAGACCGATTTTTCCTTAGAATTTGTTGTTGTCGGTCATTTTGACTGACAGGTTGGTAATAAATTTCTTCATAATTAATTTTACGTGTCATTTCTTAAAGATAATGAGACATTGCTTATTTAATGGCATTTGATTAAATTGAACCCATCTGACTCAATGTAGACTAGCCTAAACTCAAGACCTTCCCTCTGATCCACATGGACTTAAATCGGATCTTGCAATCACACAGTTCAGTGGGAGGAAATCCTGTAGTGGTCATAGACACGCTCCAAGGCCTCCAGTCCATAGGTCTTCGGTGTGCTGTCAGCGCCGTGATAGCGAGAAGTGCTGAGTGCAGCGTCGAGGTCAGCGATAAAGCCCACGTGCTCTAAGGGGAATCTTTTTTTGATAGATTTACTTACTTCCGTAATGTACCCTTCGTGCAAGATGCATAAGGCGTGTACGTCTGCCTATGTGAGCATTATGCCTTAGAACTTTGCCGTCTTGTGAAGCCTCACTGAATTCATCTCCGCCTCGCATGCAGTTGGAGAGGAAGCGGACTTTTCAGCTGAACAGAGGGGTCTACTACAGGTGGTCTACATGTGGTTAATGACATTGTTGTGGCATGTGAACTACTTAACGTTGCGGTAGATCACCCCCGTTGTTCTAATCTGTCAAATGGCCTTCAGATTCAGGTTGACATGACCCCTGCTTCCAGATGTTAGCGACATGCTAATGATGGATAATTCTTCCTCTCAATAAGCTGTTGCACAGATTAAACCCTCTGTTGCTTCAGGCTTTAATGTTGCTGTGTTCTCACCTCGTCCAAACAGTCATCACTTTTTAGCCCACACACCCATGTGCACCCTCTGTGTAGTCCTCGTAATGTTACGTCGCAATGCTGTCATCACAGCAAAGCATTGATTACACAGGGAAGAAAAGTCGGATATCAAAGGCAAAGGGTTGGAATTCATATTCTCCAGGGCTGGTTTGGGCTCAGAGGAATGATTAAAGACTTTGTGCTCATTTGATCAATGCAAACTGGACTGAATGTGTGTAAGCAAGCCAGTCGAGTGAAAGGTACTTTGTCTCTTGGGAGGAAGCATCTGTTATTCTGCTGTATTACTGTATCATGTAGCACTCTCCTCCGGCCAAAAGTGGGTATTGGTATTGTCATTTAGGTAAGGAGTGTACCCCACATTTCTGGGAAGAGGTGAAAAAGAAATCCTCTTTTCCTTAATTTTTTATTTATTCATGGGTCACTTGAAACGCAAGCATCTGCGTGCAACCCTGAGGCCTGTCATTGGTAGGCTTTGTTTTCATTTATGGGAGGAAATGAAATCAGATTCCAGACAGATGCCCAGTGTTGTTTCAACTAAGCATTGTTTTTTATAATTTCCCTTGGCAATATACCAGCTGACTGAATTCTTGGTGCTTTTAAACAAACATGTCCTAAAATATCATGAACGTTTGGTATAATAGCATGAAAACTCGCACAGATTCCTCTCTTCAGTAAAGAGTGCAAAAAAACATTATGGATAGCTACTGTCTGACTTTCTATACTGAAAAAAAGTCAAAATTCCAGCACACAACCATTTTTTTTTGACATCAGTCTTCCATTGAAGATTTATTGCGAAGAGCTGCTGAAATGGTGTGAAAATGGTTTTTCTTTTATGCCAGGAGGAGAGAAGGCAGAGAAGAAGCAGGCTGGCCCCAGCCAAGATGAAGCCAAGGTGGACGTGTCTCGTCTGGACCTGCGCGTTGGACGTATAATCTCAGCTGAGAAGCACCCAGATGCTGACAGTCTCTACGTGGAGCAGGTTGATGTGGGAGAGCCTTCTCCGAGGACGGTTGTCAGTGGGCTGGTCAAGCACATACCTCTGGACCAGGTACAGTATAACTGTATATAAACTCTATATAACATCTGCCTTATTGTCAGAGATTTGTCTAATGAACTGGCAAACTCGTATTAGGTCATTTCTGGAATTTCATGTGATGTTAAGATATGTGATAGGTATAATTGAACAGAGGCTGGGTCTGAGAACCAGTAACCCTTCAATCTGTGTTTATGAGGTGAAAAATAAAAGAGGTCACTGAACTACAGTCGGTCTGGGCCCTTCTATGTTGAGTTTGCATGTTCTCCCTGTGCCTGCGTGGGTTTTCTCTGGGTACTCCGGCTTCCTCCCACAGTCCCAAAAACATGCACATTAGATTAATTGGCTACTCTACATTGCCCCTAGGTGTGAGTGTGAGAGTGTGTGATTGTTTGTCTTTGTGTGTTGGCCCTGCGATTGACTGGCGACCAGTCCAGGGTGTACCCCGCCTCTCGCCCGTAGTCAGCTGGGATAGGCTCCAGCTCCCCCAAGAATTCATTCACTAATTATGAAAAGAAAATTCACAGTATGTCAGACAAGATAAAATGATAACATTTTATGTGGAAAAAGTCAAAGGTTCTGCAAATAAACTTTTCTGGGCATTATTCAACATGATTATGATTTCACATTTCACTGTTCAGATTGTGAATTGGCGACTCTAATATCAGATGCCCGCTTTGAAACTGTAGCAAACTGTGGTATGGATCTTTTGTGCAGCCGTGTTAAAATGTGTGAAGCATCCATGTCTTGAAGTTCGTAGCTTTTTTGCAGACGTGAATGTAAACTGCAGCTCGACTGGTGCGCAGAGGCATATGACCCAGAGGCAGTAGACACAGAAGCATTCTTCTACCTGTATGTGTTCATTAATGGCTCACAAAGGTCATAACAAGGATTTATTAGACCACTGAAAATGACTTCTTAGGTAAACTCAGCTTGTATTAATGTTTATTTTTTTATTTCACATGATTCACTACTGGAGCAAACTAATTTGTATGCAGAATTTCATTTAAGTGAAAAACATTATTCACTTTTACAGTCATCAGTGTTTCTCTTTTTATTTGTAGACCAGGGAGCCTTTGTGCATTACACTTCTGCATTCTGCTGTGTGTAGACAGTGTATATCATTTAAATGGAACCATATGCTTGCTGAAGTCATGTGTGACTCCGACTTTGTCACAAATAAAAGGCCATTATACCATAGAATAAACACTTGGGTGGGACAACGGTTTTTCTTCGCACACAGACAAATATCAGGCATTAGCTTATTAAAAAAAAGTTTGACGCCGTTAGAGTAATAATTTTGTGGCGGCCACAGCCAGTGGTCTCTGCCTGCAGTTAGAAAGGCTGAACTACTGCTGCCTTTCGTGTGTCTGTATCAGTCCATTACTGACAGAAGCAATAAATCTACTTTACTTTCTTGTTAACTGTCTTATTTATATGAGCCATTCTCTGTTTCTGTTAAGCTAGCAGGGGTGAAATATCTGAGGAAATACATTATGGTTTTTATGGCAGGACTCTTGGGTTTCTCTTATACTAGGATAAATAGCAGGCACTATTTAGAAATGGTTTGAGACAGGGTATTTGACATCAAAAATAAATGTTAAGACAAGTGTCTACACTGAATATAAATAATGCTCAAAGCAAGCATTTTTTACAGTCGCACTAAATTCACATACTATTCAAGACTTGCGAAACTGCTTAGAGAAGAAAAATGAAAACTACCAACATAACTCTGTCAAAGCAATGTACTTAAAGAATGACCCCTAAAAAAAAGTCATGATTATATTCTGAGATGTGATGTACATCACCTCGGTGTTTACATTTTGGTCACAGTAATTTTAAAATTGTTTGGAATTGGGAATATTGTTTCTATTGTAAATTGAAATGTAATTTATATTAAAGTTTCAAATTTTCTGTCCTACGCCACACACGACATACAGCACTTCATTTGAGGGTGTTGTACTTTGCGCTTTTCATCTCTATTGTGTAAGACACATGGGCTGTAAAAATACATTTTGTCCTCTGTGCAGATGCAGAATCGCATGGCGATCCTGATGTGTAACCTGAAGCCAGCCAAGATGAGAGGAGTGGTGTCCCAGGCTATGGTCATGTGTGCCAGCTCACCAGACAAGGTCGAAATCCTTGACCCTCCAGGCGGAGCAGTACCAGGGGACAGAATTACTTTCCAGGGCTACCCAGGTACCCTAACCCGATCACTGTAGCCTCCAAAACGGATTGAACCTTAGCATGGAATCTTTAAGTGTTACAGTCCTGTCCAACCAAACAGACTAGAGGGATGCTTACTCACCACCGAGTGTCATTGATTGAAGCCACCTGAAAAAGCTTCCTAGTTCCTTCCCAGTTTCCACAAAATGCGTCTGACTTTCAAGAAATGAAGGTCTTGTCTTTGAACCCTCTCTCTGCCAGAAACAACACAGCAATTTCCACATTCATTCCTCTAAAGACACTGATCATGTTGCATTCTCAGACCCCACTCAGAGGTCTCATTAGAAGACTCCTCGGTCCTGTTTGGTGATGGCTAAATGGCCTGTGACTGCTGTTTTGACAGACTACTCAGCGCTCTTTACTAGGAATATTACCTCCTGCTTGTTTGGTTGGAGGTAAATGCTTTAACAGTCTTCCAATGTGAAAGAGGAGAGACACCTCCACCCTTTTCCCCCATTAATTAACACATTAACTAGACCGTATAAGAGTCAAAGTCCCTCCTGTGAAGTATTCCAAACACAATCACTAATGAATGTGGCTTGAAATCAAAGACTGCCGGCAGGCCAGTGTGGTTGTGATTTAGGTCCCTCTGATTCTAAAACTAAAGTTTACAAAGATGAATATTGGTGGTGAAAAGAAAATTGGTCTTGTTATTTATCTATTCATTTGAGAACAATAACCAAGAGGGAGTTCCCTGTTGGGGAAAAAAAAACGGGGCGGGGGGCTATGATGTAGGTGGATTTGTGGTCTACGTACCCGCAGCCTGCCTGCCAAGCCTTTCATCCCCGCAGTACACATGTCCTGGCCACTCTAAAAGCTGTTTGATTCATGAGGGATCCCTTTGGACAGAATCATTTTTATGGATACGACATTAAAAAGAATCCTATTCAAAACGTGGTTCACCAGCAAACAGAAGGAATGTGGAGGATAGAGCAAAGGCACGATTGGTGGATACTTTGTTGTGGTGTTCCTGTTTGTTTAAAACAACACTGTTAAAACTGAGGCTATGTTTTAAAGTACATGTAATGAAAAATAAGAGATGAAAGAAGTTTTCCCTTCTTCAGCTCGGTATTGGTGTTGCAGCCGAAATAACCACTCCACACACTCGTCACACGATGCCTGCATTCTTATTAGTGCTGGTATCCTTAACCTAATTTTTTAAACTAAACCCATTCCTAGTCTCTTCCCTACTTTTCTTCTTTTCTCCCACCGAAAGCACCACAGCTCAGATCCAGTTTCAACCAATCCACTGTTGGTGTGAGTCCATGGTTGTAATTGCCCACATTTCCCCAACTAATGGGGCCCAGTACTTCTGCTTGAAGTTAAGCCTGTGCGCAAGTTGCTCATCAAAACCTCTTTCACGCTTCTGATCAAAACTGATTGTTGCCACTCTTGGGTTGTAAACCACCAGAAATGACAGCCTTGGGAAATGAAACACATTTGTGTCCTCATACCATGAGATGGTTATGTAGAGAGGAAGAAGCTGACACTAGACAGAAGCTAGCGAGTACCAGCTATGACTTTTCACAAATGCCAGTGTAAAACAAAGGCCCTGGGAAATGAGAACCTCCTTTTAATTTATTTTTTTTCTCCCCTGAATGCATATTTTCATTCTGAGAGGTTTGGTTTATATGTTTTGAGTTATAGTGAAGAACAACCGGCAGTTTTACAAGCTAATCCTATAATAGAACAATATAGAGTAATGAGACTCCCTAGTTCAAGTGGGAGAAATAAAATTTGAATTGGCCTGATAAATCAAGAGCATAATTATTGGTCTTTTACTCCCAATTTGTTTTGGCTTCAGCTTGTTATATGGATTGAATGATTGTATGCTGAACAATCCATGAAGGTAAGTTAAAAGTCGTTTATCAGTGTGTCTTAGCACAAATTTGAGTCGGTTATGCAAGGCCATGAAATGTCACAAAAAGTTCATAAGACATCAGTTCATCAGGATCCATTAATCCTGCAGGTTTGATGGATGAGCAGAGAACACACGAATCTCTAATCTGTCACACTGACTTTGTGATTTCAGGTGAACCAGACAAAGAGCTGAATCCCAAAAAGAAGGTGTGGGAGCAGGTTCAGCCAGACCTGCGCACAGATGACCAGTGTATTGCAACCTACAAGGGAGTCGCTTTTGAAGTCACCGGCAAGGGAGTGTGCAAAGCCCAAACAATGAGCAACAGCGGAATTAAATAAAATAACAGAGCTGCTTGAAATAGCTCAGTGTTTACTCGGCAGTCACCTGCAGTGATGACGATGGTGGTGTTGAGAAACAGGATGGTGGTGAATTGTAGAAAGTGCTTTGGAGATGTTCAATAAAGGCATTTGAAATTTATATACAGTTGTCAAGTGTTGTAAGAATGTGTGATGATGACATTCTGATGTTATTTTTTAACCTCTAAAACATACACAGTTGTCATCCATAAAGTGAAGTTAATCAATACAACTATGGTTCTGCCTTAATCCACCAACTACGTCTCTTCCCCCCAAGCCACATTAGCCTGATTGTGCTTTGATTTTAAGACTGTAACTCTGAAGGACTTACTGCACTGGACTTGAGTTGGCACCGCTGGTTTCCACTTCATCTAGTTCTGGCCATTTTAATTAGCAGGCGATGAAACAGTGATGATATACTACAAACCGCAACAAAAACAGATCGGGTTCTCAAACTCTTTGCAGGGGCTGTTTAGATGGTGCTCGGGCAAGCTCTTCAATCTCCTGACCCACTGTCGGTCTCGGCTCTGTGTTGCTACTGCTGTTTGCTTTATTCAGTTGTCCCCTTGAAAGAAAAAAAGTCTATGCGCTTCGCAAGTATTGTACTACGCAGAAGATTGAGGCCTCCAGTGTTACATCAACAGTAATTAAGGCCATCCACTCTACAAAAACATGCCTCATAAGTCAAACCTTCCACCATGCAACAGTTGTGTTCACTGTTCGAGCCTGATTCTTCAGCTTAAAAAATTTTGAGTATTCTCTTGATGCTGTTGTTGCAGCTGCATAGTTATATCTGTAACTCACACATTCACTTTTAGCAGGATGCCTCAAAAGAGGGGCCTGTTCTGTGATTGTCAGATCAGTTCCAAATATTTCGCCAGCAGGACAGTGTAGCAACAGCATCAATGCTACAAAACCTTTAGCACTTGTTAGCTGATCTAAAAAAACAAAACAAAAAACACAACTACACTTAAAGTAAGATCTTCAGTTTACATAACACGATGCAGTCGTAACTCTCAATGTCCGCAGGTGGTACAAGTTTCAAAATCGCAGAGGCCGTTATTCTCCGTACCTGTAGATGGTGCACATCAACATTCCTACAGCTGCAGCTCTGAACTGCTACTGCTGCAGGTAGTCATGCTGCTAATGGATGGGACAGTATTGGTTGGAAGTGCAGGTTTAGATCTGCTGGTGTCACTCATCTGCAGAAAGAATTTTGAGTTTTTGCTTTGTTCTTTTGTTCATGTCACTGTCAGTCAGACTGTGTCATTAGTCTGGTGTAGACTGAGGACATGCACAGGTTTATGTTGAGGCATATAAATAGTCTCCAACTAGCGCTTGAAAACCCACCTGATAGGCCATTAGTGGTTATATGTTTTTAAATCAGTTCATCTGTTTACTTTGGGAGCTTGAAACACCTCAGATAAAAATAACTGTTCAAAGATCCTCGCCGAGGAAAACCTCTCATTTTCGTTTAGATGACATAGACAGCTCTAGTAAGTGAACGCCGCTGAGGCGTATTCTCACCTAAACCACAGTGTTCTTTCTGGGTTTGCCGTGACCACAAGGAGTGTTGCAACCTGAGAGAAAACTCACTCCAGGATATTTTGAGTCAGACGTTCGCAGACCACACATTCCTAATTGAATTTTCAGCTGCGGCTGGTGCACATCATGTGAAGCAGTTACCCACTTGTCCTAACAGAATATAAGCTTTTTATGTAAATTAGTAGAGTTTTCCTCATTAGTACATCTATGTTTCTCAGAAGTGTTGGGAAAAGGGCCAGTCTAGTCTTTGGGTCATAACGTGAGGCATTTGGGGCCATAATTATTGATTTCACAAATGTTTGGCTCATACATCACATGTGCTACGTGATAAGCCACACATCAAAACATTTTTTATATCTGGCTCCACTACCTCTGTGCTCCAGACATTTTTGATGTTTGGTTTTCAGTTCCAAAAACTGAAAGAAAGAAAGAAGACCTGTTGGTGTTGCTGCTTCATCATTCCCACCTCATTCCTTCTTATGTCCTCCACATGACCTTAGTGAGGGTAAATAATTCTAGCAGGCTTTTGTAGAGGTGGACACATAGAAATGCAACACCTCCAGACATGACTGAATATGAAGGCAAGGGAAAAGAATTTTGGAAAAACCCAAACAAGTCTTTTGATGTGATGGAGCTTAACTCACCCATCTGAAAACAGGATTTAGTGTATTGGTAACTATGACTAACAGGCAAATTTAATATTGTTTTTTTTTTTTTTTTTTTTTCTAAACGTAGGGTTTCGAAGTTTCACAAAGAGTGCCCCATCAACCAGAACATCATGAAACAGGAGGGGCCATGAGGAATATATTTATCATTTCTGAAGCCAAGTGGTCAATTTGTGGCAAAGCGTGAAAGTCAAACTATGACAGGGCTTTATGAAAGAATGCCGACCTCTGGGACACAAGTGGTGATTCACATTGGGCAGTATGATTTGCATTTGCAAAATAGGATATGATTTGTTGTGGATCAAGACATCTTGTGTTTCTTGATTATTTCAAGACCCTTTGGATGTGTGTTGTTGAATCCTGTCAAATTGATAAATGTGTTATTGTTTTGTTTTGTTTTTTTTCCTCTATCTTGTTTTCAAAAATCCAAATGTAATATATTGGCTGTTGATCCATTTCATTGTGTTTGTGTTGCAATGAATTCCCTCCCCCGTGTAAGTCGATATGAACTGTTGGATCAACACTGGCCTCCTGTCCTAAGTGCATGCAACACTATAACGACAACATAGTTTTAATTTAAATATATTTCATTATTGCACAGTATCTATTTACTGCAGCTTCTTAACAGGTACCTTTCAAACCATAATAATATGAAACTTGATATGATATTGTATAATTTATGACTGTCAGAAAGCAAAGAGATTATTTAATCAGATTTAATTAGGATCATTGAAATCCTAATTAAATAACAATAACAAAAGCCTGTCAACACACAAAAGCAAATACAAATACAAATAATGAAAGCAATTAAAAATAAGACATCACATAAGAGGAAATGAAAACAGATGTGTATAGAAATATAAGGAATTTACAATATAATATCTTGTTTAGTGGTTTTAACTGAGAACCATTCCAATATATTCTGTTTCACCTGGCACAGATAATGTTCATAGTCCTTAAAAGAAAGCTAATCAGTTTCACCATGTACACTGACAGGACTTTCTATTTTGTCTACATCTACAGCAAACGATTATATCATGAGGTATTGTTATTCCCAGCCCCTGCTAACATCTTCCAAGCCAAGGTCTTCAGTCATTTTTCCATTGATAATTCATTTTTGTGCATCATAGTGGTTAAAATGGCATTATTTGAGTTTGGAGTCAGAACTCTACACAACCCCGACAAGTTGTTGGAACTAACATTTTAGCACACATTTACACTAGGGTTTTGAGGGATAACTTTATGTGGGTTCGTCGCTGTGAATGACCTCTTTCACGTTACAAAGCCAATTCTCTCTTTTTTTGTTTTTTTAATACTAATTAAGGGAGCTTTAATTGATCAAAGTTTGTACTTCGTATTATGAAGAATGTGCCGCTTCAGCTGTTGGTGATCTTATGTGTCCTCTGCGATTCTGGTTCTCCCTGAGAACAACAACTCCCATGATCCCACACTAACTACCTCTTCTGCTATTATTGAGGGTTTTTAAAGCCACTTTCTTGTCTATTTCTGCACTTAAGTTCCTGGGTAAAAGCCTCATTGAGATCCAGGCTTTAATGAATTAATTTGACTGTGTCACCAAATAGCTTCATTAATACCTAAATCATTTTTTGAGAAAGATGATATTTATAAATGAAACTATTAACAAATAAACTTTTCTGTGATTGACTATGCAGTCTGAAAATCCTTCCACGCTCCATCACAGTGTAGGTGGTTATGACACAATGGAAAATCTGTTCAATGTGACCAATCAGAATCTGGAGCAGGTCGCCAATAAACAAACAACCTACAAATTAAAATAATCAACAGCTTTGTTTCAATAATAGCAGTAGATGGGCAGAAACATGTTTTGGATGGAAAAGAACCATACAGAGTGCTGAGAGAAAGACAAACCTCCATGGACATATTTTGGCTCTAGTTGAAAGAGCAGCTCTTGCATGCTCCTCTGTGTGTGGTTTCATGCTTCGCCAGTGTTCACAATGAACAAAATTATCCAAGCTTCTCTTTCAGCTGGAGGAAATCTATTATCCATATTATGGGCCGCACTGGACTTTTTAAAAGCACTGCTTACATAGAAGCCAACATTTCTGTGTCTTGTCTGAGTATTTTGATAGAAATTTGAGGAGCCAATGCAATTTCAGTTGGTAGCAATAGTGAACAAACTCCTGCAGACTGTCTTCACGTGTTACCTAATTGCTGTGACTCTGTCATTGGACCTTAATTCATAAGGCAACAATGAGAAAACCAATGAAATCACAAAATGTATAAACTCCTAGGGAGCAACACAGACTAATATAATACTTCGTTTCAGAGGAAACAGATGGAGTCTAGCCTCAGTTTGTGTCCTGTGGCCTGACAGGTCCAACTTGAAATCAATACCACTTATCCTGTAAACATGGCAAAGTGGAAAAAGCAAAAGGGAAAAATTAATTCTGTAACAGATTACTGTAACAGAACATAATATCTCAGAATTACTTGGTACTACAATATATCCAAAAATGCGATAGAATTAAGTGAAAGTTAAAAAACAAAACAAAACAAGAATGATAACAAAACAAGAGAACATAAGAAGAAGAAGACACAAGAAACAAAATTGAGAGTTAAAAGTTCATTTTTGACTAATTCACCACAAGGTCCCTTCAGGATTTGCTTTCAGTCATATCACATGGTCTTTCTCAGTTTAAAAATATATGTTAATGTGACATGGATGTTAAAATGTTACGACAAACATCATTTGTAATCAAAGATCCACAATTGGATACCCATGGGATGCCAATCATGAGATGGTGTTGAAATCTCTGTAATCCAGCAAGTGAATCTGGAACTGGATTGATTTGTTGTATACTCCCAAAAGTCAAGAACAAACACTCAGACATTCATATAAACCACCAACAGCCATTTATATAATAGATAGAAATACTGCACGTCTACATTTTTAAAAGAATGTTAATCCCTAATTTAGTTAGTTCTGTTGGAGAATTTTCACAAAAAAGATGAAGCCACGAAACAACAGCATTCACATAAAACACGACAGCATGACAGCTGTATTCACATAAAACATTTCAACATTTGTTGATACACTGACAGGCATTTGAAAATCCAAAGTAATATAAATACAGCAAAATAGCATTTGAAATTTATCAGATATGTATTCTTTTTCTCTCCTCAGATGTTCGATATTGTTTTGTCTCTGTATATGTTTTATTGGGAGCTTCCTCCTATTCTTATTACGTGGTCTTGTGACCATCAGTGTAGAATATTTGCAAGAGTTTACCTCTCGGTTTGGCAAAGGATTTAAATAATGCAAATATCATACTGGCTACATGTTCATTTACCTTCAACATGCATCCTTTTCACTGCAGACATTTTAAGTTGTCAGCGTAGGAAAAGCACAAGTGACACTGAAAACAGTAACGATGACTCTATTCCGTCCCATTAAGCCAGTGGTTCTCAAAGTGGAGGTCGTGGAGCTACTTCAGGGAAGGCACATGAATGAGGCGCATAACATAGACAAGTTTGTGAGAGGGCTCCCAGCCAAACGCACAGCAGAGAATGAGTCTTCACCAAGTCAAAGTCCAACTTTCAAGGCGAAGACAAGAAAATACGATGAGACACATGTCGCCTCGGCTTCACCAGTAGATTACGACGGTGGGTAACCAGGAGACACCACAAGGTGTTGTGTGACTGAAAATACAAGCCTCTGACAGGAGACAGCACATCCGGAGCACAAAGACAAGCCAGCTGATTTCTTCAGAACAAAACTTGCAATCTGTCGCTTCACTAAAGCTCCAGCTGTACCTTCAAATGCTCAACTCACCTCGTATAAAGTTGCCTACAGAGTTGCTCAGTGTAAAAAGCTGCATATACTGTAGCTGAGGACTTAATAGTTCCCTCTGATATTGATATGGTTTCATCTATGAGTGATTAAGAAACAGCCAGAAAGGTAAAGACAATTTGTTTGAATGGATGATTGACTGATGAATGAATTACAATGCGTAAAAGGGACAATTTTAAAACAAATGCAACCAAGGAGTCCTTGTCACAGGGTACAAGACCAGAGACCACTGAACAAGAAAATTCATTGTACCTCTGAGACACCTTGAGAGTTGCGGTGCTGACCACAGGAGGGCAGAACCCAACCACTAAATTAACATCATCAGTAAACAAAGAAAAGGCTTCACTGTGTGTGTTTCATTGAAGAGTTAAACGTGCTTGATTGAACTGACCTTTAGGATGGTGAATTGCCCCTTTTTTCCTCTTTTGACATTTAAGCAAATTTGAAGTGGCAGAAGGAAAGTCCTGCTCATGCAGAATCATTCATTGCTGCAGTAATGTGTAAGAGGATGCAGAGGAGGAGGAAGTATTGTATGACTGTATAATTATCCTTCTGAGCAAAATGCTTTGTTTGTGCTTATCTGATCCATTTGTGATACTGATCCATACTGAGCTGGTACATCTAACCATCCACTTCTTATCAATGTGCAAAGTGATGAAAGGTTATATTGGAAACAGAAATTTGAGTTTAAAAAAAAAGTCTATGTGAGCAGAGTAAATAAGGATGTGGTTAGCCTCCCTAATTACTCAACCTGTTGCCAACCAATGAAAAAGGAAAAGACTGCAGAAACATGTGTTTTGAGTTGCACCCTTCACTTTTATAACCTCATTTGTCTTAGGAGATGGCTGAGAAACAGTACAACTCAAAACATTTTGTAAGGGCTATGTCAGTACAGATCATTCACACAGTCAGTTCGGTAACCCATTTTAGGCTAAAAATAAAACACCTCACACAAAACTGACCCTAGGCTAATGTTTGGAGCAGCAACACCATGACTCTGCTCAGGGTGTGTAGCACCTTGATGAGCTCATTCATCTTTCAGCAGTGAACAGGCCTGCGGAGACACTTCCACATGTCAGAGAAGATAAGACAATTGACAGAGAATCTCCAGTGAGACTCCAGAGGAGCTTTGCCCTCTCAGACAGCTCTGGCTTGTCTTAATTTTCCTTGACACTTGAGTGAGTCATGAGTCAGTCTGTGAGTGTGTCTTAAGGCCCCATGGAGTGGGAGGAGGGAAGTTCCCGGGGGGAAACTTTTGAGGTGAGGACCTTGATTAGAATCAAACAAGGAAGCCACTGTCCCCTGCATCCACGGGTGAAACCCAAGATAACAAGGAAGGGAGATATGAATGGGAGCTTTTTGGATAAATTAAGGCTTGAAGTTGAGACCCTTTACTGTTTTGGTTTATGGCTTCTTGCCTGTTAGAGGGCCTATTTATAGCATCATGTGTGATTTGTATGCCACCAGTAAGGGTGTTGGGATCTTGGATATGATGGTGGGTGATAGTCAGAAGAGTTGGGTAAGGGTAATTTTATACGCAGTGAACTGGCGAACACAATTATTTGATTTACAGAGTGAGAGTTTGGACAAGGAGCTCTTGTTTCACTGTGGTTGTCTTACAGTGTATTATTATTCAGAGAATGAGATCAGCTTACCTTTCTAAGCTCTGTCAGGCATTTTGTTTGAGGAAAAAGTCCAACTCACATGAAAGCATATGGAGTGTACATGCAGTCAATTACCATATACGGACAAGTGATATTGTGATATATAAGAAAAGCGCCATCCAATCCAGCTTTGTCTTGAAAAACATGAGGTGCACTCGACGAAGCAGCTGTTTTAGGTATAAACAACGAAGACAGGCATTATTGGTACCCACAGTCCTTACTATAGTTACCACATTGGATATAATGTTCCGGTTTTAATGGTTGTTTATTTGGTTTATTTGCCCATAGCATTTGGGGAAAAACCCCTCGTTCATGGACAAAGAGAGGAAGTGCTGATGCAGGGTTTTGACATCCTGGCACTGAATCATTAAATAACCACATATGCACACAATCAAACTGTAGACTAGACTGAGACCAGGCTAACATTTTACATCCTATAACATGTTGGCTTGTTTGACAAGCTGAACATTTTTGACAATGAGAAGAGGACATGGTTTCATGGTGTCATTTGAAAATTATAGATGAAATAGCCCATATGGTATTTGGTATTATGGTATTTCATTAATGTTATTATTAAACCGTGAATCTGTTCAGATGCGGCGCAGGTGATTCCATGTTAAAGATTTTTTGCTTTTCAGCTGCATACATCTCAGCAGTTGTGACTAATTCAAACCTGCTCTGTCAACGTAAGTGGGAGCACCACACAAGCTCTGCACCACCCTAGTGACACAACATCAGACAATGGAAATATTGAGCGTAATGACTTCACTGTCTCCTAATAGTCAGACCCCCTCAAAAACACACCTGAACCGTACGGCTGACTCATCACGGTGTGTGTGTGGGGGGGGGGGGGGTGTTTGTCCTGGTTACAAATGCCATTCAGTAGCCAAGATGGGCATGGTGGGCTCTGATGACATCCCTGAGTGGAAAAAACACATAAACCATGACTGTGCATGACAGATGTCTCGCTCAGAGCTGCAACGCTTTCAGGAATAATCTGTTGCTTAGCAGAGTTAAAGTTACATCTGTTGGATGCTCAGCACCATGAGTGTCTTGCTTGTTTGTTGTTAGTGGTGCTAGCAGCATTGAGGCAGTAATGTCAATGTTGGTCCACTACTATCAGATTGAGATATCTCAATAATCATGTAATGGATTTCCATGGATTTCATTTATGTTCCTCAGAGGATGAATCCTATCGACTGTGGTTATTCTCTGACTTGTTCTGTAGTGCCGCAGTGCAATCCAAGTTTTTACTTGTCCAGCAGAACATCTCAACATCTTGTGAATGAATTGGCACAACTGTGCACAGACTGGACTCAGACTTTGAACCCAGAACCCTCTTGCTGTGAGGTGACAGCACTAACCACCACACTACCATGCCGCCTTGGCAAACATTTTGGACACATATTCATGCTTACCAGCAGATGAATCCTAATGGCTGTCGATCTTCTGACTTGCTCTGGTGTCAACATTATTGTCAAGTGTCAACATTTATTTTTAAGTGAAATCTTTCTATAACTATCTTTCTCTGTACTTTGGTATATGACCAAAAGCATGCTAAATATTCCCATCAGCCTGAGCTGCAGGCCTACTCTATGCACAGTGCTAGCAAACGTGCAAGTTAGTGTACATGGGTAACAGTGCATCTAGTAAACTTAAGGATCTTAGCATTGTCATTGTGAGCATCTAGCTGAAAGTACTGGTGTGTTAAAGTACGGCCTCACACAGCTGCTATCTGTTTCCCCATCATGAAACCCACAAGAGGCATGTCGAAGTGCCTCAACCTCACAGTCTATGATAAATCTCAGGTCATGAATCCAGTAACCAGTGATCCTCAGTTTAAACCCTGTCAGTCAGTCTGCCTTATCAATTTGCAGTTGATTGAGAGATATGCTCAGTGTCATGTAGGAGTATAAAGCTGTCCCCTCTACTGATCTTATCTCACAGGAAGCCTCAGATTATGTTACAGCAGTAAACAAAAAAAGTCACGGAAGCTCCATGTAGGCTCAGTCCTTCACATGATGACAAAGACATGCAAATAATTTCCCCTGATAAGCAGACTTTTATTAGATCCTTCAGTCAATTCTAAACCAGCTAGCAGTGGCGCTCATTCATCAATAGGGAACAATTTTATAGCTGTTATAGCTGTTTATAGCTGTCCTTCAGAGCTGTTTAAAGACAGCAATTTGTGGCACTTTGAGGGAAATTAGTTTGCATCTGATGTAAAGCCTGTACATGTGTGAGCAAATGTTTAGGATTATGTCAGTGAGGCAAAGCCAGTCACTTCAAAACTGAGCTGTCCAATGTGCTGAATCCCAAGAGAAAGAGGATGAAGGAGATGAAAATGTACCAAATGCCATCACACAACCTCTACAAAGATGAAGGGAAACAATCACAGGTTGCTTTTGTGTTCAATCCTGAGCTGACTGTTTGTGTGTTTCAAGTATTTTAACCATAAGTATATGATTTATTGATTAATTTGTCTGTTTGTGTGATCATATAGTCACCTCTTTCATTGCTTTATCACTTCTTTAAATAGAATTTATGTCAGGACATGGGCATTATCTATGTACATTTCTGTATGTGTCAGTGAGTGTACTATGTCTGTATAGGGCACTTGTTGGCTATGTGAGAAGAATAGATTGCATGGGAATCCTGCTTTTTTCTCATAGTGGAACACTGAAAGGATGTCCACTAAAGAATCACATCAGCCTGTCCCATGGAGACGCTTAGATAAACACACAGCTAAAATAGAAGGGGAGTCGGGTTGCACCATGAGGTATTGGTAAAAGAAAAGAGAAGCAAAAAGCATTGTGAAAGTATTGTGGTCGCTCTATTTTCTATCACAGGTAATTTTTCCCCCCTTCTTTGCAGACCGGACACCCATAATTTCTCAAACAAACACAAACATCCTTCAAAGCCTCAAAACAAAAGCCTGGAGACCTGATATAATAATTGGAGTTGGGTATTGTGGGTTTGTCTCAGGAGTCAGTCATGGCCTGAGGAGACAGCTGGACGGAGGAGCCTTTTGGATGGGGCCTTTGGCCAAGTGTATCGGTTGATGGTCATTGGGGTCATGACATGAAAAAGAAACTACGAAAAGTTTGGGGTCACTTACAACAACTGTCATCACTTAGCATTACCCATTTCACCTGAGGACTCGGTGGATGGTGAGACTGCCACTGACTGATGGCTGAATCACTAACTGAATCACTGAGCAGCTCTGCTTTGCAACATTTTACATCTGGGCTGTGTTTTTTTAGGTGGCTGCCAAGAAACTGCTGAGGAAACTTTGATTTACCCACAAAATTTCTATTGTTTTCCTGAACTGTTAAACAAGACATAAGTGGGAAGCAAGAAGCAAAATGGTTTCAATTGGAGTCCGTCTTATATATTAATATAAAAGTCTTTTGAAAACACCCATGTCTAAAGTGAAATTCCCCTTATGAATCACTCACCAGTATTTGGAAACTAGAGTCAAGCTACCAATAACTTAGTCAAAGGGTTTTTGGTGTGGTGGACATGTCCATCTTATCCTTTTGAACTTCAAAACTATCCAGGCTGTCGTTAAAGATTTATTTCCTTTTTATCCCCTAACAGACATGTTTAGAAAGTAAGTGATATTATATGGGAAGCAAAAACTGAGAGCACAAATATAATCAAAGCAGTAACTCATAATGCAAATATACAATTGTGTGATTACAGGGGTTTCTTTTATGAAGATGTTTTGGTTCCCAATCAAGTAATATGCGACAATGAAACAAAGAATGCACTGAAGGTCAGCACTTTGATAGAAATGACTCTGATGAGCACTGTGGAAAAAACAATAAGCAAAGTATGGTATTACATCAAGATTCTTGGAACAGAACAATTTTTGCCTGGTTCAAAGTCTTTCCAAAAAAAAAAAAAAGACATTTGACTTTCTGAGATCCTGAGATCTGTCATGCCAAAGATACACTGCATGTGGTACTCAAACTGATTTACATTATTGGTAAGTAAAAATCGTTGCAGTTCAAATGTATAATTATCTGATTTTCAACAATGAATTCATCATTGATTTCTTTTTTACGTGTTAAAAAAGTTTCTTTAAAAAGGAAACAGGAATTGGTTAGTGATGAATGCTCATGATGACAATGAAAAGACCCCAAATATGCAGACACTCTGACAGTCACAGTGTGATTTGTCATGGTTGATTTTCTCTTTAGCGAACAAAGACTGCAACAAAAGCCAAGACATTTGGTGCACACTGGAGAACTTTTAACTGTACCAAACATGAATTCATTGGACATGAAGGCTGACTTTTAATCCCCATCAGGCCTTTATCAGGATACTGTGAAACAGATATCTGAACACACACACCATATAATCTTGCAAAATCTGACTCAAGAGTAATCAAGTCTGTCAGGTACATTGTGCCAAAGGAAAGGCAATCATTGGACATGGTCGCGCATGGGTAGAGTTACCAGAGGAAAACACCAAAGCTCATTAATAATATGCAAGGATCTGTGTCTATCAGAAACACTTCATTGCACCTCTTCTTCCAAGCAAAACATTAAAAGGGTAGACCATACAAATGTTTCAGGTCTCATTTATCATTCAAGTCCAGTGCTCTTTAATGTCACATATGAGTCCATTCCTAATCACCCAGTGGATGCACAGCTCTGCTTATGCATCCATTTGTTCCAGAAACCATTTGTTCCAGAAACATTTATAGATACAAAATGTCTTGAGGGGGTAAAAAGGGGGGAAAAAAACTGTTAATGTGTTATGACACTGTAGGATATAGTTTCTGATAAAAAATTGATTTACCTGCCAAGGACCACATTTCTGCAGCAGAACACAGACCAGCCTTGCTTGGCTGTGCTGGATAAACAGATTGTGTTAATCCCCGTCCTGTACTGCAGGGTGTCAATAATACCTCTAAACGGATCTTTATTTGTTGTGAAACTAAAATAGTGGATTTTTAAAAGAGAGTAAATGACCCGTATGAGCTCAACAGTCATAATCAGCCCACTTAATGTCTTTTAGTATTTCCAAAAAGTGAAAACAGAGCATTTGTGAGTGAGAAACTGTGCGAAAGCAGGGAATCGCTTAATTTCAGCTACTTAATTAAGAGTACCATAGCGATCACGCACTGCAGTTGATCGGAACAACATGTCGCACTATAAATGAAGCCTAAATACTTCAAACAGACTTCCTTTACGCAACCACTAAGACATATCAGGCGACTAACTACGTATTGTGCTGAGTTCAAACACAGTGGGACCCCTACAGGGAGAAGCATTTCAGATTAACATGAATCATTCCCTCTGACAAGTGCCATGACCTCTGATGATACATGACGGCGCTTGCTGTGGCTCCAGACAGACAGAGAACAAAAGAAGAACATCCTGCACATAAAACGCACTAAGAAGAGTAATGAAATATACATAATGCCCCAAATCACAAACACAACATGGTGCCTTTGGTACAGTTATATCTACTGTACATGTCCTGCCATTAATCTTAGCGCCATATTACCTTTGATGGTAGAATATTTTTTTTCTTGTCTGGAAGTTAGTAGATGTTGAACCCCTTGTGGTGATGATAAATAAAAACCAAATGTTATGTAATGTAACATGAAAATGGTAATCTGAACATTTTAGGTAAAGTTTTCCACAAGTGAGCTAGCCCACACAGGACCTCTCATCCTATCAGTTATAGTAAATGAATCTGGGTGGTAGCAGTTAATCAAGAAGCGAGTGGGACGTCGCCTGGAGTGTCTGTGAGAAAACCTCCCAGCGAGTTGTTGATAAATGATGGGTTGGCAGCCGGTTTTTGTGGTCGTGAGGGTGTCTGTGTGTGTGTATTTTTTTGTGCATGTGTTTGTGCGTGTCAGAGAGGTGGGAATCAAGCCGGGCTGCTTCACGGTGTGCACATGGGCATTGCTGTAAAAGGAAATTAGAAGCCAATGTAAATCTGTGGGCGCAGCCAAAGGTCCTGTGTGTGTGTGTGTGTGTGTGTGCAGGTTTGGGTGTGTGCGTGTGTGTCAAGTGGAGAGACGGGGGAGGGGGTGAGCTGTCTTTTTAAATAGCCAGAGAGGAAGGATGTCTCCAGCCTTGACTCTGGCGTCCCTTTGTTGTTCGTGAAAACAAAACAAAAAGAGAGGAGGACAAGGGGAGAGAGGGAGAGAAAAAAAAAGAAAAAAAGAGCACGAGGGAGGGGAAGAGAGGAGGGAGGGACAGATGAAGGGAGAGGGGAAGCAGAAAGTTAGAGCCAGTCACTGACAACAATGCAGTCTGCTCTGTGACAGAGACATGATGTCACGTTAGTGGAGTCTCTGGTGTGGGGGTGGGGGCGAGGGGGGACGAGTGAGCTGGGTGGGGCCATACCTCTGTCCTCCCTCTCCCCATGTGCGTCTCTCTCTCTCTCTCTCTCTCTCTTTTTTAATGAATGAATCTTGAGAAGCATAATGGTCCAGGCTCGCAGCTCCACTTCCGCACACCTGTCATTTGAAACACTGAGATTTCCAGGTCGTTCATTCATGTCCTGGTCCCTGCTGAGCACGCTGTTCAGAGAGAGTGAGGGGAGCTCAGTAAAGGATCGCCCTCAAGGGAGAGTGTGTGAGTTTGGGTGTGCGTTTGTGTGTGCATCAGGGCAGGCGGGAAGATTGCAGGTGGAGGTAAAAATGTCCATCAGATTAAGCACATCAGGTTCATGATCTTGTCTGCCCTTTGCACTTTTTCAGTGAACACACAGACTGAGTTTGGATCACACATGTTGTCTACCGCTGTCAGGAAATTTGAATGTTTTGTCATTCAGGCTTTCCAGATGTTTTTATCCAGTATCTCAGGTGTCTGATTTGTCATCAGTTATTTGATGCAGTATTCAAAAACTACCATAGAGTTGAGTCAAAACCTTTCGGGCCAAGTCACAAACTTATCACAGCTATTATTCACTCAAAATATTTGAATATTATTTCTATTTGGTCGATTTAACTGGTCATTCTTTTCAGTAGTTTCAGTAATTTAGATTTGGTGAGTTATTACCTGAAGTGATTAAATTGCTATCACTGGAACCTTCTACTCTAGAATGACTGTTACTTTGTAATAGAAAATTTATTATATTGGAAAACAGACAGTCTGGTTCCTATTGCAAAATTCTGTGTTCTTGAATGAACCGTTCTACAATACAGAGCCAATAGTGAAATGTTCCTCCTGGGCCACTAAACTGGAGTTAGCCAGTCCTCAGCAAACCCAATTTTCTGGGTAATTTTTTTGCACTTCTTTCACAATTTCTATTTTTTCCTCTCTTGCTTTGTTTTGCAATGTGTATGTAGTGGCTTTACCAAGATAAAATGTTCTGATTTCAAATGGTTTGAAATGGTAGTTTCAATTGTAGATTATAGAAATAGAACAGATTAACTAGTTCCTATTCGAAAAAATGCTCTAGAATAGAATATTCTAAAATAGAATGGAATTTTCCAATTCATAATGGAATGTTCTATTTCAAGACAGAATGTTCTATTCTAGAGTGAATGTTGTTTTGTAAGAGAAAACTGAGCTGTGTAACATAGAAACAGAACGGAACCTTTCTGAAATACAGTGTTCTAGAACATAATATTCTTCCCCAGACTGGAATGATCTTATTTGGAATGGAATGTTCTACTTCAGAATCAAATGTTCTCATCTGGAATGTGTTATTTTGTTATAAAGGACTCTAGTGTAGAACACAGACATAGAGTAAAATATCTAGTTCTGTGTACTAGAATAGAAGTTTCTACAACAAAATGTAATGCCCAATTTCAGAACAGAATGTTCTACCTTTATCGCTCTTTACTCAAAAATCGGATCTCGAATGACCATTATTTTGTAAAGAAGCCTAAAGTGTAGAACATAGAAATAGAATGGAATATCTAATTCAAATTCCAAACAACAATGTTCTAGAAAAGGATATTCTACAGTACAATATAATGGTCCAGCTCAGAATAGAATCTTCTACTTCAGGATGGAATTGTTTGATAAATGTTTCTATTTGTTGTAAATGACACAATAGATATAGAACAATCTCTTGCTCCAGTTCCAAATGACAGTGTTCTAGAATGGAATGTTCTACAACAGAATAGAATGTACTTCTTCAGATGAGTTCAAAATTCATTATGGAACACAGAATAGAAAAGAATAGAATATCTGGTCCCATCTTCCATAATAAAAACTTAGAGAATAGAATTTTTGACAACAGAGCGGAATATTCTAATTTGGAATTAAAAATTGTTCTGAATTAGAATGTTCTTTTGTTACAGAAGCCTACACAGAAATTAATATTAATAATATTAATATTATGCAATGAAATAGAATGTTCCAATTCAGAATGGAATGTTCTAATCTAATCTACATAAATATAGAATAGAATATCAAGTTACTGAAAAAACACCATTGTAGAATAGGATGTTCAACAACAGAATGAACTGTTTGAGTTTGGGGTGGAATGTTCTATCTCATAATGGGATGTTGTAATTTAGAATAGCTGTTGTATTGTAAATAACAACCAATAAGTGAACATAGAAATGGAACAGGATAACTAGGTCCTATTCCGAAATACAAATTTTTAGAGTAGAATGAATTATTTTTTGTTTGTTCATGACCAACATTTGTTTACAGTATAGGATACCGCACAGTTTTTCTCCCCTACACCTCCCCAACAGCTCCTGGTAAAACAAGACAAGCAAGATCATGAATGTGGCAAGACTTCTATAAAACATGGCTCAACAAAATTTGCTCAAACTGCCTTCTTAATTACTGTAATGAAACAGTGGAATGCTATCCCTACTAATATTAAACTAGGTTTTAGTTTTAGTGAGTTTAAAGCTAATGTTAAAATGTTCCCTGTATGAACATGCACTGGTCTGCCGTGAGGAGTGTATTAATTCATGTTGCTTTTCATTTTTATAATATATGTCCCTTGCACATATGCCCAGTTACAACAAATGGAACAACTATAGAAAATTGAAATATAATATCTATGAAACCATCAGCTTTTTGACTGTCTGGCAAAAAGTGAATATTCAAACATGCACAAGGTAATAGTTAAACTGACTGCATTATATTGTTGTGTGGTCTTTCCCTTTTGGTGCTCCGTGTTCATGCTCTGCCATTTCCTCTCTTATAAACAGCCACAGTTAGCTGCTATTTCACTCCCAAGCTTGATTAATGGCACAGCACAAAATTAAATTAATCCCAAACACATTCAGTGCGTGTCTGGACACACCTGAGTGGCCGCTGGAGTTAAGATGTATTAATACACTCGTACTCATTTAGCTGTACTACATGATCAGGCACAAGTGTGTAATTGAATCTCCCTTTGGTACATGAAGTCATGCTTTTTTAAATGAATTTGGTTCAGCCAGGAACAGACTGAGCAGAGGAACTTGTTAGGATCCAAACCACACATCAAGCAACCTCCAGTAAATGCAGTTCAGCCTTGGCTGCTGTGAACAAGCTCTCCTGGAGGAATCCGAAACAATTTCAGTAACATTCGGCAACATTCTCATCTGCCCTGTCCAATTTGTGCAGCAGAAATGACCTCAGGGGAGCTTCCATTAATGCTTTGCAGCAGGGACTGAAAAGCAATGTCAACAGTCTGCTCAATTAGGGGTACATGGCGTGAAGAAGACATTTAGCAAAGGCCAGGGCATCTCATGGTGTAAATAAATAGCAAGAATGAGCTCGCATGACTTTGGGACTCTGCATGTGTTTGTCTCATTGTCTTGATTGCTTACAGAGTCGTTTGGCTCCTGCTTGCTGCAGAGCTGTGGAGTTAAATCATAGCTGGTTGGGCTGTTTGGAATATTCCACTATCTGCACCACAGAGCAGTGGGAGGGAACCAGAGATTGATTGCTATAGGTTCTGAATAATAGAAAGATGGATGGACAGAGAACCAAGAGATCAAGGACAGAAGGACAGGCAAATAGAGAAAGGATCTATGAGTCCACCATGGGAAGGTTCCAGTAATTGTTGGAGTTTATTATCTAGCCAGAGGAAATTGTACCCTTTGCCACCCACAAGCACTCAATGGTAACTATCAAGTTAAACTGCCAAAGTGAGACGTTGTGACAAAGCCTCCTTTTAGAGATGAGGGATGACAGTGAGATGGGGACGGGGTGGGGGTTAAAGCTTGTCCCCCGGGAGTAGGAGGGGCAGTGTCACCGTTTGGAGCTGTTGAAAGCAGCACAATGACGCCCGGTATCAGGTTTGCCTGTTTGACAAATGGATCTCCTGCTGTGATCGTGGCGAGTGCAAGAGCCCTATCTGTTAAAAAACAATGGAGGTTGAAGATCCATATGGAGCGTCGTATTAAATGTTTACAAGCATGCGTGTAAACAGATTCTCACAGCATATGAAGTTGCAATGGGAAAACAATTTCCTTTTGTTGTTTGAATAACACTGCCACTCAGTTTGTTATAAAATTCTTGAATGACGCAAAATCCAAAAATTGTCCCTCGTTTTATTTTGATTCATTATGTGCAGAGTCATCCAATGATTCTTGAGGAAGTCAGTTACACAGAGGTGCTACCACATAAACCAACCACTCTTCTATGGCAATGTTGATTTAGCAACAAAACAACTCGCCCTCAAAAAACAAAATCCTCATTACTCTTGCCTACCAAGGGGCCATGGCAAAATAAACACAGGCTGTATTTGTTAGTCACACTCAGTGTCCCAAAAGAAGTGGAGACATCAGACAAAATGGAATCACAGGCTACTGCTGCCTGAAATTAATTGCTGCATTATGCAAATCAAGACCCTGAGTAAGCATGAATTTTGTGCATGCCAAGTTTGGCTAAAAATTTAAAGTTTTTTTAAGCTTGTCTGACATGTCCTATAACCTGAAAAAGGATCCAAAAATGTTCTAATCTAATGAACATGTCTTAGTTCTCAGTTTTTTAGTTTTAAAACAAATGTAGTCCAGGTTTGAGTTGGACACACGGATGTCTTGTCACCTGCAACCCATCAGTGCTTGCTGTGATGGGACACGCGCTCCAACACACGAGACCTCACATTGTGTTCACACCAGTTTTTATTCTGTAGAAGTGATAAGAAACACACGCAGGCACTGCAGAGTGATTTAAGGAGGTCAACATCAACGAAGTGTTTCTGAGCATGACTACAAGACAGCTCTTTACCACACACAGGCACACATTTTCATACCTAATAGCTAACCTGTTATGACATATCTGGCCATGAAGTCCACATAGGCCTCACCTATGTATGGAAAAAAAAAAAAAAACAGCCTTTGAACTGCATGGCTGCTATCCTCCACTTACTCTCTCCAATAAAACCACACACAAATCTTCGATCCAGGCCCTGTAAATCAGGGTGAGCGCTGATCAAAGCGGGGCTGTGAATCTTACATGGCATATCCTGCATTCCACGCTAAACACATTCACATGCTGCACTCAAAAGCATAGCACTTGTTTGTTGACGCCATATCTATTTCAAGCACTGAATGTTGGTTTTATTTAAAGCTGAATTCTGACCATTCCCACGAACAGGACCATCAGGAAGACAGGTCAAAATCTTTTATACGGGGTCTGTTAGCAGATTTTTGTTTTTGACTACACTTTGAAGTATTTTGGACAATTTTAAGTAACACTGAGGTCCTTCATTGTTCTGTTCTTGGTAGGAGGAAATAAATTGGACCACTGCTGGAGACTTTGAAATACAGACTGAAATTCGAAGCATTCGTTTCATCGCCTCCAAGCATCATATAAGCAGGACCCATGTTGCAGCTTTTATCATTTCAGTTTCGTGTTACTAAACAAAATTACAATCAATCAAATTAACTCACTCATAACTTAGCAAACACAACTAGGCATGGCAGGCCAGCCAAGCTTTGGATTTTTCCACATGTTCGTTTCTCCACAGCAGTAATGTAGAGAGCTCAGGTGAAACCAGAAACTCCAGACCTCATTGAAAATCCTATTGACATTTGTGACTTGCTTCATATGATTACAAGAATGGTAACTTTTTGAAAAACTATCCAAAATCGTTGTTTATTCAATAGCCTGTTTATGTTTTTTCAAGACCTTTATCAAATACCATTTCACATAAGCCAGAGATGTTTGTGGGCCAATTGTCACGGCTCAAAGGACGTCCATGAGCGAGTTGAGGGGCTGGTTCATACACGCTTGTCTACCACACTTGTAGCTTTTTTCATTGGAGTATTTTTTTCTGTGCTCACAAAGTAATTGTTGATGATTTAAGCTTTGTTAAAATCACAAAGGCTTCAAGCTCTAATATCCAGTTTGCTGTCGTGGCCGCCAGTTTGTCTTAAAATACGGAAAGTAATCTCCAGAAACATACCTTATTTTTTCAGAAAGACAGATTAAAAAATAAGAAATGAAAAGATCGCTTAATGTTGGCTCTCTGTATTTGTTATGCAGGAACAGAAAGCTTTGCAAGCGTAGCTTCAGTACAGGACGCAGTGCTAAGGAAATGGTTGATTGTCACACAGTGATCCAAAGTAAATGACCACAAGTCAGGCACAACCACACCAGATAATAGCTTTATACTTTAGCAAAACATAAGTGTTATATTGTAGGTTTGTGTAATTTTCTCTAAAGGTGTATCGAAGCTGACCTTGGCGTGAGAATAATAGCAGGTCTCCTGTTTTTAGCTCATAAAAGCCTGTTGTGCTTTATTGCGAAATGTAACAGAAAGCCAATTGGTCACGCATAAACATACATTTGGCATGAAAGCTACCCATGATTACTAACCAACAACAGACATCAAGAAAGGGAGGGTGTTCTAACATTGGTTTTGTTGTACTTAAATCAAACTGACCTGACGTGTTTTTTTGTTGTCTTTCTTAACTTCCAGTGTTCTGAACTGCACTTGCCAGGGTGGCCTTTTTTTCGTAATTACCTACTCTTTCAATTGGCTTTAGTCCTTGTGCTGTTTCCTGAAAAGAAAATCAATGTGTATACCAACAAACAGCTAGTTCCCTCTGGGGTTCTCATAATTTTTAACACTCCACAGTCTGGCAGAGATGAAGCTTGAAGAAGCCAAAACAGATGTTCTAAGATTGAAAAAGCAAGAAAAGAGTCATGACCCCCAAAGAGTGTTGGAGATCCTCAGGCAGGTGTAAATGGGTTCATTATGATGATAGAAATGCTGTCATGAGCTACAGTATCAACTCAAGAACAAATTCATCTTGGCCAAGGTGCAGCTGGATATACAGCTCATTTCCAATAACAGAGTCAGTTACTTCACCTGATGTTAGACCATTAAGGGTTATGTACATATTTGAGATTATGTACATGTTTGGATGTATATGGACACCACCCACCAGAGATCATATATGTAGGCTGTTAGGCAGATGTGAGGCCTTGGAAAAGAAGAAATAGTTTGAGCACATGTCTGATTCATGACTTCTGCATGAAAGAATTGGATCTACAGAATTATTTGGATGCCCTGCTTAATGGCCAGAAGAACCATCCGTCTAAAACTTCTCAGGAGAAGCATATGGACAAATCTCATTGGCAGCCTGCCGTGTGGAATTGTTCACTTGTTTTGGACTGGTCTTCTAATGTTTTCTGGAGTTTACAAAATCTGAACATCACAAGCAGAAAAACCCAAATCAATAAGTATAAATACAGACAATAAAGACAGGGAGGAAATGTTTGTGGTTTGGCATGTCAACCAGCATTCCTTTCTCACTGCATGTCAACCTGGTGGAAAACTTGTCATTTTATCTCCCTTGATGTTGACTGATACTCAGCATATCCACAGGTGGCATATAAAATAATGACAAACTATTAAAATGGCTGAAGAATTTCGATTAAAATGATAAACACTACAATAAAGCTGTGGCATATGACTTTACAGAGTTTTTACCATGAAAGACATCTAGCAGTTAGAACTTTTATGTGAACGTTTTCAAAACAAAATGAGACAAATAATACAGCTACAAAGATGTTAAACTGTGTGTGACCAAACTCCATAATTATTTGGCGAGCCATGGGAAGCAGTCTGAAGAATGAGAACATAAGTCGAACACACAGAACAACTGCATCGACAGAACAGTTTTGGACATTAACCCAACCAAGGGGTTGAAAATGCATATTGACTGGCATCAAACCTAACATGACACACCTTTAAGAAACTGTTGGCAATGACAACCTATTTGCGTGAAATTTTGAGTTCTCTCCAAAATTGGATATTTGATCTCCATTGTGCATAGCTTGATACTAGAAGACCGGTTTCATGTTGATTTGCTGAACGAGGAAATTTTCTCGCTGTTAAATCTGCCGTACAAACATCGTTTGTGATGTCGAAGCTAGCTGGGAAGCCAGTCACTGTCCGGAATACAGCTTACACAACCGTGAAGTGGAAACGCGAAGCCTTCAGTGCATACAAAATGAGAGCATTTGGCAGGTAAAGGTATACTCTCCAGGATATAACAATGCAGTTTTGCTAAAAACATTGTCATGGACTCAAACAAAAATAATCACTCTCACTCATCATTTATGATCCGCTAGAAGCATGGCAGTATCTATACATAAAGAGAAATCCCCCTGGCATGTATTTTCCTATAATCATATTATTTTGCTTTGTTTCAAGGTGTGTTTCATTGATTCTGGAGAAACATAGTTGATTGTTGAGTTCACATTCTGAAGGTAAAAATGGACGACATGAGGGCTCCCCAAAAGTGCGACCAAAACATGTTGTTCGCCCCCTGGTGTCAGCCTCCGGTACAGGTCACCTCTGTTGGCAGCACTCATATCAGGGATATGTTGGCTTCACTTTTGTTCACTAGAAGGAAGTGGAGATGCTTTGTTTTTCAGTCAGTGGTTGAGTCTCAGTCCCTGGTTGTAATGAAAATCAACAATCAACTGTCTTTATCGCTTACTGTACATTTGAATGTACAGCAACCAACAAATCCTGCATAGTAAACCTTGAAACTTAAAAAAACAAACAAACAAAACATATTTGTATTTTTAACAGTTCTGGATTTCTTAACAAACAAGTTGGAGTAGATGTGGTTTAAGGAATGTTTGTGTGTGTGTTTTGTGACAAACTATATTAGACAGATTATTATTCAAAGCAGATTGTTTCTTATGCCTTAAGACATGTTCAGAGGGCATATTTAAAGTCCTTTTTCACAAAATGTTTACATCATTCTGTCTACATCAGACAGTGTAATTGCTCTAAATACGAGACAAAACGCTATAAGATGAAAGTGGTGGCTCATGTGGCAGCTATGCCGCAGAAAAAAATGTTTCTGTCACCGTCACCCCTCTGTAATCAAGCACCAGCACAAACTATGAAGGAAAACACAATAAGGACTTTTCTTGGAGGACAGCTTCATTTGAAAAGTTACCTCAAGAAAAAAAGAAAAGCTGTTCTATAAATGATTTATGTAACTCATCCCGCAGTGAAAAGCATCCCAGCACCATCATCTGCTTTTCTCAGTGACTCATAGATCAAACAAACCAGTGTTCATGTTGCAACATGTGATGGACGAGGATAAACGAATAGGTCCACTGACTAAAAGCATTGAATTAAGACGCTGGCAAGAAAGAAAGTCACAAGGGGAACTGGGAGGATTTAAAAAGCGCAAATATAAACTGGGTGTTGCAGATGGAAGGAATGTCATGTTTTTTAGAAGATAAGACATAATGTGCTTATGACTCATGTTTATTCTGTCAAGGAATTACACAATTTCTCTCTCATGGATACTGGACTGCTGTTACACACATACACACACTGTGGTATTTCCATTAAGAACTAATACAAATTTTTAATAAGAGTGCATACTGAGAACTGACAAAAAGCAGTGGTTGACCAGGCAGGGGTCCAGGGATTGAGAGCTGGCAGAGAGATTTCAACTATTTGGATAACCTCTGATGTAAAAATGGTTCTTGGACCATAAGCTGCTGCAATGAGAGGTCATGGAAAATAATAACAGTGAACCTCGCTGCAATGATAAAACTAAAAGCTTGCCAGTTGTAATGATTGCTTCAATCAGAGCAGACTGCAGATTTAGATAGAGAAGATAAGCACACCAGAAGAAGCCTCTCGGCTGAAAAGTTGTTTCGTATCTGATGTAGCTTTGGCTGATTTTATGCATTCGTAATACCCTTTACAGTGAGCGTGTGCTCTCTTTGGATGATAGTTGGTCATGATCCAAAGTGAATGTCTTATTTTTTCGTTGAAGAATTGAGTTGTACTAAAAGATTTTCATTTCAAGGCAGCTTTTAGTCATTTAATCCTAACATATTCCTCATATTTTACATTTTATATCGTTTTACACTTACACTCTATGACATTTCAGAGGGAAATATTTCTACTCCAGTACATCTACGTGACAGATCTAGATACGAGTTACTTTTCAGATTAAGACTTCACATAGAAGATATGATACGTTTATAAACTATAATAAACTGTTAAATGTTGAATCACTTTTTGGATTGCGGCCTCTCACAAAAAATATTGTCTGCCTGGGGCCAATTGTTGCAATTCAGATGTGTATTTGTTGCTCGTGTTTCCAGCATTTCTGCTCTCATATGACTTTATTTAACAAATGGTTTGAGGCCCAAGAAATAAAATTTGCCATTATTCTATTAGAGAAAAGTCCAAACTACAGTGCAAATATTTTTCTGTGGAAGACCTACTTGAACTTACTAATACCTTTACTGAAGTAAATGTTCCGAGTACAACTTCCACCACTAGAAAATACAATAGATGTGATTTATTAACATGTGAGCTAAAAATGAGATACCTCATTAACACAGCCTGCACACACACTGTTTTACAAACTGTTTTGCTTTTCACATGTCTTCCATAACTTCCTGCAGAACAATATTACTGCTGTAATTCCCTAATAATCAGAACACGAAAGTACATTCTGAACTCTGGGTATCATGCAGGCTTAAGAAAATTTTGAGAATGACCAACAGACCCTGTGACAGAGGGGTAAAATGTCTCCAGGCATCCAACCACATGTTTCCTGTGGTCAACCCAACTTTCTTCACATGTTTGCGATTTTTTTGGTCAGGACTTTCTATAAGCCTGGCTTTGCTTAGGATGAGAATGTGTGTTTTGTTTTTTTTTTTTTTTTGGTTTTTTTTTTGCTAAATGAAGACATACAGATTGATAAAAGCATGAGACAAATAAAGGCCATCTTTGTTCCATAATCATCATAAAACCATAAAACTGATGGCCATCATCAGCTTATAATAAGTGTAAGTTTGACCCAAGACATCACACACAGATGCAAACGTCAAAAGTCTTCTTCTTCCTCTTCTTCTTCTGCTTCTTCTTCTTCTTCTTGCTTGAGAAGACTTTCCCCCTCTGCCACAGTGAATGATATGAGCCATACAAACCCAAACTACGTTTACGATTTATACTGTGCCAACACGGGCATAAAATCAAAGCCTTCCACTGAATCATTTAGCATATTTATTTAGCTGGCAACTTCATGGGCAGTCAAGCCTGTCTGTGTGAACTCCTTCATTTGTATTTTCTGCTGACACACGCTGGAAAGTGCAGAGCCAGTGACAGTCACTCTCTCATTAAGCAGGTTTTCGGTGGAGACTCCAGAGCCTGTGGGTGGCCTGGAGCTGGAGAAAAGCACTTTCTGTCTGTATCTACCTCTTCTTTCCATGGAGACCTGAAGTCTCCAGTCACCCCGAGTGTACCCTTTCCAGTGTCTGTGGAGATAAAAAAGGCATTCAATATGTCAGCAAACAGAAACCTTATCCAAACAAAGGTAGGGTAGACTCATTACTTTCAATCAAAAGCATGTGTGAAAAAAAACTGACTGGACATTTGCTGGATTGAAAGCACAGCCTTGTAAAGTGCAGAGAAAGGACTTTGGTGCTGAAAAATTATAACAGGTTTCTGCTTTTTACTGTCAAGGAATGTGAGAAAATGATTTATTGTCTCTCTCACCACCCTAAATTGAAAAAAGGTAATAAAATATCCATCAAAGCTGAGCGCACATAGTGGAAAAGTTCTTAGTAACTTCTTTTAAATTACATTTCCTCTATTGTTATTTTAAGCAGAGGACAAAGAGGGAAAAGAGAAGAAGAAGATAATGATGCAAATGGGTAAACCTTCAGGAGTCTGCACCTTTTTCAAATACAAATATGGGACATCTGTTGAACACATTTACATGAGTGGTCACTCCCTGATTTTTCCACATAGTCTGTAAAATAAGCTAATGACTCCTGAGGAAAAATTGAATACGCATTATTAAATAATTTACAAAGTACTTGCATAGAGACAACAAATCAAATCCAGCAGCTGAGATATATATATATACATATATATATATGCGGCAGTCATTTCATAGTAGCACCAGATGTTGCAGCAAAAAAAAATCTTTTAACTTACTGATCACAATGTGTAGTGCTTTAAGTTGGCATTCTGGCTCAACTGTAATGTACATGTATGCTGACAGTAAGGCTGGAAAATTTACCACACGATGCCTGTAAATCACAAAAAATATTGTAGTAGATATAAACTGTAACACAGTTTCTAGAGCCATGTAAACCTAACATCTGGTTCAAAGCAGATCTACAAAAACCTGAACAAACTCTTCAAAGTAGGCTGAAAGTCATTAGTAGATAATACAGCATTACTGTTGAGACAGGTTTGAATTTATTTAGCTTTTGTTTTTTGCTTTTTTTTTTTCATTTGCAGCATGAAACCTTAATAGTAATAATAATAAGTCTTCTGGCCAATACATAAAAAATGCATTTTGAACATAATGAGGCATATTGAGGAAAACAATAGCAACCCCGCAGTAACGAGGGGAGCATTTGATGTTTTTGCAAATTGTACATCTTCCTTAAAGATGATGGAAAAAATATGTCACTGTCTTGGGAACAGTGGAAACAGGACATGGTTAAATTGTCCAATTACATCCTGAAAATTGTGAGTTTTGTCTACAAAAGTGGCCTCTCAAAGTGCTTTCAGCGTGTTGTCTGAAGGTGAGGACAGTGATTGCATTTTGATGTCTTTAAGAATTCCCAAATTTCTATTTCAACAGAATATGCAATAAAACAATATAAGTGGTCCCTAGACAAGCCAAACATATTGTGCACATTTTTTACTGTGAGAGCAGCATAATCAAAGCATAGTGTCCATAGATCACATCTGCAAGGCATCAGCCTATAATGGCTCTCATGAAGTCTTATTTGTACTTGTGAAAAAATTTCAAATGCAGACACAGTTGGTCGGTGGTTTCTAGTGACCCCTGAACTGTTTCAGGATTTACTGCATCAGTCTTTCTCCAAAATATATTTTAAATTATGATTATTCCGGCTTGAATTACATGGTCAGTTGACATGGTAATCTATAATCTCATTCACATTTTTACTTCTAAGAGCTCTGTTTGTCCTGCTTGAACGGCTCATATGTAGTTCTGCCATTAGGATTTTCTCAATAACAATAAAACAAAAGACGTATGTAGCTTGAGATCATGGGAGTTGTTGTCTTCACTGCTAAACCATTGCTACCGAAAATCTGGCTGACGTGACTTAGGCAGAAACGTTTACAGATGAGGTAATGTTTCAAAGTTTTATTCACAGTATGTTCAGTCATGGGCAGCACGCTGGTGTGGTGGTTAGCGCTGTCGCCTCACAGCTAGAAGGTCACGTCAGGTCTGGCCCCGTGAAGTTTGTATGTTCTCCCTGTGCCTGCGTGAGTTTTCCCTGAGTACTCCAGCTTCCTCCCACAGTCCCAAAAACATGCACATTAATTGGCTACTTTCTATTGCCCCGTAGGTGTGAGTGAGTGAGCGTGTGTGGTTGTCTGTCTTTGTGCGATTGACTGGTGACCAGCCCAAGGTGGACCCCGCCTCTTGCTTGTGTTGTCACCTGGGATAAGCTCCAGCTCCTCCCCCACAAGCCTGCACGGATAAACAGGTATAGAAAATGGATGGATGGATGTTCTGTTGTGTTCATGGACTCTGTTTGCATTTTTGGGATAAGTTCATTATCATTATACCGGAGAGGCGGTCAATGAAGTCACTTTGTGTTTATGTTTATAAATGGCCTGAATATTCTGATTTGGCTTATAAAGTTCAACGAATATAACTCATAGAAACAGAATATATGAATGCAACATTTTAAGGCAAATGTTTTGGCTATTTGATAATAGATTTCTGCATGTGTGTTTTTGTTGCTGCCTTCTTATTGCGGTGAGGTGGTGGGCACAGTTGGAAAAAGGTGATCAAGGGTTGGTGTATGGAAGGTTGATGGCAGATGGCTGACTGATGGAAGATTGATGGCATTTCATGATGTTTTTTTCCAGTCTTTCTTTGCTGACTGTTGCTTATTTATCCGTGCTTCTATAATTTCGTCGAGAAAAACTTTAATGTATCCTGAGCTTGTGGGGCTGTGGAGCACTGTTTTAATGACTGGGCCCCTGTTTGTTTGTTTGTTTGTTTGTCTGTTTGTCATGCACATGTGTACAACAATGCAAGTACACATTCCTGCCAATGGCTTCACATTATGCCAAAGATCTCCAAGTAGAGGTAACAGGCCAAGAAACATAGCAATGCCAACAACAAAACACAAGAAAGCAGAAGACTAGATAGCAAATAAACATGGATGTAAACAATGCAAACTGTTCAAAAACAGAGGAGATAGGAAACATATTCCTCAAGAATACACACAATGTGTTTTGGTGAGTAATGCTGAACGTAAACATAACTGTGTTTACAAGAAACTTCGCTGAGGCACCTTTAAGATCCGAAAGCAAATTTTCGGGGGCTTTTATGTTCATGTTATTCAAACAAACTGGTAAATTAGCTGCAGATTGTTAAGTGAATTTCTGCATTTCAAAAGGAAGTCAAATTGTCCTCATAATCAGCAAACTTTTTTTTGTCAGTTTCATTATTTTAAATGCGAACATTTGGTTTGGTTTTACCTCCTTTCTGACTGTATAAAAACATTACATAAGAACCAACGGGAAATAACCAGTCGTGTGTAACCAATAATACAAAATACATTCTTTTATTCATTCATCACTGTAAATACACAAAACAAATCAAGGCGAAGTATTAACACAAACAATATTTAGTTGGATATAAATCTTGACACCATTTACACACCATTTACACAATCTATTCTGGTAAAGAATGGGCTTGTTTCTCCTTTTGGATTCACCCTTTCGATGCAATCTGTAATATCAGTCAACGCTATCTATGCCTTTCCCATTTGCTTACACACACAGCTTTTATAATTTCAGCTACATTATTTCAAATCTGTCCAGCTGTGCTCATCCTATTTCATCCCTCATTACTCTTCTCACCTAGATCATTTTGCTGTAACATTTAAGATTCATATTTTTATTGTATGTACATGATATACATTGATTCTTAAATACATTTTCATTGTTTTCAATCTATTTACAATATAAGAGCTTATTGATATTTTAAATGGTTACAAAATTTGTGTAGTTGATGCTCTAAAAACATGAAAGCAAAAAGAAGCAAATGTGATGTTATATTGACTATGTAAGCAACAAGTGGTTGTTTAAAGAAGTTGTACTGAAAAAACATTGCTTCCCCTCCAGTACAATAAAACTGCCCAGCATTACATGAGAAGAATGAATGCAGTCATAATTGAAAAGCTGGAAAGTAAACAGGGCTGTGTGCCATCAACAAAATGTTGATTTGAACTGAGATTCTCTTTGAAAACATCAGGTCTATGGAGCGTTTTTCTAAGTCTAATCAATCTCCTTGCATCTTCATTCCTACTGCCTTTGTAAACGGAAAAAATTGCACTTCCATCGTTTTCTTGAACCCTGTTCACGTGATTGGAAAAGCAGAGCCATTCTCTCTCTGGTATCGGAACCACTAAGTCTGCAGTAGAGCACTACCACGAGCAACTGTTTTAACCCACACAGTTGTATCACAATAGCCTGCAGCTGTATCTGCCAGATCAAAAGACACTTCCACAACGGACATAATACATTATCTCTCTTGTTGTGGCTAAAAATCGGGTAAGGAGCTAATGTCCCAGATGAAACTCATCACTCTGATGTAAATGTTCTTGCATTCTTTGGTTTAAGAGTATCATGCATCGCATTGAAGTCTCAGGATGCTGCAGTACACAAGTCAAGCTCTGGAGTAAAGAGTGTATGCAATTAGTTCTTCATATGATATGACTGGTATTCGGTGGGTCTGGACATTGTTACTGGTTGCAAATTGCTGAAATCTTCAAGACTTAAACAAACAACATGAAGATGAAGATACTAAGATTTGACAAAACAGACAACACATCAAGACGTTCAGAGAAGTTCAGATCCAGTAATGAAACACAGGAGATAACAAATCTGAGCTTTGACTTTAGAGTTTGGGAAAGATTGTACTGTGCAGTAGAAATATGGCTTGTCTGTAAATAGTCTAAATCTGTCTTATTATTTAGGCTGAAGCTTGATGAAAGACTGCTACGTCTGTCGCCTCCATCTAGAAAAGGTCCACACCTATCACAGCATCTACTGGCTAACTTTGTGGCTCCCTGAATGCATATAAGGCTTGTCCTTTTAATGAGAAAGCACGACATGAGCTCATCGATCTCACAAACTCATGAGGTGTATGTGTGCTTGTGTGTGTGAGAGCGTGCATGTTTGTATGTGGGTGCAGGGATGGACCACTCACAGCAATCACATTAAAGCAATCCCATTCTCTGACCACTTGCCGAATAGCGAGCTTGAACCCGCACAATCAGTTCTGTCTCTTCTTAGTCTCTGTCTTTTACTCCTTTCAATACAGCCACAACCCATTCTTTAAAAAACATTCCCTGGCAGATGGAGCCAGAGGCTTCTACTCGGACAGCAGCTGCCTCCACTTCAGATCTTCTGGCACATGTGGAGCCTGGACTTGGATGAGGAGGTGGCGTCTTTCCACACCTTGCAGGAAAGGCCCTTGGCACAGTCACAGCGCTGGAAGATTTCCAGGCCATGAGAGCCTTTCTTCCTCTGCTTGGTGCACACCTCTCCCTGCCTCAGAACTGGCTTGCAGATTTTGGTCCAGAAATGGCGGGCGCAGCAGTAGCCCTCCGAGCAATCGGATGAACGCAGGCAAGGGTCACCCTCATGCCCTAACAGAGGAAGACAAGAAACAGCGCTGAGCAGTGATGAACCAGCAGACAATACATCACATCTCCAAACAAGCAGTAGTATATCATGTTGGTATGTGTCTACTAAGAATCAAATGCTTCATCTGAGACTTAAAAGCCCTGCCCAAACCACCCTGCATTTTGGGGTTAGAGTACTCCAGTTAAATAAAGCAAAGGAAATGTATCATTATTGTTCATTAAGTTGTTATGTTTTCCATACGGATAAGTTTATGCAACCCTTTCTTCACGTTTCAGTTCAGATTGCATTATGTGTGGCCATGTCAGAGGCAAAAGAAACGCATGGAGCTTTCAACGTAAAATCAGGCAAATAATTTGCTCATTCTACATATTAACCATATCATCCCATCTGGTCTGAGTCTGATAGTTCGGCAGGAGGTTAGCATTACTCTTATGAATGAATAATTAGCACAATTTAGTCATGCAAGGTTTCTTTTGAATGTGTATCACCTCTTGCCAAAAGCTGTTTTACCATTCAAACAGAGTCATCCTGTATCACTGACAAAACCACACTCTGCTGATGAGTTATTTCAGTCCAGCTGCTCGTTCATTGCTTTAACACCACTGATTCTCCTGGTGGATTCCTCTCAGGCAGTGACTTGCACAAGGCGATTATAATGTAATAATGTTTAAGGAGAGGGAGTGAGTCAAGCTCAAATAAAAGTAAATGGCCTTATTTATGGCAGCTATTTTCACATTGATTTTAGCATTGTAGCCTGCTGTCTTGAGGGTGCATTTAGAGTTGAGTAAATTAAGCTTCTCATTAAACACATTGCTTTGTGTTTAAACCCTTACATTTACTTAAATAAGGTGACATGAACGCTAAGCAGGGAGCTCAGAGAGCTATTAGCTATAATTGTGCCAGATCTGCATTCTGTGGTTTTCACTTGTGTATCATATAATGTGTGCTGTCAATGAAAGTGTTTGTATGGCTTTATGTAGGTGCAGAAACAGCGTGGGCATTGTGGTTTCCTCTAGGCTCCCCATACTGCGCTCTGGGCTCACAGACACTGACATATGAGCAGAGGGGTAATTATCAACGTAGTCTGTGGACTGGCGTCGCCCACAACTCTGTAGGACATGCATGCAGTGAACAACAGAAAGATTCAGCCACCCAGACCAGTGAGAAGGCAGCAGAAAAGAAAAAAACAAAAACAAAAACAAAAGTGATACTGTGTAGAGACAGCAGAGCTTCCAGTGAACATGTTTAAAACATAACGTCAGAGATATGCAACCAAATATTACCTTTAAGAGAATGCTTAGCATGCGCCTTCCCACTCTTCCTCCAGTTGTGGTCTTTGGTGGAGAGCTTGTTATGTTCATCTAAAGCTGAGATGTGAGGTGACAGCACACTTTCGGAGATAGGGACACAAATAACTGCAAGTACAAGAAGAAGGAAGGAATATGAACATGACCCTGCTTAAGAATCCCCAGAGCAGGCTGGTCAACAGACTTCAGATCAGTATGCTGTTAGCCTGTGAGACTGCTTAATGAGGCTTTTCAGAGGACTCTAATTGCAACTGTGAAGGCAGGTCACCTCTGTGTAACAAAAAGATTTCATCTGCTGCTGAAACACACATTAATGTCACTTTCACTGTTCACCAATGAAAGAACACCTTTCATTAATGAAAGGTGACCCTTGTTTCCTGACCCCCGGGCATCAGTTTAATACAGTTCAACTATATTCAAAACTCTGTCTGAAAGCATATGTTCAACATTATTTAAATGTGTTGGCTCCTTCGCTAAGTCTCTGGGCTACATACTGTGGTGCTTTTGTTCGATGACCTGGAACAAGTCACTTTTTCCAGAATATCTGCATATGACGAGAAATTAGATTTCCCTATCATACCCTGTAGCCACAAATGAAACTGACGTTCGCTAAGATCGTGCCTGTGTGTCAAGTACGTACAGTTACTGCAGCGGTTCCCAGGACAGCACATAGCGTCCCGACTGCAACGCTTCTTCCTCCTCCGGCAAGTCAGGCAGCGAGAGGCAGCCTGTTGAGGGCTGTGGCAGTAGCTCCCCACACTGCACTCCTTATCATTGCTGCATGGATACACCTGCTGAGAAAATACGTGCATTGACTCATTCTGCGAGAACATATACCAACTAGATCCTACACTGCACACACATTTATCTTTACAAAGGTGTGGTTAAAGCGTATCATTTCAGTGATCTCAGACTTTGCACAAAACTGCTAATCCCCTGTTACATTTCTTAGCAGTGTTTGGTGATTGAAATATCTTTGTGTAGATGAGGTTGCATTTTCAACAGGCTGCACAGAGTTCTAACCCAGTGAAACACTTGACTGTGTCTGTGCATGAATAATGAAGAAATATTTTCCTCGATATTTGACTTTGATATATTTTCCCATGTATGTTAAAACAGTACAAAACACACACATGTAGCATAATTATTCTTTTAATAAACATCACTCAGAATGGCACACATCAGGAGACCACGTCTCTGGAAAGATGTCATGGACTGGCTCGTGGACATAGCTCTCCCATAGTCGCAGTGATTATGAAGCAGTTCCCTTTCAGTGAGCAATAGATTCACTTAGGGGGGGTAATCCCATGTGTCATCTCAAACATGGACTGCCACCATGGACGAAACTGAGGCACCATTTTAGCCACCTGAGTGGTAATTGCCTTTTTTAGGGCCATTTGTTTATGGGCAGAACAGGGATTTATTTGAGATATAACTGTGGTCGCAAGACACCCGGAATGGACCTCTGTAAGAGCACCTTTAGAGTTTCTCCCTAACGCATTCATACTCTGGAGAGCTTACTTTACAACCGGCAAGTCTAGTCAACCAAGAATGATTACAGGTATACTAACAATATCAGAAGGAAGAGTTCTTACAGGCACTTTATCACAATTATCCCATCCACAACTGTGATTTATTCAGCAAAGTTTAGTTGTTAAATCCATCGACTGATCTTGAGCAGTTCAGGAAGAGATATTGAAACTGTGTATAGACCTATAAAACCATTTGGTAAACACCGAAACACGTATGCACGTAAGCGCGGGTGTATTTTCCCTGATTAATGTTAGAGCTGCTGTCTTTGTACTGTGTCAGTTCATTAAACAACAAGCCCTGAATCATGACTGTAAAAGACGCCTCCTTTTCACACTGTCTCTGCGTGCTATTCATCAAACGCAGTTGCAGTCTAATGATGAGCCTATTAATAATATAATTATAATCAGTTATTTTTTTCATGAGATTTTTATGACGCCAAAGAAGATAAATATAGGCACCAAAAGCATTAAAGCGCTGCATAAACTTCTGGATCCATTTATCAACTTTAAGATTCAACCTCTCGTGCCAATAACATAATTAGACTAACTACAGTGAAGTAAATCATAATTTGTTTGTTTTTACTGCAGAGACAGCTGTCTTGGATTGAAAAGCTGAGAAGGCAATTTCGTAAACACATTTGTTAGATAACTTTGGACTTGTGATAATGAGCAAAGTTGATATAGTCTTTATTTTGCATGGTGTATAATATCAGAAAAATAAATGAACGGTACTAATAGCTTCAGATTTTTACTAATGTAAGCTTCCTTCTTACTTTACGTGCGGGAAAAACAGAACATTTTTGGATAGGCTACACAGAAAAAAATTGGTTCCACCCAAGTCTGAATTCTAAATAATGTAGATTTGTATGCAGTGCAGAAAATAGCCACTTATTTTCTTGTTAGATTACATTTTAATGTTTGTAAAAGAGTGATTTCTGTGCCACCCCAAAGTGACCACTGGCCTCATCCTGGCCACCACACTGACAATTGCCTGGCTCTACCCCTATGTCCTCTACACCCAAATTAATTCAGTTGAATGTGGTATAAATTGGATGATGGTGACTGTGGATTCTGTACCTCCCACAGAAGAGCAGAAGCTATGCATTGTTTTACCAATTTCCAGGGGGCACCATTGTTAAAGACAGGGAACATAGTGGATTTTGTTGGTCACAGTCAAGTAAACCCCTACTTACCCAGACCTAACACAATAACTGCATTCCTTGTAATTCTACTCCATGCACCACAATTGCACTGAGCACCTCAGGTTGCAAAGTTAAAATTGCAGCAGTTAACAAGGCAAATAAAACCCTTGTTATGTTCAGGTTAAATGTCTTTGGAGACCAGAAAATTTGAGGCCTCAAACCCAACTAAAATGGGGTCGTGGTGCATACACACCTTATACTTCATGTCGGTTCTTAAATGCTGAGTGAAACTGTTGTGCAAAACCTTTGGGCGGACCAAAACCAGGATGTAAGGAAACTTCAGCTAAAGTCCAACTTAAATTCAATTCATCATGTTAATTTTACATTAACAGTATTGCATTTTGTCAAGAAGGAAGTCAATCGAGGAATATCTCATGATAGGCAGTTACATTTGTTTGCACGTAATGTGCATCAGTGCCACACAATTGTACATAAATAAACTTCATGCTTCAAAAGAGAAATGTTGAGGGAGACCAGCTAATGGAGGCTTTGAATGTTCCAATATTGTAACAGTCACTTTGTGTTGAATCAAGACTTCCTGTCTGGTTACTCATTGTTAACATTTAGAGAACTACAAGTATCATTGTCTCTGGAAAGAGGCATTGGTGTTAAGTTTTATAGCTGTAATCTTTCATGTTTTGGACATCAAAACATCAAAAACTACATCTGATGTTTTGGAAATCAAAACCACCCCATTGTATTGAGGTGGTGGCAGAGGTCTCAGTACTCTCTGCGAGGTTAGATACCTTGCAGAGAGTAAGTGGGAAAATATGTTGGTTTGTTTGTTTTGGGTGAGCTGACTACAGGCTGTGGTCCCTCTGCACCCCGTTTTAGTGGACAACATGTTGTAGGGATTAACATGTCTCTTACGGGTATGGTCTTTGTTTTTTCCCGGTCCCAGACAATAGAGTCATTAGAATTTCCAAACCAAGAAAAAGCACTTTAATTTCTCTTAAAGTGTACGGAGGCTTAATGAGTCTACAGTCCTAATTGAGGGGTGATTACTGTAGCTAATCATACTCAATTTGGCATCATTTTTATTTTTGTATTTATTGTTTTTAGACAGAAAGGTTCAGACATATTCTGTTATCCTTTAAGTCTGTTCTGTAAGTGCACTGAAATGACCAAGGTAGGAAAAAAACAAGACTCTAACAAACACAACATCCACGGTCCACAGCAGTGAGAACTACAATTTAAGACAAGCTCACTTTTTCCATAACAAGTGTGTGCACCAGTGGGAAGTTTTACCGGAACCGATGTCTTGATATAATTCCTTACACATGCAAAATTCTTTCGCTGTTAGACTTGGAGCAGGAGCAAAGGAGTTTGACATAAATCGTATCACAAATCAAATGAACTCCGCAGACAAATGCAATAATGTCACACATTTGCACTGAACTCATCAGCAGAGAGAGGGACATTTTGAGCAGCTGCAGGGAAGCATCAGTACTCTGGCTCCAGTCCACATCCGTTTGGGCGAGACACAATAAAGGACAGGCCACTGTGTTTCCTCAATTGTTGCACATCTTTATCTTATTTTAAGCCATTCAGTTTGATTTCAGGGTTTTCTTATTACAACGGATGGACTTAGTTGTCAGACATTTGAACAACACGACACCTATTCAAACATGCAGATCAGTAAATATTAGCAGGATATGGATTCTGACTGTGTAAATTTTGTCCAGTGTAGGCTGACATTAGAACAACATGTTTGGCTGGCACACCACCACCGGCACCACAACCACACTGAGCTGGCACTGCACTGACAGATCTGATTCAGTGTGGCTTACCACTGACAAACATGGAACAATAAACATGAGAATGAACAAGGAAGAGGTTTAAATCAGATTAAAATCATTACGGCCACAATAAATGGCAAACTGCATTCAGGGTATAAAGGTCAGTTCAGAGGGTCTGCCATGCTCAAAAGAACGGGCAAACGTGAACGTACACCACATGTTGAAATCGGCTCTCAACAATATCAGCATATCATCACACTGTAAGTTGTTACTTGATGTGCTGGTGCTTCAGAAAGCGAACAAGGTTAGACGCGTTGGACAGATGCCACGTCGATTTTCTCATGGACGACACATGGAGGCAATGATACAGGCATAGAAAAATGAGCAGGGATATTAAACTGAATGCTCATTAATCATCATGACAGATTCCCATAATGCAGATGCTTAAAGTGTCGATGAAAGTAACAAAGCCCCGATGTTTGATGGATTGTAAATATTGCTTAATTACTACTGTGTTAAAAACTGTCCTCAGAATATTCAGAAGCCATACTTTAAAGGGAAACTCCTCCAAGATGAGTTTACCCCGTCATGGGGAGGACTATTCAGCAGTTGTATGGGGGTCTGAAAGACGTGGACACTTGGCTAAGGAAGAAGATCACAAGAAAACAACTTGATATGTCAAAATAACAAGATAAGCAACCTGTTTACACAAGAAAACAAAAGCTTGTGTCCTCTTTTTTGCTTTTAATGTGTATTAGAGACCAGGAGTGCCATGTCAGCATTCATAGATGGCGTACTGATTTAAGCTGAAAATGTAAAATGAAGGAGCACCGATTACTGATCAACGCCTGAGATTGTACTTAAATGTTACTTTTTTATATGCAAACTTTATTGGGGCAATCAAACACACATCAGAGTGAGTAGTTTGTTTCCCGTTCCCCAATGTCACTGAGAATTATTTTGGTTGTAGCCTATTGAACAGCAACACATCTGCTTTATGTTGACCACTGTTTGTGAGCTCATCCCTTATAATAACTACCCATAATGTAAATAATCTCGTTTCAAATCACTAGGGAAAACATTCTTGCAACAAACGGCAAATGTTCACCTAAAGTTTATATGTTTTTCCCTGAAATATCCATGACGCACAGCAGTGTGTGTAGGTCACGGGTCACTCTTATAAATCTCATAAATAATCTCCAAAAATCAGTCTTTTGTTTTCTCAGGAGAACAAGGTAAATTAACCACATATAACAAGCTCAGTTACCCCAAAATTACAAGATAATTTAGTTCTGTTCTCAAGACATCAACACTGAAAAGGTGAGCCTTTCTTGACTTCCATTCCAAACCTCATTTTGTTTATTTCGAGCTCTGTTTCAAGCTAACAAAGCTGATTTTCACGAGGAATCAAAATACAGTTCTTGGCTTCAATGTCACGACTGACTTCTCCTCACATGCCGAGGTCTGATTTGAATGTTATCTCTAGCGGTAAGACACAGCGCAGTTTCTGTTCGTATTTGACCTTGATTAAAGAACAGTCTGACGCGTTGAGCAATGCAAGGTACCTCTGGATTTGATATTTTCCAGTCAAGATGAGATCTACACGTGCTGCCACGGCACTCCTGATCTCTGATTAACATTGTGAGTAATAAGATGCAACAAAATTTTGTTTTCTCATGTTAACGGGATGCTTATCTCCTTATCTCGAGATAACGAAGCTCAGGATAAATAATTAAGTGGGAGATAACTGCATTAAATAAAATAATAAAGATGCATTAAGGAAAGACGAGACCATTCTGTTTCTGAGAGTCACATGAGAAAAATTGATACCACTTGCTTGTTTGTGCATTAAACATGGAGTGAAAGCCAAGAGGCAATTAGTCCATCTCAGCATAAAGACTGGAGACAGAGGACCAGAGCTAGTCTGGCTCTCTTCTCAACAATATGCCCAACAGCACTTTTAAAGCTCACTAATTAAGATAATGTTTCTCTTCTGTTGAATCTGTAAATAAACAGACATGTAAGTGAGTCATATGTGCTTTTAGAGATGCTTTATCTGCATGGAGCAGTTGACACAGAAACAGAAAAGAGCCCATTTGAGTGTGAAAAGTCCATTCTTGACCCACCCTACCCGGCTGCATCTTCACTGCACAGATGTACACATGTATCTTCATGTGTGTTGATTTTGAATGTTTCTGATAAACTGAAGGATTAAGCGTCGCTCATCTAACTCTCAACAAGAAAGTGAAACTAAAAGTCCACTTATTAAGTTTTCCGAAGCTTTTGTCCACAACTCGTGGTCTTCCTCAGCTGACTTTGCTCCATTTTTTCTGTCTATATTGTATGTTTACTGCAGCTGAAGAGGGAAATGTGCTGGAAATATGGTCTGGGGAGAGGTTCAAGAAAGTGCAGTGAGAGTTTGCTCCCTGACAAGAAAAATGTGGTGTTATCTGAATATGAAGACAAATGGGCTCTGCCACGTGCAGTAGTACTTCATACTACCAGCTCTGATTCCTATCTGACTTTCTGTCCAGCAGCCTTGGATCGATTACAATGCACAGTGCATATGGGATGGGGGGGGCATAGAAAAAAAAGAACAACGGGGCTCACCTCTTCCATCATAGCTTGAACTGCGAGACAGCCCTTTGAAACCCAATGATACATGGCTGACCCCCAAATCGTGGCTGATAATCTTGCCTTATCTTGTCATGTTTTAAAACGCCTCACTCGCAACTTCTGAGAGACGGTGCTTCATTTGGATGCATCTCATTTATCTCACATCTTTTTTTTTTCTACTTCTCCCTTATTTTTCCAAACATGGCTTTCACACATAAAAGCACAGCCTTGGATACTGCGCAGGAAGTGGGTTGAAAATTTTGTACTCTCCAACCTCTCTTGGTATGCTGGTGAGACGATAAAGGAGGAGACAGACAGAGCCATAAGGGAAGCCCCCGGCCATGTCTCGTGCTGCTCTCGTGCTGGTAAAGCGCTTTGGCTTTGAAGAGGAACCTCAAATGTGCGGGAGCAACAATCTCCGAGGGATTTACTGCAGGATATGCAGGGCTTTGAAACCCCCCCCCTACACACACCAGTCTTCTGGTCCCTTATTTACTTCTGCAGAGTCATTCCAAAGTGCTGATATAATACGATGAAAGTGCCCTGTAATGCGTAAAAATAACAAAGTATGTCTCTTCTGCTTAGTTTTAGACTGAGACTATGAAAACTGTTGGGATGCTGTGGTGGACTGACCTCATGTTTTGCTTTCCCAGTGTTATAAATGATGTCTCTGAACCCTCCCACTGACTTACAGCAAAACTCCACTGCCAGAGTAATAAGTACAACAGTTGTACCTCTATTGTTTACATCTGAGACGAAAAAATGTACAATAAAGAACCTCTTCACATACTAATAGTACACATCAACACTTTTTGAGCTCCGTGTCGTGATTGCACTTGACCTTCCGAGATCAGGGAAGTAACCCGAAACTGTGAATGGCATTAATGAGTGGCAGGGTCTTTACAGAGTCAAATAAACGATGTCACAGAATAAACAAACTTCATATGGCCTGAAAGCACAGACAGCTGATATCAGATAACATAGGGATGACTGCGCACACTTCCCTTGTACAAACCATGTCTTCAAACACAGCTTGGCGTCTTTCATCACTCAAAACACATGTGTTTATAGACACGTCCCTTTGAGTGCTAGAATCCACTAGCGCTAGAGGTCTCCAAAAACTAGACCCTCCTTAAGTTAAGTATACATTTGGAGTTGATGTCATTCATTGGACACAAAGAAAGGCACACAGTCAGCGTACATGACTGCCCTCCTCAAAGACTGTCCAAGCTCTTGATGGTAATCTAGTGTGGTGTTCTGCTCTAAAAGGTGTAATCCTGTGGAATGAAAGGTGTACCGCTCTCCTCTCTCATTAACAGGTCCAATTACAATAAAGGCGGTTTCCCCAGGAGGCCCCTAATGGCTCCAGTGCAGGGCCCTCACAGCGCCCCAGGGAGCCACAGGCTGGAAAGGCCATAGGACAGGAGACTGAAGCACAAACTGAGCCGAGCACTAACAAGCACTCACACCTCTCCCTGCTGTTTCTCTCTCTTTCTCAGCTCATTAGGATCACTAAACGGTCATTTTAGGTTAAAAGCAGATTCAGGCAGGGCTGAGAGAGAAAGGACGTGGCTCTACTTTTATAGGCCGAGCCCTCAGAGATTGCTTGTTAAAGAAATCTCTGTCTTGAATTAAATAAAGCAACGAGGCTGACTGACCGGCTGCTGATGTTTTACAGACACGTACTGCATGAATGCCGCCATGCTGTCGGTTCCCTTGTGGGATCGGAGGTTACAGTGGTGAGCACTGCCTGCCCGTGCTATCCATTTCTGTTGGGTCCCTTCCAAGGAGCAGGCAGTGCCACCCACGAGCACTGGCTGTCAAGGTCTGAAAGGCGCACATTTTGGTTTTGGTTTTTCTCCAGTCAGGCTGATGTGAAAAGGGTGAGACAACGGGAAAACACTCAGCATTTCGCCCTAACTCAACGCCAAGGGATAGCCAAAATCTGACCCTGGTTAGTGTGTGATTAATGTAACCCTTATCGCCAAAGGTTGTCAGCAGCTACAGGAAATAAAAGCATATTAAGCTGTCAAATGCTTCCTATAACCAAAGACTTTGAGCAGCGTTTCTAATCTGATGGATAAAACACCAAATTACACCCTTGTTTCCTGCTACAGCGGCTCACTTTCCACAGAGTGTCAAGACTCACCCTCCTTGATAATTTGCTACACTTGATAGTAAGCCAATGAGGGCAATTTTGGGGGAAATTTCTTGTAATTATCTGAATTTGCTGTGAGATTTTCAGCCCCCCCGCCAAAAAAAAGTTCTTTCTCACATCATTTAAAAACATCTTCTCTTCTTGCAGAGTTTTTTAAAAAGCCACCGGCGGTAGATTATTGACATTTCTTACTCGCCTGCCAACAGTCGCTCACATCCTGACCACCACTGTGAATTCTCCAGAGGTGTGAAAATCTGCCAGCGATTCCTCGTCAACTTTAACAAACTCAGCAGCATGACAGCTTGACCGTAACTCTGTTTGTGGGGTACTGGCACTGAGGTTTCCCATAGCGCAGACCCCCAGAGGAGAAATTTGAGCTTTTTTTTTCCAAACTCACACCCAAGTCTTAATCAGCCTTCATAAATACAGACGAAGATGAAGACATTTTGGTGTGCCTGCCGTGAACCACGTTAGAAAGAAAATGACTCAGAACTGTGCTGTTTCATTATGCAATCTCTTTAAAGGCATTTGTCATGATTAATAAAAAACAAAGTAACGGCGGTTGTGTTCTCACTATGATCTCTCCTAAACCAACTATGTGCCACTTGCTGCCATTGCAGACTTGTTATCTTTGATTTATTCTGATCATAAATGACCACTGCATGATGAGATGCAGAAGGTCAGTGCAATTTGCTTGCTAGCGTCAATCCATGTATCTGGCCAAGGCTGAGCTGCGGCGATTACTTTACAACTGCGGAAAACCGCCTGGCAGCCAGAAAACACACACACACACACACTCGCACACGTACATATATACGCCCATGTCCTGCCATAAATAAGATTAGCCTTCTTCATTTGGACACACTGCACCCTACACCACGACATGACATTACTTTTTTGACAGTATGGTGGTCTCTGAGCACACATATCGTTTCCCCTCAGTCCACTCTTCCAAACCGCTCCAGATTATTGCAATGTCAAAGATGTAAGCAGGCGTTCAAATTGAGGTCTGGCAGGGTTGCCTGAGGTTGGATCGCCGCAGTCCGCAGAGGAGAGAAATTGCCTTTTCCGTAATTTCTTCTTCTGCCTGAGCTGGATATCAGAGAGCTGTACTCAGCTGTACACTACTGCAACAGATAGTTGAACGTAAAATGTAAACATGAGGTTGGAGTGACATCGAGACAATGAGGCCGAAAGGGGGGGAAAAAACGCTTAGAAAGTAAACACAAGAGCATTCAGCTGTTTCCGTGAGCTGCTGTGGGACATGATGGAGATGTGGCAGTGCCATCTGCTGCTCAGAAAGATACTGTGAGGCGTCAGCGGCAGCTCTGAGCTCAGATGTTTAATTAGAAATTAAAGTTAGTTGTTTTGTTTTGGGGGGGGGGCTTCACAGCAGATCAACATGTCCAGGAAACGAAGGCCAAATGGTTTGGTCGGTTTTTTCATTTCTTGTGTTAGTTTTTTTCTTTTGCACACTGATATCAATTTTCCAAACAAAATACACCAAAATAACATATGTTATTTGGTATACTTAGATTTATGCTTTTCCACCCAAGTGATAAATGTACAGCTCTAATTCCCCATTTGACAAAAATCACATCATCACAATGTTCACAACTTTTTTTTTTTCCTTTGCCAAAATGAAACCTGCCAAATTTTTAACATTTTTTGATCCCACGTTCGCTGTCAAACCAGTCATACGGCACTTTGTTGAAACAGCAGGCATTGATAACTCTTTGAGTGGGTATTAAGTAGTTGGTAAGAGTATCCCTCAGAGGCCCCACAGTAAGAATCTCATAATCCCAGCAAGCGTCTGGACCACTTTAATGACACTTAGACCCAGACAGAAAATTACCCCAAGTGTTAACTTTTTCTCACATTTCTGGCATTAATGATTTACTGTGGAAGTGCGCTGCACCCGACTGTGGCGTCAGGTCTGAAAGGCAATTAGGGTTTATGAGGGGTCCAATCCCTGCAATTTCCAATAACGATTCACACGTGAATGGGCGCTTTTTTTTTTTAGGCACAGGGCTATTTTACTTGTACACCTCAGTTTTGGAGACGTACCGCACAATTACGCAAGCTCATCTATATCGACGGCACACGCGTAATTGAATTCAAATGGGTAAAGCTGTTATTCTTCCTTGCCATTTGTCATGCTTATTATAGTCAGTTAAGAGTACTTCAGTCCTCAAGTCCTCAAGTTTTTATTACCACTAATAATACATCGTTCCATTAGGTCTAATATACCCAATTTCAGGCTGCGGATAGATGTAGGGCTGGCGTGTCCATTTGTAGGTCGCCAGATAATTCAAAGATTTGAGTTACCTGCGCAAGGATGTTAAATTTCTTGGTGGTCCTGCTGTGGACAGTGGTGGAGCGGTTTGTAGCGGGAGTAGGTGTCTCTTCCAACAGAACTGGCTTGATGGAGTTCGCCTTGGGGCGCGCCTCTGATACCTGGGATGTTCCCGTCTTCAGTGTAGCAACGAGAAACATCACAACACAGCATCTATTCCACGTTAAGACGAGCATCCTTGAAAAAAAAAAATACTGAAATAAAAAAAAAATCTTAACCGCTTAAATAACTTTTTTTGCCGCAAAAAAAATGAAGTTTCTCAATGGGAAGTGCGCGCCCTGTCAGTGTCCACGCTTGCCCGACTGAGTGGCGTTGAGATCACGACTTTGTTAGAGAAAATCAGATATTAAGAAGAATGACTGCCATCGACACGGTTATCTGGGGGGAAAAAAACCACAGAGAGCCCAGTGTGGAAGGGAAACAATGAAGAAGTGAATCTGTTAAAATGCTGATGCTGTGGGGGTCAGCAGGAAACTCGACGAGAGGTTTCCACTGTGTCTCTGTCTGGCTGTGAGTGAGCGCTTCGTCCCGCTGCCGGGTGTTTTATGATCTCAGATACTTTCTTTTTATAGGATCCTAATGAGTTTGCTTCCTCCGCCCCTATACACAACTGACAAAGAATGAAACTGATCCGTGCGCGGCACTGCTGCTTGCGCATTGTCGTCTCGACACCGGCACCAGGAGCCCCGTTAGGAGAGAGCTATAAAATTATACACTTTGCGTTTTAACTGGTCGCTTGACCCTTTTTTACTGCGAGACGGTTGAGAGTGTAGGAAATTGGGGGAAAAAGTCAGGGTTAGGGTTGCTCTGGAGGTGGTGTGTAGGAGAAAATAATAGATTTAGTTGAAATTGTTACCCGTGTGCGTAAAAATGTAAACTCCAAAATGCTCACAGTCCATCTTTAAAAGAAGTCACTATGTACACTAACTAACTGTAACTGGGATTAGCTTTGTCTCTGAAATGATATCCTGACTAATTTGAAATGTAAATAAGTAGGAGGCGGTTCAGGGTCCATTTAACCAGCATTCCGGAATAACTTAGAATAAAAAAACAAAACAAAACAAAACTATCTGATAACAACTGTTTTCCCTCTGTGGGAAAGGCATCCCTCATGATGCAAGGAATGCCAATGTTGATAAAGTTAGTGATATAAGTATTATAGAGGCTCCTTTGTTTGATTCTTAGAGACTTGTATGAGGATACGATATATTCAGATTGGTTAGATAATACACGTGGAGATACAACAAACTCTTTCAGTTTCAGACAGGTGGGAGCCCATGATTTTGAAAGAACGGCACATTTAGTACGGGGACAAGACTTGTGCCTGAAGATAATCCATTTTTGTAAATTTATCAGTTTATCTACTCCAACTCATTATAAAGGTTTGCCTTGTATACATTTTTTAAGGTTTGAGTGCTGTGCTGTTTCAAAATTTGCTGTAACACACACACACACACACACACACACACACACACACTTAGCCAGTCACCAAAACCATCTTTCCCACAACTGCACTGTGACTATGTGCCTAATAATGCTTTAGTCTTCACACAGGTTGGAGCTGTCTATTCAAGCCTGGAAGCTTGGCTGGGCTGGGATGAAACTAGTATACCGGTAAAGGCTTCTGACCTCAAAAGCGATCCATCACAGGCTCCAATTCAAAGTGTCAAGCTCTTTTGTTGAACACAATGGACAACCAACTGAACTGGGGAGTGGGAGGAAGTATTGGACTTGTTTGATGTAACTGTAGATGCTTAGAGGTGATACTATTTTAGCCACCTTTGTCACCTGAGTGCACAGTGATTTACTTTGAAAGACTGCCATCAGACAGTTGCTTATTTGCAGAAATCCATTTTTAGTCGCGCATTTTTAAGAGGAAAAGATACCTGCTTGGCAGAGAATTTTGATAAGATAAAAGACTGCAGAAAATAAACCTCAAGTGCCATTGTGAAGATTTCAATCATGTGTTCTGCTTGTTAAGTCAAAGATTGTGTTCAAATCACCAAGCAAAACCAGAACAATGTCTAACAGAAAAAAAAACAACTTTGATTTATTCCGCAATCGTTGGTTGATTCCCAGCTGGATTTTGTCTGCTTTCAATGCTGCAGATTAAATAGCTGAAAAAGTCCCTGAGGAGAGGGTGAAAGTGGCTGAAAGAAAACCAGAGGACCAGAGCAAAGAGGCATGGATCTGGTTCGGCGTATCTCTGGCATTTCATCACTGTAATAAATGTAAGCAGAAAAATAAAGGAGACACTTAAAAAGACAGATTGCTGAAATTCTGGAGAGTAAAAAAAAGCAGCATGTTGATGCTCTGGTGCTGATAAGTTTGGAGATGTCCAGAGGATCCACAGCAGATGAGATGTGACAGGCCTGAGTAACAGATGATAAAGTTTTCCAGTGGAGGGAAGGTGATGTAAATGGTTTGGACGGCGAAGCTTCTGGTACCTTACATTAAAGTTGTACATGTTCAGAAGTTGTTAGGCGTGAGTGCTTTGTCACTTTTCTCAACTCAGCAGATTAACAAAGAGCTTTCAGGATGTCGCCAATTAGCGTCAAAAACAATTCAATGTCTTCACAACTTGGATTCGCAGAAATAAAGAGAAGATCACCTGGGACAAGATCTGAGTTTGTTTTTGGCTCACACATTTAGAAAGAGTTTACAGTGGGATATTGTTGCGTTCAGGCGCACCATCATCACCTCCGCACAGTAATCACGTTCTGACCACCACTGTTTTGCAGTGTTAATTCTCTGACGACATGATTACTGAGTCTCAGATGTTGAAAAATCCAAGCCATCTGTGAAATGTTATCTGAGAACATATCACTATCAGGTCACCTCACAACAGAGAAAGTAAAGCACTGCTGATGTGCAATCTGTTTTGAGGGAAGATTAAAGATGTATCATGGCAGGCAGACTCCCTTTACGCCAGATCGGATAACTCTGGCTTCACTTGCAGGTGAATCATAACTGGGAAAGGCCTTCACCAGTGGAATAACAGTAATGTTATTGCTCACATAAACAGCCATGTGATGTAGGTGATCATCTGCCAGGCGCCACAGTTTCAGTCTTCAGCTGACATGGCTCAATATTTAGGACTATTAAAGCATAAAGAAGTTTAAGACAACTCAAAGCCTTACACCATTATTGATGAATCAAAGTATTCGATTGGACTTGGTGAATTAGAAGAGTAAATTATTTTTACTTCCCCCTGGCTTTTGATTAGTTAAAGCTGCTTTAATCAATATTCTTATGCTGACAATGGACCAAATGACTGTGCAAAATGTGGGAGGGGCTTCCGATAGTGTGCTTTCGTTTTAGCGTCTTTTAGCTCATTGTTTTGATTTTACTGCAGTTTTAATGGTTTGATTCTCATCGCTCTTATCACTGTTGTCTACAGATGGAGCCAGCAGCTGCCTGCCCAGCACCTAACAACAGACAAAGCCAGCAACTACTTGGTAAATACAAAGGAGCATTTAGCAGCTGAAGAGGCAGATATTGAGAGCTGCCAAACAAAGGTGAAAGGCGAGTGAAGACTGGACATGCATTCATCAGATGGACATATAAATGATAATGTTGCTCATTGTTTGTTGGATGTTTAAATAGTCAGGTGTTTTCTAACATTGTTAAACAATATTGTAAGGTGATGGTGTTGATTTTGTATACAGCATGTTGTGCTGCCCCCAAGTGACCAAAAAAACAATTTCAATCAATGCTGCGCAAAAATATTTCCATCATTGGAAGACATTTAATGCTTCGCAAAATGAAAATGGTACACAGCAAAAGTAATTAAAGAAAATGTAAGCTGCAACAAGCCACAAAACAGGCTAGGATCTCCTTGTTGTTTTAATAACATGTCTGTGAAGAGGTAGGTTGATAACTGAGAGATTTGAGAGCTCAAGTTAGCTATTTGACCCATCAGACTGTGAAGTTGAGCTAAGTGTGGACCCAAAAGCAAAACAGGATGAAGGTTTGGAGAGCTGAGCCAAAATTAATGAGCGGCAAGGCAGAGAGAGCTGAGCTGTTAGCTTGAAGGCAGACTGGCAAAGACTGGGTGAGGCAGGCAGACCACAAAGGGATGATGAACCCGTGGCACAGGTAAACTAACTAACAACACTTGAACTTGGCAGCAGCATTAGCACTGGTGAACTGAAAAAATCTGCTGAGGTTTTTATACTGCAAGACTTTGATGAGTGGATGGGTTGCAGGTGTGCAGGCTGACTGGCAGCAGGAGGGAAACGATTCGCCACACCCAGACACAAACACACACACACACACACAGAAAGAGAGGGAACAAACAGAGCACAGACAAGAAATGCAGTGGAAGGGTAAACAGCTGCAACACCAGGACTGAGGTTAGAGGCACAGTCGGACCACAACACAGAGCGACAAATTTCTTGTTTGTCAAAACAGACTAATCTGTTTTAACTCAAATCTAACTTTTAAAGGCACATTTTTAAAGGATCTTTAATCAGGTTGGGCATTTCTTTTATCGGTTGCTTTATACTGTTTTTAGAGATCCTTTCCCAGTCTTTGTGTTTTTTTCTGATGATTCTTACACTCCTTAAACCTTCGTCCTCAGGCAAAAATGTTCACCTGGAGAAATGCGGTGGCGTTTGCCCTCAGCTGAATCCATTGGGCTTAGCCATTTTTGTTTCCTTTAAAGTATCTTATTCTACTTAAAATGTATTGCCCACTTGGCTATCTGAGTCAAATCAGTCAGTGCATTGCGAGAAAAGGTTTATTCACATAGCGCCTTTCAAACACAGACGCATTTCAAAGCACTTCACATAAGGCGAGAAATTTATTAGAACATATAAACACAAACTGTGGTTTATGCTACAGGTTAAGTTCAGTGTCTACAGCTCTAACTCTAAAGAGGTTTGCCTTTCTGTAGCTTTTCTTTTCCTTGATATCTGCTTAACCTGCTCACTCAAGCATGCGTTAAATGGCTGTGATACCATAAACCAAATAATATGACATTCATGAAATCAGTAGTCTGTAGCTACAACATCTTATGTGCTATGTGAATTCAAAATTTCTGATTAGCTTTATTGGATTGGGGTTAAAGTAATTGTGAGCTGATCCTTTCATGCAACAAAAGACAGTGTAAAAACCAGTCGGGCTGTGGCACAGTGAGGCTGGTTCTTATTAATGGATCACACAGTCCAGGACCGGTTTCACCCTCCCAGTTGACCACCCGCAGCCATGCATCAGTACAACACATCAGTCAGCCCACCCTGGGTCTGCCTTTGATTCAGGGTTGCTCAGAAATGTGGGTGTTTATGTTCTGTGCAGAATATGGGGTTCCCCACAGTTGAGACCCAGCAACATGTCTGTAAATCATGCTTTGTTAGTGCGGTGGAGCTCAGTGAAAGGCTGTCTTGCCGACTTTGATGTGACTCACACAGAACATGAGATTTGGACTACACCCATACTAGATGATAAACAAATGATCCAAGAGGCTGTCTGTCCCTTCTTTAGGAGATCACGACCTACGTGGCCTACAGATGTGAGCTTGATGACGCGGGTCACGCGGCAGGTGGCTCACCATTAGTGCGACGGGCCAAGAGGAAGCAGATCTGATTCCAGAAATCGAAGCGTTTGGATTTCGCAAGAAAAACACATTACAGGGGAGTTGTTTTGATTTTAAATGCAGATGACTGTTCTTATTTTTATTACTGGAAATTTTTAAGACGATGATGGATTATTTGGAGATGTCTTTTTACCAAAGCTGGGTTTGATAAAGTTTGAGAAAGCAGCCGCCCCCTTTTCAGAATCCCTCGAAAGCTACTTCTCTGAAATGCATGAACGTGATCCTCCTGACTGCACTGACCGCCCATATTTTCAGCCAGTAGATGCAGAATGTGTCAGCAGCAAGTGTGCCACTTTCAACAAGCTCTCCTAGCAATGCCATAATCATATAAACACTAGCAAAATAGATATCACAAATGTAACCCATGTAAATGGAAAGGCTATCTGCCCTGGCAGTTATGTCTCACTACTGCAGATGTGTGCTTAGCGCTAAGTGGGTTAGCTGTTGAACGAGTCTGTTGTGGTTGCTGCCCCAACAGTCGTTTTTAGGCTCAGAGCTGTTCAAGCACTGCAGTGATGTCAGTATTTTTTCTAATTTGTTCACTTCAAAGCGAACATCCAAGCTAAAATTTGTGACATCACACATCGTTATCGCCGCAAACCGCATCCAACTGCCTCATTCACATGTAAGAAAACATCTAACAATATTGTGACAAACATGGCTATTGTTAGCACCCACAGCTGTCAAGTTAGCAAGTTAGCCACAGCGACAGGATGTTCTTCTTATTGTTGTCAGAGCACTGCATTTACTGATTGTTGGGTAAATACTAACAGATTTTCAACAACAATATATAACGAAAATGCCTCTGAAATCAGAATTTCTGGTCGACTTATGCCACTGGTTAACTTATTTTTTTCCAACAAAATCTGAGATAGAACCATCAGCAGTAGAGATGAGTTAATTTCCTGAGTTTTCTCAGTCTTTTCATCTCTTTTCAAATAAATGTGATGAATGTTGCACGGATATTTTCATAATGTTTAGAATGCTGAGAACACTTGCAGAGAAGAAGTAATATTTCCCACTGGTTTTACTTTGTCCCCTCTTTGGGGTGACAAAACTGATCAATCCCAGTCCAAACGTTTTTCGGTAACAGGAGACAAAACACACACTCATTGTTCTGACTTCTTCTAAACTGCAGTTTAAGTTAATTTGGGTCTTTAAAAGTCTCATTTACAAAGACCAAGTGACTGTTTCCAACTTAAACTGTAGTCCTTTGAATGCGAAATTCCCCATTAGTTTTCCCTAGACTGCATTTCCTTGTTAAGCTGCAGCGAGACAGTGGTAACACAAGGAGGAAATTTCATACAAAAACTGCTGTAACTCTGGACTTTGAACAATTGCAGTGACTAATCTACAAATGGGCATGTGAATATTGTTTCAGACAAACTTGGAAAACTATGAACTTATCATTTAACAATGGGATTCAATGCCATCAGTCAAGCCATACATTAAAACACATACAACAGCAAGTAGCGTGTATAGAGGAATACATACAAGAAAATGTAAAAAAGAAAAAAAACAAAAGAGGAAAGGTGGTCCATGACAACAGACGTGCACACAGATACGGAACGCACACTAATCATAACCCTGAGAAAGAAGCAAAGTTAGTCCGTTTGCTTTTGAATGTGAAAACGGCTCTGACTGGATAACTCTGGCTGTGTCATCAAACAAAATTTTTTTTTTCAATGTAGAGCCCAAAAGCATCTTCATCAAATCTACAATACATAACGCCACCTGAGGGGAAAGGTCTTACTGTTTTGTTTTCAGCGAGCAGGTCAGAAAATGTATTGGGAGGCCAAACCATTAAGAGATTTAAAGAGTCTTAGTAGAATTAATAAATACAATACATCAAACATAATAATGTATGTTTTCGTTAGAGCTGTAATCCCAGTAAACCATTCAAAGTCTTTAATTACATCAACGGGACTTGGGCAATGGTAATTATTTTGTCATTAGTGTAGTATAAATTCTGATTAGGTAATCTCTGCCATGTGTGTATGTTCATTAGTCAGTGAATGAGAGTCATTTGTAAGACTTAACCCAGCATGCAGGAACATAGAAAACTTCTAGATGTTCACTCCTGTGAGCCGGTGGAACAAAAGCCACTGAATAACTTCCGCTGAAATCAAATGGCTCATTGTTCCAGCAATGCCCAGTCTACATACAGTACACATCCTGCAGCTCTGATCTGGATTGTTAACAACATCACTTTAATCCAAAGTCCAACACTGCTTTCATAACCGTTTTCAGCCGCACATTCCAGGAAGATGAGCCGGAGGCTGCAGTGAGCCGTCAGCATGGCTCTGTTTAAAGGAGGACATGTTGCTTGGCAGATAATTGTTCCTATCCTCTCATTTCCCGGGAAGATGGATTAGGCCATTTCCGAAGGGTCGGGCCATCAGTTGGAAACATGAATGCGCCCTGTTTCTGCCTTTAACTGACTCAGATTATTTAATCGATAACAGTGACCCTTCTCTGGCAGAATGCTGACCACATGAAAGCATGCGGGGTTTGGGTAATCAAGGGCCCAGAAGGACATTCCTGCTTCTAAATCAAACGATGGCCTCTTTGCTTTGGGCTGTGGGAAGTGGCGACAGACAGAGGCGCACTGTCACTGTTGTTATTTGAAGTCTTCTTTAAGGATGCATATGCCTGTCCTCCTGAAGTTTCACTATAGACAACTGATATGAGAGGAAAGGCAGCTTTGACATTCCACGATCATGTCTCATGGGCAAATGTAAAGTGTTACAAAGAAGTACGCCAAAAGACATTAGAGCGCAGGTATCACACAGAACAATAGCGTGCATACATACCAGGCTTTTGTTCATTCTTCACAACAAGACCATTGCCTTATTTCATGAGAGGTGGAGGGAATAAATATAGTTGTCTATGCTGAGGTTGACATATTTGAAAAGAAAATTTCAGCCTGTGGTTCAGACTAGCATGAACCATGAATAACAGGCACCAGGTACATATTCAGCAGAGCCGTGTGCACTGGGGCCAGTCTGGCAGCTTGTGGCCAACTCTCGAAATGAGATTTATGATGTGCTTGACCAATATAGGCTATAAATACCCTGTTCTTATGATAAACTGTAATTTATTCAAATATTCCATTGAATCAATATGGTAAACCAGAAAATTAGATAATACCATCTGTGGGATTTTTAATAGCATACTTAGAGCCCAGCACTGTATGGAGAGCACAGATAAATGTAAGCTTAATTATTCCTGCTGAGATCCCCATGAGAAGTGTTGATTAGTTATGACAGTAATAGTGTTTTAATTGGCAAAATGCATGTGAACCTGGTGGTACACATGCTATGTCTGGCCCAGGCACGAGCACGGCAAATTTTCTGTAAAGTGCTGCTTAAAAATGTCTGCAGTAGTTGCAGAAACGTCCAATTTTCTGGCCTAGAACTCGCAGACTAGCCTTTGTGCATTCAGTAGGAGTGTTTTCAGGTTTTGCAAAACAAGTTATAGATGTAAAAGCCTCACACAGACATCCTGTAGACATTTTTTCTAAAGAATTTGGATGATTTCACTCAGAGCTCGCACTCAGTTTCACCATACTTAATGTGACTTTGCTGGCACACAAATCTAATATGCAAATTCTCTGCTGCTACATAGTCCGATGACAGACAGATGAAAAGACAAAATGAGCTAATTTTAACTCTCATAAATGTTTAGTTGGGTTATTTTGTACCACGGGAGCTCAACCAGAAAATTTTATAAAGCTGATAGATTTTCGATAAGTGATCCGTCCAGAAAAAAAGCAAATCTGCAACAAATACTTAGTCAAACAATGGGTTCAATAACTACATTAAAGTGTTTAAAGGTCTTTAAATGTCCTTGAGTGTGTTAAATATCTTTTAGGCCTGTAAAAGTTGTGCAAATTTGCAAAGCCCAAAGCCCATGGCAAGTTCCTGAACTCCTCCTGAACTGCCCGAAATGCCTCATCGGGAGTCAAGACTTCATTTTCACAACTTATCTACATCACTATAAAGCACAGCACCACCTACAACTCAGGACAGTACTCGACCCAGGTGACAGTCATACCCACTTCACTGTCTGCCGTAGTTATATGATTGTATGGAAGGTACAAGCAAAGACAGCTTTGGTTGAATATTGCAAGGGACTGCAGCCTTTCAACATTTATAAGCGTGACACCGCAGGGGCAACGTTTCAGCATTTGTAAGCGACATTTTTAACCAGACTAGGACCAGTACAAAGCTAAGAGCAAGCATGGGAACTTCTTGATCTAAGGATTTCAAATGGAAATTGTACCACAATGACTGGAAACCTATTGAAGTAGTATTGATGCATGTGTGTGTGTGTGCATTTTAATCCTGGGCTGAAGTTCCAGAAGCTCATTGGAAGCAGAAAATGCTGACCGGAAAAATGGTGAGCAGTGCTGGCTCAGGTCTGTGTGGTTGACCGGTCAGAGCAGACTGGACAATCAACAGTTTAAGAAAAAATATTGTGTTTTTTTACACATTAAAGCATGCAAACCTACTCCAGTAGACAGATAAAATGAAAATATGAACCTGAAAATAAGAATAATATGCCTTGGTACAGGTACACAGGTTCACAGGTTCGCACCAAGTGAAAGGGTCTTGTTGCCCAACTTCCCCTCAGCTCTGTAGTTTCTATCAGTTTGTAGTTTTGGTTTTCAAGGTGCTACCTTTACCATTTTGGCTGGTTCTCCACTCTTTGTGGTTTTCATTTTCAGCTGTGTTCAGCAAAAAAATATGAATTATAAACTATGGTACCCTGCAGCCCGGATCATTGTCCATCAGATGGACACAAACCTGATTCCAAATGAAAGCTGCTGTCACACTGTGTACAGTGTCTGTCTCCACTGATGTGAACAAGCAAATTTGTGTCAATAGGTTCACTATATCATATCACAGAAGTGAATAAATGAGTACTCTTGAACCCTGACCCAGGACACTGTTCGTGTCTTCTGAGAAATTCACCCAACAATTCTATGTAATCACTCTGGGTGTGTGTGTGTTATTTAGGGTTGCTCAAACTCTGAGTCCCCTTCTGGCTTTAATCTGACTTCAGATCTGCCCATCCTAAAAGGTACTTCTTTGTTGTTCCTACAAGCAGCTGTGGTGACATCATTTTTCTGTGATCATTTGCTATCAGTGTTACTGCGTAGTACTGGATTGAATGACTGCCACACAATGCTCCATTGTCCCCAAACCTGTGATGTCGGTGCACAGACAAGTCAAGGAGGTGGACCTCTTTGTACATTTCAAGCGTGGGCTTCTATCACAGTAATTCCCTTTCAGATCTTTTTATCCCAGCACATTTGTGAACACTCAATCCATCCAGGGCTGTAGACCTAAATCCAGGGCATTCCCTGTCTCGATTGTCTTTAATAGACTATAGATTTACTTAATGTATACCATTCATATGAAGCTATGGTGCTATATTAGTTCTTAGTTTGTCTACCAAGGCAAATCTTTGTCCGTATGAGCTCATGTATAGTGGAGATAATAGCTTTACATGGCGGAGGTGTAGGACGTTAATGGACCATACCAGTGTGTTTGCAATTAGCTCCTTAACCACAAATCATATGTGTTTTACATTTTTGCTGACCATTTTCAAATCCATGCATATTTTAGATTTCTGGATGTAATTTTCCCACCATTCCAGACAGCCAATTATTTTACTTAACGTCCACAGGGTAAAAAAATGTATCAGCAGACTCGTGAAACTTGCTTGATTTGTGTAATCCATCACAGTGGACATTTAACCTTTATTTATTTGGTGATTATTATTCAGTTTTTTTGAGGACACTGCTGTCTTTCTCAAATACCCTGTTCCACTTATTTTCACGTGGTTAAACACATTCTTTTGCCTGCAGGTTGAAGGTCTATAAGTTCTTTGTATTTGTATTTCACCATTTATATTTAGTCACGGCGGGCTCGATATCAGCTCTGATCACGTGGCACATCATAATCATTACTGGTGAAGAATCACGCGTCTTTTGATTTCAGGTGGATAGTGTGAACTGGGAAGTGCTGAAAGCAAACAACAAACATTTCCAGACTGCTTACATTTTTCTGAAGTTGGAATCTGGGGACAATTTGTGTAACTTCCCAAAACCAACAAGCATGCCTGCTCCACACAACAATAACTGATCAGCTGAGTAGGATCTCCATGCATCCCATACGAACACAGCATTATGCCCACATCCTTTGCTTGTTGTGTAAAGTAGTTATTTTTAAACATGCCTGCACCTTAATAATCTCCATATTCTATTCAGATCAAGTGTGACTGTCCTTGGATCCTTTCTGGATTGAGTATCATCTTATGAGAATTACATAATGAATGTGGGCCTGAGGAGCTTTGCCATCTGTGGTCATCTCCCTGGAATCTGTTGGACACAAAGCAGCTCCTAATGATGCAGATGGAGATTGAAAGCATTGCTCAAAGGCTCCACAACAATACCGATAAGGGAGGGACCATTTCAATTGTCACCCAAAAAGATTTTTGTTGCTGGGCTTGGGGAATCAAACTGCTCACTTCTCACCCCTGGTTATATTTTATGATTTGCATTAAACTTGCTACAACAAGCAAATTCATCAATATGGTCCTTTTTGAAGCTACTCGTGTGTGGGTTGTGTCACAGTCATTTCCTACAGTGCTGTCAATTCCAAAAAAGTACAAATTCATTCCAACCTCAAGGTACCAGGAGAAAACTAGTATAGACCTATTTCAAATCAATATTCCTAATACCACCGTTTACCACATGACCACAAACATCTGTGACTTCTTTTAATTTCAGATGTTTTCCAGTTCAGTCACAGGCCACTCAGATGTGACTCTCAGTGTTGGAATATTTCTGGTTTGGATAAGTGTGAAGACATTGTTAAGTCAGTGCCCAAACCCTCTGACCTTCCCAGTCGTAAAGAGATCACTCATCTCTGAACATCCAAGTGTTTTGGTCAGGCATGGACAAACTATCTGCCAGCATTCAGTCAACACCAACGACCACTCACCCGCAGAGGAAAATAGTTTAACACACACTTATTCTGGCCGCAGCATCCTGCTTTCTCGGTGACACACATGCACAGACGCATATGCCCTAAATCCCTAAAGTCCTGACATGAACCTTGACAGTCTTGTGATTCCCACTGAAGACAACCAGAAGACGCTGCTGTTTCACAAACATGTTTTTCTTAACTTTTAAAGGTTAATTCCACTTTTCTACAACTTGGGACTTTCTGACAGTGTAGTTTTGGCCATCGCTCCTTTTAGGTACAATAACAGTTAATAAGAAGAATCATTATTACAGTGAAAATGAGTTGGTTGAAGAAATGACCAGATGGTCATAAAACACACAATCTGATATCGCACAAAATTTAAATCATACAGTCTGACATACCTTGCATGGTAAGACATAAACCTGTATTGGCATTAACACAGACAGCACAGTGCATAGGAACCTTTAACTACCTTCTCTGAAGGTAAACCAAAAATGAGCTGCTGTTTTTTCTTTAAAATATATATGTCCAGCCTGAGGATGGTCTGACTGCTTTTTTGCCTTGTAAAAGAAGAAGTTGTAAGAAGTCATAATTATTAGTAAGAGAAGGAATGTAGTGCCATCCCTTAACATATTCATTTTAAAATAAACAAATTGAAAATTGTGCTCATTTTTACTGTTTCATTCGGGATGAGACAAAATAACAACAACGAAAAGAAAAAGCAACGCAGGAGGAGCTTCAGGAGTTGCGTTTCCGACATGGGTAAGGGCAGCAACGTACTGTGCGTATGTGCAGTGCCACAGACATGAATTACAACGAAATCTTCGTCGGTAGGTTTCTGCTGTGATGTGTCATATTTTGTCAGTATTGCTGCTTTCACTTTTTCATACCCTTCAGAGTCTACTATGCCCACAAACACATAAGCACTACGTTTTACCTTACCTGTCAGTAAGGGTACAAGGCGAACTGCCCATTCTTCCTTTGGCCATCGACAAATTTGGGCCATTCTTTCAAATGTTGTTAAAAAGTGTTCAGCGTCATCAGTTGGGGACAGTGGAAGCAACTTTGGTTCTCTGTGGACAGGTGGTTCCCTCTCAGGTCTGATGTTTCTCTGGCTTGAGAGTTCTCCTGGGTCATCAATTTCATCTGTTCCTCCTTGCAACTGCACTTCCTCCAGCGCTGAAGATTCATGTCCGTAATCTTTTATTTCATTCACCTGCATCTGAATCTGCTGAAACCGATGTTGCATAGTCTTCCATCTATGCTCTTGACGAGATAAATCTTTCTCCATCTGTTGGTCTCTGGCTGCTTGAGACTGTACGAGAGATTTGAACAGATCTGCCAGCTCATCTAGCTTTTCTCCTTGATTGCTGGCTGCCGTGGCCAACTTGGCAGGTGGTGCACCATCATCTGATTTTTCCTGCTGGTCATGCTTCTTCCCACCAAGAGTCATCTCAACTCGTCACTGCAGTACGGACCCTGCTTTTCAACACCACTTGTTAGGATCGCCGTGTAGTGGATGGACTTAAAACAAGAGGCTTGAGGCAGAGGTTAGGTGCAGACCAACCAGGTGTTTATTTGACCCACAGGAAGACATAACAGCAGAACAACGAACAAACACTGCGAATCCTGGGCAGCATGTGGTCCTGACAGCCAGCCCTCCTAAATACTGGCAGCCTTTTATACTCTGCCACTGATTAGGACCTCAGCCACTACCAAACATAGGGAAATGTACCCCTGCCCTAACATCAAACATTACAACAACTTACAAACAAAATTAAAATATATATCTCCTATATTTGTCTCCCAGAGTCGGCATTCTCTCAATTTATATTCTACTGTACAATAACGTGACAGAAACCTGGAAAGAAAACATACAATACATTGCCACCGCCTTTTCCTCTTAACAATATGGTATCTCCCAGAACCTTAAAATGGCGTTCAGTTTTCCCAGGGACTCTTTGTGCCTGAACACCACGGAAAGAAGACAACAGGTGAGTGATCTTCCACGCAATATTGTATGATTAAGCCACACATTTCAGGCATCACTGTAGAAGAAGTAACACTACAAAGACCACATGTTTGATTAGCCCCACTAAGTTTGTTTTGTCTCCTCTTATCATTGCAGGCTAGGACTCAATTCTACCTCAACTGAGAAGCACCTCCCACATCACCAAACCAAACATTTTCAATACCCACAACTACAATAAAACATTTCATGCTTCCATTTCCTATCTCACTACTTCTACATTCAGTCCAACACCACAAAAAGAGAGGAAATGCCAGGAAAATCAGTAATGAAGAGGACCTTTATTACAGGCCCCCCAAAGGACTATTATCTCTCTTGACACCCACTTTTCTTTAATAAGTACCCCTACTGTAATTTTTCTCCAGCAGTGGGTCTCTCAAATCATCACAAGCATTCAACCTTATGGCGTTAGCAATATCCTGGAGGCACAGGGCTAATCCCACTGGACAACCTTTGGACACCTTCTCAATGCAGCAGTGTGTCAAACATCCATACATCAACAACTGAGATTAAAAAAAAAAAAAGTCTGGATGGTTTTAATCACAGACACCTGTCCTGCTCCTCGCTGTTTTTTGGTTGGATGTGATGGGACCAGATGGCTTTAGCTGTTAACTTTGACCTGGTACAACTTGTTTTGTCTTTGACAACACACACATGCGCACACACGCACACACACACACAAACCTCTTTAAAGGTAAAACAAAGGTGAAGACCATTCCTTTGATATGTGGTATGTCTACAGCCAATGTTAAACTGAAGCAATTCATATGAGCTAACAGTGATAAGTCAAACCTGGCAACCTTTAGAAAGAGCATCTTTCAAGGTAAGCTTCCTTTCATGTGTCTTTGCCTAGTTACTGTCCCCTAAGCACTCCAAGACAGCGATAAGAAAAAACGAGACAGCAGTTGTGTTCCTGAGCCACCCGAGGGCTTATCTTGGCAGTAACGACCGGCTCATTTGTGCAGGACTGACCAACGCAGCTGTTTACAGTATATCTTGAAGCATGTTGCATCCTTTTACTCTGCTCATCCTCCAACAAGCAGCACTCAGCTATTACCCAAGAAGCAACAACAGCATGGACAGTTTAAAATACTTTCTTAATTGTGCAACATCAACCACAAGCTTGAAATCGGCTATCAAGTGAACAAACAGCATTCACAGGTGTAAACATACTGTATGCTCAGGGGCTCAACTGCTGGTTTGAATAAAAATTACAGGCCTTAATATTACTGTGTAATTACAGGATAACAAGGGAAGAACAGTGTGTACTTCATATACCAGCCCACACAACTATTATTATGTAATTACACGATAACAATTTGACAACAGTGTATATCTTATAATACGTGCTGTACCTGTAACAGTATTGTGTCACTACAGTGAAACAAGTTGAGAACAGTGTATATTTCATAATCCAACCCACATCCCTACTATCACTATGTAATCACACAGTAGCAAGGGAAGAGCAGTGTATACTTTATAATGCATCCTGCACCCGTAACAGTGCTGGGTAATTACAGGGTGACGAGGGGAAAACAGCTTGGACTTTTTATAACTCTCTGCATACCTTATTCTTCTTGTGCAATTAAAAGAATAAAAATAAATCCCGTGTTCCTCTGCACCTCATTCACGTTCAAGTTTAGATACGTTTGCTCCATCTTCACATGTGTGTGACATTATTAGATTACTGTATTGTGCTAGTTATATTAGTTGTCCGCAGACAACAGTGCAAGCCTTCCACAGCTGTGCACCTGAGAAAGCTTGCTTCGCTTTCGGCCTCCCCTTCATGAGATGCTGGACAAACGAAGGGCCCATTTCTCGTGTCATTCTCACACTGGAATGTTTAATTGTACCAAACTGTCCATTTCATGTCCACTAGCTGAATATCTGTATGTTCTTAATGTTCAATAAAGACAAACTATTTGTTTCTTGACTTGTTCTTATTCCAAATAAAGCAGAAAACATAAGCTTAATAAATCCCTGGAGTGTTGGTCCATTGCCTGCCAAAGGCACACTTGTACAAAGGTCTCTCACACTTGCTATGAGCAAAGATCAATGACATTTGTTTTAAGTGCTTCATCTATTAACTATTAACTGTGCTACTGAACTGCTGTACTCTGAAATTACCTAATACTTAAAAAAAATACTCCCTATATAATGTAATTTTTCTATCTCCTTCACTAAAACTCCCAATTGTAACTCCCTTGTCCAGCTGTAGCTACAATAAGTACAAGGAGAAAAGAAGGTAAGTAATTTCTGTCTGCTGATTTATATAACAAGATTTCTGGGGAATTACGAGGTAAATGTAATGTCGGGAAATTACACCGTAAATCTTGGGTTGAAACGTTTTGTTAATGTTTTCACTTAAGAAAGTTAAAACCAAAGCACTTGTTGCTTCCAATAACGCCACTGGTTTTAAACAATGTGTCACTGGTAAGAGGGTCTAACAAAAAAATTAAACCCAAGATAAAAGATGAAAAGGGCTGTTGACTCCAGTTTGACAAATAAGATCCACTTGCAAGCAGGGAAAGTATGATAACAATGACTGCACAAACTCTGTGATTCAGTGTGTTTATCTCTGTACATGTGCGAATCCAATATGTGCTATAATAGATGCCAGGCGCTCAGCCACTCTCATGTGGAAGAGCAATAAAGTGTAAAAGACCTGGAAGTTGACCTCAACAAAAATGCTGGAGATGCAGCAGTATGCAACGTTGGTTAAAATTATATAAGACAGCTTCTGTGACTGCATGAGATGACACCACAACACAATGAGCGATGTGAGGCAAGAACTGTGTGGGGCAAGCGTATTTACATAGCAGATGTTAGACTTCGTGGAGGTCTGCTACTTGAAAAGACCACTGATCTACGCTGACTGTCTCAAAAACTTTAGAAAGACTCTAAAAAGCATTGAGTCAAACCAAATTAAATGGTAATGGCTGGGTTGGCAGAGACTACAACGCAGCCCAGTCAAAGAAAGTTAATTCAAATTTTCATTGTTAGAGAGGATGTCATGAACTAGACTTCTGCAGTATTTGGTGAAATTTCAGTTGGCCCTAATTGTTGTGCAAAACCGCATTTGTCACGGTGGTTTTGACAACACTCGAATGCTAAAGGGGCCTTGGAAATTCCTCAGAGGCATGTTGACCCATCGCCTCCCTGGAGAGTTGTTTGGGGCATATGTGATGCATATTGGCCATGTTTTGTTCCTCAGTCACTGTGCAGATGCCGTGGACGCTGGTTGGAATTCTGCCTTGAGAAAGTGAACAAAGTGTCTGTGGTCAGTGAGGAAAACCGCGGCACAACGAGAAGATCCATTCCTCAGGCGACAGTGAAGAACAAAATGTCCCCTTTCTTGAATGTAAATGACACTCAAAATACTTCCCAGAATTAAAAAAATATATATATAATAGCTTGAGGCCATGCGCAATAGGAACACTTCACCTTTTACGTTAAAAGCCTCCAGGAAAACAATAATCTTGGACTGGAGCGTAGAATGAAGAAATCACATTGGACAAGAAATTACTAATCCCTCAGAAACATTTACAAAGTACTTAGTGTCATTTCTTACAGCCGATTTGATTTGAAAAATGTAAAATGCATATCATAAAATATCACTGAGTGTCAACAAGTCCTTTGTTTTTAAGACAGATTTTCATGTTCACCGAACCGGCAAGGCTTCTGGGTAGCCCCAGATTACAGGACTGGCGTATAAACATCATGCACAGTAATTACAAAAGGAGATGATGTGTCAGTGATGTTACAGAGAGTTCAAGCCATGAGCCAGTGACAGCACAGGAGTTTGATGTCTTGTAAACAGTGGCTGCCGGATGTGGAGAAAAACCTTTACCAAGAGAAGTTTTTGTTTTGTGCTGCCGAGAGGAATCCCACACCGCAGTCAGTGAGACCATTAGATAATTTTGCAAAAAAACAAGCTGAGATTGACTCAAATGAAGCAAGAATCTGAAATATGACGTTTTAAAAACTGGTTCTGCCATCAAAATGTGAATGTGGTTCAATCCCGGATTGGTTTGTAGCGCCCAGATTCCATGCACTCATTTTCAGATCAAGTCAGGTCCCTGCTACTGTTACTTATTTGATCAAATTGCCTGAACTGCTAATGTTCAAAAATAAACTTTGAATTAGAACTCATAATTTGTTAAGGTTTTAAGTGTAAACAATGGAGCCAAAATAATTAATTCTGATTGGATCAGAAAGCTCTAAATTATTTTGGTTGGATCCTTTTTTTCCTCATGTATGTGAATGTTAAGCCATAATCAAATCCAAAGGTGGGAAAAGTCATACGTGTTTATCTAGTTTCAAGCATTAAACCTCACGTCTCACGCAAGATCCAAGCTACTGTGGTGAGACGCAAGTCAACAGTCAAGCAAGACACGTGAAGTCATTGTTCAAGTCAAGCGAGTCACAACTTGAGTCATCTGAACTTCTGATGATTTTTTCACAATCATTTTCTACATTTAAATCAGTTAAAATCTATAAGAATACTGTACTATATGAATGCATATATGACAGCTTGCCACTCACCAAAAACGTGTGTGTGTGTGTGTGTGATATAGCATGTTGCTGTTGTCATGTTAAAACTTGTGTTGTCATATCAGTTTGGGGGTTTATATATTAGGTTAGGAGAAATGTTCTGCACTTAAAAAGCCCTTCTAAAATCTACTGCTTAAACTAAAAGATTTATTTTCATTGAGTTAAGAAGAAAATTGTGTTTCTTAATTTATGAGGAGATGACATTTTGGACAGTCAGTGTTTAACCAACAACACTTTCATTTCGTCAGTAGTGTATGGTTAGTGTTGATCACTGAATATGTTCACGTTCGACATACCATTTATCAGATTTCCACAACTGATCTCTGGTTTGTGTCAGTGTATTTGTTAAATGTCATATTTGGACATTAACCCTGCATTAAAAACAAAGTAGTAAGTAGTAAATAAAGCAACACTGGATACATTTGCTGTATCTAAAATACTAAATGTTATGTGACAAAAGAAAATCTTTTTCCAGAGCTTCCCACTCAGATGTCATTACATAATATTTAGCATAAACAAGCCATTTAACACCATCATCACCATCATTTAAATCAGTTAACATCATTACTTGTAAACCCCTGAGGTGATAGATCAACATTTTGAGAAATACACTTTTTTGGCCCCTTGTCAATAGTTAAAGGGAAAATTGAAACCACGTTTGTATCTGTTGATTAAATTTGAAGCTGGAGCTGGCAGCAAGTTAGCTTAGCATAAAGTGTAGAAACGAGGAAAGACAGAGCCAGACAAAAAACTACATTTGTGGTTTTATGGGGGTGTCCTGTGCTTTAATTTTTTATCTTTTACTTTAATCTGTCTGTTTTAACATATTTTTTAACATTCATATTTGTTTGGCATAAAACACCTGATACATTATGATATGATATGACTTTTCTAGTACTGTAAGTTCATTTTGTATCGCCGCTCATGACTCATGCAGTGATTTTGGAGAGCATGTCATGAATATTATCTCTATTCTCTTAAACTCCCTTATTACCCAGATACAGTTTCATGAGGCTTCACCTGAATATTTCTAAGGTTAAAGCTGAGACAAGGCTGAACAATGCTTTAGTCAGAATTGTACTAGAAAATGGGCTGAATGGAAATGTATTGAAAACACCACAGCCCAAACAAGAAGCTTTTTGAGCGGGTTGTTACAGCAAAAAATAAACCATGTTCCTGGGAAAGAATCACAAACTCTGAATGCTTTTTCTTTTTGTCTGTTTACACTCCGTATGATATTACTGCTTATGTGTACTTACAGAACATGAAAGCCAGCAGAGATGGTGTCTACTATCCCCAGGCTAATGCAGGATAATATTTTAATGTTGAGGTTCAGGCTGAAAGAGCAAACTGAGCCTCAGGCAAAAAACAACCACACAGAGCTGGATAAATGCTTGACTTTTTAGAGAATAGTAAACAAAATTTGTATTTCTAGGTATTAACTACACATTGATGTATAGCTAAATTAATTGGAAGGCAGTTTACTACAACAGACTTTGTTTGATTTTTAAAAACCACAGTGAGTATGGGAAAACACAGAGCCATTTAGGATGAGCTTGGGTCAGGTTCAAGCAAGCAGTTTAATGCGTTAGCATGCAGTGAAATGTGATAGTTTTTCAGACGTACATTGCATATGATTATTGTTTAAACAGCTTTTTGGTGACTACATTTCATATTTAACCCTGATTTCTATTCTAGCATGAAGATATTTATTATTTTTTAATTAATTCCTTTTTAAAGAAACATGCACAACACCAAATATAAATTGCCAGATGTCTGTTGTGTAGATTACTTGCACATATCACCATTAAAATAACACTTTTGCTAGAACAGGTTGATTAATATGCCTACCTTACCTTGGAGCTAAGAAATTATACACAAATACTTCTGTATATGCATGACATTTACTTGTAGCAAAGTATTTCTACACTGTAGTATAGGTACTTTACTGTAAGTAACACAATATCTGAATACTTCTTTCACCTCTGCAAAAATGTCTCCAATAAGTTGCTGTGTAACACTAAAAACTTCATAAGATGACATGCCTTTTCTCACATTAACTTTTTGTCTTCTCTTCCAGTACTTATTTACCCCCCGAGTTCTGGCGTCTGTCAGCGGACTCCAGTCAGTAAGACCGTCGGTAGGACATCAAAGAAGCGTGCTGACGCTGTGCTGACAGGGAGCAGTAACTACACCGAGTATATCTTGCTCGAAAATACTGCTCCTGCACGTCAGTTTTTGAGCTGAAGGTGTGCCAGCTGTGAGCATTTAACTAGTCACGCTCATTGGTGTAGCCTGATTAAAAAAGACAGACAGTAGAGAGCATAGAGAAAACTATGTACACACAAAAGAGACAAATTAGATTTACGTTAACTTGATATGTATGCAACGGTCATTTGTCTACTTTTATGTATTCGTCAAGTGTTAACTCAGGATTAGTGTCAGTGGCACAAAAATCGGTCACTTTGAAATGGCAATTGTTTCAGGGCTTGTATTTAAACACACTCAAGAACAGATCTGAAAAGCCACCATTTTCTCCGTCCTGGTTTTAAATTAAATCACAAGGTATAGTGTTAATTTTCAATCCCTGCATGGTTCACTTTGATTCAGCTTTGGAGCTAGCAAACTGACATTAACTAACATACTGTCCCAGCCAACATTAGCCTGAAAACCAGACTCCCTCTCCCTCTCTCTCTCTCTCTCTCTCTCGATCTCCTTTTTCCTTTTGTTACCACAAACTGAACACTTTTTATTAGAAAAACCAAGCCAGTGTGGCTTGTTAGCAAATTTACCACAAGTTAATAAAGCCAATTTCCCTGTAACACTGAGTAGGGTTAGCAAAAACGACTTAGAGTTAACTGAGCAGCAGAGTGGTCAGAGTGGTGTGTCTTCAAGTGTATCTTCACTTGTATTCTTTCCACTTAATCTGTTGCCACTGGGCTCCTCTCTCTCCCTTTACTGCAGTACATGGTGCTTTACTTTCTGCTGACTAATAAATAAAGTGTGTTCGTAGTTCTTTTCTTTTTCATGATCAAACCCTTTTTTGCACTGAAACCATCATGCTGTTGTCATTAACTTGCTGGTGGTTTGGGACAGCACAAGGATCTCTTAACAAGTCACATCAATATGCCCACGTCAGTCAATCAATGACAGGGATGCAATGTTTTATTTTGACAGACAGACTAGATGCACAGCTGGGAGAAAATATCCACTCTAAGTATGCATTTTTTGAATGTCCGACAGACCACAACTAACATTTCGCTCTTCCCAGTTTTTATTATGAAAGATCCATTTTCCTCTCATCAACATCTTAGCCAAGGAAATAAGGTTGTTGACAAACACATTAACGCTGTCACAGAGGAGAATGTGTATTTCATTATTCTGACACAACATACAGTGATATAAGTATTTTTGACTTAAATGGAGACAAAAAAATCTTTCGTAAAATAGTTTTGAACGTTTTAAAACGAAACTGTGCTCTGAGCTCAGCAGTGAAACAGGAACATGATTCTCCTCTCCCGTACTCATGTGGTAACAGGCAAAGACAGAATTGATCTGTGAACAATGCTAAATCCTGGCCCTGGAGATGTCGAGAGTACTTATGTTGAACACCAGTGTTCACTTGCAGAAGGCAACAAAACCGTCTTGAGGTGGATCATTACATGTTGGCATCTGAACATACCACATCATAAAGTAATGACCTCCCTCGGGATACACATTTGATACTGTTAGTGGGTGCATATTTCTTTCTCTGTGTACCGAGGGTGTTTTTCAATAAGAAATGTTGTGGAAATGTTGCTCAATTCAGTGCAAGGCTGGAGTTCATTCTGAAATCATATTCAGTCTTGTTTTCCGTCAGAGTAAGTTCTTTTAGAGATATACTGGCAAAGGTTTACTCTGTCATCTTATTTTGAGACACGGCTTCTGGTCAGGGTTTAGTGCTCCTGTAGCCTTTATTAGAGGCTGTGGAAGTCCAAAAAGCACTGTTCAGTCCTAAATACACACCGAACATTTTATCTCAAACTAATGCATATGGAATTAGTTTTCAAATTCCTGCAAGTATTACCATTCTTGACTTTTGGCTCAACTCCCAGTTGACATGGTTGAATCCCGGTCATATTTTTGACATTAGATCAACGTACTTCTCATTTTGTGGCTTTATAGTGACTGAATGAGAAATATGTGGGAAATTATTTTGAGTTCTCAGCATGAAGAAGCCATCATCCCGCTATGGATCATTTTTAATTAAGTTGTCACTGTCTGGTGAGACAAATTAATAAAACAGTCTCACCTCATGTAGTGGCCGATCTAAAGCTTACTCAGCTATCACACGGCCCTCGTCAGCGGACTGAGCTGAACTTATTCAGTTCCCATGGAAATGTAGATGCTTTAAATTTTACATGATTTGTAGCATCATAAGCGGCAACACACATGCAAGGCCAGTGATGCACGTCTGTAAACCCACACAGGGTCCACCACTGTACCTTGCAGCATGGCACCTAAACTACTTCTGCTATTTGCATGGCGCTTGTGTTGTGTGGTACGGACTTTGACGTTGCTGCACTTGAGATTTCTCTTCCACGCTGGCCAAATTGTCAGGCTTCATGGGCTTTTCGGCCTACAAATATGTTTTTAAATACTTCAGACAAAATATACTATCGTGATAACGTTTATGTTATATGTTCAGCTCCAGAATGCTGATTTTCAACGGGAAGACAATGATCAGCTTTCTCTCTCAACCTCTTTGCCTTAAAGAAAAAAAAAGCATCCTAACACCACTGGAACTGTTAGGTCTCACATCATTAAAGGTTTTATGGTTGTAAATACAGAATTTTTGGAATTTCTGTCACCATATTTTTGGATAACCACACTGAGGTTTCACCGTGGCCTGAGTCCCAGAGGCAGAGGTTCAAGATATTCCAGGAAGTCACAGTGTAGTATGACAGGAATTATAATTACAAAATTTTATCTCTGTATGCACGCAGCACTTGGAATTCAGACATGTTTGTTTCCTGTTGAGGGGAGGCTACAAAGGACATCATTTTTGCGTGAAGCACATGAAAGGCCATGTGGCAAGTGGGGGGTTAATTGTGTAGCCCCTACTATTCAGGGACCAAAATGAGTCACACAGCCTGTTGTTAGTCCAGATTGCTGCTGTTTTCCAGAGTCCATAATGAACAATTCCCTGTAGTCACGTCTCAGGTTCTGCTCATTTATTTATTTGTGCTTAGAGACATAAGGATAAAAGGAAAGAGGAGGCAGAGGAGGAGGCAGAGAGAGGTCTGGTTCAATTACAGAACACCCTGTTTCGTTAGCACATACAGACTTAAGTGATCTGCTGCTAAGTGGCTGCACACTGGTAGCTGAGCTGCAAAGTGCATTGTGAATAAGAAATATAAAGGCTGCATTTAATCAGGCTATTTATCCTTTCACTGGTGCTCCCACATGCTGTAGGCCTCTGTGTCGGTTCTTGTGTACGCACCGGCTTCTCCTGTTCCAAGCATTGTTTCCAGAGGGAAGGATAAGGCCCTGAGTAATTACTGCAATTTATGATCAAAGCTAGAACAATGTCCAAGACAAATACAATCGTGGCATCGGATAGCAGTACATCTGATGATACGGGGGAACTTGAGATTGCCTGAGTGAGCTGCGCCAGGGAGAGGCTGAAACCGCATCACTGCACTTTTTTGCAGGCAAAAGCGGGTGGAAGTCAATCACAGGTACTCATTATGTCTTCTTGTATGAGTCGATCTCTTGAACTCAGAGTGAACTGCAGCATATGATGTGCAATTCACAGAGTGTACGCTATATATGGACAAAAGAAATGGGACATGTGACAAAGTTGGAAGCATAGCATTGTCCAAAATGTCTTGGTGTGGTGAAGAATTGAGATTTCCCTTCACTGAAAGTAAGATGCTGAGCCAAACCCTCAAAAACAACTCCATACCACACCTGAATTCAATAATAAAGAGGTGTGCCCAAATACCTTTGTCTATATAGTGTATGTCAAAGTGTAGAAAGTATGGGAACTGCTGATCTGGGTTTGGACAAATTCAATCTATTGAAAGTCAGTGCTCATTTTGAGCTATGAAGCTAGGACATGGGGGAGATCACAACTGTTTTTACTCCATATAACAGCACATATCAGCTTGTGCAATAATGTCACGCTACACTAAAGAGTAAACTGATGTGCCAGTACTGCGTACCTGTGAATACCAGCCCACTTTGACCACTGGAAAACATTCAGTATTCCAAATGAGCACCAGATGCTGCGTAGCCAATTCATCTGCACTGAAGTACACTTGGATAGCGCTGGGCATTGTGATTCATCTGCTCAGAAGCTCCCTCACATTTGATCCACTCTCATCTCAATTGTTTTCAAAAGGACAAACAACTGACCTCGAAATTTTATTGTCCCCTCTCAAAATAGGGCGGTTATTTTAAGTTTGCCTTCGCCCACATGAGTCGGACAAAATAATTACCTCAACATTATAATTAAATCTTCTTTATTGTGTGAACCCTATTTGCCCAAGTGCTGTGTGAAAAGCTTGTTTTGATGCACAAGATGAAACTGTAAAACAGTAGTTCACCCAAACTCTCCTCATGTCAGGCAAAACTTCACTGTCATCTGACTACTAAACATATGGCAGGATAGCCTTAATAGCTACATGTGTCCCATTGTCAGAAGGATGTGAAGTTCTGAGGGGACATCATCCAGCTGACTTTTTAAAGTGTCCAACACTGATTGATAATGTGACACGAGATGACCGACAGCTGAGTCAGATGGGTGTGTGGGCAGGATTTTGATGCTGTGGCTGTCGCTGCCTCATCACTATTTGTCAGACTCTGGCTCCAAATGATGTCACCAGCGTAAGATGGCAGCACTCGTATCCACAAAGTGGAGATGCATAGTCCATGTTTATACATGTCAGTTAAACCAACAATAACTTCTGGGACCTTCTATCAGATCTTTAAGATTGGTAGACTGTAAGATTCCCTGCTACCTACATGATAATTACAACGACTAAATGGTTTCTTCCACTGTGATTAGTTATTATTCAATAGTTAATCACGCTGAAAACTGACTGCAGTTAAATGTGCTCTACATACGTACTGAATAATGCATTTTTTCATACGTGTTTTATGCCAGGAGGATTTCTAAGTAATGAACTTTTTCCCTTTTTTTTTTTTTTTGTTTTGTTTTGTTTTGTTTTTGCCCATTTTCTCAGCGACATTACAGGCTCACTGCCTTTCTCACATGTCAAATCTCCTTTCTCCATACACTGGTTTCTATATTTTTATATACTGAAATCTGTTAAGCCTTTGGTTTTGCTCTGCTACTTTGTACTTGTACTGTTTTAGGCCAGCAATGCTCTCCTTCCATTGAATTGCATGTCTGAAAACACACGGTGTACATAACATCAGAAGGGGGGAAAAAAACCCACTGGCACCTAGCAGAAACATGCTGCCTGTTGTAGACTATCCAAGTTCAATAAACCATTGAAATCAAATAGGAATTGGCTTGACTAACAAAATAAGGAGGACTCATGCTGAAGGGGCTGACATAAGTTTAATCAATTTAAAATGTATCCAAAATACACTTAGGGCACAACAGAAAGTTACTCCAATATTCAGTCTAATCATGTCTGATCCAATGTTTGTTAAAACTTAAACACTCTGTCCCAAAGACAGTAAACAGAGTAGCTAAGATGACAGGTTTGATGACATTTCATCTCTTGACACAATCAAGAGACAAAACCATTGAACCACTTTATCATAATGAATTTGGGACACAGGTTGAAATAGAGGAATACGGCCCTGTTACACTGACTCCCATGCAAAGAACTGTAACTGCAGTATTATCACAAAGTCTGAATCTGCCATCAACAACCATGAAGCAGCACGTGTGCTAATGTGTTCCAAGCTGCTCTGTCACACAGAATAAAGATGCTTTAGACATTTCAGTAACATGTATTTAAAGAAACAATCATTTTATGTAGCTGTTTTATGTGCTTCAAATACTTCTTCCTCAGACTGCAAATGCTGACACCAATGAACCTGCTGAACCCTCTGGATATTCAAAAAAAAAAAAAAAGTCAGAGCCAGGTTTTTGCTGTGGGGCAAATTGTTTTGGTATTATGAAAAAAGTTTTAAAAAAGGAGGGTCTTCAGATGCAAAAAATAAAATAATTTGACAGAAAGTTGAGAAAATATGATGAGATGATACAACTGCTTTTTGGCCGTTGCTGTTTGTCTGATATAAGTCTCTATAATTATGTGGTCAGAAAGTTGGGCCGCTAAGTGTTTTGCTTTTTGAACTACTCTGTATTTGCACTTTTAGAAGCAAATAATGCACTTTTTTCTCTCTCACCTTTGTTATAGTTACTTGTTTTTAGATTAGGATTTAAAACACAATGCACAAGTTTGTAATATGTGACGCATTATTATAGATCAAAATGCCTTCATGTAAAAATAGCTCCACGTCAATGAAGGGAATTTTATTTCTACATGTTATTGATAACTCAGTATCTGTTTATCAGTTTTCTGCTTAATGAGCTATCTTTCACTTTTGATACTTTGCACTTTAATACATTTAGACACAAAGTTTTGGATGCAAGACTTTAACTCATCAATGGAGTATTTCTTAAAGTATATAAACTGTATGTTTTGTTACTTTTATTGAAATACCATAAACCATACATGCTTGATTGACTTCCTCTAATTCTAAATTAGGACAGACGTTCTACCTAATTAGTGCCTGATCCCTCTGATGGTGTATACAACATTGTCCATCACAACAGAAAGCTCTTCTTCTTCTTCAACATAAGGTACTTGTGGAGTTGCTCATGGTTTAGTTCCAGACCCCCTAATGTTTTCTTCCAGCTGGATACATACTCAGAAAAGGCCTCCATAAAACACACACAGTTTGTTCACATCCCTTCAGTTTTGCCTCCTCTGGCACCAAGTTTTCCACTAAGTCAGTGATTTCAACAATTTTTTCTACTTGTCACAATAGCCAAAAAAAAGAATAAAAACAGTGAAATTAAAAAACATCTTAACTTACTGTCCTGTCAAGCCTGCTGTAATTTATTTCAGTTGACAGTGTAGGCACCTGTCAGTCCTCCCTGCTGGTGACATGTACAGGTATACTGTTTCCTCTGTCTCAGCTGCTGCACCCTGTACTGCAGGTGGGACTCTCTCTGAGGAGGGTCATGCAAGCTGTGGAGGAGGATGCTCTAGGCTGACAGCCCTCCTTTTGTGTCTGACAGTGTATCTGTAACTGACAGTGTATCCTGGAATCCTTTTTTTCCCAGACTCCTCCAAGGTTGTGAAACAGATGCTTTCCTTTGATGTACACATGAACCATCATTTGATGAATGATCTTTCTGCCTCTGTTTTATCTCTTCATACTGAGCTTCTGGCTCCTGAGGTAATCTTCCCTGGGCTGTCTAGTCTCATTCTGACATGGTGCACTGACAAGAGAATCATAAAGCAGAAGGATTTATCAGGCTCTGGTAATCTTGTAGTAATGGGTGTCTCCTGAATACTATATCAAAGGCCTGTGTGAGCAAGAAGTGCAACATACACGATGGTGGCATTACTAATGATTTGTAGCTATTTTCTGGCCACCATCATGTACTGTACATAAACGTCAAACTCTTCAAAACACCCATACACACACACACATTCACACACTAATGGCAGAGGCTGCCATTCAAGGCGCTCATCAGGGGCAATGCAGCTGTCCCTCCAAAGCACGCCACAATATTCCTTTACTCAGCCATTCACACGTACACTCAGTCACTAAAACAAAACTTCAGCTGTTAGTTGGATCTAAATCATTAGTAATAAGATAAGCAGCATCACATATTTGGATATCATCACAATCTAATCTAACTGAATTTCTTCTTTGTCTGCTCAGTGTATTTCAGGATGAAACGGTCCCTTAAGAAGATATGAGTACAGTATGTTGTTCACTATATATATATATCAGTACCTTCTAAAAAAAACACCTGGGAGTTTTTACTGGAGCACCTGAAACAATATATGAGATAAAGCTCCCTCCATAGTCATCATTTAAATCCAGATGATCATACAAAATCATTACTGCAGATGAGCGCTGACTCTGTCCCACGCACTCAGAGCATCACTGAGGAACGCAGTTTTCCTTGAATTTTAAACATGCCCTGTATCACTGTATTGCATTTTGCAAAGTAAAGCCTGTTTTTATCATGACTGGCTTTGAATGAAACTCAAACCAGATGGAAGGAAATTGCGCATAAGTGCAGCTGGAGTCCATGTAAGAGCAAAAACCTTTTGGTGGTATGGGATGAGACAGCGATGATGTCACTACATGTATGATGTTGCATGAATGCAGAGTAGCGTATGCACGGGGGAGAAAGGCTACACTGGTGACATTTAAAATGGCTCTTGTGATTAAGGCAACTTGTTATTTCCATCTCTTTTAACTGCATCTCTTAAATGTCAACACTTTATACGTTTCGTAAAGTCTTAATTTCAAAGGATGTTTCTTAGAGCTGTGTTAATAGATGGCAGGTATACATAAGATGGAGGCAGTATTCTGAGCTAATAAACACTACGAGTTACGCACCACCAGGAAATTACTTGGTAGACACATATAGCTGTTAAAAGCAGTACAAAGATAATTTTAATTGAAAGAGCAGCTAAAGTCTTAATGACTTTAACCCCAAGTTTTAATATCATAAACATTATTCTGTAATTAACAACTTCACAGTAAGATAGAAAAAGAAAGTGTTTAAGAAAGACTTTATGAACTGATTGTATCAACCGAGAGGTTTAAAATGATTTGTTGGTATATTTAAAACTAATGAAATTCTGCAAATCTATGAAAATCCATATATGATTACAAGAGTGCATTAAGCATCTTTTTACCATTTTTAGCACATAAGGAAAGTATTCTCCAAAAACATATGTGTATCTCTACTGATAACATCTGCACAACTAAGTACTATTCCACTTCTTTTATTCACTCTGATTGCAAACTGTTAAGTCTGGCACTATGCTCAGGATCCTTTAAAGAAAAAAAGCCTCACAGAAATATTTTTCAGTTTTATTGCCTGTGACTAAATGTTGTTTATGGCTGATCAAATTCTGTACAACAGCCGTTTGAGCTGAAACGAGACGGTGCAGGTGAGTGAAGGTATGCGTTTTGTGAACAGTAGTCAGAAGGCTGCGAATTCTTTTAGCATTTTCAACTGTTTTCTCTGGCAGAACGCCACACTGTAGCAACACTCTGAGGGATGAATGGTCTCTGACAAGATCTGATTAAGGGGCGAACAAGCTGAAAAAGACACGAAACTAAAAATACAAGTAAAACAAGTAAGATAATATCAAGAGGTTTATGGATACACATGGTAACAGGCACCTGCATTACCCCCAGACAGGAAAAAAACATCAGAAATCACAAGGCCACCTCTCAAAGAATCATTTTCATCATTTTCTGTGTGAAATAAGAGAGTTCTTCTTTTGAAGTTGCACTGCTTGATTAACATTTGAGATTGAATAAGATCTGGCAAAAGGTAGAAAACAAAAATTGCTGCTGGCAGGTCTTTTCGTTGCATCTTGGAGCTTGATGATATGGAAGTATCCAGGGTATTTCTAAGAGAGCCACTCTTCTCGCTCTGGATTTAACCCTGTGTGCTCCACTTTCACTACGCCGCTGCATCTGGGAGCCAGCTGCAGCTCTTTGTATACAGTGTGCGAGCGTGTCTGAGTCTGATTAGGGTCACTAGAGGGTCTGTCTCATTCAATATACAGCTGATTGACCAACTGGGAGGTCACAAAAGTTCCAATAGGCAGGGCTTAGGAAATCATAGGAATTGAACGTTGAAGAGCGCACTCTTCATAGAGATGACAAAACGCACTTTAAACAAGTCCGTCAGAGAGACATGAAGAGATTTAAAGAACCTGAGTTGTCACAGACAAAAGATGATGACATCTCATCAATGTAAGTTAGTTTCTAAAACCCACGAAACTCGTCGTTGTCACTTGAAATTAAGCTGAGAATATGTTAAAACTCTTTGGTGTGCTGTAAAAGAAAAGAAAACGCACACAAACATAACATGACACTGTGTGTATCAAACCCAAAGATCACAGAAAGAGAAAAGTAAACAAATTGTTCTTTTTGCTAAAAATGGTTTATTGGACAAGAAGATTACAAATCTGATCCCGTGATGGTAACCATCAACCATTTGTTTATACAGGCCAACTCTTAAAAATGAATTACCACATGGAAAATATTAGCAAACCCATTGGGGGGGGGGGGTGAAAATGTAACAAAATATCAAGACTGCTGAGAGACAAGCAACAAAACTATATGTACCACACAGTTATAAAGAGAAAAAAATACAGAATTAGGACAGAATAAATAGACTAAATAACAAAAAAAAAGTTAAAAGCTTTTCCTATGGGTTTAGGAAGGTTAGGGTCGCATATCCCAATAAAAACATCTTAAATGCCGATGTGTGTTGCAGGCCATATCTGGATCATTTCATCAAGACAAGCTGGACAAGAAGCACGCGTGTGTGTGTGTGTGTGTGTGTGTGTGTGTCTGTGGCCTAATTCAAACAAGATACCATGTGAATTCACTTTCTGAAGACCAAGGCACTCCACTTTTACATTAAATACTTGTGTACACCAAATTCTGAGTAATTACCACTGCCACTTGCAAGCACACAGTACAAAGCATCTTTTGGCTCTTCAGCAGTGAGTTACATGAACTCTAGCAGGTGCAGTAACTTTTTAAATTTGGACATCACAAATACTTCATTTGCGCCTATTTAAGTACTGGTCAACAGTACTTTCAGTACAGGTCATTCATCCTGAACTTTTTTTGTTTTTGTTCTTTTTTTTTTAAATATACAGTTACAAACATTTACCGTGGAAAAACATTTTTTTCTCGTTCTCTTACCTCTGACCTCTCCTAAGTTTCACCGTCAGTAAGATAAGAAGTAAGTAAGATTAGTAACTTTAAGTACATAGTTAGAACACAAACATGAAAAGACTAAAAACAACTGAGACTGTGAGTGTACAGGTCAAGCCAGATGTGGTTTTTGATAGTAGATGAGTGGTCCCCACATTTGTCATTTTTTTTTCCAGAGGAAACAAATGTGTTTCCATGATTTTTTTCTCTTTTTTTTCTTTTCATCTGAGCCTTAACCTTTAGGCCTTCTCCAGTGACTTATAGTATTCTTTCAGTACGTCCCAAGCCTTCGGCGCCATGAAGCCATCAGGAGGATTCTCTCCCTCACGAGCCATCTTACGCATACGTGTGCCTGAGATGAAATCATAATCTTGATGGCTGAAAGAAAGAAAGAAAAAAAAAGGAGGTTTGAGTAACCAACATACTTTAAATGAGTATGAAATAAAAAAAAGATGCTAATCAACAGCACAGAAAATATGAGCCAACAATAACTGCCTGCTGCTTTGGAATCAAGAGCGAGCGCATGGAGGAGTAGGAGCAGGCCGGTTAACATTTCTGCAAACGTGATCCAAAGTAAACCCAAACCAAAATCGATGCTGATCTTCTAAAATATACCCAGATCAGCCTAAGACGTTTCTACATCCTACCCCGTGAAATGAGACACGATGACTGCTCTGCTCTGACATTTCTGGCAGCTGATTCATTCCTAATTCCTCCCAAATCGCTCTGTGGCCGGAGAGACACTGTGACAATCCAGTAAGCAGCAGCACGCCACTGCAATGATGGTTGCAAAGTGAATCAAGTTTCAGCGTTCAAGAATTCTTCAAATTCAGTGAGTCGGATGTATAATTTATAAGTCTTGGTTTAAGATGCTTTATGGGTCATTGCTGTCTGCCACAGACTCCTTATTTTCTACTACCAGTAGGAGTAGGTAGGATTTTTTAAAATCCTACACGCAATCCTTCAAGTAAAATGTTCCAGTAACAATTAAGTATTTGGGAGCACATGTTTCCTGTTTGCTTGAGCTTTGTTTTGGATATTTAATTGTTTTTAACAATTCAAACCTTCGCAGCAGATGATACAACCGGTAAAACAAACACCTCAACAACAGTGAATTTACCTTCTTTATGTCTAAGCGATCTGCTTGAGTGCCTGGAATACACTTTTGTTTTTTTAAATGCTGCTTCCTACCCATAGCTGAAAGCATGTTTTTCCATGTTGAATATCTGACACTGGATACTGTGGTATCATTGATCAATTGCTATTTAATGCAATACTGTCCGACCTTAATATATCTGTTAAAAAAAAAGGGGCTGCAACTAATAATTATCAAATAATCTGTAGATTATTATCGATTAATTATTTCATTGTTTCTTCTATAAAATAAATGAAAATAGTGACAAATGTCCATCCCAGTTGCTCAAAGTCCAAGGTTGATGTCTTAAAATGTCTTGTTCTGTAGGTCCAAAACCCAAAGAAAATTAGTTTAACGTGATGTAGAACAGAAAGAGAGCAGGAAACCTCCATATTTGACAGACTGATACCAGCAATCTCTGCCATTTTTTTAATGACTAATCCATCCATTTTCTATACCGCTTATCCGTCAGGGTCACGGGGGAGCTGGAGATTATGCCAGCTGACTACGGACGAGAGGCGGGGTTCAGCCTGGACTGGTCGCCAGTCAATCGCAGGGCCAACACACAAAGACAGACAACCACACACTCTCACCAGAGCAGCCAGTTAACCTAATGTGCATGTTTTTGGTACTGTGGGAGGAAGCCGGAGTACCCGGAGAAAACCCACGCAGGCACAGGGAGAACATGCAAACTCCACATAGAAGGGCCCAGACCGGGATTCGAACCTGGAACCCTCTTGCTATGAGGCGACCACTGCACCACCAACCATCAAAACAGTTGGAGATTCTTTTTCTGTTGCAGCTACACTGCAAATTAATGTATTAAATACAAACAAATTCTAACAGAACTACTTTATTAAATGAAACCCTGACTGCTAGTTTAGACTGGATTATCACTTAAGTGTATCACACGCTGCTGTCAAACATCCTCGCCACCAAGTTGTCTGACTGCACGAAGGAATGTGGCTGCTAAGCCAAAGCCACACTTCTAATTAAATACTGTGAAGAAGATTCTTCACAATAATCACATTATATATTACAATTTTCAAACATTCTCTCTCTCTCTCTCTCTCTGCACGGCAACTCGTTCAGAAAAGATAGGAACAACTTCGTTTTGAAGAGGGAATTCGAGGACGGCCTTCGTCTCAGACCGATGCAGCGCGCAGAGCTGGCACGAGTTCACGGCTTCAATAGCCTCGTCCATTACTGTCAGGGATAATCGAGACAGGTTTAGACATCGTGTTAGCATGACATTCGCACTTATCTTACATTACATTCAACGAGGGTCAAACCCCTGCTGTTCGCTTTAACGTGACAGAGCTCATCACGATACCCTGATACAAAGAGAAACCGTGAAGAAGACCCAACAGTTCACATGGCGTGAGGTAAAGGGGTTCCAAGCAAATTCTTCCAAGAACATTTTCATACAGTGTCAAATTAGAAACAGCTTGCTTGTGATCTGAGCCATTAAACTTTAGAGACAGACTGAGGGGTTTTGCTGGTGATTAGGATAACCATTTATATTCCTACTGAAATTTGACAAGACGCTGTCAGCACGCATGAGAGAATGGAATGCCATAAATCTAACTAAGTGACGGCTACAGACTTTGGAAATCCAGTCACTGCGTTGCATTTTCTCCCCAGCTTTAGTCTTAACATTATATCAAGCCATTGTGTCGGTGAGACTCTTGCTGCATAGTGTGCTTCATTAAAGAAGGGATTTTACATATTATAGAAATGTCACGTCAAATCAGATAAAAGCTTGTTTTCATACAACTTACAAAGCACTTTCTTCTGGCACATACTTTAACGTTATTGTATAGTTTTACAGATACATGAAGAAGGTGACATTCAGCAAACAGATTGCAGTGTTTCAAGATCAGAGAGCGGGAAACTGTTTTTTTTTTTGTTTATTTTTACATGATGGTCATATTTTAAAACACACTATTTTAAGCAGCACTTAAAGTACTAGATGTCCCTGATCAACATTTTGCTTTGGACTTTACGTCATAAATATGCATCATGGAAAACAAAGAAACATTTTGATTAGTCTGGCCATATTTAGGTTCCCAGCCAAACTCTCAGCTTCAGTTGCATAACCTGATGGCGGAGGCTGCATCGAACTGGGACGGGAGGCAGCGAGATTGCATGATTTTTGTTAGTCATCATGTGCAGTGTCCGTAGACAGACTTTAATTAATGGCAAAGCTTTGTAGTTTCTGAGCAACAACAAAGCTCATACTAACCCATAAAACCAGTATGGGAAAGAAAAACAATTGCTGTTATGCTTGGCTTGGCGTTTTACTGTAGACAGAAGAGAAGAGGAAAGGAAATGGATGAAAGGATTTTTTTTTTTGTAAGAAGACAAGCGTAATGAGTAATTAATTAAGAGAATGTATTTTCTGTTTAGGCTGCTGGTTTTAATTGGGCTAAATGAGAGGTAGCCCATTATTCTGGCCTAACTCTACAAATAAGCTATTTAAATTAGTGTGAGTGAGTACTGCTGCTTTGACTCAAAACCATAACTGTACTTTAAAGACCAGATTACGGTGGGGAAAAAAAACGAAATGATAACATAAGGAACCACTCACTTTTTGGGCTCGTAAAAGTCCATTGCTCTTTTGACCTTGTTGTAAGCGGCGACTTTAAAGGGTACGATCTCCAGGGTGATGAGTCCTGGAGCCATGGTGAGGACCTTGGCCCCGTGAGTGGGTTCGTACAGGTCCTTTCCGGTCTCAGGGTGGGGCATGCCCGCGGGGTCACGGCCCACAATGTAGAAGTTGGCTCCGGCCACCATTCGAGCTCTGCAATGCCACTGAACCTGTGGACAGAAGAGAAAAGAGAAAGTCATTAAGGGAGAAACATTAAAAAGACAAATTTAGAAACCCTAAGTATGGAATTTATTTTCTTTGTAAGACTATGAAGATAAATGACATTTTATTGCACACTTACAAAAATTAATATCCAGTCATTACTGCCCGGTCTTATAATTCTGTTAGTCTCCAAGCACTAAGTGATATTTGATGTATAAGCATTTAATGATCAACTCTGTCTTTCTGCTGTGGCTGATTTTACAGAAGGTTACATTTTTCATACAATGCAGACTACTTTTCATATACTGGTTCATCGCATTTTCCTTTAACATTGTTTGGAACCTGCTTTCTATGGTTAAACTACAACTCAAAATTATTACCTAAAAAATTAGCCAGCCTCCAATACCCAGTGGCTTTGGGAATTTGAATTCATCACAAGAACTAAAGCTCTTTCTCCTTTCGTCATTATCAGTAATTGCTAAATGTTCACATCACTCCTTGACAGTTACTAATACTGTTGTCATTTGGTTCCTGCTCGTGTAGTTTGCATATTTCAGGATATAAAATGTTGTCCTTAATAAAAACAAGTGGGAGTTGCAGGCTTTCAGTTTGTTGCTAATGACAATGCTGTCAAAATGAGCAGCTGAGCCGTAGTTTTGATATCTGAGTGGCTGACACACAAAGGGTACATGTTGCTGTTTAAGGGTAAATGAGAACAATGATACTAAAGCTGGCTCTCTAAACCTTCCGTTCAGACTAACAAAGTCAATAAAGTCACTGCCTGACATCCAACAGCCTCAATCTGCTCTCAATAATTTGTGCTGTTGTTTTCCTATTATCATAAGTGAATGATTAAAAGAATCCCAGCTACACAGCCACGCTCGGTCACACGAGGTGGTTTGTGTACAGCGTGGAAACACTAAACAGAACTCCTCAGAACAATTGTAAATCCCCTTTCCTGCCGCTTTTCACACTCAAAAAAAGAAAAGACACCAAACGTCTGCTGTCATCACTCTGTGCTGCAGTCACATTTTATGTTGCTAGTCAGCTTTGAGGAAAAACAATGGCATGTAACCGCAAATACAACATTCTTGATGATCATCACCTCAGTTGGCCCGGCATACATCATGGGTGAAGGAAAGATAGCTACGATGGTAGAGTCTGGATTCAGGACGCCCTCCTCCAGCACCGCAGCGTGTTGCTTCATTCGCCACGGCAGCGGCACGTCGTCATCCTTGGTCCAACCTCCCAGTGGGTGGAGCAGCAGAACGGGCCTGCGGTAGCCCCGCTCGATGAGACGCTTGTGGGTGTCCTGCATCAGAAGGGCATGGCCGTTGTGGACCGGATTGCGGAGCTGGAAGGCAAATACAGCATCTACGTAGAGAGAAGGAGGGAGGGAAGGGAACGGCTTTGTTAAACTGCGACCAAATACATCTGAACGCATCTGTACAAAACAAACAAAAGGCCGCAATGTACCCAGAGATAATCAAGCAACTGAGTGCCCAACCACTGAAACCGTATACAGCAAAGGACTGAATCACACCAGAGTTCTCTCCTGTGACTTCCTTACTCTGTCACCCTCACTTTCATCCCAAAGACTGAACAAAGTTTATAAATACTGTCACTCCACTGTGTCTCAAAGTCTTTGGTTCAAGATCACATCACCGTTTCATAGACAGAAATAAACACGCAGCAGCAGAACTTGGCTCACACCTGCATTCATTTCTTTAAACTTCTGTTTGAGCTCAGTGGGCGTCAGTCGGTACTGATCCAGTCCATCGTTCCAGTAGATCCTGTCCAGAACCTGCAGGTCTCCTCCGACCAGCCAGTCCCCACTTTCCATCACCATCTGAAATAGGAGTCACAGTGATTATGACAGGGAACACAACTTAAACATAATCCAGACTTAAGACATTGTGGTCCATAAAAACTGCGCTTGAACCAGGCCAATGTGAATTCTAATAGTTATTACCCAGTTGCAATGGGGACACATCAGCACAAATCACAGCCACAAAACTCATTCTGAGTCTTCTGTACTTGGCCACATCATCTTCCTTAATTTCAATAACAGAGCAGAGAAAGAAATATCTGAGTGTATTCCAAAATATAACCTGGTGGCGAGCTCATGATCACATCGGAGAGAAATTTTCCCCTCAGGAGATTAATCCAACAATGTCACAGAAATGCTCGAGCTGCAGGCAAACGCTGCTATTGTTTGAGGCAATAACTGCCTGCCTCTTATGAGAGTGTAGCTACAGTTACTGAAAACACAGGCCTGTAAGATGTTAATGTGATACAAAGTGACAATTCTGTACAGGCTCGGTGGTTAAAAAGAAGAACAGCTCAGCGAACTGTAAGCAAAAGGCCACAAATGAAACCAGAAGTTTGTAGGCATCGCAAAAAGTTGATCTGGACGTTGATAAAAAGATGTTATTTATTTCATTGACATGTCATTTATCATGGTGGAAAAAAAAAAAAGAAAACTCTTTGATATCCATACTTCGCAAACAGACTGATTTCAGCCTGATCTGGCAAACTATACATAAAAATCAGAAAACTGTCAGCAGCTGAGGCGTCTACGTGATGTGATCAATAACCACTTGGCTCCGTCATGAGAAGCTTTCAGGATCATGTCGTGATTTGTTTTCCACACTCCAATTAATCCAACCTGTCCTCTGTTGGCCTGAGAACAGTCTTATTCTTGGAGAAAATGGACAGCATAGACAAAGCTGCAATTTATTTTCCGAACATAAGTGAATGTCTGCATGGATACATCAAAAGGGGCATGCCTACACGTACACCCATGCTCTAGACAGTTGTTTGGCCATTATAAACACCACAGGTCTTCACATGTGAAAAGGGCCCAAGCCAAATAAACAGCCACCACACCACAGTTTCCGACTCGGGGGCTCCTGTCTGAGTGGCGGACAGCTAAACAGGAAGCAGTGGATTAACTATGTGTAACATGGGGCAGGTTGTTTCTGCTTGGAAAGGGACAGGACAAAGAGTTGGAGCTACCAGCGCAGAGGTGTGTTGACAGACTGGCTCCAGCATGGGGAGTTAAAACATATACTTATGTATACATGCACACTCTTTAACGAGTGGCACCTTAATCACGGCAAGCTGAGCACACACGGTCAGCTGTGACTGCTTAGAGTTGATAAAGAATGACAGTGGTGGGAATACAGAGTGCTCGGCGTGTGTTTAAAGCCAGCGCTGAGGCCATCAAGTGCTGATACTGGAGAGTCATGGTGCCAGTTTATGAAACAGCAGGTTTTCCAAGTCAGATTGAAGCATGAGGTGAGATAACAAAGATATCTAATAAAACTATAAATGTCGACCAACTGCACTGAAATAGTGAGACAGCTGTGGGCTGCTGTTCCACTCAATCTCCACTCAGGATTTTTAGCAACACAGAGCTTTAAAATGAGCCACTCAGGTTTGCAGTAAGTCTGACCCCAGGGAGTGAAATCACCTGCCAACAATTAGCCAACCAACTGCACTAATCCTGAAAACAATAGGATTTAAAATAAGCATCTTTTAAAAAGCATCCTTGCACTCTCAACCCACTCAGATGGGTTTATAAAAATGGCAGCAGGACAAATATCTTTATCTGTGACGCCAGGCCGTTAAGTTTTCCAGCTACAAGATAATGCCACTTGCCACAGGGTGTGCACCATAATTTCAGGACGTTATCTTGCCATTGGGTCTACCTGAGCCCCACGGCAGTTGATGGGAGACAGATGGAAACAATTCACGGGTATATTTGGAGAAGGGTTGGGCAAGCGGAAAGGTGGAAGCTGGCTGAGATCCCACAGCCTGTTGAGCCGTGCAGCACATTCTCAAACACATTTGGTGGAGGCTGAGCGAGAGACTCAGCATCCAAATATAACACCTGCAAAATGAGGGTGGACCAAAAAGATCAAGTGATTACACTGGGCGTCCTGACAGACTGTGAGAAAAGCTCCACTCCTCCATCTATTCAGTTTTTCCATAAGCAATGTGAAAAAGCCAACTCGGATCTGCGTTCCATCAGCACCGAATCCCGGGAGGCAGTTTGCTTTCACATGCAGAGTGTTTATCACACAATATATCCAGAGGGACGTCTGCAGTGCTTCTTCTCAGAAACTTCCCCAGGGTTGAACTTTCAGGATTGTATATTCCAACATATTAGTCTATATGGGGATATCAGTTTTCAGAGAAGCAAAAGTGTGACCCTGAACGTGTCATCTCAGACATTCACCTTGATGTAGGGGTGATCCTTGCAGGTGGTGCCCCACTGGCGAGCACATCGCTCTTCTTTGCGGTGTTCATAAAACTCTGGGTTGCGCAGGATGGCCACTCGTCTGCCCTCGTAAACCAGGGCCATAGCTGTCACGCCATCTAAACGCTCTTTATCTGCAGTAGATACCGGCAGCACCACAGGCACCGACAGGTTGATGACGCCGCCTAGAACAAAAGGAAGTCCAGACACATTTTTATGGGACGAAAGGCATATTTACAGAAAATACATCACGGCCGCAGTTAACCATTATGTTCATTATCAGCTGGTCATTTGCTTGAATAAGCAACGTTTTTTCTTTTTGCTTAAAAAAAACAGTGAAAAATTGCATATTGTTATATAATGTGAGATATTTTCATATTTGCTTATTTTGTCTGGCCTGTAGTCTAAAACCCAAAGACATTTAGTTTGCCATCAAATATAATTTAGGGATATCAGATTATATAAACATTCACCATTTACGGTTCATTTACCATAAGCAGGACAAAAAAAAAAAGTATAAAATCCTCACATTTAAGAAGGTAAAACCAGGAAATGTTGGTATTTTTCCAGCAAAAATGACAGCAAGTGACATTAATTATTGTTACCAATTAATTTCTGCCAATGAACAAATGAACGTCAGCTCTAAAATACACGGAAATGTCGTACGTCTCGTGATATTATTCATTGCTTCAGTTCAAAGAACATTAAAACATTGTGAGTGGGCCTCCCTTTCGACTATATAATGCATTTACAAGTTGCCAACACTGTACACAGTCCTGCCACCTTTTTGGGGCTTTTCCACTGGTCAGCTGTTGGTGGCAGTAACACAGCAAGAAGAGAAGAAGTAGCGATTGAGATGACAAGCTAGCAGACACGCATGTAAACACTGCATGATTTTAAATATTTTTTTTTTAAAAAAAGTTCACTGTTGAAGAAAAATGTATTTAGCACAATTGTTAAACCCCAAGGATGGACACTGTGAACATTAACTTTGGTTATAAGAAAACTCCGCAGGTCACCTTTAATATCACGTAACGATCGAGGGGAAACGATGCGCAGGATCCCATTGCAAAGCGATGGGACACTGAGAACAGACATCCGACATAAAGCAGGTTAAAATGTTCAAAGGTTACGTATCAACAAAGCAGCCCCACTGTTCTAATTAAGTTTCCATGCTGTACCCCTTCAGGCTAAATGTGGAATATACAGCAAAACCACAGGCTACAGTGAGTCTTCAAGGCTGCAATTTAAGAAGCTTGTGGAGAAAAATCCCCTCTTAAGCTAAGCTGGAGCTTGACCCTTTCTCATTTTATGATCTGGGGCTGTGTAGTGACAGCGCTCTGTTGGCGGGTTCATTTTGCCGTCCAGGTTGATGAAAACATTTTGGCCCGGCACGCTTTTCACATCACATCAGATCAAATGCAGTGGAAACCGGACACACACACAAACCAACTGTTACTGCCCCCACCCCCCTTGGACCCTCTTGTCGTCCCCTCTGTCACAGTGTAGAGCCTACAGCTGGTTCCAATAAAACATACGCAGCCACAAGTGTGTCCAAGCGAGAGAGAGAGAGAGAGAGAGACCCACAAGTTTGACTTTGGGTCTGTTTATTTTTGCAGACTATTTGATTAGTTGAACAGGCCATTTTCTGCTTCACAATCAGTTTTAGTGCTGAAACGCAGGCGATCAATACATTCGTTGTGATTATTTCACCGTCAAATCCCTGGAAGGAAGTGAAAGTGGACAAATGGCGGTGTGTGGTGTCAATCAATACACAGGCCTCTTCCTCTGTCCCACATCCCTCCGGACAAACAGGAAAAGCGGAATCAAGACTTTCCACATCAATATATATTTTTGCCTCTGTCTTGTCCAGCTCAGTTTCTCAGGCCTGCTGTCTTTTGAGGGAAAGAACTTAAATAATCTATGATTTTAGTTCAAAGTTGTAAGAATGTGACGGTTTTATCCTTCAGTGATGACAGAGGTTGTGATATATACCTGTCAAAATCTTAAAATGAAATACAAACTATGTTAACTTCCAATTTATTTTTTGTATTTTTCATCTCACTGTGCGTATGGTACAAAATATTTGGCATAACAAAACACAACTGAGGTCTGAGTCTTCTTATGGGCAATAAAAATAAATTGACTTTTTCTTGGAATTTCAAACAATACATGAGAAATTGCTGTAATTACACAAAGAGGCTCCACAGCCAATATGATATTCGTTTTCTAAAAAGTGCCAAAAAAGCCACAGCATTCTTGAGACTCGGGTGCAAACGGGCTTACGTGACCAACATGATAAACATCATCATCATCATTTTTAAACCTCTGCATCTAAATCAATTCCTGATTATATCAATGTGGCATTCTGCCAGCTAAACAAGCTGCACATCACTGCTGGATAATGGAGCCCTTCTTAAGACTCTCAACACGTCCAACAGTGAAAAATATGCATTGGAGTTTACAGACACACGCAGGGAGTGCTTGTTAATCTAATTTAATGCTCCATTTAATCTGAGTGCGGAGTTTTTATTGGAAAGTATAAAAAATTGTGTAACAGAAAGAGTTATAGTTGACAGACATTTCAACGGACAAAATAAATGTCAAATGATAGATACTTAAATTATAATAAACCAGAGGCTGAAGGCTGGCTTAGAGCCAACAGATAAACTTTAAAAAGACACATTCAATGAGAGCACATCTTCATGCTCACAGTGCTGAATTTTTAGTTTATATGTCATATATATATATATATATGTGTGTATATATATGACATACAGTGGTGGTGGCAACACTACATTATTTTCAAATGTAACATTTAAGTTCTATTGTAAGAAATGCACACCGAAGACCTGAATGAAAGCCAGCAGCTATTTCTGAGTAATTCATTTTGTGAGCACTCATCTCCATCTAGTGCCTTTTCTCAAGCACAGCAACACTGATTTGTTCCGATATGAACCTAAGAGTTCAAAATAAATAAATAAATAAAATACAAGCCTCTTACCATCCAGCAGACAGTCAAAATGAAGACACTGCAAATACTCTCTCTCTCTCATAAAGCCATTCAAAGGAGTGGCCCAGCCTTCAGCCAGTACCTGCACCCACTGCATGTCCACCTGAGGGTTATAAACAATCACATACAGCAGGTTACATATTCAGCAATTTCTCATATACAAAGTTGAAATGAAAAGAAATACAGGTAAAGATATCAGTGGACAACTATCCTCTACATATAGAGAACATATTAAGTTATCAATAGCTTCATTAACATTTCTCAAAATTAATAAAAGAAAATCATAAAAATCATATTCATCACCTTCCCAATCTGGACAGCAGGCAGAGTCTCTGCATCAGCCTTAGCCAGGTCCAGTTTATTCTCCTGGACGTACAATTCTTTCACTTCATAAGACGCATCAACTGGAACTATATCCTGCAGAGTCATGAGGATGTGAAATTAATACTTAAAATAAATCAGTTACAAAGCATCCTGCACAATCAAAACATTGATACAGGTTTCTGCTCCCTAAAGACATTTAAATGATTCAAAGATGAAGAGAAAACAATATTCATACAAATATGCCCCATATTTGTATGAATATTGTTTTCTCTTCATACAAATATGGGACGTCACTGCCCCCTAGTGGCCAACAGAAGAATGACGGCACATTTTATGTTGTGCTCGAGCTGCGTCTATGATCGTCGCACCAATGTCCCTTTAAAGAGGACACAACCAATAAAAACAACATACAGCTGATTCCATACACATATATAAAAAATGTTACAGCAGGATATTTTGCTCCTCCTCACCCTCTCTTGAAGCAGGTCAACAAGCTGTTGTATGCACTCATTCACACTGCAGGAATCGGTCTTCAGCACCAGCTCTGGAGCCTCTGGCTTCTCATACTCTGAGTCAATTCCAGTGAAACCTGATAAAACAAAGAGGATTAAATGAGCTCTGGGTTTTATCCCCTATTCAAAATACACAATTCCTAATCAACGTAAAAAAAAAAGCTTTCCATCATTTCCTTTACTGGATGGATTTAAGGACTGTATGGAATAGATATGTTTAAACTACAGCACTTTTAACTAAATATACCAATATCAATCAATATCAATAGTCACACAAGCATGATTAAACACCTAATTTATCACAAAAAGCAACCGTTACATGAGTGGGTTAGTGGCAGGCAGGAAACAGCCACCGATTAGAAAATAGTGATGATGATAAATCTTGAATTGGTCAGGGCTGAATTCCATCTCACTGAAAAACAAGCACATAAGACAGGCCAACCTGCTCTACAGAAATTAAACAAAACTCAAAAGACTGAGAAAAGACCAGCACAAAGCAATAAGAGACACTTCCTGTGACAGTGACGCATCAGCTTTACTGTCACTGTTGTTTCATTAATGTGGAATCTGACATGACAAGCACCAGTGCCAACAGAAAGTGTGGGGGAATTATGGTAATTACATGTGACAGACAGCTTGCACTCGCCCTCGGTTTTGCAATTTGAGTCTCTTTAAGATCAAAAGGTACAGACTTCTAAGTAACAGAAGTCACTGTAAATGAGTCCAAGTATGAACCCTGACTATCTCGATCACAGAACAGATACAAGGATCCAGGCCTCAGACCTGCGCATAAACTGAACGGTATTAAACGATACTCCACCTCTTATCTCTCCCGCCCTGGCTCTCTTGTACAGCCCCTTAACATCCCTCTGCTCGCAGACGTCCAACGGAGCGTCCACAAACACCTCAAAGAAAGGCAGTCCCGCGGCCTCGTGGATCTTCCTGGCATTGAGGCGATCCTGACAGATAAGAATCAAATATACAATATGAAGAAGCACAGACTTCAAATGAAATTTAAAAGAGTACAAGAAAAAAAGTACAGAGAAAACACAAATACTCTGCTTATCACGCATCAGACATCTTCACAGTTTGTTGCACTGCACATTGTAGAATCGGTAACAATAATCGGTTACCTTTCATAGTAAGGTTTTACTATCTTATTTCCATTTGGTTTGTCTTTATTCAAAATTAACATTGATAAAGTCACTAAAATAAAAACTCAAAATACTGAGGGTGCTGGCCAGAATATATAAAATCCTGCTTTCAAAATATCTACGTCATCATGCTCAAGCACAAACAAATCTATCATTATCCTCAGTTTCAACAGTATAATGATGATGCACATTTGCCCGATCAGTGACACAAGCGTTACGAACCCAAAATCTACAAGTGATCCAAAAGACTGCTGTAAAATCTCTTAGCCCCGATGTCCTCTCAGCCTAGAATAAAACTGCCCAAACTGTTACGACACACCACACTTTATTCAAACATGGTTAAATAAAGATTATACAACAAGGCGGCAGACTAATTTACTACCCTATCAGTGCGGTCCAGCCACGATTGTCACCGTCGTCGTCAGTTTCTCGCATTCAACTGCTGATGTATTCTTTGTAGAGTCACTCACCCTGCTGTAGGGAGAGATGAAGCTGGCGATGCAGACCAGCCCAGCATCAGCAAAAAGCCGCGCCACCTCAGCAATGCGCCTAATGTTCTCTTCACGGTCCTCTGGGCTGAAGCCTAGGTTTTTATTCAGCCCCTGACGGATGTTGTCTCCATCCAAAGTGTAGCAGGGGATGCCGTGACACACCAGGTACTCCTCCAGAGCCATACTCACCGTGGTCTTCCCTGCACCGGACAAACCTTGGCAGCAGAGAAAACAGCATTATATTATTTTTTTTAAAAAAAGCTCTGAGATTACACACAGGTACAGAAGGGCAAAATGGACACACTGACCTTTGCTTTTGTAAATCAAAGCTGCTGGCATCTCATAACCTACCACTCAGCCAAACGGTGCATCCTCTGAACCCTCCTCTTGTGCCCACCACCTGCCCTCGCTTGTTTCGGCTGACGTGATGAGCTTGATAGGTGACATTAGTCGCACGTTGCATTCCCTGAAATCAAACGCATTTGAGGTCAGTTGAGCCAGTCCAACTGTACAAGTTCATAATAGGATAACATGAACAGACCAAGCCTCACAAACTTAAGCTGAACACGGTAGAAAACACCTTAACAGTGGCTGTAAAATTCCTACAAATTTACAGGCTGTTCTATATTATGAGGAAAGCTTGAAACATGTATGTAGAGATGAATGTGACATTATCTGCTAAGCTATTTATTATTTTCTCATTTAGCCAGCTCTTCACGAAACGCATCACATCCTACGATGAAATTTCTGGCTTTCATCCTTAAAATAACGATTGAAACAATCATAATGAAACCGACCAGTTGTTTAAGCCCTGTGTGTTTGACTGCTGTCAGCTGGTTTGTCCAAGCAAGCAATTTTTAATTATTTTTTAATATTTTTATCCCTGAAAAGTGGAACAATCTCAGTTCAGAATTAGCGTTACGGTGTGTTTTTAAACATCAGTCAAACAGGCATTTGTGCAAGCAGCGATAGGTTTTATAAACATTATTGTGCTGACACCGATGCTGGAAGAATGAAAGGTAACGTTACCACAGCTGCAAGGGTACTAACCAAACACTTGCTTCCCCTCCATTAACTGCATTAGCTGCTGACTGATTAGCCACTTTTTTTTCCCCAGCCACGCTAGCAGCCACGGCGTTACATGTCACGTAACGTTAGGGCCATCTTCACTATCAAGCTGTGTGATGTTAATCACGCTTAACTAGCTAGCCGTCTAACCGGCTGGCCAGTTAGCATGTGGACAGAATTGATGGCGCGTTAAATTAACCCAACTTGGCAAAAGAAAACTCACCCAGCTCTCAGCAGCGTTACTTAGCTTCTGTTTCTTGTGCGAGCTGCCACACGTCTCCATGACTTGGTAGCAGTCAGCGTCCGCTTGAACCGGCCTGTTGTTTTAAAACACACAAGAAAAACAACGAACCGCTCGGCTCTTTGTTTGCTAGTGGTATCTCTTGGTTTCTGATTTTTTTTGGCACAGGTATCTCCACTGAATGGAAGAGCCCGGAGCAGAGGAACCTGGCTGGCACAGCAACCAGGAAGAGCTTTCCCCCAGCGCCCACGTCACCAGCGACGGAATGACGTATTTCCTTAGTCAGTGGTCCGACCGCTGAAGAAACTGATCTGGATTCAGATTTTTTTCATTATTTCCTCACAGCACAGCAGCTGGCTTGAAGACTCAACTGATCTGCAACCAGTTTGTTCGTTGTCGCAAGGAAAAACAGAGTTCTCATTAAAAATCACAAACTGAGTCACTTGGATGTCTATGTTTAGCAATGTTTCGAAAGTGAAAAGAGCATTTATACTAAACTTTATTAGAAATACGTGGAATGACTTTGCAGAAATTAAAACTACAACAAAATATGAACAAAATATTTTCATGGCATTTTATATTATGCTTCCATTTTATAAAATGGCACAAATATAGTATAGTTTATCCAAATAACAAATGCCCAGTTACCCACAAACAACAGAATATCCTGATACTCCCTCCCCCAATGCGAATATGTCAGAACTCCTATTTTTAAATGCACAGAGTTGCAGGTCGATGCTTGTGCTGATTACAGGGCAGTTACTCAGGATTAAAGGGGGTGCTAGCAGGAGGATCGGTCCAGAAGCTGGATGGACCTGACGATATGTGGGACTTCGGGGAGGAGCGCTCTGTCAAAAGCGAGCGGCACTGTCGTGTAGCAGGCAGTGCAGCCCGAGCCGAGCAGCGATCAAACAGGGCGCAGCATCTGGCATTCAAGGAATTGCAAGTGTAGGAAGAGGCGCCAGGGAGGCCCGAGGAAGGCAGGTAGGATGCTGTAAACTGTGCAACATGTGAATCTAAATACAGATCTTCATCCTCTCATGTGCAGGTTAGCTACCTGGTGGATTTCACGGTGGTTACTGGATGAATCTGTGTGGATTCATGTTTGAAAATGATGCTGTAGACCGGACTGGAATTTATACTAATGATGACATTTAACTTTCTTTCTTATCAGTCTTGCTTAAAGATAAAGAGATACATTTATTGTGATTTGTGCCTGGTAGACATTGGCCTATAATCGATCTTTGAATTCTTTATAGAAGCCTATAGGGCACGTGTAGGCGCATAAATACATGCAAAAAGTTTTATTCAGTGGATCATTTGACGTAAGCTGAGAGACTTGGTGTTTATGGGGCGATGATGTCAGTTATAAATACAGATAATTTATTAGTAGCATCACGTGGTGAAGAGAGACAAATAGGCAAGTTGTCACATTTGAAGCTTCAAAACCTTTAAATGCAAACCGGAAACATTATTTCTGAAATGTAACAGCTTATTGCCCACTCCACAGACTGTGTTTGCTTGTGATACAGCGGTGCTTTGCTTTAATTTGATTTTAATAATTCGGTTGTCAATTTCCTATTGCATTAGCTTTGATTGAAAACGCAAGGGGATGCTTTATTACAGGACAAGCAAGGACCTGTTGCCCCACCCAGTAGCCTCATGTGGAACATGATGTTTAACGCTGTGTGTGGGGGGCCCCCACCGTGCTACACCCCGAAAGTAAACTTCAAAACCGACATCACGTGACAAACTGCCACCCTCTAATATACTGGAGGCATGGGAGACACCCAGTCCTGAACCTGACATTACTGCCAGTACCCACCCCACATGTGGCTAAGGCACCCGCAAAAGTAGGGTTGGCTCCAACAGTGTGACCACTTGTACACTAGAGAAAAAAAAATGGAGCTAAAAAGTTAATTTGTTCTGTTAACAAATAATCTGTTTTGTGTTTTGACGAACAGCTTGCACAGTGATCTGGTGTTATGCATGAGTAATGGGATCAGTAGAGGAAATGAACATCACTGTGGTAAAAGCAGATGTTTTTAAACATTTTTATCGGTGCATGTTTCCTGCTAAATGAACAGGGGAGATTAATGTTAACAACAGACTAATGATGTCACTGCTAACATGATGTCAACTTCTGTTCCGTTAACTTATTCTACGAATTCTGCTTCTATTACCACCTCCCCTCACTGCTGCTACTGCTAATCAGTGGTTAAAGGAAAAAAAAAAGGAAGCCATGAACTACATTTAGTCATGGACTCATCTCACAGCTACACACCAAACAGCTACAGCATTCGAACCACTGAGACTCTTGTTACAGTTCAAAATTTTGCTGGGAAACCTTGTGGCACTCATGTAGAAGTTTCTTTGACATGTACCACTTGCCTACCACGTACCCATAATGTTGCAGACCAAGTACGCACCCTCATGGCAACAGTGTTGACAGTAGGCTCTTCCAGCACGACTGTGCGTCCCGCAACGCTGCAAAAGTCATTTAAGCACGAGAAAGATAAAGCAGAAGTGTTGACCTGGCCTCCAAATTTCCCAGATTTTCCAATCTCATTGAGCATCCACAGGACAATCCATGGTGGACAGGACCCAAGATGAGATGAAGATAAAGACTATAGCGTGATATCATATGATGAGCTTATATTTTATGATTATATTGTTTTATATTAGGCATTTACCAAATAAAGAAGGTAAAGTTTACCTCCGCCTGAACCTGCTACAACAATGAGATACTATTTACATTTTAATGAGAATTTCAATAACAATCCAATAATATAATCAGGCAAGAAGAGAACTTTACTTTTGCTACTTTAAAGGTAGGGTTGTTGATGTATTTTAGAAACATATTGTTATATTTGCTGAAAATCTCTTAAAATCCTGACGGCAATCAATAAATTCTACACTCTGACCCAAAAGAAAGAGAAGTCCCCTGTCTGTAGCTGTTACATCTAATATACATCTCTTCTAATAAGTCCATAATAAATTGAAATGATTAGACGGCCTATGTATTTGCCTACCCACACACATTCTGCCTGTACCCTCACTGTGTATGACCACAGTGCAAGACAAATGTATTTGCTAAAGCTATTAGCAAGCTAGTTGCACAAGAATAGCAGACAAAGAGCCAAAATGGCAGACAGAGAGCCAAAACAACACAGTGCCAAGTTGCTCTGTAAACTTGTGTCAGATACTTCAATCGCACCCTCTTCAGTGAGACTTTTGAACTATACATTTAACATTTTGTGCATCTGTTACTGAAAGGAAACATGGAATGAAATGGTATGAATGGTATTAAAAACAAACCAAAAACCTTAACACGATGTACTACTGAACATGGAGTTTCAGGGCCTAAATTACAGCAAATACATTTTATAACAGATGTATGCAACTCCTGTCTGTAACGTTACCAGGTCCAAGAGGGCTGGGCCACCTCTGATGTGGCTTATTTTAAGCCCTTTCCTTTGATGAAGACAATCCACAAGATGTGAAGAAGAAAATGAGTGGACGGCAATAGTAGCATGTTATTACGAGGGCCCGAAAATGGAGTCAAAGCCTTAGTAACCCTGGAGAAAAGTACAGCCTTCAAGGCACTGGGTGGCTTCTCTTGAAATAGCTTGAGAGTGGAGGCAGCCAAGTTATCCATTACAGCCCTGTGACCATGTGGAATAGTTTTTTTCTGCCAGTTTTCCATCACCACCCATCCCTTTAGAGTGCTGGGTGCTTCGGCTGGTGGGAAAACTCAGTGTACTGTACACTAGGGAGGAGGGGAAGCAGTGGAAAACTAGTCTAATGGAGACACTCTGCTGGCCTCCCATGTATAGCACACATGTGCAGTCTAAATATTGAATACCACAATGGCCTGTCACAGAGTATGAATACAGATGTGAGAAAATATAGGACTTGTGGGATTTTGGGAAGAAAAAATCCACCCCTAAACACAGAAAGTATTACTCCTGTCCAACATTTTTTGACAATAAAGTTAATATTTAAAAAAACTATGGCCTCCATAAGCTGAAAATCCAAATATCGAGACTTAAAGAGACTGTTCTCACTAGACAAACAACAGCGCTGGTCATTCGTTCAAATAACAGAACAACCCAAAATATATTTGTTTTACCAAAAAGAGACAACATGTAGCTGTGTGCTGAATTTGTACAAAGTGCCTGAAATTGACGCCAGAAACAAATCAAAGCTGTAAGCACGACCGCAGTAGAACGTTAACCAAGCAGTTAGTTGTAGTTAAGCAAAACCACCCCAAATCAAGGTCCAATCACTTAGCTTCCTCTGTTTCAACCTTATCATGCAGGCTTCTCAAAATGTGTGTTCACAGCTCATCTTTTAAACCAACACGAACAAGAAGTCCTTAAAGTGCTTAAACTCCAATCACTATGACAAAGCGAACGCTGTAAGAACAACAGATCATTAAAGATATGTCTAATTTACATAATATTATCACATGCATATTTTTTATATCAACATTATGTTTCATTTTTTAAATATCACTGTTTTCATAAGCAGTATATGACAACAAGAGGTAGAATAGTGTCAAGAAGTGAGCGTCGTGGCTGACACTAAAAAGGCTGAACCCCGATGCAGAGTCAAAAAGGGCCGGCAGGCAGGTGAGGCAGAGGTCCAAACAATGGTCTTAATTTATTTAAGCAAAAACTCAAAAAAAGGCACACACTTCTGTGGATAAGGATCAACAAAAAACTGTGGCATTAACATGGCATGACAAGACTAGAAAAGCCTGGCTTGGTTTCATGAAGACAAAACTCTGACACGGGTGACTGGGAACACGAGGACTAAATAGACAAGACAACGAGACACAGGTGACACACATTAGGAGGGAGAAAGCAATCAAGAAAACCAAAAGCAAAGCTACATGAAAACAGGGCACACAGGGGAAGAGACGCTTTCAAAATAAAACAGGACATGACATAACCCTTGAACATAAAACATGGAAACACATGATAAGACAAACATGAAACACGGCACGCGGACTGAAATCAAAAGACAAAGCATAACAAAAAACACCAGGTACGACAAGTAGGAAAATATCTTTGCAGCAGATCAGTGTTTTCATAATGTGTGTAAAGTGTGTTTATTCCTAATCAACTTCTTTGATTAGAAATAAACAATAAAATATATCCCTAAGCGGTCAGAATGAACTGAGCCTTAAGAAAGTGTTGTGTGTTTTACCTGTAACCACACCTATCACTGATGTCATTTTGTACACCCTGGATTACACTTTTGTATCTCTGTAGCAAGGTGAGAAGTTAAACCGTTTGAGGTCACCAAAAACCAAACAAAAAATCCTGCTGATGTTACCTTTCATTTTAGGAACAAGAGGGATTAGATTCAGGCTCATATGCTTAATTTCTCACATCAATGTTGGGCCTCTACGGATGACAGAAGAGGAAATGTTCACATGGGTTACATGGGCATTTTGGGAGGCATTAACTAACAACCTATTTTGTTCTTAAGTTTGGAGGACTTGTTCGATACTTTTAGTTGTTTAACATTCAGACAAGTCATGCTTGAATGCAGGGCTGCATTAGGCGGCAGCCTGATTTGTTTGACATTGTCACCACAGTGCTTTAAGTCTCTCTGATGTTGGGCTTAAGCACAGACTTCACCAAATTCTCACATTTGAAGTGTTGCTGTTCAGTATTAGCGTGAGCATGTCTTATTCCAAAAAAAAAACAAGAGGACATTCACAGTTTCCTTACACTCATACAAGCTTTGTTGTACCAGCAGTAAAGTGACTGCATAGGTGTCTGTGACATATAGGATCACAACTTGCAGACTAACTAACCACAGACCTGCAACATAACCCCACTAATAACATGAGGGACATGGCATTGTAATTGACTTATTTTGTTTGTCTACTCTTGTTGATCTTATTTGCCATCTTGGACAGTATTAATATACCTTATGACCTCTTTAACTTCCTTAAAGTCTGTCAGACTTTGTGTTCAGTAGCCGTCCATCAGTTGTGTAACAAAGGTTGAATGTGCTATGAGTTAGTCAGAGGGTATTTTACTATGAGCCACTGTAATAATATTTTCCCAAAAATTGATTCTGAGGAATCTGATACTTTCAGCAGCTCTCTTGTATCCAGCCATGCTCTATTTCTGTCCCATCTTTTGTCCTATTGCCAGGGTTGTCTGCAAGCAAACATGTCATTCTTTATGTATCCCAGATGACATGTATTGTGATGCATTTCGGACTGATAGCAGTATCCATCAAATCCATTAATGGAGCTGTTAAATGGACTCAAAGCCTTTTAGACATGAAAGAATGAAAATCAGTCATTGCTGTAGTGCTTTCTGAAGTCATTAACTGAAAAGAGCTCAACAACAAACATTCGACGAGCTCATCTCAAACGTTGTTTGTCTTCTGAGTGTAGTTACCAGTCATTCATCTCTACCTGCCAACAATCCAGCCATTACTTTATTTTATTATATTTTAGCTTGGTTGTGTTTATCTTTAATTTTAGGTTAGGTTAGCGTAGCTTAGCTTAGTTTGGTTTCACTTTGTTTTGTTTTGTCGAAGAAGCAGTGTCATCGCAAGGTCCATTTAGCAGTTGGAGCTTTCATTGTTATCACGTGATCTTCGTCAACATATCGAGTTTGGGCATTAGTCATGGACTTTTAAGCTGCAGTTAACAAGAAGTCATTTAAAGTGCTCCAAAAAACAAACAAACAAACAAACAAAAAAAAAAAACAACCTGTGTTTTTCTGTAAATTTGATGACAACTGAGCAAACTCTACCTGCAGATGTCATGTGATACGATAGAAAGTTCCAGAGAACAGCTAGTAAATGAATCCTGTTGATGATGAAACTGTTTGTTTGGCTTAATTTAGTTTAGTTACTTTTGCATTCATACAACTTGAAGCATTTATAGTGAGCAGGCAAATTCCTCTGCTGCAACAGATCATGTTTGCCTGAAACCGCTGCATGTTGAGGATAGAATCAGAAAACCAAAGCTGCATGGCAGAAAGACTTTGGAAGGCCCAAAGTAAGAGTCTGGCTTAACGTCCAGACAGAAAACTGTCATGGTGGTTCTGGTGAGCATCCAGGGAAAGGAAAAACACAAACCGTTCAGCTCATACAACCACATCTGTAATAACTGCCTGCTATAAACTCAGAAATAGTTTTTTAAATCTGAAATGGACCTTTCAGACATTGAAATCAGGAAGTTTGCATCAGTGAAAGCTGGATCTCTTTCCTTGCTTAATCCCTTGGATAACGAATAGTGGAAACAAAAGTAAATGATAGTTCATCTCTTCCCTGTTTCTCATCATGGTGATTTAGAACTACCTCTCTTTCCTAAGAAGTACCTGTTTACTTATGTGCTTTTCTGTCTTGTGCAACCTATAATAGCATGCTTGTGCTTTCCCAGCTGAAAGGTTTGTCATTTTCCAACCTTCTGTTTTCTCTCATGGCAGCGAAAAAGACTCAGCCCAGAGGAGTGGTGTCTGTGGATGGACAGTAGGCAGCCATGGCATCACAGGAGCTTGTGGATGCGCGAGGCTCTGCCACTGATAATCTGAACCCTGGAATGGAGGGTGATGCCGTGCCCACCAGCGGTAAAACATGTCCTGTCCACACCCCAGGTGGGGAGGACACAAAGAGGGGCTTTCGGAAAGGCATAGGGAGGCATAATGACTATGTGAAGATCTCTGTGCCAGAGTCCAAGGCCAACCGTTTGCCCATGGAGTGGTGGAAGACAGTAATCGCCTTCTTTTATGCTGGTTTTAACTTGGTTCTTACCACAGTCGTCATCACTGTCGTCCACGAGAGGGTCCCGCCCAAAGAAAGCAGCCCGCCTCTTCCTGATAAGTTTTTTGATTATATTGACAGGGTCAACTGGGCATTTACAGTGACAGAGATCAATGGCATGGTGCTGCTGGTCATTTGGTTGATCCAGTTGTTCTTCTTCAGATACAAGTAAACACCTTTGGTATTACATATGATAGATGCATAGAATATCCCCATCAAAGGATGGGGATATTCTATATTTTTGTGGTATCATCATTATCATGGTATTGTTTATTATTATTATTATTATCATTTGTATTATTTTTTTTATATGACATGACATACACAAAGTAATATCAGCCTCATCTTTTAATGCAGTTTAGATTTCAAGCTTGTCTTCCAAAAACACCTAAAAATTAAATGAAGAATTTAACGAAAAGGAATGAATAACTTGTCAATGCTCTGCATGTCTCTTCCGATTATTGAGGAATTGCATCATATTATAGTTTAATAATGCTATTGTCAGTGATGAAATTGTATTTCTGCCTCACTAGTGAAGTTACTTCTGTGTGACCGAGCGGTGACACGACTAGTTTAGAAAGCAGACTCTGCTCTCTAGAGCTGAGACCAAAATCAGATCTTCACTGTCGAGGTATTAATGAGGATACACCTGAAAAATGTTAAACCAAACTAAACTTTTGTAGAACATGTAGAAACAAAATCTAACAACCAAATGGTCTCAGCAATGCAAACAAAATCCTAATTTTTACTGCATATTATGGAGAATTTCCACTTTCCTTATGTAGTCTGGTTAATAAAACTCCAGCTGAGCGGGAGCCATGTTGACGTATCAGTCACACTGTGCAAGATTCTCAAGCATTTTGTGGATGTAGGAAGATGTTTGACAATTTATAAACAGGGATGCATATTCTAATATTGTCCATTTGCAGGTCAATAGCAAGCAGGCGGTTCTTCTTCCTCATTGGCACCCTGTACTTATACCGCTGTGTGACGATGTACATCACCACCCTGCCTGTACCTGGCATGCATATGACTTGTGCTCCGAAGGTGAGTAGCGACGAACGTCAGAGCGCCGCATCAGCTGTTGTTGCTGCTCCTGTGCACCCTCTAGGGCTCATTTTGCACGACCACGCAAAAGAGGCGGCTATAAAAAAGCCATTTTGACTCACGGCCTCAGGACATCGACCATAAGATGTGCATCAGCGTTTGATCAAAAACGTGCTCCTGGCAGTTGTTTGGGTTGGTGCAAAACGATCAGCAGCCAGACAGTTTAGTTGCTGTTTTGTTCCCAAGATTTAGAAATGTTTTATACAATGTGTGAAAGCCTTAAGCTACTTGTAAGAAGCAAGTTATCCTCAGTACTTTTAGAAACAAGCACAAGAGCACAAGTTTCGATCATGTGAAGCTGATGATATTGTTAAACTGTCTTTGTTTCACTTCCTTCAATCTCTCTTCATTTTGACTTCATTAAATTACTAGTTCAAATGACACAGCATACTGATGGGCAACAGAAAAAATAAAGGAATGGTTCAACATTTTGGGTATTTTGCTTATTCACTTCATTTCTGAAGGATGGACAAAATAGATAAGAATCATATCACTCTCTTATATAAGCTAGAGGATTTTAGCTTAGTTTAGCACAAAGAAGACTGGTAACGGGTAACACACCAGCATCTCTCAGAGCCACCAATTAACATATTATATCTCAATTGTTCAATCCACACAAAAAGAAAGTGTATAAACAACACATTTTACAGGCATTATGTACCAGATTATTTCTTGTTTCAGAGCAGGACGTTCTTCGAGTCGTGTCGTCACTGTGGGTCTGCTACCAGTGGTGACCGTAAAATGTTGAAATAGTCCTTTAACGGTTGTGGTAATCATTTACATTTAATTATTCGTCAGTCGCAAATTCTAAACATCCTGTGGTCTCTGATTTGCTGCTTTTCCCTCATCCCAGTAATATCCTCAATTTATGAACACTTGTGACAGTTGATTAATAAATTTTAAAAAATATATTTTCAGCAAGTTCAATGAAAACAAAAATATTTGCGAGTTGTAGCGCTAATGTAGCTGCTGATTGAGTCTTCATGTATTCCTCCATCCTTATGTGCCCTTCCTGCTCTCTATCAGCTCCATGGAGACTCCCAGGCAAAAATCCAGCGAATTCTTCGAATGGTGTCAGGCGGGGGTCTGTCCATTACAAGCTCCCATCTCTTGTGTGGAGACTTCCTCTACAGTGGACACACTGTGATGCTCACGCTCACTTACCTGTTCATTAAGGAGTGTAAGTACTCAAAGCAACAGTTGTTTGTGTGCTTTAAATGAATTTCCCATGAATAATATATGAACACACGGGCCTTCTCGGAAGAGCAGAGCAGAATTCAAGACATGACATGCGTCGCCACCATCAGAATTTTTGTTTTAACATCAGATCATTTGTATTACTCGTTGCCAGTTATGTTGCATATCATATAAAACTGCATATTTATATATTTTTTTCAATTTATCAGATATAACTAACCAAAGCTAATCCAACAGCCCTGCAGTAAACTGTGCCTGCATTAAGACTAAAATGTTTATGTCACTTTTAATTTCTTTTCGTTATAGAGCTGTTACCTGAACTTAATGGTCATTTTGAAGGCTGTAGTTTCTGGGCCTGTTGAATTATGTTGTGCAATGCCGAGAGATGTCTTCAGTATCAATAAGGGAAGACAAAACACCTCTCTGTATAGTATAATACAATCCAACAGTACCACAAACTACAGACCACAAATGGATGCTGTCAGTAATATTGGCAGCATCTTTTATCTCACTCTCTCTCTCTTTCTCTGCTAAGACTCTCCACGGTCGTTTTGGTGGTACCATCTAATGTGCTGGCTGCTGAGCGCCGTGGGCGTGGTCTGCATCTTGGTGGCACATGAGCACTACAGTGTGGATGTGGTCGTGGCCTATTTCATCACCTCCCGCCTGTTCTGGTGGTACCACACCATGGCTAACTTACAGGTCCGAACACAGAGTTGGTCTCAGCTCTCCTCTCACCGAACCCTCGTTATGCATTAATCATTTATGCATTGTGGACTGTCTCCCTGGTGACACATGGCTGTATTTTGTTCACACAGTTTACCTTAATTGTACCAGCTAAAAGTTACGAGCCATCACAATAATTTATAACAGTTTATGTTTAAAAGAAGTGGTCTATATATTTTGTATAATTACACATTACAGTAGTTACAAAGTATACTTTTAGAGTCTGTGTCAAAATTGTCTGGATATTGATCCCTTAAACAGGCAACATGTACAAATATCCCCTCTACTGGCCACAGTTGATATGGCATGGTGCCGAACAAAAGTATCTCAGGTTACATTAACATATTAGTCAACGATTATTTCAGTGTGATTTTGATGTTGTTGTTTTTCTTTATTATTCCCTGTATTCCTCAGGTTGCTTTAGTTAAACAAAGAAGATAGACATGTAATGGTAAAATAAGATTTGTGCTGTATTTTGGCCCCTTTATGAAAGAAAAGATAAGATAAGAACTTTATTGATCCCGCAGGAAACTGTTGAAAGCATCACATTTTCAACATTTTCAACAGTCTATTTAAACTAATTTAACTGTTCACACAAATCATATATCAGGAGAGAATTAATTATAAGGGTTGTCATGTGACGTTATGTACGCTGAAACAGTTTTTGCTTGCTGTAATCATTCCATTCTGTTCATTCTGCTCATTAAGTGCAAAAACAGATTCCACGCTTTTACGCTAAGCTAATCTGATGCTTCTGCAGGCTCGGCATCTTCCCTTTGTCTGACTCAGACTGCCGAAGCCTCACAATAATATCAAGGACAGTGGATTTTTGTCCCCAATCTGCTCTACTGGAAACATGTTAGGAATTTCAATGACGGCCAGAATCAAGAGTTGGAATTATTAGCAAGCAAGTGAAAATGGAAAAAGGTGCTATCCTGTCCTGTTGTGTTAGTTAAAAAGAAGAAAAAAGGAAAAAAAAGTTGAACATAAGGTCCACGTGCATCACTCTTATGACATAAGAACATAGAATATTTGATATATAGTCACACCAAAACTGACTTTTAAATTACATAAGTCACATGTGAACAAGAAGCGATGGGGAGTGTGTAAAAGGGAATAAAGACTTTTGTGATTAGTGATATTATTCTAGCTGACAATGTTTCTAAACTTTAATTTTCTTTTCAGACTCTGAAATGCTCACCGAACAACTACCTCACCAACACCTGGTGGAACCCACTGTTCAATTTCCTGGAGAGGAACGTCCAAACCGCGGTGCCATGCTCTTACAGCTGGCCCATCACCTGGCCTCCTGCCTGCCTTAAGAACCCCTGCAAGAAGTACTCTATGGTGCAGAGCACACGAGAGGAGTGACAAGACCCACGATACCCCAACAGTGTTGCCTGATATCCCATTTAAGTGGTATTCCTTCATTCAGTCTTGTCTGCTGGACAGGAGCATGATGGTACCAAATGCATAGATATTTTAGGGAAAAAAAAGTGTCTTGAAGGATAATCATATTGTCTCATTGTGTCAGTGTAATTTATTTAAGAGTTAAAGTCCTGCAGAGACGTTACTGTTTTGTAACTGATAGGTGGACCAGCTCCTTGTGAATTTCATACATGAACGTAAACTTTGTTGCTCGCAGATTTGTTGCAGTATTTCTAAGACTTGTTTGAGATTACTTTAGATCCGCTACCATAACTCTGTCATACTGTATGTGTTGACGGGGTGTACCTCATTATCAGTGTGCTCAAGTCACAAGGTGCCTTAGTGTGTTTAACGTCAGCAAGTGTTCCAAAACTGCCATTATGAGTCATGTTGCATTTGTTTTGTTTTTTCTATGAGTTTCTTTTTTTTTAAAAAAAGTTACAATTAATAATATTATATTAGTTTTAGAAGCCTCGGGTGTGTATATCCTCGCTGTAGTCTCAACATTGTACTATTGTATTAAAATGTAACCATTCTAATGTTTCAGTGTGTTCATTTAATGAAATCATCAGTCAAAGTCATCATTATGCTTAACTGCAACTACGCGTTTTAGACAATTTGATATTTAATGGATCTCTTCAACCTTGCAAAATTTCTGCTTCTCACAAGTCACAACAATGATGTTCTTTTTTTTTCCTAAAATACTAAAATACTCCTATAACACATGAAAGTAAAATCTAAACCACAGGGCTCTGCATTTGTACATTATGGATAAAAGTTGTAATTTTAAACTTAAGTTTTGTCAGATTTACCAATAATTCTATTGCCAAGTTTGGATTAAGTTTCCTTAAATTTATTTATGGTTTAAACAAACGGGCAAATTTTAATGTAATTTGCAGTTGCAACCTATATGTTAGCTAGTTTATACATTAGTAGGTAGTATTAGTAGTAGATGAAAATGCCCAACTTTAGTCCTGTACACAAAAAAGTAATGAGAGAATGGCAAGAAAAAAACCCCAATTTGAGTGAATTTAAATGTCCTCTTTGCTTTTACTTCCCTTTGAACTGTATGTATAGATGTCAGGATTTTTCATACTGTGGTCTTTAATCATACAATAAAGCATGTTTATTATAATTTTCTCCTCGAGTTTTAGTGGTGGTACCAAGTCATTGTTAGACTGTATTCTTTAAGACAATTGAAAGGGCAGAACATCCCGGGGTGCCCACTGTGGAAATCCACCAATCACAGCAGGGTACGACAATGTCAGCCAATAGGGAGCCAGCAACGACGCTACGTTGACACATGGCGTTTAATGCAACAACACAAGAAGGCTGTGAGCTCCGTTAAAGCTCTCGTATGAGCTTACGAGAACTTTGACGCCATGGTGTTGCTGTCATGGCTGGAGAATCTGAGCAGCTCCGTACTGTCACATGTCAACATTGTAGCTCTGATAGTGTTCGTCATAGTTTATTATGTGGTTAGCTTTTATCAGAAACGACGGAACCTGGCATATATTCCGCCAGGTCCGACGCCGTGGCCGGTAGTCGGCAACTTCGGCGGCTTTCTCATCCCCTCTGTCGTCCGGAGGAGGTTTGGACGGCAGTCAGACAACACGTACGACAAAAGCGCTGTGTTTTTATTAACTGAACTAGCAAATACGTACGGAAGCGTTTACAGCCTCTTTGTCGGGAGTCAGCTGGTCGTTGTGCTCAACAGTTATGAAGCGGTCAAGGATGCCCTCTCAAACAATTCCGAGGTTTTCTCCGACAGACCGGCCATTCCTGCTATCACCATCATGACGAAACGCAAAGGTATGGTGTGCTGAATGGTCACTTCATTTCATGCCGCTTCAGCCTTATGCCTGTCTGTGTACGTAAGAAAGAGTCAGTTTCCACTTCACTAGGTACACCTAGTTAAAAGTAATGCAGTCCAATAAGCCCTGCAATCACTCAACGTTTTGTTTAAACTTTAGAAAAGCGTTTATTTAACTTTATTGTTAACAGAGGCTGTTGTTTGTGGTATTGCTGAACTATATTGCCTTATACTGAGAGGTGATGCCAGTGTTAGACTATTCTTATTGGGATGGACAGGGCTGTCTTATTAGACAAGTGAGTCTAATCACTTCTGAAGGTGTGCTTCATGTACTGCTGACCGTGTGTACACATATGGAATAGTTTAAGTGGCCTACTAACAAGTCTAACAGTGTATTTATGAGTATGTCAAAGTTTGGCGAGTCCATAGAGATAAAAAATGAAAAGTGACTAAAATGACTGTTGACCTGAGCCATATGCCAACATCTTTCTGGTTTAATTGAACTTCAGGAATAGTCTTTGCACCTTACGGGCCAGTATGGAGACAACAGCGGAAGTTCTGCCACGCCACACTCCGAAACTTTGGTCTGGGGAAGTTGAGCTTGGAACCTTGTATCCTGCAAGGCTTGGCTACCATCAAAACAGAGCTGTTGCGGCTGAATGAGGAGTCTGGTGGCGCCGGTGTGGATCTGGCCCCACTGATCAGCAGCGCCGTGTCAAACGTCATCTGCTCCCTGATCATGGGTCAGCGCTTCCACCATGAAGACCTCGAGTTCCGCACCTTGCTGGACCTGATGGTTCGTGGACTGGAGATCTGTGTGAACAGTCCTGCGCTCCTCATCAACATTTTTCCACTGCTGTACTACTTGCCCTTTGGGGCCTTCAAAGAGCTACGGCAGGTGGAAAGAGACATCACAGCATTTCTGAAGAGGATTATTGCTGAGCACCGAGAAACATTAGATCCCGAAAACCCAAGGGATCTTACTGACATGTACTTGATAGAGATGTTGGCCCAGCGAGCTGCTGGGGAGGAGGACAGCAGCTTCACAGAAGATTATCTCTTTTATATTATAGGAGATCTCTTCATTGCCGGCACTGACACCACAGCTAATTCAATTTTGTGGATTCTGCTCTACATGGTCTTACACCCTGATATCCAAGGTAAAAGCTGCCACAGTCCATCCATTCATGTCTACTTGAAATGAAGCATGTTTTCTAAACTGACATCCACAGTGACACCTGCAATATCTGAGATGTTTCAGATCAGATTCTGTCCAATTTCGTGAAAAACAATAGTGCAGCAAACACCAGTAAATACTGCAGAAAACAACTAACAACATGCACACACAATCACGTTTTTTTGCAACAGTTATAACAAGTTGCTGTGTTTGAATTAATAATGCAATTCATTTGAAGTAGACACAAATTGCATGAGAATATTTTTAGGCTGGTATGAATCACAAGTCTTGGGGGGGGGGGGTTAGAAATCTGCTGTGGGAACCCACGGCTCAAATACTTCCTGGTTTCAGAACAACAGACTGTCTGGCTCGATTATGCATTTAACCACTTCTCCAACTGCTCCACAACCGCACTGATTGGCACATCATAACATGCTTTTTACTTTCATTTTCTATTACTGTGAAATTATTTTGATTGGCTTGCAGTGTATCCAGAGGTGGCTGAGATGAGGACTTCATTAATCAACCTAGAATGATCCACTTGTTGCTTTGTTTCTCCCATTTTGATGCCAGACAAGGTCCAGGCAGAGATTGATGAGGTGGTGGGTTCACATCGCGTTCCATCTTTGACTGATAAGGGACGTTTGCCTTTCACCGAAGCCACCATCATGGAGGTGCAGCGACTGAGTGTAGCGGTTCCTCTGGCTATTCCTCACATGGCCTCCGAAACTATAGGTAACTCAACACGATGCCAATGACCCCTTGTGTTTGACTAAATCCTCTGTTAATGCTCAACTAGTCAGTATAGTAAAAAAGAGCTACAGAATTTCACAGGCATCTGATTCACTGAGGGGACAGCGCCATATTGTGTTTTTTCCTTCCTTTTACAGAGTTCAGAGGCTACACTATTCCCAAAGGAACGGTTGTTTTTCCCAACCTGTGGTCCGTCCATAGAGATCCTACTGTTTGGGAGGACGCAGACAGTTTCAAGCCAACACGTTTCTTGGACACTGAGGGAAAGTTGCTCAGGAAAGAGTGTTTTATACCTTTCGGGATTGGTATGATATTCCTCACTCATAACCGAAACATCTGTAAATTAATTTGAATTGTCCGCACTTGGCCGGGATCTCAGGATTTATCCCCTTTATCATTCAGGTCGCAGGGTGTGCATGGGTGAACAGCTGGCGAAGATGGAGATGTTCCTGACGGTTACCAGCTTGCTGCAGGCCTTCAAATTCAGACTCCCAGAGGGAATGGCTCCGCCTCCTCTGCATGGACGGTTTGGCCTGACGCTGGCACCCTTCCCATACACTGTGTGCGTGAGCCTTCGTAGATGAAGTGAAAGTGCAATATTTGGCATGAACAGATTTTCTGTAAACTGGGTGCTTTGATGCTAAGGACCTCAGAGGAGACCGGTGTTGTTGGACACATAATACGTAAATCATGCTGGAGAGATGTACTGATATTTTTCACTTAGTGAGGTGTTTGGGGAAAGAAAGATTTTAGGTTTCTGCACAAGAGTTTAGAAATATATTTCCTTACAGACACGATCAATGGATTATTGGCAACTTGTCAGTAAAAACACATTATGTTAATAACACTTACCTCAGTTTATCATGAATATTTATCTTTGGGTGCATTTTTTACTCTTTTCACTGTTTTAAGTTATTGGCATTTTAGGATGGGATTCAGTGTAGCACTGAGAGGAATTTAATAGGACAAAGGAATAGTTGGCTCAATGCTAACAACTCTGTTACTGACACAAACACATGCTGTATCTGTTGTACTGTACCTTCGTTTGCTCTGAGTACAAAAGACATTGTGAAACTGGAGCGCTGCTCATTTAATCATTTTATCATTTAAATCATTTTTTTAAATAAAAGAATAAAAGATTTGGTTCTGAAACTGATTCTAAGTTGTAATAAAAAACAGTATGCTGGTACTTTTTCCATCAGGTGTATGCAGAATAAACACAATGCCTTTAAGATACACGAATATTGCGTACGGCAGGGTTATAGTCAAGTTGAGGGGAGAGGGCCTAGACATAGGAGAAATGGCTTGTGACTGGAGGGACGCTGGTTCGATTCCCCCCCGACTGACAGGGAAAAAAAATTTGGGTGTTGAGGAGTGATTAATCAACCCCCCCCATTAGCTGACTGATGTGCCCTTGAGCAAGGCACTTAACCCCCCCCTTCCCCCAATTTGCTCCCCTACTGCCTGAAATGGCAGCCCACTGAAACACACAGGAGTTTCACTGCATGTTGCATGTGTGTGTTCAATCAGTGATGGGTTAAATGCAGAGAAGAATTTCAGTGTGTGTAAAAATATCCTGACATTAAAAGTTTGAAGAAGAAGAAGTAACAAAAACATATTTTGTCAGTAAAAAATAAAATTAAAAAAACTCTCATTTTTCTGACATTCAGCCATCCACTTGTTTACACGTCAACATGCTTTATTCATGAGCACATGTACTAGCCGTGGTTTCACCGTGGGTTATTCTCTTACTATAACTGTCAAATTAATGTAATGGAGCGAAAACTAAAACAATAAATTAGCAGAGAATGTACGTAATTAAGTGAATTACATTTATTACCACGTACGTACAGTATGGCCTTACAAACCCTGACTGAAAGTCATTACGTAAAGTAGATGTACGTTGTTAATTTCAACCACTTTGCTGCAGATTTAACTGCCAAAATGACCATCAGCTGCAACAAATGCTCGGAATAGCATGAATCAAATGTTATGAGACAAGATAATATAACTCCAGGTCATAAGCCCAAATACTTAGATTTGATATGTTGACATTTGTTAACTCGTAGAAATGCAGTACGTGTGGCGAGTTCTTATACATTACCGGTATCTGTGTGAAAGGTCACGGAAGCGTCTGTTTGGTCACGTGATCGCCGACCTTCCTCCTACTTCTCGGTGTCCACCGGAGTCCGTTTCAGTCCTGCAGCAGCTTCATTCACCATGGCTTTCTTCACCCACCAACTCTGCAGAGGTTTCTCGTCTTCGGCTGTCCGGAATGTCGTTATTAAGCACGTAACAATCATCGGAGGTGGACAGATGGGTGCGGGAATTGCACAGGTACGCGACGAAACGCATTCGTCTCTTGTGTTTAGCCGAGTAGCTAGCAGTTAGCTTCACCACAGATAGCCAGACCGCTGCGCCACGGGGCGCGTGTTGTTGTCAGCTAACCTCAGGGCCTGACCTGGACCTGGACCTGGGGTGGAACTTCTCGAGTCTAACTCATGCTAAGAAAGGTGGATAGACTTAACTCGAGGTAGGCTGCATCTGTAAAACTGCTCCGAGCAGGTTATCCTCGTGGTTAACTCGGACTATTTTACGTCTAAATATTCACGTGTCCTTACTGAGGCTGGCAGCTGTGTCACCCGCTGTCACGTCAGGTGTTCGCTGCCGCCTTCGCATCACCGACGCTGACGGCTGTGGTTCTCATTATCTCTCGCCTGGTTTCTTTGTGAAAGGTTGCTGCGTCAACTGGCCACTCCGTGACGCTGGTGGACACAAATGACGATATCCTTAAAAACGCTGTCAAAGGGATTGAGGGAAGCCTTAAAAGAGTGGTGAAGAAGAAGTATGCCGATAAGCCGCAGGTGAGACTCTTAACAAAATGAAAACAAAACTGAGAGAGTGAAATGTGTGTTATTAATGAGAGGTACTACACTTGGTGTTTTGTTTCAGGCAGGTGAGGAGTTCATCCACAAAGTCCTGCAGAACGTGTCGACCGCCACAGATGCGGGATCTGCAGTTGTGGGCACTGATCTTGTGTTGGAAGCCATTGTGGAAAATCTAAAAATCAAACAGGGTCTCTTTGGTCAGCTTGACAAGGTGGCTCCACAGTAAGCCTCATCCCATTTCCGTTTAACAGCTGTAGGTGTGTTAGATTACAAACGAGTGTTAACCTCGGTTATCAGTATTTTGAAAACAATGAATTTCCAAGTTCAAGTTCCACTTCCAAAGTTCTGGTCTGAGAGCGAGGAGGACACGTCACGGTTGAAATGGAACGTTCTGAACATCACGCGTCTGCTTTTATTTTAAATTGCTGTCCGTGTGTGTGTGTGTGTGTGTCACAAGTGTTCTTCTACACGTTGTGTTTTTAGACACACCATCTTTGCCAGCAACACATCCTCCCTGCCCATCTCTGACATCGCCAGCTCCACCAACAGGCTGGACAGATTTGGTGGACTTCACTTCTTCAACCCAGTGCCTATGATGAAGCTTGTAGAGGTGAAAGAAAAAAAAAATTACTGATACGTATAGTTACATATGAAGAAGTAATGCAATATGCACCCAACATAACACTTTTATTCGTATCAAATTTGCTGAAGTGATCTTCTTTCAAAGGTCATTAAAACCTCATCAACAAGCCAAGAGACTTTTGATTCCCTCTTGAACTTCAGCAAAGCGCTTGGGAAAACACCAGTGTCCTGCAAGGTAAAGTCTGCTGTCATTATAGTGGTGGTCTTAAGAATGTATTTAACAGCCCACTCACCGGCATCCAACATCTCTTTATTCAGGATACGCCAGGATTCATTGTAAACCGCCTACTTGTGCCGTACTTACTGGAGGCGGTCCGGCTCTATGAGAGAGGTATGTCTACGTGGGATTTTAAGGGGAAACGCAGACTTTGAAAGATTCCCAGTGTGTTTGTGTGAATGGGAAGGAGGCGTGTCAGCCTTTCTCTGGTGTCACATCCTTGTTTAAGTGAACAACATTAAATATCAGGGCTCTAACTCTGTATCCATCAATATTATTTTTCAGTTTTTGAGTGATTTCTGTAGCTCTGTATAGTTAATTTTCCTCCCTCTCAGGTCATGGATCCAAAGAGGACATTGATATTGCCATGAAACTCGGTGCAGGTTATCCCATGGGACCCTTTGAGCTCGCGGACTACGTGGGACTGGACACTGTCAAGTTCATCATTGATGGTGAGTAAAACTAATATGACGCTGCTTCAAGGAAGGAGAAACGATGAGCTGATATACTAAATGTAAAACTCTGTTCTTTTTTTTTTTTCTTTTTTGTTATTGCAGGTTGGAGTGAAAAGGATCCCAGCAACCCGCTATTTAGCCAGAGTGAATTGCTGAACAAGTTGGTGGCAGAAGGCAAATTTGGCAAAAAAACAGGAGAAGGATTCTACAAGCCAAAGTAATTTGGTGATAGATGTCGCTGTGGAACGAATCAGAACTTCAGAAAATAAGCGATCCAACAAGGACTGTGAAGAAACAGAAAAAGTGCCTGCACCTTCGTCATTAAAGGTCGACCTTTGTCTGTCAATTTATTTTCCTTAAATTACATCTGCGTTTTTGTGTGTGAAGATATTAAATCTGATTATTAAATAGATTTTCCAATTACTTGGTGTATGTTTTTGTCACAGTAGTGTTCAGTGTTGACTGCTTTCCAGATACACATGAGGACCAGGTTGACATTTATTCATCACACAAAATGTCAGTTCAAAAACAGCACAAATTTGAGATGTAACAGTTGTTAAAGCTTTCATTGGAGTTCATTAAGTAAGATCCAAGGCATTTTTCTCCTGAGTGTGTTAGACAAAAAGAAACTTTTACTCATTACACTCAGTTTTTCACTGAACCTGAGCGTAAACAGATGTGTTGAAAGTATTTCCATCCTCAAAAGATTTACAGAGTTGATTTTCTGAACAATTTTAAAACCTCACATGATTTTCACTCATTGTTACTAACTTCCTCTACCCCGTCTTTGCCAGCACATTTCTTCTCTTGTTGGCACATTACCGCCATCTGGTGGTGTAGCTCCAGCTTCACCTGTCGGGGTTAAGCAATTCAAGTAGATATTTATCTTCAAGGTGTCAGTCTTTTAAGCAAACAAAATCCCCTCTTGTTTTATTTTCCCTCCACTGCAGCTCAACATGTGGTCAGTGTCCAGGGAGAGACACACGGAGGGAGATTTGTACTAAAAAGACCATTACTTTGAAAGATGTTCAGTTGATTTAACTCAGATTGGTCTGTAGAAACAGGAGGTTATAGCAATCAAAACCTATCAATATTTGAATTGGCACCTTATCGTAAAATAATATTTGTCATATTACAGTCATACTAAGTTCATCATGGTGGGGTGGGTACAGAACCTGGGAATGACTCATTTGCCAGATGCTATTACACACTTGGCCACTTGGTCTTTGTTAACCCAACATGAACACAAGGTGGTGCTGTTTTACTTGAAATAAGTACAGTCAAGAGGCACAAGTCATATTAGTCCACAAGTAAAATTCTTCTCTTGATGTCGGCAGGTTCTTCAACAATATGCTTGCTTCAAAATTTCATTTGTTGAAGACACCTGAAGAGTTTTTACACAATTTAAGGCGTGTTCACTTGATGTTTTTTTTTTTTTACTTTAACAGACAGGAGAAAAGATGGATCTCAGCTTGTTACCTAACTGAACAGCGTTTTAATGCCCAGATGATGTAGGTCTCTCTTTTCGTTATCAGTGCAATGATATTATTTAAGTGTAGCCCGAAGAACTGTCTGCCTTTGGAGTTTTAATTTATCATGTTTTTTTTTTTTCTTTTTAAAGCGTTTTAAAGTTTCCACAAAGACTAAAATATGTTCCGTTCAGTTTGTTTTATCTGCTTTACACCACCAATACGTAGCTCTACCACCTAAACTCACAATATAATCTCAAAGGATGACGCAGCCTGTTACATCTGGCACTTCCAGCTCGGGTCTTTCCACCACACAAGTGATCAAATGAGCCAATGGTGCCTCTTTATTTTTCTTACAAAAAAAGAAAAAAAAAAACCATGTTGAAACAGTTCAAATATGACCACTTGGGAAGCAAAATGCTATACCAAGATGACAGTGACCCAAAACATGATAATAATAATAATAATAAAAAAAGGAATTCATCAAGTAATACTAAAATAGAGCATTAAAATCAAAATGTTACAGAGATGCTTGCATGGAATAAACAACATGGCAAAAGACCACACTATTAGCTACCAGAGAGAAAAGACAAAGGTCCATTGCAATAAAAGAAAGACTGCCAAGTGCTGGGGTAAATATATATATCTGCTTCATTTGTCATGTTTTAGAACAATAAAATATAGGCCTCTGAGCTATCACTCTCGCCTTTGTCCTAATGTTGCCTGCAAAAATACCAAGAAAATTGACATATCCTGACAGTTTTAAAAAGTACACATACTGAGCATTATTTTACATCTGAGCAAGACTCGAGGTCACTATTTGTTACAAATAGTTATCAAAAGAAGCCTTAAGTTTCAATTTTCTGCAAGACGCTTCAACAAGAAAAATGGCTTTCCTGTGTCCAAAGCTTATTTTTATATATACCACTATATAAAAAAAAAACAATATTTAAAAAAAAAAACAACAAAACACTAAAATATACACCGAGAAATTGAAACAAGGGTTCAAGATACAAAAAAAAGCATTCAAATAAAACCAAAAAAAAAAATAAAAAGCAAATCAAAATGTTGATCCTTTTTGCACCAACTGGTCAGCGACGAACTAAAATGGCATCTTGAGGACGTTTCTTAGACAAGATGAGATCCCTCCGTCTTCCTTAGTGCAGTCTAAAAAGAGGTGTTTGGTCGGTCGGGTGAAACCCCAAATGGTCTCAAAAGGGTGAGAGAGTGAGAGAGATGGGGGGAAGGTGTTGAGGGATCGAATGTCGGCCTAATGAACTATACAAAGGAACCGAGGTGACAAATAAATTACAGTAACTTAGAAACAGGTGGAGTGTTTGGGCGGTGCAGTGGAGAACTTTGTGCTGCTGTTTTGGGTTTTTTTTTTTGTTTTGTTTTTTTTTTGTTTGTTTTTTTCAGTGCAGTGCCTTGGATTGCAGTAAAGCAAAACTGTAAAGAAAACTGACAAAACACAGACCACAAACCGATGCTTTTCAGTAAGAAGACGTGGTTGCGTGAGGGTGCTCCGACTAATCGTGATTGTCTTGTTCAGTTCAGTTCAGTGTCTCTACAGCAGGCGCCTTCGGGAAGGGAGTCAAACAGTGACGGGGTTTTCTTTTTTTTTTTGGTGGTGGTGGTGGTGGCATGTGACTGTGTTGAAGGAAAGGGTGTAGGGTCAGGTGGGGTTGGGAGGGACGGGTAGGTGTGTGGGAGTGGGAGTGGGGTGTTGGGGGGTCCTCTGAGAACTGGAGGCTTCAGTTTGGAGATTTAAGGGTCTTCATGAAATCTAACAGGCCTCCATCTCAAGCAGAGGGCCCGTAGCTGCTGCCTTCGCTTTGCATGTGGAGAAATTGCTACGTTTTCCTCCTGAAAAACAACAACAACAAAAAAAGAGAAAATAATAAGGAGAGAGGAAAAGAAGAAAAGAAATCAATCAACTGCACTGACTATGAAGTAACTACACACACAAAAAAAATGCTTTATTTGTCATCAGTGATGAGGGGAAAAAATTAGAAACACATCAGTATCCCACATCAAAACACTGGTCACATTCACGTCAAATTTAACCAAAACCAGATTTATCAAGATGACTCAGACCGACTGACTGTGTGTGTCTCACTGTGCAAGCACGCCACCCCGGCTCAGGGAGGGACAAACAACCTGTCATTACCGTCCACACAATGAATCATTTTATTTTCTTCATGGTCCTACAGCTGATTGAATGAAAGCCTTTGCAGCAGTGTTGAGCAAAGCGCTGAACTACAGAGGGGTTAGAGGTCAGTGACAGGATGTGGGCCGATCTAGCTTTGATCTAGTCTGACGTGGGGGTTGCTGTGACCCAGCTGGCAGTGCTTGGCTCTTCTTTGCCCTCCCCTGACTGACAAATCTTCCTCTTTCTCTCAAGGCAAGCACCGGATTGTGCAGCTTCTGGTTGACATTTAGGCTGCTGCTGATGGAAGGCGTTGCAGGTGTGCTCAGGATCAGCACACTGACCCGGTTGATCAATACGGAGTTCACGGAACTGCGTCGGTAATCATCCGAGCCGATGCGATTCAGGTGCAGATCGATGCTGTGGTACAAAAATGTACATCAGTCTACCTCACAGGGCTCTCATGAAAGTGGCACCTTTCCCCGACAAGGAAATTGTTGTCAAGCTGCAAAAGTGTTCTTTTCCCTCTCGTGATCTGAGCTTGAGCTAACATAACAGAGTTAGCTTCAGTTATTGACAAGCCAAGGAGAGTTATTTTAGACCCGAGCAGCATCAAATAGAATCTGTGATCAAAGTGGAGAGGCAGAGACAGAGGTGGATGGATGCCTCCTGCGACTAAAAAGATGGATGTTTTGTGAAGACGAAAAAAGGAAAAGAAACGGTATTAGTTTGCTTTTCCCTTGTGGCAAAGCCAAGAGTGTGTTTTTGTAGGAGATAAGTCAGCTGAGCCCTGCTGCTCTCTGCATCGTAACACTCAAAAGAAAGACACACACACGCACACACCCCTACAGACTGCTTTACCACATGTGGATAAAAGGGAACGGGACGGAGGCCACCTTTCCCAAGGAGAGCTGACCCTGAGCTGCACAGAGCAAAAAACTGAAAGGAGCGCAGCGCTCGGACAGAAAGAGAGAGCCCCTGTCGCTTTTATTTACCTCTGCCGCCCTCTCTCTCTTTTCATCCCAGGATCTCAAAGGGGGCCCGCACGCCCAGCACTGCACCCTGTTTCCTGGGGAGCATTTTTCCTTCCCCCCACCACAGACATGAAAAGCTCTGGCCTTCCTGCCTGGGGAAAGAGGCCTGAGGGGCTGTGGGCGAGGAGTGTGTGAGTGTTTCACGAAAAAAAAAAAAAAAGCTTGGTGGTAACAGCAGGGGTGTGTATTTGCGTGGTGGTTGGTTGTAAGGGGCACCAGGCCAGCTCTTCACAAGGTCCAGCCGACACAAACACTGGGATTCAGGAGCAACTTGACCCCTCCTCTCCTCTCCCCTCACCTCCCTCCTCCCCCCTCCCTCCCTCTACATTAGTGCTCAGGAATGCCGGCTGGACTTTTTTGCAGGAAATGAAACGCTTCTCTGTTCACAGGGCTAGCGAAGGCTTAGTCTCTCTCCCCCAATTCCTTTCCCTCTACGGGACGGAGGAGGGGAAAGAGTCGGACAAGCTCTCGTCCAGCTTTTGAAGTGTGGGAGGTTAAGATAACTGGCACAGCCTCGCGTCTCAATCGCTGCTTTCACCTCCCAGGCCAAAATCAAAGCGCCCGCAGCTGGGGCCCGCCTGCCATATAGTCCCCTAACCTCCAAACCCACCGACCCACCCACCCACCTCCTCGGCTCCCTCTCTCCCCATGCACAGTTCTGGGGTTTCTTTTGGTGCCATTAAAAAGGAAAACACTGACGACAAATTACTTTAAAAAGAAGCCAAACAGAGCGAGGTGTCTCCAGCGCAGGCTGAGGCGCAGACTTAACTATGGCAGAGAGAGCAGGGAAAGACTGCAGGGCTGAGAGAGATGGAAAGCAACGCAAGTAAAGAAAGATGCGACATTTTAAAAGATGAATCCCGACTAATCTAGTTTGGATTTGGATTGCTACAATCTGGGAACATGGTGGTGGCGTTGCTGTATAGAAGTCCGACAGCACAAGTGTGCATTCAGGTGATTGCACAGGTTGAAAACGAGCCAACCATTCAGATTTTTATTATAATTTCATCATTAGCTTTCATTTTCTCTTTCAATTAAGTCTGCCTCACCTGATAGTTTGGTATCCAACCTCTCTGACTGACAGACTGTACCTATTTCTTGTACCCATTGGACTCAGATAGCACAGGTGACTAAAATTAAGAAAACGACACATTAACTGTAATAGATGTCAGGTCAAAGCCAGTTCACAGGCGAGGCTGCAAACAGTTATTAGGTTTGTTATCCAATTATCAATCAATTATTTTTTTTAGTTGTCACAATAAAAGTTAAACCCTGATGTAAAACAGAAAACAAACTCATGAATCTCTGGCACGTTTGTTAGTATGTTACTTAAAATGACCCAAATTGTGGCAATCAATCACATTCAACATGAGGTACAGGAACCATCTGAACACTAAAACCACAGCCCCTCTTTGCTTCAGCCTCAGACCCTGTGCCAACCCTTTGTTACATCATCCACTCAGCTCAGTCTGGCTCAGACTAACAGACCTGAGGGCTCTGCTAAGTTAATCGTCCACACATTTCCATCAGAGACTGGAGAGTTGGTGTGTTCTGGCAGTGACCCTGGCCTGAATCACACAGCTGGCCTTTGTTGGTGACACCTTTTCAAAAGGAGCCTCCTCTCTATACGTTTGTGGCAGAGTCGCTTTTTAAGACGTAAGGGGGGGGATAACACGAGCAGACCAATAAAGAGAGAGAGAGAGAAAAAAAAAAAACACCTGGAAGACAAAGTGATGTTGAAATGCTGTGCACAGTCAGCATTTTCTCTGGCTCTGAGACATTCAACATAAAAGATATCGCTGCTTGAGGAAAAAAAAAAAGCTTTGAAATTTTTTACCTCCAATGAAAAGTCAGACTCAGGGGATGTCGTAACTTTTCCACAGGGGCTATCAGAAACTAACAAGTCAGTCAGGAGGAGCTGAGACAAAAAAGGGTGAGGAGAAAGACGAGGAGAGACGGAGTCTGTGTTAAATGTCGGACAGAAGGGAAGGGTGGGGTCTGGTTGTGGTCAAAGGGGGGGCAGGGGAGGAGCGGGGAGGGGAGTCACCACAATCCCAAACCTCAGGCATGTGTGGGTGAGACTAGGGGAGTACAGGAGGGTGTGGGAGGAAGAGGGGGGAGGTAGTGGGAGGTGCTGCCCACATCTAAGGCGGCATCGCTGGGGGCCCTGGGCAGATGAAGTCTGGCTGTGTGCCCCTGCACAGCTCAGTCTGAGTCGCTGCAGGCCGGGGGATGTCGGGAGGGAGGGAGGGAGAGGGGTATGCTGACTGCTCCCTCTGCTGTGGTCCCGCATCAAAGGCCTCCGCCGCCACTCATATTCTCCGTCAGAACAGAGAAGCCGGAAAAAGGAGGAGCGAAAACAGAGGGGAGTAAAGAGGTGGAAAACGGGTGAAGGGGGGGAAGAGGTGAAGCTGGGGGGTGAGATTTTGCCTCCGTTAACAATGGATGAACAGAGTGAAATAAAAATAAATTCCACTTCCATCAGCCCCACTGTCCTCTTCCTGTCTGTGGCCCCGTGTTACCTGGGGGGGCTTCACTCAGAGATAAGCATCTCATGAGGGGAGCTTTTATAAGGTCACATATCTCCACTTGTTCCAAAGGAGGGCTGCAGTGCCTCCAGGAGCCCGAGGGGTGAGGCTGACAGGAGGCAGGAGGGTTGGGTGGGGTGGGGTGAAGGTGGAGGGGGACAGACGGAAAGAGAAAGAGAGGAAGTCGAGAAGACATCACAAACAAAAAAAAGAAAGAACCAACAGACTGGACCCTCATACTGTTACTGCAGCTGGCCAAACCACAACACAATGGGCCCGTGACTCAATCAAAACAAATTTCAAGCCCAAGTCTAAACAATGGGAGCACCATAGCTGCATTTCTCCCATGTAAACAGAGACCTTTAAGAGGGTTATACCTCCTCCTCCTTAATGTTTTTTTTTTTTTTCCTCTTTAAGTGTCAAACAAGATTGCCAGGCCAGGATAAGACAAGCATGTCAGTGTGAAAGATTTGTACTTCTAAGCTAAAACCACGTCTGCGTACTTAAATTACACTGAGTTTGACATCCTGCCACCCTCTGGAAGTCTCGGTGCTAAGTGGTAAGAGGGTCATTTTTCTTCACAGAGTAGGCTTTGTGGAGGTCAGGGCACCGACAGAATGGATGAATATTTCCTCTTCTACTTCCTACCCACAGGAACATTAGCTGGGGCGTCGCTCTGATTGAATCCCAAATCTCTCTCGTCCACCTCTCACTCATAACTACTTTTATTTTTTTTGTCAAGTAGTACAGTTTTAAAAACATCCCCTCGTCTCCTGTGCACTGCTCAGAGCCAGAATCAGTTTTTGTGTTTTTTTTTTTTGTTATTTTTGCTATTCGATTCCTTCCCCAATTATCCCAGGTCACTAATAAGGCGGGGTGTGGAGGCACTGGGCTGTGCCGCAGTGGCCTAGAGGCTTGGTGCCAAATTGAAACGACTCGGGAAATGGAGGCAGACGCTGAATCTTGTCTAATTGCAGCCAGGGTTTGTGTGTATGTGTGTGTGTGTGTGTGTGTGGCTGGCTGCTTAGATGTGTATTTGTGTGTGTGTGTGTGTGTGTGAGGGAGAGAGATGTGCTGAGAGTGATGAGGGTCCGAGAGAGAGAAAAGATGAGAGGCAGCAAATCAAGAGAGGGAAAAGGGAAAGAAATGAGGGATGGAGACTGAAGGATGAGTGGCAGTGGAGTGAGACTGGCTAAACTCAGAACTTGGGAGAATGAGGGATTTTCTTCTGGCTCTTTGCTTACCCTCCCTTTCCTCCAGCATACTCACCACCTCCTCCTCCTCCTCCTCCTCCCTCCTCGCTCATCAAAGTCTTTTGACAGCTGACTTCTGGCTGCACACATCAGAGGGAGCAGAGCCGGGGCACGAGAGAGGAGGAGAGAGTAGCCACCAAAGCTCCTACTCCAACAACAATTTCTTTCATGTTTCTGGCCCAGGACATGTGGTTAGGGATCACCCTCGATGTACTTACCAACCGTTATTGTAAAATGGCGTTTTTAGGAAGATTGAAAATACCTTTTGACTTGCGAAGACGTCCATTTCGCTTGTCAACAAAAGGCCATCTTCATAACATGAGCAGTTTTACGGCATTTTGCAAGTGTTTTGCAACTCCGCTTGCCACATTAAAAGGCCACCTTTGTTAAGAGTGTCTCCCCCCTGTGAAAAAAATGTGCAGCAGCCGAGACGGGACAAAACCTCCGGGGCATGTATGTGTCTCGGCCAGATAACTATCTCAAAGGCTGTGAATCAGCGGGTTTATTCAGACAAAAGACAAACAGCACCAGAGGAAACGAGAAAGAGAGAGGGGGAAACTAAATAAAGAAGCGTATAAAGTGACGGAAAACTGCAGATTTTCAGTCAGTGAAGAAGAAAAAGGGGGCTGGGGCTTCCAATGAGGAGGGGAAGAGACGGAAGCCCTCATTTCACATTGTCAGAGTAATGACTTCTCAGAGTGCTTTGCTCCACTGTGGTGAGAGCCAGCTGTGTGGCGGGCCCAGTGTTTGACATGTTAAAGAAAACAAAGAGAAGCAATGGCAAGCCATAAAACACAGCTCGGCGACTCGACTCCTGGTTTGCCTCACAGGCAGAAAAACTCAAACAGAAGCCATAAAATATGTTAATATGAACATGTATTAAGTCAATTTTCCCTTCATAAAATCCACCTAGACTGGAACATTTCACTTTGCTATGCTGACTGTACAAGCCCTAAAAATATAATCTAACAGAGCAAATCGTTCAGTGTTTGAACCATCATACAGAAAAAAAAAAAAGGTGTTCAAATGGCGTCTTTGAATTTAACTCATTAACAAATTTGCTTTCAGACTTTTCACGATGGGGTAGAGGCTGGGGCAGATGAAAAGAAACAGACAAACGAGTTCATTTAAAAGATGTTTTTTTGGCGTCTACACCAAGCTAACCTCAATCCAGCTCTTTGGGATCTGCATAAATTGAGGGCTTGGGGAGTTGTGGCAGTATCCTTGGTATTATGCATATTAGTTTAAGGCTGTCACTGAGAATCAGCAAGGGTGTCCATCCCGCTGCGGCTAGGCGCTGCTAATTATTGGATCAGAGATAAAGTGCTTTTTAGCGCTCGCTCTCTCCGCGCTTTGAAAACCAGCTGTGGCGAGAGACAAAAAAAAAAAAAAAAAAAAAGAGTGCGAGAGAAGAAAAGCAGCAATTTTGGGTTCAGGGAGAGCCACTGGGTCAGGAATCGATCAAGTGGAAAACCTTTGTCTGGTCAGGCGGATTTCAACGCAAGACCAGATTTGTCACATCTGCCTGCCTTTTTCTGCCTCCGAAAGGGAGAAGAACAACAGGATGCTGCCACACTCATTGGGAGGGAGTGGAAGGAGAAGAGTGATGGGAGAGCAAAAAAAAAACGATCCACAGAGAAGACTGAAAGAGAGAAAATAGAGTTGCCTTTGCCACATGTTGGGAACGTTAATCCTTCTTTCGAAGAGGAAAGAAAAAGAGAGAGAGACAGGTGACAAATCGGTGAGGGTTTGACGTGTCATCTGAATCAATATCTCTCAACATATCATTAACAATAATAAAAAAAAAAGACTGCAGAGTGCCTTTGTTATGAAGGCATTATAGACACCCCAAAACCCCAGATACCATGAAATCTTATTAAGGTATAGCATCTCATTAAGTTCCTGCCAAACAAGCTGCCGAATGCAGCTCCGCTTCACAAAGATGCAGAGTGAGACAACACATGTAGCCCATATGGGGCTGAGCTGACATCTTAGCCTTCACCAGCAGTAAAAAAAAAAAAAAATCTTCTGTGCTAGTAAAACTGTTTTCAGATGTACCAGTTAGTCCGTGTTTAGAAAACACAGAGTGAACGAGATGATTTATTAAGCAATTTATTTGGACATTTTTTTCTAACACATGAGAAATAAACCATAAAGTGCTGACACAACATCTGACCTTTCATCCAACCAGTGCTCAACACATAAACATTAAATAGAGCCGGTTCAGCACACACACACACACACACACAGAAAATCCAATGCCCATTGTGCTGAGGCCACTGAGCAAACTCAACACACAAAGCGCAAACCCTCTTCAGGCCTTAACACCACTGACACAATGACTATGGTGAGGTTAGGGTGGACCTTTTTTAGGATTAGTCTGTGAGTACATACTCTCCAGTTAGTGTTTAGCAGCTTAAGAAGACTTGACATATACTGAACTGATCAGACAGGGAGGGGATAGAGGGTTTGTCTTACCATTTTGTCAGATGTACGCCGTTTTCATTCTCTGGCCTGTACCTGCAGAAAATTGCATCTTTTTTAAAAAAAAAAAAAACTTTTGAGGTATGTGAACGGTATAGATCTATACCGTCCACTAGGCCTACACAGTGTACAGACCCAAAAATAAATAAATAAATACTAGACATTTTACTTAAAGACGTTATTCTCACTGTATGGATTACAGTTGCAGTGCTGAGAAGGCCCATAAGCGCAACTAAACAAGGTCAGCAGAAAGACATACTGTAGTGCAGCAGGCAAACAAATAGTGCAAAGCCCAGGATCGGTAAGTAGTCGTATAGAATGGACAGACTAATCCCAAAGTAGGTGTAATATGTGAAGACGGGGATGAAAGACAGGGAAGGGACAAATGGATGGAGAGATATATACAAAGAAAGTCTGTGAGAAGGGAAGGACTATGCTGCCTGCACAGAATCAAGCCAGAATGAGGACAGGAGGTGACAGACTTGTCAGCTCTACAGACATTCGTCCCTGTCTGCTAAGAGATTAGTTGTTTTATTTTTTTTTAAAAAAAACACAGCTCACACAGAGGGTGCATTAATAAGAATGCAGCAGTATGCTGTAAAAGATGATGTGACGTCCAGATAAGATGCAAGAGACAAAACAAACAACAACAACAAAAAAAAACCCATTAACAAATACAAAAGGAACCCGAGAGGGACCGTTTGCTTACCAGAGGCCGTTTCCTGCATCTTCTCCCTCTTCCGCTTCTTCTTCTTTCCCTAAAAAATATACAGAGGAACACATAAAGTGTGGCTCCAGCACTCACGCTCACTAGACCACTCTGGTATCCTGCTGCTGACTGCCATGTTCACTCATCCCCTGCTGGGCAACCAACCAGCATCCCTTAGACTCCGGACTCCACAGGCAAACTGCCACACTGAGAGGGATGCTGTCTGTGCTGATGTGAAGAGTGCTCTACCTGCTTTCAAAATTACTTTCTGTCATATTCAGGCCTTTTCTGAGCCGGGACCATCTTAACCAGCTTCTGTTGTGACCAGTCTGTGCCGTATTTCCACTACCTTTGAAGTCGCTGTGATGACAAATATTAACATGAAGTGCAATTAAAAATGCTCACTGTAATTAGACTAGTCGAGCTCAATGACTGTGAAGAGCGCCACTCTTTTTCCAGCAAAGTGGTGGGAGTGTGTAAGGATTTATAGCTTATGCTAAATCCCCAGGGGGGAGACTATAGGTATAGATAGCAGCGTAGAGTCGTTCTAGTCAAATATGAGCAGCACTTTGGTTTCCTGCTGCAAAGTCTGCTAATCCACTTATTCATGAGCTAATCTGCCTTCTACTGCTGCGGCAGACAGGGAAGAAGAGAGACTAAGTGAGAGTGGGTGAGAGAAAGGATGAGAGAGGGGGTACACAGCAAAACTATGAATGCTACTCGCTCTCCATGCCAGTGCGTTACCTATTTTGGGTGTTTCCAGGCATGATGTGCTGTGTACAGCTTTTGTTTGTGGGAGGGGTCACAGAATAGCTCTCACAGGGATACAGCGTTTCCTCGTAACAAATGTTTTTGCTTTAAACATATCGTTGTCCCTATATCTCTTTGGTATGTCAAGTAGAAAGCCATTCCTACACCCCCCCCCCTTTACCTGTCAACCAGGTTTGTACTAACAAAGCTACAAATTAAATGTGAAACGGGCTAACTGTCACTAGCTGACGCTGTGTATCTTTAACCGTGTTATGCTTCACTGGGAGCAGCGCTGTGAAAACGGTGTCATCGCGCCTGGCCTGCTCCCCCCTCCCCCCCAACCTCAGCGAGGCATTTTGGCAGCGGAGCAGCGGAGGCAGAAGGAGGAGGGATGCTGCCGGTGTCCGAGGGGAGGCAGATAAACACCACAAAGCACTTTGGTGGTGGAGTGAATGTGAGTGCCGGAGCCACACTTTTAATAAAGGCTGGTGCTCTCTCTCACAAATTCATTCACGCCACATACTCGGACACAGATCTGACAACTTTCAAGCAAATACACAAAACATATATATAGCAACGCAACACACACACACACACACACACTACTTCTTTACTCTCCAAAACAGAACACATGAGAATCAAACTTCTCATATTCACAAACAAAATGGGCAGCTAGAGGAGCAAAGGTTGCTACTGTTGAATGCTGTGTGTGTGTGTGTGTGTGTGTGTGTGTGTGTACGATGCAGCCTCCTCAACTCAGCCTAACAGGTGTTTATTACATCCAAAGCTCCATGCTGATATGGAACATCAAAGACTAGCGTGACCATTACCAGGCAGTTTTCACTCACTGTGGCAATAATAATGTCTGCGATACTACAATCCATTTTAGTGTGGATGGTAATTTAACAGTGAATCACAGTGTTATGAATTACACATTAGGCTGAAACAAAAGCCTCCACAAATGGACCCCATTAGCATGGAGCCGAATATGAAGTAGTGTGCATATCATTATTCTGTGCCATTTCAACAAGTCACACCATGCCGACATAAACAAACAACATAAATCAACACACACACTCAGGTGCACCTCTGCCAATCTGTTCTGTTGGTACTTACATAATTGTCTCGAGCAGACCAGCCCGGGTAGAGCTGCATGTGGAGCTGTCGTTCCTTGCGGGCTAACTCATAATACTTAGCTTGCTCTTCCCGAGATAAAGCATGCCACTGTTTCAGTACAAAAGGAGATTAGGGAGAAAATAGCATACAGTCAATTACTGGCATGCACTTGCGTGTTTCCTGCGTAAAGAAGTGTGCTGTTGTTTTGGTAAAAAGGGAAAAAAAACTTTTCTTTTCAACTTCCAAATGTTTGGTGTAGGAAAAAAGCAGATAAAAGAGAGACAAAGAAGAAGGAGGGGGGGCACATGATGAAGAGATTAACATAGAGAGAGTCAGAAAGAGGAAAGAGAGAAGAGAAGGAAAAAAAAACTTTGATTTCATATCAAAACACTGGTTCCAATTTAGCAGCGCTTTTTATTCAAACTATGTCAGCAAGCAATTACCCTATGCAGGCCACAAACTAGGCTTTGCTGTGGCTGGCTGCCTCAACCACTAGGCCTATTCGTTAAGGCTTTTAACATGGCTCTGTGGTTCCAGTCTTTTCCCAATCCTCAAAAGGAACAAATTTTGTCATTTCCAACCGTGCCATTATCCAGGCATATTTTATTAAAGCCAATTTGATTAAATGTCAGTTAGATAGGCGGTCTGTATCTGCGCTGCTCAGAGGGCAGTAATTGGCTGGGGCAATCATTACAGCGATAATCACAACTAGTTCATAAAAGACTGTATGCTAATAGAGAGAGGAATCCTTGTACATTTTAAACTAATTGGGCCTGGGAAGGCAGTCCATGCAGCCTTTTCGGAGCCGTGGCTTGAACTGTGGCCATCTCTTGGTGGCTTAACTCAAATCAACAAAGATGAAGAGCGACAAAGAGAATGAGGTCGGTGCACCTACCCTTCGTCCCAGGATCTGATTGATGGCAGCGCTCTCCTTCAGCGTGCACTCGGCGACCACATTCGCGCGCATCTCTTTCATGTAGAGCATGAAGGCGTTTAGCGGCTTCTTGATGTGCGGTCTTTTGGGCTCCTGCTCTTTTCTCTGTTCGTGCTGGGGTTTCCTGTAAAGACAAAACAACAACAACAACACGGACAGAGGTAAAGCCGGGGAAGAAACAAAACAGTTAGGAAGTGAGAGAATGAAAGAGCAAAGCAACAAAAGAGGGAAATTGTGGTGGCGTCAAAAGCAGCGAGGGTCTGGTTGCTCTCAGCCAATGGTGAGGCAGGGGTTGCCACGCCATGTGCCCCTGCCTCTTTAATCATGTGCAGTTTCACTTCATGCAGAGAGATTGCTTTGCCAGTAATGACAACCAAACCCTCTCTGCCACAGCACACTGGAGGGACTTAAAGCCGACACACACTCAATAGACACTTTGCTCTCCGTCCTGACTTACTTTCTAATAACCTTTTTTGATACAAGTACAGTCTTGGTACGGGGACGGCCATGGATAATGGAAATATCAGTGATAACCATTTCAGGGCGCTCACATCACTTTTCCCACTGCACACACCGGGGATGTGAATTCAGTTCATCCAAGCACTAATCTAGGACCTGTATCTGTTGCTGGCCATCTTTTGTGATCCCCGAGGCCAAATGAAGCATAGGCCCGTTATCAGCCAAGCACGGGCCCTCGCGACTTATCTGCTCACATCAAGGGAATGAGAACAAGGCTCTGACAGAGGGTTTGTTCAGCAAAGGCCCACTGTAGCGGTGGAGCACACAAATACCTGGAAGTACGTCGTCTCAGAAAACTGCTGATAGAAGGGGCGGGAGGTATTTTGTGTTTGCTGTACTCACATGTGCATGATGTCTGTTTCATGCAGAGGCTCGTGTTTGACCTGTGGGTTGACGATGGCCGGGTGGGGGATCCCTGTGGCGTGAGGACCCGGGGGGCCGGGTACCATGTGGTGAGAAAACCTGAAATAAAAGCAGACTTTCATTAATTAAAAAGAGGATGAAAGAAGGATTGTAGCATTGAAAGGGTGCCTTAAATGTCACCTAAAATAAATACAAACATAATAGCAGCCACAAGTAAGGAAAAACACAAGCTGGTTTGCTTGATGTGAGATGTTAAACTCAGGGACACTGAGAACAGAGTCACTGTCTGTAGTTCTTGTGTGTGCAATTGTTTTGGTTCTGGATCTTTTTAGTTGATTTCATCAAACTCTTCCCTGCAATATTATGGTAGAGCAATGCAGTAAAGCTTTAATAACCCTGAGAGAAAGTTTGGCTTACAGACAGCAGTTAATAACTATTAGAATAATGTCCTGCTGTATACAATAAACAAGGCCACATGAAAACCTTCCTCTCCAAGACAAACGTAGTGAGTCACAAGGTCATCCTGCTGGTAGGAAAATAAAAAATAAAGAAAAATAAAATTCTTACCCACTAAATTGTGTTATGCACATTTCTCCAGTCTTTCTAGTGGAATATTGTGCTGTTACCTTTTCAGGCCATCTACACGATCTGCTCACAATCACAGTTTGGGTACCACTTGATTACATGGAAATACACATTTGTTTTACACTCTATGGTACTGTGTATTCAAAGATCCAAAGGAAATATAATAAATAATGAACTCAAGGGCTACAAGTTTCCATGGGTTATGTTTGTGTATCTCACTGCAGCTCCAGAACAAAGAAGGCTGAGTCAAAAAGGAAGAACTGAAAGAAGAACCTGTTCCTCAGTTGTTTTTTTCCCTCCTGTCATCTTTCCATCAGGTCATCAGTGGCTCAATGATGTCTTTATCTCCATTGTGTTCCTTTTTTCCCCCATTTGTTTCAACACTCATTTCATCATGCTGTGGTTATGTTTCAACTAGCTTTAAAAAAATGCCTGGTATAGGATGAAATATACTGATCAGCAATAGTCAGTACAGCAAGTGACTTGTTGTGAAGTACAAACTATGGCCAAGGATCCAAATTCTGAACAAAAAAGTTGCAAAAAGTTCTCCAATCGTAAAATACTGTACGTATTCAGATTTACAGGTCTGAGGGTCTGAGCAGGAGAGCAGGAAGAGACTGTCTGAGCTTCAGCCATTCCCTGATCCCGCATCTTCCATCTGGATTCACTCAGTGTATGCCTAAAGCCCTGTCTTTACAAACATCGTGCTGACAGAGAAAGAGATAGCAAGGACGAAAGAAGAAAGAGGACAAGGAAGGGGGGGAAAAAAGGGACAGATACAGTAGTGACATGGGTGCAGTCAAAAAAGAAAGAAAGGTGATAAAAGACCGAAAAAGTGTTTCACAAACATAAAGTGAGGCTCAGAGGTCGAAGTGCTTCCAGGAAGCTTTGATGGGGGTTAAGCAGCCATATGGTTATGCAGGGGCACGTTTGCTGTGATGTGTTTGACATGTGCTGGGCACACAGAGAGGAGTGGTGTGGCTGAAACCGCAGCAGTGCAGCAGGAACAGCCACAGGCAGACCTCCCCTGTGCAGGCTGCTGCAGGCCACGGCTCCTCCAGTCAGAACACAAAGCTAGTACAGTATCTGTGTGCATCTGATGTGAAGAGACAGGAGGGTAATTGCTCCTTGTTTACATGAACCAACTGTGCGTGCTTTTGCTTTTGTTCGTCTGTGACTCACCATCCTAGCGGTGGCGTGATCTGCCCCACTCCTCCGGGAGACAGGGAGTAGAAGTTGGGCATGTCTGGTCCAGGGTGCTGCCTTGGCATTCCTAGAAAAAACAACAATGGCACACATCTGTTAGGAAGTCCGAGCAATCTTTGCATCCTTTTGCAAGACGACCGATGTGTATTTCATTCAGTTTCTTTGTTTCTACCATCTGTTGTGTTCATTCAGTCAATTTTGGCCACAGAAAACCTTGGACTCACGTTACCTCTCATCAGTGGTGATCACATTTATTCGGTCACTCCCCCTTTCGGAAACCGAGAAACGTTAATGCCCACCCCGCTGACCAATTTCTAATCAATCATCAACAATGACGTGAAGCAACCGATGCACAATAGCATCAGCATATTTGTTTGTTTTTCCTACATAAAAAAGGGAATTCAGTGGAGGCTCGTCCCCCTCTTTTAGTGCCAGTGCTTTACAAACAGAGGAGTCCAGCAATTCCACACAATCAGGTAAACTTTGGGAAAAGTAGAGCACTGCCACTGGATACTTACTTAGTACTTCATACCAGTAGATAACTTCAGAGTTTAATCAGAGTCTGAGGATCTTTGCATCCATATAATGAGCAATGATCTGTGAAAGCTCAGTCTTGACCTTAGAAACATTAAGCTTAACAGTAAGCTAAGCTGCTGTTGACTTAAAAACTCTCCAAAATAGCAAGTAAGTGGACTTTATTTATTTATTCATTGGTTAAAACAATGAGTCCTGGTTCCAACCCTGCTTCACTACAAGTCAAGGACAGAGCACATGTCAGGGTTTGAATAAGCCACTTGACCTCACATTATCAACCAGTAAGAAAAGGATCATATTTTCCCTGCTTAGCTAGAGTCCTTCCAGTGTGTTTCAGCATTTTTAAGCTGGTTAATTGAGGCTTCCTCTTTGTGACAGAGGCTGCAGCTCTCCCTGTAGACATGGGATTGATTTGGACTAACTGTCGGTGGATCTTCAGGACTAAGCTCCTCCATCTCCAGCTCGCCTGCTCCTGCTGGGTTTCAAGGTCAAAGGGTCCCTTTTTTTTTGTAAAAAGACTTAAACTAGGAACGAAGCAGTAAGATGACTAAAATTTAAATCGTCTAAAAAAAAAAAAGAAAAAAAAAAGATTTGTGTTTCATTTTAGAGCAAGTAATAATATGATTAAAAGTCTGCAGATATCAGAAAATAACATGCATTTACAGACAAGTGCAATATGCCTACACACATACACACACACACACACAGAAAAGAGGGCAAATGCCTCCAGATTAGCACCATCTTCTAATCCCTGCTGGAGACAGCCTTTTCTCCATGCCTCTATCTTTTCTCTTCCTCTTTCTCTCTCCAGGCTGTGGTCTGAAGGGGCCTCCCTCCTCAAGAGAAGCACGGCGAGCAGGAGGGCTTATATCTCCAAAGCCAATGTTGCAACGCTGGATTCAAAGCGTGCATAGCACTACCCCCTGCCCACTAATCCACCACGTAACACTCCTGAGGGCCCTCCTGAGGGCAGAAGGGAAGGAGGAGGCAAGGGGTGAGGCGCTGAGGGAGGAGGAGAGAGCCCCCGTGCGTTAACCTTGTCACTCACACCCCGAAGGTGCCTAATTACTCACTCCTGTGTTCACACGTCCCTGCCGACACCCTGCACGGCTTCACGCTCGCATTTCCTCTCAAAACAAGGAACAATAACACGATTCTCACTGTGGAACCTGGAAATAATCTACATTCAAATTACTGTTCCAATGTTAGATTTAAATTTCTTTAAACAAAATACGCACACACACGCTCAACCTTCCATCCCGCACGGCGGCCCTGTGCATATTAGAGCTCATAATGAGAAAATCCATGATTGTTTTTCATAATTAACGAGCAGATCAAAGTCTGAGCCCACTAAGGACGGACAGAGCAGCAATCGGTCAATATATGAGAGAGAGAGAGAGCAAGAAAGTGTATGAGAGAGATTTCGTTTTAAGCATTCTCGGCTTAGCTCTGCTGGTATACACGCACATGAATATGCCTAGGGAAATCATTTGCTAATTCTGCAATTGGATCGCTTGGACATGGATTTCTGTTGAGCTGCGAGCGCAAAGATCAAATATAGTAAAAAAGCAAAAAAAGACCTCCAGGGGTCTTTCTCTGCTCTTCCATGTTTGCCAGAAATTCAGTGTATCTCTGTGGACTGGCAAGACCAACACGAATGGCGAAATGAGAGAGCATTACCTCATAAATTGTACTACATGACAGCAAATTTCTGAAATCAAATGCGTGCATGTGTGCACAGCGTAGTTATCGCTCAATTCTGTGTCAACACAACTCTTTCCTGCTTCAACTAGGAAAAATATTCGACAAAATGTGTCTGATGCACGATTCCTCTGACATATGTGGAGCACAGCTTCTTTATATGTCTCACTTCCCTTCATCTCACTCCGCTGTGTACTCTTGTGCTCAGTTCCACATTGTTATTTATAGCTGGTCCCTCAGAACCTCCCAGACTCATCTTCATCATCGCCTACATCCTGTCTGATCCCTCTCCTCCTTCTCAACTGGCAGCCGCAGGAGAAGAAAGCCAGCAGAAGAGAAAAGGTGAGGGACCAAAACTACGGAGGGGCCCACGTCTTTCTCAGCGTGCGTGAGAAGCTGCCAAAGTCTCCAGCTGCGCGGTGCAGAGGAGCTCGTCCTAACTGCTGAGCAGCTCCTCTGCAGCTGTCAGAGCAGCGGCTTGATGTTGTTACTGAGCGGCAAAGAGTGCAGTGGGAGAGGGCAGCAGAGCTCAGCGTGCCGTCCCGCAGGCTGCTTCAAATGATTTCATGTTAAGAGCTGATAGAAAGGACGGCTTTGCTGTGACACATTTTGGTTTGTGTGCCTCTGTTGATTCCTGACAGCGTAGGCAGATAAGGGATGTAGGGGGGGAAATAAAGAAACCCTCAGGTATTCAGTTTAATGCAGACCCGAGTTCACCATTGAGTATTACTGCAATATTCTGAATAACATCACATTTTATTTCTAAATCTGCAAAACACAAACAAGGTGTGCGGTAACGCTCTTTGACCCTGACCTCTTCTTCTTTAATACTCTTGAAAGCTAGTATAAACAAATTACCGATGCAAAATCTGGCACTGTAAAATCTCTCCGTTAAAGCCATCAGCCAGCGTTACTGCTTTTATCAAAAACAATCACCAAGTTCTTTTTTGACTTTCAATTACTTTGCCAATCAAATTAAGCTTTTACTGTTGTTCTCGATGACTCTACATGCAGTCAGGACAGTGTCAGCACTGATACTGATCCCATGAAGAGGATAAAGCATTGACCACTATGTCAGTGATTATATTAAATGCAGATTATTTGTCAATGTTCTAGGAAAATTCGGTGTTTCCACTATCAGCTATGGTCATTCAGTCATGCCAGGCCGCAAAATAGTTTTTTACTCTCATAGCAATCGCTGGTCTCACGTTATCTGTGATAGAAATGATCCTTATCAGCTTCATGCAATGAGACAAAGTGGGTAAAGCGTGAGCACTGTGTCAGGTCTGTATCCAAACTACAAGTGTTGTGTCATGCTCTCTACCTTGTTTGTTGTTGGCATCCTGGGGGTGATGACCAGAATGGGATCCCGGGGCGAAGTGCTCGTCGCTGTATGTTATCAGCGGGGTGAGTGGGTGGACTGCATGGGACGGCTGCACAACGGGGACTTTATTGGACTGTGGAGAAAAACAGAAGAAGATTTAAACACAATATGAAAGAGTGATGTCATCACACGTTAGCTTCAAATGCATCCTTCCATGTGCAACACGGCCCCGTTCCCAGCCACATGATCTGGGGAAGTGGTACGGCATGTATAGAGTGGGTGGTCTGCCACTTTGTAAATGCGAGTTAAGAAAAAAGCAGCTAAAAACATTTTTTCACTTTCTTTTCTTCTCCTTTTTTTAGTAGCATGAGCACCAGCACCTCAAAACTTTGTTTAGTCGAGGTCAGCAGGACCAAAAATCCTATTCCCTGAAGGAAGGAGGAAAAACAAGTCAAAGAGGTGCGTGAGCATGCTTGAGACAGCAAAAGAGAGTAAGACGCAAGGCAAGCCGGTGCGTACAGGAGTGAACAAGTGATAGAGCAAAGAGAGGGGAGAGCAAAGAGAGATTCGCAGGGTAGAGTTAGAGCAGAGGTCTTAGGCGGGAGATCAAAGGCAGTCATTAGCTGGTGAATAAGGGGAGTTCATTACAGAGCAAGAGCCGGGGGAAGGAGATATGAGGGATGGAGGAGGAGAAGGGGGGTTGGCTATGGAGGGAGAGCGCAAGTGAGACAGATGTCTGCAGCAGTACTTAATGCAGGGGTAATCACGTCAACAGTGGCCTGGCCACAGGCCCCCCATCCCTGGCTGACTCAGAGAGACAGGCTTCCTCACAACTAAAATAGACAGAGCCAGGCCCAAAAAAACTCCGGCACCCAACCCCCAGCCAACAGCGCTTACATGCTTCAGCTGCACGGAACACATGGTAACGCTTAGCCACGCTAAATCTGCTATTCACAATCTGAACCCAGAGCTGAGCTGGAGTCAAAATATCACCTCCACAGGACACACGGCTGAGCAGGGAGACATCGGTTCACCACTGGGTGAGAAACGTCACACACCAAACGGCCCTCCACAAGCTTTGAATCAAGCAGTCGCATGAAAATGTTACGCGGGTCACCTGATTAATAATGTTGTTGATGATACTCATCTAAATTTGGTATGAGCAGACACTTATGAGGAGACAAAATAATCAACAGACTGTTCTTCATTAGCTCTCTCGCTCCAGTGACGTGTCTACCAAAGTGACATTCTTGCAGTGCTAATCTGTGATTGGTGCCCCTCCTTGCACACACACACACACACACACACACACACACAACCCCTTGGACACAAGGGTGGCTGGAATGTCTGCATTTCCCTGAACCTCTCACAGACTGGCACCACTCTCAACTTAAGACCCCCCTCCTCCTTCTCCCCACCTTCTGGGAACGTCCCAACCGGGAACACAAAGGAAAGTATGTGTGTGGTGGTGTGTGTGTGTGTGTGTGTCTAAGTATCCACAACCACATGACACTGAATCAGACCCCTTATCGAGCTGGGAATCTCATCTCCAGGGCCAATTTCTTCCACAGTTCTCTCTTAATGTGAATCTTGTAAGTCATCATCTGGGATGGTTCACACACTGCACCATCAAAGACTGCACATGCTGTCTATTTCAAGCAAAATCAAGACAAATCCAGTTTGAAAACTCATGAAGCCATGATGCAAAGGCTTTTCGCATTATCCCAGGTGAGTGTGGTTCTTTGACCCCGGTCAACAAGAGTCAAAGGTGATGGGATAATCTGCAAGTGTGGGAGTGTCAGACCTACAAAGGCAATGGCTTATTAGTAAGGGGTGCTGACCCTAAAAGAGGGCTAACCAGGACTGGGGTGGCTGGGACATGCCTTCACCAGGGGCTAAATGATAGCATTCTCGCCCATATTATTTTACGCCTCTCCACTCCCATTTGTTATCCTGTGGGAATGAGATAAGAACCCGGAGGATTATCATTTTAGCTGGGAGTCTTCTCCAACTTGTGGCAGAAAGAAAAAGCGAGTTAGAAACAAAAGTCAGTCTCTCATACTCGTTCACACACACAAACTATGATACTGTTAAAAAAAAAAAGAAAAAAAAGAAACTGGTGATGGACTCCATAGCACCTCAGAATGCTGGAGGCTTCTGCCATGAGAAGAGAAGCCCTTTTTTATGCTTTTCCCAGTTCCAGCTGTCAAATCCCATTTTTCTCAACTTCTTAATAAACTGCCTCCATTGTGGCAAAATCCACCAAGGAAAAACCTCTGTGACCAATGCAGAATTTATGGCTACTAGGTGCACATTTACATGAACAGCATGCCATAGCCAACCACGGTTTACGTTATGAAGGCAGGATGAGCGATGAATCGTCATTTAGGTTTTTTACATCTTCATATCTCTCCAAGCATTCAGAGGGTATGATGGTGAAAACTGTGTCAGGGTTACGTGAAATCCTCACGTTACCTCTTCAAAGTTATGGTCATTACGTGCTCACAGCCGTCGTGAAGCCACCATTTCCATTCTTCCAGATGGACTTCACTTTGCAGCTCTGGGCAAGTTTACACACAAAAACTGCACAATACTTTCTACCAATATCCTGCAGGAAGTAGTTAGAGATACTCAAGCGACCACAACCGTCAGGGTTACGCCACGTCGCTGCAATTTGGTCCCCTCTCATCCCGATCCTGACTCTAAAAGTCCTTAGCAACAGCTGCAGTGTTGCAGTGGAGAGCAGCCATATTGGAGGTCCCTTTTATTGTAAAGGAGAAATAATAGGCTTAGGATCTTTCTATTCATATTTTTCAGGGAGAGCGAAAGAGGAGAGGCAGCAAGGATTGAAAAGAAAACGTTCCATTTGGAATTTCATATCCAGGCTTGGCCAGCCCTTCTAAAAGAACCTCTCAGATGTGGTTTTAAGAGAAATTCATTGTGCGGAACTGGAGCTGGCAGGGAGCCCTCCATGGAGGAGACACTCCAGTGTGTTTCAGCACATGGAGCCAATGACTTGGCGAGCTGTCTGAAACTGGGGGTGGGGAAGGGAAGTGGGACATTTCGTTTTTGTTTCTTTTTGTTTGTTTGTTTGTTTTTTTCAGAGGGAGAATTTTACTGTCGGCATGCCGGTGTCTGAGTTCGCATTCTGTCAGGTTACGCCAACATCCTGCTATGGTTTCCGAGTGTCTGTGTGTTCGTATGTGTGTTTGTGTGGTATATGCAATAACCATCCCTGCAATATTGCCTTTTTAGCATCTCTCTCCCTCGCTCCCCTCACAGCACGGCTTTTGTACTCCACTCAATTATACCACTTCTGCAGAGTGGAGTGGAAAAAAGGGAAAGCGGGAATTTTATAATAATCGCTTCCCACTTCTGTAATTTATATGCAATGAGGACTCTTCGCGCCTGCAGCTACAATCAAGTGTGTAGAAACCATGTGAGGTGTTTCACAAACAGCTGGGGAGATGGCAGCTCAAGTGGTGGCTATGGATTCCCATGCTGCTAAATCTTTTGACTAAGAAGCCCTTCTCACCCCAAAACCCAACATCATCTACTCACGGGATTTTCTGCACACCAAAAGAAAAGGATGCATCAAAAAAAAGGCCCAGAATATGAACAGCAGAGGGGGAAAAAAAGACAAGGCATGGCATTGTTATGCGATTACAAACAGAATTTTGTAAGAATTTGTTTTAAACTTCCAATAAAATGAAATGTTTCCCCTCATGAAATGTTTCCCAGGAAATTATTTACAATAACTGCCGGAGAGCACACACCCTCCTCTGATTGTTTAAATACCATCTTTGGCTACTGTTTCCACTGACAATGTGATCAAAAAGAAGGCTAGATTACAGACGGAAAGCCTCAGGAAATCCAAAAGTAGGAGTATGAAGCAAGGGTGTGCCCAGTACTGAAATCCTACAGTCACCCGCAGACCAGGTGTTCACTCTCAGGTGCGGTTGTGTGCAAGTCGTCCACCCTCTTCCCAACAAAAGTGAGCAAACATTCTCCCATAGTGGCTTTACAGCGCAGAAAAGAAAAGGGACGGTAGCTCCTCTCCTCCCTCTTTACCAAAACCAGTGGAGACCAACCTGAGGAAGCTTAAATAAATAACCAATTACCGTTTGCAGAGCAGGTTGAACCCCACCAGCTTTGAGTCGAGTGCTAAAAATGGAATGTTTTATTGGCAGGATGGCCCCTTGGCCAGGGGGCTTAATGTAACGAAACCCAATTAATGAAGAAGAAAGCCGGGCCGCTAGCAAGCGAAGGCGCGCCAAGTGCCCGGGGTAATGAGACGAACAAGCGAAGCCAACCACAGGGACAGGAGTGGAGGAGGCTACGAATAACAGGAAAAGCCTGCCCTGGGGAGAAATTTACATCTGTGAAGCCCCCCCAAATCTCTCTTTCTACCTCCTCCTCTCATTTCAATCATAAATCCTGCGTGCAGAGTCCAAAAGTTGAAGAGAAGCAGTGACACAGAAGGCTAAGGCCAATTGGGAAAAATGGGAAAAACACAATCAGGTATAAAAGGATGTCAGAAACCTGAAGCAGAATGGTGTTTAGTGAATTACTTGGAGAGCAAAAATAGGGAACATACATGCAATGTTACAGTTCAACAACTTTGCAGAATATACTACATTTTCAATGTGTGAGGAAACTTGTCACGCTGTCCTCAAGCCGACATCGTACACATGACCACCGTCCCATTCAAAAAACACCAACTCAAAAAGGCACATAGCTATAAAATATGGCCACGGTGATCAGAGACGCAATAACCACGCGTTTAATGAATTTAACACATACATGCTACATATGAACACAAAGGAGCTATTAACAGCCGACTGACTTCTTCCCCCACCACCACCAAGCACAACTGAATAGGACGAGGTGGATTACCCATCATCCTTCAGTTGGCATGAAGAGCGTGTGCTCCAAGCAAACCGATCACACTAGCTCTCACACTGACATTCTGAACGTGCAAAGAAGATAATTTGTGTGAAATATGCCTGCCCCAGATGAAAAGACTTTATCCGCTTTTTAAAGTGTTCAACTCTTAATTTCTACATGTCGCGGAGCTATTAAAAAACTGAGGGAAGAGGAACAGAACATTAGAACGGATCCAGTTGCTATTTTTCTTGCCTGTTGAGATGCAGTGAGTTAAGTAGAGAAAGTAAAGTGTGACAGCAGACAGTCTGTGTTTAGAGTTGAAGTAGTTGGGGAAAAAGAAAAAAAGTAATGCAAGGGATCTTAAGGGCTTGAAACAGAAGCTCCAGAATAGTGTGAGCAGAGATAATATTGTATATTGAATTTGCCTTTAATATATATATGCAAACTGCAACTACAAGAAGACTGAAGAATAACACATATCAGTCCAGCGCTATAAAACAACAAGGCCGGCAGCATTTTTGTTATTGTCAACAAATCCACAAATAAAAAAAAAAAAAAAAAAAAGACCAAAACCAGCAACATTTTAGCCCGTCTCTCAGTACTTTGCGCCTTCAAATGTCTGTCAGTAGCTCTCAGTCCCAGGCTCGTTCATTCCTGCTGAGGATGTAAATCTTTGAAACCAGGTCATGAATATATAATTGCAACTAAAAAAAAAATGGCTAATTCATTTCCTAAAACAGTTGGGCTCATTAGTCTTTAGAAAATGTGACTTAATGGCACTAAACAGTGCATCTTCTAGGGACTATTTTCTGCTGTGAATCACACAAGGTACTCTAGTGAGTATTTACAGCAGCAGGATGGTGTATGTCGGACTCGTGGGACACATCACCCAGTGCAACAGTTTGCTTTTCCGCTGGTTTCGTTTCTAATTGCTCGCAATCTACGGTCCAAAAGAATAAGACAGTAAGTAAGTACTTGTGGATCAAATCATCGTTGGTTTTGATCTTTTCATGGCTTTTTGTTGACACGAGGGGAAAAAAGAGAATATCAACAGGTTTATCCTTTTACAAGTTTTAAAAATTAATTTATCTTGGTAATTTTACACACATAAATCACACAGTGATATATCACGATCTTGGAAAAATCAATACTGTTACTGATCACCGCATTCAGCCATTCTGCCAGGCACCAACGTGGGATGTACTGAGCATATCAGTGCAGGTGAAGATTTTGGGCTTGAAGCGTTTCTGTGTCACATGAAAGATTGTCGTCACATTGACACCATCCAGGCTCTGTGTGCAAGTTGATCAGCGCTGAGTGGACGACACGACGACTACTCCTCTCTCTCCCTGTGTGTGTGTGTGTGTGTGTGTGTTGGAGGTGTGGTGGGGGTTGGGCCACTGCTCTGGCAGAGCCCCGGGCGAGCTGCAGGATGTTCACCTTGCGGCGGGGCACAGGGCTCATTATCACAGCAGGACCTGGTCACATCAAAGGACTGAGGAAAGGGCAAACATTCTGCTGAAGTGCCACTGTCAGCAGGCCTGTGAGCGCACGCGCAAACACATACACAAAAGGCAGACCGCACACACACTTGCGAACCCACCCAGTGGGTATCTATACCCCCCCCCTCCCCCTCCATGCAGCAAAAACCACTTGCCTTGGATCTTTTGGGACATGTTGACTCAAATTCTCAAAAATACCTGAGATGACACTTGTCCCGCACAATCTCTCACCAACCATAGCACAAAATAGACATAACACTGCTACTTGGTGTATCAGGACACTGTGTCTAATTGTATTAAAATGAAGTCATAAAGTCTTAAGCTGTGTCATTGTCTCATTTACCTGATCAGCTGTGTGTTTCATACCAGGGGGAATGTTAATCTTGGGGCCCCACGCTTGAACTCAGCCTTTAAAGCTGACCAGGAGCAAATAAATGTTTGGAGCACACTTTATTTTTCTTCCTGAATCAATCGGCATCCCTCACCAGCGACTATTTATAGCAGCCCTGCTGCTGCATTAACACACTGCATGATTTATCATTGGAAGCCAGCTCTGGTCTGCTGAGTAGCTACATTCATGCCAGGCAGCAACGGTGGTGCCAACATCCACACTCAACAACAACACTCGAAGGCCCTGAGAGATGTACACAAATAAAATCGCAGCACAAGCTAACTCTGTGTGGCGAGCGCGCTAAAACCTTAGCCTCCACACAATACCAGAGACGGAGAGAAAGAGGGAGAGAAAATGCAGTGCAGAATGGGGGGAAAAGTGCTGATGAGTTGCCTTATGCAGGAGCTTCATAGATCCGTCGAACAAGAGCGGATTTGCCTGCTTCACCTAGATAGTGTCCCCCCCACCCACCCACCCTCAGCTTTCGCCCAGGTATTCTGGGCATGAATGGCTGTCAGTTTGGATTTGGGAGCTCAGTGTTGAGGGGGAAAAAAGAGTCTGGTGGGGGTCTTTGTGTGTCTCTACCTGTAGAGACGATAGCGACAGTACACTTCTCGCTAGCTCCAATGCAACACTGCACATGTCATCAATGGAAAGGAAGGGGTAAATGTTAGCTTTGCATGCTAGCCATGGAGACGTAGGCAGACAGCGGCAGGCTGTGGAGGCGCTGCCATGTTTATGGGGAAGGTTTTCAATGGCACACACCAGGAAAATGTGGGGAAGTGATTTGAATGAGAGCTGCTTGTGCCTGAGCTGTAGAGAGTATTGACCTACTTTTCCTTCTGTATTTCACTCAGACAGATGCGCACCCACCAACACAACGTGTAAGAATAGAAGGAATAAAAATACTGATGGGTAAGTGAGCCTGTAACAATGACAACTCAGTGGAACAAAGAAATTAAATCCACAGAAAAATGGCTGAAATTCGTTAACCGACTACATTTCTAGTGTCAGGGTTATAGGTTACATAAGGTTTTGAAAACTGCAGGTCACAAGAAGCCCTGTTGTCTCAGGTGTCATGACACCTGTGTGCTGGCCTTGAGCTGAACTTTTGACCCTGTGGTCACGTGATCAGGAGCAATGCCCTTTTCACCTCAGTGAATCACTGCGCCTGAGAACACGCACATTTTGTTCCCTTTTACTTTGAAAACGAGCTTTTCACATAATTGGACAAGCATCCAGGCAAAGCAGTGTTTTTCATTATGTTCCAAATGATCTGACCATTTTCGTTCTTGTTCTAACGAGGTAAGGTTCATGTCACAGTGCTAAGGAGAAGCATTCACGGTTGTGGATCACATTGCAAACCTTTCAGCTTACGGACTGTGCAACAATACCAGCAGGCCACTGTTTGGGTGTGATTCCACGTTTTAAGGGATTAACTGGTAAAGACTACCAACAACTGCCTTTCAGCCTGGAATTAGTCATTAATCAAACCACACATTTTGGGCCTCCTTTCTAGCCAGGCGCACACGCCCCTGTTAAAATCTGAATGAAAAGCACAAAGCTATTCAAATCTGATCCCCTCCGAACAAATGGCTTTTCTCCATCCCCACAGATGCAGGGAACACTTCAAGAACCTCTCCAAGGATCTGAACGGTCACATGAAAACTCCGCCTCTTCAATTAGCTTTGTGGCAGGGTTTTGTGGACTTTAATACAAACAAAACAATGACCATGTACAACATGGCAACGGACAACGTCTGCTTATCCCTTGATACCTCTAAAGAAATGGTAATCGAGAATTTCTGGAGCACAAAAGGGACTCCTTAGGCTCGAGGCATATGGTTACAGCAACATTATAGGGCCCACTCATGCACCTGAGGCCGCTAATCTGAATGTTAAGCCATACAATGAACGCAACATGGTTGTAATTCGGCTCTTGGCTTGATTTATTCATGGTGGAGCACGCATACGTTTTAATGTAATATAAGTTCGATTGAATGAGCTGTCAAATGTTCAAATGTGGAGGACTGAATGTCTGTCTTTCTACTTATGATAGCGAACTGAATATCTTTGAACTGTTGTAAAATGCAGGATATTTTGTTTTACATAATGGGGCCTCAAGGCTTGAGCCATGCAGATAACTGTTATATGACGTTTCTACGGGTTTGTCACCGTATAACAAGTTGAGTTAATGTAAAGGTCTGTTCAAGTTGCATACAATCAGGTTCATGCGTTTTGCCATCACAGGCAGGAGAATTTAACACACCACATCTACCACAGAAGGTAACATATAATAATTCAATATCCACTAACATGCTTTCACCCTTTCATATTAAACATGTGCGAGGTCAGCTATCCACTGTTGAACTTTTAAAATAAAAAGTAAAGCACAACATTTTTCCCCATTCATTGGTTCTTTACGGAAAGGGATGGGTGAGGACCTAAAATGAAGATCTGCGGTGTGGGGCGCAGTGGGCACTTAGATTTCTTCCACATCTTTCATCTCGAAAGATGGGGATACAGTGGGGGTGGGTTGATTTGATGTTTTGATGCATTGTTTGATGATGGGCAGCTCAAAGTGGAAGAGGCCTCTGTGATGTCTCTCCATTGGAGGACATGAAAAGCGTCACCTGGCCCCTGAGCTGAGGGTTATGGCTGCTAGTGGATTTGAGGGCTCCTGCCGAGCTGGACGGTGGCTCCATTGATGCCACATAATCCATTCAGCGTGACCTTTATATTTTTAGAGTCAGCTCCACTTCCCTGTCAGCCTGCCTTGTTAAACTATAGCAGACATCAAGGTCCTGATCAACTATTCTGTTCTATTTTAACAGGACGGTATATCTAATTTATTCAATGTGTACATCACAAGAGGAAAATAAGTGCCTTCCATCACCAGCCAAGCGGTCCGATGATCAAAAGAAACATGGTGCACAAGGAGAGCTCATCAGATGAACAAACACATTCTTGCTAGATATCTTTGTGGGTTTCATCATCCTGCATCAAGTGACTGCTGAGGAAAAAAACAAAGGCTTGTTCTCATTCCTGTGACATCAGTACTCACAGACAGAGCACAGGGGGAAAAAATATATCAAAGCCCAGGCAATCATATATTTCCAATTAAATACCAATAATATGAATCTGAATTTTCTCCCTGCCCTCTACCCAACCTCCAATTAATTGTTTCTAAAATCCCACACGAAAATATCTTAGGCTTTAGAAAAAAAAGTCATACAAAAAAAAAAAATAATCTCATAACGTACGCTAGGTGGTATTAGTCATGAACATCAAACTCCTACCACGTTCTAGATTTGCCTAAACTAGGAGCAAACATAATTGGGATAAATCTCCTCAGTAAGCCACATAAAAAAGCAGAGGGTGTAAATTGTTACACTGCTGTGTGTTAAGAAACTGAAACAGTTGCAAAGATCAGACGAGCTGCAGCAGCGGCAGCAGCAAGGAAGCAGCTCCGCTGTTTTCCTCTGTGACTTGGGGCCACTGAGTTTTTCTCCAGCCATAGTAAATTGGGCGCCTGGGGCAGGAGCCTTGGCCAAGCTAGCATTTCGGAGCCGGCTGTGGAGGGCATGAGGGATGGAGATATGGCACTGGATGGGGGTGGGGGAGGAGGTGGGGGAGGACTGGAAGCGCAGCCGAGGTGACATTACGCACATGTTTTAACACAAAAGGGGACCCAGCTCGTTAGCACACCAACCATCGAGCTCCATGGCAATCTGTACTCGTCATTCTTTCTGCTCTCTCTATCCACCTCGTCATAAATATGGTTACATCTGCAAGTGTAATCACTCCATTGTACTCCGATTTTCTGCTCTGCTGGACAGCAGCATGGCAGCCTGCTTTTCAGCACCTCTCCCTCTCTCCCCTCCTTTCCCTCAAGTGCCCTCGCCTGTTCCTGGCTACTCCTTTTCTGGTGAGGCCGGTGTGTCTCACAGATTACAGAGCTCCAGTCGCTCAGGTAACAAGAGTCACTAATCTGGCTGGGGTTGAATTACACATAATTGCCTCGGCACCGTGATTGATTTCAGCCCTGGAAAGGAAAAGACGACACCCCCCCCACCCCCCCAACACACACACACACACACACACACGCCCGCTCCAAAAAACACCCCCACCTCCTCCCTGCCTCTCTCCAGCGTTCACGAGCGGCAGCCAAGACTCTCCATCTAGTAGGAGGCAGGAGGCTTTGAAGAGATCAAAGCCAAGGCCGGGAGCAGTTGCGCGCCCTGGGAATACGGGAGAGAGGCTTTCTGCTCCTCAGCCCTATTTTCTAGCGTCATGTCGGATTGCAGCTGTATTGCATTTCGCCAGTTTTCTTAATGCTCTTGGTTTTGACTTTGACATCAGTGATCCCCCTCGGTTTCTTCAAAAACAAGGGGGGGAGGCGAAAAAGAAAGTGACTGGGGGAGACAGAGAAAGAGAGAGAGAGAGCATGAGTGGGGGGGAGGAAGGAAAGAAAAGAGAGGGGGGTGAAGAGATCTACAGACTGATTTTTATTTTCACAACTCCATAATTGGCCAGTTCAAAGGAGAGGAGCGGAGAATGTAGCATTTGTTTTCAATTCTGCAGCCAATATGAAAGGAGCGACAAACTTTTATGGGTTTCCCAAAAATTAAAGACAGGCTTTTTTCACAGTCAAAGAACAGGGTGTTTTTTATGGCCAAGACCACACAAAACGAACTGATAGCAAAGCCCTCCTCTTTGTCCTCCCACAGAAAGCTCGTGCAGCGTGGTGGAGCTCTTGCGCTCGTGCGTGCGTGCATGCGTGAGTCTCCGTTTACAGAAAAAAAAAAAAAAAACGGTTAGCGTACGAGTTGGAAATCGTCAGGCGGAGGGAAAAGCGGTTTGATGTTCAGTGCAAAAACACAAAAGGAGGCATGAGGAAAGTGTGCAAGCTATATCCATCTATTCATTTAACAGCTTGGCTAATAAAGCCTGGTGGCGAGAAGGCACCCTTTGTACTGTAACTATGCAGGCCCTATACCAACCTCCTACACTGGGGACCATTAATATTTCAGCACTGTCAGATACACATTGCATGTGAGCCTCTTTAGCACTCACACCCACAGCAGAAAGAAATAATGAGCTTCTGAAAAATATGAAACAGCAATGAGAAGAAGGGAGGGCGAGAGCACGCCAGAGACTGACCAACTTCATACAACAGAGCAGCTATTGATCATAGCTCTATTTCTTAGCCGGACAAAGTGAGGGCTGTTTGGGCTTCTCTGAAGTCCGGACACAGCCTTCAGGATTTGCACCCATGTTTCACTCCCGTGCTTCTATTGTTCACTTTGCTGCAGTTTACTAGCTGGAACACTGCTCGCCTCTATATAGACCTACAAGCTGTCAGGATGAAGTCAATAAAGCTATTCATGTTGTTACTGGTTTTATGACTGTATCAGGCTACAGTGAGGTGCTGTGATAGGCTTTGAGGGACTACTGACAGGAAGACTGACCCGCGTCAATTAACTGCTGTAGGGGCATGTTGAAAGCATTTCTACATAACAAACAACTATAAAACTAGTTTTGGAGACTGATTTGGAAAAGTATGCAATTATTCTGCACTGAGCTGAAGCCAAGTTCATAAACTCTAAGAAAAACTTTGTCAGCCACTATCCCATTTAACTAGGCACAGTCATAACATCACCATCAGTTACACGATAAATTGACAAAGAAAAAGAACAAGCTCCACACATGCACACACACACACACACACACACACCCTCCAGTTTCCACTTCTGATCCACCCTTACAGGAAGTCCACACCCAGGCCATTCAAAACAGAACTGGGCAACCTTGGCGAGGCCTTCCACTGACCCCTGGAGATCAGCGGCAGGCTGCTGGTGAAGAGTGAGGTCCTCCGAGCAGGTGTTGTGGACTTGAGCAGCGGTCTGTCCATGGAGGCCTGACTGGCTAGCTCCAGGCAGCACAGTTTGATTGGTTAAGCTTCATCCAATTCAGGGGGAGGATGGGGAGCGAAGAAAGTGTCATCATCTATGAGTGCTTTGCTTTGAGCAGTAACACATGCCCAAAATAAACATCAACTGGGGTTAAGCGTGCGCCTGCCTGCCGTGCTCACGACCATGAGTGCTTTTCTCAGGCACATATAGAAACACTCATTTTCAGCACTTTGAACATTTACTGATTTTAACTTCATCCATAGCCATCTTTCACCAGTGTTGGTGACACGAAGCAGTCAAGAGGTTTCTAAGCATATCTACTGCTCGCTCTGTTTATTTTTATTTTCGATGTAATTAGACTGACTTAAAATCAGTGTGTCAGTTCTAATGAGTCAGAATAACACAGATAAAAACACAAGTAATTTAATTATTTCATCGTCCAACTGAGAGGATAAACACAACTATCTTTTCACACTCACACCACCAAGAAAAATAAAATCAAACAGAAACTTCCCCGTCCTGCTATACAATCGCTCTGCTGTGCTCCATTTAACAAGATGAAACACACCGATAAGGTGATTGCAACCACATGGCGTCATTAGCGCCGTGCATATGGAGTAAATGTGTCAACCAGCATCACCACACGGAGGAGGACGGGGAGAAACCTTGGCGTTAATGGCGCTGTTTATAAAACACCGCGGCCCAGCGGCACTACAAAGAGTCTGAGACGCCGAGTGTTTCTTCTGTGTGAGGTCCCTGCTGCTGTCCTTCATGTGTACGCACGCATTTCACCGTCTGATAGCGCTGCACAGCAGATGACATCAATGTCAGCGTGACACTTTGATACGCATGCTGCCTGACTGGTGAAAATTACTGATTTGCTATATGCGGCATAAAATAAGGCAATTAAGCCTTGCCTTTTGACAGTTACTATATTTTCTCAGTTTATTTTTAGACTAAAACAGACAAAGGCAGTGCTATGTTAAAGACTTCTTGTGGGAAAAACCGAATGAGCTGACAGTAGCTTGACTATATGGAATCCAGATACTTAAGGCAAAATGCTATGCTCAGCTGTGGTAAACTTCACACAACATGTCCATCCTATAGTGAGAAAAAAAAAAAACTACACAAGGTGCCATAAGCTGCCATCTAGAACATTATGTGTGGACATGGAGGGCTGCTGGTAAATGTAGTGTTCTCTTTAACAGGGATCTTCCACGGTAGCGCTGGGGGCATGAGCTCAGGACACACATGGCACTGAGGGACACCAGAGCGGTCCTACCAAATCCCGTTAGGTAAGCCTGGGTTAGTGATTCCACGCTGCGAGACACTGGCTAGCAGATCCGTCACGTTCTCACTACATCAAAGGAAAGTACAGCGCTGCACCCCCTTCGCACCCCCACCCTCTTTCTCGCCATGAGGATCTGCAATTGAGAGTCCAAAGGGGGGGGAAAAAGTGCATGGCAAGAGAGAGGCAGCTCTCTTTACCCCACCCTGCTACAGCAGCAGCAAAACTAAGCTTAAGAAGAAAAAAAAAAAAATCACTGATTATATCCGTTCCTCTCCCAAAAGCTGTTTCGCAGACCAAGAGGCTGTTATAACACAGCTGGAGATCACCAACACATCTTCACAGTCAGATGAAAAACCCTGCACTGTATCTCTGCACTATCAACATTTCAGAAGCACGGACACGGTGTTGTGGCCTTATCTTGTCAGCCATGCATTTATGAGTTTATTCAAAGGGTTTTGGTAGGATGTGATGAGCTCAGAGGTCGTAGGATTTATTAAAAGCTTTACAGAAGCATGTGAAACAGGAGTTTTTGTGATATTGACAAAAGGGACATGTGACATCAGCAACACGGCAACAATATATTTGAGGTCATTTCAAAATCCGTCACGTGTTGATGTATATTTTTAGAGGCTGTCATTTTCAAATCCTCCCTTGGGTTTAGGAGGCTGCAGGACCACTAATTGAAAGATAAGACAAAACCCCTCAAAAACGTCTCGTCTTGTGCACGTCAAACCTGTGGTGACAACATCCTAAATGCTTTGAAAATCATACTTTGCAACCACTACGGGCTATTAAAAGCACGTTTCATTTGCCAATGCAAACAATAGGAAAGACACAGCAGCCAGAGAAAATACAACCTACCCCCATCTTCGTCCTAGTTTTACAAAGTTTAACAACAGACGTATGGATCATTACATCATAAGCCCTTTCACATTATCGGATGCATCTGAAAATGCTCAGCTAGGCTACCATGAAAGGGAAACATAATCGGAAACTAAAAGAAAGCTAACACTGCCACATTTCAGCAGGATAAATTAGATTTCTTGATGACAGGGATGCTTTACTGGATTTTTAACTGACTTTTAACACCTTCAGGAGACCCGGGACAGGAAAACAACAGTTCCTGTTGTGTCTGTGAGCATGACAGAACAGATCGTTTCTCAAAGTTATCCAAGCCCTACAATCAAATGACCTAATTGTGTCCCAATATGAATGAAATAAATGTGTGTTGATTTCAGGTCACAAATACAATAATAAATAACACAGATGTCTGAGTGCAGTCTAAAGGCAAAAAGAAGGGATTTCTACAAGCTTAGATTTCATACTGTATATCTCACTTAAAATATACCAGCCAATTTATTGCTTTAATCTAACTTGATATCCTCTTTTTCTGTGCGAATGCTGTATATCTGTAAACCAGCCAATGAGTAATATTAAACTGAAACGGACTTTAAGTCACAAACGGTTACTCAGGCCTCAGTCCCAAGCATCATGTGCAATAAACAAAATGCCCTTTTTGCTCTTCACACCACGTGATGACTTGCTACACTTTCTGCTTAGGATGCCCTGCAGACTCTACACCGTAGAAAAACAGCTATAGGTTTACATAAACATCAGGGTATTCATTCAGAACACACCAGCGACTCTTTGAAGTGGCCAACATTGTTTTAAATCCACATGTAAATGCAACTGAGCACTATTAGGGATCTTGGCACAGAAATCTCAGCTCTTGTGGCGTTGGCGACTTTTAAAGCTAGAAGCCCTAAAATCTGCTGACAATCAGCTACTCCCAACAGCTCCATCATGACTGGACGGCATGTGCAGGAATGTCATGGTCAATGGAAATCAATCTAAACTACTGGGATTGGGGGAGCAGCGGTGGGGCTGGGGATGGAAGAGAATGAAAGAGAGAATGTGCCTTTGATCTCGGTGAAAACCGATCCCAGGCCTGGAGATACTGTGGCTGCGGTGGCCAGCAGCAGAGGCAGCAAGCTGACATCAGTGAGAGGAGCCAGAGGACTCATGTTCCGTGATCCTTCCACCAAGCCTTGGCTCTTTTTTATTGGATAAGTGAGAGAAACGTATATGAAATGACTACCGTTTTATTGAAGACAGGGTGAGGGGGTAAACTGGGCAAAAAAAAAAAAAAAAAAAGCAGCCATGGTAAATGAAATGAAAGCAGGGCTTTAAAAGTTTTGGCAGCAAGAGCCTGGCCTAATTCATCTGCAGTGAGGGGTAATTTCCTCTCTTACAGTCAGCTGGTCTCCATACAGACTTCTGAGTTTTATTCAGTGCGTATGTTGGGATAATTGATAAAATTGACCAGAAAACAAGCTATTAAAAGAGAAATGGGAGAGCATCACCTCCCACATTTCATAAACCATTCTGTCAGTAAACTGAAGAAGGTGACTCATGGGGTTATCAGGATCACATTTTCTCCACAGCGTCTCATACTTCCACCCTCCGTAACTTTGGCAGAGGGGAAGCGTTGCAATTTTAACATCATTCCATGATGGAGTTGCGTGTGAATGAAGTTCCTTTACACGCAGCATGTGGCATCTGCCCCCGAAAAGTCGATTCTTATGACAACACAGAACTCACATTTCACAACTTGGCCCCGATGAAACTAACCCGTATGCGCTGCAGAAGCACAAACAATGCAGAGCCTCCGGTTCCTCTGCACCATGTGTGAGTGCTTCCTCTATGGAGGCATCAAACCATAGCCACATTGGGGCTGGTTGTCTTCTCGAGTGTAATACAGAGACAAAATAGGATTAGGGTGGACAGCTGCTGGTGTGCCCTGCATTTTATGCTGTCTTGAGAGGAGAAATTTGCAAACGGGACAGACACAGGAAGCCGGCAGCGAGAGACCTGCAGCTGGCCTGAAATTAATACCGTTACAAAGAGCATATCTGCAAAACACACGCCGCCCCTGAACGGGACTATAAACTCCTCTGCAGGGCAGCCTCAGAGTCATGACGTTGACTTTAGGCCTCCTGTCATGCTGGGCTAATTAGAGGGCTTACTTGGGTCATGTAGACATGCATCACTTAAGATTTTAACAAGATGAGAAATACTGTATATCTCATGTTAATCTTGTGGAAAGTATGACAGGCATTTGGTTTCCAGAGATCGCATATGGTCATCAAGGGGACAACGGCGGTACATGAGGGTAAATACTGCGCAGGGATAATTTTCTGGTTCTATTTGCATCATTTTATGAAGTTTGTCGATCAAGAAATGTGATTTTAGTTGATCTTACTGTGTCTGCTGTGAGGCAATTATTTCATTCATTTTAACCCCCGCTGCATAACTTTTATGTAGCGATGGCTTTCTCATTTGTTACTCCAAACTAAGCGTGTTGGTAAGACAGTGAATTTAGGGAGGGCTTGAAACCAGTCCTGCATTGGCTATTTGTTTTATTTAAACTCATGCAGGGCTGTAACTAAGGACCATCTTCTTATCGATCTAATCCATTTTCTTTTTTTTATCCCATCAATTATTTGTTTGACATCAAAGATTTTGCAAAAAGAACACCAAGGTTAGACTCAGGTCAGAGCAATATCTCAGTATATCTTTGCTTATTTTGTCTAACCAACAGTCCACACCACAATGCATTTAATTGACCGCGGCTGGAAATGCTGAAATATAATCTTACGGTTTGATGAAGTATCGCGATGCTTTTAAAGTGCTTTTAAATCATTGTTTGTGATTCCTAGTTACTTAATCAATACGCTCCATGAAAACAATCGATGTAGTAGGGACTTTTAAATGTAAGACAACATAGCAGGTAAAGCAACAGGTCGTCTTCCTTCTCCTCCTTTAGTCTACATGCTAGCAGAATAGATGGCCTTACTATGACAGAATTTCCAAACAACTTTTGTCATCTGACTTCTGACTTCAGCTTGTGTGTTAAACCGCGATGCCTGAAAAACATGCCCGAGCTTGGATTTAATCTGAGCAGGTGCAACATGAAGTTAAAGCTCCGCTGGTCTATCATCATCATCATCATCATCCTCCATGTTTGTTTTTGCTTTTGATCCCACAAGCGCACGATAACAAAACAAAGCAAAGCTGTTGATTCAGACCAGCACTTTCAGCATCACTTTAGCAACTTTTAACAGCGTGAAATAAAACCAAAAAACATAAACCTCAAACCGCTAAATAACATACAAATGTCATATCTTGAATATAGTGACAAAATTATTTTCTGTCAACTGACTGATGGAAGTTTGATTTTATTCACCAAACACTGTTGTCCTGCAAAATTCAGAAAGTCTTTTACCTTTCATATTTTTTGTTTTGTCTAACTGGGACAAAAGGTGGTTTAGACATGCTTGCTTCTCAGTTTCTCAGGCTCATCTTCCTTGTTACACCAACAACATTTCATATGATTATATCATTCGAGTGAAACTGACACACTGACGTTTGTAAGTCGGTGCTTACCGTTCTGGGCATGGGCGGCGAGAGGGAGCCATTGTTCATGTAGGAGGAGTCGTTCATGCTGCTCATCATGACGTAGCCTGGGTAGCCTGAGTACGGATGGCCTTTACTGTACAAGTCTTGGAGTTTTCCTGATTTAAATTAAAAAAAAAAAAAAAAAAGGTTAAAAAGTGACAATTTACTGTGCGTTTCCCTAAAGCTCACGTGAGGCAAATTTTTATCAACATCAAAACTCTGGATTTCTCACTTCGCCGTGGAACTGTTTAGCACATAAATCCTAAAAATGGCAAACTCTAAATGTGCTTGAGCCAATAAATCAGGCGAGGAATAATGAGCACAAAGTGCGCCCTGCCTGTTTTGATGCTGTAATGATATCACTGTCGATCGCTTTAACCTGTGCCCTGTTTTGCCTCGGCCTTTTGTTTGCGCCCTTTCTTCCCGTCTTGGAGAGGAGGCCTGTATTATGCAGAGGAACAATGGAGCCCCTCTGTGCCAATTAGCACCAATTAGAAGAACATACAAACTGTGTCAAAACAGGAGACGCCCCAACTGTTCCTCTACGCCTTTGACCTGAGAGGGGGAGTTTTATACAACAGGCCTCTATACAGCGCCACTCGCCACTCAACTGTGCGCCGAGTAATAAAGCCGGAGGGGGGGCTGGGGCTGCGTTTGTGGCAAACAGCCTAATGGCAACATGGATCTTGTTGTGAGGAAAGCCAGTGTTTGGTTTGAAGGGGATCCTTTTCAGGAGTGAAAGGGGAACAAAGAGGAGCCACACTCCTCCTCAAAGCCATAATGGTGACCTGCAGTGGCGGGGGTCAGACTACAACAGCCAGAGAGCAACGAGCCCCCGAGCAGGACGCAACATGTTGCATGTGACAGTGCGACTGAGGGGCCGATGCATGGGGGGGGGGGGGTATTTTATTGGGGTAATTGCATAACAAAAAATTAGACAAACAAACAAAACCCACAACAGCTAGACAGAAATGTGATTCTGGTTTATGCTCAGTTGTAGGCTTATGGCACAATGCTCATCCCCACATTAAAACACGACAAAGGCACATCTTCATCTGCCTTTCAATCCAAGTATTCTTTGTTTTCTGTTTCTGCAGGCACCCTCATCTATGAGGGAGGTAACAGGTAGCCGTGTCCATGAAGGTATAACATGTCCGGACAAGACTTGGATCAGAGATTATGGGTCTGAGAGCAGCAAAAACGGGGCTCTGATAAGAACGGGGCCAAACAGTGCAGAAGTGTGACGGATCACCTCTGTGTTGGGAACAAAAAATAAATAAATAAATAAATAAAAATACGAGGTGGCACTATTTCATGCTGTCGTCCCCCTCCACCTATAAAGCCACGGCGAAATATTCTGAAAATCTGGGCTTTTATTGCAGCGAAACAAGGAGCTGGCCGTCCCATAAACCCATGCAGATTTAAAGAGCTCTCGTTCAAGGCTGTGTCACTTACCATCTTCCGGATGGTCTCTGTGTTTTTCATGATATGAATCTTGTGGTATTTGGGACTGTCTCACGGCCTGTGAAAAGAAAAGAAAATAATAATAATGAAGAAGAAGAAAAAAGCAAAAATTTAAATATGATGGTGAATCAATTAGGTGGACCTTCTAATACTGTTTTACACACAGACATGCTGATAGTACGCTCAGACGCCCACAAACACTGCTGGGACAATGGCTGTCCCTTTTGCTCATCACCAAACACACACACACACACACACACACACACACACACACACACACACCTATCTACAGATTGGTGATGGAGCAGTCTGCATCAAAGCTTCAAAAGAACCACTTAATTAAGCTTCATGTCCTTAAGGAGCTTACAAATTAACTTGTTTTCAATACCATAGGTCCACTCTGGTTTTCATCTCTCTCTGTTCAAGCCTTCTTTTAAATTCAAACAAATAAGAGAGTATTTGCGTTGTGAATTAAAAGCCTGAGTGCAAAGGGACAAAACTACCCCATAAAAATGAGAAAATAGTGGAGACAGTTTATGATTTAAATAAAATAAAAAAAGAAAAAAAAAAGGCAATGAAGATATATCTTCTGCTTTGCAACATCCATTTCCGTCCTCCTTTCGACTCAGAATTGGGAAGAAGACCTCTTTTTTGGAGTTCAGACCCCTCAGGATGGCTTCAAGCTGAGCGAGGGAACTTCACTGGATTCCTAATTAACATTCAGCCTCCGTCTCGTGCGTCTCTAGGACATTTGGTGGTGAATGTGCACAGCCTCGTTCAGGATGTGTCCAAAATTTCATTAACACCGCGGTTAATGGCAAAACAGCCGACTAAGTTGTCGATGGGGAAGCTGCAGCACGCATCCTGGGGTCAGTGGACGGAGTAGAGGGACGCAGTAAAAATTAAAGAAACACATTTCAACCGTGATGTTTCATGCCTCCTCTGTGTCTTTACGTGTGCTAATGAAATGCCATCTTGCAAGAACGGAATATAAAGCATGAGAGCAATAAATTTAGAAACATTAAAAATTCATCATTAATAATGCTTCCATTGAGACTCTATGTGCATTTACATACACAGTGAATTCAACACATTTATACATTTAAGCATTTCTTCCGACAGACCAATCTTGGCTCATTTTTAATCTGATCTGTAAGGACAGGGAAGCAGTAAATGTAGCTATAAATGTGTTTGATATATTTCTCTCCAAAACAATGCAAGAATAATTTAAGGACACTGTAAAACGAATGTGACAATAAAGAATTATGGGAATGACATCAAACCACATCCTGGTGAATAAATAATTGGATACTGTCCTTTCTTTTGGGTCGTATTTTATAATCTGTGACCTTTGAAATAAATGAATCATCTTGCTTGTCAATAGGTTTGTCAAATGGATTCATGTGCTGGTCTTTACAGCTGCTCAGGGTTTATTGTGCAGCCATGCAAACACAGCTATTAGCCTACTTCTCACAGGCAACACACAAGGCCCTAATTCTTACATCTAAAAATATATTTTCTGATATTTTTCCCCAAAAGATTTCACTAAGGATTAATGAAGTATAAGTGCCACAGATATTTAGGCCTATAATGTTTCCAAAAAGAAGATTATTGGGGGTTAAAAATGTAGATGAGCAAAAGCTGGCACACCTGAGTCTGCAGGCTGAAGCTATTAAATTATAAAATGAAAAAAATAATAAATTACCAAGTGAGACAGTGGAGGCCTTAAATGCACCTGAACTCAGCTTGTTTATTTTGCTTAGCCTGAGATAAATTTTTAGAATAAAATGGCTTAACAAAACTTCTTCACAGGAGCACATTCATTTTGGGCCTGTTAATGTCAGTTTGCTCTTTAAAAGCGTCGCCTGCGTTTTAAAACTGACAAATCATTCAGACAAACCAGGAGTGATTAAAATCAAATTGCCACAAGCTAAATGAAAACCATTTTTTGTTGTTGTTGTTGAATGATTACAAGGATTGAGAGCAACTTTGTTTACAGGCTGGTGCAGGCTTAGAGTTCGATACCCACCTTCTCGTCTTCCTCATCAGAGCACACACACACACACACACACACACACACACACACACACACACACACTGAGCGTTACTCACATCGTGGCTGTTGCTGTTGGGGCTGCTCTCTGACTCGTGGACTAGAGATGACTTGATGTCTGCCAGGTCTCCCTCTTCCTCCGAGTGGCTGAGCTCGGCGAAGATCTGCTCCTTATGCGGGTCTCCTTCGTCTTTGAACGGGATCATTTCGTCTGTAGCGCACAGCTCCGGGTCTCCGCCGCCGCCTGATAACTGTGGCATGTTTGGTGTTTTTATTTATTTATTTGTTTATATATACTTATTTGACTCTGTTTGTTTCGCTAATAAAAACAAAAACAAAACCGAAGTCAACACACACACACGCCAGCACTGTCCGAGACTACAGAGGGGAAAAACTCCCACTGAAATCCCCTGAAACCGAGTGGGGAAACGTCCCCCTCCTCTTCCTCCTCCTCCTCCTCCTCCTCTCCTTCAGCCGGAGCGCCGACCGTGAGTCACTCGAAGAGGAAGCGGCGTGCAAACACGCTGCCGGTGTGTTTTCACTGAAGCAACAGGAGGAGCGTGGCTGCTGTCGGCGTCCCCCTTTTATTTTTTCACCGCGAGTGTTTCAGCTAAAAAGGACGGAAACTCATAACCGATAAACTACAATGAGCGTCCGCCAAGGTGTCATGAGGGGGGAAAAATATAACAAAAAAAAATAAAAGAAGGAAGACGAACCACGAGTTAAAATCTCATCACTAGTTTTCTTTTTCAATCAACACACACACACGCACAGCCGACGGCGGATATGGTCCAGTAAAAAAGAAAAAGACTCAACGTTAAAAAGTGCATTTATAGAAGTGAGAAAAAAAATATTTCCTCGGTGGTCCCGTGAAGAAGCTGTGGCGTCCTTGCGCGAGGGTGGAGAGGAGGGGAGGGGGCAAAAGGTAGGCTAACAACAAAACCAAAACACCGTCCGGAGGTGAAAAGGTAACTGATGGATGTGCAACTTGGAAGAAAACACAGTTTTAACACTTAGGCAAGACAACGAGCAACGCGGTACGCCGCTTTCATGCGCCACAATACATCCTGAAAGCTGCTCGGATGAGGAGGGATGAAAGCAAAAGTCATAAAACAATCAGAAAACGAAGACTGAGAGGGAAAAACCCGTCGCGGATCGACTTCCCACTGCTCCCGCACCGCTTCCACAGTGTAATGTAACCAGAGTGTGTATGTGTGTGTTGGTAATGTAGCTGTGCTCCCTCCCTCCTCCTCCTCCTCCTCCTCCTCCTTCTCTCTCTTCAGTCATTGGGAGGAAGGAGAGATGAAAGGGAAGCCGAGGCTCTGATTGACACCGCACCGATTGACACTCCTCCTGAGAGAGAGAGAGAGAGAGAGACAGACAGAGAGAGAGAGACAGATTTATACGCAGCTCACAACAAATGGGCAGACAGGAGAGGAAGACGCGGCGAGGCTCTGACACGCGCACCGTGTGTGTGCTGGCTTCACAACAATCACGATAAAATTAAAAAAATAAAAATAAAAATGATAATTGATATACAGAAGAAAAAAAAAAACCCAAAACGAGTTCTTATCTTATTTTTAACGTGGAAAGAGGAAGTGGATTTCAATCTAAACGCAAGAAGTGGCAACAACGTTGTCGTCAGTAGAAATACCCAAACAATCCTGGGCCACAATTAGAAGAAAAGAAAACAAATATTTAGCGCTTTTTTTCCCCACCAAATGTGATAAACAGGTGTGTGTCTGGCTCACTATAGGGTCATACACATTTAGGGTGTATTCATTCATTCTTATTTTAATTCATAGCAACACATATGGGAAGAGGGGGTGCGAGTTTTCACCACTTTAAATGGCTGTCTGGCATTATGATGGTGTCTTGCGGTTTTCTAGGGCTTTCCGTGTTTTCTAACAGCGTGTGCAAAATTCTGCTATTGTTATTCAACAAAAAAAATGGCGCATTTAGGTGTTTTCCACAGTGGCGAGATGAGATAAAAAATGCGATAACACCGTCTATCGAAATAACTGAGAACGGGCCATAAGGTCGCTAACCTTTTGGATGTTTGAGACCTTTAAATATTCGAAGACTGAAGTCTAAGGTCAGCCATTTTCATCAATATGTAAAGACGATAAGGATGAAACGTTTTATTTGACTGACCAGACATTATTTTCATTCATTAACAGCACATAGCCAAATTGAAATTACAGAAAGACTAAAAGAAAAAGACCAAAAAGCACAGTGTGTGGACCGAGGATTGGCACGCCACAACTCAACTGTTTTCCAGTTATTATTGAGAGAGAGAGAGGAGGGGGGAAAGAACATAAACACACACACAGGGTAATTAATTAAGAATGAAAATAACTACGAAGAACAGGCCCAGAACCAAATGCTTAAGAGGAAAGGAGTGAGATGGAGTCTTTCGAGTGGAATATTTCATGAGAAAATAGAGGAAAAAGAAAAAAAAAGAAAATAAACCAAAAAGGCACTGGAAGTGGCGTGCTTTCTCGTGTCTGCCTGAGCACTGAGAGATTGCGTGAGAATCAAAGTTGGGATGGGGAGGCAGATCTTTATAAAGCGCGGAGGTGGGGTTAGCGGGGCGGAGCCGCGGCTGCCTTTGATCTTGCGGCGGCTGGCTCTTTCATCCCCGACTCCCCCCGCCCGGTTTCCCCCTCCACCACCACCACCTCCCTCCCTCTCCTCCCCCCCGCTCTCCCTCGCCTTTGTATGACTAAATTTGGTCCGAGTGTGGAGCCGGGCCAACATTTCCACGTGTGCGTTCATCCCAGCTGAGAGAGTGGGGAGAGAGAGGGAGGGGGGGAGAAAAAGAGAGGGAGAGGGAGAGAGGGAGGGAGAGAGAAGGGGTTCTCTTCCGGGTAAGGAGACAGGAGAAAAAAAAAGATCAAAGGCTTTTCGGTTTTGGAAACCGAGTGTGGATTCAAAAGAGCCGAGACTGGCTGCATTCCAGTGTATAGCGGAAAGCGCGCGCTCAGACACGCGCCTGCTCACACACACACACACACACACACACGAGAGCCCGCACGAGCATGCGCGCACGCGGGACACAGGCACCAACACACGCGCGTAAATGCAGCACTGAAAGAGAAAGAGAGAGTTAATTAGAAAGATTTCACACAGGCAGAGCTGAACTACCAAATCTTTCATTAAAAAAAAACACAAAAACAAACTTTTAACAGTATATTTTCTTGTTTCCAGCTAAAAAAAGGAAGAAGAACAAATGTGTCACAAGGTATAAACTGTTTTCCTTCCTGCTCTGTAAGAAAGTATCGGTTCTGCTTACCTCTTTAATTTAATTATCCGCCACTTTTTTCTGGCACCGTCTGAAATGATGCTGCTCACATCCACCACCCTAAAACCACGCTAACCTGATGGCCTTGAAATAGGCCTATGTTTGTTTGTTTTTTTTTCTTCCGTGTCTTTTACAGCATTCACCTTGGATATGGTTTTAATCATAAGACTGGGAGAAAGGGGGAAATCAGGAGAAGGGGTGGGGGGATAAAAAAACGATTTTTGGTAGGCCTATTAAGAAACTAAAAAGAGACAGTGCAGGCCTGCAGGGTCTGAGGTAAGAAGTGAAGAGATCCAAGCTGTGAAAAATGAAACAGATTAAATAAACCACAGGACTGAATGATTCATTTTTGGTTTTTTGGCTTTGGTTTATTGGCATTGTAAGATGATATAAAATACAACATATAATATTTTGCTAGGGATGGCCTGAATCCTAATTCTGTGGGGTCCTTGAGGCCCCCCGAGCCCTCCTTTTTCAGCAGCTCAAAAAAATATACTTAACATTGCTTTATCATCTTTATATTTCATGACATTAAATTTTTTTTTTTAAATAAGAAAATAGCCCAATACTTCTGTTTGGGGTTGCAGACAGATTATTAACTTTTCCAAGTCTCAAATAAGTTTAACTGAATTTCTGTAATTGAAGTTAGAAGTAGACTTCTCAAGCATAAGTAATGACAGACACCTTTTTGGCAGCCAAATTAAATATATGGTTTTTAACCAACAGGCCATATGATATATAAAACATATGTGATACAGAATTCTTTGTGGATATTTCTGCCCATTCTGGCAAGTTTGCTGACAAATCGGAGTGGTTATCATTTCAATACTAAAATACTGTATTTTAATAAATTCAGACAAAAAAGAAAAAAAAACTATTCAAAATTATAGGTTGATTTTTCTGTTCTAATTGCTATTTTCACACGTACAGAATTGGGTTCTGCGGGACCCCGGCAAGCAATAAGGAAGTAAAGCCATCGTCAGCAAAACAAAGGGGATAATTAAGGTAAAGACAGGTAGTCCTTGCTGAAAAAGGGTGCTGGAAATCTGAATCATAAAAAGACGGCACATTTTTCATCACGATGCAAAACACAACAATTACAAATATTCGACTCTGTTTTTTTTAACCTTAATGTTAAGTAACGTAGCTCTGTAGGATGCATGTTAGCCTCTAATAGAACAAGTAAAAAGACCATAAGGTTCTAGCAAACCTAAAGGTTTACTAGAATTTCGTATTGTGGACTTGCTGAGGGAAGTGAGAGAGCGAGTCAGGGATCCATTATTTAATGCACTCTGATGCATGATGAGAGACCACTGCAGAGGAGCCTGGTTAGAAGGCCTGTGATGAGGGGTCATTTGCTCACCACTGATGTGCACACAGATTCTCTCTCCCACCGCCTTTGTCGTTAATTCAATATAATTTGTATGTGCATCAGCAGAAATCAAGCACAGTTCAAGACGAGGCTTTGTTTGCCGTGGTTTAAGCCACCTGATGACAAGGCAGCAAGCGACGGCCTCTCTGATGAAGACCCTGTCAGGACCACCTTAAACACTTTCCCCGTGACATCATAATACATTATATTCTCCAGCGAGGCTCTGTGAATCGCCACCCTGGTTGTTAGAGTAGGAGTGGAGAAAAAAAGAGAGAAGGAATGAGAGGAAGTAAAAAAAAAAAAAAAAAAACAGAGCTACATTAGCATTTTTCTTCTAATGAGTTCATAAGAGTGACCCCTCTGGATCTCACATGAAAAGGAAGATTTCCTGCTGTGCTGTGACCTGAATTCAGTTGTCTCTCACTTTAGATACTACATTCTGCATGTTATATAAGGAAGGAATACTGTATCTATACACACAGCATAATTTATAAGCAGTATTCGATTCCTTATCTTCCTCCATTAAGATCAGTAGTCAATCCGAAGAAGGGAATAAATATATCAATGGTCTACCAAATGGTGTTGAGCTACAAAGTGTTGGTGGAAATAAAGTATATTAAGCTAATTCGGTTTTATATCGTGTTTTTCCCTCCTCTATAAAGTTGGGAGAGCATATCAGTTTAGAAGACAATATGAATTGTGTCAAACAAAATGCTCTTTGTTGGAACAACATTCAGTCAAGGTCCTCTTTAGATCTATTATTGTCTCATCTTTTATCTGTTCTATTTTCATTGCAATGCACAATACTTCAAACAAAAATTACCCTAATTACCTCTTGTTCGCGCTTTGTGCTATGTGTGCGTGTGTGTCTGAGTGTGTATGTGTGTGTGTGAGAGAGAGCATTAGCCTGTTCAGTGTGCTGATTTGTCAATATCAGTTCCTAAATTCACCTGCGAGGTGAGTTCAGCGGTGAAACCCCTACTCTGCTGTCTATTCCACCTGCTAGTCATTCATAACAACTTCCTTGATGTAGAAATTATAGCTCCTGAGCTCGCAGCCATCTCCTAGAAAACGACAGGAAACAAACATCAAATTATGATGAAAAGAGCTTGCAATTAAAGCTGAGAAAAGACAACATTTATCAAACGTGCAAATCAAGATCGGGGGAGGTCCGAGGTGAGTGATTATTTGTGGCGCTCTTTGATTGGTAGAAGGTGAGTCATCTTCTTGAAGGGGAGGAAAGTGTCTTGGGGGTAAGGTGAGGAAGAGAGGGGGGAGATGTGTGATCTGTTGATTTATGGCAATGCTGTCAGGAGGCTGTCTCAGACAAACTGTCATTAAAATAAAATTATCTCCTTGATGGAAGAGGAGGGGAATTTGTTATTCTGTGTGTGTACTTTGGATGCGTCCGATCGGAAAGAAGAAGCTAGACTACATGAAAAGAAAGCAATAAAGCAACAAAACACTCCCGTGAAATAAATTAAGGCAAGAGAATGAGTCCATGGCCATGCTAGCTTTGCACAGCACTGCTTTGAGCTAAATGCTAACCACAGCATGCTAACAAAGACAATGATAAGGTGCTGATGCAGCAGGTATAGTGTTTATCATGTTCACCGCTTTAGTGAGTTAGCATGCTAAACTTGCTGATTAGCACTGAGCAAAAAGTATAACTGAGGTTGATGAAAACTTCATAAGTTTTACTTTTTCTTTTAAATTTTAACTTTTTTTTAAGTGTTCGGTCACAAACGCAAGGATTATACAAGTTGGAGTTGTAACCTGATGGTGGCGCTATGTGAAAAGACACGGGATCATAAAAATTCTTGTGATTCATCCAGTGGGGGGAATGACCATATTACGTTTCTTGGCAAGTCATAGCTGTTGAGAAATTCTACTCAAAACTGCATATCCTCATGGCAGGGCTAGAGAAAAAGTTAGGAGATCCATTAGGATTCATCATCTGGGAACTAAAATGTCCAATGTTGTACCAGTCTGTGCAGTCACGGTGAGATTCTTTGTTGAACAGCTGAGATGGTGGCGCTGTAGGACATCCAAAAATGGGATCCCAAAAGTCAGTAGGATTCATCCTCTCAGGACCACAAATGTCTGCACAAATTTTCACTCCAATCCGCCTCACTAATGTTATTGCAACATTTCAGTCAAAGCGGTGGACCAGCCGACTCACTGACGCTGCCGTTCATAGGGCCCTGAAATGCTGCAGCATTTCCACATTTGAAACAATGCAGAAAAACAAGTTTCCTCATGAGATTTACCCCTCCACCCACTGCACAGACTACCAAAACGAATCAGCAGACTCCTCTATTGTCTTACTCGCACCGATAAAGAATGATTCATACCAAGTGGCACCTGACTCCACCCTTCTATCCTCGCCAGTCAGTGATGCTGTCAGAAAAGAGAGAGGCACTGAGTAAGCTCCTCAGAGAAAGAAAGGGGTAGTTATGGATCACTTTTCTCCTGGGACTCAGCTCTCTTACGCAGAGGAGATGGTATTAACTTACATTCTCCAAGCTTCAAAAACCCGAGTGCTTGCATGCCACCATCATCGGTGAACAACGCTGGGCAAACACACACATGCACAGGCACAGTCTTTATTTCCTGACTTTCCACAACATGGCACATTCACATCACCCACTGATACTTGTGTTGCCTCACTACAGCCAAAAGAACAACTCTCTGGGGCATATAATATCATGACAGGCAGTCTTTCTCTTCTGTGTGTGTGTGTGTGTGTGTGCAGCCCTGTCCTGCTGTCACTCGTGAAGACAAATGGGCAGATTAACACTTGGCTGACCCAGGTACCTTGAGGGAAAATGAAGGTGAGGGTGTTTACCTACAAACTTCACCCAGCTGGGACGGCCACCTTCTCTGCAGCAGTGTGTCAGATGGCAGGAATTTGGGGAAAAAATCTGCTGAGCTCGCCAGTTGGCACCATGGGTTTTTTATTGTTGATGGAGGCAGTGGTTTAACTCCGTGTGTGCTGTGGGAATGATTTGAAATGACCTCTCACGCAGTGCAACACAGTGATGACTGAATGGTAAGGGTCAGAAAAAAGCTCATCTTTTGCAGTTTTTTTTGTCTTCTACTGAGTGAAAGTTTAGAGGTGTGTCCTTCAGTTAAGCTGTGGGAAAGGATAGGGTTGCGACTGGTGTAATTGATCTGGTTACAGAGGCATGACAAGCCTTCTTTTTATTGCGCAGGGCCTACATATGTCCAGAGGCTGGCCAAGTTTCATCACCAGTCAGCCTCCACTGTGCACTGCTGTGTGGTGCTACATTCTTCAGGTCCAAAGGGGAAGTGGTCCAGTCCTCGCAGTACGCACAGCTACTCCTTTCATCCCGCTGTGCTATTGGAGAATGCATAGAGCACCGCGAAGGGGCCCGCTGTGTCGAGGTCATGGGTCAGTGACGACCTGCTAAGAGGTCGCGGGGCCCCCAGCCAGCCTGTAATCAAGCACACAGCACACCTCCCTGACCCCGCTCCTGCGTCTGTCCCGTCGCCCAGCCTCAGCAGGCCTCGGCAGCCTGAGATCAAACACAGAGCGGCAGTCCCCCTGGCCTGGTGTTATCAGCCTGGGTGTCTCATCACATCAACACGCAGGGCTAAACAGTAAACACAGCCAGCCTGGTTTTTGCTCACTGTGTGTGTGTGTGTGTGTGTAAGAGCAGATTAACTTGTTTGCATCAGTATGGATGTGCGTGCGTGCACTTGAAGGTTACAGTCAGGTATTGTCTAGACTCAGTCAAATCCTCATTTAGATTTCAATTCCACGTATTGGTTCTGGCTTTTATAGATTACTGGGCTTCTTTTAAATTTTTAACTAAGCAAAGCAATAAGAATGTGGTAAAAGAAAAACTTTTTTCCCCACATCTATAATGAAGTCACAATACTTTATGGCCACACTCATAAACACATAGAGATTTCTGATGCACTTTATCAACAGTCACAACAATGATGTTTTTTTTTCCCTAGGATGGCCTAACCTAGGAAAAAAACTTAAGCTTGAAACACACTGTTGAATGATGCATATCAGAGGGGTTTAGAAGAGGTTTTGTGTAATGCTGACTGGAAAATAAGCGCGACTCCACTGACTATCACCTTATAGCAAAGTTAAAGGCCATAAAACCAAAACACTGAGCTAAAAAAAAAAAAAAGAAAAAAAGAAAATGCAGTCCAGAATTAGATGGTGATGTAAAAGATGATTTTACTACCTTTTTTTGGGTACATTCTGTACAGCATCATGACTTCTGTAACATTATATGTTTAAATGAAATTTTTCATTACAGATTCTCTCCCAGGCATTCAATTATCTTTGCACATTTAAACACCAGGTTTATAATTTGCTTCCAGGAATTGAAAAGTGAAATAAAATTGAATGTTTCTTCTTATACATTTGGAACAGTTTTAATTTTGATTCAGTTTTTAATACCCAATCAGAGATAATGTGTTTATGTTTGCGGCCTTGTGGCTTTTTGGGTTTACTATGATGCAAATTCACTTCCATTTCATCTCTAAGGGCCCACAGCTGAAGCGGGCCTGTGTTAAGAGCCCAGGCAAGCAATATTTAACCAGGTTGGTAGCTGATTTCATGTCTGCACCACCCTACACCATCAGGATATTAACTGTTAAAACCACTGGAGTGTGATAGTTACTCGAGCTGATTGATTTCTTCTAGTCTCACAGAAGAAAAGTCCACAATTCCCAGGAGTTGTTACTAGAGAGGAAAGCATTTCCAGACACTGGCACACGCTGCCAATTTGACAGGTTTAGTTAAGCACCTTGGCTCTGCTCCTTTGTTGTATTTAAAAAGCATCAGATGAGTGTTTTTTTGTTTTTTTTTTCAAGCAGGCAGTGTTTGACTCTGTTTCAGCACGGGGAAATAACTCATTTTATTCCTTTGTCTGAGGGTTTTTCCCCCACATCTCACAACATGAAGAAATTGTTGCAAATGAGTCATTTCTTCTTGGCAGGCCTCAGGCGAAGGAAAGAAAAGAATAACAATGTTCTTGAGCAGACAATAGTGATTTACTTATCCTGTCACTGCTTTAATTACTTTTGATAAAAGTGGTGATTATTAATATTAAAATGTAGTTTTTCTGATATCTTATAGCTTCGAAAAGTTGCGCAAGTTGCAAAGCTTAACATGCTTTTAAAAAAAAAAGGAATTTGATTGTGGATGTGTGTGTAGAAAAAGATTTTGGAAAATGTGCATTGAGGTTTATGTTTGTGTGCACGCATGACTTGGTGAGCTGGTAAATGAGTGTGTTATTGTTCTTGCCGGTCTGGGAGGGGAGATCAAAGGTGGACCTCGTCTCTCTCTGTAACTGGCCTTCATTTCTGAGCTGAGCCTAAACTGAAAATGTCATATTTTCCCCTCTGAGCTCCTTTGAGCTCCAACATGTGGTTGCAGGTAATATTTCTGAAGTGCGATACATACAGTATGGGAGGGGCTTCAAGATGCACAGTCTGCTGTGAAGCTACAGCCTGTTTTGTCTTGTTGCTAATTTTATTACGGTTGAAATATGTGGCCAGCTGAGTGTTTGAACTCTTGGCCTCAGTCTCGCCCAAGTCACGGGCCAATTTGAGCCAAATCTGAAACAGTAAAATCCCAGAGGATGTATAGTAAAGTAGCTGTGCCAAAATCCATCTTGCCTTGCCTCGCCCTGCCATCTGCTTCATAAAGTGTAGTCACGAAAAGGCCTGCAAGAGTGAGATTTAGTGCCACCACACCTTCAAGACTGTTCTGTAAACACGCATACTATTTTTTCAAATCTCCTTACACAAAATGCATCAGGAAGACATTTCATTCAGGATGTGGTGACCTGCTGGCCCTGTGGGTTTTTCCAGTGTTTGTGCATTTCCACTGCTGTTAATGCCATTTGCCCTCTTCTGATTCACTTGACTTGCCCTGGCTTTGATTTAAGCTTTATTTACACAGAGATCGCACAATGCTGCAGCGGCGAACCAAACAACGGCGGAATGAAGCTGGCACTCTTATGGCATAGGAGGCATGACATGTAACACAACAGCATCCCCGTCTTGTTTGATGTAAGACATATGTGTCAGGCAGTGACAGTAAACAATAACAGTAACATAACATGATTTACCGTCCGTGTTGCATGTTGGTTCATGTCATCCTCTGCTCAGACGGTGAGGCATTCCTGAATATCGCTGTCTCCCGGATTTGCGTGCATTTTCTTTGAGTTAGTTGCTAACTACTGCTCCTTACTAACATGTCACACCCCTGTCTTGTCCAGCTCACCAACTCACCTCCACTGTCCCCCACCTCACCCCGACATACAAGCCTTAGCCATAACATCAGCACTGTTGTTTCTTCACATTCTGCTGATGATGTTGATTAATTTATTTTTTAATACAACTTTAGAAGCCAACATTGGAGATGCTATAATTTTATCAAACATACTGAATGCTTACAGTTTCTGAGAAAAAAAAATGACCTTCTCATGTAACTCTCCAGCAGAAAATGAGCAAGTGTATTTCCCCAAATGTGGAACTGTTCCTTTAAGACACAGTGGTAAATTGTAATATCCATTCGAGGAGACATTTTGCTGAAATTTCAAGGCTATTTTGAGATTTTGTCATAAGCACCAGTGCTGTTGACCCTTCTGATGCTCATCATGCAGCGTGGATGCAGGGTGTCAGTGGAATAACACGATCAAAGACAGAAGAAGGACGAAACATTTTCATTTCCCTCTGACAGTCGGAAAGCAGTCCTACACGCAATGAATCCAGTGTTGTCACTGGCCGAGCTGCATGAATGGAGACATTATTAGTTGTAGTCTACAGCCAACACTGTAACTGTGCTGGACAGTGTTGGCGACCCAGCATGAGCGTTGGAGCAGTGAATATGTCTTTTAAGCACCCTGAGTGCTGCTTGGCTTCAGTGTATTAGCAGATCTGGCCAGATGCTCAGTGTGATCTGTCATAGGGGATCGGCCTGGATCACAGTGGATGAAAATGAAATTAATCTTGGTCCAAAGCGACATCGCACAACTGTTTCTGAAGAAGAACAACCATAAAGGACACTGCGTGTATTGTGGTTGCTCGATGATGTGAGAGCAGTGGGTGGGGAATTCTTTGTTCTTGCAATTAAGATGAAATGCAATGATTTCTCAGACAAAAAGAGATTTTCACTGGATGCCATCACCAAGACAAGGAGCACAAGTCTCCTGGAAAGTCCAATTAAAACATACCTTTTTGATGTATAATTAAAACTGCTTAATATATAATATTACCTTTCAGTTAAGCATTACAATTTAATGAGGCCTAAGTTTAGTCATCTGACACTAAAATTATGTAAGATTATTTAAAGGAAAAATAAAATAAATAAAAAGCTTTTGTGTTTCTTGATTATGAACTTTCATACCATGTCATTTGTTTATAATGTGTGATTGGAAAATTGTTACCAACGGACATGGCATGAAATCCATGTAAAAACAAAGCCCCTCAGTTCACTGTTCCTATTTCAAGCAGATGACACTGCCTTAGCATACATTACACATGCATATTATCTTCACTAATCATGCTATTTGTGGGACTGATTGCGGTGTTGCTTAAGACGGGGTGAGCAGGGGGCTCCTTTGTGCTGGAGCTAATGATGTCCCTTTGTGATAGGGCTGGGTGTGAGGGTTGAGGACACTGGAATAGACTCCGAAGAGCTGCTGTGTGGGTCTTAGTGTGACTGGCAGCTGCAGTAATCCGCCCTTTGTGTCTTCAACAGGGCCCCACTGAGCTCCCCTGACAGGGACCGATGTTCCCGACTCCACCAGACAGCCCAGATGGGCCCAGTGACACGGGGGGGAGAGAGGCAGGGAGGGAGACAGAACGTATCAAGAAAGATAGGGAGAGGGACTAAGAAAGTCAAAAGGGGAGAGTAAAAGGAAGGAAAGGAGAAAATCCTGAGAGGAAAGCGCAGAGGAAAGCCTCTTGATGGCTCTGTTGCTGTAAAGACAGGATGAGGCTCACTGGCTTCGTATCAGGGTTGGTATGTTTGCACAGCATTTGTTTTCTGTTTCTTGGCGGTCACCCTGAAGCGTGCCCGAGTAAGGAATCTGTCTGGTGGAGGTATTCTGGGCAGAGCACAATTGAAATCCATGGTCACACGCGATTGCAATAATACACACCCTCTCCCTCTCGCTATCGCTCACAACATACCGTGTTTGTTTATGCCGAGCAGCCTTCTCTTGACATCTGATGGGACGAGAGGTTTTTCTGTTGCTGCTTGTGGTTCGTGTTTGTCTCATTTCATTAGCCTTGTGATGTCATGTGTGCATTTCCTCTTGTAACACTTTTCTCATCTGCCATGACCACATCCTGCTCCTTAACGTCACCAGATATCGTCAAAAGGACCAAAAGTTTCTCAACAAAATCTTTCAACTGGGAAAAAATTTGCATAGTGAGCTCTTTTAGGAGATAAGAAAATCACAAATAGCGTTTTGAGAGCACTTGTCTACCTCAGCATTTATTTCTTTTATCCTTCCTCTCAAATTCTATTTTACCAAAAATGTAACAACTACTTGAAACTTACTGTTTTCAATACATTTTAAATGGGTTCATTTGCAGCACTAAGCAGAAACATAGTGAACTAAGAATTTCATTGCACTGATGGTTATCTCTGTATATAACAATAAAGCTTTTGAATATTAAAAGGTACCAGTTTGCATACTTGTGCACTGTTTTCAATTACTGAATTTCACTTTAAAGGTGCAGTAGGCAATTCTGAAAAGACAGCTGACAGTGGAGTCTCTTTCATGAAGCATCAAATAACCCAAGGTGTCAGTAGTCGACCAGCATACATCACCAGAATTACCTACTACACCTTTAAAAGCTGAGAGTCATTGTTTACATGTACATTTGATCAGTTAATAAAAGTACTCACTTGTACAAGTCAGTCATATTGTATGTGCAGCAGGAAAAGAATCCTCTCGTGCAGTCTGTTTGGTCACAATACTGAGTAACTGTTCATTGGTCTCCAATGACAATTGAGAGGTGTAAACATGTTGGCCAGGAGACAGAAATGTAACAGAGTCAAAGACAAGCCCAGATAAACCTCCCAGTGGAAACAACAATTTCCTAAAGGCTTAAAAATTCACCCATAGCCAAAGTGATATTATCTGCTCTTACTGCAACCAAGATGACAGGTCTTTGATTTTAGTGTGAATGAGCTCTTCACTTGAGACATCAAAAAGAACATAAAGCAATGGGGATTTGAGAGTGATAGAGGCCCCATTGATCTTCCGCTTTCTTCTTAATTTATATTTAACCATTGGCTTGGCACCAAAAAAGACTGTGTTTATGGCCTTCTAAAATCCATCATTAATTTCTTACTGCTAAACCCAGGCCAAACAATGTCGTAAATAATGTTAATCGCAGATGAAACTGCACAATTTCACCATCAACATTTCTTCAAACAGCAGCGTATTTACACCGACTCCCACAACAAGCTGCTGAGCCTTAAAGTCTTGGTACTACACTGCAAGTAGAAGAAGTAATTGTCTACATTGAATTGCATGAGCCCAAATGGGAACTAACTTGGATGTGTTTGGAAACTAATTGGGAGACAGAAACAGCAAGTACTTTGGGTGAAAGGGAGATGGGTCAATATAAATTCAAACAATACACATTCAGACATGCATCTATTCAGATATGGTGTGTGTGTGTGTGTATGTGTGTGTTGCTCAAGCAGGGGGAAGAAACTGATACACGATAAGCTAATTTAAAGTCACAATAAAGCATGTTGAGGATGTTTTGCTTCTTGAATTTGACATATTTCCTACTAAAACAACTATTGGGACAGAACATTATTCGTTTTCCATTCATCCATCCATCCATTTTCTATACTGGCTGGGCTGGAGCCTATTCCAGCTATCAATGGACAAGAGGCCATAATTAATTTTATTAACAATAAATTAATAAATAAATAAATGTACGTTTTGGCATTTAATATACAAAGCAATCAAGATTTTTGCATTAAAAACAGATGTGTTGCCACTTTTATGTGAAAGTAGTCATAATGAGCATCCCAGAGGAGTTTTTTGTTTTTTAGTTTTATGTCTTTTGGGCATTTAAGCCTTTAATGCATAGGACAGTCAGAAAAAGTGACAAAGTTAGTGACTAACTGGTGAACACAGTGAGATACTCAGCCGATAAAGAACCACATATTTACCGCAGGGGGAGTAGCAAGAAGAAGAAGATAAATAGAGGAACTGCATTCTTCAGGTGGCCAGAAATCACCTCCAAATGAGCGCTAATGTTGCTCTGCTGGACAGGTAAATAAACAACTGTTGAACAACATGTTCACCGTAGTTTTGTTCACGTTTGTAATTGTGTACAGTCCCAGACTTTTGAAGACATAGAAGCAGATGCAGGTGCGAAATATGAAATTTCAATGGTAAATCTTCAATGAATGTTGTGACAAAATTGAAATAAACTGACAAATGCAAATACACACACACACACAAATCAAATTTTGCCTAAATTCTACTCATATTCTGCTTTTCAAGATGTTGTGAATTTTATTTAATTAATTTCTGGGTAAATCAATCAATTAGACTCATACCTCATGCCTTTCCTGTTGTCTGTAGATGTCCCAGTTTGGGATTTGATAACTAGAGAGTCGCACATCCATCTTTCTATCTCTGTCTAATTGGCATGTCATAATTGCCACTCCACGAAGCCCAGTGAAGCCTGGACACTTAGTGTCTAAAAGTAGATGTCTTTGCACTCCACGCTATTTGGTCAGCAATTTTGGTGAAGAAATGTGGTGTCTGAGGCCAACTGTTCTGGAAACAGGAAAGAGTTACAATTCAAAAATAATGCCTATTGGCATCCAGTGAATCCTTTTTCTTTTTCATTGAACTATATACATGCTTTAAGATCTGACGATAACCAACTGCAAGACTACAAACAAGCAGCAAAAGCTGACATCCACAGTACAGAGAAGTGCTATATATCTGCAAGAAGCACAACAAAACTTTCCAGGGAGTTTAATATGCTAGTTTCACATACTGGCAAGTCATATTTGAGCTTGGTCTCAAGTGCTGCTTCATGAACATGATGAAATGGCCTTTTAAAGTACTCTCAGAGGAGCCAACACTTCAAGGGCTTCTTAGAACCCACACCACTGCCTTGTATCACCCCGGGAGAGGGAGAGAAAAGAGGGCCAGAGAGAAATGGAAAGAGAACGCAAGAGACAGCGAGCAAGAGGGAGAACACTCTAAAACCAAAATGCAAAAGAGTCATAGGGGCTGAGATGAGCAGAGAAGCCCTCACAGAGAAAAAGAAACTCAAAATGAAAGAGCACAGAGCCCAAAAAAACTTATATTCTGAGATGATCCTCAGATCATATGAGATAAGAGCACAGTAAGTTCACTCTCCGCTTGCAGCTCAGTTCAGGCATTTCTTTTTCCAACTTACTGAATGTTGGACTAAAAGGAGGACCAGAGGAAGAAGGAGGCAAGAGCAGCATGAGCGTGCCCACTAGCTTTTAGTCAGGAAGCCTAATGAGTTCCTGTGGGATGGGGGCTGGCTGTCAATCATACTCATTCTTCTCCAACACTATGCCGTGTCTTCCTGCACACGCAGAACCAAGGGGCATGAAATAATTAGAGATGGCCAACCAGCCACAGTGTGGCAGGGTTGTCTGGCACAGGAAGGAAGTCACAGCGTGTCTCTCTCTTGTGAGGGGACATTTGAATTTATTGGATTACAGTGTTGGAAGACACTGTGCCCGCCTTCACGACGACGCTAAAATGTGACAATGAGGTAATAGAGTTACAGCACATTGCGTAATGTCGCCATGATTCCTGACTTATTGTGAGGGTGATGAAAGAAAAAAAATGGCGAGCAATGGATTCAGCATATGATGAAAGGGAGCCCCTGCTGATGGGGCATCTGTGAGCCTCTTTTTAAAGATGGGATGGCAGAGAATGAGAAGGGAAAGAAGGAAAAATAGATGAGCACAGAGAGAAATATCAGCTCTGTTATTCAGCTGATGTTTTTAAAAAGGTAGGCGACACAGACGGGGTGCTGTACATACAGCTTCACACTTATAAATAAAATATTTATCAGCCGTCACCTATACAGTCACCCAGAGCTTGCAGGGTTTGATTATATAGACCACGCAACCAATTAACATTTTTGTTCAACCTACATTTGGGCTTAACCTCCTTTTTTTGGCAACGAAGACACAAATACAGAAGGAGAGGGAGCTGAGGGAGGAGGAAGGCAAAACAAAATGAACCATCAATGAAAAAAAAACAAGAGGAGGATTTAGTAACATCTGCATGTGAATAGGTGCTGCCTAACATCGACAGCGACAGCGAGGGCTTTATGTAATTGCTGATGAACAATGTCACAGAACTGGCAGATTGGGGGAGGGAAGGCTTAGTGTCTCATGTGACCAGAATTATCTTTACATTGGGAATACTGAGCCGTATGACTGTGCAAATCTAAATTTAACTGTAACCTTCGCAGATGATTCACTCTCAGTAACGTAAAGTGGAACAGTGAGTGTGGTTTATGGCATTGTGTAAAGTGTTTTTAGTCCTAAATGCACTATAAATAGGGCTAACAATTATTTTCATTCTTGATGAGTTAAGAATTGAAAATTTTCTCAATGAAATATCAGAAACTAGTGAAACATGTCCATAAAAATATCAAGAAGTCAGCCCTAAACCATGACAAATAATTTTTTTTCTGATCGTATTTGGTAAGATAATGGTGTCTTGTTAGGGTTAGGGAAACATCACAATTTAGGTTACAATTACTACATTGTCAAAGTCTGTTGTGATTGAGAAAAAAAAAAGGAAAAGCGTCTCTCCCGTCTTACTATAGACGGTGTGGCTCTTTAATAATAAACTGCTTCAGATTTTGCTTCTGATGTACTGAAGTCATAATTCTGTCAGAAGGTTTTGTCATTTGAAAGCAAGAAAATGTTGTTTTAGGGCTGACGGGAGGACAATCTGAAATTTCTTATTAGTCTGACCAGCAGTGCACAATCCAAAGAAAGTCATTTTTCTGTAAGACAGAGAAATTGAGCAAATCTCACAGTTGAGAAGCTGGAATTCGGGAATGTTTAGCTTGAAAAATGGTTCAAACAGTTAAGTCAGTTATCAAGTCAGTGTCTTGATAATTAATTTCCTGCCAATCATCTAATTGTTACAGCTCTAAGTGTAAACACGCTGTCCACAGTTTACATTGCTGTAATTCATCCAGAAGCCCAAGTTGAGTGTGCAGCCAGTGAGCCACAAAGGTTAATGGATGGCTTTTTCTATAATTTAGCCCCCCTCGCACACTGCAAACATTCCTGACTGTTAGCTAACCTGCCTTCATGGTTCTCCACGAGTCTTGACATGATGAAAAAACACCCACGGTACAAGGTTAATGACATGTCCATCTCTTAACAAAAACACCGCATTGTATCCTCTTTGGTTTGTGTAAAAAGCTGGCAGGGAAAGGCAGGAGTGTCTGTGCCAGGGGTGGTGGGTTGGGCATCGGCTCAGGGGACGGAGTGTGAGGGTGTAGGGAGCAGCCAAGGTTGACCTACGAGGCGGGGTAGGAGAATTGGCCCAGGATCTGAGGCAGTGTTGTGAGGACGCTGGGGAGCCGCTCAATCTGTGGGCATCAAGCCAGCTGTGATCTACTGTATTTCCCTGTCAGACGGGCCGGTAATGCACTGATGCCAAGAGGAGAGGAGAGGAGAGGAGAGGAGAGGAGAGGGGAGGAGAGGAGAGGATTTGAAGCTTACAGAGATGGATCAGTCATAAAGAAAAAAAGGTGACACTGGTCAACAACAGATTCAGAAAAAAAGAAGAACAAGCGTGATGACAAAGCTGTGCCATATTCTATAAAATGATCTGATGATCAGCTGTGATGACACTTACTGCATGTGCATCACTGTCTGTTCATGTCTTCCTGTTATGTTTTTGTTCTTTTGCTTTGTTTTTGTGACGTTCGTCCTCACTCAAATCAAAAAAAGGGTAGCGGGTGTCATATTTTGTTCAAGTATCAGTCTGAGACTACTACCTCTCACCAAAGCTACCTCTGATAGACAGTCATTTGCCTCCTGTGAAACCGACAGCTTTAGAGTCTGCTTGTGTAATTTTGGTGAGAGTTTCAGATCACACGTGTGAATACGGTTGCACCTTCAGTAGTAGACTTTGCACAACAGTAGCAGGATTGAAGTGGGAAGATCAGGTTTGCATGGAGACAGGCTGGTGATAATTTCGAGGGAGCAGAGTGACGGCACAACGCTGCATGTTAGTTCGATCTCACCTAGAATGAGACAGAACAAGGTCTACTACACTGTCTCCATCACCCAAAGGAATAGTTCTTAAATGCTCTTTAACTTACTGCAGCTCACATTATGTCTTCCTCTCAACCATAAACTGCCCCCCTGCCATTTCTCTCTTCCTTTCCTCCTTTCCAATTTCTCCTCTCAGCTCCTTCCCCTTCTCTTCTCCCGTCACTTTCCCCATTTCTCTATTTCTTTCCCCTTTCTACTTGGCCTCTGCTGTCCCCAGGGGGTATGAGACAGGCTAGGATACTTGCTGTATGTGCTGCTGTCATGGCCTGAGCTCCCCAGTTGAGGATGCTTTGATGGTGTTGGGGATTATTCATCCCGTTCGCTGGGCCGTATACCACTGTCACGGAGCAGCAGCAGCAGCAGCATCACGCATATGTACACATACAGGCAAAACACTATTGTTAACTAGATGCTGTTCTGAAGTTTTGATAATCCTTGATGTCAGAATGGTATAATCATAATCATCAGACCTATATTAATATGCAAGAGAGTGGAGGTCAGGTTTCGTAACTGTTTTCTTCAGTCAGTCATTATAATTTGGTGTTAAATGTATAGATACATCTACACTGGTAGAAATCTGTTCCAATCAAAACCAAGATCAACCTACATACTGAGGTTAAACTGAAGGATTAAAGGACAGATTTTTTTATAGGACACTTCAAGAAAAAAAACCCAAACTAAGACACTACCTGCGTTACTTTAAGTGACCTCCATTCATATTTTGGAAATGCTGCCATGATCACATCTCAAGGCTTATGAGTTTGGATCAATTAATTCAGCAGAGTTCATCTTACTGATTACTATGTGTGTGTGATCCTCATCTACTCACATGGGTATAATGAAAATATAACTGATTGATTAAAAAAGCATTGAATAGGTAAAGATGCAATAAAGAGTGGTTAGAGTTACATTATTGCAGGTGTAAGAATGCTACGTTGATGTTGAAGCTAAACTGATTCACTCACTGATTCCTTGATTAACAGAAAATGTTGATAATCATTTAGATATTTTAGCCATTGAGTATTCCTCAGTTCCAAATTATCAGTTGCTGCATTTCTTTGTCATATTTGAAAAGTGAATTTCTCTAAAGTTTTGGATGGTTATGTTGCCCGGAAGTCCTTAAAGTCGTGACAGGAAAAAATGACTATTTTCTTACACAATTGAATTAAAAGATTAATAAACTGAGAAAATCATTAATGCAATGATTATGCTCAATCTTGGGAGCTATTTTTTTCTCTTTTTTTCTTCTTTTCTGTCAGGGTTCCTGGAGGAATTTGGGAGCATCTCCTTAATGATCCTGAATGGTGCAGCCGTGACAGTATGTGGGCTGCTGGTGTGTTGGCGATGGGAGATGGAGCAGAGGCGCTCCACAGCACCTCATTAGGCCCAGGACTTCCAAACTGGAGCCACATTAAAGAGCAGCCATGCCTTTCAACATGTGCCGGCTAGTCTCTCATCCGCTTTCCCCTTAGTTTGGAGCAGTCTCTCACATTTCAGATGCATCCAAACGTACATGAAATGTAAGGGGGAGAAGGATTGATATAGTGCAGGAGGAGAACAAGGCATGAGAAAAAGAGGAGGTGATTAAATCCTGGCTGTTGTGATGCTTTGTTTTTGTACTGCTGTGAGAAATTGCATTGCAGGATTTGATTTGAAACATAAAGATCTTCAGCATACCTGAAGCCAGTCACGCTCTGATTCAGATTTAAAAATTACAGGAAAAGTGACATCAGGAAAACAATGACGGCAGTGACTGATCCTCCTTATATCCCGACTTTCAGCGCAGACGCTCCCATGCGTGCGCCAGCCAGGCAGGGATCACAATAATCCACTAAAGCCCTCCACCTCTTCATACACTTAACAGAAGTGGAGGGAGCTCCTCCTCCTCCTCCTTCTGTGAAGTTTGTGGATTTGGAGGCTTCGCGAGGTCAGCCCCCTTGTTATCGTTGTTGTATCGATGAGACAGCAATCGTTTCGCAGCCAGTCCATATTTCAGTTGACAACCTCCCACCTCTGAGAGGAGAGAGATTAAGTTGCTCCCTCCGCAAGTGCATAGAAAGAGTAAAAAGGGTGTTTGCCGAGGATTGGTATTCAAATTGCTGTGGGAATTTCTGCATGCATGTGTCTGCTATCTGTGTTTACGATTTAGTCGGGTTTTGCTGTAAACAAGCAACCATGAGAGAGCTATTTGGATGATATGATAAAAAGCACATCTCTTTTAAGTGCTGGAATCAATATCCCATATAATCATAAACATGAGGGCATTAGAGAGTGATGTTCTCCTCTGGTTGGAAGGACATACAGTATGTCATATTAAAGCAGTTTAATTCAATTAGCTCTTTGCTGGGCGTGCCACAGAGGCCCAGAGGGATGTTTTGTTGATGGTATGCAGCGAGCAAAAAAGTGAGCCGAGAGAGGATTGCCAGTTAATATGATGATATGATGAGAACATTTGGTGCCATAACAAGCAACGAACTGGAAAAGTTTTAATTAAAGGCAAAACAAGCCCCGCGATCTTTCACACACAAAGTTGGCTGCAGTGAGGAGTGGAGACGCCACAAGGTTTCAGAAAAGGCTGCACAGGGAGGAATAATTAAAATCAGACCCTCACTTTGTCTGTCCGCTTCTTTGATTGTCAAACAAAGAATTAATTTTAAGGATGAAACTCTCTGTGCAAGCAAATTGAAGGGGGAAAAAAAGTCATTTTCACCAAACCGAACAATGTTATAAAAATAAAACACACACGGAAAAACATGACATGAAGGAGAGCCTAAAGGTTTCTCCTCTCGAGTGAGTCCCTGTCACACAAGTGACACAAGCAGTTATTTTCCTATTTTCACTGTATTTCATTTAAATTTCCAATCTCTGTCTTAGAAATGAATATTTGATCTTTTCCCCCTGAACCTGTCACCGATGGGCCTTTGAAGCTACGAGACACTGCATTGTGTTTGTGACACTGCGGGATATACAGGAGAAAAAGATCAAACTCCTCTGCAGAGAGAGAACATGAAATGGTAAACACTGTGTCCTGGCAGTTTACCTGTTTAGAGGCCCCTCTTTGTTTCCAATGTTCTGACCAGAAATGTTTAGAGGCAACAGTGTTGTACAATGTTTGCTTTTCTGGAAATGATTGCCTGCTTTAATGTTTTCTCTTTTTTTTTCCTTACTTGGATTGTGATTGTTGTGCGAATGCTGCTGTAGTTTGCAAAAAAAAACTTTATTTTCTTGCTCTCTGCAGTTCTTTATGTTCTGACTTTTTTTTTTTTTTAGTTTTTACGCAGTTATTTGCTGAGCATGCATCTGTGTGTGTGTGTGTGTGTGTATGTGCGTGTGCAGCAGCATTGGAGGTCTGCGCAGTAGCAACTTGTGGAATTCCCCCACCTGAGATCAAATGGAAAAAAAGATATATGGGCTCTCACTGCTTTTCAATTAATATTTCACATGCGTCAATGAGAAGATGAAAAGTGATAACAACAGAGATGGGGACAGCCAGAGGTTTGAAAAAAAAATGTTAAATGGAGATGAGCTTCATAGGTGTTTTGGAAATCTTGAATGCGCTCTTGCGTTGATCAGCAACACTCTAATAGAACAAGCGTGGAGGAAATATACTCGAAGGTGTGTATCAAAAATGTTGATTCTATGCTCCAGATTAAATGTAAAAATAGGGAAAAACATGATAAGCATGGTCTCATAAAAAAAAGAAAAAAGTGGAAATTGTGCACCCTAGTTAGTCATAATTGGCTAATTTTGTGTGTAAGGTCATGATAGCACTTGAAGCCTCTCTGGATCCCTTCCCGCAGAAATGCAACATGCAACACAGGCAGCCCTTTTGTGTGCCAGCGAGCACTGATGTGCTTTCTGTTTCCATGCCAACTTACTTTCATCTTTCATCTTTCTTACCAGCTCATCCTACGCTTCAGATGAATTAGGTTTGTTGCAAATTCTTTTGAAGTGCACACACAAACCCCCCCCCCCCCCATGCCACCCCACTTCAGCGAAACAAAACAAAAACACTGAGGAGCTACAAATGTAAGCTAGTAATCTTGCTCGTTTCGGCTCCTTGGCTAACCAATGGCACCACGGACAGGATATTTCCACTTCATTTCAATTTGGAATACATCCCTCGCTCCTTCTACCTCTTGGCTTCCATTTTCTGCTGTTGTGAGCTGCTCTGCGCCGCACAATTCATTTCCATTATGGAGACAGTCGCTGAGAGGGTTGCATTGTGGGTTGGTAATGATCTTCAATTACACTGATGCCTGTACCCAAGGGGTAGAAGGAAGGTGGGGGTCTCTTAAGGATCAAAGGTTTAGACCTGAAGAGGACTTCTGTGTCCTTGCAGATGCATTTTCTCAAGATGCTCTGGTGTATTCTGCCTCTGGACACAGAAAGGCAATTTCCATGCCCCGGGCTGTGTGTGTCAGTAATAGAGGTGCTAGAAAATCTGCTATCAGCTGCAGCCCTGGTCTTTGAGATATCAACGATAAACACATCAACTTTCCTATCTTCTGCACCTGCACTTTTTTCCTTTTAATGTGATCTCAGATTTATTATATTACAGCTGCTAATCAACATTTTACTCTAATTAATGATTCAAGGTCTGTGGAGTATTTGAGCATCTTTCAGCTGTTTGTGATGGTTCTATGGCAACAACCTTACCGAGGAACATTTTGTTTTACAGATGCTGCAATTTCTTAATAATTGCACCACCAATTCTCAAGAAAATAGAGAATAGCTCTCTTATTTTAGATTTTATGGCGGAACAACAAAATGCTAGCAGTTATAGTTTATAAGTTGCTAGTTGCTAATATGTTTTAGCTAAAATTCATTCAAGTCAAGTAAATACTAATGCATTACTGGGAAGTTAATTTTCCACATTTGTTGAGTTGTATGCTTGCCAATAAAGTAGAGTGGCAAGGAGAGACAAATTTTACATTTTGTCAAGTTTAGCTGATCTGCTGACTAAAAGGACCTTTATCATGTTATACACCCTTAACTGGAATTAATAATTGAAAATCTAACCATCAGTATCCAGGGAGCTGTCTCACTGGAAAAACCCATACCAGATAGCAGACAGTGTTGGCAAACTATCCGGTGAACACAGTGGAGCATTCGGCAAATAAAAGGGGCAGATGTTTCCAGCAGGCGTTTGTGAAGACCACAGATAGATCTGAAAGGACAATGAATATTAGTCTTATATTCATGAACTGACAGAAGCATGACTCAGAATGCATGCTGATGATGCTCTCTGTGTGTGAAATGTGTAAAACATTTCTTAATAAGGTGATAATATGTCAGCGTTGTGTGTCAGGCTTGTTTTGCTGCCCCCAAGTGGACATTAAATCTGCATCTGATCAATTCTGTATTAGAAACAGAGATTAGATTAGCCTTTAAAAGCTACATATCAAAGAACTGTGTATTATGCTAGTTCAAACAGGAAACTTAATGTCAGAAAGCCAAAACACTCTCACATTCTCCATTCCCATGGCCATCATTTTGAAGTCAGTCTTTACAGAGCAATCCAGCGCACATCCATGTCAGCCTTCTTTCACACTACAGAGACAGTGACACTGTTGACACAGTGCTTCAAAAAAAAAAAAAACAGAGAAAAGCTTATTTTCAGAGATAAATAAATAAATTCTAAGTTGAATCCAAACTCATTTCAAAATACAAAGACACAATTTTGCCATATGCGACATATAGTACATAGTACATCTTTTCCTGTCTTTCTCATACTGAGCTTTTCACCTTCACAACTCTACGCCAGTCTGAGCTGCAATATTCGTCCGAGGTGACATCAAACGTGCTCCACACTATCTGGGTGTTCTTTTGAAGTTCTCTCAACTCAAGAAAAAGCCGGAGAAATAAATAACACGCTATCTGGAGTTTCACATCCAGTGTATCTGGACATGAAGGCACTGATTTCTTTGCTTGGGAGAAAACAAGAGAAGGTGCCAGCTTTGAGCGACTGGAGGTTAGGTGAAGTGAAGGAATATAAGAAAGTTTTCGGGTTATCTCTGAGGTTCACTTGAGCGGCAAATATGGAAAGAAAAGCACTCGAGGAAAAATCTGACAAATCAGTAAAAAACAAAAAACTTTCCTTCGTGTTTGTTTGCAAATGAAGACTCGCGCAGGTCAACAAATCACGGCACATGCTGTAAGAACATTTCTAGTCTCCCAGCAAGAAAGACTTCAATCTGTTCATCAGTGTTGGCACAGCAGTTTGCATCTTGGACCTGCTTCTCTGAAATTTATTCTATGCATAATGTTCTAATTATTTTCCTATCTGCTTTAAAACACTGACAGCATATGGACTCGATGGTGAAGCATAAACACAAGCGAGGGTAGATTAAAAAAAAAAACGTCCAGAGTCATACCACTGCCAAAGCACGTCAAAACACATACAAAGGAGATGCATGTAAACCGGTATAATGCGTGTAGACCTTGTTGTCAGAAGATCGGCTCATTTAACGCTTGATTATGCCTGGTAGTTTGTGACAAAAATTAGAGACACTAAAATTCCTTGGTCAGCCTTTCAATGCCAGGATGCTGTGGTAATTTACTTGATTGGAACACAATTTTGAGGTTCAATTAATTCCGAGCTGACTCGGAATACATTACAGGAAGACTGATTTATTTAGGTTAAGCTTCCATTGGTGCCACAAGGAAGAGTGAGGAGGCTTTAAGAGAACGATATTTCATAGTACAGAAGTGAAAATATTCAACCCCCTTGAAAAGGCGTTAAAGAGCATGAAAGGAGCCATGGGTTATACTATACCCCTACAACATTTGGTTAATTGGAGATTGGTCACGGGCTGTAATATTTTGACTGTAATCTGAAAGGCTCGTGAAAGCAGGAGTGTGCAGTGAGAGAGGGAGAGATCGACACAAGCTGTGAGGAGCAGCCAGTGATAAGATTAAACCCATTCACGTCCTATGATGAAAAATGAGCAGCACCGGCTCCTTTTTATCAGCCTCGTCTCTTACATCGTCACTCCTCTAGGTTGTTTTCATGTAAATAACTAAATAAGAGACATTGCAACAATACTCGTTCCCTGGTTTAACACGCAATATGGTGTCGAGTACCGGGAGGAATCAGAAGTGGAGAAATAACAGCATAAATATCAGCCCCGGCCTTATTTTCTTCCTGTTCCTCCGCATAACCAAACTGACTCATTATGAACTTCAAAGACACAGATAGGAGTTTTAATTAAGAGAAATGCTGCGGAGCAGTGGAGATAAGTAACACCGCCCCTCCCCCATTTTCCCCTGCCACCCTCCCTTCACCCTCACACCCCTCCCCGTCCCACATCCACACCCCTCAGTGCTCAGACAACATCATTAGGACAGCACAGAGGCTGGTGGTGCGCAGCGGCCAACCCTCGTCCCACCGCATGAACCAAAAGCACCGTGTGGCTTCTTCGTGGTAATCCTCACATCACGGGTCCTTTGTACTGATGTGGAGTGACACTGTGTACGTTTCAGTCTACACATGCAAACATAAACACGGGATTATCCAGCCCCAGCAGCAGCAGCATCACCGTTTCCACTGGTCAGTTGTACCGTACCAGGAGCAGAACCAAGAGGCTCAGGAGGCAGCTGAAAGGCGCATCGTTTTGCATCCTTATTTTTGTTCTCGTTCCAATTATGTAACTGTGCCAAGGTCTCAGCTTATTCATACTAACCCAACCCAACGCAACGCCTTTAACATAGCAGAGGTGATAAGATCAGATCATTTGATTTTTACTCAGTGGAAAGTTGATTATGAGATTTTGGTGACTATGCTCTTCTCAGCATCTAGCTGTATCATACCATAGAAAAAAATTGAAAAGTAGATCAGGTAAAAGACGAATAAATTCAAAGAAAAATAATGTTCCAATTTTCTTAATGTGCATTTGCCTGTCTTTGCCTGTTTGCATGTCTTTAGGTTTTGAACTCTCGGTTAGACAGAACTCGGGCTAACCGATTAGTTTCTCAGTGAAATCAATTTGCTGTTTGGCCTGAAGAAGATCAAAAAATTCCCATTACAAAATTCTATACCAAAAGTGACAACATCAGTTGTCTGGTTTTGTCCAACCCACAGCTCAAAACCCCACATTTCTCACATTTGGGAACCTGGAACTAGTACATTTTGACAAACAATTAACGAATTATCAAAATAGTTGATTCATTTCAATTAATGGCAACTGACAAATCAATGTACCGTATTGATAATTAACATTTTGACAATGACTTAAATCTGAAGCCCTGTCAAATATGACTGTGTGTGAAGTTCAAAGTTTGTTAACATATACAGTGCAAATACATAAAACTATATTCATATGTGTACTCATGTATTCGTCTTTCATTGCTGATGTTTGAAAGGTTTGTGCCTCAAATCCAGCTGAATCTCGTGTTGTCAGATTATTTGAAGAAGCAGCTCAGAGCTGAGACAGCGTCAAACTCTGGAGGGGGTTGTGAAAGTCTTTTTAAAACCCATCAGATGATGTCAAAATGCATTGTCATCAAAGTAGATCTAAGTTTGACTTAGATACTAAAAAAAAAAAAAAAAGAAAGAAAAAAAGAAAAAGCCATGCTTTGGAGAGACAAAGTTTTCACATGTATTTGTTCACAAATAAAACTTTTATGTTAGCAAGTAGGTCAGTTAAAAGTCAAATAGCTAAAATGAAAACCAGTCTCATAATTATGAGAAAGATAATGACGAGGAAAATAAACGTGTCATGACATTACTTAAAGTGCTTTCTTACACTAAATTAGCCGACGATCACAACTAATCTTACATCACTCTATGTGCCCTGCCAAGCCAGGTGAGTTGTGTCTCATGTCTCAGGTGGATCCCCTCCTGCCTGAGTAGACCGGGTGAGCTCTCAGACTGCCAACATGCCCCCAGGCCCGCTGCTGTGCGGCGTAGATCAGTAGCAGCAGAGAGAGATCTGCCCCTCCCCTCCCCCCCCCCCCACCACCACCACCACCACTACCACCACCCCTGGGGTAAGGCCTGATGTCGGAGAGATTAATTGCAGACTACGGAGCTGCAGCATGCTGGGAGCACACATCGCTTGCAGGCTCAAATATATTCATCTGCGTATACACACACACACAAACACATAAGCATAGTCTCCCTCTCCCTCCTCTCGGGCAGGATCCATCAGCATGTTGAATCCCAGATGAACATCAAACCCCCCCAGAGGTGCTGCTCCTTTGTCTCCAGGTAGCGCTCCCTGGCATTCTGCCCGTCGCTCCCCGCTTTCATGTGGCCAAGGGAATTATCCTTCCTTTTGTGTGTATGTGTACATGCACTGGTGTGTGCGCTTTGCACTAGAGCGTGACGCCTTCACAGGTACTATCTTTCATATCTGTTTTCTGTTCTGGCAGCAGGCCAGCCAGCCTACCTCACAGGTGGCTGGCTGGCCTGTTTTCCCGGAGGCTCCTGAGCAAGGCAGCGAGACTGCAGCCGGCCGACGATTACGAGAAGAGGAGCCAGAGGAGGGACATAACTCTCAGACTGCTACACTCTAGTTAGCGGTAAAGGGTTAGGAAGTGGTTTGCCATGTGTGTGTAGTGTGTGCATGCATGTACAAGTACAGTAAATCACTGAGGCTTTTTCAAGTATACAACGTGCCCCTGAATCTAAAAAGAGTTTTCCTGAGTGCTCATGCATGGCTGAATGTGTTTGCGTTTCCCCCCATGTTTAGTTTTATTTGTACAAGGAAAAAAATTGAAGGTACAAACCCACAGTGTGCTGTGCTGCTTATTTTGGGGAAACATAACAACTGGTATTTCCCACTCTTCAAAGAAAGCTGTATAATACTTGGTTTTACTGTCTTCTGAGCACGCTTTGCGGAGATCCCCACTGTGAATCCAGTTTAAATGCTTTTCCATCCTGCAAACTCCTCTCTGAGCGCGGCAGCTGACTGAACCTTGAAGATGGCTCTAGAGTCTCAGCTAACTTTTCACAACAAAGATCAACAGGAGCTTTGATAGTGCCATTAGATGTGTGTGCTCATGTTTGCGTGTGTGAGTAAAGGCTCGTCATCAGGAGCTTTTAGTGATATCTCTAGGAGTCTCACTCAGAGTGTGTGTGTGTGTGTGTGTGTGTGTGTGTGTGTGTGTGTGTGTGGTGGCAACTGTCTCACCACTTTTAATTACTCTCTAAACTCTGGTCCAGGTGATTCATCACACATTCAGACAAAAATGAACGAAAATGTCTTTACTGCAAGGAAAATTGTTGTTTTTAGTAAAGCCACTGCATGTTAACTGTCGTCAAATTGTTGACATATATATATATATATATATATATACATAGCGACCCTGACTTACACTTGAAAAAATGAGCTGCCGTCTAAGTGCATATTAAAAAGAAGCAGACTGTTGCCACTGCCAGTTCAGCATTTCCTGGCAGTGTGTGTGTGTGACTCACCCCAGCTCCTCTCACCAGAATCTTTACTGGAATCCAGCAAAGCCAATCCTTGTCCTGACTTAAACTATCAGTAAGTAATTAACACCTACAGGCCTCAAAGAACTGGCTCTGCACTCTGTGTGTGTCCATGGCTTCTCCCTGATGTCCCAATGCCAAAGCCCTGCAGGTATGTTTATGCTGCAGCAGAATGGGCCTGCGGGAGAAGCAGCAGGTGGCCCCAGTCTCAAGGGACAACAGCTGCGTCCCGTTTGTTGATACTCGGCTGCAGGATGAGGAGAAGCCTGCTTGATATCCCTCCACTCCACTCTACTCTCAGTGCAGCCTCCCAAACTCCAGATCCCTTTATTTAAGGGTGAAGTGTGTCTGTATGGGTCTAACTGAATGTAATCAAAAAGATGAGTAAAAGTTAAAATAGGCAATCTGAGGACATCTCCTATGGGTCTCTGAAAATGTGATGGACATTTTTCACTTTGTTCAGGTTTGATAAGAAAAAGAAAAGGATTCATGAAAACAACCAGTATGGTCCATTGCTATTATTAAGCTAGATCTTATATCCATTCCAAGTGAAACTGCAATACAATGCAAAACATATCCAATTCATTTTTTTGACCCGCCAAAAACAATGCAACTGACCTAAGATAGTTTATGATAGTTTGATTTAAAGAAGAAATCAATTTTTAGATCCTGTAATATCACATAACATACGGAAAAGCTGGATGCCTCATCACTTTAGTGCCTAAAGTCAATATTTCTTCCAAAATAGAAATCCATTCTCCCACCCCCCCAGTTCCCTTTGATGTGTGGGTGTCTGGGTCTTACATCAGACATCAGGGTCAAAGCCTGAAAAGGCAAGTCAATTTACAGACAGACATCAGAGGGAGAGGCTTCTCCTGCACAGGTAGGGCCAAGAGAGCAGCTCCACAAACCCCTCATCTGTCAAATTTGAATGGAACAGACAGCTCGGACAGCTTGGGTAACGCAGGTTCATTGTTGGGTTCGTTACACACATCGATTTACGAGCTAGAGCGCAAACAGTCGAGCCCGGAGTCCTGAAGCGAGGGTTGACTAAGGTGGCGTGTCCACCAGCAGCCATAAAGGTTTGTATGTCGGTACATCAAAGCCCGGAGAGAGCATGCTCCAACAGCCAGTAAACTGCTTCATGGTTTTAGCAATTTGCCCATGTGCCTTTATCTTCACGGCTCTTAAATATCACTGAATTCATCCAGAGAGACATGAGAGGGATGACAGGAAGTGAGCGCTCACAATAGCAATAACAGCGGTTTGTGCAGAATGGCTGATTTCTAACTTGATGTGGCATAAGGTACATCACACAAACAAAGCAAATTTTGTTTACATGCCTGCGGGCACATTGGAATTTGAGTTTGACCAAAGTTAAGATTTAACTTTTCAGCTTTGATCTGCATGAGGAGTATTCAAAACGCTGTAACATGAAAAAAGTACATATTTTACTTTGAACTGCATTGACGTCTAGTGTAATATATGTCTTTGTATGAGGAGTTGTCAGACATCAAATAATTGCAGGCGCGAGTAATAATACACTTTTTTTTTTTCACCCAAATCAGCTTCAGTAGAATGTTTTAATCTGAACCCCTCAGGAATGGAGGCAGTTTCAGAGAATTAATTGCTCTGACTGTTAAAAAAAAATATTCAATTTCTTGACCAAAGCTTGTTGAAAATATGAAATGTGCATGCACAAAATCTCTGAAATGTTTGGCAATATCTCATTTCTATGTGCAGGAAAACTCAATTACACACAGTTACACATACTGAATTTCATATTTCTGCATTCATTCATAATTTCCATTTGTTGATGCACCCAAAATGAGATCGCATTAACAGTTCAGAGATTATGTGCATACATGTCTCCTATTTAGAGTAAGCTGCGCTGTGAAATTTTAACTTCTCAGCGTTCAAAGCAGTTTTTCCAAACAATCTCCATTCCTGGAGGGTCAAATGGAGAAACGTTTTATCACTGGCCTTAGGGTTCATATAAATCTATTGATTACAGTTAGGCTCAACACACTTTAAATCTTTAGTGTGTTTCACTTCAAAACCTCGCCCAGGGTATCTGCACATTTTAATGACTTTTACAACCTCATTTGATACATTCAAATGAAAAAATAATACACCGTTATTGAGTTTTATTTGAATAACTCAAATAATCAGTCCAATAGGAAACAATATCCTCCTGCATTTACCTACAAATAAACATATGAAGGCACTATATAGAGACAGCTCAACAACCCGGTCACAACCTCTCGACCATCATAAAAATGTCTACATGACAAGACAATCACAAAATGTTCTAAAAAAGTGCAAAGCAACCTTGAAGTTTGCTTGGGTAATTTCAGATGGAAATAATAATCCCAATCTTTTCATTTCTCATTTAATTAGCACCAAACTAAAATTTCCTTTTAAAACCTCTGGCAGAAACAATGTATACAGTTGCTTGGAGGGTTGACACTGACCAGTGATTTTCCCAGTTGACTAGTCGTCATTAGTTGAGTAAACAGCACACATTTGATTAATTTATTTAAATCTAAACTTTTTTGTACGACGTCTTTCATTTTCACACCGTGAACGTGATAAAGTAAATTTAAGACATTTTAAGATGTGTTAAGGGCCCGTGGGGCCCCTGCTCACCTTGGTATGATGTATTTTATACAACATAAAGGAAGGGAGAACCACATCCACTACCACAAGGCAGGACCTCAAAGCCATAAACAACTCTCCCTGCAATATAACGATCTGGCAGACACACATCAAATAAAAAAACGGATGAAAGACAGAGCCAAAGCACCTCCAACACAGCTCCTGTATGTGCCATTACATGCAGTAGAGTTCATTAAGCTGAGTATGTGAGGAGAGATAAAGGCCCCTGTGTTGGGGGATTTCCCCCTGCTGCATACTGCCTGAACATGACTGCCAGCGCCTTTGAATACTATACAAATGCATGGCTGAGGGCGTATTTCTCATCAGGTCTCAGATCCTGTCTTCTTTCCACACACAGATGGAAGTTCCTTCTCTCTCTGCCTTTTTTTTTACTAGTATGCTAGTTAAACTGTACACACAGACTGAAATATGCCTTTGATAAGGATGAAAAATTGATTTATGACCTTACTTTTATCATCACTCACTCATAACCGCTGCCTCCAAGCACTGTATCCTGTGGAGAGGGGTTTTGGGGAGGAAACCACCTGCTTTGATTTATAACCCCAATGGATTGAAAGTTCTAGTCTGGACTGTAAGTGTGAAATCCCGGACATCTCCTTCTAGGTTCAGTCACACTGCTGAGCTCTGGGCAGGCCAGAGTTTGAACCTGATGGTCTCAATTATTAGTTAGATTTGAACGTGGACAGCTAAAGATAGTTAGTTAAAGATAATGTGTGATCCACTGTAAGGTGTTAAATGGTTGTAGGACATTAGGAGCACAAACAAGTACCCGCAACCTGTATAAGAAGTGTGCCACACAGGGATAAATCAACACCATCTTTACATCATCTGAGGCTACATGTGTAGTCATATAAGCCAGAGGGTTTTGCTATAAAACCATAAATGTTTCAGAAATCACAGCTGAAGCATATCCCGAAAGAGAAACTCCTGCTCTTTTGTTGAAACAGGCCAACTGGAAGCAACTGTCCAGACTCACGAGTAAAAAGCCACAAGTGGTGAGTTGAGACTTCTAAAAGCTGCTGTAAATGTTGTCACAGCTATTTGTCAGCATAATACATAAGCAAATCTTTTTCTGCTCACAGTACCAAGACCTGATATTTAATGCTTAAACTGATAAAATTCAGTGTATACAGGCAGACCAGTCAAGTTACCTGCACAGTTTTACTGTGAAACCACACTGTTATAGAAAGTGGGTTTGCACTCTCTTACTGGAGTAGGCAGAGGCAGCATATGTTACAAAACTTGTATTTGCCTTTCAACATTAATGGCGACTTCAAAAACGTACAAGTTACCCATGCCAATGGCACTAACACACCTCCATACCAAAACAGATGTTGGCTTAGCGCCGGTAATAGTCTTATTGATCATTTTAGTCTTTAGCTTGGAAGAGATTTCCAAAAGCAGCAGCCTGAGATGAAGACTCGTCACACCACAGCACACTTGTCTACTTTGCCTCAGACCAGAGATCGGAGGTGTTTCTGGATATATGGCTTCCACTTTGCATGGTAGAGTCTTAACTTGCATTTGAAACATGCAGGACTGAAATGTGGTTACTGACATTGTTTTTATGCAGTGTTCCCTGAGTCTAAGCAGTAACATCTTTGATAAAGTCATGTCGGTTTTTAATGTAACGCCATCTGGTATTTGACCTTTCCCCACACATGAGATCTCTGTGGATTCTAATTAATCTTTTTTTTTTCCTTAATTATTTTTGCAATTGCTCATTGATTAACATTGCTGTAAAATCATTCGACTCTTTGCCCACACGGTTTTTCACAACCCGGGGAACCTTGTTGAGCCTTTCGAGGATGCCCCTCATAATTCAAACAGGTGTCTTTTTAGCATTCCACAACTTTCCCAGGCTTTTGTTGCCCCTGTCCCAACTTGTTTGATATGTAGTGCTGGCGTCAAATTCAGAATGAGTGTATATTTGAAAAAAACAATTACATTTAATGGTTTGAACAATAAATATCTTGTCATGTACTGTATAGGTCAAAAAAGGATTTGCAAGTCATTGCATTCCGTTTTTATTTACATTTCACACAGTGGATTTTCCAACATTTTTATAACCAAGGTATGCAGTGCAATGTATGCACACATTGTAACTATAACGCACACTGTACTGTACTTAAAATGTACGCAGTGTATACATTTATATTGCTAATTTTTGACCCCTCGTCCTCAATATATAATACACCAATACATGTAATATCAATAAAATGGATTTATTTTCTGTCTTTGTTACGTCAACTGTTGGTTGTAACACTGAGCCGCAGATGGGATTTCCTCTAGTGAAACACAATGGCAATAACCTGACAGGGGCTTCCAGTACTCTGGGATCTGCAATGGAAATGCAGTTCGTCTCCTAGGGCTACCGGCCTTCCTCCATTGTTTCACGGCTATCTTGACACCCACTCACCAGAATGGAGGCATGCCGCAATGAACCCTGGGATCTGTGATCTTGCCACCGATAGGCACAGCAGTGCCACAGATTCCATTAAGCTCCAAATTAAAGCAGGCACATCAAAGGGCCTGTGAGGAGGCAGCATGGAGATGTGACAGTGAGAGGGGGGAATGAAAATGAGTGAGGGGAGAATAAAGAAAAAAAAAAGAAGCCTCATTTACGCAATCCCCGAACGTGTCAGAGCCTAATCCAAATCAATATCTGTGAGTGGTAGAGTGTTGTTACAATGCTAGTGTGGAACATATTAGCAGAAGATGAAAGCATCAAAGTGGTTAGCTAGATGAAATTATGTCTTTTATATCATGAGAAATAATTGGAAAAATCTGGCAGAAGTGGCATACATTTTTATTAACATGCAAATGTTCTTATATGTGACCGACCACATTTGAACTGGAAGCAGTAGCTTTCTTTGGCCCAAGTGTCATTTTACAACTAGAGTTTTGATGATTCGTGATTGACAGCTCAATGTAGACTGTATGGCCACTTTCTCAGCCATAACAAACACACATTATGTGCAATTACATCGATGAAATCACTTGACTTGAAGACATATCCACATTTCCGCACAGTTTTTTTGACAGCAGGCTGAAACATATGACGCAACGTTATTTAGCTTTGTCTAGGACGTGTCAACTCAAGGCCCGCAGGCCAAATCCAATATCCATTCACAAATTGCATATCCAGCAGTGAAAGAAAACTATTAAGTTATTATAAAACCAACAATAACAGAATGTAGGGGTAATTATGTAATATGACAACAGGAACATACATCTATATAGACTTACATTTACAACTGGCTCTTTGATGGGGGACCGTAATGCTGATGTGGCCTGGGATAAATTAAGTTTGTCACCCATGATCCAGGATCCAGTTAGAGTTACTGTAAATATTATCCATCTCATCAAGTTTTCCAGCGAATATCTGACAGGCACTATCTGTGTCCTCCACGCGGAGGGTAGAGTAAGTGGGGACCACTGGGATTGTATTGTCTCTGTAGATAATCTCTATTTATTTTTCTGTCCAGGGTGGAAAATTTGCAACAAATCCCTCAGGTTTCTGTCAGTGTTTCATCACTTGATGTTACTTGTGATTGGGGAATGAGAGGGACTGTACGTGATACCTCCCGCATAATACCCAAGGCCTGTCCTGGAGCTTCTGCTGCTCAAACAGCACCCAGGGAGCATTAGAGGACTCCGTAAGCAACTCTCAATGGTTTCGAAAAGCACAAGGGGTGTTGGACAGGAGGGGATAGGGTGGGTGCTGTGTGTGGGGGGGTTGCGGCCCTACAGCAGTCTGCCTGATTGCATCGCCACACAAGCGTGCCTTCAAAGCCTTCCCCTCCCCAACGCCCACTCCGACCAGATAAGGGTCCCCTCATGCTGTGGTTCAGCCAGGGGACAGGAAGACACACGGTGGGGTCAATGGTAGTGCCATCTGCTCCCTATGTACAACAAATACCGTACATCTACATCAACTAACTGCCTCACTGTCCAAACACATATCCTGGCCTGCATATGGACTAGCTCCTCAGACGATAGCTTTGATCTCTCTATGGGCTTTATATTGAGGCATATACTGTGTAATACATGCAGGATGTTTCTTTCACCCGCTCATACAGATCTCATCAGGACAACGCTGATTGAGTCAGTATGTTTGTTCCCATATTTTGCGCCTATATGACGAACAACCGAGGACTGTTTTTGTGCAGACAAGAAGGCAGGCATCTGCCAGCAGGCTGCCTAGCTCTAACCCTAGCTCCACAGTGTTAATGATCTCTATTAAGGGCGTGCTGATGTAGGTCGGCTCCCTGCGACATCACATTCCTGTGTGTCGCTAACTGCAAGCGCCGCGACAGTGATTGACAGCGAGCACAACACACAAGACGTCTCACTCTTGGAGTGAAGGGCACGCTGGAATGCAATTCAATCTGCAAGTAACAATTCTAAAAATGGAGGGTGGTATATCGTTTGCCTCGCGGCATTTTCAGATAAGCGTGCCAACCTCAACCCCTACATAACGAGACACACACAACTATTCACACTCCAATACCTCTCGACTGGTTCCACAACCTCTGAGTCTACGCATCAAGCAGTGTCAGCAGCTGTCACAGAGGTCATATCATGTTGCGCACACACAGCCAGGCCAGTGCCTCCAGGTTTGTTGCTCAGCAAGTTGGCTTTTACTACAGCTTTTCATCTTTTTTTTTTCCTTTCCTTTATAACTCCTTAATATGTCTGTCTAGCTCCCTTTTGCTTTTATTCTCTCTTTTCTTTCTGAAAGGGTGTTGGCTCCTGGTGATAACACATTATCAAGTCAATCAGGAGATAATGATTATCATCTGGATCTATGCTTAATTAAGTAGTTTCCTGTACATTCTAGCAGCACACCTCTGTTTTCCCTATATTCAGTCTTCCACCACAAAACTACTCCCTCATGACTTCACCTGAAAAGGTGCTTTCCACTGTTTGGTAGTTAAGACCTGCAGGGGAGTTTGCCTCTCAACAGCCAGGGCCCCCCAGAAACAGAGATCATACTAAAAACTTCAATTACATCTGTGGGTCCTACCATTTGATGAATGAATGGTTTGCTTGCTGAGACAACAAAGGAGGTAGCTGTATATAGTCAGCATGGCGGGTGAATATCAAGGTGTTTAGTCAGTTTAGAGACAAGCATGAAAAGTATGAGCTGTTCCCCAGGCATGAATCTCTGCAGTGAGTGAAACTGTCATGTGGGGCCTTGTCAACAAGCCAAAGAAAATAGAATCAGCTTTGCATAAGGGAGAAAAGTTACACAATAGACCCTGTGATACCTGGTCAAACAAACCTTTGATTTATGCATTGCAGACAATGGAAGAGTTCAAGAGTGAATAGGATCATGGGACTGTGACCAAACAGTCTTTAGATCATTTTTCTGGGAGAGGCCTTGATGCGGTGAGTATTTCACCCAGTAGTAATCGTGTTTTGTTTGGAAAACCCTGCTTTATATTATAGCTAATGGGAAACAAATTGTCTGAGCATGTTGTCCCCTCAAATTGAGGGATTCCCTAATCCAAATCCACAGCCAATAGAGAGAGAGAGAGAGAGAGACAGATTTAAACCTCATAACTGGTTCTGTTTGGTTTTGGCGGATAGGGATAATGACAAGGAAGATCGAGAGCACTGGGCTTGTCTCCTGGCATGGGCATGGGAATCCCCAAAAATGAACAAGTCACATTATAATCCATGACACCACAAGGAGATGAGATGAGGAAACAATAAAGAGGCCCAGCAAATGGCTGCAAGAGAGACTAAGAGTACGAAAGAAGGAAAAATCAGAGGGAAAAGAGCGAGAGACCACATACAGAAGTAGAACAATGGCGCTCTTTCATTGGGGTTCAATGATGATGGGAAGATGAGAGGGAAGAGGACAGACGAGGTTGAGCTGTCAGCGCAGCTTCCACGTACAGTACGACTAAGATCCCAGACTCTGAGAGACAACTGAATCAATGTCAGGAATGGATTTGGAGGCAACATTTCCACAGTCTCGCAAATGTTTGGTTGCAGTGAACATATGGTAGCTATAGAGTACAATGTGCCTGGATTGATGGTGAAATTATACGTCTCTTTGAGCGTGTATGTCCACATATTTACATACGCATACGCATGAGTGTGTGTGTGCGAGCGAGCGAGAGAGAGAGAGAGAGAGTGCGTGTGTATGGTGAAAAGGGTGGAGCACTGAACAGAGGCCCCTCTAGCCCAGACTTGAAAAGGCATTCTTTCATCATTGCTAATCTCCCAAACATAAACATGAGAGCATCCACACAGTCTCTCTCAGGGCCAAGAGGTGACCCTCCCATGACTGGAGATGAGGGACTGCATGAACACAGGACAGTGCGTGCTTTTGGCCGTCTGACTGTTTGTGTTAGGGAGCGTTGCGCTGTCCGTATCAATCAACATATCAGCTTTATATCAGTTGTTTGTGAACATGTTGTGAGATTTTGTGTGTGCGTGTGTGTCTGTGTGTGGGTGGGTATGCGAGAAAAGAGTGTGTATGTGTGTTTGTGTTTATTACTGAAAAGGATATGTATGTGTGTGCGTGTGTGTGTTCCTGTGCTGCTGGGTAAATCGGGCTTGAAACCAGGGCGCGACTCAACATACGAGACAGTTTCATCTGCAACAACTGACAATTAGTTATTTTTCCACAATAACCAAATACACCATAATTGCATGTGGTTTCAACGGGAAAAATTATGTCAAAAGTACAAAATACTCAGACACATGCACAAAGAGAGATCTGATATCTGTGCGCGGCGATCCAGAAACCATATTCTGAGAGGCAAAATTTGTCACTGCGCCCAACCAAAGAGGGAGAAACTGAAACCGAATCACTTGGGAATGGAGTCAGGCTTTCAGGGAACTGGGAAGACTGGGACATGAGCTAGCACAAGGTGGCACTGGGTGTGCTCCTCTCTTTAATATGGATTCTTATTTCTCAGGCCTGTATGGCTGGCATGAAATAAGCTCAGCTCACATGACACACACGCACGCCTGCGTACAAACAGACACACGCGCACACATACATCCGAGCTTGCACGCTGCACTATTCCCTGTGTACAAGCCAAAGCTGTTTTTGCAGAGCATTTAAGAGATAAGGCCAGTGAGTTAATGCAGACGTACTGCCATAATCCAGTTTTCTCCCCCTTCTGACTCTCATCTCCCCCTCTTTCCGCTCTCCTCTAACAGCTTCTTTGCACTTCAGCTGCGTATCTGTGACAGATTAGGGCAGATCACCAAGGATTACCTCCACCAGACACAGCCTCTACACGTTGACCACAGACACCCCTTCTACTCCCCCATACAGAGGGGGAGAGAGGGAGGGAGCCAGATTTTATTTTAATAATAGCTAAATTGGTTGATCATGTGTTGGGGGGTGTTTTATTTTGTCAGTCCATAATTACAGAAGTAGAAAGTTTTTTATCACATTTGTTGCAGGCACATGTACTCCTCACATCCTGCAGGAGGGCGCATGATGCCCTGGTACCTGTCAGTCCTTTGGGATGCTGCTGCAGAGCAAATATAGGTCAGACCTCATTTTTGTTCTTCTTTGCCTTTGATTACTGGATAAAAAGGTGTCTACAGTCCCTTTTACTGGCTAATGATCACCCTTTACGAAGAACGCGGGCAATGCTCTGTACCCAAAGCCAAATATCTGACAGATAAATCATTACTTTATTTTCTTTGTTCCAGACTCAACAACTTCATTTTAGTGCAGCACAGATCTCAGCATCACCCAGTGGCCTGTTTGGGTACTGCACACTGCGAGACTAAGCGGGGAAACATGCAGTGAAGGGTTTATCTCATGGATTTGATGTGAGTGTGAGATAAAATGAAACTGATAACTTACCACTTTTCAGTGTGTTGCTTTTAGGCATTTTAAGGGCAACTTTTTACATATGAAATGCATCTAAAACGAGGGAAACTTTCTCCCAAACTTTTGGGAGTTGTTCACTGTTATAGTCCAGAGAGAATATTTTAGTTGCTTCCATTAGAAGAGAGCCTGAATAAATTAACAACGTCCTTTATCCCTCTTCATCCATCCACAAGACTTGACAGCAGCGATCTTGTTTATAATCAATAATACATGATTTAATTAATATGTATATATAATATGTATATAATAATTAAAGCTCCAGTTTTGTAAAATCAAGTTTTTCTTCATATTTTCTCTTTTATCCTCAAAATACCCTCTCATATGTAACTGAATTGAACCAAACAGATCAAACAGACTATTTAACAGTGTTATTAACATTATGGAGTGGTGAATGATTTTATAAGCAAAGTCAGATCTAAATTACAGTGACCAATTCTGATCCAAGACTTATTTTTAACAACAAATTTTTGAAAATATGTAAAATATTAAATACTGATAATTCGGTCGCAAAGCAGATCCTTTTCTGGCTCTTTAATCTTTAGTTGGATGCAAGGAAATTTTCTTTTTTTAAAAAAAAAAGTCTGCGTGTGAGAGTGATGGAGCAGGTGTGTGCAAGATAGGGAGATGTGGGGGAAAGGGGGGGCGGGGCGAGACCCCACCTGGACTCAGAACAAGCGGAGGACCGACTGGGGACGTGGACACTACACGACACACACTACAAAGGACTGGCGGGGCGAGGTGCACAAACGCCATAACACAGCCAAAGTCCCATTGTTCTATCCCCGTTTCATCTCCCCTCCTTCTCTCCAAATATTTGGAAGAACGCTCTGAATAACATACTGGTACTGAGACTATTGCACTCTGTATATTGTTGAAAGGAACTACGGCAGTCTGAGTGTTTCGCTCTTCAAAGATGGTTGCTTTGTTTTGTTTGGGTTTTGTTTGCTCTGTGTACCATGATTTCGTGGATATCTCATTGTTCCAGGATTGGAGATTGTTGGACAGAGAAGCACCCACTGGCTCATTTATTTTCCTTGCATCATGTGACTCATTGTAATTGCAACACACTGGGAAAAGCAGGCTGAAATGATGCAAAAAATAACAACTGGCTCCTGTTTCCCACTGCCGCTGCTGGGGAGCTGTTTGTGAGAGAAGTTTCATTCTCCTTCATCATTAGAGTTTCAATAAGACTGCTCCTATATAGACTTCCAGGGTGCACATTTCCATACCAGACCCAATGGGAAGTCAGTGATTAAAAATACAAGACCGCAGCTTTGCATCCGAGTTCAAAAACATGGGGCTGAAAGTGCGGAGCTGTGCTATTAATCATGTGATCAATGGGGGATGAGTGCGAAGCCTGATGATGCAGGGTTACAGCATCGTCTTATAGGGTCGTTTGATGGCCCTTTCCTGGGGACCCCAGCATTGATTGGGCCCTGAGGGTGCCCTGCAGCGCTGCCCCGTCGCAAGGGCCTGACTGACAGCTCTAATGAAGCCTGCCATCGTCGGGCAAGGGACAGCTCCAGAGCAGGCACCGAACTTCAATCAGCCTGTGTGACGTCCAAAGAGTTTTGATTTCTCAGCAGTAGTGAGGGGGTAAAAAGGAGACCCCTGTGGGAGACAGGCAGCCCCGGTCTGCCTTTGAATATTTCTGCATTTACCGCATGTCAGTTCTCGGTGTTGGAGACGCACAGAAAAGAGAGACATAGGGGGGTGGCTGTGGTGAATTTTTCATAAGAAAAAGACGGGGGGAAAAAAAGGAGAAGGGGCCCACAGTCCCATGGGATTAGGTTTGGTTGGTGTCACATGAATGTCATTATGTGTAGCTGTCATTGTGCCAGTTTACAATTATATTTGTTTTCTAAACAAAGTTTTGACAGGTAGCTTAACTTGGCAGGAGAAAAACATGTCAGGTAACTTTTCCTCAGAGTTTAGTGAGGATGGACGAACAAGTAGCAACCATCAGCGCCGGCTCCATTTTTTTCCTCTCACACATACACACACACACACCCCACTTCTCCCTGCGATGGAGGGATGCTGAAGAGCAGTGGAACCTCAGAAGACTCATCCTCACTTTGTTCTATTATTCACCATCTCTGGCTTCAGAACTCTCTAGGATCTCCATGGGGTTACACTCTCTATCCTGATGGAAAGACTCCTGTGCCGCTGAGAGCCTGTTTACTCCCCGGCCCTGCGGTCCACTGGAGTATACAACCAGTCCCTTCACTTCCATGCTCACATCAGAGTCATCAAAAATAAATCAAAAACACCCTGGTGCAAGCCATTTGTTAATCTCGTGTTTGCCGGCACTTTTCGAAACCACTTGCTGAATCAAAAAGGGTCATTTTTGGGAACGGCAGACGGCTTAAATCTACCAGCGATGATGACATTCTGGCGAACGTCACAAAAACAATTTACTCTGTTGTACACTGTCTTCCTTTTGTTCTCTTCAGTCAGCATGAATCTTTACATCTCACCCACCATGATACAATATGATCCCCTTTCAGAATGCTCATTTGTACTAGCATAAATAGTTATTTGAAAGATAAAAGCAAACATGTTTGTTTTTTGTTTGTGTTTTTTCCTCTTCTCAACTCCCCAAAGGCATTTATGAGCACTTTGGTAATAAGGACCAGAGAAGGATTTAGCTGAAGAAGAGGAGCAGAGGATGCTTTGATGTACTCTTAGATTAAGTGAAGTCTACAGCGATGTCTACAAAAATACATGCAGCGTATACACTGAGCTCGGCTAGACATACTCCTCTCTGCTGGCCCTCACTCTCTGGTCCCAAACCACCACAGCATGAAAGACAGACTGTATGCTCCGTGCGTGGTAGCAGGAGACTTGTATGGACCTTGTCGACAGCTTCAGATGAACCATTCCCCAAAGAAACACAAACTAGGGAGATTTTTTTTTCTTTTCCTCACAAACTTGTTTTTTTCCCCCCAACCCAGAAATTTCCCCCAACAAAAAAAAAAATCTAAACTTTTAAAAGCTGGGTTCACAGCTGCTTTGATTTTTTTTCATGTGTTGCTCTGCTTAAAAGAGATTTAGCAACTAGGCAACGCTCTGAAGACGAGCATTGCCCAAGCGACTCGCCACAGTGCCAGTGTTCGAGTCTGAGGAAGAGCGAGCGTGAGACAGAGGGGGTGAAAAGACAGAGAGGAAGATTTTGTAACTTGTTACGAAACAGTCAGCATTTTCAATTTTAAATTTAGCTGAAATTTTAAACATTGGATTCAGTGTGATGAGCTAGTCAGCCGGAGGCAACAAAAAGTCTCATGTCTAACCTTTTCATATTTTATGTATTCTACTCACTTGCAAACTAGCTAGCGAGCAGAAAGCGAAGGAGCTGGCCAGTGGGTTCTGGAGAGGAAGCGTGCGTCTCTGTAATAATATACGGTAAGCAGGTTTAAAAATCAGCAAGCAGGCATTTTCTTAAGAAAACATTCCTTGGCACAGTGTGACTGCCATGATTCCCTCCATGTTGTGCAATTTGTATTTGCTTAGGGTGTTAATGAAAGGTTGCATGAATAATTTAACATAAACAAAGCATGTGATTCCAAATTAACTGCAGCTCTGCAAACCCATGAAGCAACTCCACCGTGTGTAGTTGATATTCTGGTGATCTGATGCTGACCTCTGCTGGGAGGCTCTGCTGCTGAACGCAACAGTTACCAGACTGATGTAAAATCATTTGGCTCATCCTGTGGCTACAAATCCAACATAATGACAGTTTGTGATCAAGATTTTAATGTCCATTTAAGTGCCGATCAATTTCCATAATAAATTATACTTGTTTAACAGTTTTACATATGAGAATACCCACCATCATCTCTATATTACAGCCCCATCAATTATGGACTGTTGAGGCCACTACAAACATTTGAGAATTTAAAAAATTGTATAATGAACAAACAAACATATTTTTAAGGATTGTTTTTTGGGGGTTTTTTGGTCAAAAATGGACAATACAGCACTTTATAGTGCTCTTTGTTGTTCTTTCTGAGCCATATTTGCCATTTCTGTACTGTACTTTGTTGTTATTTTGTTGGAATTACATATGCTTACAAGATACATTAGCAATAAGCTAATACTGGCACACAGATTTGCTTTGGATTTACGGTCTCTACAGGGTCACCCTATCTCTGCAGTAACTAATGGCTTTTTTCCATTATTTATTAACCAACAGACTATTTTCCTGATAAATCCATTTGTTGTTTTGTCTGTAAAAGTTAAAAGTAATCCAAAGCATCCAGCTTGTTTTCTAAGTCATCAAACCGTCCCAATCAAAACCGTCCCAATCAAAATGCGCCAAGAAATCACAGAAAAGGAGTAACTCTTCACATCTGAGAAGCTGGAATCAGGTAGGTATTTTTAGCTTGAATTACCAAAACGACTATTCAAGAATGAAAAGGTTGTTTAAGCTCTATTTTCCAGGTTTTTCATCATGTAATGTCAGTTAAATATTGTGTTAATTTACTTTCAATTGTAAAACAGGCAGAATGAGAATCTTCTTATCATTGGAAAGCTATGTAAGAATTAAGATACAAAGTGCTTTGTAACGACAAAGCAAACCTTTTCCCTTTTGGTTGTTCTACAGGTTGATGGAAATCCACTTCCTGTTTCCTCCCTCCTCTTTAGGCTTCCTCCCAAACACACACACACACCCTCCCTCCCCTTTTATTCCCACACATGCGCTCACACTGCCACGCCACACGGCTCAATTAACACTACGGGTGCAAGGGTGTGAATTATTTAGCGATGAATTATTAATAAATAATAACAAGGGGACTCGGGGGAGATGCAGCCCAGTCAATTAGGAGAGAAGGGAAAGGAGAAGGCAAGCAGTAGGGGGGTTGGATGCAGGGGATCTGATCTGATCTGCGCCTCATCATTATCATCGCCCGTCAGACACAATTACCTTCGCCCCGCACTCTCCGGCACTTCAAACAACAGCTCGTCCCTCTGACTCTGACGGCCCTCCTCTGTCTACTGCCTTTGCTCAGCCAACACACACACACACACACACTCACGCACACACACACACACACACGTGCTCTCCAACTATATTACAAGCTCATATATCAATTATATGTAACATGACCAAAACCCAGGCCGTAGCAAAAAAAAAAAAATCATACATCAGGAAAGCTCGAACAAGCAGCAGGTCAATAGTTCACTCCGTTGGAAGTTTTCATATTTTCATTGATTGAAAACTGCATGGACAATCAAAAATGGATGAGGACTATCTAAGCACAGTAAACAAAGTCCTGTAATGTTACAGAGACATTTTATAGGGTAACTGTGAACATAATCACAACTGAGTGACAAAGTGGAGGTAAAGTAGACTCCTAGTGAAAGTAAAGGTACATATGGAGCACATACAGCAGTTTCTGGATTTCTCTCTATGTGCATCTTCCTGCAAAATTAACTCACATGGATTCAAGTTGTAATGGTCCATCTGTAATTTTCCACAGGCCTTTGATATTCGGTCAGCAGATATTAAAAATTCTCGGTTAACTTTTCTCCAAGGCTGTGCGCTTCTGTGTGCGTCTCAACACACGGGTTTGGATTTGATGTGAAGACGGAAGTGCAGGGAACTTTTGAGAAAACCTTAGTCATTTCTTTTCAGTATTATCAAGAAACTGTTTTGAATTGGTTGAACTGAAGATGCAATACATTTCGACAATGAGCAGTATGTGTATATGTGTGTTATGTCATCACCATCTATCTGTTACTTGAGCTGAATAGATTCAGTGAATCTAATTGTGAGCTACCACAAGATGGTGCTAAAAATCCACAAAGAGGAAGGTTGAGCAAAAGCTGCTTATTTAATCCTTTCCATTCATTTAAAGAGTAAGACCTTGACAAAGCAGGCTTTTAAGTAGATCTTTGCTTATGATGTAGGGAATGATGATGAATCCTTGAGGTCCTTGAGGTTGTAATTATATAAAAGCTGAGCTATTTTTTTAATTCATTGTGTATTATGATTTTTGTAATGCTGCCCCAAGTGCACATGGTGGCAGCCTTTGTCTATTAAACAAGATGAACCACTCAAAAGATGGTGTAAAACTTGGAAACTCACCCATCAAGCTGTTGGTTTCAGCATGCTGTTCTGTCTGTCAATCCCAGCAAACCATGTCACTGACGAGGTTCTCCAAACACACATTTACTGCTTGTGAAGAGCCATCTGACCTGCAATATAGACCAGTGGGACAAATTATATCTTAAAGTCCAGTTTCTCTCAGCAAGTCCAAGCACATAAATAACTTCATTCAGCAGGGCAGCTTCAGTCTTTGTCAAGAATCTAAGATGGGGTGATGGATAATGGCTGACAAGAAAAAAAGAACCAAAAACTAGGCAGAAGATTTTGTGTGCAATTTCATTATCGTGTCTGCATCAAGGAAAGCTTGCACATGACGATGGATCCTCTTTAAGACTGATAATACACTTTTGTTTAATGATGTGCCAATTTTGATGCAAAGGTAACACTTTCTTCCCACACTTTCTCTGCGATGTTGAAAAAAAAGTAACTTTAAAAAAGGTTGATTTAAAAAGGAAACAACCTTCTTGCCAAATGCATATTGATCGCGACGCGCCGTTCTGTCATCCCTCTGTCTTCTCTCAGAAAGTATTGATGACTTTCACCAGTCTGACAGGATTCAGTGTACGGCTGTGTAGAGTACAGAAGGAAAAGAAGGCAGTTTCAGCAACTCCTTTTATGAATGCTACCTCCTCTTTTTTTTAATCTTTTATATATATTTTAGTGAAAGAGGTATTTGAGCATGAGTCAGAGAAGTAGAGAAGTAATGACTAAATTTGCATCCACTCATTGTGTTGTAATTCATTTGAGTCTTCGAAACTTGCACCGTTAGGGTTTTTATGGGGATTATTATGAACACATTTTCTCACAGTTCACAAATATCACAGCAGTCACAACATTAAAAGTACTGACAGGTCAAGTGAATAACATTAACCATCTGTTTACAATGCAATGTTCTGCGGTTACCCTGGGTTCTTGGTTTTCATGTGGATGTTTTTTGATACGCACAGCCCACCTAAATACTCCAGACCGAATGCATCCCTTTCTTCCATGGCAACGACTCTTCCCATCAGCAGCAGCCTTCCCCCAGCTGACCAGTGACATTTTGAAAACAGCTCAAGAGCGTCTTAAGGACCACAACAACAACCTGCAGACCCCAGTCGCACCTGGAGGCCCCACCTTCAATGCATAGGACCCAAATTATCCCACTTTCTGATGCTGACAATGACAGAATACCCCCTCCTGTGTCCCTTTCCATGATAGATCAGAACTGTTTTGGCCACACAAGGGGGACCTACAAAATATCAAACAGGTAATGTTGCAGCGGACTGGCATATATTCTATGTAGGAAGTAAAGCCAAAAAAATGTTTCCCAAAGTAGGCAATGATGTGAAGAAAGTGAGACATTTTTTCAAGAGTGGGTTTAGTCTGTATAGTTTTGTTGGAATGAAGTAATGAAAAAAACAATCAGATATTATGTTGTCTTTGGAACTAAGTCATATTGATCTTATTAACCAGGCTGATCTTGAAAAGTACGTAGCTTCTTCTATAAAATGAAATAAAACACAAACTGCTGTCACCAGGATCAGTGTTTTCTTAAATATTAGGGATGTGCCAGTAAGATAATTTCACATTTTGTATATACAGGCTCATATATATTGAGGAAAGTGAACGATTTAATATTTATTTGTAGACTTTTTTCCTCCTCTCTGAACCCTTGCCGAGCGTGCATTGCAAATTGCAATAGTGTATTAAAAAAAACGTCAACAACAACAACAACATGTGTGGCAGACTGTGTAGATGCTGTGCTTGCTAATTCAGTGAAAGTAATTTGGCTATGTATCATCAGTTTTATTTATGGGAGGGAAATCGATATTTCTGGCCGACAGCTGATGATATAAATGTTCCCATTACTGGGCTGATAAATTATCGGTTCAATGATACATCATGCGTCATTATTAAATATGATTTAATAGCCCAGTATTTTGACCACCATGTGATGAGTGGAAATTCTATGGAATGAGATCCATAAGCAAATTATTCCTTATAAGTTAGTGTCGATCAATAAATGAAGGGTTTGGTTCAGGAAAAACTCAAGTCATAACAGTTAGGCTGATTAAATGTAATGATGCATGCACATAAGCGCTATGCCAATAAAATTAAGTTTATGCATTTAATAAGGGATTGACTGATGTATTTTTTCAAGGCAGATACACATCAATCACCAATATTTGGTACCAATAAACATTTTCAATAAAAGTTAAAATCTTTACATCAAAATTTAGAATAACAGATAAAGGAATGTACCTAAATACAATTTATTCAAGTAACATACCGTAAAAGCCCAATTTTGAGGTATTCAACTAGAGTATCAATTTTCTGCTACTTCATATTTACACTCCAATGGATTTTGATGGAGGCGCATATTGTACTGTTTTATTCCACTGTATTTATTTGCTTACTTTAGTTACCAGTTGATAGGCTGTCACTTTTGACTCACCTGTAACCAATCAGATGAGTGAAATATCAAATGACAGTAAATTTTCAGCAAATATACAGAAAAATTCAAGTTTATGTAGACTATATAAATTAATTCATAAAACTTACTTTCTTACGTAAATTCCCCTAAATTCCACCATGTTCTGTGACCGGAACAATTAGGGTTAGGCTGGATGACAGGGAAGGCAGTTCTACCATACACATTTAAGCTCTATTCCGATTACCCAAGAAGTAAGAGCTGGGAATGCTGCAAGTCAAAATTGCAAGACAGAAAGTGATCTGTGTAGCCTATTGCAATCTAAATGTTTTTCATTGCATCTGTTTGGGAAAACGTGAACACCCACAGCAAATATATTCCTCAAAGGCAAGTCTCCGACCTTATCAAACAACTCCAGCAGTTGGTTAAACAGATTAGTGACAGGGAGAGTAGGCTAGTAAGTAAATGTCCTCTGTGTGTGCCGCTATATTGCTGTGATGTCATGTGTGGATCTTGGCCAAGTTTCCAACTTATAATTCCAATTTCATTGCACTTTTTCATGTCAGATTTATGTTGAATGAGTTCTGAATATGAAGGAATGCATACCCGCATTTACTACCTGAGTTCACCACATTCCAGTACAATAGTTAGCCAATATTAGCCAAATACCAGTTGATAACAATGCATCGTATTTGCGCACCAACACTGTAGCAACATGTCCACAGACAGAAGCTGGACAGTACAACTGATTTAATGGCCCATGTGACAGAAGTGCTAATAAAAAGCATACTGTATTTTACAGCATTACGTACTGAGGATATGCGGAGCAGCCATCTTGGATTTTTAGGCCAAGGTTTGTTAAATTGGTTAAGTTATAATGACTTAACCAACCTTGAGTTGAGTTGAAATTCTACTTTAGGGGACTTCCAGTTAAAATTTCTGGTAACTCAGAAATGTCCAATTCTTAGTTGAAATGGAATTCGCAAAATCTTATGAGTCACAGAATAACACCAGTATGCAAAATCCAAGATGGCGGAAATAATTTCTCTTTATCTTGTGGCTCAGTGCTTCCTGGGATTTCTGTTCCAGTTACAGTTAGCGCTATAACTGCTCATAAATAACTTATGTTGTAAGTAAGATATATATATATATATATATATATATATATATATATATATATATATATATATATATATATATATATATATACATACATATATATATATATATATATAAGGTTTAAAACATGTCAACAAAATTCATTGACATCAAATTACATTTGTCCTTTCAAGTGTCACGCACAAGATAGTATTTATATTGAAGACTAATTTGGGATAAAGAGAAATACATTTAATACAGGTCTGGGGCTTTGAGTCCTTTGGTTCTGACGACACTTACGGTTCAGTTGTTTCAGTTTCCCAACTGGTTGTTTCATACAAAACAGGCCAACGACACACAAAGGACCCATGCAATAAAAGGGAAAGGAAGCGGTTTCTAGGACGGACCGCGTTGTTATGTTGTAGGAGGAAATGGTATGCAGCTCCGGCTGGGGTGTGCCTCCTTCTGTCCCAGAGCTATCATCTCATCTGTTGTTATTTACACAGGCAATAGCTCGTTTTGAACTGGAACACCGGGTACTGAGGCGCATATTGTGGAAGTATTTCTCCCCGGGATGCCCCAGCAGCGGAGCTAACACGTTTAACGGCTGACGATGGCTTCGGTGCGGATGGTTGGCAAAGTTACGGCGAGACTTTTGGGAAGTATTCAGCCTCTTCACTGCGGTCTCGGAGCTACTCGTCCGGTTACATTTCTCCCCCAGGTGAACGAATCCTTTATCTAAGTAATTTACTCTGTAGTGGTTTTGTTTATGTTAAACCGCAAACTAATTAAGGCAGTCGGGGTGTTTGTTAATGGTACCAGCTGGTGAACGGGTTTCCTGATTTTGAACACAGCACTGTAGCATAACGTTACTTTGGCATACTGTGGACGGCCTGAAAGCTAACTTCAGTTCTTTGAGAGCACGGTTCAACAAAGGGATTTCCTTTTTAAACTTAATTGTTCTGTAACAAACGCCGGGCCTAGTTTCTTGACCTCTTTAAAAAGATGCAAGCGTCAAACTTTGGGGAAAATGTTGTTTGTTTGTCACTCGTACGATGTGCTGGAATGTGATCCATTTTTCCACATTCTCTCAGATGGCGGTGAAGGCATCTCTCTTTTATCCAGTCTGTCTCTGTCACGATCTCCTATCTACTTCTGTACTGTAATTTTCAAAACAAATAAATTATTCAAGTACATTATCTAGCTATACAGGGGTTCACATGGTCTAAACACATCTACATGACTGATTATTGCTGCACATTATCTCAACAGCAAAGCGATTATCGTTTAATTACCCCTCTGAGGAAGTTATTATGGCACCCATTTCTTTTCAAAAAACACCATTAGGCTGCTAAATAAACATCTAAACTTTAAAGAGACACATGCTTTGCCCTACACAATCAGAAGAGACATCACTAACGTTGCTATATCCTGCAGCCTGCAGTATGTTCAAAATAGAGGTGCTTGTCTGCCATAGTCAGAGATGCAGGGTCTATGTCTGTCTGCACAAGTCGTTAAATGCATATAGTTGTGTATATAAATGCATATATATAAAGGCATATATGTGTGTGTTCATGCAGGTAGGAAATGCTGCATAAAGCAAAATCCCCACATTGCATAAGATCATCACTAGGAGGAAACAGATGTCAAGTAAGCAGATTCCTAGTGGATACCTTGAACCTCTGCCAGTGCAGGAAGTATGGGGAGCATACTGTATTGCGAAACGCCACGATAGTCTCCATACTGAGTGAATATTGACATACAGTTTGTCAGATTAAGGAATAAGCTGTTCTTCCTGTTAGATGGGCAAGCTGTCATGAGTCACTCGTGCATGCTGGAATGACTAAGAGGAGTCCTATTTTCAGACCGTATAGGAAACCTGAGCTGCATTTTGCCGTATTTTATATTGCGTACAGTAAGACAAGTGTTCCTACAGCAAATCATGTTTAGATCTCAAGGGTAAAAATGCACTGAACTCAGACATTATTTTAAAAACACAGAACTCATTTTATTTTATATATGCGGTATGTTCCAAACAAGTCACCAAAATATGGTCAAGATCACTGCCTCTGTGCTATGCTCTCGTCTGTTTTGAAGCCCTAAAGATACAGCAGAGGCAGTGTACTGTATTTAGCCTGCTTATACAAAGGGCCCTCCCCCGACTTACATTGCCAGTGTCTTTAACTCTCAGGACACCAGGATGCCAGTTCCTGCTCAAGGTTTCTTCCTGTTAAAAGGGAGTTTTTCCTTGCCACTGTCTGCTTGCTCAGGGGTTCAGGCTCTGGGTTTCTGTAAAGCACCTAGAGACAATTTTGATTGTCATTAGGTGCCATATAAATTAAATAAAACTGAATTGAATTGAACAAGATCGATTTTAGGTGGCATGACAAACCCGCTGCTGTGGTGCTGTGTAATTTCCTGATTCAGATACCATGTTATAAGTTTGTTACCTCTGCAAAGAAGGTAATGTTTCTGGTCTGGTTTCTTTGTCTGTCGATCTGTTTGTCAGCAGGATTACTGAAAAACTACTTGTCCGATTTTTTTCATGAAACTCGGTGAAAGGGTGTAGAAAGATCCTGGAAGAACCCATTAAAGTTTGGAGCAGATCCAAATTACAGGGCAGACACATTAATTATTTAAAAACTAGAAACGACTATATTCAGTACCAAGAGACGAGAACCGAGTATCGAGCTATGCGAGTGTGTGTTAATCAGACCTGACATACGCTTTCTTGTGGGTAGTCATGAAAAGTGTCATATTTCTTTGTCACATTTTATTTAAATAGTTGTAAAATGAGCCGTTATCTATTAAGTGTGCAAAGGAGTTAAAACCTATAACAAAATTCAGACATCTGGTGTGATCTTTGTATTGCCCTCAGCAAAAGTTTGCTACTGGGAAAATTTAATCAAGGCAGACTGTTTCACTTTCACGAGAGAAGCTTTAGGGTGTTAGGCTTTTATGTCAGTAAGTGATGGTGCTGTCAGTTTCTTTTCCTCAGTCAATTCTGGAATGCTATAAAGGTGAACATAATGTGATGGAGCTTGAAATACACTGTATAGACAAAGGTATCGGGACATCTGACCATTTCCCCAACAGGAACATGATGTCGCACTCTAAATACTTAGACAGCTTCGCAGCTTTAACAGCTTCCACTCTTCTGGGAAGGCTTTTCACAAGATTTTGGAGCGCATGTGTGGGAATTTTTGCCCATTGATGCAGTAGAACATCTGTGAGGTCAGACATTGATGTGGGACCATCTGGCTCACAATCTCCATTCCAGTTCATCCCAAAGGTGTTCAGTAAGGTTGAGGTCAGGGCTCTGCGTAGGCCAGTCAGGTTCTTCCACGTCAAACTCTTCCAGCCATGTCTTTATGGACTTTACTTTGTGCACTGGTGCACAGTCATGCTGGAATAGAAAAGGACCTTCCCCAAACTGTTGCCACAAAGTTGGAAACACGGCACAGTCCAAAACGTCTGAGTTCAGTAATAAAAAGCGGTGTCATAATACTTTGTCCATATAGTGTACAATCAGTCTGATTGATGACTTGAGTTTTTCCAGAACCAAACCCTTCACTAATTGATCAATACTGATAGCGCACTACCAAGCAAGCCAGGAGTGCTGAGAGAAACTTTGACTGACCTGCGACACACTCAGTGATTAAAAACAGAGTTGGTCCTGCAAAAGAGGATCAATATCAGTTTCATCTCCGTTCAAGGATTCAAGGAACTTTATTGTCATACCAGCTCACATTCACATGTTTATGGTACGAAATTAGGACTCAGGTCCCGTGAGCAGTAAGTAGACTATAAAAATATAAAAGTACGAGGTAAAAGTTGAATAAAATAGAAATACAAGCTAAATAGAAAATAGAATATAAAAAGAATATTAAAACTAGACATTTAAATAAGCTAAACATTTAAATAAAGAAGCCGGTTTTAGCATATAGCAGCATAAGTATGCATGTGCAAGTATGAGGTAGTCCAGAAAGTAGTCCTTAATATTGCATTTGTCCGTGCATCCAGCATTGAAAGGTTCAGGAGGCTAAACAGAATGAAGAAGGGGAAACTACTTTTGTGGCTCCATCATAAGTACTGTTTTCATATCAGGGTGCCAGGTTTGAGCTGGACAAAACCCCGGCTTGCTGACAAGACACAACATGTGAAACAGACTTCTGTGGAGCTGTTGACACAGGCATATTTTGTTTCCAGAAACAGAACATGCACAAGCAGGATTTCCACGGTGTACACAGGAACAAACCATATTGATGTAATTTAAGTGTGCAGAAATAATAATAAGATTTGTGTCTGAAATAGAGGCAAATGTCTGCTGTTCCGTAGACACCCCAAAACGTTAAGGCCACTGAAAGAAGCATCACGTTGTCAGTAAAAGCGTTGACGTTTTTGTGTGACAGCTGGCTCCATTTGCTATAGTCGACATGTGCATTTGCATTACAATGTAAGATGGAAGAGGTTTCATTCCAGCCAGCCTGACTGCCTGTTCCTCAGTGTCGAGACTGGTTACGTCAGACATGGAGCTGCTCTTTATTAGGGCAGCATCTACAAAAATAGAATAGGACTGGAGACCTTGAAGAAGCACATGGACATCACCCCCAGAGAGTCTGTCAGACCTGTTTCATTCAGTACATATCATGAACTTGAACTCAAGCTCAGGAGCAGTGGTGCTCAATATGGAAAATTCTTTGTAACAGCTGGCATTAACATTTAATCTGGGGCATTGGGTGCCCTGATGGTTAACACATATGCTATATACTGCTATTACAACATGCCCTCAGCTGGGAACTTGCATATCACATCAATTTCTCCAACTCCTCCTTGTTTTTCCTCTCTGCCTCTCTAATCAACTGTCCAGTAAAGATGAAAAATGCAAAAAGACCATGCAAACTTTATGTAATCCATAAGGATCCATAATTGCATGTCAATGCAGGGTGTATATTTGTGTGAAATGCGTTGCAATCGGAATGCTATCGGATAAAACACATCTGGAGATGGACTGGCTCCCAGGTGTAAATGCAATCAAGAGTTAAACCACATGCTGCCTGTGACTCCTGTCTCAAGCAGGACTGGATAAAAAAAAAAAAAAGCTACAGTTTAACTCTTCCTCAAATGAAAACAAGTTGAGTCAATACAGCAGCAGCATTGTTTCTCTTGGCCTGCAACGCTCCATATTTGTCTAGCTGCTTTGCATACCTAGATTAACAAGTCAGACCACAACTTGCATATTTTTACATATTCACCTTATTTTTTCTTTTTCAGAAGGTAATAAATAAAAAGGACAATGTAGCTACATTTTAGATCGTGCATGGCAGCCTTGCAAGTCAACAAGTTTTCCTCAGCATGCTGTATGTTGATTCAGTTGGTTTGCATGAAGTCAATCCAGATCAAGTTCATACACTGGGCCGGACCTGCTCTGACCAGACCGGCTAACCTGGGTATCTACCCAGCCCTGCTGGGTGTTAATATACGCCAAAAGTAAGCTGATCACTGAGTTCCATCAGCTTAACTTTGCAGTCAGCTGACAAACTTGATATTTATCATCTGTTGATTCCTAACACCTCTGTTTAACACCAGATCTAAGTGCCTTTCTCCAGTATTCAAAATAACAGTAGCAAATGGTTATGGAACACTAAAAATATATTTTGAAAGTGAAATACGTTTCCTGTGCATCTCTAGAAATATATATTTCCCTATTGTTTATCTGGTACAGGCCTTAAAGCTTACATTTGAATTCTGCTTGAGCAAAGTCTTTACTGATTCCTTGTAGAAATGCACATAGGCTATAAAATTCAGTGTGTCATCCTTTTTGGTTAAAATAAACACAGAAATAAGTCAGGTAAATAAATGATAATGTGTCACTGAATCATTTAAAATAGCACGGACTTTGCATGATAACATGTACTGAAAGTTTCAAGTGTGTTCATTGGACAAAGGAGCTCAAGAGAATTTTACCAGCGAAATAAAAAATTTCCTGAAACTTGACTGACTAAGTAAGTTGAAGATAGTTTTCAACAAACTAGTTTTCCAGTTTGCTACTAGTTCTGGCATGACCTTGTGCTGATGCATTACTTGCTTAGCTGTGAAGAAAGGGGAGATATGACTCACAAAAGTAAGTTGGTAAAGACAAACGTTTTTATGGCAGCCTTTGTATTTCAGGGAGGGTGGTTGGGTTTTTTTTCTTGCTTTGCAAGAGTTGTTTTTGCTCATTTTTTTTAAAAATGTTGCTCCTCTGCAGCTGCCTGTTTTGGACCTTTGCAGACACCACATGAATTCCTAAACCACTGCTTCCTACCACCCTCCATGTCCCACTCTTTTTAGTATTCAGCTCCTCCATTGTGTTATGGTGCTGCAGGCTAAAGAACTGTCTGCTGATATAAGCACGGAGTATCTCAGTGTGGTGTTATGACTCACTAATACATATAGTGATTTGGGCTCAGTGGTGATTAACTGTAAGAGTTCTGCTCTGATGATTACAACATAAATGAATAAAAAAAAAAAGAAAGCTTGCCTCCTCTTGTCGTCCTGCACCACCCATTCTGTCAGCATCGATGAGAAGTTCGTTCAAGCAGACACTTATCATGGTCTCATGGCAGAATAACTGTTTGAAAAGCTGCCAGGAGCTGAAAAGCTCTGCTTGACTAAAGGATATCTTTACATTCCCAGCATGCATTACACAATTTCAGTCTGGCTTTTTCATTTGGAGTGATACAGTGTATCCATAGCTTCTGTGTTTTCACCACTTGGTTTTTAATCCCATAACAATTTATTTATTTTTTTTTATTTTGACCTATTAATTTACAGTATGTTTCACAGTTTGCTTTTCATTTTGTAACTACTATACAAACACAAACTTTCCACTTTCTGCATGCACTCATCTACATCCTGCTGTATTTTTTCTTTCCTTCCTTCTAACCAGACAGGGTCATGAACTGGATAACAGAAGACAAATGCTTCTATGCAAATTACTTTCATGGTACAGTGCTGGCTCTTCTAAGTTATAATGGCAACAGGGAGTAATTCAATTTCTTGTCTTGGCAGCCTGCGTTTTTCACCCAGCCTTTGGGCCATTTATCACTCACACATTTTCCATTCTGTATGCTTCAAGTCATGCCTGCAAGATATTGCAAGTCATCACACCGTGATCACGGGCGCGTACAAAAAAGTCACTTTCCCTTTTCATAGTGATATCAAACCCTTGACAAGAGTGGGAGGAGATACCTTTAGGAAGTCAAGATGCAAGAGGCCATAGCTCTCTTGTGACAGGATCCATAACGGAGCAACCTGCTGGGAGACAACAGGGAAAATGAGGCTGTCTGTCACCCTGATAGACCTCCTCATTGCTCGTGCAGGAAGCCTCGATCTGCTTCACTGCGGGGTGGGGGGGGGTGGTGGCAGTTTTTCACCAAATTGTGCAGTTTTCACTCCCCGTCTTGTCTCTCTCTCCTTGTTGGCATGGCATAAATAAGAAATGCACAGCTCACGGGGTAAATATGCCATCAGCTGATTGTTTTGAGAAAGAACAGTTGGAGGAAATCACTTGGTGAAGAGGACCAGGTGTGCTGTGTTGTTCCCTGTAGCCCCAAAATGCCTCCTGAAATGTGTGAAGGACAAAGAATAGACAGCAACCACCCCGCACTCTAAATACAAATAAGCTGTGTGATTGGAAAGTGTGTTTTGTGTTGATAAGCATACAAATGTATGCTTGAGAAGCCAGGAGTGACAGCAGTCATCATGTGGACCAGAGGGCTCCACTACTTTGTGCAGGCTGTATGAGCGTGTTGTGACATAGCATGGGAGTTATTGTCTGCTGCTTTGGTTTAGCAATCTGTTACAGCCCCTTTTTATGTGTTAAATAATCTATGGGTGGGTCTGTCAATATTTAAAAACAACTATTCCAGTTGCTGACCTTTCTTGCATTTGGACACAAAGCTTGTAACGGCTCTCTACTGGCCTGAGTTGATCAAACTTTGCGATATTGCATAAACTCCTTAACCATTTAATTCATATTTCTAGAGTTTTCCTTAAGTAATCTTGGTTGGTGCCCGCGTTGACATGTGCTGTGGAAGCCGATTAACAGCAGAAAGAGATGGATTGTTAATATTATTTTTCCTTTTGTTTCGTCCTCCACTGGTGGTTACCGCTCTTGATTGCTCGACCACTTAAATGCATGCTGAAATATTTCAATAAATATTGGATGGATGGCCACAATTTTATAGTCCGCAAAGAATTAAACATTTGTGATCAAATTGCTTTTCCCATATTGACATTTTTGGTTTTGATTGAAAAATCTCAAGGACTGTGGTTGATGACCCAATACCTGACCCAAAACCATTGACATTTAGCTTAGCTACACTTTGTGCTAATCACCTCTGCCTGTGGCAGCCAGCTAAACAGGTTATCCCAGACCTCCCTACTCTCAGCAATGTTTTCGAGCTCCTCCTGGTGGATTCCAAGGTGTTAACAGGCCTGATGAGATATGCAGTCCTGTGGACTGAGATAGGCTTTGTGATTGGGTGCACTGTAAGTTATATTATTCCCACTAGTCATATAAAAAATGTTATTGCACTCATTAGTTACGTGTGAGTCACTTTGGCATAATGAGGCCAGGTGTGTCATCTGCCTCCTTTCAATGATCTGTTACAAGAACTCACTATGGGGTCAACACTTGCATAACACTCACGTAACACATAAGTATTTCGGCTAACACATTATTGTTGAATTGTTTTTTAATGTTATTGTACTGCTGTGTAAGGGCATTTGTCAGCGCCACATGAAAGGTGAGCGAACTAAAAGGGTCAGTATTATTGCGGTGTGCTGCAGACTGTAATAACACAGGGAGAAGAGCATGGCTTTGGAAAGGGGCCATTATTCATCACAGCTCTCTAGCTGCATTTTCTGCCACAGTAGCCACGTTCTGTTGATTTACTACAGGATTGGTATGTGCGTGGTGTGTGCCCAGCATATAAACTTCCTGGAGTCAGTCAGCTGTTGAATTGATTCTGGTCAGTGAACTCACTTACAAACACACACCCACCCATACCCATTCTGCAAATAGACAAATAGTCCATTCTTGCCCTTGATGCTTTGATCCAGATCTGCTGTTTTCACATTAGCAGGGCGGCTCAGATGTTGCTCAACTCACTCCCTTGTTAAACTACTTGGACACAAAGTGTTTGCTAAGGAAATTGACAAGGTAGAGGCCTTTTATTTCCCATGTAGGTGCTGTTTGTGTTGGCAGTGAGCGCCTGTACTGGCAGTATGGGTGGCTTTTAACATGATGTTCCAGGCTTTATAACTTAATGGTGATGGGTTACCTGTCTGATATATGAGGCCTCACAGAATAACTAGACTCTTTCAGGTTTCAGTGCCGGTGTGGTTATGTTCAACTATATTAGAGATGGATGATATGATGACCGCACATGTGGGCAATTTGGCGATTTTAGATTGTGATCGACCTTGAAGCTGTACCCAATCTGCTTTTCAGGCAAACTGTAGAGATCACAGCATTTAACGTCCTCTTAGTTCTGTTTCCAGACTTCACATAACCTCAGATTTCTGTCCCATACGTCCTTGCTATGTGAACTGGCTGTCTTGTGGGTGCGGTATCGTAAAGAATGCAGTGAGTCACGAGCTCGCCATTAACTAATGGATTCTGATTGCGATTAAATAGATTGTGATTTGATTTTTTTGGGTGACTGTGAGGCATCACAAAGTTATCAACTGTTGGTGATTTATCTATAGTATTTTCATTTGGCCAGTGTTATATCCTCTTAAAATAAATCAGTGATACATAATACTTGCAACCATCTGTTGTTAGGGCATCAGTGTGGAGGTTGGAGTTGAGTGGAGCTGTGAGCAGTTCAACCAAAGAATGATATATTTTTTCTCTTTTTTTTGTGATATTTGAGAGATTTTAGAGGCCTTATGGGCGGCACGGTGGTGCAGTGGTTAGCACTGTCGCCTCATAGCAAGAGGGTTCCAGGTTAGAATCCCGGTCTGGGCCCTTCTATGTGGAGTTTGCATGTTCTCCCTGTGTCTGCGTGGGTTTTCTCCGGGTACTCCGGCTTCCTCCCACAATACCAAAAACATGCACATTAGGTTAATTGGCTACTCTAAATTGCCCCTAGGTGTGAGTGTGAGAGTGTGTGGTTGTTTGTCTTTGTGTGTTGGCCCTGCGATTGACTGGCGACCAGTCCAGGGTGTACCCTGCCTTTCGCCCGTAGTCAGCTGGGATAGGCTCCAGCTCCCCCGCGACCCTGACGGATAAGCGGTATAGAAAATGGATGGATGGATGGATAGAGGCCTTATGTTTATGATTTCATAAGAAAAAGTAAAAAGGGAGAGAGAACAGCCGGGAAAAAAATCCAGAAAATGTACTATATCAAATTGTAAAATTACATGTACATACAACTGAAAGTCATTAACCCTTGTTCAGCCAATACTTTTTATGATTTTGGATGCTTGTGTGATTATATCCATTTTCATGGCATGTTTCACTGATATTAAAGGATAAACGCATACACTATATGTACGAAAGTATTGCGCCAGACTTTCTTATTGAACTCAGGTGTGATATGGTGCTGTTTTTCACGGGTTGAGTGAGTCCCCTTACGTCTACATTGGAGGGAAATTTTACTGTTTCAGCATACCAACACATTTTGGGCAGAACTGAAACGGTGATTGCAATCCAGACCTTTTTGTCCAACTTCAGTGCCTGACATCACAAATGTTCTACTGCATGAATGGGTAAAAATTCCCACAGAAACACTCAAATCTTATGGAAAGTCTTCCCAGAAGAGTAGAAGCTCTTATGATCTGCAAAGGGGGGGACCTACTCGATATTAATGTCTATGTGTTGTCTTTATAGAGCTGGTGACAAAGCACTTGAACAGCTTTTAGCTCTATACCTCTGGAGATCCCACACAAGCTGCTGAATCTGGTCTCCTTGGGATCACTTTGTTTAGCTCTTTTTGGGACATGGAATATTTATAAAATCACATTTTCCTTCACATCGCGGTGTCCCATTTCATTAGCAAGCCAAGAAAGCCTTTGATTCAAATTTGTATACAGTCTCCAGATAACAAAACCTTTTTCAAGCTGCTTGTATGTTTCTGTATGACCTTCTAATTGTGACTTCTGTAATTCATTGCTGTGGTGGATTTCATGGTTCATGTCACCACGAAAAATGCCTCTGGTCATGTGGACAGTTACTCATTGGTTTGTGCGAAGGCTGCTTTTCCTGTTAAAGTCCCATCTCTTAACCAGTGGTGTGTGAGGGATTTCTGCACATCTGGCTGCTGCTCCATCACTGTGCCTCAAGACTTGTTTGCTTTCTCAGCCCATGGAAATGGACGGTTCACTTGTTCCTCTTTAATGTGATATTGATTGAGCTAACTCCCAGCTGGAGGACAAAGGGGTGGGACAGGTTGGCTACCACATTCCCATATGTCACTTGGGCAAAGATATATTCAAGTGTGACCCGTTTGACTCAGGTTCTGTTCTTGAATTTCAAAAAGCCGAAGTGTTTCAGCACCAGGATGCTATTGTTCGGTTCACTTTCAGTCAGAAACAGGAGAATACAACATCATGAATCATTTCTATTCTGCATCCGAACATTCACGCTGTTGTGGCGATTGCACTTAGTACAGGTGTGTTCACGGTTAAATTCTTTGCGTTTGTGGGTTCATACTAAAATCGCTGTTGTGTAGCACATCCCAGTGGCTTGCAGTATTTCATGAAAATATGAGTTTGCTTGTGTAAAATAAATAAATAAAAGGCTACACAAAAAAACGTCAAGTACAGGACAGAGAAGTGCACCTGCTCGCTAGAATAATAAGCTGTTCCTAAGGTCTCGAGGCCTTGCGGGGCGATGGAATGCTTTCATTGAGAGGCACACTGACGTTTCATTAAACATTAGAGGCTGCAGTTTAACGTTTAATTCACTTAATGAAAAGTCGCGCATCAGCAAAAAAAAAGCCTTAATAAAGACTCAGTGCTAGCAGCTGCTCTGATTATGCAGCATTTGGAAAGACAGCGATTGCTACAGGAGAGATTCACATTAGAGTAAAAGCACTCTGAGAGGAAAGCCAGTGCTCAGAAAACTCAATTGATGTGGCTTGTTGGTTTTGATGGGATCTTTCTATTTCAGATCCTTCTTTTCAGGATGCTCTGGTTCTGTTCTGTTCTGTGTCAGCTGACATAACAGGGAGGGAGTTTTGAGCACAAAGAACAAAGGGAATACGCTGGTAATGACCTTATTTCTTCTTTCTGTCTGTTTTTCTTGTTTTCTTTCATTCCCTCTTTCTTTCCATCCTTTTCTTTCACAGGTACAACAGAGGCTGCCTTTACGTGGAAATTTTCAAGCTCTTTTCTACAGTACACTTCCACCCTCCAGTGGTAATATACAATTACTACATCGACTTGATAATAAATTGCTTGATGTCACATGGCCACCCTCTTTCTTAGGAATTAAATGGACTTTTCTTGATTGATCTCTGCTCATAAAAACGCAAACTCAGCTGATTTATTTGTGTTGCAGATGTGTCCTTGAAGTACAAATATGGCCGTTTGGTTCTGGAGGTCCCGTTGCCCTCCAGGAATGAGAAGTGTCTGTTCTTCCTCAGACCCATGCTGATGAGTGTCGGAGACCTGATCACAGATCTGCAGAGGGAGGACCCCGGAGTCACTGCCTCCATTTTCTCCAAGGGTAGGACACGACGCTTGTTAGCTATGCAAGCACTGGACAGGTCACATTCTTGGAGATTACTCAGGCTGGTTTTACCATTTTAGTTGCAACGTGGTTTGACAGGTTAGTCAGAGTGAAAGCTAAGCACAGAGTAGATTGGCATAGCACTTGCATCATCACACAAACCATTACCTTTAAATAAATGGAATGTTCACCACTGTTCCAAGACACTTTCACCCAGAAGGTTTGAAATGATAATCAGCAAAGTCTTTGTACTTTATTTTTAAAATCAAAACAGTTTTGGCAAAAACATTAAGCAGTATTCTACCTGTGACCTTTCAACACAACTTACGGCCTTAAAAGGAAAACTCAAAAGATATGAAGTCTTGGTATATGTGGGGAAAAAAAGTTGTGTAAGGCATTTTGTGGCTCCAAAGGAAGATGTGAGAAATCTGATAAATTGCCTCAAGTTTTCAGTCAGCATTTGTTGGGTCTGAAGATGACGAAAAATAAAAATAAAAGGGATTGCAGGACTAGATTGAAGTGGGCTTATCAAATATCTGTAGCCTGTCCCTGACACCTGCTTCAGACTAGGAGGCTCGAGGCTAAATTGATGAGCGTACCACACATGACTGCCCAAACAGACTGTTAACAGTCAAGTTTCATTGTCCAGAATTTCTGGTTCTGCTCTATCAATTTTAGTCCAACCACTGCAGTATGTGATGTACACGCCAACGGTAAATGGCATAACACAATGTTCACATATCTCCAAGGCAGTTACAATTAAAGTGTTTTAGCCGTCCTTGTTGGTCTGTAATGCAGTTGTCCTGCGGTAAATGAGGTGTGGAACCTTTCATTCTCCGGACTGGAAGAACATGTTTTTTCTTCTGCAGTCACAGTCCCTATCTACTCCACCTAATTGCAACACATGTAGGCACATTGTTTAGAAGCTGCTGATATCCTGATATCATCACTTGGGGACTGTTTGGACAGAAAGATTTCTGTCATTTCAGGAAACAGACTTTGGATAACTCAACACTGTCCTTAATGTCTCCATGTGTTTTATTCCTTGACAAGAACTGCAGTCGTGCACTGATGAGGAACTTAGGCTGTTTAGGCTGGAAATTATTGATGCCCTCTCAGGCAACATTCATCTATTTATGTACTCTATGCAGGGGTGATTTGCCCTTTGCATTTCATTACAATTTTCTGCATTTCTTTGTCTCTATTTTGTGTTTTGCATAAAAAGTACTGAGTTGGGCATTTGTCCTCTCTCCTGACAGATGGAGAGCGCATAGCCCACACCACACTCATTGACACTCTGCTGGACAAGGACTTCAAGCTTGCCATCAATGATGCAGTTTATAATGTGTGCTCTCCTGAAAAAGGTACAAACACATCTCCCTTTAGTCTGTTTTGCAATTACAACTTAGGCCTGCTAATAAATAGCAGTTATTATCTCCCCACGTGTGATCTATTTCACACTGCATCTCACATTCTCATGCTCGTCCACCTTGTCGTGTCCTCTGCTGCAGTGTGTACATCCAGTGAGCATGCCTTGGGGATGGAGGACATGAAGCACGTTGTGCATCTGCTGCACACAGCACTCCACCTGCCTGAACACCACCTGCTGAGAGAGAGGCAGCTGCTGGAGAGACTGGACAGCCTCAAACAGGAGCTGTCACCTCTGGAGAAGGTAGTGGATGCATCTCAACATCTGTGTGCCATTAAATGAATTGGCTGATAACCCGTCCTTATTTTTATTACTGCCTGACAGATGAAGGCGCAGCTGCGCCATACAGCAGAGTCCCAGACCTCCAGGGTTGTCTGGTCAGGCCTGGCCATGTTATCTCTGCAGGGTGGAGCTCTGGCCTGGCTCACCTGGTGGGTCTATTCGTGGGACGTCATGGAGCCCGTCACTTACTTCATCACCTACGCCACTAGCATGGGAGCCTTCGCGTATTATGTCCTTACCAAACAGGCAAGTCTCAGGGACATGAGACAAAAACTTACAACAGTTTTATCCACTTCCAGTTGTTACATGATTTCATATAGAGGAATAGTTTGACACTGTGGGGATTATGCTATTTGGCTTTTTTGCAGGGAGTTTAATTTTACACCTGCGCAGTGAAAATGAAAGTTAGCTGAGCATAAAAACTGCAAACAGCTAGTCTGAATGGCATCACAGTGACAACAAGACTCCAGAAAGTCACTGCGCCAGGACAGAAAGTAGTTCAGCACATAACCGCAGACCAAAAAGCCATGAGTTGGCTGTTGACTGTCCCATTTCCATTCCTAGCTAAGCTAACCAAGCTGACTGTTTGCTTGCTGCTGGCTTGTGGTGTTGTATTTAACAGACGGATATAACAGCGATATACATCTTTTCGTCCAACTCTCATTCCAGTAACAATTATTTAAACTTGAAGCTCAAGTTGGAACAGAAACATGCCGATATGTTTCTCCTCCTCACATTAATAGCAGTCCTACTTTATTCTTTCCCTCAGGATTACATATACCCAGATGTTAAAGACAGACAGTTCCTGCAGTACTTTCATAAGGCAGCCAGGAAGAAGAATTTCAACGTGACAAGATACAATGAATTGAAGGACGAACTGTCTCAGGTTGGTGGATCGGTTCACTTTTTACAATTGCATATTAGCTAGATCCATTCAGTCAAATGGTACAGACACTCACCTAGAGACACACTTACTTCATATGTTTTATCAATATGTTTTGGACCCATTAATGTAGGGACTGTATATGTGCTGCAATTTCACTAGTTCCATACTGAAAATGGAAGAGGTAAAAAAAAAACAAAGATGGAACTTTGAAATTCCAGAGATAAAGTCAGGGGTTCACCAAAGCCTGGCTGCTGTCAAATGAAATGAAAACTGCATATGAAAATTGCACTTTGATGAATTAATTCTTTCAAGATGCTCATTATAATCCACTGCCTTCTTGAAATCCTGCTGAACTGATCATTAGTAATAAGTTGTGTGTGTGTGCGCGTCAGGTGGAGGAGGACCTGAGACGTCTGAGAAATCCAACCCAACTTCAGCTACCACTTGAACAGATCCAGCCAAAGCCATGAATAATGGTCACTGACAGACAACTCCAGAGCAAAAACAAATTTTCTGCTTTATTTTGATAATAGCACCTTTTTACCAGGAATCCACATCATTCTGTGTTTTGTTTACAGTCTTGATAATGATGCCAATGAAATCTTTGACAGACATACAGACCCTGAGGACTATTGAAATAAAAAGTATTTCCTGACACTGGGACAACCTCCCGTCTGACTCATGTCTTGTTATGGAAATCTTAAATGTGTTGTGATTGTAGACAAGGTTGGTAGACAAATAATCCTGAGTTACTTCAGACGATTGACATTTGTGAACAATTTTAGGGCACAGGTGAACACATGTCACCTCAAAAGGAGCATCAGAAAAGCTCAACTTTTGCTCACCTATAGACATGGACCAATCACGTTAGGCTTCTGATTGGCATCACTCATAAACAAGCAGGCCACCATAGATCTCCAATACAAACATGAAATATAGCTCAAAATGCAAGCTTTCATACTAAGAAAAATACTGTGACTCAGAGTTGGTCAGAGCTCAACAGAGGCTGCCATGGTAGCTTCTTTATTATGTCTGGATTTTAAGCTGGATATAAGACCACCTGTATAGGAAATTATAATTTGTTTCTTGTTCATATTGTAAGCCTATGGTGCCATGAGGTGATTTTATATAAGATTTAAATTCAGTGAGTCAATAGCCTGACCTGACTGGTACATGTGGGTGTACTGTTGTTTTGTGCAACAATCTGATGAATGTCTGTGTACTGAAATGTTAATGAATGTCTCTGACCTCAAATGCAGAGAGCAGTGTATGGAGGAAAAAACACTCGCTCACTCTCTCTCTCTCTCTTTCACACACACACACACACTCACAAGATTTTACTGTACAAAGTAATAAGAGTAAGACACACAAGTGGAGGCTGGTCACTTTGGGATTTTTTTTCCTGAGTCATAGATCATGTGACACAGAAGTATTTAAAGTCCAGCACAGTTTTTACAAACAATAACCCCTCCTCCCTGAGGTACTCTCCACGCTGGTGTTTGCTCACATTATGGGTGCAAATATGCATCATTAAACTCCTAAGACACAAACAACAGCACAAATATAAATTCCCTTTTTGATGGAGCGAGCTTAACAAACAGCATGTCGATGTGGTGTCTGAACAGTCTGGTATGAGAGATGTTGCATGGCCATTGCTTCTTAAAAAGACCAAAAAACAAAAAGCGTTAAAAGTCAGTATGAACAAAATCATTAGATGTACCTGATTGTCATGCTGTTATGTCACCTGCCTCGCAAGTCACAGTTAAGTTGGAAAGAACTTGTCTGCCTTGTAGACACTCCTGCGTCCGACTCAAACGTCAAGACAACCAAACTCAAGTGACATCTCCAGCTTTCCCTGAGACAATGTTTTGCCTGAGATAAGCTTCCCTGGGTAAGGCCACCACAAATGTCTTTTATGGCTTCTTGAGTCAGTTGCGTGGTACCACAGTAGCTTACATTGGATTAATCAAGCAAAAACAAAAAATGTGACAAAAGGCTAAGAAAAAGTATCTAACATAGAATATGGTCCATAATAATCATGCGGTTTAAAAGCAATTTCTTGAAAGTGCAAAACTGAACAAGGGCCGGACAAAATAAGAGGAACACCTTCAAACATAACGCAGTCGAGTACAACAAGGCCATAAGTTACGGTTATGGTCTTCTGAATTGCCCTCGATTTCGAGTTGGCATTTCAGTTGCAAAAAATTCAAATCATAGTGTTACAAGTTGGTGATAGAAAGAGCACCTTTTTTCCCCACCCATATCAATCAATGCATACATGTAGCTGTAATGAGAAAAGATTGGTCCTGCAATATTCCGGTCTAACTTTGACTGTTGTATGAAACTGCATTATGATGTTCCCAATCGCACAAGAAACCAGATTAGCATGAGAAACCAGGCGCAGATGGGTAGATACGGCAACATCAGCTGGTCAGCAGTTCCATTTCCTCTACCATACCGCTGCCACAGATACGTTCCCCATCTTGATTCTCTGTCACGTAAATGCGAAAACTGGAAACAAACTGAGGTTTTAACCAGCCAAGAAATCTGGTTTCTACAAATGAATCTTCACGACAGAAATGAAACCAAAATTTTAACTTGGCATAAAGTTTAAGCGAATGGTCAGATTTCTTAGGTGGATGTTCCAGTTATTTTGTAAGCACTCATTTCACTGTAGGCTTCCAGTCGGATGATTGTTCATTAATAATAGTGTTTATAATCAACAGACAGTAGAGGACTAGAGAAAAATTCTTTAAAATCCCAAGCAGTATTATAAACCCAGTTTTATGACTGACGTCTGATATTTGTTACTTTTTTGGTCGGAAGTAGAGTTTCTTCGTGAGCATTGAAGCAAAACAAGGTACTTGCTTCTTCCCAATGGCCTTCCGGTCAACACTGTTCCCAACGCTCCTCATGGACACTTTCCTGTTGACCAGCGTGAGCAATTCTGTGAATTCAAGAGACTTCCCATACTTCTGGAGAATCTCACACAGATCCTGGATGTACCAGGAGCCGTTTATGGTCTCTCGGTGGGAATAGTAACCTTAACACAGACGCACACAGAGGACAGGACAGGACAGGACAGTTACTTAGCTAAACAGCAAAAAAACGACCCTTCAGCGACATACATGTTGGAATTAACTCGCACCTTAGTTCGCGGGAGTGCCGTCACATCTTCAAAGTATCGGCTGAATCGATAATATGATACATCACGCTACGACAAGGGAAGATTAAAATTTTTTAGCATCCCAGCTGGCTCACCTTCAGCCACCGAGTAGCACATGATGAAATCAGCCCCAGCAGGGAGGGTGTGCACAGCGCTGGCGTCCACCACCACCTCGTTCGTCTTCAGCTCACTGTCCACGGCATCGCAGGCAGTTACCGGATCATCATGCTTGTCTCCGCGGCATGCCTATTGATGGACGCAGCCACGTTCACTTTGACTGCATTTTTAAGAACTACAGACTTCCGAATAAAACATTAAATAAAGCAAGGACGACTATGTTTTCACGGATTTAACCGAGTTCTGGGTTTTGTTTGCTTGTACCTGTAATATGAAGATCTTTGGCTTTCCCACCAGGCTCTTGCATTTATCTCCTTTGAACAGGGATGTGATATCTTGAATGCTTATCTTTCCATCATAGGTGTAAACGTGATCATTCTCGCCGTGACTCAGGAAGACAAGTAAAAAGCAGTCCACGTCCGAATGGTCGGCCTCGGCGGCTGGTGGGACATCAAGCATTTGTAAAGTAAAAGTGGATCAGACTGCAGCGTAGCACATGCTGGATATGTTGTCTTTGGACATACAGGACAACAGAGAAACGGTAACAATGTATCGGTCATTGGAATGCTATGTGATCACGCATGTGTTTACCTTCACTGATTTTATCAAAGACTTCCACCAGTTTGTAGTTCTCGTAAATTTTCACTTCGAAGTCTAGCTCCCTCAGTCTGAAAGAGTGAAAATGAGATCAGCATGTAACAAAGTTCACTGGAAAAACTTACAAAAGCTCTCACAGTCACTGAACAAGTAGAGACAAGTTGTTAGTCGCGCACTTAAACACAGCACAGTGTTCTCTCTCCAGGTGATACCTTCTCTCCAGGTTGTAGCGGTCAGCATTGGTTCCATGCCTGTCATTTAACCCCAGGCGCCAGAAGAATCGCTCCTGGTTAAAGATGAGCGCGAGGCCTCGTCGTTTGTTGTCCATCTTGTACTCCTCTGTAGGATCCAAGTCAAAAGAGCTGTTTCATAATGGAAAAAACAAAGAGCGCAGAAACAAAGACAATGTTAGCTGGGGTACTGATACCACAGGGACATAAGAATTCCCAGCTGATTAAGCCACACAAACAAGAAGAAGCAGCTTACCTTCGGATGAAGGCATCTGTCTCCGTTAGGGTCTCCGTACAAGCTACAGAAAACAACACACGCTTGAATAAACTATGCAGTGACGGAGTATATAACTACTAAACAACAGTCTAGCTTTATTCTAAATATCAAAAATACTCCAAATACATGACTGAAGTTGCCAAAAATTCACGGAAGGATTGAGCTTTTCAGGCTTTTGTTGAGAGGTACAACTACAGGTGCATGAATTGCTCCACTGCTGCTGGTATGGGGTCAAGCAGCCATTGTTTCATCAGCTTAGAGTCCTCATGGCCATCAATAGCTGGGTGACAGGTGGAGAAAGATGGTAAAGGCTGCTAAAAGAACACAGGCCAAAAGTGAAACCTCCATAACCCTGGCCTACGGACTTTGCTCGCTAAAGGCAGCAGCTCAGGGCCATGTGAGACACGGGAAGGTACTTTTTATTTTAATACACACATATCTGTGCTTATGTGGCTTTTGTTTTTTATATATATATACACCCATTTATTATGTAGTCCTCTAGTCGAATACAACAGTCCTGTGATAAACTCCACTTTCTTCACGGTCAAAGCGTGCATTTTCTTTTAAAACAGTTTGGAAAAGGTGTAGATTCAAACTCGATCGTTTTGCACGCTGTACGCTGGGAAGTGCTTCTAATAACCCATTTGGTACGAAACTGATAGGATCAAATATTAGAAAACACCTGTGAGGATGACACAATAAAACAGACTGGGGCTGTTACATTGAACAGCATTCATTTTAGCTCTTTGGGTCTATAACTATTTACTGTGATGGGCTGTTGTAGCTCAACACCCCTGAGTTCTCACAGCACCCACAGAGGAACCTTTATGGAAGTAAGCTGATCAGTTTCTAAATGACAAAGGATGACGGTGAATGTTGAAACATGATATCCTAAACAAGGCGGTTGCAGTTGATGAGAAGTCTTTAACCTAATTTGAGTTGCACTTTGAGGTCATCAGCAATAAAACCAGATTTCTTTATAGCTCTGCTAAGTTTTTGTTTCACTTTTTGTCGTTTGGTAAGAACAAACCCTAAGAAGAAAAGAAAAGCGTTAATAAGTAAAAACAATAAAATTAAACTATAATAAAACAGGTCAGCGTAAAGCACTCACCCGCCCGGTCTGTGGCTGTTCTGTTGTCTTTAGCGACACTTCCTGCGAAGGTTGACAGAAAGCAATTAGCTAAAAAACAAAACGTTTAATGACACTGAAATCCTACCTGATATGTTGCACTGATCACCGACTGGAGACAAATAAAACGTACAGTAAAGGCGTGGCAGCACTTGTTTATGAACACAGTAAAACGACAGCAAACTGCTTCACTGGGTGATAACGTTACTTAAATTACATCGGAAATGAGTTAAGTATTTGCGCTTACTTTCTAACTTCTACATCGACATGCGCACGACGTATGTCTATTTAAAATTACAAACATATCTGTAGCTACCTTCGCATTTGTCCTCTGCCTTGTCAGACATGCTCGCAGGCTCACTCCGACTGGAACTTCAGAAAAATGGATTTGCTTCGTCGATCCATTCTCTATTCGCCGTGCTGTAGCTCCTCCCCCTCAATCTCATTTGCTGCGTGTGTGGCAGTCCTGGAACACGATTGGCTCTTACACGTGTCAATCAAACGTCAACAGCCAGGACTTCCGCGTATGCCACATTGCAACAGTTACTCATGAAACATTTAAGTAACCTGCAGGGATCTATTCTATACACTCAGAGAGAGATTAGGTTTTCTACAGCCGAAGATTAGGAGATCTAATTCAGACCTTTTTTTCCACTGGCCTTTTCATACAACATCAACGTCAACTACATGAAAGAAAACTATTTAATTTTTTGGATGAGGAATCAATGGGAGTTCAGTCAACGATCCTCAGTGGTCCCTGAACTACAATCTGTGTTGTTGTTGTTTTACAAAACACAGATTTTTGTCTATGATTACTACTGACGCACATAATTATAACAACATAATAATATAATAACATAATTTTGTGACAGTTTAACACAGATGGCCATGTATATTCCCCTCCATGTACAAATTATATGAAGGGAAGACCACAAACATTTTAGATGCTGTAGAAATAATCATCAACTTGACCTGGTTTGTTACATGTTCCTGTGGGGGTGATATGGGAAGGGACTGGGTGGTGATGTCATATTTTTCAATTCACTATTTCCTGATAATTTCTTCCAAGTTAACTGGAAAGAAGTATGTAAGTTTGGTGCTAATTACAAGGAAAATAAAGAGAAAGTTCTGAGAATTAGTTTGTTTCGTTGTCTAAAAGTAGCGGGTGGTCTGGGGAGGAACTTCCTTGTAAGAACGGTTCTTTTTGCAACCAAATACATATTAATTCATCATTCATTTATTATTGAAAACTTTATTCTTCAAATATTTTATTAAATTTTGTGGACAAATTTCACATTTCTAAATGTTTTACAGAGCCGCCGTGCACAAAATAAAAGCAAACATTCTGTTTTTCCAGGTTTAGCAATGTGTTTGCCTATTGAACACTGTCTATGTTTTCTTTTACCACAAAACGTCTTAAGAAATTATCAGGAATTTACAAAGCCATAAAATAAAGTGTTGGGTGCCACCCAAACATCCAGAAGCCAGTTAAACCCCGAAAACACCCCTTTTCCACTCCACCACAGGACAAACACATTATACAGCATTAACAGAACATAAATATTAACTACATAGGAAAGATATTGATTGTCCATTCTAAAAAGTAGTTTCACTTTGTCAAAAATGTCAAAACCAATACAAGGGATAAGATGGAAACAAGTCAGTGCAGGCCAAAGAAGCAGTAACTGTGAGAAAATCTACGAGTCTGAAAGAAAAGTTTATTGCTGGCATCCATCTGTCAGTGTTGTGCTTTTGAATTAGTCCGTTCCACAGTCTTGATCCTGTGGTGTTGTCACAGTTCCCTCTTGATTTCATACTGACACACACAAGACTCTCTCTGGCTGTCCAGGTATGGCTTACATCCCAAGTGCATAACAGCGTCGAACAGCAGAGTCACTGCTGACTCACATGCTGCAAAGAAAGAACAAAAGAATAAGACAGAGAAAGTCAGACATTACACAACAGGGGGAGGATGGGTTGCTTTAAAAACAGGTCCCAGCTATACTGATAATTTAGCTAACTTTGTGTTTGCTTTTACAAAAGTAAAAACGCCTCACAGTAATATCCACAATCGTAGCTGCGCAGAGAGCCAAGTGGAACAACAAATACAGAAGTAGCGACATCTTGATCAAGATCAGAACAACACAAATTATCTAATTTTATTTCAGACAGACAGGCTGAGCTCGTTGTGACTCAGAACTGAGGAACAACAGTCAAGTAGAGTCATTCTGATGCAGATATCAGATTACAGTATCCAGATTTAGATTATTTAAAAAACAGATCTATGTTGCCCTCTGCTGGACATGCTGCATTTTACAACTATTTCTACACTTTATCACTTTCATGCACAAGCTCTGCAACTTTCCTATTTATCCTTGAACTACAGCAGTGATGGATTTATTAATTTATGAGATGTTAAAGTATAATTTTACCAATGTTTTCCACAGAAAAATAGCTGCTTTCCTAAATTTTGTGCTTGAAGTGTGTCATCGTCTACCACTTTTAAAGGTGCATCCCTCCTACAGCCTGACCCGGTCACAGGGTGCATCACAGGTACAGGTTTTCGACTCATCATTGTGGGAAAAGCATGGGTATTATTAATGACATTAACAATGACTCTGTTCTGTTGATGTGTTGGACCCAAGCAGGAGCAGCTAATTGGAATCCAGCCACCACCAAAAAAAGATGGTACCTGGATTGGATTTCTCTATTGATTACTGAGTAATTCTTAATCAGTTTTTCTGGCATTATCTTAGTATTCTAAATACATTTGAATTATATTCATTTCTAAAGTACAAACTGACCACCAATATCAGAACAAAACCACCAAAGAATCCATGAGAGCTAAATGTTGAAAGCTCATCTACTTACCCTGCGAGCGAAGCCTACCAGATTCTCCTTCAAACAGTGCTTGATGTTGTGCACTGTGCATCCACAGCCACTCTCAACCTGCAACTAATGTGAACACAGTGCCTCAGCCTCCTACCTTGGACACTCTGGGCCAATCCCAGAGTCCTTTGCACATTCCTGCAGATGGTCTCGAGACAGTCCTGGAACTGCTTGTCACATTCGTGCTTCTCACGGCCGCAGGTGTCATAGCAGCGGTCATGTTGGTTACAACATTTGGTCATGGATGGGATACCAATGTCAAACTGGAAAAGACAGGTTTGTCACTCTTTGGAATGACATTCAAATCATGCCGCCAGTGGGACACATTAACTTATTTCCTTAATGCAAAAGACATGATAATGGCTCAGCTACTGGTTAGTAAAATCTGGGGGGAAAAAAAGAAATGTTTCAGCAATCACAGGAGGCAAGATACACTGGTGAACTCATCAAGCATATAAAGCTGAGATAAAAGGCGACACTCAGTGTACAAGGATAACGCATAACCAGTTTGTCTTATAAGAAACCTCCGTCCTACCAAACGCTGTCAGACTACCTGAAATCCAAACATCGGGGATCCACATCCGTTGGGTGGTGGATGTTTGTACCCGGGACGAGGCACCGGCTTGTAACCTGCGAGAGAGGAGCAAAGGTGAAGATGTTTCTTGTTTTACCACAGTCAGTTATCTTGCTGTCTGAGATAACCACATCAGAACAGACGAATTAATGGCAGACTGTGCCACTCAAGGGGTGACTGTCTAAATACACACAAGTTTCTCCCTCCTGCTATTTATCTGTGGATATTTAATTTTGACTTGACATAGAAAGCTTAAGTATGAATATATCCTTCATGTTTAGCCAGCATGAGTGACATAAGGGTCCCCGCTCTTGCTCTAAATGAAACACAGCCACCACTGAGTCGCATATGCGTTTGACAAGTCGAGGAAGGTCTTGGAGGAAGAAGACAGAAGGCAGCTCACCATCACTACACCTATAATGACAAAGTCCATCATCGCCACCAAACAAGTCCAGTGCTGCGTTCAGGTAAGTGTCAATCTTGTGTATTCCATTACGGATAGTTTTTAAAGTCATCCTCCAGTCTGGAGTCTCTGGTTCATGTCTGCAGGCAGACGCATATGGGAGAAGTCCGCAAGAGTACAAGCCCAACAGGAAAACACAGACGTGGCTGTTGTAGAGCATAGTCCACCTGGCGTCACGGGCAGATACCAGCGTTTCCCAGCACACTGGTTCAGTTTAGGATTGTTTATTCCTCCGAACGCTGCTCCAAACGCATCTCAAGTTTCACCTCCGCTTGTTTTCATTTCACCTCCTGCCGCAGCTGGGGACATCGTTTCCGGGTTGGGCGCGGTCACGTGATCGTTGATAAACCAATGGAGGTGATGTCACAGCTTCCAACGTCAGTGAGCACAAAAAAATAAATAAATAAATAAAAAAATACAAGCCTGCGATATTTTAAATAATGTTTCGTGAAACTCGATGCTTATGTGCTTAGATTGTTTTTGTTCCTGAAATCTTTGTTATTGGGATATTAGCTTTAAAGGCCGTATTTTAGCAAACATTTAAAAAAAAAAAATATTAAACTTACTTCATGTGTTTTTAAAATACTTGAATATGTTAGAATTGCATTTTGAACATATATCAATTTATATTCATACCATACCATATGTTTTACACTGTGGTTTTCACAAGAACTACTTTACACAGAACACACAGTGCCCTTTCCTCAATGTCCATTCACCTCAACTGTATTGTGGTGGCGGCAGAAACCTCAGAAATGACAGAACAAATAAAACCATCTGCATGACAACATACCACGCGATCTGAGCGAGAACACGTGTTTCTGGTCAAATGACCCTTTGACACCTGAATCAGTGACATAAATGCATCCAGTCTATGGTAATAGTTTTACTTTATTTAAATGATTAGTAGGCGAGCACTGAAGAAAAACGTTGTTTCTTCTATAGTTACTTAAATAACTGCATAAACTTCAAACATTCAAAAATGAAAATGTACAACCATTTATGAATAAGTCCTTCCACGTTTAGTCCCAAACAATGTCACATTTTGAAGCGAACAACATAAAATGTTCTCAAGTAGCAAAATCACAGGTAATCTCTCCATGATCCATTAACCTTCGCCCACTCCTGGAGGTGGGTAGAAAGCCGAAAGAAGCATTACGTGAAATTTTATTTCCATCTGCTGTTCCTGTGTTCTTCGGGGAAGGGAGTTTGTCTAGATGACAGCACCTTAGGATGAACCTACAAATTATCCCATCTTATATTTATGTCAAGCAGATGATGCTGAAAGCCATTTGCTGATCTTGTGACAGTGAATTGCTTGTGCAGAAAGTCTCTTGGGTTCTCGCTACTCGAAGCACATGCCTTTACAATCAAGCGTCCTTGTCCTTCTTGTTTTTCAGAAAATGCCAAAGCAGAGTTTGTAAAAAGAAAAAAAAAAAAGTCTAAGGTTTTCTACAGTGCGAGTGTAGATTCTCTGGTTCATTGAGACAAGGCGGTTCCTGGGATCAGGCTGGAGTGAGGAAGGGGGAGGAGTTGGCTCAGGGGTTATGATGAGAGGGACATTTTAAAACTTCAACAATATAGCTAAATTATTTCATTAAGTATTTTTTTCCTCCTAGTGTAAAGACTCTTTCTTTAAAAAAAACAAAACATGAACATACATATCTCTTCATACACATTTACATGATCTAAAAGCGTCCGACTCATCCGCCTCTGAACAGGTTATTTAGTCTGTCCAGCTCCTTGCAGTTATCCATGGTCATGAGTTCTGCCTTCCTGCGCATCCGGTCGTCTCTGTATACCTTAGCAGCGTACAGCAGGTCTGTTTCTAGATAAGACAAGTAGAAAAACAATGTGACCAATAAAACGAATGAGTCCAGGAAAAGAAAGTGCAAAGCAGTAACTATTATTGAGTTCAGTCAGGCAGTTCTGAGAGTGTATCATAAGCAGGCTTACTCACTTGTCTGTCTCTCCTTCCAACAGTTATTTCTGACATTAGATACATAGTCCTCTTCTACATTTTTCTCAATCTGCTGCAGCGCTGAGCCCTTAAACTCCGACTTGAAATCTCTAGTGACATAGTAGTCAACACGCAGGTTTTCCGTCTGCCGTTTCACGGTCTGACCCGTAGACCTGGAAGAGGTGAAGTATTTCCCACATATGTTGAATCCTGAAGGTACTGTTTTATAGTGTCATTAAAACTGCACATTATCCTGCAAAATACTGTGAAAAGAACAAATTGTCAGAGAATACATATGTGAAAGACAGGCTTCATAAAGACGGAGGAACACTCTAAACCAAACGATGTGCCAGGCAAAGCCGCTTGTGCCAACATTTCACAGCACGTGGCAAAAAGGTAGAAGACGGCTAAATACTTTCTAGCTGTCAACAAGTTTATTCCTGTGTTGTAGTCAGGTCTACAGATCCACAGTGGATATGACAGACAAAAGTTATGGTGTGTGTGTGTGTGTGTACGTACGGTCTAGAGTAGAGGCTGTAAGGTGGAGGGGACACCATCATCTGGCTCAGTATTGACACTAAAATCAGGACCACGATGGGCATCAGCTGGATAAACATTGAGAAACCACCCTAGAGACAAACAGTGCAATGAGTATTTCGTTTTCAAAAACACACAGCTGTGAAACGTGTAACTCATGGCGTTTCTATAGGTTTATATCAACTGGTAATCAAATGATAACCGTGGGAATGGTTTTTAAATGTAAGATACAAAATCGTAACACATCTACATACATCTCCTCTTTCTTCTGTCCTCTCTTGCCGGTAATCCGTCTGTTGGCTGTAACTTGTTCTGCCGTTGTTGAAGGCGTGCGCGCTTGCTGTAGACAGAAATGTCATGACAGCGGTCAGATATAAAGATATGGAATATGCCAACAATTACACTTACTCTCACAGATCAGTATACAAAATTATATGTTCATTCTGTTTGATATCATTTTTTTTTTTAAATCTGGTCTGGTTCACAGTTTTAGGGATAAGGAAAAGAAAAGGGTGCACCACCCATCCTAACAGTCTATTGAACCCACAAAAATAAAAAAATAAAAAATAAAAAAGGAGGATGTCAATATTCAAGCCACGATTACATGGTTGTATTGCCTCAAACATTCATCCTAAATTAAGATAAAAGATTACTGACTGAAAAAAAAAAATTGGTAACATGTGACACCACAGGAACATGGGAATAAAATCCAAATACTTGAAAATCAATGGGGAAATGATGACTGATAAGTGACGTAAACTTGTCAAGTACGTATGCACACGTACAGGAAGGGAAGCCCCCTCCAAAGAACATGTTGAAGAGGTCCTCAGGAGTGATGTCAGCCTCAAAGCCTCTGTGGAAGTCAAAGCCTCCTCCGTGTGAGTGACCCGGACTGCTCGGCTCCTCTCCTCCCGTCAGGTCGTACTGCCGCCTTTTGTCTGGGTTGCTCAGCACTGCATACGCATTGCCAATCTCTGAAGGAGGACACAGCCGATGTATCAAACATGGGAAGGAGCTACAGATGGAAACTATTTCTTCTAGATGTTTAAAATGCTCAAGTATTTGTATATTACACAACCTACGTTTTCAAAAAGCTTGGAACAGATCATTACCAAACTACAACTGAATAAAGTTACTTTTAAAGGCCTCTGTGGCTCCAGGTGCATGATTTTTGTCCGGATGGAATTTGAGTGCTAGTTTCCTGTAGGCTTTCTTTAGCTCCTCATCACCGACTTCTTTACTGACACCCAGCACTTCATAGTAATCCTTACACCGCTTTATTCTGAAAGACAGGAAGAAAGAGTGAAGCAGCTGAGGGATGCACAGATTGTCACTGAAAATTAGCAGTGAAACGTCTTCAAGTCCTACGCCTTTAGAAAAGCCATCTGCCATGGGTATGTTCTACTAATGCAATTAGCAAGATCCACCAAGAGATTTAAGACTGTATATGCTGTATTTAGGATATTTTACCCAAACGTTGAGGAACTTTGAGGTGCATCAGGAATCAGCAAATGCACAAAAAAAAAAAAAAAACACTTATGGAAAAACCAAACTAAATTTTCAATTAGATGCATACAAGAGACACACGCATCTTCACATGTGAAAAGAAACGAAAAATAAAAATACCCATTTAGTTTGTGATGGCAATTAGCTTGGAATCATCCATGTGCACAAACAGAATTGAGTTAATATTTAATGCCATGATTGAATCATGATATGACATATGTAAATGTCGATAACACTGACTTATCACCACAGCCTACTCATCACTGAGCCATGACTGGATTAGGACATTTGATGAACTCACAGGACAGACAAATATAACGTAAACATCGTACACAGCCGGTCTTACTTTTTCTTCAAAGAAGTGATGCAATTTTTAACCCACCAAAGTCTCCCCAAAGGATGAAGCATAAACATGAGGGAACAGAGTGATTGTCTCCACATTAGTGCAATACACTGGTACTATTGCATAATGATGAGCAGAAGGTTGGTCCTATAAAAGTTGTCATCGCCAACTTTCAACTACCTAATTAGAGGCTGTATGCTCTCTCTCTCTCTCTTCCTCTCTGGTGGTCTAAAAATAGAGCATGCAGTGGTTACCTGGTATCTAGTTCACACCGTTAAATGTCTCTCACTTTCTCCTCTCGTGGGCATGACACAAAGCTGAGAAGGTTCCCATAGCAATAGCAGTGTGAGCACAACACTGCAGCCACAGATGAAAGGTTCAAATAAGTATGATAGAAACAGTACTGCTGTCCCTGGGCCAATTGTAGGAGAGCACTAAAATAGCCAACTGAAGTGGGACAAATTACAGTGCCAAAAAACGTAGTGAATGCTTAAATTCTCACCTCTGCACACCTTCCACCTGCTCTTGGGTGAAGCCTTTGGAGGAGTCGCCTCCTCCAGACTCGTGGCTTTCCCTTTCCGGCTGTGCACCGCGGCTTTCTGAGCTCTCTGCTGGTCTTCTACGATATGCACCGTTTCCCGCTGAGCTCCCATTTTTTGTCAGTGCGTCCAACAAATCTGAAAAAAAAAGGAAGACGCTTAATATAAATTAAATGATAATTATAATCTTCAGTACCTTCAAAAAGGTGTTCAAGCCCTGAACAACATCCTTATGTAAAAAAAGAAAAAAACCCACTTAAGATTATACACAACAAAGCTTTAACACCTGATTACACTACATAAGTTTGAGTGACAGACACATTTTCAGATCTGATATCGTTTATCTCCTGGAGTTGAATTAAATACAATTTTGATACACTGCTGTAGATTTTATAATACATTTATAGGTCAGAAAAACACAAAGTACACCATTTACTTATAGCAGAAAGATTTTTAAATAGCTGAACTTAGAAGGACAGCCGTGAGGCACAGTGTTACATGGTGCTGGGTGCACTTTTAACTAATGGTCCAGCTGGAACAAGGCCCACTCAGACCTTTATAAAGCTTTTCATTCAATGTATAGTCAACACTCAAGCCAGAAAAACAGTCTACAAAATCAAACTTGATACAGTGCAAGGAAGTGCACACAGGGAGAAGACATGATTTGCAACTCAGTACATCAAACCAAGAAGCAGTGTACTGTGCGTTTTGTTTACACACCCACATTTTTCTTTCCATAATTACAATTATTTAAATCCAGTCACCAATTCACAACCAGCTGGCAGCTAGTTAACCACAACCAAGCAGTGAATGATCAATAAAACAGCTGGTGCATTTTAACTACACTTCAGTTCTTTGACAGGTAGGATATCATATAAAATATGATACTGTGCCCTAATGATATGTAGTAATACAACTTTCACTTCATAGAGAATGCAAAGTAGTGTTGTGCTCCCTTTTAGACTAACTGCAGTGTCCCTCCAATAGTCTTAAGTTCACGTTCAGGATTGCTATCCATGTAGGAAATATAGTCGGTGATGCTGAAATACCTACTCAAAGACAGTCAACAGGATTATCATCTCCTGCTTGGCGGCAGATGTGCTTTTAACTGTTGTAATGGTCCCTAATTGTTCATTCCTCATGTAACTTAAGCACACAAGCGCTGCCTATTGCACAACCATTATGCTGCTTTCCCATAGCCCTCAAGGCTACTTAACATGGTTTCTACAGATTCTATTGTTCTGCTTTGCACGCCAGTGGTGTCCATTCATTCTGAACTGCATAAATTTGAGGCTGCGACAACCTAATCTGAAAGCACTGATCATTCTTTTAATCTATTAATCACGTAAATCACGCTCCTCTTGATGCTGTAATTCAATATTACACTGACAGCTTATTACAATCGCCACTCTTTAATCTGAAGGTATTCACAGCAGACCAGAAAATGCTGGGTGAACTGAGTCAGCTTACTGCTACCAGATAACTCAAAGACAGACGTCACAAACATGACAGTGCTTTGAGATACAGGTACAACCACCACGTGGTTGCTGTGAGGAATGCTGGTGTGCAGGTACTTGCTTGCTTCTTCTGTCAATCCTCTGAATGTGATTGCAACATCAGAGGATGTGACACACTCCCCTAGTCACTCAATGCCAGACCTGTGGACCCCCTGCACAACTCCGTCAGTGCCTCAGCAGGATGGGGCGACATCTCATGACTGTAGATGTGAAGACTCACAGACATTTGAGTGCCAGGGTTGTCAGATAACACTGCACAGCACCACCGGAAAGGTAACCAAACAAGACGGCAACAAGGACTTGGTGTTATTGTTTCAACTGCTTATTTACATGCTCAATACAGGATGTAACTTCAGTCCAAGGAGCGTTGTATCTTTTTCCCTGTCAGTATATAAAAAGACTCCATGATTACTTCTTCCAACAAGGTTAACTTTCTGTTATTAACGTCAATCTATCTGTTAGATATCAGCAAAGTTATGAGCAGTTATAAACCGCTTGTATGACATCTCAGAAAAGCACACCAAGATTTTTTTCCCCACACACAAACCATCCGGATTTTAAACTTTTAATCTTGCCAGGTTGCTGTTCAGAAACATAATTAGCTTATGCAGACAAGAAACACCGTTGGACATATAACTTCATTCCATTTTAAATGACAGGTTACAGTTTAACAAGTGAGGAGCTAACGCTACTCGTCATCAGTAAGTTTATGCTATTAAACCGTAGCTCAGAATGTCGTATACTAAACAGCTTTTTAAAAGTACAATCCAAAACATGTCATCCCAACAGTACTTAACACCTGTTTACAGTCACCTCTCAGACAGCTGTGTGTCCCGGATTAGCCTATACTTCGAGGCTCTCTCCAGGTCAATCATTCAATTAAAGGATTGGACTAGGAGGAACGAGTGCTACATCACTGTCCAGTCTCCTACCCTCACCGAAATCCGGCCTTTACACAGCAACAGTAATGGCAAAAGCCAAAGTCTAGTACTTGAAATAATATTACAACCAACACATTTGCTTTTAAGATCAACTAGCTTAGCGTTCAAGACGCTGTGACGACTGACAGCTTGCACCGACTGCTCAATGAATGCTGGCTTGACGTTTCACGGTTAGCTAACGTGTGTTAGTTATTGGGATTCCGACGCACTACGCCGCTTCACGAATAGCTAAAAAAAATAAAGAACAGACCAGCACTCACGGCCTTAACTACACCGTGTAGATGTGGGTTATAAGCCCGATTTAGTGAACAGTCCCCGAACAGCGGAGCGCTAGCTAGGTCAACACTGGCTAACATAACGCTAGGCCCACAACTTACACAAAGCTAACTCCGAGGTGTATTGCTTAATTTCCTGTATTCACGCCATAGTTTATTCTTGACTAACATTAACTAGCCATCTTAGCAGTTCTGATCGTTTTTACAATAGTCAACAGGTGACCTGCTGTGAGCTTAAACCGTTAGTGATGTTAACAAACGTCAGCCACTCGCTAACACTTCGCTTGGTTAGCCCCGACCGGCCAAACAGACAAATCAGCCACAAACGGTCTCACCTTTTGCTCTGTCAGTTGGGTAAAGCTTTTCTGCTTTGTTGAGAAACTTCAGTGCTTTTTCTTTATCCCCGGCTTCGAGAGCTTTCGTCGCTATATTTATACATTTTTCAGCTTCGTCTCTGTTCCCTTCCATCTTCTTTCCTCTTCCTCCGGCAGAGTCAGCTGATCATCTCACACAACACGTGGTCAGATGCATAATAACCGCCCGCACCGTTTTTTGTTTTTTTTTTATTTACATGCATCCAGATATCTATATTTATCTATCTATCTCAGATCATTAACTCAAGCGCCAGTATCAATACAGCAATGTCAATTTTAATTTACACCACATAGACAAAAGTATTCAGACAGTGGTTGTTTTTAACGGGTTGAGTTCTGCCCCTCACTTCCAGTGAAGGGAAATCTTAATGCTTCAGCATACCAAGACATTTTGGACAATTCTATGCTTCCAACTATGTGGCAACAGTTTGAGGAAGGTCCTTTTCTATTCCAGCTTGAATGCGTCCCAGTGCACAAAGCAAAGTCCATAAAGACATGGTTGGATGAGTTTGGTGTGGAAGAACTTGACTTGCCCACACGGAGTCCTGACCTCAACCTCATCCAACACATTTGGGATGAACTTGACAGTGTACGTCAATGGGCAAAAGTTCCCACAGAAACACTCCAAAATCATGTGGAAAGCCTTCCCAGAAGAGTAGAAGCTGCTATAGCTGCAAAGGGAGGATCAATTCCATATTAATGCCTAGGAATGCACTGCAATGGCCAGGTGTCCCAATACATTTGTCTATATAGTATAAATTACAAATTACACATCACAATCTGTACAGTGTATGACACAGTCCATCCTTAGAACCTCAATTGGAGTGAGGGGAAACTACCCCCCCCAAAAAACTCTTTAACTGGGAAAGAAGTAGCACAAGAAACCTCAAGAAGAGCTGCAGAGGAGGAATCCAGAGGATGGACAGGTGTGCAACAGATGTCACATGTATAGAATGTACCATTAAATAATCACAGAATATACAAATTACAATGACTGAATTTCTGATACACAAAGATAACAAAAATGTATGTAAATTTATTCCATAACAAGTATCTCATTCCAAATCTTAAGTAAATGTACAGAGGTATTGGAGTACCATCACCTACTGACTAAGGCAACACTGATATATTACATTATTAAATTATTAATACTGGTGTATCCATTCGTGAGAAGTATTATAATATATACATATATATATATATGTATATAATAATACACCAGTATTATTATTATTATTAAGCTGCACAGTCCTGTCCATTGGTTCACTCCCCTCCAAAGGGTCACAGAATGGTGTAAAGATAAAATTAAATAGTAAAGAAAAAAAAAATTAAACAAGTTTGTACTCATAATCATAATCAGCAATTTAATACTGAAGAAAAATATTTATAGTTGCCATGCAGTCCCACAAGTCACTCAGCATAGTGTTGGCTTCATTTTCAACAACAAACCTGCAGGGGCCTGCTCCAAGAAGAAGGTTGATAATCTGGAAATCTGTAATGAGTAATATCTGGGTCCCTCAAATATTGGCAACATGGACAGATGTAAAAATATTATCTCAAGCTTTTATCCAGATAACTGAGAAACAGGTTCCTAAGCACAGCCATCGGGAGTTAATCCCAGCCAAATACTTCTCAATTTGGACCTGTACCATAATAAAAGAGCTGACAACAAGATGCCCATGTGTCATCAAGCAAAATCAGAGTTGAGGGCAGAAAACAGAGTTGAGAGGTTTTGTCAGGTTTACGCCTTTTGTTTGGTTGAGCTTCCTCCCATGTGGTCTTTCAGGCTGGCGTACGTGAAGGAGGAAGTTTGGCCAAGAAAGAGCCCATAGTGTTGAGAGCTGCATGGATGCGGAAGTGTAGCCTTGACTCCATGCTGTAGTCTTTGTAGTTCATCCTACAAAAAAAAAACAACAAAAAAAAAAAAACACAAGAAAAGATCACTTATCAGCTCTTTGTGTAATATGACAGTAAAGAAGTCACACAGACCAACAAGTAACTGAGCTGCCAGTTTCAACCTTGTCTTTAACAAAGGTAGACAACATCAATTTTTAACCCTGTAATGTAGACGGGCTGACAAACACTTACTTGGCATTTTCTATCACAGCGATGGCCGTGCTGATGTCACCTTTCTGCTTGTGCAACAGGCCCAGCTCAAACATGGTAAATGGCACCAGGTAGTGGTCATACTTGATATCATTTTCACTGCAAAAAAAAAAAAAAAAAAAAAAAAAAAATTATATGTAACAGTTAAAAATCACTCCAACAGCTCTGTAGTACCCAAGAAGTAACTCAAGCTGGATTTTTTTTCAAATTGAAAAACTTTGAGCCTTGGAAAACAGTCGATGTGTGTGTTGAGTGTGTGTGTTGCAGCGGTCTTTAAGACGGCCACACCTGGCAATGACATGGTTGAAGCAGAACTCAGCCTGGACCAGACGCCCCAGATGTCTTAGACACAGACCCTTCAGCAGCTGGACAACACACTGGTCATCCAGGTGATACTCTGACGGGTCTACAAATTAAGTAAAAAGCTGTTAGTTTCATGTTGGTGCTTCCAAAAAAAAAAAAAAAACAGAAAAGAAAAGTGCTTTAAAGTTCTGCTGTTCCTCTTACTAGCTTCATCTCTGAGCTGCTCCTCTGCTTTGTCTAATACGGTCAAGATGATTTCAGTCAACTCAGGTCTTTTGCCAACTACCGTGAAACCGTTCCACACGTACATCATTTCCTGTGGGAAGGAAAGCGGTAGCCGTTTGAGAAGGAGTACAGGTGCGATCACGACGTTGGATTCGTTGAAAGTAGGAGTGTGATCTCACCAAAGCAGGGACAACCAGCTTCACAGGGTTAGAAGACAAATATCGCTGTGCCTTCTTTGCTGCAAACTTCTCTGTTGGGATCGACTTCCCAGCAATCCTCAGTCGGCGACCGTCCACCTGCCTGCAAAACACACAATTACACAGTTAGTGTATGAAGCGTGCACGACTTGCGACCAACTGTGTGCACAAATAATGGTTCTCTCCAGCACACCTGAATAATTCCACCACATTTTCTCCCAGCACCATCACTTCTTCCTCTGGTAGCATGCTCAAAATGGCAGCTTTCTGAAATGTATAGATGGCCTGCAAGAGAAGAGCAGTCACCTTGTCACAAAGAAGAAACAAATACATGAGTACTTTCACAGCAGGGCAAAAGGAGAAAAAGGTTACATCAGTTACCTGTGACCACTTGCTCTCCTTGCAGAGCAGGTCAGCGTATCGATACGCCTCCCTCCAATTTAGTTCGAAGGAGTAGGCCCACATCAGCTCCCAGTAACACAGGTGGTGAATCTGACGCCATTCCTGCTGTGCCGCGATGCACGCCAGGAACTTCTCCTGGGCCTGCCGAGAAACACGGAGACTGCATTGCATAAGAACCGTACTGCATTTTAAAAACCGTACTACTGCACACAGTAGTTAGTACTATCAGTACTCACAAATTTGAAGTTTCCTTTGAGCAAAGCAATTCGTGCAGTGTAGAAAAGAATGAGGGCTCCCTGTGGGCAAGACACAAATTCATTCATAAATAATTAAGGGGGGAAATAGAATAGTGACATCTGCTATCATTATCTGCTCACATTTGGGAACTTATTGGCATATGGCTCCAGGAGAGCTTCGGCCTCAGTAAGATTTCCTTCACCAGTGCCTGAGGGAAGAAAACAACACACAAAACACAAATTTTCAGACCATTACAAATGAAAATATAAACAAGAGGACCCTGTTTAAATGAGGGATTTACATCCTTGAAGAAATTTAGCAGCGCTCTCACCCAGAATGACTGTGATGTAGAGATGAAACATCAGCAGAGTCAAGGTGCTGAGGATAGAGCGCAGGCTGTTGCTGGCTGCTCCTTGTCTCAGTTCTGACAAACCCAGTTCCTGTAAGATCATTGGCAAATGCTTATGTGATCTGACAGGAAGACTTTATTTATGGAAACTCTATTTGTATATTATGAGTTTTACTGAAAAGAGACATGGGCTCAGGCTTTCCATATAGACTGATGACACTTACCCTGTCTCCTGAGAAGCCCAAAAACTCCATCAGTCTGAGGACTCTGGATGGGAGCAGAGACAGCATCTGATAACAAAAAGGCAGGAAAAAGAAAAAAATAAACAGATTTGACCTTAATATGTTTTTGTGTATTCACAAAGCCTTCTTTCTGCCTCACAGAAAGAGGGTCCGGGGTTTGTGTCCCATTCTGGGTCCTTCTGTGCAGTTTTCTGTGCGTGGGTTTTCGCCAGGTGCTCTGGCTTCCTCCCACAATCCCAAAAACATGTGCGTTAGGTAAACTGGCTACTCTACATCACCCCTTGGTGGGTGAGTGTGTGGTTGTCTGTCTTTGCGTGTCTGCCCTGTGACTGACTGGGGACCAGTCCGGGGTGAACCCCGCCTCTCACCCGTAGTCGGCTGGGACAGGCTTCAGCCCCTCTATGACCCTAGATGGATAAGCCATACAGAAAATGGATGGATGGACGCACGTTTTCATGAGGCCCGTCTGATCACAATCTACTCTGTTGCTCTCACCAGATTAAATGATCCAATGCCCATGCTGACGCCGCCCCTAAAATGGATGTGTGTGCTCCTCTGCTTCTCCACGTCTCTTGTGACATTTGCCAAGGCCTGGCAATCCCTAGTCAGGAAGACAACATGTCATGTTTAACATAACTAACATGATAGTGTTTTGTTTTGGTTTTTTTTTCTTGATTTGTTTAAACATTTCTTTTGGCTTCATGTTTCTTACTTGTAGGTCTGATAACTGTTCCGGATCCTCATCCCTCCTTTGATGAAGCCAATTATACTCTCATCCAGGAACGTAAGCGCAGCTTTCTGCAGGAGAACTTCAGCATAGCACAGCTCTGCATGCATCTCTTCTGATGGAATAAAAAAAAAAAAAAAAAAAACTTTATCAGATGTTGGATGACAATAACAAGACAAAGTCATGTAGTCATGTTGCAAGTTGATCACTGAATGGATAATTCAGTAGTGAAAACATTTTCTTAAAAACACAATGCTCATTATGTTATATATTGTAAGCTGCACCAAACAGCATTTTAAACTCCTTTTTAGTCTCATGCACGTCAGCGTGGTCATCGTGTCAAACCTGCTCGTGTATGACTAAAGGTGTATATTCCTGAGAAAGTGGAAGATCACTCACCCTCTGTCAGGTTCTCAACTGGCTGTCTAGACCACAAGTTGGTTAAAGTCTCCATTATTCCAGTCTTCTTCCGAAATCTAAGTCAAGGAACACACAGTATATGGTTAGAATTTAATGAAGACAATTTCAATAAGACAATGTCTCAACTCTTCAGGACAAGGTGATCAAAGAAGTCATCAGTATTTCCTATTAAATTCTCTAAGTCGGCAATGTCCAACATGCTGTCCCAACTTTAAAAGTGGGAACTTAAAAGAACACCCTAAACTTTTCTTCAATTGTTGAAACCTTTGGCATGTCTCCAGGGACTCTCTCAGAGATGTCATGGCAGCGTCCATGTCCTTTGGATCAAAGGTCATGGCGGCCTGCATCACCAACATGCTGCTGTAGCCCATTGCATGGTACATGCTCTGACTCTTCCTGAAGTGGACAAATGCAAGACGTATTGTAATCGTGAAATTAAAAAATAATTTGAAAAGTAATTTATTATTATTATTATTATTATTATTATTATTATTAACGTGTCAGTGACTTACCAGGGTTTTAAAAGAGCTAAAGCATCGGCAAACCTGTTGTTCAGAAAAAGCTCGAGTGCGATAGAGCATTCTTTCAATGCACTCTCCAAATCCATTTTAGGTGACCTGAATGAAAGATTGGCAAATTTAGGCTTCCAGCTCCCAAAAGACACACAACATACATCTGACATCAAGCCATACATAACTACAGAACAGACAAGCTTCACTCTGTGCCGCTCAGGCTTTACTTCTTCATAGTCCCGTGTAAACATTTGTATTTCTGCGATAAAGAACCCCCCAAAATGGCATGTGATTTCAGAGTGTGAAGCAAGCGTTTTTGTTTGTTTTGTGTTCATGCACAGTTTCACAGTTTAAAGAATAAGTGCAGTAGCAAAGCATGAGTGAGTATGTATCTACTGACCTCTAGTGTGCGTGAGATGCATTACCGGGATCTGATTTAATTATATTTGCAGTGATCTGCGTAGGTTTCCACGATTCGTAACTATATTTGATGGTTATTGGTGATGACTGATCACGCACGAATTGCTTAAAAGCGTATAAATTAATACGCATAATTTCACTTACACTGCATCCTCACAGGGCTCGCTGAGATCGACCTGAAGGAAAAAAAACAAAAAACAATCCAACTTGTCATATTTTGGAGTGAAACTGCATCATTGTGCTCGTTCATCTCAGTGGTGACATATAATTGATTATCTTAGATTCAGATACGATATCCCGGTCAGTCAGGTCCAATCAGATCGAGTACTCCGGTCTTTTACTGTATCAAGGTCACTGTATCAATTCAGAAATGTAAAGTCATGGAATTAAACTCGTTTATTATCAGTAAAATGCACAATATATCAGCTACAAACGTTTGGGCTTTTTTTCCAAGTGAAAATGAGGAGATGCAATGCAAAAATAAACTTGCAGTAAAACATAACCTACCTGTTGTAGTGGGTTTTCCTGCGTCTCCATTTATGTAAGTCAGGCTCGCAGTGCGTACTGGAAAGAAAAGTGATTTCTTTCTTTGTCCCTGTCTTTCCTTGGCAGTCTCAGATGTATTTGGCCTGCTGCGATATTTATTAAGGTGAGGTATCCGGGAGAGGCCGGCTTCAAGAAAGCCAACCCACCAATGTGTCTCCTCATGTCACGGGACGTCACTAATTAAATTAGACTTCGGCTATGAGACAATCAAACAAGGCGGTGGAACTGCAAATGAATTAAACTAGTTAATGTGTATAGACCGGTTCGGTATGGATAAACAGAACCTGAACCATGACAGGTAGCGGGGTCATTAGACTGATCATACGAGACAGGTGTGCAGAATGAGGTAGGATACGGTGGGGAAGGAACACTGATCCCCAGTGGTACTGGTCTAGGAAGTAGCCTACACTAGATCTCTCACTACTTAAAAAAACCCCCAAAAAACCGAACCATCCTTCCATCAGGGTCGCGGGGGAGCTGGAGCCTATACCACCCTGGACTGGTCTCCAGTCAATCGCAGGGCCAACACACAAAGACAACGTAGAGTAGCCAATCAACCTAATGTGCATGTTTTTTGCCAGAGTACCCGGTGTAGGCACACAACATGCAAACTCCACATAGAAGGGCCCAGACCGGGATTCGAACCTGGAACCCTCTTGCTATGAGGTGACCGTGCTAACAACTGCACCGCCCAAAAACAGAACCACGGTGCACAAATGTAAAAAAAAAAGTGCCTGCATTTAAAATCATATTGGGGTAAAAGTTCAGAAGTATTGTCATCAAAATGTAGGCGCACCTCCAGTAGTAAAAGCACTTCTTAAACTGACTGAAAATGGTTATTTTTACGATTATTAACACTGTTTCAAAAACCCACATTTAATGTCAAACAATTCTTTAAATCATCTGAGCGGTTTAAACGGAGTCCCAATTCTCCAAGCCACAAAGCACTGATCTAATCTTTAGCTACTTGTTGTATTTTATGAGCTCATTGTGGGCTTTTGTACGTAAAGTCTTAATCTGAAGTCTTTTGCAAATGCAGATGTAGCTACTTGGTTACCACCACTCGGAGGAAACAAGGCAGGAAAGGCGTCACCATCACAAATTATTAATAATTATGTCATCGGAATTCCTTGAGGTGCTCCATGTCCATTTGATAATCGTTTAACTCCACTCTGACAGCACAATCGGTGTCCTCAAGTACATTTTGTTGTCGTCTCCGGTTATTTGCCTGCATGTGATGTCCCTGCTTAATAAATTATTTTTGGTGGTTTTGTCATTTCTCCTGCTCACTCTGAAGCCTCTTTCAGCGTTTTTATCTTTGAATGCACACGAATGTCAAAGAAAGGATGAAGTGAATGTACGTCAGGCTACTTGATGACCTGCACAAACAAACTGAACAGTTAAAGATATGAAAGCTAAAAAAAGAGATTTTATTTTCGTGTCATAATGGTTTAATTTTTCTCAGCCCTTTATAGGCCGAAAGAAGTCTGCCTTGTCGTTGTTTAAGGCTTCATTCCTTATGTACAAGGATTAAACTAAAAACCGTGAAAAATTATGTTAGCAACACAATGTATTTCTTTTCCTTTTACTGAAAAAAGAATGAAAAACATTGTATATTCTATTTCATAAGCCTATACGGTTCATCATATGACGAACAGGAAGTGGATGATGTGGTTTAATAGCTCATCATACCGTATCTGTTGGCGTACATTTCAAAATATTTTAAATCCAATTATATGTTGTTCATGGCTGATTCGGTGCGAAGGTACATTTTGTTAAAATTAGTAGAAAAATGTTTTAAAACAAGTGCACCAACAACGACTTGTCGCCGCTAGCTGTAACAACTACATTACCCATGATACTCCGCGCACAGCTAGGAAAACATGGCGGCATCCAGACTTTCGACAGACTCTAACGCAAACATCCCAGACTATGAATATGACGATGTTAACACCAAGCCGTTTCATATCGGCTCTTTCAGAAACGAGTGGCTGAGTCGACTGAAGCCGAGCAACTACTCCTACGAGCAGGAGGACGAGGACACATTTAGTGCTAACTTTGCGAAAGAGATGGGGATCAGCGCGGAGACCATGGCTGACCTCAAATCCATCTGCAGGTATGCGCACCAACGTCCGCTTGACGTTCAGCTCAGCTAACGGTTTGTAGCAGTTTTCAAACAGCAAACCCGAATGGCGTCTCATGAAAGTGTCTCTCGTAGCGCCTCTTTCACTTTCCCCTGCGTCTCTGCTTGTGACAACCAAACAAGTTACGTTGTATCAGGGCCCTATTCGATCAATAAAACCTCAATATAACGTCATATTACATAATTGAGTGTAAAAGAATTTGACGCCACGTTATGGCATCACATCACATGAAATTCAAAAACACAAGCATTTCAGGCAGTGGTCTAACATGGAGACATTACATTAAAAATAAGAAAACAAACATGAAACCACTGGAGTACAGTCCAGTACACTTCAGAGGTAAATATTGTGCTTCACTACAGCGATCTTGAGTCCTACAGATCAACTTGAGTTACTTTATTGAGTTAAGACTTTTGCACACAAAAGCATATGAAGAGCTTGTGAAATCCGTTTGGTTATTTACCCAGCAGTATGAAGAGGTACAGCTGAAATGATTAGTCGATTAATCAGTTTGTGGATGGCTAAAATTAGCTGGCAGTTATTTGGATAATCTTTGGGTCATTCTGTTAGCAAAACGTGTTATAATATCCTTTTAAAGTTGTATTATTATTATTATTATTATTTTACCAATTTTAAGTTATTTTTAATGATTTTGAGGTTTTCACTGTTGGTGGGACAGAGCAAAGCGACATGAAGGAGTCGAATTGTTTACATGACCCAGATAGCAGGCGTATGAGTAACAATGTTAATCACTATCACATTTTCAATTCATTTTTATTTTTAACTTTGAATTTCCTGCAAGGATCTAGCATCAAGTAAAGCAAATGACCAGTTTCTGCTTCTCCAACTATGGCATTTGTACGACTTTTATGTATCTGATGTTGTGTCCCAAAGATTTATAATATGCTTGAACAGTTGCGCACACAGTGAATATTCTGCACATTTTTGCTCACCTTTGGACCAAAGCAATTTTGTTTTTTGTTTGTCTGTAAATGGCTGCCTTGTGTCAGTTTTCACCGTGTTTACAAACTAGTTACTTGACTTTGTTCCTATTTTTTTTTTTTCTTCGGTCCTTTCCAGTCTTGAGTCACTCCGTTGCCATCCCGAGGACCAGCAGCACGATCCAGACGTTGTGCCTCCAGATCCAACGCTGAAGACATTAGTGTATAGCTTATTCTGCCATTCTTACACTTTAAATTGTGCCTTGGATAAACCAACAGCGTGTAAACAAACTCGGTGCTCTGTGATTTCTTTTGAACAGACAAAGAAAAAAGAAACAAGATTACAAAGCTTCTCTGAAAGTCACCAAGAACAGACACGACCTCTACGCAGATGAACTGGTGGGTGTCAGCCAGTAAGATCAGAAACAAGAATAGCACTTTGTACTATACGCTCATGTGTCTTACTATAAGGCTCGGTTCTCTGTGTGATTTCCAGGAGCGTTTAACTGTTGGGAGGAAACCAGACTCGACAGGTGACATGATCCCTGAAGGAGAGCTCATCCTAACCATCAACGTCTACTACCCGGCTGTTATTGAGAAAGTGAGCTTTTATCTTTCTAAGATTGCCAAAAACCTGACAGATCTTATCCAGGCATTTATTTTTCCCCCCTCAGTGTTATTCTCCACAGTTCTAACGTTTTCCTTCCATTCCCGTCCCCCCTCAGTTTAATTACATCAGACCCCACATGACCCTGCTCATGACGGGCTCCCACACCCTGGCTGAGCTCAGGGATGCGATCTGCTGTGTCAGCGACTTGCAAGTGTGTGGAGAGTTCAGCAATGCGCCGGACGTGGTTCCGGACTTCATAAGCAAAGTAAGCACATGTCCGGTTTATCTGCAGTCCCAGGCACTCTGCAGGATCTGAACATAATTGTTTTGTAACACTGTGTATCCGCACAGATGTGGCCATTGTGGTGTAATTACCCTGACTGCACCACTCAGTTTAAGAATTTTACATTATTCTTACAGTAATCTTTTCATGTTTTCTGTTTCAGGATCACTTCAAGTCAGCTTTCTTTTACTTTGAAGGAGTTTTCTATAACGACACGCGATTCCCAGAGTGTCAGGACATCAGCATGTAAGTCTAGTGTGCAACAATACAGTGTCTACACCGACCAGCCGCCACATTAAAACCACCTGCTTAATATTTTGGAGGTATCCCTTCCAAGGGGGACATGTGACCCGTCAGGGGAAGGGACACAGCACCTCTGGGGGTATTTTGTGGTCACTGGCATTGGAATGTTGGATCCTTTGGTCTTGTGCATTGAGGGTGGGGCCTCCAGGTGGGATGCACAGGATCAGGTTGAGATCTGGGGAGTCTGCAGACTGTTGTTGTGGTACTTTAGACATTCCTGAGCTGTTTATTTGAAATGTGACGGGGCACATTGTCCAGCTGGCGTGGGGGTGCTGCTGCTGAGAGCCATTGCCATGGGTGGGGTGTATTTGGTCTGCGATGTTAAAATGGGTGGTGTGTGTCAGAGAACATCCGCACGATTGCCAGAATCCAAGATTTCCCCACAGAACATTGAATTGTAAACACATGATTAATGTTATTGACTTCACCTGTCATTGGTTTTAATGTGGCTGATTGGTTTATACTGCAGAGCAGGCCATGGATTCACTGGTATACTACTACTTATCACCCTAAATGTCACTTATGCAATCTCATGGTAACAACATGAACAAAGACATCTTGGTGTTAGAGGATATTAATTGATTCCTTGTGATTCTTAGTCAGATTAAGGTCAAGATGTTGACATTTACTAAAATAGTCACTCTCACAAGCCGAGCAGAGAAGGCGGGTAGAAATAGTGCAGAATGTTGCGCTTCACTTTCTTCCATTTATACTCTGAAATACTGTGGAAAAACTTGTACTTGGAAAGAGCTGTGGGAGTGGTGATGTTGTGGTTTTCCTACAAGAACAAAAAAAATATTCTCGGGCATGTTGCTCTATTCATTCATCTGAGTTTAAACCAAAATCACCCTGTTGCTGTCATTATTCTCTAGAGTCATATGTCCAATTAAAACCATCATCAGAAAGTGAAATCCTGTCTGTCGGATAAACACACAAAACACTGAACCCTATTAGGAAGTGGAACTTCAGTTCAATGTGATGTATTACTTCAGAATGAACAGGGATGAATTTGCGAGGATATTTTTAGTGATGCATCTTCCAATTGTTTGCAATACAGGACTATCATTGAATGGGCAAAGGCCCGCAACTTCCCAACGTACAGCCAGGCCAAGATGGAGGACACGCGATTCGTGGACCTGACGGTTAAAGTGGGCTTCCCATACCTCTACTGTCATCAGGGAGACTGCGAACATCTCGTCATCATCACAGACATCAGGTCGGTGCTGCTTTGTATCTCAATTTTGGCCCCGTTTTTTTAAATGACATCCTGAAGCAGCCAGGCAGCACGGTGGTGCAGTGGTTAGCACTGTCGCCTCACAGCAAGAGGGTTCCAGGTTCGAATTCCAGTCTGGGCCCTTCTGTGCATGTTCTCCCACAATCCCAAAAACATGCACATTACCCAGTGGTCAGCTGGGACAGGCTCCAGCCCCCCCCCCCCCGCGACCCTGACAGATAGGCGTACAAAGTGGATGAATGGATGGATACTGAAGCAGCCATCTAAACTTGTAACTTAATGTGCTGTTGATTTGTCATCCTTACGGGTCTTAAAGCACTTAATTTTTAAACATTTTTATTACTTTACCTTATTATATCTTCTTCATTACTCAAAATAAGCACAGAGCCTGGAAAGGGGGGCTGCTGCAGTCCTGCCCAAGTCTTCGCAGGTTTCTGTGTCATCTTGCCTTTGCATCGCAAGTACTGACCTCAGGGCAGCTCATTCCTTCCCAGGCTCTGTGCTCTCTAGTTGGAGGCTGTTCATCGCATCAGTTTGCTATTCAGCTGCCTTACTGACTAGCGCAAACAGATGCAAACACAAACAGAGCAGACAAATGATAGGATCAACACCTGGTCACCACAGGAAACACAAGAGAGATAAAATACAACAGCAGTCATAGCAGTAATTTAGGATGTCGTCTTGGCACCACATTAGCCTCACGCAGCTAGTGCAATGTTAGCTTGGTTAGCACTAAACCGAATGCAGAAAAAAACCCAACAAACTAAATTCCACTAAAACACAAATGTTGGCAAAATGACAAAAATCTGACCCAAGGTGCCTCCTGGCCTGTCACCCTCCTCTTTATTTTCGCATAACTCTGGATTATGTGGCTGCAACAGCTGGTTGGGAACATATTAAGTATAAAGTCAAAGCTCTCGAAAATACCCCTTCAGAATCAGATTGGCAACATCAAAGGCACTTCCTGTATGTTTTTACCCACTCCAGCAGCATGTCTTCTGATCCAGAGTCCAGATTGGTCTTCCTCACTCTCTGCCCTGATAAGCTATTTTTATACTACTGCTTGATTATATATATATATATTTGACACAAGATGTGATTTATCTGCATTTTCTACTCACTTTTCACATTTTCTGTAAGCTTTAAAAAGAAAGCCCTTCGTTGTCAGACAGGATTTGACTTCTCTCACAAGACCTTGTAGCTAATTGGGTTTCATCATACTGGGAAATGTGTAATAGTAGATGCTTCTGTGAGCAGATTTATCTTCGGTGTGCGCCACGGCAACCGCTGATGAAAACAGCTGTTAATGTCACAAATGTGAAACGAATCAGTGTTCTCATCACTCTGACTTTGAATGGCCCCGCTTCTTTTACACATTACAGATTGGCCCACAGGAACGACTGCCTGGACAGGAAGCTGTACCCGCTTCTCACGCACAAGAACAGGGTCACCACGCAGAAGTGTGCCGTTTGCCATGTCTTCATCGGGAGGTGTGTGTGTGCGTGTGTGTGTGTCAGCAGTGCTTGAGCAGATTTGGCATTTTCAAACTCTAAATACGAGTTAACCATTCCTGACTCTTCCCAGGTGGTTCACTACCAACGACCAGTTTGCTCCAAGTAACCCTTGTCTCTTCTGTGACAAGTGCTTCCGGATGCTGCACTACGACGCTCAAGGCAACAAGCTGGGGAATTTCTTGGCCTACCCTTATGTGGACCGCGGTGCCTTCAACTGAGCCTTTCAACTGCTCACCTCCTTGATTTAATGCTGTATAATACAGTTATACGTTTTATATTTCAGAATGAAATGTTTCCACATTTTGCGAAACTTATACTTTCTTTAAAAAGAAAAATAAAAATGTTTTGGACTGATGTTTTCATTTTGCGTTTTGTTTGAAATAAACCAACATGGAAGGTTTATTTTACTGGCTTGTGAATTTCTTCAAGCAAATGCATTAAGACACTTAAGAGTTTCAGCAACCTCTTCAGGTTAGTACGTATTAAAGTAGTACTTGAGTAATCATTAATAGGCAGTGTAACCTTGTCTCAAATTTAGAAATTTTCTTAACATTAAATATTCATTGAATATTTGATTGATTGATTGAAATGAAAAAAGGTTCAGATGATATTAAAGATTATAAGATTCTCAACAGTGTGGCCACAGAACTAACATCCACCAGATAACATGGTAAAATGGGCAAAGTCTAGTAAAAAGCTTAAATCAACAGACAAGAGGTCTGTTGTTGAGGTGTTCTGTGAAATCGATGTGAACACGTTTCATTTACGACAAAATCAGCACTACACAGTATGTCCGACTTTATTATGGGATGCTGAAACAGGTCATCAGACAGGCACAAAAAAATACTCTTATTTACATCTATGTTAAAACAACCAACTTTTAAAAACAGACAATTGAACATGGTTGAGAAAACTTGGCAAAATAAACTTTGGCAAACTCCAGAATTTCCTGCTTGTGCATCTGAAGAGATTGCTAATCTATAAAATGTTAACAGAGTCCGATAGGATTAATTAAATGTGGTAATGAAGCTCCTAACTACGACTACAGCGCAGTAGTTCCAATAATCTAAGCAAAGTTAAGCTCAAACTGTTGATTCTGTAATGTAAAAAATGCATTTAAATGCATGTGGAAGGATAGTACAATCAGAAGCATCTATTTGAACTGAAAACAGTTCAGCGCCGCAGATCTACGACTTCTCACTCTTGACAAAACCGTTACTCAAATTCAACAAATGAGACATGAGCACATGATAAAAGGTGCCAGAGAGGTTAAGATTACACAAAGTAAAAAAAAAATATATATTCAGTCAGTCAGTCAGTCAGTCAGAGTGGAGGAGGTTCATGCACTGAAACCTTTGAGAAACATCACTGATGGACAGAGTCAGCAAACTGGACACCTGCATGCCAGTCAGTCCAGTTTGCACAAAGGTCGTGTGAACACAGCAGCAAATATCTTCTTTTCTTCAGACATGTAGGACAGTCAGGTGGACTCTTCCTGAGCTTTAGGGGCACTGCAGTCAAAGAAAACAAACAAAGATGTCAGAACTGTAACTTCTCCGCCTCCACTGTTAACAAATGATTAAAAACACAGCAGTGAGCCACGCTGTTGGTCTGATTGACTAGGGTTGTTTTTTTTTTGTTTGTTTTGAGTACAATCATCACGGTTGCTTAGTCACCAGAGCATCCAAATCAATTTACATCTTAAGTAGGAATCTATAGGATCAAAATTAGGAAAGCCTGTAAGTACTGAGACCATATGGGATCATCATCTCCAGGTTAGACTACTGCAGCTCTCTTCTGTCAGGCACCTCCCATAAGTCCATCTCGCACCTTCAAGTCATTCACAACCCAGCAGCCACGATTCTCCTATCTTAGCCTCCATCCATTGGCTGCCAGTCCATTTTAGAGCTGATTTTAAGATTTTACTGATCATTTTTAAAGCACACCAGGCTCTGACCCCAACAGAGTTGTTATCCCTGTATGAGCCAGGCCGCAGCCTCAGATCCTCAGGGTGGGGTCTTTCTGGTCGATCCAAAGTGGAGGTTTTGGAACGACCTGCCCGAGGAGGTAAGGTCTGTAAGCTCGGCGACTTCTTTTAAATCGCTTCTTAAAGCCGATTTTTATAGACTGGCTTATACGTGATGTCGTCTTTTACCGTCCTTTCATCTTATTCTGTTTTAAATTCTCAATTTCCTACATTTATTACCGTCCTTGTTTCGTAGGTTTTTAAATTTTCCAAGTTCCAACATTTTGTCAATTAATTGCCTACATTTACTTACTTACTGTATATATTGCTCTTATGTTTTATCTGTAGTTTCTGATTTTAACTGATTACGAAGCACTTTTGGAACCTGTTTTTTAAAAAGTGATATATTAATAAAGTTATTATTTTTCTTATATTATTACTTGTATAACGTATTTGAAAAACATTTGTCAAGTAGTTTCTGGTGCGAGTACGAGGACCAAACCTCAGACAAAACTTTTAGGGGCAAAGTTTAAAAATCACAAAAGTCAAATAATTGAGTGTTACAGATTAAAAGCAGTGATGGCTTCTTTTGGTTGACACTTTGTGTGAACACACGTGTACTTCGTATGTGTGAACAAACCTGTGATGTTCTCCAGCTGAGGTGTCTTCAGGGAGCTTCTCCCTCTCGGCCTCCTGCTGCTTCTTCTCTTCGGGGCTGGTGTCGCCGTTTGTCATCTTGTCTTCAGGCGGCACGCAGAGAGACACACAGACTCAGTCAGACAGCACATCACGTCACAAACCGAAACCACCACAGAGAGGGGAACCCACAGGAGCATGTGATGACACATGCTGAGCTCCAGACCTTACCGTGCTAACTACGATTTTCCGTCCATTTGGCATGCCTAGCTACAGAAAAGAGAGAGCTCTCACAGAGGAACAAATTTTTTAATTACTGTATGAACATCAGAGTGAGTCAACTGAGCGAGAACATGACTGCAGACCTCTGTTTACTGTCTGCGTCACTGAAAGCCTTTAAGGCAGTTAGGTTTAAGAGCACCTCAGTGGTGGTAATGAGGGAGGGGCAAGCATGGCTTTTTTACTTTCCCCGAGCAGACTGAACTGATGACCTCCTGGTGATAAGCCGGTTTCGCTAACCTTAAGGCCTTCACCACCCTTAACAGAGCTGTTACACTGCACTGCAGGCTTCCAAATAGCTCATTGTCAAGTTACTCCTCCTGTACATTAGCAACTTGTATAAAGCAATTACGATTAGGAATAAAGATGATCAGCAGCCGAGTCAGAAAAAGAACATTAAAGCCACCCATTGCCCAAGTCAGTTCTTTGAGTTGATGTGTTGGGGAACAAAAAATGGATCTGATTGATTACAGATTACAGATGGGTCAGACCATCTCCAAAACAGCACGTCTCATTTGTTGGGGTTCTTTTAAGGCTGACTCAAATGTGCCCGTGAGGTCAATGCGCAACGCCGACAAGTGCTAAAAGCAACGCAGCCCGGATGGGGTAATTATGGTCAATCTGACAACAATGTGTTTGAAGACGTCAAAGATGAAAGAAGTCCACATGTGCCTCTCTGTGAGGCACTAGACTCCATCAGCAAGAGGCTGTGAGGAAAGAAACAATCAGGAGATCCCACAGCATATGTTCTAATCGTGTCACTTCACTGTGAGTAACTAAGAACCGACAGAAAAGTGGAAAAACAGTACCAGAGTTGTTCTCCTTGGCTTGTTCCACTCTCTTCAGTGCTCCTTTCTTGGCTTCCTCGTGCTGCCGCTGCTCGGCTAAAGACTTGTTGAGCACCTGGCTGAGCACACAGTCACCTTCTCCAACCAGAAACATACTCTTAAACTTGTTATACAACATGGTCGCCTTGTCCATGATGTCCTGACTGGCCTTGAATCTGCGAATCTAAAACATGAAAAAAAAAAGAAATGTATAAACGTCTATGCTTAGAAACACAAACTGGTGTCGTCTGGTCTTACTTTAAGTGGATTGTGCATAAATCAATGAGGCAATTTACCTTCTTCAGTGTGGCAATAAGTTCACTGTGTTTCTGCAGGTGTTGGGTTGTGACTTGAAGGGCACCAATCTCATCCAATGCATCCAAGCACTTCTTCACGTCCTGGTGAGGTGAGAGCAGGAATGAAAGTGATATGGAAGTAAGCACAAGCCAACAGAGGTAAGAAACAAAAAGGCGAAAAAAACACTGGAGCAATAAAGAGAAACTTGAGCCAATTATCAAAATTAAGCACAGGATAGTAAAAACAAAAAACAAACAAAAAACAAACCATACATATGTTTTTTACTGTAATGTAACGTACACAGATCAGCCACAACATTAAAGCCACTGAGAGGTGAAGTGAATAACATTAATCACTAGTTTACAATGCAACGTTCTGCCTGGAAACTTTGGGTTGTGGCAAAATAACCGCCAGAGGTCCCATGTCCCCACCTCCACCTGACAGGTCAGACCTGTTTTGGCAGCACAAAGGGGAGCTACAAAACATTAAGCAGGTGGTTTTACACACACTGGAGATGACTTTTATTTCCTAAGAAGTGTGTTGGAGTGATGGCTGATTATAATGCTGGAACTACCTTTTAAAAGTGGTGGGCATTAAAGGATCTTGCAGGACTCAGATATAGCAACAGAAACTTTGTCTGATGGCTTTGGCTTAGCATGCTGAACAACATTCTTAAAACTGTCCTCATTCAGGACTTCACTAGGAATTAGAAGTAGAACCGGACACGTTTTCCTAATTTTAGATTACATATGACAAATTATTGTTGTGGTTTACCATCTCTTTTCGGGTGACTTGAAAAGAGGGAATTCATTTTTGAAAAATCGTAAAACATCGACGTGTTGTGTGTGTCCCGAGTTCTGAGGTCGCTAACGGGGGTCACACATGACAGCGTCTGACTCTCGCATTGCTGAGGTCACTCTATGGTCCTGTGAATGACAGGAACCAGCTTTACTGTCAAATCAGTGTCGCAATCCAAATTGTTCTGGTCATAGTTTTAAGGTCACGCGCAGACACCTTCAGCGGATCTGTGACTCACCATGTTTAGTTAAAAGAAACGTGAAGCGAGTCGCAGGGTGACTTTAACACACACTCACGCTATTTTACCCCTGAAGACACACAACACAAGGGATTCTGGGACACATCAAATACTCCAAAAATATACATCCACAAGTGAATGAAAGTGTTCTGTTTCACATCGTTTTATGGACAGCTGATATGAACAAACATTGATTTGCAACGTTGACTCTGTCATCTGCCAGTGGAGTACGAGCGGTTAACTTACAGCATTGTCAATTTTCAGTGAAATCTTGATTTCACTGTGTAGTCTCTGGAGTTTCAAGTCAGTTGATATTTCTGTGGCCAAGAGAAAAGAAAACATTACGATGGAAATGGTTTTGCTTACATTACCATCAAAAAACACGTTCTTCACACACACATGTCGGTGTGTTTTTGTTTAGCTGAAACGAAGTGGGTTTTCTCTGCCTGAACATGAGGCTCCCGCAGTGTAGCAAAGGGAGAAAACCTTGCATTTAGTCAGGCAAAACAAAAACCCTGTGGAGGATTAATTATGAAAACCTTGAAGCGTAACATTAGCGTAAGCGTTAATTCATGATCTTAAATTTACATCACCGCAAGTTAAGGTTCAGTTCCAATTGTCTTATCGCTACCTAATCACTACCACAAGTCTTGAAGTCTTTGAACTTTACTTACCTTTTTTCTTGACTCCACTCCTCTCTTCATTTTTCTTCCCATCATCTTTGTTTGGCCTGAAAAACAAAATAAGCACTCCTAATGATTTTTAGTGTCATAAACATGACAAACACAAGCAGCTTCTACATAAAATATAATTTACGATCCCATTTAATATTAAAAATCAAGTTCAAATATCTTTAATGTATCAATTTCTGGTTATTCCTAAAAGCTTTTCTCTTCAGATAACTGTGAGATTAACTACGATTGGATTGTTGGCTGTTGATCAAACCACAATAAGCAACACGAGGACATCATTTCAGATGGATATTACATGCACACGTACTCTCTCATTTCATCTGCTTTCCGCCGTCGCACATCTTTGTCCATTTCTGAGTTCGGGTGTTTCTTTCTGGCTTTGTTTTTCTGAGATTAAAAAGAAAATCAAGCGCAAGTGAAAGCGTCGCACGGACTGTTCGTGTCTAGAAACAATGTTAGTGCTTCGAACTGCGGAGATGTTCGCGTGGACAGGACACCTGCCTCTTCATCGTCAGAGCCCGAGGAGGTGTCATCCCTGGACTGCTTCTTCTTCTTGGCTTCGGGCTCCTTTCCCTCTGCGTCCTTTCCTTTGCCCTCCTCCTTCTTTCTCTTCTCCTCCTCTCCACTCTTAGACTTGTCCTCCGGTGCCCTCTTCCTCTTTCTGTCCGACTCAGCAGTGTCCCTACAAAAAAAAAAAAACAAGGAGAGAGAAAGGGTCTGTTACGACAAAGAATGGAGAATATCTAAATGGAATTATAATTGCTGCAATAGTTCCAATGTAGCTGTAAGCAGCCACGAGCAATGCCCACACACGTCGTCAACTCATGTTGTTTATAAAGGTTCAACTGCATCATCGATTTGACAAAACTGTGTCAGTTTTACAGAATATGAAGTTTGATTTTTTTGGGCCCAGTGTTGTACAACAAACAGATTTTTTTTCCCCTCTTCTTTTGAATTTTGCTTTGCAGGTGTATGTTGTGTGTTTTCATCTTCATGTAGTTACATTTCACTTCCTGATCCTTGCTGCTCCTGCTGCTGAAGCAAAAGCAACTTCTCACTTTTAGGCTTCCTGCCTCTTCGTTTGGGACCCTCCCCACCTGGTCACGTTGGCACAAAACATGGCACATAAAGACACACCATAAATCCAGTGTATGCGAAAGCAGAGCCGAAGACACACAACTTTAAAATAAAGTTAAAACATCTTACAATTCTACTACGCAACATGTCCGTCGATGTGACGTATTCTCTCATATTTGTTGTATAGTGTCGATCACCATTATGAATACCAACGGCACAGTGAATCCTGCTTACCTGAGGCACTAACAGGACTAGCAGGAGCATCATCTTTTTCAGTCTCCTGCTCAGCATCACTCTGGAAAAAAACAACAATGACATACATCATAAAATATACCCTATGAACCAAATGTAATGACTAAATTACTACCCACCTTTTTCTTTCTTCCTCTCTTGGCTTTGGGAACATCTGTGGATTCCTTCTGAGCCGAGCCCTAAAAATGTGACACCTTGTGTTTATTTCATCCTGTAATCCCGACATTTAACTCAACTGTCTCCTCTTTAATCTAACGTGAACGGCTGCTAAAATAAAAGCCAGGTGGCGTACACGTCAAGTGGACAACTTAGCATACATTCAGGCCCTCTTGGATTATCTGATCCGTCCCACTTCTACCCTCCTCTTAATGAGAACAAATTAAATGCTTGGACCAACTGCACCATCTAGTGTATAATTTTGTTATTACACCTTGTGGGGTAATTCATGTGTTTCATTAACAATAACTGTGTCCAAATTCCACACACACTAACTAAACACAATATATACTACGTACTAATATTTAAAGTATACAGGTTTGGTTTTGTATATCATCATGACCATCCTGTGAAAACCACAACAACAACAACAGGGTAAACTAACAGCACAATTAAACATTAGAAGCATTTTAACGAACTTATTCGGGTATATATGTGTTTATAGTCAGGAATTGGGACACGGTTTTAACTATTAAGTATTACAGAGACAGCAGGGAAATGTCAAAGTAACTAAAAAAACAAACAAGCACCTGATCGTGTGCAGAATACATATAGAAACTGAGACACAACTTACCTTTCTCCGACACACACACACACACACACACACACACACAGAAAACCGTGCAAAAATAAAATATCAACTGATTTCAGGCAGCAGTTCGGTGAATATGTGGACAGGGAAAGGCAAGAAATGGAAAGCAATAATACAAGTTGTTAGGGTGGTCCCAGAGAGGTAAATCAGAAAAGAAACCAAACTTTCCAGTTATTTTCAAGTTTCACACAGAGTTAATTTCCCCAAATATAAATCACTTTGATCCAGAGGCAGCTGTGCTTACCTGACATTATTTAATCTTTATTTTTAGTGGAGACACACGGGGACTGTCCAATCTGAATGTCTATCTGACTGATTGTAAGTCAGTTGTCACCTCAATACCATTAACACAGCAAACCCAGACAAGGCGCTCTAATCAAGACATCAAGCAACAACACAAGTTCGTGGCCGCCCAACAAAAACAGAAACAAACCACCAATTGAAAAACCACCCAAGTGCCGCATGCTTTCCCACAGGAAGGGGATGAGGGGACCTGCACCGCTTTATGGGATCTCAGCATGCAAAGTACGTACATCCTGGTTCTGAGGAACCTGCTCAGAGTTCAGAGACCCTTCCTCCTCCTCCTCCTCCTCCTCCTCCTCCTCCTCATTCTCCTTCTCAGCCTCACTTCCTGGAACCTGAATGCACCCAAGACACAGCATAGGATGCAGTGTGGTGGGATAAACGAGTCTTGAAAGGGAGAAAGGTTAGCGAGTATCCTTCTGTTCCAGACGCTACTCTTAGCATACATGTCTTTTAATCCACCGACACAAAATGAAACCATCAGTTTGTAAGTTATTGCCTCCACTGATGTGTAATTCAGTATGAAGCAGACAAACGACAGAGAAAGATCAAAGAAAAACAGCAAACGAAGGAGGAAGCTGACAACGTAGACAGGAACGCACCAGCAGCAGGTAAATGCAGTGAAGCGACTGTGTCTGTATTTACTTGTGGATGATAGATTTTGAAGGGCAAAACCTTACTTTGGATTTTATCCCCTTGTCATCTGCTTCTTCTTCAGCCTCTGGGCTGCTGTCCGAATCTTTTTCAGTAAATGATTCTGGGGGAACCGGCTTGAAACAGAAGAAAAAAAACACAGTTTGCTACTAAGCTCCAAACCAACAGCTTCAACAGTGATGCCGAGCAGGGATTAGGCTTTTTCACCAGTCCAATCAGAGCCAGCATACAGTTGCATTACACATAGTAGCCTTTATCCACTCACTACAGAAAACCTTCACCACTCTTACATTTTTCAAGTGTAGTGTAGTACAAGCACTTCAAAAATGATGATACAAAATGTAACTGAAGAATCTGTGAGCCAGAATGTTTTTGGACAAGCCTTTTTTTTCCTAAAGTCTTCATGTCAGCCTGAGGCCAACATCTGGAGGAGAAATACTGAAAACTGACTTTGGAGGCGACAGAGAGGAGGAGGAGGAGGAGGAGGTACCTTGGGTGCAGTGAGTTCAACTTTTGGGTTGTTCTCAATCTCCCACAATCCTTCGTTGAATCCTTTCCTCTTGTTGGGCTTGGCGTATTTCTCTTTGTTTGGTAGGTACGGAAAGATATCTTTTGGGCCAAGAAATGCACTGTTTGAAAGAACATAATCCACAATGTTTGTATGCAACACCATTTGAATGCAGCCATTTACCATCTAAAATAATGTTTATGCTGTGAATTCCCTGTATGTCAAAACACAAATTTTCTTGCATCTCCTGCAGTTCATTCCATTTGTTCAGGCCATCCTGTGTAAGTAAAACATTAAATGCTACTTCAAGCACGCAGGTACAATGTACAGCCAGGAAGGAAGGAAATAACAAAGACTGATAGTGGCTGGTTACGAACGTTTCATGGGTGCCAAAAAAGAAGATTGGGAACTTGATATTGGATGGCTTCACTGCACCATCCGGGACTTCATCGATCTGGAAAAGAAATAGATAAAAAAATGAGTGATTACTTACATCCACAAACAGCAGAAACTTGTCATACTGCGTCCATATTCAAAATCAAACTGAACGCTTTCCTGTTTTTGTGATCAGTTTCTGTTTGTGTGCGCCTGTGGTTTGCGTCTGTGTCTCTTTGCTCTCTTCTGCTGGATGGATGCTTCCGCTTGCATTTTAATGTGAGGCCTAATGAGTTTAACTGTAAATATTAAATTAATAAATTTGCCTGACTTTGCCTATGATTAGAGCCCACACTTACTCTTGCAGGCCAGTGTGGATAGCCCTTCATCTTGGCAAAGATTAGATCACCGGGTTTCCAATCTCGAGCCATGCTGAACGTATTGCCAAGCTGTAAAAAAACACAAGACAAGTAAATAAACACCCGAACATATTTATACGTGTTTGTATTAAAAACAAATGCACTTGTTGAGATGGATCTCAAGAGCCACGCAAATCGTGTACACATTTCATTCAGTGCCCCTCCCCCTAACCACCACCAAGTGTCCGCAGTTCATTCAAACATGAAACTGATGATCAGTCCGACAAAAACAGTCATGTCTGACACACAGACACCGAATGTATCCCAGCTAATTTCACGGACACCTGGCAAGTCACTAAACACTAAGTAAACAAGTGCGTGACAAGATGTCAGCAGAGCAGAACGTCTCATCAACAAACAGACGCGCTAGCTAGCTTGCAGCTGTTTAATGCTACGGAAGCTACAACAACAATCTTCACCCACCACTAGCTTGCATAGACGTCTATAACAAAGCTAGATCTTATTAGCAGTTGAGTATATTGTTATGGAAGCACAAATTTTTACCAGCAAAATACACCGCTCCTTTTCCCCAAAGTCGGATGCACGTTTTCCGCTCCCGCGCAGGACGTCGGCAGGATATACCATTACTTGGCAGGACTGGGGGGGGGGTGTATTTTAATGATATATTGGTACACGTGTTTGGGATTTTTTTTTCGGAGATTTTCTTTTTGGGATTTTAGCAAAATAATAAGTACTTGTAAGTTAAAGCGCGAGTAATAATTACAACAAATGAAATTTCATTAGCGGACCTATTGGTGAAAGTATGCGTGCTGAGCATCTGGCCACTACAAAGATCGTCTACGTAGACTTGGGTTTAAAGACGGTTCTGGAAAAAGTGGGCGTCAACTTCCACGCATGCTCTCTTACCCCATAACTTATGTATAAACTACATATAACCATGCCAAACATCTTTGCCATAGAAATTTTTCTTTTTCTAAAAATATATGACTCATAAAATATACTTTTATTATGTTTTAAGAGGATTAGTGATTAAGTGTAAATCTCGGATGTCCTAGGTACTCGAAAATGGGATCAGAGTGGGAGCTCTGAAGCTGATCGTCTCTCCAGCTTGGTACTGATGCTGAGGCGGATGTAGAATACAAACCTTTGTGGAAATAGTTAAGTTTATCTCTGGTCCAGGATTAGAGTAGGTCTAGATTTGTGTAAGTCGTTTTCAAAAAGACAAAGAACTCATTCCCAGAACGCATTCCCATCAGAGAAACAGATATTTTTGCTAACTTTTATTTACACAAATTCATTCAATGAAATATGCCATCAATATGTCCGTTTGCTATTAACTACTATGCATTGCCTGTAAGATTGCTGAACACATTTATGGACCTCTTTTTAACACCGTGTTTACATCCTCATTCCATTTGGTTGATATTCAGTGACCTCTAGTGGCAAAATCAACCAAACACATTAGATTAGATTAGATTCAACTTTGTTGTCATTACACATGTACAAGTACAATGCAACGAAACGCAGTTTGGCATCTAACCAGAAGTGCCAGGTATACAGTAATTTACAGTACGTACAGGGTTTGTACAGGTGTCTATGCTACAGATATACTATAAACATGATATACAGGTAGTTGTCATAATATACAGGGTTTCTAAGTACTATGAACATACTATACAGATGGATATGTGCTTTAATGTGCATCCAGTGTAGGCGGAAACTATAACACAATTTACAAATGATATTTACAGATGTTATATTATGCTATAAATCACTTAATATAAAAGGGATGGGTTTCTATCCAAGTTGGAATACTGCATGTGCAATGTCTGTAAAAACAAGAATTTCCCTCCAGGGATAAATAAAGGAATTCTGATTTTTGTATTTGGTATTTACTCCATAAAATCATGTGTTAGGACTGCAAGCTCGTGTTTTGTTTTTCCTTGTTTTCATTTCACTTAAAAAGATGCTGATATGGAATTTGGTGTGAGCACTCATTAAAAGCTATGTATTTCTAGAGTTTAAAATTTCTTCACGACTGCACAAATAACTATTATTATCCATAATCCAAGTTTATCTGACAATTGTTTCTTTGCTTAATCGTTTAGTTTCTCTGATGTCAGACACCAGTGAATAATGTTGGTCATCGTTATATAAAACAGAAAAGCAGCAAATTCTCAAATCAACTATTTTTGTCAATTTATTAATCAGCTATAGATGATGGATGAATGAATCAGCTAATCATTTCAGTCCAAATGACGATGCAAAACTTTCTCTTAATAGTTGTTTAAGAGAAGGTTTTTTATTTGGCAGGAAAAAAAACTTTAGGGAGCCTCTGAGACATAATAAAGGGTTTAAGATAAAAGTTTTTACTTGTGTAAGTAAACCGCACGTCCTTTATACTAATGAAACACTGCAGATAGCGGAGGTATATGAAGGTGACCTCAGCATTTATGGCCACACGGACACTCAAGCAAGCTTATGTAAATCCAAGTTTACCGTGTGTGTGTGTGTGTGTGTGTGTGTGTGTGTGTGTGTGTGTGTGTTAAAGACAATTGAAGATGCTGATAGTTGAAGGACAGGCTCATCAGCCACAGGGTCCCAGAGAGGGGGATAAGGGAGAGGAGGAGGCTGGGGTGGGCCAGAGGAGAGTGGATGAGACAAAAGGAGGTGAGAGAGGTGGAACCCAGGTCCGTGCCCAAGAATAACTCACAGGAGCTACCAGGCCCCCTGCCCAGCCTGTGAGGTGAGAGACCTTGGTGTTGGACCCAAGCCAGCTTAGTGGGGTTCCTGCTCAGACACACGGCTGGCTGTACCAGAGGCCAGGGATGCGGCTACAGAGAGAGATGACAGTGTGTGTGCGTGGACATGACTGAGAGTGTGTATCCTTGGCAGACGAGGTGTTGGCAGAACATCCCAGCCCACTCCGTCTCTGAGGGCCACAAAGTCCTGCTATCCTTCCTCACTCATTTGTTAACCTGCCTCTCTTCTTTGCAGTGTCCTCGCTCACACGCTGAGAGAAGCTAACTTATATATGTCCAGAGCCATTCAAAATCATCTCCCTGCTTTAGTGCTGCCCTCTGGCCATCATGGCAATGAGACAACCCAGAAAGCAGTGGAATTCAGGAAAGGCAGTAATCTGACTCACAAGTTTCTGCAACATTTAGCAAAGATCTACAGAGCTGCTGCACAGACTGATGCTGTAGTTTGACCAGCACAGAGACACACAGGTGAGTGAGCTCTGATGTCATAGCGAAATGTGCTGTTTCATGAGCTGAATAAACAATAAATATAAACAAGTGGATATTTTTGAGATGGGTTAAATATAAATCCAAGTTTGGCATATGGTCTTTACTTGTTTCCATTTCATGCCACTTCCTAGTTCTACCCCATGCATATCAGAACTTCTTACTTCACTCCAGATGAAGATTTAACAAACGAAAAATGAAAAATAATGAAAAAAAATGAAAAATTTCAACTTCTACTTCAGGTTTCAATGCTATTATACAGCAGAGGGCAGAGACACTGACTCTCAGGAAAGATTTGAATACAACCTCCACTAGAGAGCAGGTTAAACCAGAGAAGCAAGAGGTAGACTGAAACTAGCTTTGATTATTAATTTAAGACTCACAGAGTACATCCACATAATACAAGCTCTGTTTTGGGAAAGCTGTATACGCAAATACATATTCCCTAAACAATGTTTCTGCAGAGTCACGCTCTGTGTGTGCATACTGATTATCCAACAAAAAGGCTTCAATGACCACAGTTAAAACTTAGCCACCTCCCTTGTCAGTAACAATTTGAATATTTATTTACAGTTTTAAATACTGATTTGAATGACAAGATATACAGGCAGCCTGTAAGACAAGCGAATAAGGAAAAATTCCCCAAAACCTCTTAAACAGGGAAGAAAAGGAGCTCCTCCTAACTGTTGGACTTTACAAATGTTTTTCTGCCTCAAAATTTGTGCAAAAAATCATTGATTTTATTTATTTATTTATTTATTTTGGTTTTTACACTCCCGTGTGGCACCATCTGAAGGGCACCTTCCCTGGACTTGAATGAGCGATGGTGTCCTTGAGCTTGTGTGTGTGTTTTTTATGTGTGTGTCATACACATGGATTGGCATCTTTCCCTTTACTGCTGGCAACCCTTCAGCATGTTAGGGGAATGGACGGGGGAGCCACTGGAGTATGATGAAGTAGTCGCAAAAGACAGGTCAGTACATTCATTAACGCCATAGCAATATCTGCCTATAAATGCTGCTTAATTTTGCCAAGGACTTTGCAAAGTACAATCTCATGGATGTCTACATGGATGTAGAGTGAGAAAACTTTAAAATAATTGTCATATTTCATAGAAATCTAACCATTTGCTTCTGCTGACTGGCCCCTGAGGGCTCCGATTCATTAAGGGCGACGACGGGAGCAGGTACAGTTTATGGGATATCTAAAGGAGGCGTCCAAGAGCTTCACACAATCGCCAAAACAGCTCGGAGAGGCAGGAGCGAGGAGAGAAAGAGGGAGGCAGCAAAGGAGGAAGACAGAGAGAGTCAGGCCCTCGGACAGCAGGTGAGTGTGTGAAGGCAGGGGATGACAGATGCTTCTGTCAGCGTTCCAACAGTCGCCACTTTGTGGGAGCAGCGCAGATGCCTCCTCCCCCTCTCCTTCCATGCATTCCCTCCCTCTCATCCCGACTCCCCCTCCACCCCTCCCCTTCTCTCGACAGGCTGTGATGTGGGGATAACAAGACAGGAGCAGTCCTCTCAGCAGTAAAGTGACCACACTGGCACAGTACTACATGCGGACGTGGGAGAGGCTGAGGTGATGGAGAGGTCCAGGCCTGGGCCCAAGGCTTGAGAAGGTCTCAGCGGCAGTGGGGATGGGGGTTATAAATGTGGGGGTCAGCGCGTGAGGACAGGGGAAGGGCTCTCTCTCTGAGCTGTGGGAACCAGCTGAGACGTGGGGTCTGTGGCGGTCCTGCCTGTGAGGAAAGCAGATGTTTTCACTCGGGGGTGTGCCAAGTTTGCAGAGCAACCTTCAGCTGCTTGGAGGTCAGGTCTTTAATAAGGGGGCTGGGCACGGGACATTTCGGAGGCAAATGCTTCAACTTTGATACAACAACATATTAATTATGACGGCAGACCATAGGGCAGAGGGTTGTAGCGAAACATCCCACCCCACTGGTTTGGAGCCTCCATCAGGCTGACATTAGCCAAAGCTGGCTGGCAGATTTACTGCTGTCCCAGCAATAGCCCTCTTTTTCAACCCGACCTCACTAATGTAGAGGCAGCAGTTTGGGTTTGGTTTAAGCACAACTGGATAACTGTTATGTCTGAGCTGATGTCCAAAAGTAACAGTTCTATTTGCATTAAAAACCAAAGCTTAGTGTTTAAAGCTCTACTAAAGCTGCTCTGGCGTTATTTTATTTCAACAGTGGATCAAATGACTACCTATACTTTGAATGGGGTCACTAATATTACCAAAGAGTTATCATCTGACTGTAGCTCCCTTCACTTTGTTGTTTTGGTTCTCTGTCCTTCAGTCACAGCAGACAGTAACACAACAAGGTGTTAAGTTAGTGACTCTTGCTGGGGAAAATTGCAGAGCATTCAGCTGCTGCAAAGACAGATGTTTCCTTCTGAGGTATAATGCTGTTAAAATGTTGCTCTGTAACTGCTGGATGTGTAAATAGGCAGCTGTTGACTAACACACCTGCCAGAACAACTTTGTGACAGCATGTGAATATCACCTTTACAGGTTATACATGTACACGTTGCAAAATCAATTCAACAATTATTGCAGGTTTATAAAATATTAGAATCGTTAAAATGGAAAAAGTGGCGATCTGCAACTTATTGTCGTAGTTTATCAGACTGTGTACTTTAATTCCAATGGCTTTTAGAAAACCCTCCACGTAAACTGTGGGAACCAGTTCCAGCTAAGTTAAGTTCACACAGGCCAGTTGTATGATACCTGCCCTGTGCGAGATGGCTGAAAGCCAGAATAAATGTGAAGAAAGTTAAACATCCAAAAGCCAAAATGACCCAGATATTTTCTCCGGGAGCTACAACCCGAGTAAAAACCGGCAGGTGGTGAGAAAGAGGACTCTGGCGAGGTGCGATTGTTGCTCTGTTACAACTTAATAAGTTAATTAACTGTCTGCCTCTTTGTTAAAAAAACAAACCAAAACAAAACAAAAAAACCCTCATAGCTCATTAGCTTTAAAAACAGTAACTTTACCTGATGAATCCCAGCACAGAGCGGACGTCTTCTTTAGTTCTACTGCTTTCTGAGCTTGTTGATAAAGGACATTTTGAAAAGCCACGAGGCTGCATGAAATAGGACAATTAGTTTCATCATGGAGCCACAGTGATTACAAAAAAAGTGATCCTAAGACTTTATCACTTCCCAGCCCGATGAGTTAAGAAGGGAGTTTCACCTCATCTCAACCTTTGCATTGATTTTTGAGAGAGTGGGAGATCTGGGGATTACTTTGGAGAGCAGCAATGAAGACCTAGCTTATTGGGTCTTTTTTGTATTTGGCAAATGGGCTTGACAAAGATGGAGGAGACAAAATCTAGGGCTTACAGCTGCGGCACCCAATCGGGGGAACTTGAAAGCAGCGATGGGATGGGAAGCTGGGAGAGAGGGTACCTCATTTAGGAGTGGTGAATTTGGACAGGGGGCATGGGGAAATGCTTAAAGTAAACCACAGAGGCCCCAACAATCGTCAGGAATTGAGACGTTTTAAACCTTTAACGGGGGACTGTGATCAAAGCGGCGGCGGATCCTCACTTGAGTGTGAAAGCGGAACCGAAGGGAACAGAGGGGATTGTGGGGGATCACGGCAGGTTGAAAACGTAAAATCAGCACATTAGCTTTATGAGGGCGTCAGAATATAGGATGATCAGGGGATCATTGGACCCATGGGGAACCAAAGAGAATCCAGTATGTACCAAGCTGAGCGGAGGAAAAAACGAGGCCACTGCTGGCTGAAAAGCCTGCCTTATCAAAGATGCAGTTAGAGTGGGAATAATGTTGCTCAATTCCCATAGAAAATCACTTCATACACAGGTTTGTCTTGGAAGCTGCAAGTTTATCTTAGGGTGTATGTCGCCGTTTGACTGCTGAGTCACATACAAATGAGCAGCTTTCATCATATCAAACTTTTCTCTCTAAAGTTGAGTTGCGTTCAGTCATTTATAACTCTGATCATCATTTCATCTTATCAGAGAGAGAGAGAGAGAGACAGAGAGAGGGAGAGGGAGAGGGAGATGCCTACACAAGACTTCATCTTTAAAACTATGCGCCGTGTTCTATGATCTGACACCTACCAGGTCTAGGTATGGACCTCACGTCTCCTTCCCTTTTTAAACCCACCTCAAACAGAGCACAAATTAGGCAGGTTCTTCCCCCGACTTGCTGCAGCCTCTCCCAGTCGCAGGGCTAATTCAGAGGAGCACTAGCCTTGGGTAGCAGGGGTTCTCGCTATGCTGAATTATAAATCAAAGAGCACTTACATGAAACCACTTGCTAATTACATGTTCACTTGGCTTCTTTTTCTTCTTACGATGTCACTTTATACTGGCTTCGTTCACTGGGAGGTAGTGGAAGGTACAGAGACCTGTAACTGGCTTTGGGATAATCATGTCTAAGTAACTGAGCGAAGATGAGAGCAATTATTTTTCCTGTGATTACCATATGCTACATTGATGTTAATACCCACCACTTGCTCACACTTTGGGCTCTGTCCTTGATGTGTGCTCCCCAGCTGATGCTCCTAAAATAGAGGCCAAACTGCACAGCTACAAAAGCAGCTCTTGAGTCTGATCTCTTCTCGGCATAAGATATTTTTATCTGCAAAATCCCTCTTCTCCTGCACTGTATTTGTGACTTCCTCATCCCCTTCATGTCCTCTGAGTGTCATTCTCCACCCCCTCGGTCCGCGAGGCAAACCAATTTATCACCGACCAAAGGAGGGCCTTCACTTGGTCTGTTTTCAAGGCTCTCACTCCATAAGCTGCTCTCCTAATGAAAGGGGGTGCTGCGTCCCGGCCAGTCCAGGGAGACTTGAGGGGGCAAGAAGTCCAGTTCCAAGCCCAACTTGGGGAAGTAATTACCCCTCTGGTGGACCACTGAGAGGAGCCCCTCCAGCCGGCCAGAGCAACTGACAAACTGTGGACCTTCACTTATGGGCTTGTGGCCCGGCCTCCATCGTTAGGGAGGCCCCTGAAGCTGGATGTCATGTGACCCAGACGGGGGTGATACAAAGGGGTCGACTCAGCACGCCTTGGCCCTGGTAGCCAGCATTGGCGAAAGGATCAGAGGACCCGTGCCAAACTCAGCAGAGGAGAGGAGAAAATGGGGAGATAGAAGAGGAGGGGCTTTGACAGGAAGAGGAATGAACTGTCAGGGAGAGATAAATAACGAGGGGAAAGCGGGCAGCAGGTGACCCGCGGCAGGGCTGCCTCGTAGGGACAGTGACCGGCTGACCTCCGGGCTGGCTCTCACTGGGGCCACCCACTGGTCACCTACTTCTACAGTGTCACATCACACGAGAGGCTGGGGGTGGATACCCAACGTGACAGACGACAGAGAAGCAGAGATTATGATCACCAGCAGACGTCCTTTAAAAAAGGAAATCCACTGAGGAGCAACTGCAGGTGAACGAACTGGAGCACAGGTGCACTTTACTCCAGACATTTTTATTAAATTTGTGGCCCATATTCCACAAACTACTTTGGCAAAACTACTTGACCAAACTACAAATCTGGCGTGCATGCAGTTTATGTCACCTCAGACTTTCACTCAGCTTTATTGACCCGTTAATTTACAGAATTTTACACACAAAACCTACAACACATTGCTATACATCAAACTTTCCAGAGAGTTTGTAAATTTATCTCAGATTGAGTAATCCAGTAATATAATACATAGTATATATAATAGTATGACACTGACTGCATCATGAATAGGTCTACTGCTGATGCTTTGTAAATACTCACAAACCTTTATTTAAGGGGCATTGTCTTTGGGGGACTTTGACTTTGCTGGAGTATTTTTTCATTCAAGTATTACTATTTTTCTAAAGGAAAGGAACCAAAAACATCTTCCACAATTGCTTCCTGAAAATGTATTCTTTTAATGTTATCGTTGTTGTGGGGTTCTGTGAGTTTAGGATACCAGAGTCTAGTCTTTTTCAGTGTGATTGTCATTTTACTCTATATTTCAAACCACTGAAATGACAGCAAATTTAATTTCTGAAGACTCGCCAAAAGTGGAAATCCTCTTTTTATTTAATTACACAGACTTTATGCAAACATGAACCTGATGTTTCTAGAACTGAGCGTCCATAAATTTAAAAGCTAACTTATCCTGGAAAAACTCCCTCTGGCTGTTTTTTTCTTCCGTCCTCTGTACTTTTTTTTTTTCATCAAGAATCAGTGTCTGAGTATCTAATGTAATTTACTTCAGTGAGATGCCTGGGATGCCCATCATTCTCTCTATCTGTTCCTGGTGGTATTGATCCTCCTCTCGGACCAATTTGAGATCTGACTCCACAGGAGCTGTTGCATCCATATCTGCACCGCTGGACCAAACCCAGCGTCCGTCCAGCCACAACAGCACTTCACTCCTTATGATATCAGATAAATTGTATTTTGGACTTGACTCTGTAGTCTCTGAACTACGCTCAGTGGCTGAATAAAACTGACTTGCAGTTGTATTAATATGTCACATCCTCCTCTCACATTTGACAAAATAGTTTTGTAGTAATATTCTTTATTTCTGCTCTGTTCATTGATTTGAATTTTTACCACGTGATGTTGCGTCACTTCCAACTTGGGTTGCTTTTTATCTTTTAAAGAATAAGTCTGGTTATATTCGATATTTTTGTACTACAACAACAACCCCCCCCCCCCCCCCAAAAAAGAGCAAATTTAACAATAATTAACATCCTACCAACGGGTCTTGACTGTGTAGTTGATGTTTCTTATTCTTCTGCGCTATAGACCTCCACTGTCATTTACAAATTATTAAAAAACATTTTAATAAGCCGCAATGTGGCGAGGGATGACATGTTCCTTTATGACAGTGAATACGGGAACAGTAGTGTGTTCAGAGTCAACCCCACACACATCATCTACTGGAAATACTCGCTTGAGCACAAAATGTGTATTAATAGATTGTACTAATTAATTGTATTAATAATTAATTAATCCCCAACAAATGCATTTTTTGTTCCTGTTTCAGTAACATTTGATTTAAAACTGTAGTGTCCAGCTGTTTTAGGTATTTACTAAGTTTTAAGAAAAATGAAATGAAGTGAAAGATTTTTATGATCCATTTTTCAATGACTTTATTGTATTGAGTCGGAGCAGAACGAAGCAAGCAGGCTGGGGAATTCAGAAAGTATAAAGCATTGTTGGTTTTAGTCTTTTCAATGGATTTGTTAACAGTAAAAAACAAGGATATCACCATGCTTATCCTTTAACATCTCGCTTATTGTTATGTTGATTTTTTTTTTTTTACATGAGTATATTTTATTTCTGAATATTGTCACTATTATTGTTGTTTAAATCCATGTCAATTCCCTTCGACTGGCAATAATGTTTCATACCAACCCAGCTGCAATGAAAGTTGAACTATCTGGAGGATAAGATGTCACCTCATGTCTTTAGAAAAAAGAAAAAAAAATGTTAATTTCATTTTGCGTTTTGTTAGTTTCCTGACATTTCTTGACTGTAAAGAGAGTCGGGCAAAGAAGCAAGTAAAAGGAACAGACAGATTAATTAAATTTGATGGGTCACAGCGAGTAAACTGATTTCCTGCTGGATCGACGAAAGAGGATCCTGGAGAATTGTAGCATTAGTTCATAGTCTTGATTAGACTGTAGTTCGTGGTCTGAAGGAGGCCCCTGAGAGTCAGTGTCTCACTACTGTAAGACAAGAGGGCCCAGTCGAGAACTTTATGACTCTGCGTGTGTGTGTATGTGTGTGTATGTGTGTGAATGGGCCTCTGTGCTCTCCTCGAAACACATTTTAGCCCAAGGCAGTCGAATGAACCCTATCCCATAATAGTCAGGGTTGTGCCCTGAGGAGAGGTGACAGCAGGCCAGGCTGGAGTCGTCATGACGATGGCCTGCGTGGAGAGTCGATACTTGGTGAGAAGGGGAATTGAGGGGAGGGAGCAGAGCAAGGGTTGAAGGAAGAGCAGATCAATTTTGCTGTTTGATCTTGCACAGGCTCTGAATAAATGTATATTTTAAGATGTCTTTCTCTCTCTCTCCCTCTCTCTTTCTCTGCGCAAACATTGACATTCTTCATGTTGATTCTTGACTTTTGTGGATAGAGACTCGATTTTATCCAACATCTTGGACTTGTTATTCCTGTAGTGGTTTTCCTATGCTTCTGCAGCCCGACTGAGGTGGCCGTGCATGGGCAGGGCACTGACGGTTGTGGCTACAATGCAGGAACGCCACTCTTGGCCTGCTGCTGCACAAACACAGATGGCAGCTATTCTGGCCACCATCCACCACCACCACACACACACACGCACCTCCTTGTGGTGTCCACACCCAGCCAAAGTCATCTGGACCAGCACTAGACTGCTATCAAATAACAGTTTTTGCTCCCTCAGTGACTCCTTTGCTCCCGACCACACAGCCAGAGATACTCGAACATTGTTTTTGGTCTGAACGCTTCTTTCACCTACTTCTTGCTTACACTTGTAGCCCAAGACACACGCAGGAGAGAAGACAAACATTATTTCTTTATTCAAAGCCCACTGATGCAAGAGTGACGCAAAATGCTCCAATGTCTGGACAGTGCCAAATACCAATACACAAATGGTAAACAGTGTTGCGTTCGGTTGCGTTCGGCTCCAGCAGTGCTATCAGACAAATTGTGTGAATGTTCATGCTGCTGCAAAATACAAAAGGCCTTTTAGCCTGATGGCGTGAATGGTCTGAAGAAGGAGACTTTAGCTTGTATTAGCTATCACAAACTGATAGTGCATCAGTATCAGTGGTCATGTGTTCGAACCCCCTTGAAGGCGTCTAGACAAGTTGAGGTTTACTTTTATGCTTTTCCCTTCTGGGTGCTGAAAGGTTAGTTTGTAGTACATGAAGACATTCGTGGTCTATGGGTTTAAAATACACCCTCCACAAAGTGCCAAGGGTCTGGGAGGATTTGGCCCATTTACAGTCCTCTCCTACTCTTTCTACTACTACAGCATGACCATCCATGCTACATCCCTCCATCCCTGTAGTCCTTCTTGTCCTTGATCTGGTTTAAATAACACACACTGCTGCCATAATTATGATTTTATCTCATTTAACATTGCTGGATTAAAGTGTTTCAAGGTTGGACAGATTGGAAATAAAGAGGGATTTGAGTGAAAGTTAATGAATTATGCCGACTGGACATTTGTCTAAATTATTTATTGTCTCTGTGATATTAAAGCTATGTGGTGATTAGCAATTTAAATGTCTTGAGGGGGAGTTTTATTACGTTCTATATAGGGTATGTAAAAAGAAAAATAAAACTGCTACTTGTCAGGCCGTGCCTCTGTAATGTGTGTTCAAAAGGCATATTTATTCCCTCATTGCTTCAGATGCATAAATTATGTAGCTGGGTGTGAAATGGTTTTATTTTCTGAAATGCATCATAAGTCGGCAACACTGCAATGCAAGATCAAATGAAATTACATAAGTCAAAGGAACATAGGAACATTAGAACATGAAATTGCACCGTTTTTAAGGTTTTAACATAACATTTTCAAATATAACTTCCATTTTCCACTGACAAATAAATTCCAAGACAAATATATAACAAAAAATACACAAGCTCTTACATCAATGTGACGTTAAAGGCACATTTCAAAATTCATAATCAAAAAAGGATCAGCTCCAGTGGACTGAACCTCTTCATGAAGTTCTGGCAGGTCTTTAAATATATGGACTTTATGGTGAGATTGTTTTCTCAAATGTTGTTACCAAATTTGATTTAAGTCAGCACTGATGAGACTGTCTATCATGTGCTCAAAAAAACATCTACAATTAAGGCAAATTATGCATGTATGTTGTATTACTGGTTCACTATTACTGGCGTGTGCATATCTAAGTATTTGTAGTTGGTTGAAGTAAAGCTAACTCTAATTATTTTGCTCCTAGGTGGTTTGATCTATAATAATGCCCTCTCATTTTATAAGCTCATTATCGTTGTTAATAAAGTAACAGGCTGTTAAAGAGTGTAGGATTTACAGGGAAGTGGAAGTATGAGTACCTTGTATTTTTTTATATTTCCAAGTCAAACTCCTCTAATACATTTGTTTGTTTGTTGATTCAACTCAAATTTATATGGTCAGAAAAATTAAGGATTAGCCCTTTAATCTGTATTTCTCTTTGTCAGATATAATGCCTCCAGAGAATGTGTGTGTGTTTTATTTGGCCAAAAGACTTAAATCTCTCAAGCAACAGAATTTTAGTGCAAGGTAATAAAACTGAATGATCTGCACCTTGAGGAATATTTGACATACGCAGAGAACTGGGATGCTTATGGGATTCCACTCTGTCAATATGGATCTTAATAACTCTCAGACTTTCCATTTTATGAAGGCTCAATGTGTGGCAGTGAGTGTGTGAGTTTTTCTGCCTTTCTGGGAAGTGCTCTCATTTAATGTACTTGTTTTGTATTCTACTGCTCACAGCTTAGGGTGTGTGTGTGTTTGTGTACTTGAGTGTGTGCAGGATCCTCATAGGAGCTGCAGTGGACCATAGTGTGCGACCTGCGCCGGCCCTCGGCAGCATGACCGTGAGCTAATAACACAGTAGCAGGGCCAGCAGGACTGCCTGTGTGTCGGCGCTTGTGCACCGTGGTGCCGACATGCTGCGGCTCTCCCTTGCCTGACCTGCTGACCTCGGCCTGAGCTAATGAGCAGGCAGGATGGCTGAGCTGGGGCCTTCCAGGGGTTGAGGTTTTCTCTGGGTTCCAGATGACGACGTTTGTCCTCCTCGCTGATGGAATATGAAGGAGTCAGCTCACAGCTGAATGTTTTACCTCTGAAAATCAGGGGAGGCTGTGGGTAAAAATGCAAAATCACAAGAGCTGGCACACACAAGCACGCAAGCGCACAGAGGACGGCCACATTAATAATTCACTAACATTAATTATGACATGCCTGTATCTCAGTTTGGTGCCATTGCTGAGGGCATGTTAATGTGACTATGTCTGTGCGGACCAAGCCCTCCTTTTCTTTCTCTCTCCATCCTCCCACTCTCCCTTCATGGGACCAGCCACTGCTACCAGCCAGCCACAGCCACGGGGACCTAATTAACACAACATAAATGATGGGATGCTGATAAAGCAGTCACTGGTGCCATCGCAGGGCAGAGCGCTGCTGCGCTGGCTCTCGCTGTCCACACAGCAGACCAGTGTGGCCGACTGTGTTTACTTGGTGGAGTGAGTCTGTTTTGCTTGCTTGCAGAGATCTGGGAAAGAGCTGTGTATGTGTGTGTGTGTGTGTGTGTGTGTGTGTGTGTGTGTCTATATCTGGCTAATGCCACCTCAGTGAGGGTGTGATTAACTCGAGCCTGGCTGTTAACTGAGGCTGTGCTAATTACTGCTCCACACATTTTAATAATTTCACTGCAAACCCATCATCAGTTCATCTTCAATTTTTTATCATTATAATAGGTAGCAGGTATTTCTTTTTATTAAATAATAGGGAAAGCAGTAGTCACTTTGAATATTTTCTAGTTCAACAATTTGGAAAATATGCTTATTTGCATAAAACTTGTCATTTTTACACTTAAGTTTAAACTATCAAGAAAGAAAATAACTGATAATACTCTGTACACATATGTAAGTTTGGCCTTCTGTACAGTCACAGCATATCTTACCTTCCCTATATAGACAAAAGTATTTGGACATGCCTGACACCAGCAGGGACTTTAACGACGTGACATTCTGAAAACACAGAGAGCTTCCACTCTTCTTGGATGGAACTTTTGTTTCTTTGGGAATTTTTGCCCATTCGTGCAGTAGAACATTTGTGAGGTCAGACACTGATGTTGGACAAAAAGGCCTGGCTTGCAATCTGTGTTCGAGTTAATCCCAAAGATGTTGGATGGGGTTGAGGTCAGGACTCTGTGTGGGCCAATCAAGTTCTTCCACACCAAACTCATCCAGCCACGTCTTTATGGACTTTGCTTTGTGCACTGGGGCACAGTCATGCTGGAATAGAAAAGGACCTTCACCAAACTGCTGCCACAAAGTTGGAAGCATAGCATTGTCTACAATGTGTTGGTATGCTGAAGCATTAAGATTTCCCTTCACTGGAAGCCAGGGGCAGAGCCGAGTATTCACAGTGTAATGTGTGATGTTAAAGGAAAAATTTCACTTTTTTCAGCAACTGAATGACATTCATACGCCCACACGTAAGGTACATTAAAACACATTTTACTGTGGTTATCATATTGTTCACACATCTGAGTATCTGAGCCCACTGCCCCGGGTTTGCTGTGTGTGTGTGCACGTCACTTGGGTGGGTTAAATGCAGAGCACAAATGGAGTGGAGTGAGTTCCCTCCAATGACAAAATATGTCACTTTCACTTTAAAAGGCCCTATAACCTACTGAAACACTGATGCATTTCAGAAATTCACACAAGATAACAGCTATCCGAGCAGATGTCGAACCAGTGCTGGTAACAGACGTCAAACATAAACACAATCTGATATTCAACTCACACGGTTTCTTTTTCTTATTTGCCTCTATGGAAAACACAAAAATTGGCTGCTTGGGGTTCAACAGGAGAAAAACAGCCTGCTGATAAATCCAGGGAAGTATTGGCGCTCGTATTTGTTTTGCCCATGTATTCTCCTCATTTTCCACACTAGATGGGAAGTGTGAATTGTTTTTTTTGGACTTCAGTGAAGAGTGAATGTCTATATTTGTGTAAACAGAGACACTCACCTACCCAAGGAGAAGCTTGTACTCTTGGACAGCAAACAAGGGTGACAATCAAATGCTTTATTACGACAACAGGATGATCTTCAGCTAATACAAATTCCCCATCACTCCCAGATGTTTGCTACATCACTAAACCAACACAAGAATCCACACTGGAAACATGCAGGGGATGTGCCCTTGTGGGTTTATATGTAGCCATGCTTTTGTATGTCATTTCCTGTCAAGCTCATCCTACTGTTGAACATGTAATATAGAAGAAACTATATATAAAAAAACCAGTCCCTTATGGTGTGTTGGCACAAGAGTTTGCATCCTCACAGTCCACTTTCCTATTGACCTGTTGGTGCTGCTGCAATTTGACCCTCCAAAAACAAACAAGGAAGGGAGGGGGAATTCACAGTAAAACTGAATTTGTCCAGAGAGCTTTTGTGCCCTCTCTCGTAAATACTTGTGAATTGTTGTCGAGCATTGCAGGTCCAACAGAAACATGTAAGATTATTGTATTACTGCTGGTTGGAATCGCCTAAGAGGGGAGAAATGGGATTCACTGACCGGTGAAATGATGTCTCATGAAAGTGATTTTTCTCCCCCAGAGCCACTGTGCTCCTCTGATAAAACCTGCGCCATGCACATTTCATGTCTGTCAGACCACTGAAAATTCAGTTCATGATACAAACACAGAGGGATTGGACCAGTGATGTATTTGTACATATTGCAGTCAGTAGTTTTCTGGACAACAAAGAAGTTACCTCCCTTTGGCTCACAAGTATACAAATACATTGGAAGATGTGCAAGGTCTTGCTTGTATCTTGCCTCTATCTTTACAAAGCTCATAGGTTTTTGGTCATATTGTTGGAAAATGGGTGTATTGAATTATATTAATTCCTGAGGTTGTAGTTTAAGGTGCTTACACACCTCAGATTTTTTCTAAATAAAAATTAAACAAAAGGATGATATTTAATTCATCAATAAGAATGTCTAACACTATCACATAAAACCTTTCATGCTCAAAACAATAAGAGAGCTGTCTGAAACTACTATAGTTTAACTTAAACTAGGCCATAACTTTTAATGAGTAGTTAAGGACATAAGGACAAACAACTGAACCAAACACACATTTACTAGGAAAGGGAACATCATCGCCCCACGTGTAAGAAAAGAAAAGAAAAAGTAAAGAAAAATTGACACAAAAATTGCTTTTCTTTGGCTTATCAAAATCAAAATCACAACCAGAAATACTTTATTGATCCCTGGGGGAAATTGGTTTGTTACAGTTGCTCCAACCAAGATCAGAAATCATCAGGCCAAAGAATTAGAATAAAAATAAATCATATGACATATGTTAACTTCTCCTAAACAGAGACAGGGCGATGATATGTCAGTCACAAGAGATTAGCTGCGGAAAAATGAAACCTCTCCCAAATATAAACATGAACCCAACATCAGCCTGACAACAAAAACAATAATTTAGACATTAGGTTATCCGGCTTTATGAAGATAACACAAATCATTAAAAATGTTGCATATTGCACCACAATGAAGCCAAGTCAAAAAGACTGAGTTTTTCTTGAATGTCTAACTGCAATTTCTAATGCTGCATGTGTTTGGAGCCTTAAACAATACAATAATAATACTGAAAGAGTGTTGGGAGCAGGCTTGGGAGTACATAGAGACAAAAAAAAGAGTAGACAGCAAGTCAGTGGTCGATAAACTAAGACAAGATGAGAATGGAAGTCCGGAGCCATCTGTTAACCTCCAGCAATTGAGGAGACAAACCTCAGCCATAGTTAATGTAGACATGTTGAGGACCAGCAAAGAGAAGCAGTGGACTTAAACAACACTAAGGGCATGATAGCGAGTTCACAGAAATAAAGTGAATGAAACAGTGGGCTAATGAGCCATGAAAAGATGGAACCCACTGGCGCCAACATCTCTGCCAAAAAAACAAGCAAGTAAATAAAGTGAGGAGGAAAAAAACAAACAAAGACTTTTCCAGCAGCTCCTGGCTCTTGAGGAGAATCAGGCAGTGCTCAGGTAGCCTTGTTCTCTGTTTATCTGAGAACAACAGAGAAATGGGCCGAGGTGTGTTCCTCCAGGTGCATTGTGGGCATAGCCCACGGATGCGCTGTTTGATTTGCGCTCGGCCTTGCTGTTGTGCTTGTCTGTGGGCTCTTGACATGTGCACTGCCGCATGAATAATTGAGGCCTCGCACGCAGTCAGGGTCCAGCAAGCACTGCTTGCTCTCTCTTTCGCTTTCCCTCAGTCCTCCTTTTTCTTTCTCCCCCTCTTTCAACCTTGCCTAAGTCTCTTTGTCTCACTTTCCTTTCATTTGGACTCAACAGCCAGTCCTTGACAGACTCTGTCTTGAAGATGAGGTTGTGACACTGGAGTTTTAGTTAGACTACAACTGAGACAAATTGGGTGTTGCCCTCAATCACACATTATTTCTATTTGCTAGTTAATGCCCTTGCGCTGAAAACTTGATCTCTCTTGCTTTTTCATGTTTCTGGCCTGGCAGAGCCCATCAATTTAACGAATGTGTTGAATCTGTGACTCTTAATACAAGTAGATGAGTATGAGATGAGAGAAAGTCTATTCAAACTCAGAAAAATCATACACACACACAACATATCTTATACGGCTTTTTAATTAGAAAAGAAACAAAAATATTTAATATGTAATCCATAGGTACCCATGAATTACGTCTTTGGTCTTGTTTGGTCCATTTTCAGCTGCTCTGACTGACACCAGCCTGGCAGGTGAGCCCATCAAGTCCATACCAGAGGTCTAAGCTGCAGGTTGAGATAAAGAAAAAAATCTGTACCTGGGTCAGACCGTTGATGAAGACATGCTAAATCAATGAGAAAAGACCGGAGGAGATGGGAATATATGACTGGCCTGTCTGTCTGTATCCCCCTCCCACCCCCTTCCTCCCTCCTCCCCTCGCTTTTTGCTTCATACTCAAGCCAGTACAGTTATCAGCCTCAGCAGATAAACAAGTCTGGCTGCTAGATATAACTCCAATATGTGAAACTCAATCATAACTCCGGAAACCGGCTGGGAATATGAACGGAGGAAAGAGGAGAATGAAAGCTGCAATGCCCACAGGGCAAAACCCGAGGTCCCCGTTGGCAAAGTAAAACTCCCTCTCTACCCCTTTTTCTATTACTTATTTATCTTATAAAGTTAAAAAAAAAAGACTCACCGTGCCGCAATTTTTTTTCTTACACCTTTAAATTTTGTGAACATGTCCTCACTAGTTTTACAGTATACGGCAGAGAAGATCTGCTGGGTGTCATTCATTCTTGCGTTCAGGACACTGATAGCTGTAGGGTACACGTTTCTTTAGTCTTCTTCATTCTCCATCTTTTGCCAGTAGGATCTCTGTGATTTCCACTTGTCAGCGAGGGCCAGTCATGCAGAGGGGATGGGACCTGTGCATCAGAGGGAAAGAGAAAACTTAAAGGGAGAAAGGGAAAAAACAAGAGTGTGCTTTGACTGGACTCACTCATGCTTTGACATTGACGGCCCTGGGAGAGGAGAATAGGACCAGCTACCCCAGAGGACCATAGAGAGGGATAGAAGGAGGGAGAAAGAGGGGGGGGGGGGGGGGGGGGGGTGAACTGCCAGAGGCTGCTCTCGGCTTTGAAGCAGGGACTAGAAAGGGCTGAGGGCACTGTTAGCCCCCTTGAAGTGGTTTCAGCACTTGTCACTCTTTCGGGCATCGCCTAGAGCTGTGGACAGCTCTGCTCTTTCAGGATGAGGTCCCACAATGAACTCTGCAGCACTGATGCTCACCTTGATGTGGTGACTTGGATCAATAGTCAGACCAGTGAGCCACTGGCACCAGCATGTTGTGATGTTAAAAAGTAGCTGAAGTGCTTCTCGATGCCTGTGCACCGGGCAAGCGAGAGGAAGCAGTTCCTGTCAAGATCATCTCAGCAGTGCACTGCAGGCTACAAAGCACTGGAAAGCCACAATGGATCAAGCCATACAAACTTGTTCTGTAAATGGATGAAAATGATAGAGAAACAGAAAAATAACAAAACATTTTTAAAGTGGAAGAAACCAGTTGTTCGGTTGTTAAAAGTCATAATTTGCATGACATATAATTAATCCACAATGAGATGACCAGTAATGTTTTTTGGACACTTGGGGACAGCGGAAACAGACTGTAAACACAAATACAATGACATATTATACATTATCATATAAAGTAATATTATGACAAACACATACAGGATATACAGAGCAACATAAACTACAGCTCAGCAGCAGCATAACATTTGTCAACTCTCTCTTAAACTATTTAACTGTGATGCCTGCTGCCTGAAGCCTCTGCAGCATTCAGTCCTCTGTCATGCCATTATTATGCCAGAAGTCTGAACTTGCTGTGGCCCCTAAGATATGTCAATACTGTATTGCATGTTTCCCATTAAAGGGATCTTCTTATTTATCATATATTTCTCTCCATAAAAACCTCTATCTTTGCTTTAGTAGCCCAGCTCAATAAATAGCCTGAAATACTCCTGCTCCCAAAGTACCCACTAAGTACTATTAGTATTTACTGCCTGTGTTTCCTCTGGCCCCTCTTTCGGCCTCTCCTCTCCCCAAAGATAGATTACATCCAAGACAGCCTATGACCGATGGATAGGGGGCACAATGCCTGAGCCTTTGGAGAAATATGTTCTTATGAAATCATAAATATTATCTCAAACACTAATTAGCCTTAAGAGCACTGGTGATTTTATTTATCAACTTTAGCCACAATTAATAACCACAGCCTTGAGAAGAGCATGAGGCAGATAGGCAGGACATGTTTGCCGCGTCAAGGCCATAAACCCATTACACACATAGACTGATTGAGGCAGCCCCACTGGGGGAATAAGTAATTGTGCCTGAGAAATTTTAATTGCCCTGAAATGCATTCTAAATTACACTACCTTGTTTTCAGAGAGAAGTAACATGGCTGAAGGGTTGGGATAATGGTGGGTGTGTCGTGGGTCCAGTAATGGGTTGCTAAACACCAAACGACCTTGTTTTTTTTTTTTTAATACACAGATTTTACCTTGTGCTTCTTACTAAGTCTAGAGGGTTTGGTTTTGCAGCTTGGAAAGTAAGAGCTAATGTTCAATGTGTAATGTTGTCCTATGTTTTATTTTAACCTTAGAGGAACATTTCGGAAAATTTGTGTATTTGCTTCCTTGCCTGTAGCTAGATGAGAAGATTGATATATGTCCAGTAAATATTATGTTACAGCCAACAGCTGGTTAGCTTAGCTTAGCATAAAGACTGGAAAAAGGGGATCAGCTAGCAGTCAATACTCACTAATTAACACATCACAGCTTGTTTGTTTAATCTGTGCAGAAACCGATGTGTAAATTGTAGATTTTCCTGTCTTTATGCAAAGCTAACTGGCTTCTGGTTGCAGCTTCATACAAGAAGATTTTGTTGATCCCTATGGAAAATTCAAGTTACTGAGAAAAGCTAAAAGGTAAAAAGAAAAACAAATGAAGAACTATTTGAATGAAAATCATTCAAATAAAATATGACATTAGAGATATTAGACATTAAAAAAAATTGAGAGCTAAATAAACTAACTCTTGGCAAGAAAGTAAATAAGCCAAGTAGCTACTAGCTGAAGGCATGTAGCTAACTACCCCATGTATGAGATGCTTGGTCTGACAGATACTGTTTAGAACCTGGTTAAATGGAGGCGAAGATATGGAGAGGATGAGTTAAGCACAGTTTGAGGATGAAGGGGGTGAGATATCCAGGGGATACGGGGCTGCTGGTGGTGGTGGTGGTGGTGGGGGCTACGGGCGGCTAGTGGTCTCATTGCTAATTATCTTTATTGTGCTTCCCTGGCAGTTTTTCTGTGCGGGGCCTGTCGCTGGCTGTTGTGTGGGAAGCTCTCCAGAGAGCTCCTTAGTGGCCTCTCGCTAATGACTGCTAAAGGAATCACTACAAGGTCACAAGTCTTGGCTCTGTTGTGTTTTAATCCCAGTTTGATTCAGTGAACATTGAGAACTCTGTGAACAAGGACCGATTCTACCACTCGGCTGCACACCTGACGAGCAGTAATTTGTAGTTCATAGGCTTTTTGGGAGTTTGTTCACAGTGCAAGATGGACAGACAAAATGTACATTCAAGATATGCCTAAGGCCTGCAAAGATCCTGCCTGAGAGCAAAGCATGATGTCTAGGTTGGGTGAAACAGTCAGCCCCCAAAGGTGAGCCTCTGCCTCACCTGCTTGACACGCCAAACCTCCTACTCTCAGATTCTCACCTTCACTGTGGGGGGCGTCGACGAGCCCTCTGCCTTGAAAACTTGAAGTGACCACTGGGCAAAAACAAAAAGGCTCTGACAGCTCTCATGCTTTAGGAGGCCAGCCAGCTAGATGTTTTTCTTTGCCATCCATGACAAGCACTGTGTTGAATTACCTTTCATTCAAATGTCCACATGCACACACGTCTGGTATTCATGGTGGAGTAGTCCAAGAGATTTATGTTTCTCTGAGATCTCACAACCCTGTTTTGACCCTGTGGTTGTTGCAAGGGTTTGCATCACCTCCAAATATTTTTGTGAAATTCAAGAGGGGAAACCTATCAGATGGATGAAGATTGGACTGATGTGTTTGCAGAAAATCAGTAAACAACATTAATTTCATATGAATTAATAAGAAAGTAGGAAGTGGCAATTCTCACGTGGGCTTTTTCAAGTGATACTCTTATCAAGCTGATAAACTTCTGAGGTAAAAGTAAGATATTTATCAAAGTTTTGAGCTGATGACTCGAAGTCATTTGACAGTAAGAACTCCAACGTGACTTTTTTTTTTTTTTTAACTAAAATCTGTTTTGTGAAAGACACACCTTGTGTGCAGAGCTGTGAACGCTGATGGTGGTGCTAAGCTGCCAACTTTGCAGCAAAGACCTCTGTACTGTACACTTCTACAGAATTAACACAGGAGCCAGTTGATTTTTGTCGCTTCAGGGGAAAACAGACACCACAAGTAAGGCCAGATATAGTTTGAAAGCACCCTGAGATCATACACTGTCTTTAACATCAAAAAAGTGTCCACATGGATATTCTTAATGGGTTTAACTTGGATGAATTATTCAAATCTTCCCCTAGTGCCGCTCTCTGGCAAGTGAATCCACAACACACAAACGGTCATACCTAAATGTTATCACTCTTCGAAATCTTTATTAGTCAGTTTTTTTGTGCAATCTGTCTTCTAAAAGTTGACCCAAAATTCCATAACTTATTGTACTATTGGACAGTTACATTAAATCTAGATATCTAATAATAATTAATATAAAATCTAAAGGGTGTCTTGGAATTAAAAGTGCCCTCCACTTGATGGTTGGATGTGACTGTGAGAATATTTCAATCATCAAACTGCCTCAAAAGACATTCACTGTTTGAATTTTAATTTGTGTTGAGATATCTCAAAACAATTTAGTTTTGAGGTATTAACATGTGGTTTAGCCACATATAAGCTGCAAGTGTAAAATATATTGCATTTATATTAATAAATGTGTCTTAAATTAACTGATTAGGGTCATATTGTATTCCCTTTATCACTCAACATCACACACTACATCGCACGTACTAAGAATTTGGGTTTCAATTATTACATCATTAATATTTTCATCTGCTAGTTGGCAAATTCAGGGGGAAGCAGAGAGCTTTGGAAAAATGGTTGTGAATCAGTGAAGAACTGGTCTAAGAAATGAGCAACACAGCCACCTGCTGAGAACTGTCAAATCATCCAGATTGCTGGACTTTTTGAAGATCCTGCCACATGTGGTCTACTTTTTGAGGGCAATAAAGAGGGAGCTCTGCTAAAGCTCGGTGGGGCACCCACTTGGATACCCGACCCAACATGGCTTACTGTGACAGCACATCACAGGGGGTCTCTGTGAAGCTAATCTCTAATAAGGGATGAAACGTTGCTTCGTAGCTGCTTGAATGCCAGGTTGATCTTTACAGAAGGGCTTAAAGGTTGACTGTTAATGACGATGTCTTAAGATGGCTGAATAGCAGGGTTAATGATGGACCCTATATTCTTGGATAAGCTCGCCTTCAGTAAGAGAACTGCAGTTATTTTTATTGATTTATTTATTTTACAATTTTTATTTTTTTTAAACACTAAACTAAATATGACCATGGGGAATATTTATGAAAAACGGTATCAATATAGTAAGAAATAATAATGAGATAATAAATAAATAAATAATAAAAAAAAAGGCTAACCGGAAAACGGTGTATTGAAGTAAAACCGACTTTGAAAGAACATTTTGAAATTAAAACCTCTGGAAAAAAATAAATAAATAAACATTTTGGGTCTCCAAGCCAAATTTGAAAGAAATAAAACAACTTTTAACAATTCAACAATAATAGCTCATTTGCTTAAGTGAAAAGTTAAACCGTTTAAAAAAAAGGCAACTGAAAATTTACGACGGACATTGAACGCCATCTTTTTCGCCATCTTCCTAGTGGATTGAGAGCAAGATAACCTCCAGAAATAACAAACAGTTTACCTGAATACACGCATAAATTCCGTTTTGCGGAAAAAAACTGTGAAATTTGGTGTAGCAGTTAAAATGAGGAGACAAAGACGACTGACAGGGAGTTGGATTTAAGCTGCTGGACAGGTAAACAACTTGTGACGTAGATGCTTATTAATGCCGGCAAAATAAACTTGCTAGTCGGCTAATGTTTTAAAAAAACATCACACAGACAAAACTAGCTAACTTTATATTTTTGTCCCAGTTTTGTGGCATCCTACAATAACAATTTTCATGATATTCAGTCGACCCTTTTGTAACACGAAGTTCATGTCTCAGACAGCTAACAGGTGGTAGCTTGAAATTTGTTGTTGCTCGTGTTGTGGTTTCCTGTGTGTTCCACGTCGATATTAGCAACCATAATTTTACTCAGACCGCTATCAAAATAAGAGCACAAATCTTTTAGGTGCACAAGCGCCATGTAAGTCTCAAAGACAGATGTATTTTAACTACATACAGTACAGTCATTCACTGAGCTAAGAACCACTGCAGTTTAATATAACAGTCCTTCTACAAATGCAAATTAAAGAATGCAGTCTTGCAGTTGTTAATTCAGCTGTATGATCGTTTTGGAGGATGTAGTTTGCTGAATTGTATTGCTTTGAACTGATAGGTGTTTTTATTATTTTGTCCACCCCATTTATATCAGTCAGGATGGGTTGTATAGGAAGGCTTTATTACAGGATTGCGTTAGACTAATAATAATAATAATAATAATAATGATAATAAATAAGCCTGAGTCTCATAGAACATGAAGAAGCTAGAAATAATAATGATAATTTTATTCATATAGTACAGTGCAAAACACGGTTACAAAATGCTTTATAGAAAAAAAGCAGAACTCGTGAACTTAAAGTCATAAGACTGCACATTAAAATGTAAGCAGAACAACATGAACTAAAGTGACTTAAAACAGATAATCACCAAAAAGCAGTTTTAAACTTGTGCTCTTCTGTCTTTCTCCCTCTGTGGGTGTAGTTTCTCCTACCTTCTAGCACCTGTTCTAACTGCACACCTGCCCTGCATCAGCCTCCTTAGCTCTGTTCTAATCCCATTGTTTACCTCAGCCTATTATTTCCTCTTGTTTCTCCACCCATCTCTCCACCTGCACCTCATTTCCTCATCAGTTTAGTTTGTATTTCAGGCTGACTTGAGTTCACTTCTATGTTGAGTCATCTTCTTTGTTTTCTCTTTTCTGTTGTGCAGTTTTTTGTTATTTTTTTAATAAATTAGGCCTACTATTCAATTTGCCTACATTCTGCTGCATCTGCAAGCATCTACAAGTTGAGTGGAGCAGCCGGACGATGCTCCACTCAACTTGTGACATGGATGTTTTCTGTCATTTTCTGTGGTCTGACTCTCCTGTTTGCCCCACGGTATTTCCTCCCTCTTCCTCCAGTTTGCATCTGTGTTATCACTTGCTGTCCTCTCAGCACAACATTGAGCATCAGTAATACCCCTCCATGCAAAACAAGTACGCAACATATAAGCTTTGATACAAAGATTTTTTAATGTAATGAAATCCAGATGTTCATGAGCTGTGACATTCACAAAAATGGGACAAAATTGAGTCCCCAGGAAATTTGAAGAATTTTTTTTTACAGGCTCTCCCGAGATGTATGCTGTGTAGTACTTTACTGTACAGGGCAGAAAAGAGTATTGGCAGCTTGTGAGAAGTGTATATGCAAGAGAAGGTTACGGTACACCAATGAGTACAATGTAGATGCAGATGAACGTGCTTTATAAACTGGCAACTGAAGTATGTTATATTCAATATTATGTATACCCAGCCTTTACAACTTGCTGTTAAAAAATGTGATATTGGATATTTTGGTTTTTGTTGTTGAGTTTAAACCGGTTTGAGTTTGTCCTTACTGACGGAACCAGCATTTGTTAGGTGGAGAGAGCAAGCAGGATGTTAGCAGGAGCTCTGGGATTCTTGGTTAGCTCAGCGCCTCCAGGTAGACCATCCATATGTTTTTTTATGATGTACTGGAGTTGCGTTACAAGCTACCACTGCTGCAAACAACAGCTACGAGAGTGGTATATTTTTTGAGAGTACTCAGTAATAATTTAATGCAAGTACTTGGAAATTGGAATTATTACTCTAAGTGACCGTCCATAGTCATGACCACCCTGAGAGATCAACAAGGTGAATATGTCGCGTTTAAAGATAATTAATAAAATAGGGAATATGATTGAGTAATTGTCCACATGCAAATTTTTTTCTGCCTATTTGCTTGCCTGTATATTGCGAAATTCTGAATTGTACAGGCCTCCAATGCAACAATGTTAGAAGGCAACACGACTCACAGCCCATCGATATTTACACAGCTTGTGATAAAAGGGCTGTGAGTAGACCGATTTGCTTTTAAGGGTCACAAGGTTGGGAATTTGATTTATATTGCAACACTTGTTACTGACATTCACTAATGATCAAACTACCTGCTCAGGAAAATATAGTGTATGTGATTAGACTTTTTGCCTTACATAGCAGGAAAAGCACAGGTGGTATTAATAACCTTAACGATGGCTGCATTCCATTTTGGTGAGATGATTCCAGGGTCCGGGTTATTGTTCACTGTAACTGATTACTGGGGCAGTTGAACAAAACACTGTCATTGTTAATATGATTAGGTAACAAAGTCAAGCCTGACTTTAAAAGAAAGGTCTACTTAGGGTGATAAACTTTTCAGCCCCTTCAAAATACGTCAGTGATCAGAGGTTATAACCTTAAATATTACTTATTATATGTACAAGTACATTGCCAAATATTCTCAGCACTAAATTTGTTTAACAAATAAGCTGTCACATCATGATTTTTTTAAACTCAATCTCGATCCAAGAAAGAAAAGGAAAACAGTCTCTTTGGCATGACAACTTCTTTTATGTTTAGCTGAAACAAGGACTAGATAGACAATAAACGCTGCTGATGATCTTGCTGTCAGAACCTGTCATTTCATATGTAACAGATAAAATTATGAGAGACCTTGCAGTGCAGTGCTGGGGCTCAGCATGGGATTAGGGGGCAGCTATCTCAAGGCTGTGCCTCTCAGATAACCGCACCTAAAGCAACCTTTTCTCAAACACACAATTACCCATCCGCTCCCTCCCCCAATCCCCTTCACCACCTCCCTTTTGAATTTCATCAGGGGCTTAATTAGTATACAAATAAAACTTCCCTTATCTCCCTCTCGCCCTAATTGGCCTGTCTTTAGTTATGCCTGGTGAGTGTGTGTTCGTGTGTGAGAGAGCTGGGGCCCCTGTAATTAGGGTGACCGTGTTCACCTTTCCTCTCAGACACACGGGTGCTCAGGCAGCCCACTGGGAAGGTGGGCCTCTACATTGTGCTGTATGCTCACATTGACATATGTGTGTGTGCGTTTCTGTGAGTGTTTAAGATATGCGTGTTCTTATGGGGGTGTTGAAGTGTGTGTGTAGGGGTGCATGCTCAGGATTATTGCTCTGCAATCATTCCTAGGCCGTCCCAGCGGTGCTCTCATGAGCCAGGAGGGCTTTGGGTGCTGCTGGTTCCCACTGAATGGAAGGGGCATCTTACTTCTTTCATTCTCTCTCTTCTCTCTGTTCCTCACTTCTCCCCCTCCACAACTAAAGTGTTTATCGATTATCTCGTCCCGCTCCTCAACAACTTAATATTGGGTGACAGTGCACTGTGTTCTCACCGTAATTAGAGTTCAGCTCCAAGGTGGGGCTGCAGGGTTGTGGGGGGCAATTAGAACCCTTTGTTATTAAACTTGATTCATCTTCCTCTTGCATGGCCCTGCCATGCTCTGCTCTGGTCTCCGATGCTCTCGGATGCTTACCAAGGGTATCGGGCCATCCAGCCTCCTGAAATTGGCTAACCTGCAAATTATCATGTTTGCTGCTAGACTTCCCTCCATTTGCCCCGCAACCCCCCTACCCTGAACCCTTTCTCCCGGGTCTGCTCTCCTCGCGATGCCAATAACACACAGTAATAACTGTAAAGATCCCCAGTCAAATCCACTTGGAGGCCTGGACATACAATCATAACAGAAATCCTCAAGAGCCACTGAGAATACATCCTTTACTGTGCAACTGCACACATTGTTTGATGAAAGTGTTTAATGTTTGATTGTTTATTTATGACTATTCTATTTTTATGTCCATTCTAATTGTATGAATCCAGATTAATTTCAAAACAGTTCATGCAGTTGCTTTAATTTTTACATGTGCCAAGGGGGTTGTGTTTTGTAGTTCGACTTAATGTTTGATGGGTAGAGTAGTTGGAAAAATCTATTTACAAATGTCAATGAAACTTGGAGAAAGGTTAGAATGTGATATACTGGTATTTGGTAGAAAGGCAGGTGCAGATGGAGATCCAGAATTTTTCCTACAAGATGTATTAACATTGCGAGGTGGACATTGTGACAAGTAACAAATTGTTAAAATTGAGATGTTTCATTATTTCTATTTTACCAGTATATGCCCATTTTAGTTTTGGTTAAGAGAAAGATTAGACCTGACATCAAACCAACTATTTGTAGCTGGCATTTCGTTTGAACTCATGGAATACAGTATTCACAAAATAATATCAAAGTACATTATTTTAACTTACTAAAAGTTTGATTTACTCCCCAAATTTTAAATGTGTGTAATTATCTTTGTTTTAGGTAATGAAACGAGGTAAACAACACTGATTAATGCATGTTTCATATGAAGGGCGCCTCTAAAGTGGAAGAGGGTAACGGCACACCAGACATATCGTTTCACAGGAGAGGGTCTCAGTCTGAGGTTTTTTGCCAGTAAAAAGCTTTTAAGCTCCATTTATTTACCATTCATTGGCGTTGTCCGTGAACTGTGTAAATTAACATATTTTTCAATGTAGTCATAATGCCGGTAATGCATTACATGCAGCTTGAGCCTTTTCAAAAAAACACATAATGTAAACAAGACCGCATAGTTAAAAAAACATAAAGTGTTCCTCATTATACCTTCTATAGTGACTCAGCTGTGGCTTACTTGTAGTTTGAATTGCCAAAAATATGATTAAGTCAGTTCAAGGTTATATAATTTAGCCATTGGTTAAACATTATGTTGCTTTTTCTCTCAGCACAGAATAAGCCTACAAAGCACTGCTGTAACCACAGTCACAGCCTAGCAGCAAATAATTTCATTTTATAATTTCTTAGAGGTGTATTTCATCAACATAATTAACTTAATCAGTAAATATAGTAGATAATTTAAGTCATAGCTTCCACTGATTCCTTTTGTGTTACTCAGTGAGACCTCAAAATCATCTTGTGGGTACTGTTACCTACTGGTTTAGATTTATTTTTAATTTAATGCCACATCATCTACCATCACTCTGTCCTTCTTTCCAGTAGAAAGTTTAACACTTTGGGACTTGTTCATGAAAAACAACTGCTGTTAGTAGCATTAGGAAATCTAGTTTTTGGTGCTGTGGTGTAAAACTGTGAGGAACAATTTAGCAAAACTTCCTTCTTCCACCACCAATAAAACTGTCAACTGTGTGTTCTCTGTTCTTTTGCTGCACCAAACATTGTTAGTTTGAAGAGGTGATGTGAGTTGACAATATTCTCCCTCCTCTCCCTTCCACTCTGGCGGCCCACCACCCCACCTCACCCCACCCCTTATCCCCATCCCTCCGCCCATTCTTTGTCTCCTCCAGAGTCTCCAGGAGCTTGATATGGAGCTTATGGGGAAAAGGAGGAAGATCAATCCTGGTGTCAGCAGCTCAGCGCACATCTCTCCCAGTAACGGCAGGACAAGTGTCAGCTGGAGGAGAGGCAGCCGCCATGCAGAGAGAGAGAGAGAGAGCGAGAGTGAGTGAGTGAATAAGAGGCGAATGAGGGGATGGTGGTGGTGGTGGGGGATAGGATGAGAAAGAGAGCCCTCTGCATGGCAGCCAAGCGAGTGAGCAAGTGAGCGGCCCAACCCAAGGGAGTGCACCTCCAGTAGACAAAAGATCAATTCTCTCCATTTCACTCTCAGCTCCTGATAACAAGCAAAAGTTCAGCAAGCCCAGGAGCTGTCTTGCCTTTGAAATGTGCATTCTGGTGTGCTACACACATGCAGTTGCACAGTTACACTCACATACAAGTGGCATACACACACAAACACAGTCACACTCACACATTTAAATTAAGGCGCCCAGTGGTTTTGAAATAACTATTACATTGTTTTCCAGTCATGAGAGACAATTTGAAGTAAATTCTACAGCGGAAGAACAATAGCTACAGCAGATTTTCATTGGGTTTAATGAGCGCAGATTGTGCTGGTTTCTTTGAAGTTCTGAAGTCATTGTTTCCTTGATGAGTTTACTTGTTCTCCAAGTTTGTCGTCTGCCGCATCCAACAATTTTGATGTGTTACCAAATGTCCTTTCTGCATTGAAAACAGTATCCGTTAGTTTGCATTTGGTTCAAGATAATAAAACAGAGAGTAAGAGAAAACAGAACTCGACAGGAAGCTGTTACATTTGGTCAGAATCAAAACATAATTTGTGACAGCGTGCCTTGCCAGGAGTGTGTGGTTTGGATCGTGATTGCGGGTAACGTTGTTATTGGCAAAGGGTTACGGTCAGTCAAACCAGAAACATGCATCTTGAGAGCTTCATTTTGTTTTTCCTGCAGACACAAGTGTAATTGATAACATTCTCATTTGTGGGAGTATATGGAATATATTGTTTCCTTCCTGTTTGTGCTAGTACTCAAGTCACAGCACTTGTTTTTGTTAAAATTTTAAAGCGTTCCCTCAAAACCACATGTTTGTGGGTGAGTCCAAAGATGTTCTTCGTTAAAGGTAACAACTTTTTCAAACATTCAGTTTATTGAAATAAGTGTGTGATGAGATGTCACATTTATAGGACATTCTTTGTCCAGCACTGACACAGTCACTTTAAATACTGTACTTCACTGTCTGAGCATCTAATCTTTTGTACCCTCTCCAGTTGCCATAAAACTGGCATTTATGTAGGTGAAGTAAAAAAACAACATTTCAAACGCATTGCCAATCATCTAGTATGTCAGTCTGTAAGTCAACAATTAAATTTCTCTCAAAAGTAGCTAAAGTTTATCTCATTTCCAAGTTTGGTGTTACTTTATGAGTCCTTATTGTCTATTTTGATTGTTAATGTGTCTATGAAGGTCCAGAAATCTCTGCCGAATTCCAGAGAGGCTGATGGTGTGTGACAGTTCTGTATCTGGTTCTGTTTAAGGCAACCACAAACCGAGAGCAATTCTGTGGAGGTTAGAACCTTGCCACTCCTCATCAGAGTGAATCCGGGAAAGAGGGTCACTCTCTGTTGGTATTCAAGACAGGCACCGACTCTTCCGTATTGTAATGAACCCTTTACGCAGTCCCTGCTATTCGGCAAATGTTGATCAAGTTTGGAATTAGTGTTATTTACATCCCCCCTTACAGTCCTCCCTCATTTGGAGTCCAAATGTCATAACAGTGTCTGTGTAATGTACCCAATGATTAGGTTTCTCTCAGGGACCCCTTTTCATGGCCTCCAACAGATGGCCCACACCTCTTTGTATATGCAGATTTATACACTGGGAATGTTTACAGATATTGTCATTACATGGATGTCCATAGCTAAGTAGGCACTAATTGCGGCAAAAGCTGTCATCCAGTCAGTGTTGTTTTTGTCATGTTCTGGCTGAAAGGAACAACTTGCAGAGAGGGACAGCCAGTATCACACAATTGACCTTTTACATGATTTTCAATTACTGGAGAGAGGAGAGAAACGGAGGGGTCCCTGTAGAGCAGCTGTCTCTCCTGTCTCCTCTCCAGAACATCTGTCCATCGAATGTGGCAGCGGCTCCTCTTTCTCCCCGTGAGGTCGCCTGCCCTATGCAGGATGGGCAGGTGTGTGCTGGGCCTGGCCCCTCTGTCATTAAGCGGCCCAGCTGTGCTGTCACGTCTGGCAAAGAGGCGGGTGTCATCCATGACCCTGTCTCAGCCCCCTAGGAGGGGCATGCACAGACCTTGACAGGGCAGCTGAGGGTAAAGCCACGCACAGAATATCTATGAAGGACGACTGTGTCGTCCCCTCCTCATACCCTGGTGGGCGCCACCTCCGCATGCTGGCCTACCCTCCTGCCAAAGTGCAGGATGGGCCCTCATCAGCCATGTCAGTCAGTAAAAAGAAAACATCACACCTCCCCTCCTGCTGTGTCCTGTGTGTCTTTTCAAAGGAGACTTGCACACTTGAAAAGAAGGACAGAGTGATGGTAGACATTTTCATTGCTGTACTGAGGACATAAAATTATACATACTAACAACCCTTTTAACTACTTTTTCTAGCTGCACAGTTTGTACATCTTAAAAATCTACTTATTGTGATTTGAATTCTCAATAAATCAGGTTCACTATCAGAGTAAACTATTTAAACTAGGACTGTGCAATGTTAGGTCTGCCCACAGCATATTCTAGTTTTTGTGTTAATGATTTTCTGTAAGCTTAAACATTTTGTTATGTCAATTTTTACTCAAAACACTGTAAATGTTACACTATTATTAGAGACATTTGTGAGGGTGGTGATGACACCAGCACTGCTACTGATGATGAACTAATACCTCTTGGTGTACACGTTGCCTTGGAAACTAGCTGCTGGTTTTGCAACCTAAATGTTCTTGACAGATTTCAGTCATACTTGAATCATGTGCTACAGTATGTCTGGTGCAGGTAACATCTTCTCGGAAATCGTCCACAGGAACAGTGCAGAAATAAAGAGCTTTCATGCTGCTGTGTGCTGCATAGTAATTTACAGTTTGGAGTTGCTAGTAAAAGTGTAGCTTTAAGGTAAAACTGTCAGTGTGTTATGTGCTCTGTAGCAGTAATGCAGTAGGATAATTTATCAGTATTCATTTCCCTGTAGGCTGCATCAAATTTGCCAGCAGCTCAGTAGTTCATGATATTGTTATAAGTCAGCGCCATATTTCGCGTGCTTGAACCACCTGATTTTGCTGGGACACGTTACTAATTACAGAGACACTGACATGCCTCCAACTGTCTTTAGGTGTCCTGGAAGAAACCAGCATCTGGGGTGAGTGAGCAGTTTGACTTGGTCCCAGGAGTCAGTCACCCTGCAGGTCTGCCTGCGTTTCAGTGTAAGGACCTGTTTCACCTCTGGTCAGTGTAGTTATGTACGCCATATTTGCTGAGTTGCACATTCAGATATAGCATGGTAATTCCACTTGCTAACTTCATGGTATGTAAGGCAGAGGAAAGCACAGATTCAGAGGAGACTGTTGAAAACTGAGACTGGGTACGCTGCTGAAGACAGTGGTCGTCAATCGGAGTAGTACATCCTGTAAGTGACCATCAGTGTTTCAGTCCAGTTTATTATGGGAGATCTGGTCTTGTAGCAACAGTTGCCATTCATGGTTGGAAGTCATGGTTGGAGCAAGAAAATCTGGGAATCAGTAACTGACGCTTGGAAAGAGAAGAGGTGCATTTTTATGTAACCGTGATGCATAGTCACAGCTGTGCCAAAAGTGATTCAATTAAAGGCAAAACACGGTGCAAACAAAATTGCTTTTCATGTGCTCAATCTGAAAAGCTGATATGTTTTATGTTTCATTATACCTTATAGGGGCAGTATGTCAGCAGTGTAGCGTTTGTGCATTGAAAACCAAATGCAAACTTTTTTAGAAATAAACGTCATTAGGATCTCCTCTCTAGGCCTATAGTCTGGAAAATGAACGTAATAACTTCATTTACATTGCTTTAGTTAGTTTATATTTTCACTCAAAACATTATTTTATTTTACCATGACTGATGTTATGGTCAAAATTTAATTTCATCATCCTGATAATGTTTGATCTTATCTGTGGCTACTGGGAGCAATTTGCACATTCTCAAAGCTTCTACAAATGGCACTTGAAGATGTTTTTTTTTTCTTTCCAGTGGATATATTGATGATGTGTTGTTATATTTGTCTTTAAGGTGTCAGTCAAAATAGCCTGGCCATCTCCAAAGTACTGCTGACAGTTGTCAAGTCGTGCTTGTGAATGTTTCTCAACTCTTTGCCTTGCATTTTCTAAAGATTTAATTAATTATGCTGTGGTTAGTCTGTCTCCTGATGTCAGGAAAGTTGCCAGAAATTTATCTTTGATGGTAATCTAACTCGAGCAGATGAAGTTTTGCTTTACCGCACAGAATATCTCAAAAATATCTATATTTTTTCAGTCTTTCTCCTCTGCCAGAAATCTTTCAGTGTAGTTGATGCAGTGCAGTTCAGAATTGTAAAATGTGAGATTTTGTTGACCATGATTAAGGATATAGCTACACCTGCAGAAAAGCTTAAATGTTTTAAAGTTTATCCCCAGACACACAGACAGCGGCTGACTGAAAGGGAAAATCCACTCTAAAATAGAAAAGTGATTAATTGGAATCAGTTTCCTCTTAAGCCGATCATAGTCAATAATTGAGCAGCTCTTTCTGCAGTGTGATGGGACACGAGACATTTCAGACTCACTTGACTTTTAATTACTATTAACAGTGGCCTCATGATGCTTTATAGTCCACAAATATTGTAGCCTTTTCTGTCATGCATTTGAAAAATCAAAATCCTCAAGTGCACATTTCTTTATCTCAACTTGAATGCACACTGAAACTTCTTTTGACCATCAAGAAATCCAGAATGTGATGTTTGTTTGGTCATTTTTGAGTTATTGGATTTTTCAGTGTCAGTAGTGGAATTCCCAGCCTCACCAACAGTGTATACACACATACGTCTGGTGTTATTGGCAGCGCGCCTTCATCCACCGACACCTCCAGCGTCCCTGGTGGCCTTTGTCACAGAAGAAAGAGAATGATCAATATCCCAGTTAAACTAGACTTTCAAAGCTGATCGTAGGGCCTCGTTCTGGGGCCATCTTCTTTAATGAATTTTCTTTCATTTCACACAAGTTTTTAAACATCAAACAATAAATCGGCCAGGGCACAGTAAAATATTTAGATCTATTGACTGTGTTTGAAAAATGTAGAGGGCAAAAACTCCAGTGGTTTGATGCTGATACATTCTGAACACTTTAATCCACCCGAGTGTTTCCTTTTATCTGCCTGGGTTTCACCAAAGAGGCGAAAAGGGCCTCAAGAATGTTCTCAGAGATCCAGCAGCTCTTTCTTAAAAGCTCCTTACCTTCAATTGCTCTTTTCTTACAGTGATTCTCAATGTTCTTGGTATCGCAGCACAAAAGAAAGAGAAGTAAAACACCCACAGCACACTAAATGATTGGTTCTGCGAGAAGGACAGTCAGATCCATGAGTGATGGTTCACCTTAAATGACAGCGGGTACAGGCCATGAACTGAAATTTTCCTCTTGTCAGTAAAATCTCACATGTGGAAATGTAGGGCGTACAACATGGTGGTGTGACAATACAAAGATTGAGAACATCTGTTTTATCGCAGTTTATTGTAATAGTGTTGTGTTTCGTCATCCCCACCCCTAAAAAACCCCTAAAACAAAGAGGTGATAAAAACGGCATCTGTGGTAAGAAGCCACATTCAGAATCAGGGATTCTGAAGCAGAGCTACCAAAAATATCTTGTCTTGTTTTTCAATACTGACAGGTTGTTTTTTGGCTGGTAAAAAGCCAGAGACCAGACTGGTGTCTGAAAATACTTTATAGTATAGAAACATTTCATGAGACTCAGTGAGTTTGAGAAGAACTACACTTTGTCTGTGTGTTGTGTGTAGTTACTTCACATCACAAGGTTGCCCCCCCCACCGTACAAAACTAAAACATGTTTTAGTAAGTTCACTGAAATCTCTGTTTTGTTATTTTTGGCCAAAGTTACATCAAGGTGAACATCAGCGTCTTGGTCTGACCCTTTGTGGAGCCACTCCTGACAATGTAGTAATATATTGTACAGTGTACATGTATGTCTTTGCATAGCTGGTGTGTGTGTGTGTGTTTCGCTAGCGTGACAGCCTGGCCTTGACGTTAAACATCTGTTGGGTGATTCATTCGGCTGCGGATGTGGAGTGACACCAAGGCACATCTGCCGAGGTGCAGGCGATCCTTGCAACCTGCCCCTTGTGAGGCCTTAGCTTCACCACCCAAACCACTTCTCTCATGATTGCATCATTTTCCCTCCTCTCCACCCTGGCTGGTTCACAAAAGTGACATCCTGATTTTTCTTTCCTCAGTTGCTCTCTCTGGAGAGTAGCAGATGCATAGCCTTGGGGAGATTTAGAAATGGCAAACACAATGAAACTCAAGAACCAAGGAAGAAAAGCGACTCCAGATAAACCTCATTTTGTCCTTTGCTGCCGTGGCAGAATTAACACAGTGCTTGAGCTATGTTATGCTTTTTGACTTTTGAGTGTACTTACCACAGCAGAATAGTAGACAAAATTAGTGCTCAAGTAATTAATAGTTAATCAACATAAAATCGTCCAGTAACAATTGGAATAATTGTGTAATTGTGTCAAGTCATTTAACAATTAAAAAATTCATATATTTCCGTCTAAAATGTGAGAATTTAGAGCTTTTCTATTTTATGACATTGTATATTAAATATCTGTTGCTGTTTGACTGTTGGTAGGACAAAAACAAACAATCTGAGAACTTGCAAGGGCATTTCTCACTCTTTTCTAACATTTTTAACACACAACAATGTGTTAATCAGAAAATAAAAGAAATTACAGATTAATCAGTACTGATAATTGTTAGCTGCAGCCCTAGACAAAATTGCACACAAAAATCATCTTCAAAATATATTATATACTCACAAACACGCTAGATTTATTCCAGCGAGTGGAAAGATTGAGAAATCATTTGAGTTTAAGTGACAGATGCTTCTCTTCACTACTGTGCAGGGCATTGTAATCACTTGAATGAATACAGCTTGACTAATTAAGGTTATGCAGTTGGCTGGCTCTCTCCAAACAAATCTCAAGTAATGTGAATTGTGTTGTAGCGCAGCTCCCATAGTATAATACAGATGAGGGCTGAGTTGATATGCTGTTCTGTCTGTTTGTCAGTTGGAAAAGAGCTAGAAAGATCAATCACTCCAGCACTTGGATTTTCAACATTGCATTCATGTTTCCACTTAGCTAAAGATATAATTTTGTCGTGGGATAATAAGCTCATAAATTGATTTACAGTACCGTCTAGCTGCATTGCACTCTGCCCTGCTGTTACCATGACGAAAACACTGAGGAATATGACTGTTACAAATTAAATAGGAATAGCTGATGACTAACAAACGCAGCCAGTGCAGGTGAGGATGACTGAAATGTGCTGGATAGCCGATCTTGTGCATGTTTGGCACAGATAGAGTCCAAGGACGCACAGGGCCTTTGATCCTGTCTCCGGGGCGTCCCAGATGTTCCAGCGCAGGGCAATGTCAAGTCTGGTTTATTTGCAGAGGTAATGCCCAGCCATTATACTTACAACTCATCCATCAAACAAAAAGGAACATTTTAGGAACGCTTTTTTCTCTGCACGACTGAGCGACTGAGGTTTGTCAGTGAAGGGAGTCTTGATAGACCATAACCACATCATCAGCTGCATGTGCTTTAAAAGACTCAGGGCACAATGTTTATTCAGGGCACCCATGGGACATTTCCTCTCCTAGTTAATGCATATGTCTGAGAATATTATCTATCATTTGATGTAAAACTAAATGTTATATTTCATTTTCATAGATGCCATTGAAGTTGTCCTTCCTGAAATCCCTGCATTTTTTTTTTTTTTTTTTTTTTTTTTTTTGAGGAACTCATTTGGACACACTATATCAGACTGAACATCTTTGAGAAAAGTCTCAACCAGTAGGTGGCAGTATGATACCTGAATCTACAACCTCTCAACTCAAGACTCCTCAATCATTGCTTAGAATAAGCACCCTGACGATTTCAATTGACAACTTGAAATACACAGTAAAACCTGCTGCAGTTATTATATTCAAAGTGGCGTATTTAACCTTTATTATTATGTACTAATACAGACCAAACATCCACATTCAAACACAATGTCTGATGTGGCATTTTTATCACAGAATATCGCAGAATAAAAGCACGCACTTTCCACTTTCCACCCACAAAGCTATGGTATTTTACTGTGCAGCGATTTCATCTGCAGCAATGAATTTGAAAAGCAAAGGGAAAACTTATTATGTAAAATAAGGCATTGTAGCATCGGTCTAAAAGATCAGTCTGAACTTTAGGATCCGTTGATTTAACAGTGAATGGCATGCTCTGGAAGGTTTCCAGTCAGCTTTATGTAGTATAACTAACTAAAGTGCTCTGCTTAAAAACCACACCTGTTCTTGGGCTAAATAGCTTGTCTTTTAAATATAACTTAATGAGATACTTATAGTTTAAGGTACTGAAAATACTTTACTGATTTAGTAACAATTTCCCGTTTATAAAAAAAATAGTTTTGATCGACAAGTTATATTTTTTGGGGGTCAAAAACCTTCAGGAAATTTTCTTACACTTTGTAAATATTAAAAAAGTGCTTGCTGATCTTAAAACATTTTCCCTCTTTCGTTTTGAATAAAAGTGCCTCGCCAGTTCACTTATGTCATGAGAGCATATTTTCAACATCTTCTTCCACTTTGTAAAAAAAACAGTGCAGTATTTACAATTAATGCTTGGAGTCTTTTGCAAATGCTTTCTCCCACTATTGATGATATCACTCTTCCAACTGGTGGGGCGAAGGGATTGGAAACGCTTGTGGATGCATATGTGACACCATTTCCCCTCTAACTATATCTTCAATGCCCACAGAAAGCAATTAAATGGTAGCTGAAATCCAGAGGACCTAATGGGTTAATTTCTGGGCTTGTCGCTTCAGCAGTCCTAACACAATGCATTTCTTTGTTTTTATTAGCATCTGAACTCAAGGTGGACTTTTTTTTTTATTGACAGCTAACAAAATGCTAAAACATTGTGTCTACCCTGAATGTCCTGAAGATAAGATGGTGTGAGGAGGACACTGAATATTTTTCTCAACTCATTGCGTTTGTTCTCAAAATATATTTCCTACACATTAAAATGAAAAAGAAAGTGGTTGCACAATCTTCTACATTTGCCGCCTCTACTCAGAATTAGAGATTTATTTTCTGCGGAGGAAAAAAAAAATCAATTAGTGCTAAATTTATTCATGGATTTCTGCGATCAATGCGAGTCCACTCAGAGGGGCTCGGTGGGACCCAGTTCATCCCAGTTAATGTGTTTGAAGGGGAATTACCATTGATGTTGTTTTCCCTTCCTCTCAGGTCAAAGAGCATCTTGGAGCTGTCATGGCCCACCTGCCACATGGGAGGAACTCCAGTCCTCACTGTTACCCACAAGGCACCTGAACAGCAGAGAGGATTGCGTGGAGTGGCGGTTGATGTGAGAGAAAGACAGTCAGGTTGGTTGGCTGTGCTGAATCTAACATACCCACTGTCAAGGAGTCTCTTACTAGAGCTAATTGTGAATCCAATCAAGGCTGGGAATACTGCATATTGATTTACCTCACTAAACACAACAGATAAATACAGATGGACTACATTATGTGTAAATTCACTCACAAGTGGGTTTCACATCCACAGAATATTCATACAATCTACAGCAGTGCTCAGCGTACTCCTATTGTACAGATCTGCGAGGTGAAAACCAGCTCTTCCTCGCTCTCTGTTAATTTGTTGCAACCGCTGTAATTTTAATTCACATGACCTTTCATGACTTCTTCATTGTTTTCATAATTTTTGCATACTTCATAACACTGCTCCGAAATCATACGGTGTGATCTTCTGAAATGTTCCTTCAAGGATATTCTTTTTTGCTCTTCTTATTGATTTCAAACAGTTCCTGCACACAGGCTATATTTCAGGTCAATTAGACATATTTGGGCATTTGCAAATCATTTTTTTCTCTCAGATCCTGGGGCTCTAAAACTGCACTTTTGGCCCTAACAGCACTGCTCAGATTCTCTGTGGAGCTTGACATTTTGATCCGCAACAGAGACTAAATGATAACCGTTTCCTTGTAAATACTGTTGCCTGCGGGGGAGGGTTTAAATAGACCAAGAAGGACTTTTCACTCACTCACTTGTTTATATGCAGAACTCATCTAAATATGGACAGCTAAAGCATTTCGAAGTGTGCATTGCATGCAGCAGTGTGAGGGTGCACAGTAAGTAGTGCGAGGGGAGACCCATAATTACAGCAAATTATTGTTCATAATTTTCAAAGTTCCTCTGCTTTTACTCTGACAAATTATGTAATTATGAACATTTCCCAGAAAGATAGCAAATAGATCTTGATTCTTCAGTTCAGACTTTCTTCGCCAGACGATATAATCCCACTATCTCTCTTTCTGTCACTCTCTTTGTTTTGTTTTGCTTTAAAGAGAATATCTTTAAAGGTTTTTTCAGTTCATGTACTGTATGAAAGAACAAGCTGCCTTTGTTTGAAGTGTTTGGTCTTGGCATCTGTGATCACTCTCATTAGGGCTCTCCTCTCACTGAGAGCAAAAACACTCCAGTTCATTTATTTTTATTTCAAACATATCATTGACTGCTGTCTCAGCTTGCATCCACATCTAAGAGAAAGTATTTATTTGAACCTAACAAACGCCCCTCTCTTCAACAATTTTAAATATAAATGGAGGAGGGATCGATTAGTCACTCGCTGATTTTTGTATGTTTTCCCCCTATCTCTCAAAAACATAAAACGAGTAAATAATTCCTTTTACCAATAAGTGCAAGGATTGGATGGAATATTTATTTTGCCTCCAGAGAAAGTTGGCGCTGAAGTTTGACCCCTGTGTATTGTCATGACAACCTAAGGTCTCTGACTCTTCATGGGTAGTAGATGACAACATCCCACAACTACCTCCGTGTGCATGGTGAACCAGCAGCGCCCACACAGGGAAAGATTGACATAAACACTTTTTAATTGAGCTGCAAATGTTGTCAAAAGATGAAGTCATTATTTTAGCATCCCTGAGGGGGGAAAATCTACTCATGCACAAAGCAGAAGAAAAGTATAATTAATACAGTCAGTTGCATTATGGTCGATGTGAGGCTGCACAGATAGGATAATATTACATTTTTGCTCTGGCACTCTGAACCTTTACCAGATTGCTGATAGCGTTCAGTGTTCGGTGCTCAGCGGCTGGCCCCAGGGAAAGATTGCTCCTTGTCACATCCTTATCAAAGGAGCGTTTTGTTCCTTCTTGCACACACAGTTCTTATTCCACAAGAAGGCCTGTGATCTGTTATACGTGTGTAGATCTTTCTCCAGCATCCCCCTTCTCTCAATGCTCTGCTGAAGATCAATTGTGTTTGTACTGTATGTGAATGTGTATCAAAGAGTCCCCACAGTCAATGCCTCCACTTATAAGGTAATGTACTGACACGGGAGATTCCACGGGGACTGTGCAGAGCTCTCCGTGTACAGAGGCTGTGCAGCAGAGGGAAGGGGTTGGGAGGAGGGGGGGAACACACAGCAGTCATATAGCGTGGGAGGAGGAAGCCGGATTGATACCACACACACCACTTACACAATGCTATCTTCACGTGGAAAGCAAATATTACACCAGAAATGCACAGAAATGCAAACACATATGCGCAATGGAATGTTGTCAGCGCATGGTTTCAACATGAAAGGCTCCTGACCTGAGTGTTAGCCATGCTGATGAATCTCCCATCGAACACCTTTTCTGTTTCTCAGAGCCACAGGGGATATGCTGTCAGTGAGAACTTTCATAGCGGCATAAACACTCACCCAGTTGTTTTATTAATCCTTCAGACTTATGAAGGTAGCTGTCCATGCAGAAGGGGAATTATTCCCATGCATTTCAATTTTATATTGACCTCAGAACTAGCCAAGTTTAAGTCATAAATCCATAGTTGCTCTTGTCTGAGAAGTGGGCAGCCCGGTGTTCACCAGCTCCTCCTTCCTGCACTCGCTCTTTTACAGCTGAGGTGGGAGGCAGGTCAGATACAAGGCTGGGGTTTTGCTGGATTTAACCCAGCCAAAGGAGAGAAGTGGGAGGATGCTAGTGATGTGTTGTGCATGCGTGTGAGAGTGTACGGGTATTTAATAGCAATGGGATGTGGGTCGCATTGTCCTTTTGATGTGCATATGTGCTTTTCTGTGTGCGTATGAATGAGTGGACACACAAGCAGTGACAGAAGGTGACCCCTGTCAGTGGTTTATTATGTCCAGTTCATTTGCTAGGCCAGACTCCATTGGCTGTCAGTTTAACTGCCTGACTGTGTCAGCTGGACAGTGTTATGTCTGATGGAGTGTTTTTGCCTCCGACGCCATCCTGAACAGATAGGCAGGGTGAGCTATATAACAGGCTCAGTGACAGGTTCTCAAAACAGGCGGTCCATGAATATGCAAGTTCCTCCACAAACAGCCAGGAAAAAAAAAACAGCTTGATGTGGCTGAATCTGAAAATAAGCAACTTTGCCATATTCAAGCAGCAGCACTGACGCTTTCAGCATATTTCTCTGAGAGTCTCACCGTCTCTTCAATTTTATTTCTCTAGCTTGAGTTAGAGGAGCTAGTTTCTTGCCTGTTTCATCACTAAATATTAAATAATGTTTCACTTTACTGTCACAACATAATGAAAACTGGAAAGGCATGTGCTAAGGGATAAAAAGAAATCATAATTGGATATTTTTGAGAAGTTATGATTTCTAATTATGTGATTTTGCACAAGTAACATGTCTTGATTGATTGGGTTAAGGACCTCCTCTTCACTCCAAATGTGCTTCCACCCTCCCCTGTTTAATGCAAATTAAGCGAATATGTGCCTTTGATATTGAAATGATCTTACTGCTTTCCTACAAACATTTCAGCAGACGAAATGAAACTGTTTGTGCACTTTCTTACTGTACTGTTACCTCACCATATTCATGAGCTTCACTGGGAACCCAGAATTAATGTTTTGTTTGTTAAAAAACAGCTAACATTATAGTTATAGCTAATTATAGCTACGACCTAAAGACAAGTTAACTCATGTTACCTCTAATTGTTGGAATAAACACAACATAACAAGTGACTAAAGTGGGGTAGCATTAGATTCTTTCTTTGATATGATACCCGAGTTTAAACACAAATGCAAAAACAATATGTGGCTGCATTTAATGATTATTTTCATTTCGTATTTCTTTGGTTTATTTTTCGATTATTCATTTGGTTTTATAAAAAGTCACAAAATATGAATGAAAAAGGCCCATCACAGTTTCCCAGAGCTCAGGGTGAATCCTTCAGTTGTCTCTTGTCGAAACAACAGTCCAACACTCATTCACTGATTATGATAATAATAAACTTAATAATGTCAGACCAGGAAAAGCAACAAACTTTTAGATTTGAGAAACAGGAACCATCCAATTGGCAAAATGACATAAATGATTAACTAATTATCAAAGTTGTTGCAGGCGATTTTATGTTGATCGACTTATTAATTAAAAGAAAAAATGGTTTTATATTTTGTCCAGCCCTTACTTTGAGAAATAAAATTTTCCTACTTTTTTTTCTGTATTTTCATTTCACGAAAGACTCAAATGTTGAATGTCCAAACACAAGCAGCCGTTAGCCTAAACAAAATACAGTCCTGGCAAAATTATTATTTTTAATCAGAAACTGACTGATCAAAGGGAAAGGTAAAGGTAAGATTATGAGCAAGAATTTGATTCCAGCTTACAATAGACTCAACAGTTTCTGGGTGCTACATGTAATTACAATTAGGTACTAAAGAAGTACACAGTCTTGGGGATTCACTAAAATCTGTTTATGCTGGACTTCGTAAAAATTAAATAAATTATTAAATAATATTTCTTTGGTGGACATGCACTTAACCAAGACAAATACAGTGATTACTGTGCATGTAATAATGTGTTTTTCCCAAGAGTCACACCATTGTATGTGACCCTCAGGATTGCTGCAGTTTTTGTGTGTGTGTGTGTGTTTGGATAGAAGTGTAGGCCTGTATGGTAAATGCACACCGGCCCGCTGAGAGTCCCTGCCCGGAAGCCACAACAGCCCTGACCTCATGGTCCGTCTCCCCTGAAAAAAACAGCACACCGACTCGCTAATTGCCCGCTATTGTCTAAATAAGCAGTTGTAGAGTTATTGGCTCATCCTTCCCACAACTGCGTGCTTTGTCTGTTTTTCCTTGTTCACATATCTGGTGGTAGATAGCAGGCAAATCATTGAGATTGATAAGGACATTTTCATGTCTCCTGCCAAGTGCTTTGTAAACATTAGAAATTTTTTGGGGGGGGGGGGGGGGGGGGGGGGTCTCAGGAAATCAAATGTTGTGTGTGATTTCCACTGTGAAAGGGTTCAGTGCTTGATGAGACTGGCTCACACTATAAGTTTATCTGGTCTGGCCACCGTTCTGTACGAGGGGAAAGGGCGGTGATGCTATTAACTCTACTCCTTTCCTGTTTAGAGGAAAGGGCCGTACATTCCAGGACACACTCACACATGGGCACTTGTAAAGACATTCTTGTACATGAGCGCAAATAGTTTTATACACACCACCTAAACAAACTTTATACATAGTATACATTTTACAGCACAAACGCATGAGTGCGCACTCAAACATCTAAATGCATTGCACACGGCTTCCTGCGCCGGCACATTCGCTCTTTCAATGACTCTAGCTTCCTCTCCTACTTTGTCTCTCTCTCTCTCTCTCCTCCTCTCTCACTCCCTTTACTGGAAGGCCACTCTGATAAGCCCCCTCATAAGGAGAGACACACCATCCCAGCTGATTCCAGGGGGAGTCCTTCAGAGGCAGCACTTCCAGTGGCTTCAGTGCATTAAAGCTTTTACCTTTTGCTTCTAAAGGCATCGGGACAAAAACAGGACGAGCTCTTTCTCTCCACCGGGGAGAGAAGAGAATGCATTGTCTTGTGAGGACACTGATTACTTAGGAATCAGTCATCAATTATTCAAACGATGGCATACTGTATTGCCTCCACCTTTAGTGACAAGACAGCCTTTCAAGGCTGGGAAGTGCAGAGACACACCCTGCCCAGTCCGCAAGAATCAATACAGGCCTGGGAAGTTAGCTCCCTTGCTTTCGTTTCAGTCGCTCGCTCTTCATACCAATTTGAATTTGGGGCCCTGGTCTTAAAGATTAGGGAGACCTTGATGTGCCAGCTGCTGAGAAGGCCATAGGGCTGAAGCAGGCCACCGTGGAGGGTTTGGACAGACGCCTTTGGCACGTCCCTTAGTTCACTCTGCTGCCTTTTTTGTCAAATTTTACCAACTCCCTTCTCCTGTTGTCTTAACTCCCCTGATTAGATGTAAGTGAGTCGGATGAATGTCCGCAGTTCATCCACAACACCTAGTTCTCAGGAGAATCAATGTTGAAGTTGCCATACTGATGGAGACAGACGAAAAAGGGGACTTTCTCTTAGACCAGTCTAAAGATTGGACCACCCAGGATTTGCATATTTGAGGTTTTTACTTTGCTTTTCTTCCTTGCCTCCACTCAACGGTGTTACTGAGTTTTCCCTGGACCAGACTTCTGGCATACTTTGCACTCCCGCTCCTTAGTCACTGTCACTGAGACACAAAGAGCCCAACACACAGCCTTGTGTCCTGTCCCAGACTGTCTGACCTCCCCTCTCTGGAAGCCTTCACCTCATTGCAATGTTTGCTAATAGAATATCCTCTTACTCTGCAGCAGAGCCAGAGCCCTGACTTTGAACAACCACAGACCACTAAAAAAAGGTCAAGCACCCCAGGCCAAAGAGCCAATTAAACAAATGAAGTGTAAATTACACTTGATCAGCTAAAGTGTATGTTTTTTTCTTTCTTGCTTGCTTTTATTGTCACGTGTTTCAAACATGTTGGTATTCTTGAGAGGTTTCTCTCTCTTTCCTGGCTATGTCAAGGTCAATGGGCAAGCCGCTGCTGCTTATTTGCGGCCCATTTGGCCTCTCAGAGTTTGCCTGCGTTGCAGCTTGTGACATGAAAGAGTGAAGAATATGTGAAGGGGGGAGGAAAATCATAGGGGTGAGGAAAAGTATGGGAGGAGCCAGAGTGAGGGAGGGAGGGTCACAGGAGGAGTTGGATAACAATGGCTGGAGTCCAAGGTTGGCTAATAGTATCTGACACAGTGCAATTTTGAGGCTTATATCAACATTGTTTTTACAGCTGTAATTAAGCCACCTAATCAGAAGCACATTGGTCGGGACAGTCTGGGGCTGTGAGGGGGCAGACACACAGTGAGCTGTGTTCAGCCCTGCGGCAAGGCAGGAGCACCGCACTGGGCTTGGGCTTGGGCTTGGTGGAGGCCAGCCAAGGTAACTGTGGGTGGGAGAGCATCCCGAGTGTGACACGCACATACACATTGATGTACACAAGGGCTGTGGATTATGACCCAGGGCTACACTGAAAGAGTATAGCTATGCAGAGGGAGTATCTTTCTGTGTGTATGTATAAGACTCTTTATGTGTGTGTGTGGGAATATTCGTGGTACATCTGTTCAAACTGTGATTGAGGCTCTGTGTGTTGCAATAGTCTCCTGGTGGCGTGCATATCTGTGTTTATCAAGTGCTCAATTATGCCCAAATCTTAGCACGCATGTGTGCTCAAGTGCATTTGCATGTTTGTTCAGTGGATGTTTTATGGTGTGTGCCTTTTGTACAAAAAAAGAACAGTGTGCATATGAAAGAGAGAGGGAACATATGCATGTGTGCGGTCGCCTCAGGCTCACATTGGTTCTCCCCACCCTTGTCAAGGCCCAGTGCCGAGTCACCCAAGTCTCAAATGGCAACAGCACACAGACAGGCTCACACAGAGACGCACACACACACACATACATATACAGAGCAGGACGCAGAGCTCAGCTGGGGCCAAAGTCAACAGATGAGCTGGTCTGAACTGGCTTGCTGTGTGTTCTGATTGTAAATTGCGCTGGTGATGATTAGAGAGCTCCAGCACAGGATGTCGACTCTTAAAACTGTCCAGAGAAAATAATTTTCTACTATGTTCAGGAAACTTTTTTTCTGTCTCTACTTTACACTACCACTTTAACCCCCCCCCCCCCCCCCCCCCCCCCCCCCCCCCCCCCCCCCAACGACCACCACCACCACACACACACACACACACACACACACACACACACACACACACACACAGTCTTTAATTTAAACATCATGGGGCTGTATGTGAGGAGGTGGAAGAAGGTTGGTGTGTAAATTGGTTTAAGGCCTCTAGAGGAAAAAAAAAAAAGCAGACAATGGGAAGCTGTTTAGAGTTTCATCTTATCTCTGCAAGTGCACATAGAATTTCTTTTGTCAGCATCTACATGCACTTTTCTTGATCTGTGTATGTTTAAGAGTCGGACATTACTGTGTGATATTTCACTGCATCTCAGTATGTGTGTATTAACAGCATTATCTAGTTGCTTATTCTGGTGAGGGCTGTCAGAAAGTGGGAAGGAAGATCAATGAGGGTTTGTGTAACAGAGCCAGAGGTTGATGGGGATGAATGATTATTGTTCTGCTCTTTACCTCCTACTCACTGTGTCATGATGTCATCATCCTGAGACACACAATACTGGGCTAGCCCTGCTTCTTGTTGTTGTTTTCTACATCCCCACAAAAACCGCAGCTTTCTGATTCATCACTCACTGACACTACATTGGGCTTGTCAGACAGACTGTGCAGAGAAACAAACCTAGATGGATGGTTCCTTTTTACTTTTGGTTATATTGATTATCAACGTCAGTGCCTTCGTGGCAGCAATATAGATGTCCTTGTAAAAATATCTTGGCATTAATAAACATAAACCTGAGCCTAAAATGGCAGGCCACTTAAGTCAGTGTATTGGACTGGACACTTCAGAAGAGTTTGCTGAGGGTCCCTCTGTCTGTAGCCAGCTGGCAGATTTTATCCCACATTCCTGCACCCCTGCTGCGTTGCCCAGCTTGGTGACCGTGAATGTGTTAGCAACTACTGAGTCCTTTCACCACATCCTTCAGGCTAATTTAAATTTATGTCCTTTTTAAATACCTTGCCGTTCCATTCCTCTAAAGATGACATTTTTGCATCTCTGAGCAGTATATTATATATGTTGCTTCATTTTTCAAATGTGTAATTCTTCAAGGAAATGTAAGAAAGGTACGAGGGAAAAATGGACGGAGAAAGAGGAAGACATTTTTTGCGACTTGTCTGGAACAGTGTGTCGCTGCTTGCCTAAAGTTTGGCAGTAGCTCTTCTCTCCCTCCCTTGTTTTTCCTCCCTCCTTCTCTCCCACCTCCACAGAAATGTCCAGCTTGATTTAATCAGGGAGGCAGAGGGGAAATCAAACTGGGCGTGGGACCAAAATCCCCCATATGGGGACAGGCCTGCTCCTGCGACCTAATTGACCCCAGGGGCAGGCAACAAAGACAGTCAGTGAGTACGTGAACGAGAGTCTGTTTATATTTTTGCAGCGGTGTCTCTGTATGTGTGCAAGTGTGAGTTGAGGAGGCGAATGAGGCTGACGGGAACCAGGGAGGATGTTAATGTGTCCCTCAGGTGGCAGCAACGGCATAGTCACACACAGGCTTGTGTTTGACATGAAGAAGGTGGGGAGAGTATTTCCTAAGCCATTACTCCCATCTCCTCGTTTTCCTGCTGTGTGGTTGAGACGTTAGAGCCGGCATTAAATTCCTGTCGACAAGCTCCAGGTGGGGAATGGGCCACGTTTGCCGTGGCTGTGCCCCCAGGCCCTGCAGGAGAGTTGCCGTCTTTCCCAAACATCTGTCTTTCACAGTCTTCCTCTGTCTCTGTCTTCCTTTTGTTCCCCCGATCCTTTTTAACCCTCCCCTTCCTCTGTCTTCTCCTTGCTCCCCTCCTTCGCGTTTCATGACTGTTTACGCAAAATGACGGTTCTTCCTCAGCTCGCCGGCTTGTGGTTGACCGAAACAAATAAATAAATCTACGAGAACACACATTCATTCACAAGCAGCCTGTGCACACCCCATAAGCACATAACAAGATGAGAGATGGAGAGAAAATGTAAGCTGTGGGAAGAGAAAGTAAATTAAAAACAAATCATGGCATGATCGTGGAATGCAACTGGCAAACGGCAGAGACAACTAGCTAAACAATGGCCGTAGGATTCTCTGACTCCCCCATCTGTGTTAAACAATAATCAGAAAAAGTCCAGATTTTACCCTCTTACAAATAACTGAGACATGTGCCTCATTCTGCTGAGTCTCACAGTAGTAAAGATGACATGATATTCTTAATTTAACTTAGTAGCAGGACAATTTAGAGGACCAACATGTAGTCTTGCTGAAAGAATGTTATTTTAGTCTCAGTATGACCCCGCCAAGGTCGGCTCCAAGGGCCCGGTAGTGTGAAGTGTGTATTCAAACTTGCAGTCATAGGTCCTGAGAGACTCTGTTCGTCTGAGTGTGTGTTTGTGAACGTGTGTGTGTTCAGTGTTCAGGAGAAGGACTTGGATGTGGAAAGACCCAGATTTATACGCTGTGCTCTTGGAATATCCCAGAGATATGTTGGAGGCAGCAGGGGGATTTTATAAAAGTCCTCTCCGGTTTCTCTGGTTCAGCACTTTGTCGTAGTGAGGACATTACGTGGTGACAACAGGCATTAAAATACTGCCCCCCCCCTTTTCCCCAGTCACACCCATCTGTCTCTGTTCCTTACTCCCTCTCTTGCTCTAATTCTTTTCCAGACTAGCTCTTTTTTGAAAAGTGGGTTACAGCCAAGTCACAGTTAAGCTATATCTGCTCAGATTTGTTTTGTAGAATTGAATAATGCAATGGATAAAGTGAACAGTGTGAAACAGTGGGACCACAAACAAATACAGGCTGCTGAATGTTGCTTCTCTCTTGAAATTGTTCTCAGCCACGTCCTGGTCCAGTAATAAAATAATGAGCCTTTCCCTCTCCTCTTAGATACATTGCTACTTCTACCAGTGCAGCAAGGGCTTCATTTCAAAGGCTTTTTCCTTGAAGCTAAATACTTATCTTATTCTAATGATACTCCTGAGAACAGACCGCTTATCCTGATATGAATTGAAAATTCACTAAAGGAAGCAGCCGTGCCATGAAATTTGAAGCATAACACATAAAATGGGGAGTAATACTTGAGGGGGTGATGCAGAAATATTTACACTAAGTTCCTGTTTTAATATTAATATAAATATAGGCAAGGTTCACACATGTCTGAGAAAAGCGAGAGGGAGCATATTTCATTATGTGACTACTGTATGTACCATTTATGTACATTGTGTGTGCGCCTGTGTGCTTGCTGAATGCACTTCTGACATTCAGCCAGGTTAAAACTCAACTCCTGACTCCAGCTGCTGTTTCCACAGCACCATAAAGAAATCATTTAGGTCAGAGGAAATGATTAAGTGTTAATAATATTGTGCCAGGGCTCTCTTCGTGGATATGGATGTTAAAGTGAAGTGGAAGACCGAAATGGTCTGTTTGGGTGGCTGACTAGATGTGAAACCGCATAAGTGTCCTTGGGACCAGTTAGTTCTTTAGAGCGTGTGTTTGTGCATGTCTGGGTATGTGCGTGCATAAATATGTGTATGTGTGTGTCTCCACCAGCCCTGGCAGGAACTTGGGAAACCACTGGGAGCTCTTCCAGTAGTACCTAGTGTGGACTCATTTGTTGACTCAGTGATGGTTAGAGGGGAAAGTGTTGCCATCTTAACACCAGCACAGTCGAGTGGGAGACGGACAGACAGACTGACACACAAACACACACACATACACACACACACACACAAAACAACATCAAATAGTACTTTTAAGAAACTGCAGTGTGTAGCTGGAGTGCTGTGCCTCCTCCTCATGGTAAGCCACAGTAGTTTCATACAATTTGAATGACAAAATACACTGACAGCCAAAAGGCCAAAGGGGCGCATTTGGTTGAGGAGTGGAAAGAGACTGGGACCAGCACTATACTGTAGCTCAGGTGTGCTGCGAAACTTTGGCTTAAACCACATGCCTGTTCTCCAGTTGCTCTCCTCGACTCTGGGCCTTGAGAAAGGACTTTATTTTGCCTTACCTAAAATGGTCTGGGGTGCAAAAGAAGCTCCGATTCACACATAGCTGGCTGTGTTATTTTTAATTTATTGGACAAAGCCTCAGCTGTGGAAGTCATCAGAGAGATTCTGGTGGTTCAAGCTTACTCTAATGCAGCCCTGACTTTGTATTAATAGTTAAAACTCAACAGCACAATCAGATCACCAAACCAAACAACACTTAGGCCTCAGTAACATTCAGCTCTCTGAGTCTTGTATTTGACTCTCTCAGTCTTTTTAGTGGATGTCTACAGTGAACAGGATGCCTTGAGGCGCAGCACTGAAGGTGTAAAGGTTCAGGAGTATTAAGTGTTACAAAATTCAAACAAAATGAGTTGTATAATTGCATGGAATACTTATCTTCATTAACATTTTAGTAATTTCCATTTGGGCATTGCAAGTGGTACAAATTTATTCATGTCTCATATTTACTAATGTTAATTTTCACCTCTCATATTTGTTTTTACTTATCATGCAGTAATGTGGACCACTGGGGAGCCTATTGTCTAATAGGAAGGGCAGATATAATTTCAGCACACTGTGTTAAGACACAGGGAGTTGCATCTGGTGAATGGTCAATATCCTCGATCGATGCTGTTCAAATTTGGGATGCCATAGGGCCTGACAGCTATGAATTGTATTATTTTGGGCAGAGTGAAGAATGGATGGAGTGGGATTGTTATGTTGTGGGAATTTAAGCCCAATATTTATTTTCTGAACCTACACGATTTGGAGTTTGGGGTATGAGGCATTTGTTTTGGGTCAAATCACTGCAGGCGCATAAAACTTCTAAATTCTAAAACAACTGTACATGTTTGATAAGGCATTGCGATTAAATCATCATGAGGTACTTCACATTTCCCCCATCTTCAGGAAAAAGTTCATCTCCTTAAGAAGGGAAATAAGACTGAAGCGTTCCAATATGCTCTAAATTGGGATAGAAGACAATTAGGCTGGCTTGTGGCTGTCAGTCAACCCACTGTTGCAAGGTGTTCTATGAGGTGAAATCAAGCAGGCGAACTAGGGGAGAGGTAGTGTAGTGAGATGGAGAGGCCTGGCAGCCGAGGGGCTACACTAGAGTAGCCCAGTGCTGGGGAGGGAAACACCATTGTACTGTTCGTTTGGAGACATTCTGTCAAAGCCGGCCCAGGCTGACACCTCGGATCACAGTTTGATAGACGGAAGAGTAGCTCTCGCTGACTAGGTCCTATTAAGGTGGATGTTTTCAAAGTTTGGGCCTGGCACTAGGGAAAAAATAGGAAGGACACAGAGGGGAAGTGGAGCCTGAGCGGAGCTGACATGCTTCAAGACCCTCTTCCCCAAGCACGCAGTCGGGGGTCAAATCGCTTTCCTTCCTTCGCCCACTCTGGCTTGGTGTCCAACTTACTGAATGTGTAATAGACAGGGAGCTGGAAATAGCCACACAGTGCTTCACAAACACACACACACACACACAAACTTGTGCGGTCACATTTGGAAGTACACACTGACATCATGCCCATATGCGTACCAAACTACATGGCATGCGTGGACGCATGTTAACACGTGCTCACAAGCATAAATGCACACAGATGTGCATATCTGCATATGTAGCTTTGTATTCTATATTGAGAAGCCTGAGTTCTGTCCAGTAAGGTTAGTGCGCGTAGGCTTCTGTGCAAGACTGTTTGTACCTCACTGCAGCCTCTCTCCTGGATCAATGCTCTCCCGCTGTCACAGTGCAATGAGCAGGCAGAGGCAGCCAAGGGAGGCCTGCTAGACCTACAGAGGCACAAAAGCATTGAGAGGTAGCATGGGGGTGGGGGGGGGGGTGGATGGCTTGAATGTGTGTGTATGCGCACCGCTAGTCGTCAGAGAGGGGCGAAAGCAGACACACTGCACCTTGACCACCTATTATGAAGCTCTTTGCCGCGATGTCAAGTGAAAGCAAGTTAATTGGGTGAAGCTGTAGAGCATGTTAGGGCGGTGGTTGAGGGCTTGCCGGCTTGACAGTTGAGTGTCAGCGGGACCCAGTCAAGTGTGGCTGAGAGACAGAGCCCTGTCACCGTGCCTAAAGCAGGGCCGCTGGGGCTGTTAGAGAGAGAGACCAACCCGTTCCTGCACGCGCACGCACACACACACACACACACACACACACACACACAGGGGCACGCACGCACATAATGCACTACACACACTGACACATATACCCAATTACATTCACTCATCCCCTCTTGTGCACGCCCTCACTCTGTCACAACTGAAGATTATTTTAGTGTCAGCTAAATAATTACCTTTTCGTAAGTTAAAGAATGAAATAAAGTTAGAAGAAATAATTCTGATTAATAAAGTAATAGCTGTGTTCTCAAGTTAGGATTTCTTTAAAGAATGTTTATTTTCTGAGAAAGATTTGTGCCTTGTATTGTTCGTGGTACGTAAGGAAGAGAAATATGAAATATATATGTCAGCATGTTGTTGTTGAGATGTAACACAACCCTTTTCCAAGGCAATAATTATGCCAAATACTTTTATATCCAATGAACTTATGGTTATTTTGAAATAAAATTCTATATACTATATTTCACATCCTTTACATTCAGTCTGATTATCTGATCATCACTGACAATTGTTATTGTGGTTTCATTGTTCAACATAACTGCCAAACACATTTTTTCTTGTACCCCCAAAACCCTAACTGAATACTTAATACTTTGTCTGTGTTTTCTCCATTTTCACTAGTTTCCCCTCAATGTATTCACTAATTTAAAGGCAATGAGTGGGGAACCTGACAAGTTATTGACAAACCTAAGCGGAACTTAACAGAAGAGGCCCCAAATATTCAGCGTTAAGCGATTCCCCGGGGACAGTTATAGAGCGGCTTTGCAGATAGTGTCGGAGGGTTACGGGATGCCCATTTATCTTCCTAAAGCTCACATTCAATCTCCGTCACACTGTCAGATGGAAATGAGACCCCCTCTTTTCGACCATTCACACCCCCAGAAGTGTTACTCTGTGCCCCTCTCTCAGTATGACAAAAAAGACCCTAATTAGAGAAGATTGAATGATAGATGAGAGGAATATAACCATGGCCCTGAGATCATCGTGTTTTACACCATGTTATGTCCATTTCTGTAATAACTGTGCCGAGCAGTGTGGGAATCAAGCATGGCAGCAGATCCCCTGCTATGGGTGTCTCAACATACTCAACGATCCATAATGTAGGCCTTATGAAACTGATGGGCCAGAACACAGTCTCTATTCTGAAAGGCACAAAGCATTTGACAAGGTTGTTAGGACTTTGCCCAGCCACAGTCACCGATTAGGCTAATCCTGTGGATTTATGTTTGTATCAAGCTGTGCAGAAGCATGGAATAGACACTCAGAGCTCACCCCCAAAGTTTAAATCTGCATGCTCGGTGTTAAGGTGTTCCTAAATTTTAAATATAGTCGAAAAAGCAAAGAGTTAATGAATTTAAAGTATTTTTCAGTCAAAATTTAGGTAGCTGATTTTAGTGTAAAAATGTTTGGGATGTTACTGATCGGATCCAACCCTGCAGCTAGACACAAGCCCTTTGACACTGGATGAAGCACCGCTTGCCTCAGGCAGCTCTGAAATAATTATGTTATTTGATTATCCTGCTAACAGTACAATTTTTATGAAGTAACACACAGAAACACACTGCTGAATAAGGTGAGTGTGATCCAAAATTATTCTTTGAAACAAAATAGTCAGATAGTTTTTTTGGGGGGACGACGACGACGACTTGTAACTGGTCTTTAGCACTTACTGAGCACTTCATATAAACTGTGTGGTTACCCTTACAGCCTTAAACCCCCGAGTATCACCTAAAACCTGAGCATTGGCTAAATGCAATCAGATACACTTATAAAATCTAATTCCTCAAACATTTCTAGCATTGTCCAAATGTTCGTCTCCTGTCTGATTCTACTTCATGACTCCCTGCTCCTCTACTAACAGCTTTTTAAACAGTTTAAAGGACCATTACGTCTCTTTACTTCCTCTGTGGTAATGTGTTAAATGTACTATAAGGAGTCAAGTCAAGCAGTTAAGTTTAAAGGCTATAAACAGTTGAGCAGTGAACACTACTTCTGTAATAAATTACTTTTTCGTTGCTTTGTATTCCATTTCACAATTCAGACATTAATAGCAGTAGCTTCAGAGTATCTACTTGTACTGTGCATGGAATATTTTATGCCAATAATTATAGTTAGAAGAGTCATTGACTTTACATGATAAAACTTGTTATTAGTGGTAATTAGCACATAAACTACTTATTTTGTAGGATTATTCTAATCAACAGCTGCCCTTGTAGCTTAGTTCATTGTCATTTAATTCAGATTCAGATGTTTTATTCATGTACTAACAAAGAAAAATATTCCATTACTTGTTATGACATACTGGATCACTTCATGTTTTTTTTTTCTTTTCAAATTGAGTAAATTTACGAAAACTAAAACACCACTGAATCTATACACAAAGTGCCACAAAAGTATAAACAATTAAAAGGTAATATTTATGTCACAATAATTCTACATTACCAATGCTAATTAGTTTTTTCCCACACCATCATTATTAATAATAAGGCTGTACTGTGCTATATCATCCCACTGTTCAGCATTTAATTTAACACATTTATTCTAGAATTACAGGACAATCCATAGTTAGAAAACTGTGCTGTGTTATCTCTTAATTACATCACAGTTTTAACATTTGATTTTCCCAATCTCTTGTAATTAAAAACACAAAAAAAAAAACCGAGAGGTAAGTTTGGGATCTAATTTTTAAAAGTTCCTAACAAAGAAAAAGGGGTGAGAAAATCAATAAGCCATTTTAGTCTCTATCTATCAAAGCGGATTCCTTCTTGTCTGTTTTAAAGTGGGGATGTGGCACTTTAATAGGATAGCGCGAGGCTGTTTGAAATGTATGCCAATGATTCCTGTCATTTCATGGCAGCCCGGCCATGGTTCACTGAGCGCCCACTTCTCCCCTGTCAGCTCGACTGAAGACAAGCATTTAGTTGCAAACTTTGAGCAGGTTGCGCAAACCAGAAATGATGTGACTGCTACTTCCAATCCCCATCCTTCTCTTTCATGCTGCAATGCCACTGGCGGTCAAAGGAATGGGAGAGGAGTGTGCTTCCCCTCGTTTAACTGAGGAACATGCTGATTTAGTAAAAACCTTAAAGGTGAATAGACTAGAGGGGGTCGAGATGACAAGAAAAGAGAGGGTGGATAGGAGAGGGTGAAAGTAAAAGAGATAACAGGAGGTAGGAGCTCAGGGAGAAGATAATCGAAGGTTAGCAGTTGACCTTTTGCACCATATGTCTGGCTACCAGGATATCTGCTTTGTTAAGCTTATTGTCATCATATAAATGAAACCAAACACCCAAATTAGGTTTGTATACTCTTTCAGCTCTTGTTGTTACCCAAAGAACACAGGAGCACAACTCTCGTGCCTGGCCAGCATCATTTTTCAGATATTGATATAATGCCCCAACACATTGTTCTTTAAAAACATTTCCTGTGTCTTAACACTAGGCCAGTAAGTCAGTATCAAGTAGCCCTGCTGGCTAGCTGACAGTTTGTGCGCATCAAGGCCATGGCCCTGTATTTTCTGCCTTGTAGCACACCAAAGTAAAATCGCTTGTCAGGCTGAGGTGTCTGTGAGCTGACAAGATGCCCCAGTGACATTTCAGCTCGAAAGAGCAAGTGTCTTGCAACCGAGTGGTCAAATATCAGAGAATAGGTCAAGCAGGGCGGAGCTGAGTGCTATCCGGAAGGCCAGTCTCCGCCAAACGCCAAACGCCCCCTTGACTTTGACAAGTGGGACTGCTGGGGGGTCAGTAAGGGCAGCGAAGGGGCGGCTGTGCGACGGAACAAAGTGATGTTCTGTTGGGCATGGCCAGACAGTGTGCACCTTATTGGCTTCAAAAGGGAAAAGACATTGACATTGATTAATCTTCTTAACCCTCTTGAACATGAAGAGAGTGGTGGGGAGCTTAGAGTGGAGGGGGTTTGGCAGCCCCATAAGATGGGCCACTCCAGTGGTTTGTACGGAGCATGGCCCCCTGAAATGTACTCTGACATTCATTAGAATATCTTTGACACCTATCATGGGGAAGCCAGCAAGGCTCAAGGAGGAGAACACTGTCTCCAGTGATCTCAGTCACCCCAAAAATCTTTGAGATTGGGTGACGTGAGTGAAATCACTCCTAGCTAAACAATAGAAGTTAGAAGACATAAAGCCAAGTGTGGGCTTTACCAGTGCACACTTAGTTTATTTAACATTAATTAGACCACAAACCAACAAGGAGTCTCATGAATTGTGCATGGATATGGATGGCTGACATTCATCCACAGTCTTGGGGACAGTTTACTATTGGTCTTTTGGCATCCATGCACACACTAGTGCATAGAGTTTTCAATGAAAGGAAGAAGTACATGGAAACAGCGTATGCCTTTGCATATACAGTAAAACATCAGTTCTAATGGCCTGTTGCTCTTATAAATACATAAATGCCCCTGCCTTTAGCTTATGCCTTTGTATTTTTCTGCTGTTTTTTTGTTTTTGTTGAATTTTAATGGAGAGTAAAAGACACACACACACACAAAGAGAGAGAGAGAGAGAAAGAGAGAGATAGTGAAAGAGAGAGAGCGTGTGTCAAAGTCTTGACAGCCATCAAGGCAATACGGTGCTGCTGACATAAATATTTAACACTGAGGGGCAACCTACAGCATGTCATGTCACGGCCGTGATTAGGGTGAACGGTGACCCCCTCTCATATAACATGGTTTCATGTTGGAGTGTGGCGGGGAGGGGGGGCGCGTGTCAGTGCTTCATAGGCTCCCTATCAGAGGATGGACGATGCTCCCTTTAACCCTCATTTCCATAAAGCCATTCCTTTGGAACAGTGTTCCCCATCGGTGTCGACTCCCCACCTGCTTATTCCCCATCTCCAGGTGGTGCAGAATCCTTGCAAGACAAGCTGCTTCTGAGACTGCAAGATCAGGCCTGTTCGAAGGGTGCTTGTGTGTGTGTGTGTGTGTGGGTGTGTGCGCGTGTGTGTGTGTGTGTGTCTGTCACTCTACTTGATGTCAGACCTCTTAAGAGCCAGATGGGAGAAGAGCTGTTTATCATTCAGCCAACATCATTTGGTTGTTTCTCATCGATTGGTTCAAAAATGTTTTTCCAATGTTATGTCATTGTTTGCAGGCCGTCAAGGGTGAGCCCCCTGTGAATAATCCCAGCCTTAATTGGAAAGAAATCCATACATGGAACTTCACTTGCACGCAGGATCACAGTACCTTGAAGAAACAATTACAAAGCATAGAGAGGTAATCAATGGCTAAGCCTCTCCATGAAATGTCACCAGATGAAACTGATATAGCCCTGTAGTATTATCATTTACTCATGGCTGTTTTCCAAAGTATGAGGGAAATAAAGTACAATTAAAGATAGCGCAAAAGAAAAGAGTGGCACGTTTCATATGAGCTAACACACGCATGCACGCGCACACACACTCACACATATATATATACGTATACATATATATACATATATTTGTGTGTGTGTGTAAATGAAACCTCATTTGTAGTGTGCAGTTAATTAATCATGAATTCATTTAAGCAGCTGGTGTCTTACCACATATTTTTTACCCTTTAACCCTCTGTTGTTAGTACACTGTTTCTTTTAATCATACATTGAAAACATTAGATTCAGCTGACACGATAATATGCAATTATGCATTCTCTAAAAACACCTACAACTTGATAGATAGACGGAGAGCAAGAGGGTGAGAGTAAGGAGCTTGCCTTTTTTCTGAATCCTTTCAATGCAACAAGCCACAGCTGCATAATGTTAAAATTTATTCAAGGTTTATAGCGGTCAGGCCTCCCTACTGTAAGTCAGCATGTTCATCATACTAATATATTAGCCCCCATTATTGATTTTTTTTTTACACTGGGTGCCCCAGAAGACAATGGATCATAAAAATCTGAAAAGAAAAAAGTACTTTTTTTTTTTTTTTAGTGAGTTATCATCAAATGACTTGAGAACCATCAAATTCTTGATTCAAAAGTGAGCCAACTTTTTTTCTCAACTGTAAAAGTTTGCCTTTATAATTAAACTGAGACATAGAAACGGTTTCTGCAAGTGAGAGAATACAAATCTACAAATAAAATAGTTGTGATTTGATGACACACAGATGTTTATCTAAGCCACAAAAGTAGGACAGAAGCACTTGACACTATATAAGTTACCTGCAACACTTGGGAGTTTACTCCTTTTCCAGTAGGCTGAACTGATAGCTCTTCCGGTAGATGACATATTACACCAGTCCTGTGGTCATGCCCAGGCTCCATCTCTCCAGTTCTTTGTTCAGTCACAAATCATTCTGTGGGCTCCCTTAAGTGCATCTGTGTTTGTTAAGTGCCCAGACCATAGACCGTGGTGTTAATCCAATTTGCCCTTAACATTTTTTGGAGCAGTTGCCATGTGGTTGGGTGGTTAAAGGAGGATAGTGACACACCTGGGAGGAAATGAAATAACTCTCCCAAGGTACAGGGGAGGGATGAACTTGAAACAAACAACACGAGGGGGGGTGAAGATGGGCTGTGAGTGCAGTTACCTGTCCCTGTAGTCGTTTACACTCACACACACACACACATCGTCACATATAGTGAGAGACAAAAGTCTCTGATTAAATTTTAATGGGAAGCCTTTTTAGGCCAGCCCTATTGTCTTTCCCATTAAAGTCTCGGGGATACTTGTATCTCTCTAGTGAACAGTGACAATAGAAGGCCCTCATATACTTTCCTCCCCACCTCTCTAGCAGGGAGTCGGAAGAGGGATGTTATTATTATTTCATGCCTCAGAAGAGTCCAGCGCTCACTTTAGGGCTTGGTCACAGCAGTGGAGCGTCCTGCTCAGGGAATGCTCTGAGAGGTGCTCTGAGTGCACATACTATTGTTCACTTCAGGTTGTGTGCCTTTTTCTTACATGCCCCCTGAGCGGAAGAGACGCGTTGTTATTTCAGCCTTGTTTCGCATGGTAAGACAAGAAAAGCATTTAGTGCTCTGCAGGAGGTCAAAGGTGGCAAGCAGAGTAATGGACAAGGCAACTGTAAAATCCTGTTCACAAGACCTACCGTCAATAAGTAAAACAAAATAATGTTTAAATTGCAGCAGCAGTAATAAAAACTTTAAGTGCTTAAATGTAAATTTTACAACTGTGTTCGCAAGCTTTAAAGTATCATAAAGGCCATAAGCTTTGTGGAGAAACATGTGAAGTCTTTATTGATTCCTTGATCCCAGTACACATGAAGACCTTTAGTTTCTGGTTGTTAAATTCATTTCATAACAAATCAGCAGTGTTATGTAAGACCCACTAACAAAATATACTCAAAAACAGGACACTAAATGCTTTCAGCAAAGGTGTGACTTATATATTAATATCTGTGACTGTGACATCCAACTGGAAAATAAATCACCTCAAGTATCTACAGTGTCCCTGGTGTGTCCTCTCCTCAGTCATCCGTCTGATCTGGTCAGAGTAGTAAGCATTTCTTTTTGTCATCAGAGAGGCTGGTTTGTCCATGTCACTTGTCACTTCTTCATGGGGAGATTGTATGGGTGTTTAGCTTGTCTGCTGTCCTCACAGCTAAAATGAAAATTGAGAAGTAGGTGGAGCTTGGAAGTTTTGGGGGAGTCCTGCTTTTTTTTTTTTTTTCTTTTTTTTTCAGAGGGCCTTCAGCTTCCAGGTTCAGACAAGGTCAATCCGTCGGTTAAAGTCTGATTCAGTTCAAACCAGTTTTCAAAAGTCAGAAATCAGTTTTCTTTCAGCACTCAGATATTTCCATTCAAGCTTTACATGCAATGATTGTGTGAATAAAACGTGTCTTAACGTTGTAGTTTTGGTTCTTTGAAGGTCTGCTGTGATAGATACACTACACTACATTACTTTGTAAGCAAGTACAAAGTATTTATACATGTGACAATTACACTGCCTTCTAAATACATAGACATTAATATGGAATTGGTCCCCCCCCTTTGCAGCTTTAACAGCTTCCACTCTTCTGGGAAGGCTTTCCACAAGATTTTGGAGTGTTTCTGTGGGAATTTTTGCCCATTCATGCAGTAGAGCATTTGTGAGGTCAGACACTGATGTTGGACCAAAAGGTCTGGCTCACAATCTCCATTCCAGTTCATCCCAAATGTATTGGATGGAGCTGAGGTCAGGACTCTGTGCGGTCGAGTCAAGTTCTTCCACACCAGACTCATCCAACCATGTCTTTATGGAGCTTTGCTTTGAGCACTGGGGCTCAGTCATGCTGGAATAGAAAGAGGTCTTCACCAAATTGTTGGCACAAAGTTGGAAGCGTAGCATTGTCAAAAATGTCTTGGTATGCTGAAGCATTAAGATTTACCTTCACTGGAAGTCAGGGACCAAGGCCAACCCCTGAAAAACAGCCCCTGTCTGAATATTTTTATCAATATAGCATATGTTTAGAGTTTAAATTCAGCATGCATGATTTAGGCAAAAAAGTACACCTGTCTGTCTGTTCTATATCATTATCAAATACTTAATTTGTAAAAGAAGCTCTATTTGCCTTCAGAGTATGTCCTCATTTCGTTTATACAATGCCTGTGCTCCTGAGCAGCTAATAAAAAGTTTATTGATGTTTACATCTGATTACTTAGATGACTGTGGAAGGCATTCTAGACATTAGGCCACCCTTGTAATTGAATTCCTGGAATATGTGGACGCTATGAGAGAAAAGAGCATTGTGAGGTGTAACTGATGGTGTAAAATGCCTTCCTAGTTCTTTATAGAGTTCTACTACACAGCATTGCAGTGCAATCATTAAGGCTAATGGCTCCTAGTAGATGGCAGTTGATACCATTATAGAGCCATCGTCATGTTAAAGTTTGCAGATATCTTTGGTTTTCGTCAAATACGTATTTATCCAGATATGTAAGAATCTGAAAAATGATTCTTCTGATCATATAGTTTTTTTTTATTATTTGTCTTTCCAGTCTGTATCTACTGCAAATTTTCACAGCTGATGTTAAATAGAATAAATGAAGTGCTGCTTTGGGCATGTAAACCACTGAAAGAAAATTAGAAGGGCAACAGGAGCTGCACCTTGTAGAGAAAGTGATAGACTGGCAGAGTTCAGACCTCTCAGATTCTGATTCATAAAGCGCTATTTAGTAATATTTAGTATTAATTAATAATTGCTCCTGTTATATAATATAGATCAGGATATCAGCAAGGACGTTATTTGTACTTGCAGAGAGGGAATATAAACCGCTGCCTGAAATCAGACGTAACCGAGGCTTCAGTTTAAATGTTGAAATATAAATTTATGTATGTATTCGTCTCTTACAACCTTTTAGCGGCCGTTGTTTAGGGAGTTGGGATTGTTAGGTGTCTGTGCGTTCTGGAGACGTCTGAGGGTATAATTAATGAAAAATAGACTTGCTGTGACCTTTGAGAAAAGTGATTGACACAGATAGACAGTTACAATCTTTTAACCTTCAGAAATGTCAGGATAAACCTAAACTCTGTGGCTGGGGCCGCTGACACCTGTCCTCCCTTCTTTCCCGGCCTGCATGCCACAGTAGGAGTTTCTTTATGTTTACTATCACCATATTGATTTGTTTGTGAAGAGGTTGTGGTGTCCATTAAATATTCACTGCTTGTTTTTTCCCTTTCACCATCACTTTATTCTAAAAAGCAATTTGTCTCCTTGACTCTTTATAAGTCGTGTTCCTCTTACGAGTTGTAGAAACATGAAGGCAAATCCTTTCCACCATTAATTTTTAAATCTCTATTCTTTTGAATCTCTAAATCCCTTTATCTCCTTTGGCAGTTAGCTCATTTTGTCTGGAGCAGTGCTTCAAATAATAATGTGAAAAGAGCCCCCTCACACTTACAGTTCTGATAACTATCACTGTCTGTGCTGTTACTGTGTACTCTAAGGTAGTTCAGAGGAGGGACTATCCCGTCCACTCTTGTAACTGATTCATAAGCTCATGCTATGATTTTTCCACAGTGAAAATATCAAAGACTCAAGATATCACAGCCGGAGTCAACTTCATCCACACCTCTGTCAACCAACTTAAAGTTTCCTCATATTTATTTCAGAGGGCGGCAAAACTTTTCCCTTTTTCTGCTCGTTGTTTGTTGTTTTGTTTCTACAGAACATTGTTAAAAACAGTGGAAAAGTAGCTGAGGCAGATTAAAGATTTTTCTTTTTTAAACTCCCCCCCCCCTCCTCATTCTTAATTCCGATGTTCCCAGTAGAGCAGAGACTGAAGTCTTTGCTGCCGTCAGAGTGATTAGGTGTGGCTGCGGAGGCCAGCTTCCTACCCTCGTCTTCAGCAGGTCCTAATTTCATGTGAGTAGCTGAAAGGATGTGTTTGCGTTTATTTGCGCCTTTTATGTCGAAAAACTTCAAAGGCGCCCCTCTCCTCCTCACCTATCATCAATGACAGGTTGCGCACCCTGGGAGAGAGAGGGAATCACTATCCTTCTTTATTTATTTGCTCTCCATCTGAAGATGAAATACACCACACGTATACCACACCCCCTCCCCAAAAAATAAAGGAGCATCGAACTGATATTAGGAGGATTTCAGGTGAGGGGCATCTGTTAATATGTTAATGTAATCCTCCTGTTAGGTGTCTCCAATCCCCTCAAGATGGGCAGTAATCAGTTTGTTCCTGTCTGCTGGCTTTCTGGGAGGGAAAGGCGGCACTAATCAGAAGTGGCGTAGCACTCGCAGATGCCAGGCAAAGGGGAGGGAGTGAGATGACACCTCACGGATTTATTACCTCCAAATCTCCATCCCGAGCTGGGAGAATCCTGCATAAAACGAGCAAAATAAATAAAGCTAACCACCATGCTAACCAAACATGGCAAATGTGATCCTGGAAATTCTGAATCAAGAGACACCTCTTGAGTTTTGCCTTTGTGCTGAGGCTCTTTGTATTTGGCTGCTTTGCATATATGAATTATTATCCTCCATTCATTGTTACTCTTTCTTCATCATTTTGATATTTTCTGTATGTGGAACCAAAATGTGATTCTTTTTTATTTTTTCATTTTCATTATTGATTAATCTGCCGATTACCTTCTCAAATAATTACTTAAATATTTTGTCTATAAAATTAAAAAGAAAACATTTAAATTTCTTACTGTAAAGCTTAAGGTGACGTCGTCAAATTTCGTGTTTTATTTGCTCAGCAAATCAAGATGAATAGATTTTCGGTGACATAAGACAGAGAAAAGCACACAATCTTATCAACGAAGGGGGGAATTAATAATCATCAAATAGATGACAATTAATTGATTGTGACCCAAATTGTTTGAGCTGTCAAGTAATACATTGGTGTGTGATCTACAGTGTATAGAAATATTTCTGTCATACTATCTATACACACAGTTCAAAAGTCATATGACAAAAATACACGTTTGTTTCAAACTGAATTGAGATTCTGAAAGAAGCTAAACATTTCATTGTTTGTAACAGGATTACAGCCTCGGGCCTATTCGTCAAAAAATGATTCCCTCTTTTGTTCTGTTGTTTATGTTTAGTTTGAACTACCCAAACCTCGTACTGTGCAGCTTGGTTGTTAGGCCATGCCCCTAATAAGTTTTGCAAATGAGCCTCACATTATGGCTCTGACCTTTCGATGTAACTAAACTGGCTGTTTCACCCAGAGACAGTCACCTTTGACCTCTGTCATTCTCAATACTCTGAGCATAGGTTATGAATTGAGTATTGATTATATCTTTAAAGATGTACAGAAATTGAGCCCTTTTTACTTTGTATTGTATTGAACGGGAGACGAGGTATTCAGTGAATTATTTCAGTGGTCTATAATAGTTTCAAATTTGTGACTTGAGTTTGATCTATTTATCAACCATCAGCCTCATTAACAGTTTACAGACAGGTTATACATACTGTAATAATACTGTATATATGTTCTTATTGTTGTATTGAACAAAGGGGGTTTTATATGAAACAATGAAACAATTTTTAAATTCAAGGCTGCTTTTGCACAGCTGAAGGGGTGGTTGCTCTTTGTCTTTACCTGTCCCTCTTTTTCTCTTTCTGTGTTTAAGCAGTGAGCAGTGGAGTCATTTGAGCAGTATGCATTTGTGTGTGTGTGTGTGTGTGTGTGTGTGTGTGTGTGTGCACAAGTCCACGTGTAGCTTACACAAACGCATACACACTGTGTGTGACAGGACAGGGCGGTAAAGGTCAGTGCGATGAGTTCAGGAATGACAGGAAACAATGAACCTTCCCAGGTCCAGTAAATTAACCCATGTCACGGGCTGCTCATTCCTACTGATCAATACTGAACACTTTGCTTTCAGAAAATGAGGGTCATCCTCCTCGGGCCCCAGCCTCCCGGGGGACGGACAGGAACGCTGATAAAACAATCACCATAAAGAGTTCCAGACTCAGAGCTGAAGAGTGAGTGCTGGAGGCTCCTTTCGGTGTCAGCGTGTGTGCTAAGAGCCACTTGCTCTTCTCCAACCCCCCCCTACCACTGCTAGCTCTGCTCTGACAGGGGCACGGTCGATAAAGTGGATTTGAGATATAAATGTTTCCCAGGGCCCTCTCCATCACTTGGAGACACCTGCAGGCCAGGGCATGGTGACACAAAGGGGGGCTCTATTCTACCATCTCTGTCACCCACTCAGAGCAGCCTGTTTAGAAAGTTAGTCCCAGAATGTAGCATGTGTACGGTGCTGCAAGTACAGCTTGTAATCTCTGACTGCTTTGGTACTTACTTTTATCTCTCGCCAAATTTCCTGAAGTAATTGAAGAGCTAAAAATGTCCTTTCGAGAGTAATATGCTTGGGAGCCACAGAAGTTAGATAAAATGTCTTGAAAACTGAAAAAAGGATACATAGCATCCCAAGTGGCAGGAGCAGTTTTATCCAACAGTACCTTGATTTTTAGGCACACTAGTGGCATCGCTCCACAGAATGTAGAAATGTTGATTGGTAACACTGACTGTGTATAAAGGTGGATGGCATGTCTCCAGTTCCTCCCACTTTACAAACATGGAGCCAAAATATTACGGATACGAGTGCTGCCGTTTTGCATTAGTGATGTCATTTGGAGCCAGAGTCTGCTCCCATTGACTCCCATTCACCTTTTGCCTTTATACAGGTTACATATATGTATCCTGTAAAAAGTATTTGTGTTCAAATTACTGTCACACTTTGCTATGTTGTTGGCTAACATGGAAATCCAGATTCATGAATGTGGTGTGGACGTATGGGGTGGCTGAGAGAGCACCACCAGTACAGACAAAAGCTAAAAGTTTGTCATATGTACAGTGTGTGTCCTATTGAAAGGCTCTCCAGATAAAGACAAGCAGACTATTCATAACACATCCACTTTAGAATTGTTACACTCTGCTGTCTGGGCTGGCATAAACAGGAAATGTTCTTAGACTGAAGTGAACACACTCAACCGCCGGTGTCCAACGTTCGCCGCCTTGCATTATATAGTACAATTTGAACATTAGCACATTCATGCTAGCATGATGACTACTGAAGGCTAATTCAAGTCTGAGTGTAGAGCTGAGCTTGACAGACAGAAGACCCCTGCCATTTAGATAGTTGACACAGTTCTTTTACTGCGATGAATCTTTTACTTTATTTTGTTGCTCCACTAGTTGTATGTATAGTTTTTTAATAGTTTTTTTTTTTTTTGGTTTTGAGCAATGCAGCCTCACATGAACTCTTTTAGTCTTTTAGTCTTGTTTCTCTTTTTAGTTGATCTATTTTGCCCCTTTTTTTCTTTTGTGTTGTTTGTGTTGACATTGCAACAGTATTTTTTTTTTTTTTCATCATTTACTAGTCAATAGTATTTGCTACCATCATCCACTCTCACAGCACACACATGTAGAGACTAGACAGACACATACACTCAGCAACCGATGCCTCCTGACCTCAGCTTGCGGTCGCTGCTGGCTGCCCAGAGCATATTAAAGGCTTAGATAAAGGGAGCTGGAAACTGGTTGAGGCTGGCCCATTGGCCCGGAGAAAGTGCTTGGAGCAGCAGATGCAGTGGCGGCTCAGGGAGCCCTTTTTCCATTAGGAGTCATTTCCAGGTCCACCCTCAGCCGGTGACAAAGTGGTCTCCGTGTCTTCATTTTCTGCTGATCTCGTGTGAGCCGGAGGGAGGGAGGGACTGTCATCAGTTACTGCTGCTGCCGCCCCCTAATTGCAGCCAACTGTCGATGCGTGCATTTGGACCTTTTTCAGGCCTACATTATTTATTGGGAGAAAAATATTGTATTGATTTTGGATGGCATGGTGAGGTATAAGTGATGTTGCTAAAGAGCTGACAAGACACTCTATAAAGTTTTATAACAGTGTCATAGCTGTACTTTGCTCACATAAAATTAACACGTTTGAAGAGAAGTGGGGACAGAGAACGACTGTATTGCAGGGAATCACAGATGCTCCCAGATCTTCACTACTCCCTGATCTTACTTCACCCACTCTAGTCTTTGAATCACAGCCACGACTTCCGTGTATAAAGACAGAAATTTTTTTAATTGTCATTATAGTCTATCAATAACAGAAGACATCAAAAAGGAATAGGAGAAGAGAAGAAAAAGAGAAAATTGACAGTGTGTCTGGAAAAGCCAAAGTTCTTAAAACCCAAATAAATACCAGTCACATCCCAGTGGGTGAGGAAAATATTTGCCCACTCAGATGTAGGAATGTTTGATGTCAACGACTAAGGGAGGGAATACCACTAATAACTCCTTTTTCATCAAGCCTATGCCCCTGATAAATTGGCAAATGCTCATCCAATTTGCTTTTTTTAGGTATTTAGGGTTTTTTTAGTTATAAAACTATTTTTTCACCCACTAGTCCAACCACTTCGTCTTCCAATTTTAACATAGTTGCATTAAAGCTTACAAAGTTTTCAATTGCAGAGTGATGCCAGGTTCAAAACGAGTGTCAGCAAAGGATTGTTTCACGGTATGGAATATTTGGAAAGTCTAAATGCCTGTCTGTGTATGAATGTTTCATGAAATTGGTTTTTGACTTCTTTGGGTCTGCTTAGTACAGATGATGCAGGGAGCTGTAGAGTAATGCTCGCACAGTAGGGAGTATGCTTGATTTTGGCATACTCATGGAGTAGGTCATGCCTTAGAAAATCCAAGTTAATGTTGTAAGAATTAGTAGAAAACACATCATCTTAGAATTTTTTATTTCATCTTGCTTCATAGGGTGTATATCAGTTGCCTGTTTTGCAAGTTGTTTCATGAGATTGGCTCTACGGACACATGGCTTTCTTAGCTGTATGTGCTGTAGTGGTCTCACCGCCTTATCATAAACCTGGCTGCCATTTTTATATTTTCTGATCTCATCAGTTTTGCACCTTACCCTCAGTGTGAGTCTTCTTGTTTTTCAGTGTACCGACTTGCCATACCATCTAATTCCCACCAGTTGGGTCACATTTTAGAAATGTGTTCATGATTCCTTTCCAATGCAGTGACCTCATTACCTGTAAAGACTCCTAGTAGATGTGTGAGCACATTAGAGCTGTTTAGTGATGTTGGGGCAATGCGGTACAAGGCCTTATTTTGGCACCAACTGACACTCCGGGAGTCCAAAGAATAATGCAAACAGTCGCTCTCCTGCTCTACATGTGGAGGATCAATCCATGGTTCATAATGAAACACATGTATGTGGGGAGTGACACGTATAATCCAACTCTAATCTTTTCAGACATTTTAACAAGGCTGACAAGTCACATAAAATCAAAGGAACCTCACTATAAAATTCTGTATTTAACAGTTAACACAGCTTTGTATAAAATGAAAGAAAAGAAATCACATTGTTACTGAAAACACAACTGTTTGCCAAACTACCACTTTCTTTTATTTTACAATAGTTTTCAAATAAAACAAGGCCGACTTTCGCAGGCAAGGGAGGGCAGGAGCTTTGCAAACCACTTTCTCCCTCCCTTTCCCTCTTTCAATAAAGACCCTGTGCCTAGCATACCTGCAATGTTTGATTCCATGTAATTGAAACAAGCCGAGAGTGGGTCCTTGCCAGCACATGGCCTCACCATTTAAGGTAATGTTTGCACTGCTAAAGCGGCTAATGAATCCAAGTCTTGGGAGCTGGCACAGTGACTCCCCTCACCAGTGCCCGAAAGCGCCTCAGGATGCTGTCCCCTTCCCTTCCACACAGCTGTGAAAAGTTTAAAAAGCCCGACCCCATAACATGAAACAGTGAGGGTGAATACAACTACAATTAAAAAGGGGGGAAAAAATATTACTTTGGCATCCTGAGGTCATTATCCGGAGTTTATTGCCATTTGTACAGTGCTTTTATTTTGCTTTATATGAGAAGGATTGGCCTTTAATTGCAGCATTTGCTTGTTTTTCCTTGCAGTGTTTTTTAATTTCTGAACACTTGTATGCGCAGGGGAAAAAAGCTTGTGTACCTTCCATGACCCCATGATTTCCCCCAACGCAATGATGTTCCATATCTCAAACCCTCTGCACCTGGGATTCTCCACAAAGCTCATGGCAACAGGAGCAGAGGACAGTGAGGTTTTTTTAAAATGTTGTGTACTCATAATTGGTACTAATTGCGCTGGGGCACAGAGTTTTAAATAAAAGGCAAGTCTTTCAATCAGTCAGTGTCTTTTTCTTTGGAGTGAGACACGAATTGTTTATTCCACAGTTAAGTGCGGCACACAGGTAAATTGTAAATTGATATGATAAAGATCTCTGGATCAGAAATGCTAACAGTTCAGGTCGAAGGGTCAGACCAGAGTATTTGTATTTTCTCTGGTTTATCTGTATGATTCATGGAGAATAATTGGAATTCCACACATTGCCTTAATGTGATTACATTCAAGAGCAGCATTGCTGCATTTTAAAATACAGCTTATTTCTCCCAGCTTTTCTGCGATGAATTATAACAAAACACAGACTCTCTCCACACAGGACCAAATTACATTCAGCCAACAGTACAACAATTACATCTGTCCTAGGAATTAAGAACACATTTGAGGCCATAAGCCACAAATACGTTTCAGAGAAAATACTACTTTTCAGCTATGCCGACTCTTTTTTGTGTGGCTCATTCTGCTGAGCCTTTTGAGAGAAGGGCTTAATCCACTAACTAGACCAGAGAGCACCCTAACTGGCCTAATCCAGAGGCTCTCCAGGGCTCTCCCAGGTACTGATTGACTGATTGGTGGAGATGGATGCTATCTGGTGTAGTGCAGCTCCGCTGGGCATTTAAACAACATTAACGTGGCTGGATAGGCAGAGAGAGGGAGAGCATTATGAACTATGAATGATGGTCTCCTGACAAATCAGTATGTGCCATGACAAATGCACATTTTATGACACTCTACAGTTGCTTCTGTCAGCGGGGATGACAAATGCAGCTACTGTGTTTGTATGTGGTGGCGTTGATGCATGAATGCTGAGTGAAGTCCTCAGTAGCTGTCCTTTCCTGATAATTTGGCATGTTATAATGTGACGGTGTTGCTAGATCGTATTTTAGCCGAAATAATGTCTTTTCCAGCTCCTCTAAATACGTTCGTACAGTGACAGTGACCTAAAAGATCAGCATCAGATTTGCGCAAAGGATTTGTTAAAAATAAATATTTTATGTTTGTTCATTCTGTTAACCTGGTGTCACACTGTGCTGTAAAAATGTCTTAACAAAAGCAATTTCTGAATGATACACAGTATGCTGACCATACATTCATGCACTATGCACATTATAATAACTTTTATATGGGACAGACATTAATTTTTTCATGTGTTTGTTGAAGTAAATGAAGGTCTTAATGTCACTTAATGTCATTATCCATATGAGCACATTGTGTAAAGTTCACATGTAAATATTACAGTAATACTAATCAAATTCAGTAATACCAAATTAGCGCTGATTGATTTCTCAAATTGATATGTACCTTTGATAGTAGATGCAATGTAATATTTTATTCTACAAATACCATAATAACCTTCCTACCGGATCTTACAGTGAATTTGAACACCAGTTTCCAGTTCTTATATCACACAGGTATTCAGGGCTTGAAACAAATCTAAGATGGGTGGGATTATATCCAAGACATTCCTCCCTCCGAGGTTTCAGTTCCTTGTAAAATATGTCTATATCCTGTGCTCGGAACTCATTAGACGAGTTTGTACCCACTGGAGTGTGTGAGCCAGCGCAGAGCTCAAATCTTAGGAGCACCACTGATGTAATTAGAGATTGGTTCACATAACACATTACAGTGGTCTTCCCTTTGTGGACAAAGGAGCAAAAACAACTTCATCTGACATTATAATCTAAGTGGTTTTACTCCCATGCTTTGCTTTTCATAATATTCGAGTATATTGAAACAACAATTTAGATAATAAAAAGGAGCTTGTTTTGCTGGACCGTAATTGAGCAAAGCAATATTGGACCCTAATTAAATTATACCCCTCCCCTTTCATAGCTAAATGATAATCATCACAAAGATCCACGTGCACATTTGCTAATAGATATGTTGAAGTTATTAAAGTAATCAGCAGCAAAGGAAATCTATTCAGAATTGATTGTGGAATATGCTGATTGAGGCACAGTATTATTTGGAGGTTGAGTCCAGTGTGGGAGTGATCATTAAGAGATCATCCAAATGAATGGGAATTATCCTTATTCTGAAAAGGAGGCTTACAGGAGTGAGGGCTTCTCACTGAAACAGACCTTAATTAAGTGCTTCAATGTTATTACTAAGCAATAGCAAAGACTTTCTGCTACAGGAGGTTTCCTCTCTAACTATACTTACCTGAACACACTGGTAGATAAATTACATTTTTGGCAGATAAGAAGGGAGTTTAGGCATTGTTATCAGTTTGAACAAAGGAACATTTTTTTATTCACCAAACTTAAAACCTCAAGTGCAATCTGTCCTTCAGATTACCTGCATACACTAATTCTCATGGTCAAAACGCTTTTTATTTTATTTGCATGCAGCCTTTTCTATTGTCTTGATCCGAGTAAAAATCAATGCTGATTAGCCCAGTAATATGATTATGCGCATCTGGAATTGATATTTACTCTTAAACCAGTCAATGCCAGTTAGGTATGAAACCATGCATTCCTTCACAGTAAATCACATTAATACCTCATCATCCAGAATGAGTTAGAAATTCAATTGGTGACAAATTCAGTTTAAATTACTCGTTGCTTCTCCAATTTTCTTTTTAAACTAAATAGCACGTTGAGCTCAGGTTGATATTTTTAGAGTGAAAGGATCCTGCAAAAAATGCCAAAAAAAAAAAAAAAAAGATTTTTGTTTGAATTGTTTCTATTTACATTACTTGCAAAGCAAAATAAGTGAAACGTCAAACAAAATTATCCTTCTTCGCGTTAGCAAAATATCTCAGTTTTCCTTTTTGGTTATTTCAAGTGTTTAAATTTATTTTTAAATCGAGGCCTTTATTGAAATAAAAGAAAAAGAAGTCCGGGTGATTCATTGCCAAAATCAACACATCATTTACTCTTCACATTTTTTAAAAAAATATCTGTTTAATCAGAATTAAAACAGAAAAGAATGGAAAAGAATTGTTCTTTAACAGGGGAAGCAACGGCTCATCTTTTGTGCTTCTGCTTAATTTTCATCTTGTGCTGCACGAGCCCTGCAGAGAGCACAGGAGAACAGGGTACAATAGCATTTCAGACCTCTCTGCTTTGCATTACTGTACCAACAAGCACAGATGCCTTTTAAAATTCACAGGAAGTTCAGATGAGCAAAATGCTCAGGAAGAAAAAAAAAAGTGAGGGTAGGCATACAGTCCAGTCTAATGAGATCTGTTATTCTGGCCCATTTTATACCCACCTAATCACACGCTCAAATAGATTCAGTGAAACCCCATCTCCCTTTGAAGACACTCCCACCACTCATGTGATCTGATTAGTATTTTACATGAGATGCCAGCCCAGGCCAATTATGAGAGCTGACCACAATGTTCCAATCATTCGATGGGGTTGTGGGGGGTGGGTTGCAGTGAGGTGGAATCACAATTTAGGGGAGTTAAAGACAGACCCCTGGATCAGTGGCTCACATAATGCACTGTAGAAAAAGGTGGCCCAATTAGTGCCTACCCAGAAGCACTTTTAGTCTAACCTGGCTTTGCATGCGCCAGCAAAATGATTAGGCGCCAATTCCTATATGGGAGTTTCTTAATCCTCCGTAACCCTGCACAGCTCTATTTGTAATTTTAGAAGATGATTGCTGCAAGTTGCCGATCTTGAAATTGTCTAGAAAATGTTATTTTTCTGTCTTTTCCTTGAACATCATCGTGATTACAAAATTGTTGTTATACTGAGATCGCACTGCACGTTGCATAAGATTACATGTGTATCTATTGGTGTCATCATTTTACAGAATTTTAAACCTTCTCTATCAAAAAAAAGAAAAATACTTGACTTTTTATTCCTATGTGAATAGTCTTTACGGATGAATAACTGGTGCAATACAAACCATCAAGTTTTGTTGTGTTCTCTGTGGAGAGGATAATCAGAGATAGTAGGTCCAGAAGAGGGTGCCATAGATCAGAATCCAAGCACGCTCGACCTTTTTCCTTTGCCTTCCTTTCTATCTGCCGCGCTGCTGTCTGGTAACACACACACACACACACACACACACACACAGGTCTGATCAAGTAGGGTTGCACGCTCCTAGGCAGCTCCCTATTCTTCTGCAGAGTTCATAACTGTCAGCTCATAATTCAGTACAGTAGAGCGGTGTTAATTATCATCCAGCAAGGCTGGAAAAAGGAAGACAGGGAGCCGCAAAAGGAAGAGCTATTCGGGGAAAAAAAAGAAGTATTTTGGCTGTGAGGGAAATAATTATGCTTTTATCCTCAACAATATTTTTTGCTTTTTTCATTCTCTCCTCTCTGTCTTTCTGTCGGTCTCTCTCTTTCTCCTCCAAACCAATGTGTGTACTCTCCCGCAGGACCTAGGTGAGGAGTTATTTCTGCATCTGACTTGAGGTTCCACCGAGCTTTTACATAATCAAATCAATATTGCTATGATTCACCCTCTGGCAACGACTGCCTCGTGCAAGTTTCACTGGTGATGTTTGGCAGCTTAAGAGATAAAAAAAGACAGAGAGTGAGAGGGAAAAAAAAACCCTTAGTTAAAAATCTGTGGGCTATTGATTTCTTGCCTAGTTGGTCCTCTCCCTACCACCCGGCTTCTCATCACCCTCTTCTTACTCTCTCTCTCCTTTGTTGTGTCCTCCGTGTTCCAGGTGTAATTTTTCAGTCAGGTAAATAAAGAAGTGGTCCGACAGTGAGGTGAGGTTCCGGACCAAGGAGGGGCCTGAGGTGTGGCGGGGTTTCTCTGCGAGGAAGCACGGCAAACCCACTGTGTTGATGAGTTGACGGGCTATAGACAGGAGCTGCACACCAAACAGAATCTTCAATAAAAGCAAATATGACAACCAAATGTTGAAAAGGGAAAAAAAACACACACACACACACACCCACCGATACCTAAAACACAAAGACAAAGCCTTTGAAAGTACTACTGCGAAAGGCAGATCTCGGCACTTGTGTTTTACCCGTTATTGAACTGGGGTGGTTGAGAAAAATGTTGGATGTCATTACGCAGTGCTGGAATAACATGATGAAAAGCAATAGAACTTGCAGCACTCCAGAAAAAAAAGAATATATATATATATATATATATATATATATATATATCAGCAGCAAGCAACAGAGACAGAAAATTCAAATCCACAGTTGAAACAATACATAAGAAGTCTGATTAAGTTTGCAGTGTCTCACTATAAGAAAAAACAGGACTTATCAAAGCCTGCATCTGAGTGGTGAAATTCACTATAAAGTGTGTTTTGGTTTAGTGAGCACATTCAGATATCCTGACTTTTCTGTTTTTTTGTTGTTTTTTTTACCCTCTTATGTCTTCATAAATCATGCCCGAATATGACTTATTTAAAGGTTTGTTGAAAGCTTGAAGCTCCTCCAGCCTTTTCATCTTAATACACTTGTGCTGTCTGGACAAGTTCGGTGCAGTCCTGTTAGTTGCCACACCAGAACATAAATCCTTCTTCTTTGTCACTTTGATCAGCCCCTCTTCCTTTCCTCAAGTGTCCATGAGGAATGTGAGAGGGTGGGGGGACAGCGGGAGGAGAGGGAGCATGGGGTGAGGTGACAGGAGGCAAAAGAAGGAGGGATGAGAGAGCGTGTGTGTGTGTGTGTGTGTATGTGTAGGGTGTATATAGCACATATCACATCGCATTGATTCGGTCCATTTGGTGGACTGAACATGAACCCAATAATCAGATCTTGCTTAAGCACGCGCTTCCTCAGTAATTGACTCTCGCATATTGATTAAGATGTTGATGTGTCCCAGTCCTGCTCCTGTGCTAATGCAACTGAGAATGAGTCTGACCCCCCCCAACCCCACTTGCAACACTGACACACAGACATATGACACACACACCCACACACATGTGCATGCATGAACAGGCACAACACACGTGCATGCACGCACACAAGCAGAAGCACACGAGCAGCCGGAACAAGGCTGTCATCGGGCTCAGTCTAATAGATAAAGCTGTCATGCCGATGCTGCAGTGTCTCACAGGGCCAGAAGACCAAATTAGCCAGTCAATAATTTATGTAGAATAAGCAAAGAGAAAGAAACACTGACAGAAAGGTGAACAACACTGGGTAGAAGTGGCCATGACATACAAAATACTGGTGGATTAGATTGTTACTTTAAAAAGGTCAGTTGCTTAGATCAGTATTTATTTATTATTTTTTTAAACTTCTGATTCTGTCCCTCCATCCGTTTGGAGGTTGTTAAGAAGATTTCATTTGAACAGAAAAGATGTACACACCTTCTCATGAATATTGGATATTTAAGAGGCAAAGGTGACACATTGATTTGTTTACTGCTGCGCATTGTAAGTGCGCGTGTACATAAGTCATGGCATTTGACAACCTCAAATGAACAGGTTCATGTAAGAAAAAGCAAAATGGTAACAAGAAAAGATAAAATGTGTGTCATAACATCATATTCATAATGTATTTATATTTGAAGGCTTTTTCATATAATCAGACAACTGTGCTCATTATGTCATGCTCAAATAGTGCTGTAATCATAACCTGATGAGTTCATCATCGCTGTATTTGTAACTAACGAGCCATATTAACAGGAAATTATGAATTTGGAGAAAATGAGTGGAAAGTATTTTGTGTATTTGGCTTAATGCTGTGCTACAGCAGCCACAATATGGTGTAAAATTTAGAGTCCTTTCACTGGTTTAGTAGGGTCTTCCTTTTAGCTGTCTGAGTCTTAAAACTGTTTTTGTGTGTAAGTATAAATATAAATACATATATTTTATTTTACCACAATGTAATAAAGATAATAATATGTGGCAACTTGGATCTTGCTTTTACTGTGATATTATGTATTATGTTCATGCTTATGATACGCTGGCACTGTCAAAGTACTTTTATTGTCAGACTGGAGAAAGTGCATCCAGAGGTTACGCTGGTGCAAGCCCTGAGATGATGATATTCCACCCTCAAAACACTCATCTTTTTAATGTTGCCATCACATAACAGCTTCTCTTTCATATTAAAATTAAAGTCACCACCATAGCTTCAAATAACACCCTCTTCTTTTTACCTGACTGATAGCTAGCCTCAACCATTGTCTCACTTTACTACAAAACCCATGCCATCGAAATAATTTCAAAGATGCTATAACCACATACAAATCCACAAAGTGGTTTTAGGTTTCAAATGTGCCCACTGTCAATGTAGTACTTAGTTTTGCGGTTTTAGCTGATTAAGAATTAACTTGTCTTCACAGTTAAATCATTGGCCACATTATTTATTTTTTCATGTAAATTTGGGGAAACATAGTAGCTTGCAAATACGTAAATGGAATAATTGCAATTTTTTTTCCTGCTTTCATAATGTAGTAATGTTTTTTCATCTGTAAAAATTAAAACATATTTTGGCTTTAAACATATAAAACAAATACAAGTTTTTCCATAACTTCTTAAGGAGAATTTTGGGGTTTGGTGCCTTGCTCAGGGACATTAGGGTGGCCAGCCAGCTCTTCTTAGGTACCTTTCACGGAGGACACCAAATGTTTTATTGTATATTTTCATGTTTCAGCTTAATTAGTATGTTTTTTCCTTTTCTTTTTAGCTGAGTTATGTGTTATTATTATCATCACAAAATAAGAACATATATTGGTGCATTGATGCATTTCTCTCTTACAGTGGACTTCAGTCTGCAGGTTGAGATGATTGTGAAAGGCAGCTTATTATTGAGAGCGAAAAATAAAAATAAAATAGAATAAAATAAAAATGATTCCAACCTGTGAAACATGCATACAGTGCTTATGCTGAAAATAATGCAGTTTGCGGTAATTTTTCTAGATTTAGTCAGAGATACTGTTGCTGGCTGCTGGTATCGTAATGCCAATATAGAAATTGACCTACCATGTGAAGATAATGTGAAATGAGTGAAATGCAGCTATTAACCACGGACTGTCATGTATGTGATATGAACGAGAAAAAGTCTCACTCTTTGCACATGAACCTTCTTACCCTCATCCTGACATAGTTTATACAAACATCAAATGTTGATGCCCTTTAGGTTTTGCATATTTCCCATATGTGTTTGATGAGCTCTTGGATGACAGTAGTATCTATTTTTACACTGTGTTGGACAGCATAGATGATTCTTGATTTCCATCACCTTTGATACACACACACACAAACGAAAACACACACACACACACACACACACACACACACACTCAGAGTTACTAGTACAACTACACAGATTTAACTATTCAACAATGCAGGGTTGCGGTGGCAAAGCACACAAGCACTCTTGTTTGATATTAACCCTTATCTTGTTGGGACTGCAAGTCCCATGACAAGAAAAAAATGTTGCCAAGGATCTGGTAGAAAAGACCATTGTGTGTCTTTTGAAAAGCAGAATGCAAGTGTGTGTTTCTGTGTGTGTGTGGCCTTCAGGCCTCTCCTAGCCTGCTCCTGCCCCAATGGGAGGGCTGCCTGTAGCGAGGTGAACCATCACTCTGAACCACCCACCCCCTCCCTCCTCCCTCCCTTACTCTACCATCTCTCCCAGGAGTGGACCGACACCTCTCCGCTGGCCAGAGGGAAGACCAGCGCCTCTCCTGGGCCTCTTTCTATGTCTCCAATCAGCTTGTGCTGCCATGGCCCTAGGGCTGCTGCAATGTGATAATCTCTGCCTTTTGCGTTATGCATTGCCCTGATGAATTCATCTTGTGACCACCTGGCACTCGCTGTTAGGAATTCAAGTGTTGTTTTTGTAGCAGAGGCTGGGGCGAACGCTGTGAGGGACTGTTTTCTGACTGTCAGAGAGACCCTCCTCTCCTCCCTCCCCCTGCTCTTCATCTCTCCTCCTCCAACATCGGCAGAATGTTTTAACCTCTCAGAAGACCCTGGCATATCTGCTGTTGTGGTGGCAGGAGTGGGTTTCTTCACCTTAGCGGGACCTGTGTGGGAAAAAGCCCTGCTTGGTATTTAAAAACGGAAGGGCTTTTTGCTGTAAGACAAATTGAAACGCAGGAGGCTAGAGAGGAATGTGGCTGTCAGAGTCAACAGCATAGTTTTTTGCTATGAATAATCACGGAGGTTGACCCATAGAATCTGAGGATTGTGTAACACATATTTCACAAAATTAAAGGTCAATGCAAACATGTGGCATAGCTTCTGCCCCATAACTCTTGACTTTCTTCAAAGCTGCTTTTGTGACCTCAATTAAATTATGGAAATAGAAACTTGAGGCAGACAGAATCACTGTTGTGTTTCAGTGTCGGGTTTTATAATACAGGTTCAATCGAAATAATGAATTAATAGATGCATTTTTCATAAACCTTCAGCGAAAATGTGCGCCCCGATGCTGAAGAGTCCAAATTTGAATATGGTCTCACATGTACACTATGTAGTCACACTGCACTTGAAATAGCTTGTGGCTCAAAACATTAGAATTTCATATTTTCTTCTTGGTTGCTTCTGTGTGTGCATTTGAAAGAGAGAGAGAGAGAGAGAGAGAGAAAAGGGTGTGTGAGAGTGTGTATATGCAAGAGAGCAATAGAGTGTCCATGTCCTTGGCATCACACCAAATCTATAATTTACACTTTTACATAATTGGACTTTGCCTTTGCTGCTTATTGATTGGGCATCCTCGTCTTCTCATTTTCTCCAAGTGACAGAGGAGCATGGGTAAATATTTTAATAAACCATTTCGGGGGGAAAAAAAGCTAGATGCTTCACCAAGACATGTCCCGTGTCTCCGAGCAGCAAACACAACTAGAGACCACTGAGTGATGGCATACGCATTGCAGAACCCAGGCATGTGTGAGTGCTTTTGATTTCACACTCATTTAATCGTATTTCATTCAAACCAGGCCAGGACACTAAACAGACACGCTTCTCACCACTGGCTCCCTGCACAAAATCATCAGAAATGTGTTTTTTTACAAAATGAAAATAATCAAATGAAGGTTGGCTTTGTTTATTATGCCTCATTATGTTGTAGTGTAAGTGGATATGATAAATTGTGCTATATAGCAGGCACGCTTGCCAGGAAAATCTGATAAGAGAAATATTTATCCCCGGAGTTCTGTCAGTAAATCACCAGTGATGGATGAGCAAAGGACAGAATGCAACAATAATTTGCCAGACACTGCAATTTTGGCCCCAGAATCCACAATGAAATTCCCTTTTTGTCTAAATTTCCGCACAAATTTAAACGGTGTACGTATGTAATTCTAAATACTGTGAACCTACAAATTGTACATTTTTAAATACATATCGTTATATAAAATAGATGAGTTGAGAGTTTTAACTATAACAGTGACAAACCACAGCAGGCAAAGCAGTTCTTTTTGTTGATGAAAACATTTGACATGTTGTCCAAAAAAAAAAAAAAAAAAAAAAAGTTGCAAGAAACAGATTTTAAATAGTGTTGAAGTCCCTAGTTTTGTAGTCTCAGCACTAAGTCATCTAAGAGTCAGACAAGTATGATACATCTTAGGGCCAAAGTTCCAAGATGAAATATTAATCAGAGAGAGGTAGCTTGCCAGGCTGCTGTCACTCTCCTATCATCCACAGGACTTTGGACTTGTTAGCCAGGTTGCTACAGGCGAGGCCCCATGGCTGAAACGGTATAAGGAGCTGCTGAGTGGGCAGGTGTCTTTGTGTGAAGCCTCTAACTTGTTTTCCTGGACTAACTGTTTGTATTGCTCTGCCTCTGATCATGAAGGGTAACCTTAATCGTGGTGGGTGAAGCCAATCTTTGTGAGCTGTCATTAAAACAGCCCCCACGGGCATGGTAGTGCGGTAGTAATTTTGCACTCAGGGCTATTGAAGTCGCCATCTAAAGAATTACTCCTTTTTTTTCCCCTCTCTTTTCAACAAGCTGGCTTCAAATCTCTCCCATCTTAATCCTCGGCAACAGCGTTTGATTGAACATGACAGCACTGTAACTAAACTTGAAAGGGGCCTCAGAATACATGCTGCTGTTGTGACTTTCTTTTGAAGTAGCATCAGCTACTTTTCAGGAGGTCTGAGGAACCAAAATTTTGCTGAAATCTATTCTTCTATCTTGCCCTTAAAGCTGAAATAGTTTCCACACATAATTAAGTGTGTCAAGCAGATCGGAACAGAACAGCAAAGGCCACCTTTCTGTTCATTTTTTATTTTTTTTTTTATTTTTTTTTTTCTGTGAATTTAGTAGCTGCTAGTTTTGTTTGGTCATTTGTGTTTGAGATGGAGGAGAAAACAAAAGTAGAAGCTTCAGACCAAACTGTGATGGACTTGGGGCAATTATACTTAATATGGCCCGATTGGTTCCCATTCAGCTTGTCCATTCACTCCTCACTCGAGAGTGACTTGGCTGGCAGTCAGGAGTAGAGTGATGCCATTGCTCCTGGCATTTGGTGAGCTTTCACTAAGCACAGACTTGCATGGTTTGGCCTTAACCAACCCTCAGACTCGCTGTGATTCAGTGTGACTACTGCCTTAATGCTGCCTGGTTCACAATTACAGTTGCGTAACTTTGGAAAGAACAAACAAGACTAAGAAAATATGAACAATAACAATGTATTATAACCAACACAGTTTAGCACAGGATCCCTCGAAATGCCGTGTTCATATGATCGTACTGAACTGTTATAGGTTGTTGATTATATTTTTTTTTTTTTTTTTTTTTTTTACCAGGACATATGTCAAATCACACGCACATGGTGGGCATGTATGCATGCATGTGTTAGATCAGAATACAGCCATCCCAGTATGCTGCTGACTTCTAGTAATCACCCACTATATTGTGTGTTCTCATTTAGGGTCTTCCTCCTGCTCCTCCATGCTGCTGCAGACTAATAAGCTTGTCCTGTAATCACGTTAGCCGCCCTGTCGGCCCCAGCCAGGGGACCTAATTGGGACAGAGCCTTGGACAAAGTGAAAATTAATAACTTTTGTCAAGCTCCTGGCGCATTGTCTTATGAAGCAGCGCAGGTCAATTAGAAAGCGTGATACGATAAGGTCCAAGCAGCAGAGGAGAGCTGACTCAATTAGGACAGGGACTGGACTGGTGAGCCGGGAGTCAGAGAGGGAGATAGAGAGAGATTTCATCCCTAAACTGCAGGTTAATGTGCTGCAGAAATGGACTGTTAGTTGCATTTAAATGTCTTTTGTAAGTTAAGGGGACATGGCATCATACAGATCCAGTGGAGACATTTATTATCTGGAAACATTTTTCTATCTCCACACTAAACAAGACGTTAGGGTTTTAAGCAGCTGCCTTAGTCTGTGTGTATGTATGTGTGTGCATGCACATGTGTGGGGTGATGTGTGTGTGTGTGTATATGTGTGTTTGAGAGCTTGTGGAACTGTCACTTAGATAGACTGTTCCCATGCAAGCAGTACAAGCCCCTGAAGCACGTATCAGTGATGCGCATCAAAGGAATTGCCTTTATAGTTGTAATGGATGGGAAGATGCCAAACTGGAAAACTCTTCATGTTTTCCCATCACTCTTTTATTTCTCCCTCTTGAAAATGATGTGTGGGACCGAGTCCAAGAAGAATGTCAGTGAATCAGTGTCCAGGCGCACTGAAATCACCGGCTTCCTTTCTGTTTTCACCATCATTAATGGTTTGTTTGTTGTTAAGCTTTATTACGTAGTACACGACAGAAATGTGGAAAGCTTCAAACTTGATCTGAGCATGCACGCTGTCTCTTACGACTGCCTCCTTTCTCCCCCTACATGTGCTAATGATTCAGAGTATCTCAGCACTGCCACAACACGTGTAATTTAATTATCAGCTTTACTTTGTGTCAATAGTGTCTGCAAAACACAACTGGCTAAGCAGCAGCCAAGAAGTGCAGGGCTGCAGATAGTTTTCTCTGGGGAGGAAGAACACACTTATCTTTGATTCAACATATTGTCGCTGTGTTTCCTCTCAGCCCACTACCTGCCTCCCCTGTTGCTTCCTTTTGTGCAGATATCGATCTTAACTTGTTCCAATTTTGCTCTGAATGTGACACAGGCTACTGCTGCATTGTTGCACTGTTGTGATGTTGTGTATCCTTTATGGATTAGGCCACGTGTTGCAGTTAACTGGTGTCTTTGTTTTAAATGTGGCCTGGCTGACAGCAACTGGACCAGATCTTTAAAAAATCCTCAAGTCTTCTTTTGAAGTTCTCAGATGAACCAGATGAATCATTGGCACTGAAATAAATGGCTCAAAGACATATTAATGAAAAGTTTTTCCAGAATTTTAGATTCATGCCATAGGCAGTGATTTGTTTAAACCCACCGTGAAAAGATAGCACATGTAAAATATATGAAAGGACTGCATGCATGAACAGAACAGTATTTGACAAAGTAGCAAGACAGGACTTAAATTTATACAGTATGTTGATTCCTTCATTCTCTCACTCTTGTTTGTTGGTAACATCACCAAGCATGGGAGCAGACCTGTTGTTGGAAGATTTTGGATTTAACTTCTATTACCAAGAAACTGATGTGGGATGGCACCTAATTTGCCAAAACCACAAAAAAAGAGCAAACAGAGTGTGTAGGGTGAGGAAAAGTGGCCAGAATGGGATTAAGCCCACGACTTTTCCATTTCACTGTACACTTGGGAGATGAAGCAATAGTGATTGCATTGGACTCAAGTGAGCTGTGCCGAACTGAAGTGAATTCAATACATTGAAACACTGACTGATACACAGTACTGCTCTGACCAGTGAATTAGACAAGGTGTTTCTGAAAATGCTTGGCAAAACCACAAACATTGTTGTTCGGAAGTGCCAACGCTTGAGGCACCGCTGCAGGTCCCGATCCAGCGCCGTGAAACCGATCATATAGCGAGTACATGGTCACATAATGTGATACTGTACGCATCACACTGTAACATGAGGCAGATGTCTCAATCTGTACTTTCCAAATATCCCAATTGTTCGCAATTCAATCTTGGGCTACATCTGCGTGTAACCCAGTAAGCAGTCCCTCCTGCCACCACATTATTGTTCTTTCCCATCACTGTTCCTTCTCGTGGAAGTTTCAGCTCCCTTCCATACAGGTAATGCAAGACAAATGGGGATTTAATGCTATTCACAGTCCCATCCTACATTCCCTCACTTTGTCATCAGTTTGCCTTTCCTTTAAACGCATTTCACAACCTTAAGCAGCACTTTATTGTGGCGTGTTATTTTGTCCAATTGGATTAAGTGGACGGTAACTAGGAATCCATTTGAACCTGATCCTTGCTCAGGCTTCCTCAGCCAACTCCATTAACTGTCATACTTGTCCAGCATCCCTCCCGTGCAATGGCCAAATGCGTAAGTTGATGCATCATCAATAACCATGCAGAGAGAATTGCACAGTCTTTAAAAAGTAAAACCTTATATTTTACGTCTTTCCACTGAGGCAGCAGATCAAATAAGCAACAGCGCAGGCCCTGCTCTAATATGTTTAAACACTGATGAGACGCAACTCTAGACTCCCCTGAATGGGACCACGGCACTCTCACTCTCGGTGTCTCAGCATAAAGTGGTCTCATCCATGAAGTTATGAGTGTAGACACAGACACTGGTGCTAGTTTACCCACATTAGAGGCCCCTTATCAGGGCTTTTGAGACTCATCCCCTTCTCAAATCTCCATCATGAAATACTTTTCTTTCCTGTGAAGTGGTCCTTCTCGTGGAGCTTTGAGAGGGGAGAGGCAGGAGTTTGGGCATATGAATCCCTGTGGTGAGGGCTGTTCTCTGGGCTTATTCCACGGATCTCCCCCTGCTGCCTATTGGGACTCTCTCTTGATGCTTTAGAGTAAGAGGACACCAGTGCCCGCAGCACCCTCTCAGATTTATTGAAACTTCATGTCCTGTCCCGGTAGCTCATTTGTCAAGAGACCTAATTTACACTGGCCCTTAAGACTAATTGCAAATTTGCGAAAAAATGCTGATGTCGTTGGAACTGAAGAGGGCTTTTTTTGCTCCTCCCTCAGTGTCCCTTGCCATGCATTTGCTAATGCGTTTCATCTGTAGAGCATAAAATAGACACTGTTTGTTTCCTGTGTGTGTGTGTGTGTGTGTGTGTGTGTGAGGGAGAGAGGGAGTGCAAAGAGAGGCTGGGCGGCAGGGTGTGTGTGTGTGTGTGTGTGTGTGTGAGAAAGAGAACACGCTCCAAGATAAACCCCTAGTGGGACTACTACCAAACAGGAAATCGTGACAAAAACACAAACATTATTTACTGTTTAATTCAATTCTGGGAGACCACTGCCCTCCCATCTTCCCTATCAAGTTATCAAGGCCAGAAACAAACCCCAAGACACCAGGCCACATGGCACTGTCTATTCTTGGCAACCAGCAGACACCACATGACAATTAGCAGTACAATTATGCGAGCCACTGGGAGGCTCTATGTGCAGATGGCAATTGCTCCTAATGAGGGGGCTTCTATGAAATATAGAGAGATCTACATTAAATTGCTTTCGTGTACATTTTTTACATACAGTTCTACATTTCTACATATACACTATATTTGCAGCTGCACCTATACAGACATAGCACGCCTCCATGTAGTTTTATGGAAATGTCTTAATCATAGAAGGGCAGATTCCTGAGGTTTTGGCAAATATTTCCCATAAATGCATAATGTTTCAGACAGTAAAAAAAGTAAAAGTAAAAGTAGGGTCTGCTCTTAAAGACAGATCATGGTTTCACCCTGACCATTAGATTACATTTCATTTATGAACCTTCCAACAATAATGTTTATATCCTTAAGAGGGTGTGAAGTATTTGGGGCTAAATGGCAGAGCTGTGGTGTACTGTAGATTTGAGTGCTGTGCAGATGTGAGTGCAGAGCACATGTTGGTTGATTTGAGGGATAAAATGCAACCACATGACTCAATCAGGAGATCTCCTCCCTTCATCAAGGTTTTGACACATTCAGCATAATTTGTGGCCGTTTGCACATGCAAGTATTTAGAAACTGACAGATTCTTGTCATAGAGAACATGTTTCAGGAAATCTCCTCTGCATGTGTGCACATTTTTGAAAGTGGAACCTTGTAAAATTTTCAGCCGAGGGTTTCCAGCAATTATTTTTCCCGTCTTTCATCGATGCAGTTCCCTCAAAGTCTTGAATGCCGCCCTGAAAGACGTGTTGCTCAAATACAGCCTACTTACACATACATATTGCCCCGCTCTTCCCCTTTTCCTAACTTGTTTTGATGGAGCAGTTTTGGCACAGTGTTGCAGCAGCAACACGTGCACAGAGAGAAGAAAAACAGGGGGAGTATGAAGGGTAGAACAATTATCTGATTACGAAAAAACATTATATGTCAAAAGGAACAACATGTAATTGGCTGGCTGTGTTAGAGCTGCAGAAGGCCAGATGTAGAAAGGTGTGCACGCCTGTCAGTGTAATGGCTAACAGCTTGACGACATAGTCCGAAAGGCTTGCACCAGGAGGGCTCAAACTGCAGTAAAATCCAGTGCTAGCATTTGTTAGTACTAGACACTACAATCTTGATTGGTAAAATTTACACTCTAATGGGCTTATAAAGGATTTCTTGGGCACAGAACAATGAGCTGGAGGGCTAAAGCAGTGCCAGGTCATGGACACCCAGCGATTCACAACATCCCCCCCTTCTGGGCATGCTTAGTTTCCCCCATATCCAGCAGTTACCCTCTGCAGCTCTGTTTAAAAGCCAGTCGGGATGTTCCAAAGGTATTTAATAGTAGCGATGGTGGACGTGCATGTGTGTGTGTGTGTGTGTCTGTTGGGGCGGGGGTGGTGAGGGCGTTCTGGACCTCCCACACTCAGGTTCAATCAGAGCCATGACTTTTCTGTTTGGCCCCACCCCATCTCTACCACCCCCCACCCCCCACCCCGCCAACCATATGTGTCAGTGTGGAAAAAACGCTTTTTAACCAGAGGCACCTTTCTCTTGCACCTTGCCCAGTTGCTCCCCTTTCTGGTGAAGACAACACAGAGGGATATAGAGCCCACACATAGGGAACACATTTACCCAGGCACAGGGCCAGAGCATTGCATTCCCATGGACCTGCTAGGGGAAAGAACTGCAGAGCACATTTTACACGTAAATATTCAGAATTGGATGTGGCACATCCTCCCTTTTTTTTTTCCTCTGTCCTTTCTTTCCTTCTCTCGGTTTCTCATGTCTCATCCCCTTCAATCAAATCAGGCTTCCATGTTTTGACTGACCGTGTTGGCCACGGTCGCCAATACAGGAGTCAAACAAAAGCAGGGAAGGGCTTTGGATTTTATTTGATTTTGATTTTCGTACTGCCTCAGGAATTCAGACTTACATTTTATGCTTGTTGTCCACAAAAGACAGACAACTTTACCTCATGGTTCAGATATCTGGGGATAGACATGTTCAGCACTCCCTCTGTGAAACCATGTGTTCTGTATGTATTTAGTTTTATACATTTCTGATTTTTTTTTTTCAGAAATTCATAAAATCAAGCCATCAGTTGTGATTTTAGGCCTGAGGCCTTGTTTTGCATTGTGTGTGTGTGTTCAAGCTTCGTTGCCTTTTGAGACTATTGTGTGTAGTCCCTAGTTCCTCCTATTTTTATCTTTTACATGTGTAACTGGCACTAATGAGTGTTCAGTTCCGGCTGCGTGCACATGTGACTACATTTGTTTAATGCTGCTTGCCTAAAACTCTCCATCAGCGTCTTGCATTGGTGTATGTCTGTCTCTTGTTTGTTGTGGCTGTCAGTCTTATGCATTTGATGTAATGCTGTGTTTAAAACATGCTGCAAGAACAATTGGCCACTTGGACCAATAAAGTTTAAACTTCAACTTCAGCTCAAACTGTATTTGTGTGAATGTGTATACGTCTGTTTCTGAGTTTGTAATAGCAATTTAGTGGAGCTGTTTATGTGATCTCCATCTCGGTGTGCGTTTCTTTCTCTTTCCCAGTGGTGATGATGGTGGCAGTGGTGGGATTATGGAGTGGGTGTTTGCTCCCTTTCAACAGTCTCTCCACATGGCCTCCTGCCTCCTTTGTCTTTTTATAGCCTCCTTCTGGGAGACGCTGCACTCTCCCCGAATGCAACACAAGCCAAAACACCTCTCAGTTCCTTTGCCAGAGCCCGTTACCCAGGGAATACTGCTATTCCTCCCCTACTTTTCTACACACACCTTCTCTCATCTCTCATCCTCCCCACCTCCATTCCCCCTCTCTTCAGCCTGGGCTGGACACAGATTTTTTGTTTTTTTTGGAGCTCGGGCTTTAGGGTGATATGTGAGTCATAGCGTTACACTTGGGTTTCAAATATGACAAGTTCAACCTTATGTGTTCCTGAGTTATTATAGTCACCTTTCAGTCACATTCATTACGTCACCTTCTGTTTGCAGTGGAAAGAATGTTGATCACTCTTTGCATTGTGAAACTTTTATTGTAAAAGTCTCGCTATTATGTGCAATATACCATAGTCTACCAAATGTAATCAGGTGTTGTTAGCTCCACATCATTGTTTGGGAGAAAGCTTCTCTCTAAAATTGTAATGTGATTGTGAGCATGATCTAAAATTTTGGTTTTGAGGTCATTTTGATTAAAAAAAAAATACCAGTAGTGTTGCCAGTGCCAGTGGGATTCAGTGCTTCATTCACCTCATGAGTTGACATGAACTTCCCACTTTCCACGCAGACTGGTTGGTTTTCACTCATCACAATGCAGAATCAACAGAGACTTGCGGCACGTAATCCACCACAGGGAACAAGTTTTGTGGCCTTTAGTTATTTATTTATTGGCAAGGTTAAATTATCTTTGAGTTGTAGCATAGTTGTGGGTGAGGAACGCTGTCTTGGTAATGTGTTCATGATGCGCACACGTGCAGGTATTTGAGAGATGTGATGATGATCATTACGTTCATGTGTTATGTTGTCAGAAAATCAAAACACTGCAGAACATACAGAGCAAACGGCAAATTAATGTAGTCATTTCTTCCATAACAAAGAATACCGAGACCAAAATATCAACCAAGCCAATAGATCAGCAGTTCCTGGGATCATTGGGATTTTTTTTTTTTTTTGAACTCGCAGATTTGGTTATCAGGCCTCAGAATCTACTATCAGTTGGCTATATTTCAGAGGTTGTTAATTGAATGCCAACCCTAAAATCTAGGGTGTTGGAGCACTCATTAATAAATAATTCTGTTTACTTTGTAGTATTTATTTAACTTCTGTGTGTACTAGTTCATTTTGTCAGCACAGCATAATTAATGAAAATCAGTGGCTGCCCAGTGTATGCTGGAATAGGCTCCAGCCCAATGTAAGCCTGCATAGAATAAGCACAGAAGGTAGAAAAGTAATCAAAAAACATAATATGTTGTGCTTTTGGAGGTGGTCAGCATGCAGCAAATGATATAATAATGTCTGGAAGTGTAGTTAATTGTCCCTAACAAGCAAAACCACCTCTATGGCCTTTAAAGTCTTTAAAGTGTTTGTCTTTGTTTTACACACAGGCCGTGTCGACAGTTTAGATACCTTATTGCCCTTTGGTCTGTGCGCTGGCAGCTTTTCACATCCGGCCCGCTCCTAACCGGCCTTCTTCCTGTCTCTGTCCCTCACCGCACCCACCTTGCACCCCTGTGTGGCATCAGACATGCAGGCGTGCCACTGCACTGACATGGTCGTTTGTCTTCTGACCGCCGTGGCATATGGAGAGGGCTGGCACTGCACAGATGTCCACTAAGTGCTGATGAAGGGAGTGAGGAATGGATGGGCTGGGCCTAAGAGGATCTTTGCCGGTGCTGCTGGAGCCTGGTACTGCTCTGCCCTGCTGGTCTTATTAACTTTACTGTTGTTTTGTTTTTTTTTTCTTGCGGTGTGGGGGGGGGATAAAGTATGTGTTTCCAGATATCAGCGAAAGTGAGTGAGCATGTGTTTGCCTAAGCTCTCTCTCTACCTCTGTTTGTCCGTATCTCTCTGCCTCTATCTATAATACGGCAGTGTATGTGCAGAGGCTGGTGGGTGCTGCCTGGTGGAGCTCTAGTGTACTGAGGAGAAGGAGGGTGTGGATTAAAGCTGTAGGTAGAGCATAGAGAGCCTGAAAAGAATAATTCTCAGCTTAAGGCCAATAGCTTCAAAGTCATGAATCCTCATGGGTGAGCCAGCCAGACTCTGAACCTGTCAATGGTAACTTACTCCTCGGATAGCACGCCAAAGACTTCAATAATGACATCACCCAGGCATGGGGGTAGAGGATCCGAGATGGGGTGGGGTAAGGGAGAGCAGAGAGACAGGCCAGCTTTCAGGGGTGCGAGCGTGGCCCTTCAGACTACTTTGGAGTCTCGCTTGACGAGGGCTTTGCAGCTGCCTGATACCGGCCATGTTGTTCTCTGCACGGATTGGCCACAGAAGCCACCAGGGTGGCTTATCAGATTTATAGAGGCTTAGCGGTTAACGTTCAGAGTGTGTATGTGTGATGAAGTGTGTGTGTGTGTGTGGAGCAAGAACCGGGTGAATAGGGAAAGGGTCATCCTTCTAACAATCCACTCGTCCCAGTTAATTTAGACAGCACCCTGGGGTCTGACAGTGAAGAGGCAAGACTTTGCACCACCCCTCACAGGATTCCTGAGGAGTTGAGCCCAACGAAGCACTTATGTCAGCTTCTCACAAGAAATCCACCTTTTTTTTTTTCTTCTTCCCTTTTAATAATGCTGTTGTGGTCATAGTCGTGAGGTGAAATTAAATTTGACAAAGCTGTATTTATCTCACCATGTATTTTATACTATGGGCAGCATGATCAAATTCTGTACTGCCTAATACCACAGTCTGTCTGCATCCAATTGGTAAGTTTACCACAAACTAATAGGATGTGGATATGTTACCTTGAATCGTGGTGTTCTTGGAGAAGAAAGGGTGCACCGCAGTCTTGTCTCTGTCAGATTTCCCAAGCTTAAGTTTCAGACACACACTTCAAAGTCCCTCTAATGAGTGGAAAAACATTGCCGGCTCCTGCACGACATTAAAGAGTGCCATTTCAGTGTGTGTCTGTGTGTGTGTGTGTGTGTGTGTGTGTGTGTGTGTGTGTGTGTGTGTGTGTGTGTGTGTGTGTGTGTTGTTGCATTGTATTTCACAAGCCTTCTCTTCCAAACGTTACAAACTCATTTTCACCTCCAGCACAAACAAACAGTGAAGTATCACCTATTGTAGCCAGTATCAAAGGCAGCATTTGTTAACAATAAAATGCTGGTTTGAAATTGCTCCAACACAGATTTCTGTGCTCAAACACCGGCCAACATTTTTTTATGCCACAAAAATCAAAAAGGGAGAAATGGCTGGGAGAAAGAAGGCAATATATAAAGCATGTAAGGGAACTGCCAGAAAAACTACATGAAACATACTTGCTCATACTCGTTTTATTTTAATTGCTCAATTGCAGAGGCTTTGTTCTTGCTGTTGTCATCTTTTCTTCTTTTTTTTTTTTTTATTCCGTTTTGATCGGCACTGTGTTGTTTGGAGAACTTGGCCCCTATTAAAAGCATATCGAATTTGGGACGTGCTTCCCAGCCTCTGTAACAGATATGGAGAATCGATAAGAGCATTACAAGACTGTGACAGAATGGCCCCCACCAACTGCTGCTCTCTTGTCTGAAAGGATGGCTGTGTGACAATGAGTCTTACTCAAGCTCTTGAGATCCTATCCAGGACAGATCACATTAACTGCTGAGTGGCATTAGTGGTCATTAACCCTTTGGTGACACTGTGGGCAAAGCACGGTGACTGAAGAGGACGTTGCATTAAAGCCTTAAATATGTCCAATCGGTGCATGTTTAATCACACCAAGATCTGCACCGGAGTGTTGTGTTTCTGTTACAAGCTATTTTGACAGCAGGTTTCTGGCCTCATCAGTATCTGTTTCTCCACGGTCTCAGTCGCCTGAGCCACATTTAGCTCCCTCAGCATCAGTACCAATTCCATTTAGGGGTAAAAATGTAAAATTCTCCCTCGACTCATTCCCAGGTGGTGTTTGTGTGTGTGTGAGAGAGATAGAGAGAGAGAGAGAGAGAGTGAGTGAGAGAGAGAGGAATAGTTCAGAGAGACATACAGGGAGACGGACAGGATAAAAAATGAGCGCTGGGGTTTGTTCAGGTTCAAGATGCATTGTGTCTGTTGGCAGCCTGTTGGGCCAACATTGTTTGACGTTCTAGCCCTAGTGCGTTTGTGAGCCTTTGAGGGCTTTATGGCTCGGTGTGACTCTGCCGCCAATAGGTTCCAGATGCCGCCGGTGTGGGAACCGGGGAGTCGAGCGAGAGGGGAGACAGGGAAGAAGCATAACCAGGTGTGACCCATTGCAGTCTGGGATGCTCTCCATGGATATTCACACTAATATGAGTATGCATGCGTGTGTGTGTGTGTGTGTTGCAGAAACAGGGATGAAATGTGTTCTCAATCTCACACCGGACTGACAAACACACAGGTAGACAGAATTGTGGACACACAAAAAGACTTTTGCTTTCATACAAATTCTCTTTCTGTTCACTGCGTCCCACTTCTTCATTCCTGCAAGTAGCCTGTGCACACCCTCTGCCAAGGCACGGAGTTCATGGTTTGAGTCGCGTTGTTCAGCACATTTGCTCCTGGCACCAGTGAGGTCCAACATATGGCAGCACTCTGAGCCTTCAAGCCCAGCGTTGGGGCTCCGAACAGAACCTGCCAGCTCCACAGTGGCCTACTGTAAGGGAAAATTGTCAGCAGGACCATTTAAGGTCCCAAACCACAAGCACTGATAAATGTCTGCTTTTCTCAATGTAATTACCTTCAATCCGGTGTCCCTTTTCCAAGAGGCCAGGAAGGAAACAGCAGAGCTTAGAACAGCAACAAAACTGGCTAAATGAAGTATGAATCTGCTGTGTGTGATTTAAAAAAAAAAAAAAAAAAAAAAAAGGATCGGGTGGAAGGAGGTGGGATGAGGTGGAGCTGAGTTCAGCCAGTCTGTTTTTCATTTAAGAAAAGGTAAAATATACTAGGGGGGGAAATTTGCATTGGCTGAAAGCATAGAGTCACTGAGGACAGGGTAAGTTGAACGTCAGTTGTCTGAGTTCATCCCAAGTTTTTATGTTTTATTGTTTATATTATTGTGGTCACGACATATAGACCTCAGATGAACAAAACAAACAAGGCTGGAAATGTAACATCAGTGTTGTCTGCTCAAAATCAATCAAACCCTAATCTGGGTAATTCACTAAGCACATAAAATGAGAGCAAAACAACAAATGTGTGTCGAACATGTAGGACATGTTGTTATAAATTCTACACAGCTGTTACAGTACACGTGTGAAATATTTTTAATAAAAATTGTGTGGCTTGACCAAAAATAATTGGTCATGTGCCAGCACTCTGTTTTTCTGAAAGTGGCATGCAGTGTGTGCAAAAAATGACTATTTATCCCCTATGTGATCGCACGGTGGAGTTAAACATTGCTGTTTCATCATATTAAAAAGCTGCGCCATCTTTGACCAATTTGTGTAAGTTTATTTGAAAAGGTAAAAAGGCTGCAGGAAGTTTGGCATTACTCTGCAGAAAAGATCTCGGTTTTGTTTTTTCTTTGAATTTTTTGTTTCTCTTTCTTACAAGGCAGAGCCACTAAACCACTGCACTTTAATGTATGCTATATTGAATTAATTAGAATAACAAATCAGGTCATGGGCATTCAGTCATGAATTTTGAAATAGCTGCAGTGTGCTATCTAAAGAAAAACTTTGCCTGCATAAGGCTTTTTATAGCAAAACAGTACCTGCTACTGTTCTCACAGGGTTGCTACTGTTGTCGATAATCCCCCCCTCTCCAATCCATCATCTGCAAAATAAACACAGGCCACCCCCACCTGTGCCTGACTTAGAGGGGTGAGGGCGCGTTAACCTGCTCGCACAGGCCACCGGCTCGGGCTGCAGATTCCCCGCCTCTCTGTTTAGATTATTTCCACGGAGGCGGGTGGCTCTCTTGTGTCACTGATAAGAGCGCAGTGGGGTGGTGGCAAGAGGGTCAAACCACAAGGAGAATAAAAACTCAGGAAAATACCAGAAAAAATATCTTTATCCCCTGGAAAAAGTACTTTCCCCCCCAAACTTCTTCACTATGGCGCAAGGCTATTACACTGATAGAAATTCTCCTCCCTCCTCGACAGTCTGGCCCTGTGTACGCAAGGGGCCAGAGTCTTAGCCACATCTCAAGCTAATTTACAAAGATCCCGAATTATTCTCTTATCTTGGGCTTTAAAGGTTGTAAGGTTGATTAACAAGGCTCTGTCCTGTTTATCAGTTTGGGGCTGGGTGTGGAAAATAGCCTGCGATAAGTGCACAGACCATTAAACATTCTATTTCCCCTAATATTTGTCGGCAACCATCTGCTTAACTGATCTCCCTTCACTTTAATTAAAAGGGATTCCCGTCTTGTTGGGGTCATTATGTGCTGGCGGACGCCAGGAGAGGGGTTTGTGATGAGTTCAGCATTCCCTCTGTCCCTGGGTTGCCAGAGGGCTTTTTTCATCCTCCCTTCCACCCTCTTCTGAGTTAACCCTTTCCTGTCCTGCTGCACTTCCACCTTGTTATTTAACAATGTGAAGCAGACTTAAGAGTTAGTAAGTCCAACAATTCTGAAAGATCCAGTGTGTGCTAGTGCAAACTTTTCTCTTCACTAGAGAAGTTCATAGATATTCACACTATCTCCCTCCACTCTGGGGCATGAGACTCTGGCTGTAATGGTTTGATTTGCCCAACACTAGTTGGATCGATGCAGCTGTTTACAGTTTCTCCCTCTCTCATCCCTTTTGTCTTTTTTCTAATTTAGTGTTCCCAAACCATGGACAGGGGTCTGAGTCTGTCTGCTGTGCTTGCATCTTCGCCCTCCTCCCCACTCTCCATCACTGTCCATTGATGTTTTTCCCCTCTCTTTCTTTTCTCCTCTTCCTCTCTCCTTCCTTGGTTGGTCTTGGAAAAAGACCTGCATGCCTCCACACTTCTGGACAAGACTGATGGCTCGTCAATAGCATTAGCCAGCATTGCAGGCCTCACTGGTGTAGAACCAAATCAATAAGGCCCAGTAAAAAGTCTTATATGTGTATGCGGTCCATCCCAGCCAAGGCTCATGTTACCACAGATGAGTTTTTGTAAGAATTCAGGAGTCACCCTCTATTTTATTCCCTTTAATTTCACATTTCCTCAGCAATTCGCTAACATGTTTAAGTGCTCCTGCTCTCAGACAGTATCCAGGCTCCTTTAGTATAATTGTGCTCCCTTCAACAAGTTGAAAGAAATCTCTCTGTTCATTCTTACTTTACATATGAAGATGTAAGTGTCGCCGGTTTACAGTATACAACATCTTCTCTGCTCTGCCTCTAAATTCTGGTAATTTACCCTCTAATTATAGTGTGCAATTACAATCAGTTAGTCCTCAATGAAAATTGATTTCTACCTTCAGTGCAGTGACTGGGTCGTGTGGGGAGTGTAGTGAGTGAGTGCACATTTGTGGAAGATAAATTTCAAATGTCGAAATAAACAAAAATCAGAAATCACATTTAGGAATTTGAATATAGTAGTGCAGCTGTGCCTTGACGTCGGCTCTTGATCCTTGCAGCTATCTTGAGAATTGCTCATTCAAACAACCACACACTGACCACTGCACTTCTTTGGGGCCTCAGCAATACAGCCAATATCTTAAAAATCGAATGTCGACAGACATACATACAGACAAACCTGACATTTACAGGAACAATAGTGTTTATTCTAAAAGTCTAATCCCTGGCTGTTTCTGCATTCCCAGATTCAGTAGAGTCAGTGCTATTGAATGGTGACATCCAGGACAGTTAGGGATGGCCTTTCCAAGCAATTTTAAAAATTAGCATTCAGCTTAACAACAAATTAACTGGCTGCTGTCACTGCTAACAGCTAGGAATTTGGAACCAGGCAGTTATCGTTATTGTTAGCATGAAACCACGTCCTCGCTGACATTATACAATACAGCACAAAAGGTATTTTTATTCTGAAATATTCTGATAGTAATTAGGCTTGCAGTGTTAGGTTAACAATCTCGCTGACTCTTCACCAAACCTCGGAAATGTTCTGGTCAAATAAGTCACTTTAACGTATTGTGACACGCTAAGGTTAGCTGTTGTTTGATGATAGCTGATAGGTTAGGAAATACTTTGTTTTACCTTTAATATGGCCTGATGTTTCTCCAGATTTTTTACCATCTATTGTCTTTTCAGTTGCTGAGCAGATGGTAAGCAGTAAAATGACGAAGATATGTCAGATACATACATTTATACAAATTGCAGTCTTTAGACTTTATCCCAGCATTTAAGCTTCCTACCCTGAGTGTGATGTCAGAGAAAAATGCCCGCTGTGTGAATATGGTCTACATACTACACAGTATGTGCTTCTGGGCGGTAGAAATGCAGTGCTCATAAATATGCCCCATAGCTCTTAAAAACTTACACTAGACACTATACTTCCTTGGCTCATCAATACACCTTCCAAAAGTCCATCGGATGAACAGCTGTCAAGAAAATCGAATGACAGCATACAGACAGCGTCTCCTTCTATTTTAGTTAGATTTTAGTTTACCTACATAATTATTTGTCTATATCTGTTTTCAGAGAAACATGTACTGATCTCCGTGGTCCTTCAGAGATTCACACAGTGAAGTACTGCAGAGTGCTGCAATATTTTCTGCTTGATGTTACTGGGGTCACTTTTTCATACTGCCTGCACTGACAGTTTTCTATTATTGATATGGTGTATAAATATAAAAAAGTCTAAAGTGTTGCTTGTACAGTAATAATACAAACTCCCTTACAAGCTCTAATATGTTGTAAAAATCACAAATAGCATAGGTGTTAAGTTGCAAACCGGAACAAAAATATTATTATTCTTATTGTTACGTTGCTTCTGTGCTTCAAGGCAAGCTCTTTGTCTTTCATTGATGTTCCCAGAATGTTCCAAATCATTTTATTTTTTTGGAAATGTCTGACATCGATGATAATGTCAAGGCCCTTGAACTAGCATAGCATAATGATAAAACAGTTTTAATATTCAGGTGCCTTATTTAAAAAGGATGGTGAGTCTCTCATAGTTAACTAACAGCATCGCTTGATGTCTGTAGATTCTGTTCGCAGCTTTGCTACAGTGGAGAGAATGACAGTAGCTGATTTTGCATTCGAGATGATTAACTAAAAACAAAATACAGTAGTTATCAGTTTAAGCACATATATAAACTCTTTATGGTATTTGACAGTCTTAATGTGGCATGATGTGTTGGTGTCTAAGTACACTGTCACTTTACAGCTTGATTCTTCTTCAGCCCTCTGTTTTATTACATTTGCATGTCCACTCTGCATTGGATCTTTCTGAAAGCACTGGCTTCCCACCACAGTGACAAGACATTGAAGTTTGTGGAAGTGGAGCTACCTGTAGACATTTGTAGCTGAAACACCATGCAGGTACGATTGACTTTCATTTGCATTTGTAATGCAACTTAAGTAACATGCAGCCTTCTCTCCGTCGCGTGCGTTTCACTGCTGCTTGTGGCTGGAAAATAGAACTGCGTCCTATTGCATGGTCCTATTTATATTTTGTCCTATATATTGCACTTGACCATAAATGTGAAGGTGAATGTGAGGTGGTGATTTGTCTTTTATTCTCTGCCAGGTGCTGGTCTGCACAGCTCCACAGTGTTTAACAAATATGATATCTTATGGTCAAGTCAGTGATAGCTCCTAGCTCCTTATTCTTAATTCTGATACATAACATTTTAACTTAAAAGTAAAAAAAAAAAAAAACCCAAAAAAAACAAAACAGACACAGACTCTTTGATGGACTGACTCTAAGGTCAAATGGGCAGACAGACATACAGACAGATGGACTGATGGACATCTTTGCCCTGTCAACCTCTTCACCCCCGGCAGCTTCCATTGCAGTTCAGACACAACAAAGCTCGCCTTGGCTGTTTCTCTCTGTCTGTTTGTCTCTATGTATTCTCCGACAGCAAAGATCTCTGCTTCTCAAAGGTCAGTGGGGGGCCAGCGTGTTTGTCAGGCCAATCGATGGCCTGCCGCCATCAGAAACATGCTCAGTTATGTAGCAGGGAGGTCAGCCTAGTGGCGGACAGCGCCCACTGCCTTCTTGGGAGTGTGTGTGTGTGTATTTGTGTGCGTGTGTTTGTATATAACATGGGTGGCTGAGGATATCTGTGAAAAGTGGGGGAGTATCTTTTACTAGCCCTGCATACAGTATAATCAATACTATCCACTGCTATTATTCAGAAATGTGTGTGTATGTATGTGCATGCTTTGTGCACTTATGAACACTGACAGGAGATCAAGGAACTGGTGTGTGACAAAGAGGAATGGTGTCTAATTCAAGGTCAATAAGGCCTGTGTCACTCCTTCACTTTCACAGAGGGGAGGGATGGGGCATTATGTTCCTGTTGGTTACCAGAGCAAACATGACATCCCTGCTGGAGCTCATATCAATTTGTAATTTGACCCCCAGTCACAGCAAATGATGTCAGCGCAGGTCGCCTTTGCCAAAATGACCCTGCATTTGTCCGTTGTCGCTGTCAGTTTCTGTCTTCAGTGTCACACCCTTCTTCCATTGTTAAACTATTTTTTCTTTAACTGACATTAATTAATTTATGGATGTTATCAACTTTATATGCAGGCATAAATCAAAATATTAAAGGTTTTCCTATTACTATTTTATAGCATTTTTAGAGATGTGTATAAAAGGCATTTCTGTTTTTTTAGTACATACTGTGGTATTTCTTAATTGTACCAAAAAAGCCAGCTGTAAGTGCATTTTAAGAAACATTTCCTGCCTAAATGTAGAGCCCACACAAGCGCATTTAATTTAATTTCAGCATGTGATCCACAAACGTGTTGGATGTCCTTTGTTCCCTCCTTCAGTGACCATCTTACTAATTTGCTAAGACCAGCACCACCTTCTCCTCATGCCAGTACATCTTTTAATAACTCTATTAATCTAATCGTCCACTAATTGGTCAAGATAGCCTTTTCCCAAGTGATTTTTTATCATAGGGTAATTAAAGAGCCCAGTAAAACCTGCTGAAATCACAGTGTCTTGTTGAAATGGCTTGATTGACATGTTACTACAGGACTCTACATTTTTTCCTCCATTAGAGAGTATTGTCTCTTTTCGTGCCACTTCACTTAATAGCATGCTCAAAATAAAACGTATTAGTGATTATTTATAAGCCCACATCCTCCACACTTGAATAAAATGTAATGACAAAATGCCTGACTGATAAATCTTTAATATAAAAATTGTACAAGAATTCTGATACAAATTACAAGAGGTATTTGGACAAAATATGAATAAAATTCCATTTACATCCCAAAACCCTTATGCATTTTATGCAAAAACCATAGACAGTTATGATACAGAAACAAATCAAAGAAAGGCAAAAAAAACAAAACAAAAGAAACAAAAAGAATAAAAAGAAACAAGAGTCTTTTTAAAAGAGGACCATTTCTTTTCCTCCTGTCTGCAAATGGGAAACACCTGTTTAAGTAACCTACAGCATTCATGAGGCTTCCAAATCACCATTTTGACACCAAAGTGTTGTTCTTTGCAGTGCGACTATGAAGCCATGCAATGCTGTTGAGTGCCAGTGCCACAACACAGGCTTTTTAAGACACAAATGCATTGGATACACAAAAACACGAGTGAAAACAAAAACTTAAATTCACCAGGTCTTCAAGCTTATTTATATTTAAGACTGTAAAATATAATTGGCACAATGGAAAACATCATATGAATGTACTTTTTTTTTTTCAGGATCACTGACATTTCACAGGTTCCAGTTCAAATTCATGAGGGTATTTTTTTAAAGAACATAATAACACATCTAAGATGAAGCATCTATACAAACCTACATCTGTGTGTATTTTTCTTCTTTCTGCATATTTCTTGTGATGTCCCATCAAACATGTTAATCCCACTTTGTTCCATGAGCTACATTAACTGGACAAGTTTGCATGGGATGTCACCTCTCATCCTTTCTGCTTACACCTACTGTACTCACTCAATCACTCTGTGACGTGAACCAAACGGACAGTGATTAACAGGTCAGCCGCTCCAACCGTTTGCCATCTCCTTCACCCTCTGTGTGCTATGTTGAATTACAGAATAATTGATGCCTGGCGCCCCTCTAATCAAATATTAAAGATTCACTCCAGTGGTCTGGGCCAAAGAGCTGCTCTGAGGGACGTGTTCCGGGGGAACTGCAGTCCGGTCACAAGGTAGCAGGATGCACCTGGGCCCATGTGGTTGGAGAAGTAAAAAAAAGACAAAGATTGGATTGGGGGGCTTTCTCAGAGGAGAGGGGGAAATTGGTGGTCATTTCTCAGAGGAGAGGAGAATGTGAGGGGTGGCTCGATTGCTCTGCAGCAGGCAATCAAGAAGAAGCTAGCGATGAGTCCTGGGGAGTCTTCGCCCTGCTGCTCTCTTGCTCTCTCCTCTCGCTGTGTTCCTGGCTTTCTCCACTGCCTTGTTAAGTGACTGCCACAAGGCTCCAGGCAGTCCGTATCTCAGCCCAATCCCTTTCCCTCGCTCTCGCTTGCTGTCTGTTTGCCTGGCTATGCTGGACAGTTGAATGCGAGTTTTCTCAGCTCTGTTTCCAGCCTGAGCTCTGCTGGCATGACCAGCACCATGCGGGGCTCGGTAGCAGCCCGTAGGAGGTAGGAGAAAGGATGTTGTAAGAGAATCTTTTCTATAATATTCACAGACACTTCCAGAGAGGTCATGCTCCTCAGCTGCTGCTTGAGAGATGGAGAAACAGGACATAGTCTGAAAAACAAATCTAAAAACCTGTTTTTCTAAGGTTATTGGACAGAGCACATTTAAATTAAGATAACTTTTGATATGTTAGGCACATACAGCTCTCTTAATTCAGTTCAAATCTTCTTTAGATAAAATAACTCAGACTAGTATTGTAGAAATAATAATAATAATAATAAGAGCTTTTTCTATGCCTGACTTCATACTGCCTCACACTACTCTCCATAATGGAATGTTAACTTTCATGGCAGCAGCTATAATGTTAATGCTAGATGGAAAGCTTCATTTCCTGCGCTGAGAAGACGCTCTATTTTTCTCTGACCACCCCCCCGTCTCCTCTATCACTAAAGGTTAACAAGTCATCTAGTTCTTGTCATCCTTCTGGCCTGTAAGTAGGAAGCATATGTGAGTGTGCGTCACTCTCCTCTGTGTGCATGTGTGTGCGTCTGAATGGTTGTGTGTTAGAGAGACAGCTGTCAGCAGGGTTCCTGGAGTAGCACTTTTTTATTTCTGCCAGAGCGAGGGCCAGAGGGGATTGAATGAGTGAATGAGGCAGCAAGCGCCTCAGTGAAACCCACTCCTGGGAGAAGCTAGGGGTTCCTGTACTCAATTTTCCCTTCACTTGGGATAAACAGGCAATTACCCATCCCTTTTTCCTATGCCATGGCCGTCCAGTGAACTTAAGCATACACTATTAGCGTGTGTCCCTGTAGGACCTGCGCTGTGGGGTGTGGAGGTGGTAAGTGAGTGGCGGCTTGAAGAAATGGGTAAGGCGGTTGTTAAATGACTGTGCTCTGACAGACAAAGAGAAAAACAGAATCCAGGAAAGGAACTGAACTGAATTATCGGCGGCTCTGAATAAGAATAAGCGTAGGTAGGAAGTGAATAAATGAATTGAATTCAGCCAAATTGAATGAGTCAAATTGAATTGTTCAGCTCGCACAATCTCGCTCCTTCTTTTCTCTTTCTGTCAGTGTCACAGTCTTGTCAGCGATCTTGGCATCTGGCAGTATAACGAAGTGACAAGTGAGTTATTAGACAGAAGAAGGTTGGATGGCAGGGACGCCTTCAGGTAACGGAGAAGCAGCACATTTTTAATGATCGCTGCTGTCATCCTTTCCTCCCTAGTCAGCCTTCCACCTCTGCAACCTTTCCGTCAGCCTCAGCTCTCTGTCTCGCTCTCTTTATCTCTGAGAAGAGAGGACTGAAAACTGCATGTGTCATATAGGTGGAGTCTTAAAAAAATGAATAGGTCACGTCTATACTGCAAAATGGCTTATGTATGAAACAAATGAAAGTGAACACTGTTATGAATGTAGGGTCTTGTGAATACTGTACAGCACACCGCTTAACACTGCATATTTTTCCCTCTGTGTGTAGCACCAGTCAAGTTAGAGAAGATCTCCTTGTATAGTAACACATGGCATTGCTAATACACTGATAAAGAAGTCAAACTGAGGAACTACTTTTTGTCTTTTTACAAAAAATATTCTTATACTGGACAAAAACATCTCCATGAAGATACATCACCCACCAATAAATACCCCTTCCCTTGGCTACTTTTGCCCAGTTATTGAAAATATTTGTACCGTGAGACAGTCATGGATGTGGTGAAAATGTCTGCAACGCAACAGCCAGGAAATGGCAACATTTTTCATAGAGTACATTTGTAGCCGACACTCAGCAATGGAAACCGATACTGAAAATATCACAGCAAAAGATTTAAGACTCAAGTGCATATTAATCCAATGGGGCATGATTTAAGCACACTGTAACACTGAATAGGTTTTTCTTAAGCAAACACTTTTTTTTTTTGGTCACAGTTGAAGGACTATTTTCATCTATGTTTTAAATCTACGGGACAGTCGTATTTCATTAAGATGCCTTTTGTGAGAAAAAAACATGATTTCTTGCATTGATAATGGACAATGTCACGCTAATGTCATGTTTTACGCAGATTACCCCAGTGTACCTCTGAAGGTATTATTGGGATCATAACTGGCAACCAGACACAAATTACTCCTTTAACAAAAAGAGGAGCGACTTTATCAATATGTAACACCTCAGTTTATATTCAGTCACACCTGGATTTGTTTTGAAGTGAGACATGTTCTATGTTATACGTTGTTTACCAGTGGGGGGAAGATCTCAGGTTTTGTTCAGGGAGGTGAGATGTTTTTTCTGTTGTCAAACTGTGTTTGAGACTGAGTACGTGCAAAAAAGAAACTGGCACAAATATTTTGAAGATACAGTCATTTCCCTTGGCACTGTAGCCATCAATGACCCCAAAAAACACCTAAACTTACCATTGCAAAAGTCCTCATTATAATAATATTACACATCCCCTTGTATAGATGCAAAGTGCAAAAACTGAACTGGTATACTAAAGCTCATAAACTAAACAGACAAAAAAAAATTAAAAAAAATAGAAATACAGAGAATGATATCAGTGTAGGAGCCTAAAAAAGCATGCCGGCAACCTCTGAATATCTAACAAGTAGATAAAACAAGCCACATGATATTCTTTTTTCCAAGGACTCTGTTTAAAACATGTCTTTGAAGCTAACATAAATGAGTCAAGCTAGTAAGATGCTACCTCTGTCTTGCCTATAGCTGGAAGTATTGTACTGGACTGTAACATAAAACCATAAAGAGAGAAAAAAGAAGCAAACAACCATCAACACAACTCTTTTACACCAAATGCCTCTTGGGACATTATTTACAAATGAAGCTGTCATGCTTTTGTAAGGGGTTCATTTAAAAGCTATCATTACACAAATACAACAAGAAGATTTTCTTTTTCTTTTTTTTTCTTCAATACTATCATTTCGCAGGCAAAGTCACAAACAAGAGTTTGAATAGATTCTTTGGAGACGGACATAAAAACAAACGGGGGAGACGCTTGAAAGGAAAAGATGGCTGGGGTGTATGAAAAAAACAACTGGAGTTTTGTTACAAAGCAAACTCCACTCTCAAGAGCGTCATCATGTTCTTCCAAAGAAGGAAAAGTCAAAGGTCACAATAATAAATTGTATTTAGAGTCAATGAATTTTATACAGGGTCATAGAAATGTCTTGCAATGACTTACAGAAGATGGGCAGGTGGCATACACGCATTTAGCTTGTATTTGATGGCCCTGGGCTGGGGAAAAAAGCTCATTTGAAGAGGAATAAGGATGAGAAATCAAGGGAGGACCGGGCAGACTGACAGCAGGGTTAAGTAGCAAGTCATTATTTAGTCTATTACTGTGGAGAAGGGCATGTTTTTGTGGAGGTTTGGGTTTTGAGAGTGTCGGTTACGGCTGCGGACAGAGCTGAACACCATGTTGCAACCAGGGATTTTGCACTTGTGCATCTCGCGCAGGTGCACAGTCTTATAGTGCACACGCAGGGTCCCTTTGTTACTATACATTTTGTGGCAGATGTTGCAGAGGATCCCATTGCTGCCACAGTTACTGCCCCCAGTGGACGAAAGGAGGAATGGTGGGGAGGGAGGTTCTAACCCCTCACCACGTTTTTCTCCTCTTAGTTCTCCAATCTCACCCCGATGCCCTCCTTCAGCCCGCCCCTCGGCACGCTGGGAGCAGTCCTCCCCCTCGCTGTTGCCCTCCTCGTCATCCTCTTCTCCCTCCTCCTCCTCCAGGTCATCCAATAGGATGCCTTCATCGCTGCCCTCATCTGACTCGTGTGAGGAGTGGATGCTGCTGCTGGATTGAACACTGGATGTGGTGCTTAGGTCCAACACCATGTAGTCATCTGACTGGCCCCGGGAGAAGCCGTTGGTGTGGTGGTTTTTAAGGTTTTGGTTGAGAGGGTGGTGGGAATACTCGATGCTCGGGGGGAAGCGGACACTGTGGTTCAGGCCAGTGGGCCCAAGGCTGGCGCCTCCGAAGCCCGTCCCGGCCATTGGGTCCAAGCCCATGTGGTGCCCAGCGTAGATCTTGGCCAGTAACTCGGCTCGCAGGTCCTTGGGCAGTGGCGTGAGTTGGGGGTCTAGGACAATGTCGTCCAGCTCTTTGGTCAGCAGTTTGCGGTGCAGGTTGATGTTGGAGCTGTGCCTGATGTGGAGAGAGACAGTCATAGTTAGTAGTAGTATGTAGAGAAATGTAGATGACCTCTCTAATAAAGTAGACACAGTGTTGAAATACATGTGCTTGTATTTAATCTAATTCATTTTTCATATTGTCAAGTTATCTGACTTATGTTTAATGGTACAAGGCCACTAATTGTTCAATCTAAGAACCGCTACATATGCATTTATAGTTACTTTCAGTTGGGATACCTTAGAGTCACACAGAGACAGAACTACACCCTGCAGCTCTCCTCAGAAAAGGGTTCTAAGATCGCACAGAGACGGTGAGAGAGAGAGAAAGAGAGAGAGCATCCTGCTAGTGTTTATCGCTGTCAGCATGTCTGCACTGCACAGCCCTCAAATCCAATAGACTCTGACTCAATTAAATACTCCACCATATTGAATAGGAGTTTATCAATTGATTCGAGCTGTGGTAATGTGATAATCGAGAGGAACTGGATAGCATATTAGCACTAGGCCCTGACAGCATTATCGCATTCGTTCCCTATTGGAGGTGGCTTAATCGAGCACCTCAATGAACATGTCTTTATGTAGCCCTGGATTTAATTAAGATGGGCATTTTTCCCCAAACACAATGCAAACTGTATCACACAGTGTGCTACAGCTGATGAAAGAAACTAACGAGTGCCATGCTTAAGCCAGGATACGATTAGTGCGGATTTCAGTTAGCATACAAAGCCATGCTAAAGGATGCAAGGTGAAATGGGCTTGAAAAATCTAATTCAGTGCTTTATCGCCCCAATTTCACAGTTGCCAAGTCGCAAAACAAGGGGACCCACTGCACACATGTCACAACAAAACTGTATAGCACAGAAAGGAAACTTAAGCAACTAATGACTGATGTCAGATACGACATACACATGGCCCATTCCTTTCATATCAGCTCAGCACTTACATCAAATAAGAATAGTATGCAAACACTCAGTGCCTTTTAATGTGAGGGGTTTCCATGCAGGGAGGGCACATGTGCGTAAAACAAAACCAAAAAAAAAAAAAAAAATTAAAGAAAACGGTCATCCTTAGCAGGATGGGCAAAAATGGAGTCACAATGGATAGTAGAGCTTACCAGCAGTGGCAGGGTTGATGCAGTCAAAAAGGGTCCCTTTCCTTTAATTATTTACTTCCCTATCCGACATTGTCCTGCAAGAGGTAAAAATACATTCATTTGAGGGACCCTTTTCTGTGAACCAGGCAACCAGGAGCCCGTCCACTCAAGCATCGTCAGCATTGAGGAGAGAGAGAGCGTGGCAAATCGATTGGCTGTGGCTGTCACTGCATGCGTGTCCGTTTGCACGTGCTTTTGTCTGTTGTGTGTGTGAGTGAAAAAACAGAAAATATACTACTTCCATATAGTGGGACTTCGATCAAAAGGACTATATAAATCCTTTGTTCTTTTTTATCCTTTGATAGTACAGTTGCACCCATATGGTGTTAGCTTATGGCTAAAATATGAGAGTCATGATTCAAAGTCTGTGATGCTGCATCCCTCTCTAGTGAATACACGTGTGGATACGTGGCTTTGAGAGGTCAGGGTGTTTTAAGCCTGAAATATGCCTTAATCAGTAATCAGTATGTTAGGGGCCACATTTGCTCAGTTAAACCTGAAGTTCAGGATGCTGTTGATGATGCTCAGGTAGGCAGGTCCCTTGCAACATATCTCCATCTCTATAACAACACCTTCTCACTGCTAATAAGCTCTAAGTTAACCATGGCTATCTCATTCTTAGATAGTAAAATCACACATGCTAAATATCATGCAGTAAGTATTCTGCGCTATTGCTACAGTAGACATTCTTAAATAGTCACACCATATTGTTAGAATATAAAAAGAACAACAATGTCTAATGAAAAATGTTTCACATTTAGCCTTTTTTTTAAATTATTTGACAGATATATGAAACTAAAATAAAGGGAAGAAAGGGTCACTTTATGACATATAATTTCTAACCATTTGGAAATCATTTAATCTCCACAGCTAAAGAGGAGAAAAAGAGTGCAGTATATGATCATTTGCATAAACATTATTATTTAACTCCTGTGTCAGAAATATCTCCTCGCCCTAAACAATCAAAATAAGTCAGCTGAATCCACACACATAATGCACTTATTCCTTCATTTTTCAAATTCAGACTTTCTGCCCCATTTCCCACTCCACCTCCATCACTCCATCTTTCCTCCCCCAAACCCAACCCCCCCTCCCAGCTCCCATCTCTATCTCCCTGTTGGCCAGTAATGTGGCTGGCAAACTAATTTGACAGTCTCGTCTTTGCCCAAAAGATGGGGGAGGCCTCCGGAGAGCCCATTTTGCCCGTGCAGAGGAGGTAGAGCGAGAGTGTGCCTGTCCCAACCAACGTTAATCATCTTTAGGTTCTTCTGATGGCCCTTGCCCTTGTTTTTGTATCAGCACGTGTGTGTGTGTTTGTATTTGTGTGTATGTTGTCTAGCTAAATGACCCATAATGTGTAAATGAGATGGAAGGCTGAGTGGTGTTAAACTGACACAAGTGGTTCTTTGTCTTTCCTGTCATTTGGTGCATGTTGCGGTTTTCGGTGTAAGTGGGAGGACAAGAGTGTCAGTAGCATTTATCACTCTTTGTCACCGCTGTTTCCACTTGGCAAACAAAGATTTTGAGGATCTTCAAATTAGCGAGTGCATAGACATGAAGTGTCACATAAAATATGTGCAAAATGCCTCACAGTTTTATAACTAGAATTCTGTTTAAGATCTGTGCTTGCATGGGCATCCATATGTTTTTTATCAAAGAATAAAATAATCCATCTTACTCTCTGCATACACAAGAAAGCTGTCAACTATAAACCAAAGGGTTTTCAAGTCTGTTTTTTAATCATTAGATATTTTGAACTGGGGTGAGTTGCTTTTGCTCACATATGCTCTCTGTGAGCAGAATGCCCTTTGTTTACGAGAGACAAACGGAGAGCTGATTGTGAAGCAGCCGAGCCGGGCCCACATGCCGTGAGGGGACCGAGGGGAAAGAGAGGGAGACAGAGAGAAGAAGCAGAGGGGAGGAAAGACACTCTCCAACATAATTAACCTTCACTCTCTCCGTTTGCAGTGGCCCGTGCAGGGACCACGGGCTGCGCACTGCTGCACCATGGGAATGTGGAAGAGGGAGGACACCTACTTGCTGTGGCGACAGAAAAGCAGGTTAAAATGTTGGAGTGAAGGTGTGAAAAAAGAGACGCGGGGTAGGCTAATGAAAATGAGATAAGTAAGGAAAGTCTTGCCACAGGTTTTAAAAAAATATGATTAACAAGGTGATGATTACTGGTATGCACGTCTTTCCAGCAGTTACTCATGGAGCTTCTTGAACACTTCTGCCGACGCTGCTCGCTCCCCACAGTAAATAGGCAGTCATTTACCTCTGTGCAGCAGGCAGCTGTGAGGCTGGGAGAAAACATCCCACTGTAAAACCACACACACTCTTGTGTTGGTTTCTGCTTTACAATCAAAAACACACACATTACATGCTTGCTCAAGGGCACATTAAATTATCCCTTCCCGTATTTGTGAGTGTGTGTGTCTGTATGCGGTATTCATGTGCACTTACGTTTGCATGTGCGTATGTGTGTGAAATCCAACAGTCTTATAAAACGGGGCACAGATCCAACCTGCATAAGCACCAGTGATACTTTTTTCCCGTGGCAACACATTTGTAGTGTGTCCTGCTCGGACAATGTCATTGGTTCTTGGTTGTTTTTCTCGGTAGATCAAATGACCTCTCCCCCGTTTTCTTCTTCACTTTGATAGGGGAGCTTTTGATGCTGGTGTCTGATGGTGTGTCTACGTGCCTTTGGATTCTCACCCGGTCAATCACTAGTCAGATATGCAGAGGTATTTGGACTTCCCTATTGACGGATGTCAAAAGCTGTTTGGAAGGTATTGAGAAAAGGAAGCCTGACCAAGCTCCTTGTCATAATACTCCATTAGTATATATTATTCAGCTTTAAAGACAACAACAAATAACCTCTACTTTACTGTCCTCTTGTTAAAATTCAGTCTAACCGTTATTCTAAGACATTTTTTGTGTTACGTATCAAGACATTCTAAACATTATTTTGTGCAAATATCTTAGTCCGGTTAAGTTCAGTGCAGTTTCTTAATGTTATCAGAGCAAATACTCCTGTGAAAACAAATAAATTATACTCCATTTTATTGCTACCATTACACTCAAACATACATTATGTCATTAGAGGATTATCCAGGGACGGATCTGATGAGAACTCGGCTTATGTATTGACTCGTCTCAAAGCCCCAGGATTCCTCTAACTGCAATGCCCTTTTTTCTGTTGTTTTGTTCCCTGTTTGAACCAGCAGCAGAGTAATATGTCCCATATGCTATCAGGAATTTATCCCCCACTGAAAAAGTATGGAAACAATAGTATGCTTAGGTCTCACCCACTTAGGGCTATACTGTATCAAAGATGCATTATGTTCACAGCAGCAGTTGCCCCCCCCCACCCCACAAAGTTATCTCCATTGCCCATATGTTTTCATACTTTGTTTCTGCACCTAAATGGCATCTATATGCTGGTGTTTCTCACATCACACACACATAGAGTCATCCAAGCTGACAGAAGAAGAGAGTTGTTGAGGTGTTACCTTTTCTCTGTGTGATGTGGCCTAATCTTTGTACTATATGTGCCTGTCTAAAGGGCTTTGACACCAAATTCCTGGCTGCATATTTCTGAAAATGCACGACATCCTTTCCCTTTCTTCTAATGATGATGATTATTTTTTTCTTTTCTCAGTTGTAGCCTCATTTACTTTTCCGTGAGCCCTCTCTGGGTCAGCATATTCCAATATGAGGGTTCAAAATTACATAACTGTCAAAAAGGCAGGGTATCTGTAGGAATTAAACTCTCTGGTTCACAGTATCCACCTCAGCAACAATAAAAACCTGAGCAATACCTGCTGATTACCAATGGCACTTTACTCCGAGGTGTAATTCCTATCTACCACTGAAATCTTTTATCATGTTAAATTCCCCTGTTAATGTATGGTGAAGTTCTCTTCTTGCTATTTAAAAGTTCAGATAAGGAAGTTAATTGTTTGTCCAACAACTGTTTTATAGCAGTAAGAGGCTAATTACAAAGAGATAAGGTAAACAAATAGTTTTCTCTGTTATTTATTTGTACATTTCCCTGCATTTACGTACTAGTAAGCATTTATACGTGTGCGTGCACATGTTAAAGATGGGAGCTAAATAACTCAACAGTGGGAGTATTCCACACTGAGGCAATGCATGCCATTATAACACTTCTGGTCATCGTGCTGATTTGGATACTGCTGCATCAGGTGAACAGCAAGGTTAGACTTAACAAACGCTGACTTTTCTCCTGTTCTCTTGCACCCTCCAACCCTGCCTACTCCCCTTTCTCCTCTTACATCAATTATTATTATTATTATTATAGAGTGCCAGAATCAACTGTTCTATTTAAATACAGCTAATGAAAAAGACTGTGGTAGAAACAGATGCACTTTGGAGGGAAAAGGAGCAATGGGTTTGGGTGGAGAGAGGTAGCAGTGGTGCAGAAAGAGATGACGGAGGGACAGGGCCAGTGTGTGAGCAAGACAAAACATTGAGGAAAAGTATTCAGCTCCCCCTGGGAAGATCTGTTTGCCAGTTGAAAGCGTGGAGTATCTCGCAACTTGACCTTTACTTAAATGAATATGTCACGTGTCACTGATGTTATAAGAAAAATAAATAAATTTTTTCCCATTATTCCAAAAAATCCCTTAGGGAGCTTGTCCTAAAGGCACCACTGATCTCCTATAACTCCAGTATGTGTTATGGCACCAACCAGCTGCCACTGCTGTTACAGTATACTGTGTTCTGTGGAGTGAGTGTGTGGGACTGATATGTGCTAACAAGCACAGGTGAGTATGGCTAGCCTCACCTCCTAATGCGCTAATAAATGCAGTGGTTTGACAAACTGCTGTCTATGTTAATATATGCGCCTTCACCTTCTTGTGACAAGGTGAGGTATTCAGGGCAGGTAAACAACACACTGCAGCTGTAGGGTTGATGGCCTAGTGCTTGTTGTATGTGTGTGTGTGTGTGTTTCTCATCCTCACACCCAAGTCTTCTGAACTTTGACTTGACAAGGAACAGATGTCCCTGAATCAATTTAGTGTTGAATTAGCTAACAGATGTCAAGTGATGGCCTATTCAGGTAAATGTCATACAGTAATGAGCTAAATTCTGTTTTATTACCATGAAAGGAAAAGTATATCTCTCACAAAAATGCTTGTATCTATTGAGCTATTTTACATGTTTTTTATTAAATAGGTATATCCTTACAAATAAACCCTCCTATAAATTATAATGTAGTAGATCAAAAAGATTTAATTAACTATTTCAATTGAACCTACCTGTGACTGTAAAAAATTCATTTAAATGAAATGGTTACATCACCAAGTTCTAGCACTAACCTGTCTCGGCTCCTCCGGGAAGGGAAGGCAGCGTTGCAGCCTGCCACAGTGCACACATGCATCTCTTTGAGGTGCACATTCTTGTAGTGAAGTTTCATGCTATAGGAGCTCTTGAAACTCTTTTTACACACATAGCAGATCTTGGGGTCAGGACTTGAGCATGGGTCTCCCTCTGGTGATTGAGAAGAAGGGAACTTTGGTGGACTAGCACCATAGCTCATCGAAGAGATGAAGCTCTCGTGCAGAGCAGCCATACTTGCAGCAGCGGCAGCAGCTGCGGCCATGCCTCCATTGTAGAGGCCATATTGGCCCATGCAGAACATGTCGTAAGTAGGATCATTGAGTTCTTCCTTGATCTTGATTGGCAGCTGTTGAGGGGAGGGTGAGGAATGACCCTTGCCTTCCATGTCCTTTGTCAAATGGGCTTCTTCACCATCCTCCTGTTCCTTGTCCAGGCTCCTTCTGCCACTGAGGTGTTTTTGCTGTTCCTCCACATCTATCAGCTCATCACGGTAAAACACCTTGGAATCAGAGGTTTCAGACTCATTTTCAAAGTCTCTCTCATGGTCCTGGTCTTCAGAGGTGAAGCTGTCCATACAGCGTAGGTCACCTGAGCTTTGAAGATCATTTCCACCCCTGCTGTCACTACCAGTGCCTTCCCGGCATTCATCTTCACTCTGTCTCATCATGCCTCTCAGAGCTAGGCCAGGGCTCATCTCATCCTGGGAAGGAGATTGCTGCCCACTGCCACCACTGTGGTTACCAGTACCACTTCCATTGTTGTTATTACAATTACCATTCATTTTGATATTGTTGTGAAGAAGGGATGACTGATGATGTTGGTGATTGTGGTGGAGGTTATCATCGTCATCATCATCTTTGTCCTCGTATTCATCCGCCACGTCAATTATTTCCTTCTCAATCTTCACTGGCATGCTAGACTTACGAGGCTTCTTTTTTGGTGTGGGGTCTATGCTGCCAGTACTGATGTCATGATTGGCACTATGTGTATGCAAACGGTGGGACATGGATCCTGCCTCTGACATATGAACATTATTGTTGTTTGAAGCCACAGCTGCAGCAGCCAGGATGTGCTGTTGTTGGTCCATCAAGGTGGTAGTATTGTTAGTGGTGGGCATGATGGGACTGGTGGGCAGTGACACTGGAGGACTGACAAGGTCTGCAGGGGACAGTAGTGTACGGTAGAATGGGGGCACTGGCTGGACTGGCTGCACTGACTTCAGGGTGGGGAACACCAGAGGGCTTTGCAGGGGTGACTGAAGCATAGGGTCTACCGGTGGAGTAGTGAAGCCCAAAGGTGGCCTTCCAGGGCTGGTAAGTGTGAAGCCACCATTCTTGGTGCTTGAGATGACGGGTGTACCAGGAGTTGAATTGGCACGGATGAGGTCCTTGTCACGGTTATTGCGCAGCATGGGCATGTGCAACCTTGGATTGGGATTGGCACTGTGGCGGTTGCGACTGCGTAGTGAGCTGAAGACCATATTGCAGCCCTCAATGGTGCAACGGTGTTTAATCTTCAAGTGTACAGCATTATAATGTATCTTAAGTGTGCCTTTGTCATAAAAGGTTTTGCCACATGAATTGCAGCACACACGACCCTTGCGAGAGGTGGATCCCATGCGGCGCATACGATGCATCTTGGAGTTAAAGGAAGCATGGGAGATGGTTTTAGAGTGCTCATCCTTTACAAAGTGGTGGTGGACCTGGTGGTCACTCAAGCTGTTGGGTTGCTGCGGCTGATTTTGGGACTGCTGTTGGCCCTGTTGTTGCTGCTGGAGTTGTGTCTGCTGTTGCTGCTGTTGTTGGGCCTGCTGGGTGGAAGGGGTTGGTGAGATGGGTGATGCCCTGTTGTTGGGCTCTGTCTTGGGTTCAATGTTGTTGTTCATTGCTCCCAGGGCTCCACGGCTAGGGCTCTGGCCTGTACGGAATGGTGACAGCGATACTTCAGACTCACTGGTGTCCACCTGTTCACCTTGGTTTGGCAAGCTGGGCTCCCGCAGCCGGAGAGCAGACTGCTCTAAAGGCAGGCCATTGGGGGGCAAGCCAAGCATTGGGGCAGAGACTGGGTTGATGTACTGGAAGGGCAGGAGGAAGGCTAAGCTGTTAGGAATATTCTCGAAATGGTGAATGCTAGATGGGCTACTGTTTTCCAGATGTGTCAGGAGCCCTGGGCTGCGGGTCCTGTTGTTGCTTTCAATGAATGTCCTAATCCCAGAGTCTGTCTTGGAGGAGGGAACTGTAACTGCCTGACCTTCCTTCTCCTGAATGGCCATCAGTTCCACAATAGACTTGGTCTCACCAAAGCGCAGGAACTGCTGCAGGGTGATGATCTCTTCTTCCCGGGACATGATGGTCCAGCGGTCCAGCACCTTGCCTGCAGCATCCTAGATACCCCAAAAGAGAGAAGAGAGAAATACAAACTATTATTGATTCTGCATAATCATTGTGGTCAAAGGAAAAGATAGAGCAGGGGTTAGTTTGTAAGGGCAAGCTTTTCTGCTCATGAAATTCACAGGATGCCGGACTGACAAGTAACTAACAGAGATACCCCGCCCCCACCCGCCCACTGTCCCTCTTTGCCATCCACTTTTCACTCATTTTTTCTATACATCAGCTCTGTGAATATCCGTATTAATCACACACTGAGAGAGTGAAATTAAGTCTCAAGTGAACAAAACAAAAGCACTGAGGTAAGGCCATTAGCAGGTCTTCGCAACTTCCAACATTGTTGGGATGTTAATCAGTGGGACGACAAAAACAGCTTTGTCAATGAAGTGAACTCTTGCTGGGACTCCCTCTGTACACAAACAGTACCAAGGGATATATACAAATTTGTTTGAGCCAGAAATTAAATGGCCAAAAGAATTAATGGAATAATTAATGCAAGCCCCTAATTGTACCTTGGTTAGAAGGCATTTTTCTCTGTTCCATCTCTAAGGTAGTGAAATACTTGAGGGAGGATGGGACTGCTATGTTATGTATCAGGAAATGGCTTTGGACATTCAAAGAGAAAAACTCATGTTTATTTAAGGTTGTGTTTGAGTGGCTTGACAGTGGCATTGAGCTTGTGTTACTTCCACTTGACAGGCTGCATATTTATCATGCTTTTATGTTAGTGAGGTCAGTGAGGATCTATAACTTGTGTTACCTTAAATATTAATCATATTAATATGTCAGTACAGTTTAAAGGATGCGCAACTTGGTAAATATCAATATCACCTTAAATATTAATGTGAAATACTTTGCAATAAACAACCATGTCATTAAGGACACTGTCTTCTGATGCGTTTTCAGTTGACAGTGGCTGCTTATGAGAAGGAGAAGAAATGTTAAACAACAACTATTAGCAGTACACAAGTCATAATGACCCATGGCAATCCCAATTCCTGTATTTTTGTAGGCACGGGAATAGTGAGAAATAAGTTTCGATCCTAACAGATCAGAACTACTCCGGTGGGACTTGGGCATTGGTCCAAATAGAGCACTTTACTTGGCTAGCGTCTTTCGAAGATGTGCTATTGTCGACTGAAAAATAAAAAAGCTTAGGCTCCTTGCAAATGTGAACATTGTCAAATATCAAGAGATGGCAAAGGATTCTGGGAAAAGAATCTTGGCAAAGCCTGAGAATTGACTTTGTACTTGATCTACTGAGTTTGAATTTGAGTTTCTCGTCGAGATGAGACAAGTTGAGCTACAGAGTTTGAGGCAATGAATGTCTGACCAAGTGCTCTTGTCCTCTTGTGTGAATATGCATGTCTTCCTGGTTTATAGCACAGATGACAGAACTCTTCACAAAATTATCCTCCTACAGTATTCCTCATACTGCTGTTGTTATATAAGATGGTGTGGTATGAGTGTTTGCATGAACCCGATAGAAATAATGGGGGAGTTCCAGAGAGGCATAGTGTAAATGCTTCTTTTCACACACAGGTTCCTGGGGGGACCAGGCGCAAGTGACATCAAGGGAGTAACGCAAGCGATGACAATTAGTCACAGTGAAATGGTAACATTTCATATGTGCTCCTAGCTGCTGGCATCTATAAAAGATAAATGGCATCTCTGCTGAGTAAAAAGCTGTAAAAACCAACATCACAAAGCACAAAGGGCCTGTAAGGAGAAAACAGAAGATAAATGTTTAAAGAGAGACAGCGAAAGAGCGATAGCATGGGAGAAACACAGAGGAAGAAGAGCAGAAAAACAGCAAAAAATAGTGTGAGTGGTTTCATATCATGCCCTCAGATATACTGGAGAAACAGATTCTTCTGAGACGAAACATCAATAGTCACTGGGGTATTTGTTGTTAAATATACATTAAAAAACATTTTACACTTTCATTCTGTGTGTGCTCTGGAGTTTTTGCCCGGAGGTATGACTTTAAATTCTAGCCTGGGCACTATTATTTCATACTGCATGGCCAACTGGGCATTAGTACTTCCATTTGATTTAATTGAAACAAAAAATGAAAGCAAATTAGAAAGTGAATCTTTAAATAGTTCCACAACCATATTTCTTAAGAAATTATAGTTCTAAGAAGTGGATCGCTATTTTAATATTTTCTAGTGACAAAAAGATTAATTTGTGATGTTCATTTGTACAGTTATGACTCTGATTAGAAGCATAAAAAATTCTAAATTCAATTAAAATGTATTATTTGAATGAATAATGCCCAACGAACTGAAAGTGAAATAACATTCATTAGAACTACAAGCTTGCAGAAAGGAGGTCATTTTGATGGGAGTTCCATTAATAAAATTGTAGGGATTAGTCTCAGTAAGTAACATTATTTAATAAAATGACAGTAGCTTTTCTAAGCTCATGTTTATACACATCAACTGACCATTTGACCAAAGTTGTTCTCCAAACTCGTGTGTAGTTATCCAGCTCTGGCTTAAACTCTGACTGAATCAAACATTTTTTAGGCATGTATTTTGTCCTGTAGTCCTACCCTATGCTTCCACTTCCCCACATGCAAAGTCAAACAGAAGCTAAAATGCAATGGCATAGGCCAAACTGTAGCATATTAGTGTGAGAGTCCAGTGAGTCAGAACAGGTCAGCAGTTCTGCTATGCAATGGACCCTGTCTCAGAGGAGGCTATCCAAGCACTCCTCGCTCACTGGTCAATTGAGTTTTGCTGGTCAGTCAACAAGTATTCAGGTCAGGGTTGGGCTTGGAACGCACAGGCAACAAAATTGCCAAAATAAAGCAAATTGGGACAGACTTGATTGGGGGTCAGTATATGTGGAAACTTTCTCTTTCTCTTTCAATACATGTCTATTTGTTAGAATTGTACATCACTTTAAAGTGGCCCTGTTAAATTCCAGACAGAAATGTTTAATGCAGATAACAATTAAAAAAAACAATCAAAGATGACAAGAAATATGTATGTATTAGAATAAGTATCTAAAGTATGAGCTGGCACAGTAGTGTAGTTCTTACTACAGTCTCACAACTCTGCTCCCCTGCATTAGCTTTGCGATGCTGTGAGAGAAACAAATATGCCATTAGAAGCACTTTTACAAGTAGGCACTCATCTTCCAATTAGCTTAATGTGGCCCTCTTTCCCCTATATTTTCCAGGCGTGCCCCACCTCTTCTTGTACACTCCCTCCAGTAAAATCTCATTAATCCACCCCTCCCCAATCTCCCCCAGTGCTATGACATATTAGTCTGTCATTATGCATCCCCGAGTTCTTTAAACAATACAGCTAAACCTCTGTTTGCCAGGTTAATGACTATTAGCCAATAATTACAGCAGAGAGACGATGGAGTACCCACTTTATCTGGAGGACAGCCTGCTGCTGTTAGTTTATTTTATCTGCCTGCCTTCATGTCTCTCAGAATTAACCCAGCAACGGCTGTATTTATTCATCTCTCTGCCTCTGCACTGCATTCTTAATTCATGGCTGTCTCTAATACTGTGGCGCTGGATGTTGTGTAGTGGGTGTGTAGTGGGGTTTCCACCTTGCAAATTGCTGACAATGAGGATGAGCAAATGATGGCCTTGTCATGGGCCAGGGCACCGCTGTCAGTTAAAACAAATCAGGCAATTATGCAATTAGCAGGTTATGTGCTGGGCTGTATTAACAGCCGGGGTGTGTGGCATTGTTAGGTTGCATGGTGTGCATTAGGGATTAAGAGCTTAACATGTACATGCTTTTCACTAATCATCACCTATCATACTCAATGATCGAGTGTATTTGGAAAGCAGTAGAGAGAAATGCCATGCTAGACACACACCAAGTAAATGAAAATAGTAGCTATAGAAACACCAGATTGAGCTGTTTCTGTAACACAGTAGATCAAACAGGAGATTTCTGACCCTCATGGAGCTTGTGTCATATAGCTTCTCTGATATTTACATTCTAAGTTAACACATAAATTTGCATTGTGCTATGTACAATCTGTGCAGGATGATGCAACACTGATTTAACATCAGCGTAAAAGCAACTCAACAGATCATGAAACAATATCACTTGCAATAGAGCGGATCAGTTCTCACAATGGCAAAGTGAACCATGGGAACCACATTGATTCACCAATCACCTTGCAGTGAATGCGATCTCCACCGAGCCTCAAGGGAATCCCCATTGATCTCCAGTCTTGCTTTCAGATCCAGTTCCTCAAAAACTGCTCTATCCTTGTGTTTGCCACTTCAAGGGAGGTTAAGCAGAAGTTCCTTGTGATCTGAGAAGGTCTTGAACCTTGATGCTTCTTTTTCCATATTCTGTTTCTCTCCCCGCCCCATCTCAGTCTGTATGAATAATGCAGAAGATCTAGTGGCGAGGGGTGCCATGGGGGGATGGGTTCATGCAAAGCCCACTGCCTGGAGCCATCACATCAGAGGGCAACAACTCCCAAGACACAGACTGCTCCCCCCATTGGTTCCCCAGTGGCAGGTCAGAGGTCATGTGTGAACAACCAGCTCTACTTTTTCCCCTGTGATGGACCATAGGGAAATCAGTAGCCACGTCCAGATGTGGGTGGAGGACATTTGTAAGAATCATAGAGGTTGAAATTTGCACTCTGTGATCATGATAAACTCCTCCTTTATGTTCTGCAGATCAAAGGAATTTGTTACTTTGATATGATATGACCTTGTGTATCTGCTTGGTGTAGCCACCAAACATTGATTTGTATCTTCATGGCAACATGACAATCTAAACACTAGTTGTCTGTGGAAGTATAAGATGACACCAATGTATAATTAAAAGGCAAAAGTGAAAACATGTAATCATATGCTCAACGACAGACGGAGCAGCCCTGTGGATCCATCAGTCACAATAACGTCACCTTGTGGTGGTTGCTTTTTGAAATATCTACAGGAAAAATTATGGTAGCTTCTTAGTATGTGGTTTACAGCTGTCTTCCAATACATTAAATGGTAAAAAATAAATTTCCTGCACTGTCTGTCTGGGATACTCTGGATACTGTTGTGTAAAGAATAACATGCTGGTGCCATTTTGATTCTGATTGCGGTCTGGTTTTAATAAGTGACAATTTACAGTTATGCTTAACAGCTGTTCAACATCACGTAACAGTATATCAACTCAAATGGCTGCAATAAATATAACCAATAGAAACTTCTCAATCTTTAATTGTTTAAGAATGACGTCCACCGATTCCAGCACTGATGGAGGACAAATCTTCAAGAGCATATGTTGATACACAGACATTAAAACTAGACTTAGCTAAACTTGTTTTCCATGTAATGTTTACAAGTTAAAAATACAGCTGGCATGGTAACAGAGGTGATTCAATTAAGTCTCGTATTCCTGATTAAAATTCTGAAGAGTTTCACTCAAGTTCGATTCCTGCTTTATCATTTAATTACCGACCACGCAAAGGGCATCGCCTTGGTCAATATTATACTCAATACAGCCAGAGAAGACAGCTCACTGGGCTTTGGTGTGAGCAACTGTGAAGAAGCCAGAGGGCTTATTTCACTGGGCCAGACACACTGATCAACCAGCAGGCTGTGAGATACCCTGCCTTCACCCCTCAACTTGATTTAACTCGTGGCTTTGGTTAAAATTTCATGACTGTGTGTTAGTTGTTGCTAAGGGCACACTAATCGACTGGAGTGAGATTTATTGTGCAGTTGTAGACTGCAAGGACTGGGGGATGGGGGATTATTACAGAGGACTTAACCACAGACGGGTGAGTCACACTCTGGCACATCCCAAGTTCCAGGTGGCCTTTAGTAAACAGTTTCCATTTCTTCTCCCACTGACTTGTCTTTTCTCATTATCTGTTTTTGAAAACAAACCTGTCATTTTAAAAAAGGTCTCCTAACCTCTGAATCATCCAGCCCCCCTGACCTCAACCCTCCACCATCACCGCCCTTTTTGTTTTAAAGCTGCCTCTCTGCGTCTTTAAAAAGAGGAAAGGACAGTCCTTTGGCCACAGCCCAGAGGACCCCAGAGGTGCAGATGGGGCGGCACATGGAAGCCATTTCAGGCCCCATAGCCTTGCGGAGGAAAGTCGGCTGTTCTCTGAGTTCAGGACCTCTGAAGAACTGCCTCGCAGCACTTACATGCAACGTCTGGGTCTGGACTGATGTATTGATTCCCTGTCAGTTTTCACAAAGCATACACAATAATGCTGGCTTGCCTCACCCAACTGTGCTAAGGAACCATAGCCGTGGTCAGTGTGTAAAACTCAGCTGGCTTGGCCCTGAGCTCGAGGGGAAGACTCAGGGAAGAAGGGTGGAGTGATAAAAGCCGCAAGGGTACGCCTGATGGTTCACATTAATTGAGGATGATTCGTGTGATCTGCTGGATCTGGATGCAGCAGCCAGGTCTGTCGTGGGCCTGGGAGACAGATGTGGGGGCCGCTGTGCCCCCTCCAGGGCCAATGGAGAGCAGTGAGGCGGCTGAGAAATGGTCTGTCTGCCCAATATGTGTGTGTGTGTGTGTGTGTGTGTGTTGGTAGGGATGCGGTGGGGGCAGGGGTGGAGCAGACAACCTGCTTTCCCCTTCCTTCTTATATCACATCTCCTTTGTCTTGATTACTATTTTGGCAGTAGGTCGGTGCAGCGAAAATGCATTAACATATGCTCGCAATTTGCTCTTTGGCCACGTAGTTACATGTTTCTGTTATATCCTGCTCTATATGTCGTTTCTGTTCCTCTTTCGTGTAATACCCACCTCTTATCACATTATGCCCCTAGGCAAGTAATAGGTCACAAAACACACTCTTTGGTAATTGAAAACTTTAAAAAAATTAAACTTGGAACCTCAAAATAAAACATAAACATCTGGTTATGGCTAATGAAAACAGCACATAAAATCTCATAAAACCAGTAATAATAAATGAAGTTGCTGCAACCTGAACTGCAAAAAAATTGTTACATTTTTCCTTACTTTTTCTCTGTACTACCTGCAATGTTGCATTGATCTCTACACAATCAAAATAATCCACACATCACCTTACTGTGTAAAAGGAAACTGATGTGAATAGATAATGGATTGTGCTGTAGGTACACCTCCAGAGTTATTTTGTTTTGGTCGAGCTGGGAACAGATAGAGGTGTCTGTAACACTCAGCCACACTGCATTAGAAGAGCTTTTCAGCTTTCTCCTGTGCTTTGGCTATGGAGAATGCAGGAGGAAAGAAAATAAGCTAATGGACTCTTTACTTAATGTGATCAGAGCCATTATTGACATGCTGCCAGGAAGATGCAAGACCATTAACTCGTGCCTTGCTCTCTGGTACCTTCCCTCCGCCCCACTCCTTTCCCTGACAGTGTTTCACTGCTGGCCTCACGGGCATATGCAGAAAGGGCCGTTAGGGGGTCGGGGTGCCCCTAAGGAGTCTGTGTCTGTCATGTTAACCAGGAATCTGTGACACAGACTGTAATTGTAAATCATTCATTATCGCAGTGTGTCATGTCAGGAATTGTATATATATATATATATATATATATGTACCCAATATTATTCAAGCAAACAAGTACATTTATGAAAAACATCCACAATTCAGACTGGAAGTAGTAGTAGTAAAAAGTATATTGTTAGCAATAGTTATGGCCAATTACTAGGTGAGTGAATTAGATATGTTACTGTGTTTGTAGGATTTAATTTCTTCTTATTAGAGAATTGTTGCCTGGCATGTAAGTTGGCTCATTCATCTTGAAGGCAGAGGTTTCCAGTGTGGCTGCAGCATATTTTAAACTACTCTAACCTATGTGCCAGAACACATCTACCCCTGTGGGCCAGGGGCCTGCATCGCCAGCAGCTCAGAGGATGTTCATGTTTATGTGTGCTTGCATGTGTGCATATGTGTGTGCGATAGTGTGTATGCTTGTGTCTGCGATCATGTGGGTACAACAGGAAGTGGTGCTCAGGTCTCTCGGGGGCATGGTTCCAGGTCCCTGGGCCTGTCTACTGTCATAAGTTCCAGAATGGTGATTACTTACTGCAGAAATAAACACCGTTACCATCTGGTGCTGCCTCTTTGTACTGTAACTTATATACCGAGAAAGGCTTTAGACCATCAAAACACACAGGATAGAGAACAATAACAGAAAAAGAATAGAATGTGCACTGTAAATTGTTCTCGGGTCCCTGTACATGTTTGCATGCATATGCAATGTAATAATTCAGATGAATACCTTTCAGTTTGAATGCTGAGAATGAAATCTGGGTCGTTTTTCAAACATAGTTAAAAACAACTCTTGATATATGTCAGGGGACAGATAGTGAAGAACAAAGGGTTTACCGGGACGCGTGGTGAGAAAGGTTGGATGATGGGGGTCATTCGAGACTGTTGAGGCCTTGCAGAGCCAGCAGATGTTTGATCCATCCACAGCACATCTGGTCCTCAGTACACTCAATCTATTTCACTCAACTTCTCTTTCTTTTTAGATTTTCATTGTTCCTCACGGTCCACTAAACTCTGCATTCTCCCTTGTGACTCACAAATATGAATTCACAGTAATTCATGCTGCCCACTCTGAGTCATTTTAACATATAGGCTTTTGTCTTTCTCGCGATTTTTATTCTTTTTTAATTCAAAGATTTTGATAATTGTCCCTGATCAAACATCAGTTTTATACCTACAAGGAGAGCTCTTCTTCAAATGGGTCATAAGTTGTAATTCACAGCAAGGAACTACAGCTCCAGTGGCACGAGGCAGGGATATGAAAGCTGTCATTCTCATTGTAGTGGGCCCTGGGAGGGTCATACAGCATTTAACAGCTTCATTGTTTCTTTTATTGTTGGAAACACAGAGGGGTGTGTCCTGCACAGGTTTCTATAGTCTGGAGTGCGACGTGACAAGAGGACTGTCAACTCCCTGTAACTCTCCATGCAACTTCCTTCAATAAATGTCAACTCTATGACCTAGCGGCAAATCCCTGGCAGGCTGGGTGGCCGCGTCAGCAGGCCGGTGGGCCACACAATGTCTGCACTTGGCCTCGGTGACATGGGGGAAGTGGAGCGAGCCTCTGTTCTGTTTGTTCAGAGAAGGGATTCAGGGCCACCTGGAGGCTCAGGTTCAGGATCACCAGACAAAAACACAACCAGCCCATGTGTGTGTCTGTCAGATGTTGGGACAGATTACATTTTTGTGTTTGCACAAATGTACAGAAGTCTAAAAAGCTTTTGATAATCCATTTGAAAATGAACTGCTATCCTGAATTTGAGTGTAAATTGAAAGTGTTTTTGCTGTGCTAGTAACACCATAGGCTTGCCCATGTGTAATGCAATCTTCCGGTGTTTGGGTCTGGCCTGGTCTGGCAGTGCTGTGCAGTGCAATGCTATTGATCCCTATAGCATTGTGGTCTGCAGGGTTCCTGTCAGCAAACGCAATGGGCCAAAGCACCTTCCATAGCCCCTCCCTGCCCTGTGTAGCACTACAAGCTAAACATCCAGCACAGAAACTCAATACAGGCAGTCTGGGCCCCAGTCATCAGCTAGCAGCAGTGCCCTACAATGTCCCGCGAGGCTCCCGCTAAGTCAATTTAGCATCAGTGTAGCATCTCACCTCGTAGACCTGTTGCCAGCCTAATATGTCGCGCTAATATGTCTCTCCATATGAATTACAAGGCTGTGAGAGGAACCCAGATGCAATAAGTATGGATTAGCTAATGTCCTGGTTCTGTCTGAGTCTTGTTGGGAATGGAGGGGGGGGGGAGTTAACAATAGTAATAGCCTCTAACAGGGTGTCTGGCTGTGGCTTGGAGGTGAGATCGGGGCATACAGGCTTCTGGGATTTTTAAGGAGCTCTGGGAAATAAACTTTCCTCTCTGCCACAGGAGAAAAGAGGATGAGCTGAGAGAGATAGCATTGAAAGAATGATTAGTGAAGAATGGAGGCGATGGAAAGAATGCGATGGGCTGTTAATGCTGTTTTTCTGACTATTGATCAACCTGGAGGACTAGAGTTGTTTGGGTTAGAGGTCTTGAAGCCCTTGCCTTGTCTGCTGCGTGTCTGTGGGTTCAAGTGGGAACCCATTGATTTGTATTGTACTTGTATGGTTGCCCTGTGTGTAGGCCAAAGCGCCTGACAGAAGAAGAGTGGGATGGGAGCAGGGCTTGGAAGGAGAAGAAACAAAAAGGTGGGAGAAGAGGTGAGCTTGTGGTCAAACGGGGGCGCAATTAAGAACCATGTTACCACTAAATTCTATATATTGATCAGAGATAATTCACATCCACCATATCTTCCCCTTGGCCAATGTTACTGTTGCTTTAATAATTCATGTAGCCTTATAACTCTTGTACATTGCTACCCAGTACACATGTACATGTACCTGTTTGTCTGATTTCAAACCACGTTTAAGCATTCAGTGTTTTGTTCGTGTGTCTGGGCACAACTGATTTGATGGATAGTTGGGAATTCTGGGAAATATCCAGTCCCATTCATTGTTCTGCCTGCATTGCTTTTTCAAAGAAACCCATTTTTTCTGTTTAAGAAGAAGAAGGATATGAAAATAAATTACCAGTGTTTTGTGAAGTTCTGTTTTGCCTAAAAGTTCGGTAAAATTATTTTTGGAACCCGGTCTTGGAATCTAGCTGATAGGTGACTAAAATGGATGTTTTTTAGTGCTAGAATTTGGACTGACTAAAATAAGTGCGGATCTCGGATATTTCAGATGAAATTAATGCAGTTTTGAAAACAGTTTTAACCAGTGCTACCACAAAATGGGTCAAATAGCTAGTAAACGCTTAAGACATACATGCACCCAACAAAAAACATATGTATTTTTATGTATTTTTTTTCTAACACACCCATATATACACATGCACACAGAGAGACCATGATTGCCATTGGCAATCCCTGCAGGCAGATGTGGAGTGTGTGCCAGCGGCCTGCTGAGTGAGAGGGCCAGTGTGCCCCTAGCTTAGTGCTGGGCACTAAGCTGAGTTCCTTTGATGTATGTGTGTGTGTGTGTGTGTGTGAAGAGGGGGGCAGTGGGGGGGGTCAGTGAAACAGCAGAGGGACTGTGTAATCCTCTGACATGCCTGTGGAAAAATACAAGGATCCCTCTGACAGTGGCTGAACTACAGGCTCAGAGGACCCGTTAGTGTGTCCACAGGTTCACTGGTACACGACTGACTGCAGGCTATGTGGTGATACAGACCCATAAACACTCACCAGCACAAGCCATGCACTGACACTGACAGAGTCAGTCTCCTTAGTTAGGCTTCTGGCTTGGTGACACTAATTCTTCAAAGGTTATGTCACTGGTAAGACGGTGGTTTAGCCATGTAAGGCGCAGTCCTCAAATAAGACAGTAAGCTACATTGCTTTAGGTCCTACTCATACAGACACACACACACACACACACAGAGAGAGAGAGAGAGAGAGAGAGAGAGAGAGAGCAGCACATTGACACGAACGGTTTGGTTTTGCTGCCGGAATGGAGGAGGACAGGTGAAGAGTTTTGGCTCTGCCCTCTCTATACTTTGCATGATTACATGTTACGTTTCCTTTAGTCTGAAGGGATGTGGAATCCTAAACAGCAATGGGAGGTGGGCCTGTTGATCATTAGACTTTGGCAGAGTAACCTGCTGCCACATGTGAGAGGTACCAATGCAAATAATGCTTGTATATCTCTGTGCATGTGTGTGTAAATGCCTCTTGAGAGCAAAACACGGCAAATAAAAGGACATTAAGCATATGAATTAGCCACAGGCATAATGTGAGCTTTGTGAAACAATAGGCAACAAAACAATAGTAGACATTTCATCTTCTTATTGTCTAATCACCCATCTGACTGCCTGTATATTTCCCCTCTTAACCCTTGAGATACTCGCTAATGGCCCTCACAATGGAATTATTTACTACCCTTGGCAGGGGGGCAAATGGGTCAAATTGTGTGTGTGTGTGTGTGTGTGTGTGTGTGCACTTGTGCCCCTTGTAGTGAATGAAAGGGAATGATGGAATCATTGAAGCACACGGTGACTGAGAGGAGAAAGGAGAGGGGGACTTAAGCAGGAGCACTGAGTGGTGCTTGCTAAAGTGAAAAATCATGCCATGGTGCAGAGGGGCCTGGTTTTGTCCACTGGGAGAAGTGACTACATCTATGCTGGCACTCAAGTGCTCTTAAATACTCTTTGGCTCTCCATCTCCCCCAACTGCCTCCCAGTATCTATAGCCCTCTCTCTACATCCCTCTTTCCTTCTTTCTTCTCCGGTTCTCCCCAGGTCCAGTCTAGGTACAAATGGCTATTTGCTGTACAACTCCCACAACATGATTGTGTCTGCTTGTGCTTGTCCCTAACAGCATGTAAAACAAGAAGAAAAGAAAAGAAAATGGGCTCTTTCTTTATTCACAAATTGCTCTCCAGAACACAAAAGGCCTCTTGAATGGAGATGTCAAAGTGCTATTAGAAACGTCTGCGCTGGAAGAGGTCGCACAGCCTCTCTGTCAGTAGGTTTTAATTCACCACAGAGCTGGGAACAGTCATCATGTGAGTGTGTGTGAGTGTGCATGTGTATGCATGAATAAGTTAAAAATTATAGTTTAGCATTATATTCCTACTTTAATTTGTCATTAGGAATTGTTATTAATGTGTCTGTAATATTATAGTGACACCTTTAATAATAAATAACTGACATGGGGGGAAAAGATGAAATGATCAGTTCACAGTTTCATATCCCGTTCAGCCCTAATTGTCTCATGTTGAGACAAAACGAAAATGAGTGCTCACCTTCTTGATTTGGCGCGGCTAAATCAAGAAGGTGACTGGTGAGCACTACGGAGATGAAGCCTGTCTGTATAAAAGGAATCAACAGTGCTGCTAACCATCGCCTGCTGGGGTTAACCCTGCGGTTGCCAACACATTCACAACGCAGATGAAACACAATAGCAGACAAGCCTTTCATTCTCACACCTACTGTCACAGAAACCTTTCTGTCAGCTGAGCAAAACTGTGTATGTGTGTGTGTGTGTGTTTGTATAGAGGTGCATGCATCGTAGACATATTTCCCCCCTCTAATTAGCACAAGGGAGTCCTGGGGGCAATCAGAGCCGAGGTTAATGAGAGTGGGGGAGAGCGGAAGATATGAGGTAGGGGTGCGTCAAGTACCGCGCACCATGCTGCACTGGTGCTACACTATAATACACCCTTCTTATCACGCTGTCACCCTGAAGGGGCATCATCCTCACGGCACCCACATTGATGTATGGGCCTGTGACATATCACGTGTGTGTGTGTGTGTGTGTGTGTGTGTGTGTGTGTGTGTGTGTGTGTGTGTGTGTGTGTGTGTGTGCACTATAGCAGCTGTGTGAGAGCTCCTCTCTTTGCACCCTGATGATCCTTCTACCCATCTTTGTCTCGTATTATCTTTCCTTTCACATCTCTTTCTGTCTGTAAGGCCCAGATGTGACAGCATGTTTCCCATATCTGACAGAATTGGTACACTGGGAGGAAACAGAAAAAGGTGAGAGAGCGAGCAAGGCGGAGCTGCCACAGTGGTCTTGGTATCTGTCCGTTCTCAACTGCTGGTGCTGGTGGGAGAAGAGCACAGTCTACCAGGTGTCATTGCTGAGCACGTCAGTGTGAGCGCTGACTCGTACGGTGAGGCAGTATCACCGAGACAAAATGCCTCTCACAGGGATTCACTTCAGAGGGTCGTGATTTTGATGTTTATATTAGGAAAAACACAATGATTTTCACTTATCAAAAATATCCACTGGAGCTACAATTTCTTTATCATACTGTGGGATTATTAGCTGAGTGCAGTGCTGTGGTCATCCATGATCTCACACGACATGTGCTCCCCACATGGACAGGCGTAACACTGGCCTATTGTGGTATACCTAACAGACAGGTGTATTTTATTGTCGTGCACTGTTATACTTATTCATTGCTTTCTTTGTGCACCGAAGTGTGTTTTACCGCAAATGGATGTTTAAGGTTCCTGCGCATTTTACATCTTTTATAAAAAAAGATTAAGTTTTGCCTTTTTAGGATTAATAGAAGGTATGACATGCAGCAAAGACAGGGATGTTGCAGTTTTATGGCCTGACTATCAATCACTGGTCCACCAGGACGCCCAAGAAAATAATAGTTTTCTGACATGCTTTTTTCCTAATTATAACACACGTTATCGGATCAAAGGCTTTCTTTTGTAAGGGCCTTTAAAAAATAACTAGTCGAATTTAGAAATGTGCTTACAGTATATAAATGAAGACTGATACCATTTGAGTCATTCTCTGTTAAGAAGAACAAAAAAAACTTGAAAATCACAAATTTTAATCTCAGACTTGCAAGTCAAATCCTGGATGTGGTGAATCATCACATCCAAACTCTGCTTGCACTTTAATAATGTCTTCAGTTGCTAAATTACTGCCAGTAGCCCATTGCCTTCCTTCTTTGTGTGCATCTCTTTCAGCATCATATTCCAGTCCCACGGTGCAGGCACACAAGAGCTGCTCTCTGTGTCTGGGTGACCTGCTGTAGACAGAGTAGGATGGGAAAGGTGGCTCATGTGGCTGTCACTCTAAACATGACGTGATGGCGAGGAGGGACAGAGAAAAGAGGTTCCTACATTATTAAAAAGAGTGCTGCCATTAGAGACATTTATACAGTAGAATGACCCGATCAAACTATAGCACAGACACACACACACACACACACACACACACACACACACAGACTCAGCCCCAGTCCTGTGGCCAATAGCCTGACCATATTAAACATTTTTTCCAGGAAGAAACAACAGGGATCATAATTGATCTCAAGAAGGCATACGTTTTTTTTTTCCTTTAAAATGCACTGTTTTCAGAGATTTTCATGTTTCTCTCGTGCTGATGTATTTATGCACATTGTTTGAGTTGTATTACAGTTCCACTTCATTTCATCCTCTCTCATCACTGCCAGAACAGGACTTAAGGGTCACATTCATCCAAGCAAAACATTGCTTAATGATTAAAGGTATTGGCTTCAGATGTAGTACATTTTTTTTGTCTGTCACTATTTCATGTTACAAAACGAACACAAGTAATTTTCTCCCACGTCTCTGCGCACAGCTACCTGCCCCCCCCCCCCCCTTTTAGTCTTCTGGCTTGTTTTTGTATCTCTCACCCGTTAACAATAATGCTTGGGGCGAGCACAGATGTAAGAAGTAACAGCTACGCTAAGAGAAGAAAAGATGAGCGGAAAAAGATAGAAGATGAGAGAAAGGGAAACAGACGGGTAACGCTGCTCACAAGCATCACTTGTCAATTTACAGCCGTTGCTCCCTGAACCGCACTGTATAAATTTCCAGTGTGACATCCGTTTCTACTGCTTCCAAGCCGACTCGGGCTTCGTCCCACCAGATCTCCTCCCCAGACACATACTTGGAAACCTTAACTACAGACATTGTGCCAGATGTAGTCTGCCTTTACTTTTATTTATTAATTTTTTCAGGTTTTGAAATGTTGAGGGTTTTTTCTTTTTTTTTTTTTTTTTAGTTTTGGAATCACTATGGGGGAATGAGAATGGATGGGGTAATGTCTCAAGAGAAGTGCTGCTTTATTGTATTTGATGTGGCCGCTGCCATGCAGACAGAGCACATGTGTGCACACACATTTACTTGCACGCATGCATGCATACAGGCACACACACAGGAGTGTATGACAGTAAATCATGGGCGTGATGTGTGTGTGTGAGTGGGTTGAGGATGAAGAGAAAGGCCAAAGAGCACCAGGGGATGTTGTGTATCCAATGGATAGAGAGACTGGGAAAGAAAGCAGGAGAGAGAGAAAGAGAGGAGCTTGGCACTGCTCATCTTTGAGTGATGGCAGATCTTCAGGGTTGAGACATGGCCTCCCTTTAATCTCTCTATCCTTAGACACGAAAATGGAAGAAAAAGACAGAGAGGAGGGTGGCTGAGGGGACCAAAAGCAGAAACCATTGCTGGGACTTGTGCCAGATTGATTTTTACTTTGTATCGCTTTTATTTTAAGGCAGACAATAAAACTCACCTACCTGCTAACACGCACACAGTGAATGGCAAAAACAGAAATGATGAGCTGTGACTCACAATGGACATGACTTGTACTGGGACTGGTTTAGTGCCAGCGCATGAATCCCCCCTTTCTTTCTGAAGCATCGACAGGGCCTGTAACAAGTATATCTGACTCCTGGCACGTTCATGTAAAAATTACACCCATATCAAAATAACTCTAATGACTCTCTTTCTTAAATCTGTAACTCATACGAAACAAGATGTAGGCCTCGTAGCCAGGAAAGGAATCTGCAAAGAAAACACGTCTCTCGGAGGAGTGTGGGCTGAGGTGCTCGAACTAATTCAAGATTGCGTTATAAGTGCAACACCTGTTTCGACTTAAAAAGCAGAGGCCAGTAGCGAGATTAGCGAAACATGCCCATAAAGGGAGAAGGTGGCTGGGCCTACGCTCTGATAACAGCAGACTCTGTCCTGCGTTTATTTCAAAGAGCTGGAGGAACTGATGTGGTCATAATGCTGAGGAATTCATTCCACTGCTACATGAAGGCAAACCTTTGTCGCTGCGCCAGAGAAAAGTGCCTGCAACTGTCTATTTTTAACTTTCAAATCACACTGTGTTGAAAAGAGGTTGATCTTGTGCGGAATATGGACTTGTAAAAAACCTCTTGAAACATTAATAAATGGCAAGTTGAGTCATAGATGTCACCGCTGGCAAACTTTTGCAACAGTTTGTACTGCTGCCTCAAGGTTTTTAAAGCTAATAAATGAGTAATGAGACTTCACCTCACTCAACGGGCAAAACATATTTTCTACACTGTAAGTGCTATCGCTCTAAAGATAAAACTATATGAATTTCAGCGAGTAATTACAAAGCTTTGACACATGTTCTGTGTTCAGGCATGGGAATCTGGGAAATCAGTGGAATTCCTTTCCTGAGGGACACTGGGAGCACAGCTCACAGTACTAAGGAGACTTGATCTATGACTGATCCCAAGAATTTTACCACAGTAATTAGGTTTGTCAGCTTGGCAAAGTGGGAAAACGCTTTGTACTGTGTCACCTCAATGGGCTGGATTTTGTCAGGGATCAATTCGGAGACAGCACTCCCCATACCTAAGTAGGCCGCACTGCTTGAGGTGTGATACAATGCCTAATGTGAGACACTGCAGCTGACAAAGCCATTGTCAAATTGTCAAGGCCCGTTGCCGCGTTGTTCGGTGACTTGCTGTGATTATTTTGTCAGATCCCCTTTTGAGTCCTTACGCCTTGGCGGCTGGTGGCAAAGCCTTTGACACAAAGTCAGAGAGGTGTTTTACACCTCACGCTGCCAGTGGGAGTCTCCTTTCAGCAGTGGGTACTGCTGCAATGCTGGCAAATAGCGGTAAAAACTCGGGGAGTTCTGCTCTGCAACTGACCCTGCATAAACACAAGCGTGACTGCATACACATAAACACACACGGCCACGCGACTGTGGTCTCCCAGTAATAGCTTTGTACCTCTTGGGGCCTTGCGCTGACCATTCCTGCTCTTATCTTTGTTTATGTGGAGGGAAGATCATCATGTACGAGTGTGTGTGCGCGAGTGCCTGTGCACAAACACTTGGAACGAGGTTGTTTAATGTGCACATGTGAGTAAGAATGCAAGTGTGTGTGTACGTGCTTGTGTGTGCCGGGGAGGTGATAAGGCAGCGCCTGGCACCAAAGCACCAGCTGGCACTGAGCCTTAGATCCTGAAGATGAGAGAGTAATACTGGGTTGTGTGTATGTGTGTGTGTGTGTGTGTGAGATCGCACACACATGCACATACAGTGTAAACTGGAGGTTAGGTGGAGACAACTCAGAGGAGAGCATGCCACAAGTACTTACTGGTACATGTGCCTACGCCTGAGTGTGTGTATGTGTGTTTGTGTGTGGTTATCCTGCATGCATGTGTCTGTGCTCACTGAGGTCAGTCACCTGTGGCAGTCTATTGATCTTCCCTCTTCAGAAAGCCCTGTTGTCTTTGTTGATTACTGCCTTTGTCTTCCAACACACACACACACACACACACAGACACACACTTTCAAGGCAGAGTTATGGGAGGTTATAACTCAGCTCTGCGTCTTCAACAACAAAATCCAGGACAAGAAAAGTCTTAGAAATGCTATTTGCAGACTGAGCAGCAACTGCTGGGAACTGATGTATCATCGAGTGTTAAACCGTCATTTCTGGTGACCCTATATCATATCCTGTCTACGCCTGCAGCACTCAGCCCACAGAGAGCAGTGTGCCAGTGACAGCACAGCGCACTTGGTGGTCCCAGCACTCAGCCACTTACCCATTTAATAAGACAGTCTTTAAGAGGACAGAGCCAAGCATATTCATAGTGCTGGTAGAGATTTTTCTTTTTTCCCCCCGCTTTTACAAGAGCCCTTTTTGTAGGAGGCCCAGGGGCTGGCATTCACCATGGCTGCATGTGTGTGTGAATGTGTGTGTCTCTGTTAGGTATCCATTTATTATCCATTTATTACTACTATTAGTCCCCCTTTCTTCTGCTCTCTCTCTCACCTTAGTGAAATTCTAATAAACAATCAGGGTAGCACCATGCTGCGATGCCCTGTAATGGGCTCCTAATTAGCCACTCCAAACACAGAGAGCGGCTGCTTCACGCCTCGTTTTCTGCACTCATCTGCGCAAAACTGGATGAATTGATTCCATTTGCTCGCCACTTAATGCACTGATTGTTTATTGGCATGGCCGGGGATAAAAACAAACAAACAAACAAAAAATGTCTTTAAGCTTGCAACGCGTGCTAATACTAATCACCATTAAGAACAAGCTGACCTACGACTGAATTCAGCTCACTTTGAAGTTTCTTGGGTCCTTCTCGGAGAGGACTGAGGCTTCACTTTGCTTCTCCTCCTATCTCTCCTCAACCCCTCTGTCCACTTCCCCTCTCCTGTCTGAGGTGAAGCGAAGCCAGACCAATTGGTAGAGCAGAGTGTCTTTCTTTAGACCACAGACAGAAGAGGAAAGAGAGGGAGGAGGAGGGAATGAGAGGTGGGGGTAGTCATCACCTTCTTCTCACACCTGCATGACAGGTCATCCTGCTTAATAAAGGCATCCATGCACAACACGTCGCAGAGAGGGGATAACGAAAGAGGAGAGAGCGAGCAAAACGTTGAAGCAAAGGAGATGGGGCTTTACAACAAGCTAGCGAGCTGGGGAAGGTGTTGACGTGTTAAGAACTCGCAAAAAAAAAAAAAAAAGTGGAATTTAAAATAAAGAATCACTTACGTTTAAATTAAGAAGCTCCATTATGTTTCAGCGACCATCCCACATTATTTTGTATTCTGCGGTGAACTTCCACAGGTGTCTCAGCACTGGCGTTGGTTCACGATGGGGTCAGTGAACCTTTTAACCGCTACCACACAACATGGACGTACAGTACTGGCTGTGTCCTTTTTGCCAACGACACCACAATATCACGTAGAAACACGGGAAGTCAAACACAGCTGGAGCCGCTGGTGAAAAACAAGATGGTGATAGACCCGGCGCAAAGCACAAGCACAGCAGTCACCAGTGTGTGGTTCACCGGCATGCGCGTGCATGTGTGAGGTCCTTTAGTGTGTCACGCTCCTCTCCCTCCACCAGTCTGCCTAGCTCATTTCCTCCACAGGCTGCCTCCCCGCTACTTTATGAGTGAGAGCTTCTACAGCTCTCACCTCAGGACACACTTCAGTGTCTAAATGTTTCCATTTGTGGGGGAAGTGACACACATTCACTCACACCGCAGGGCACCTACACATAACTAACCATCTTGCATACAAGCAGCAGTGAATCATGAAAGTGATTGGTTAAAATTCTCATCCTGTGTGTGTGTGTGTGTGTGTGTGTGTGTGTATGGGTGGATGTACCTTTTGAGCCTGCCAAGGAGAGAGTGTATGCACAATTCTCAAGAGGTATTTAGAGTGTACGTGTGCTTTCAGCTGCTATATTAAGCATCAGTCACAATGTGGGCGAGCAGTTCAGGACATTTATGTTCTGTATGTACTGATATTGTATGTGCACCTGATTTTTACTTGTTTTGGGAGATTTTTATACATTTGTCAGTGTGCCTTTTTGTTGGAAACGGTCATTTTCTGTCTAAAACTACTGAGTCCTGAGAGTGAAAACAGTCCCAAATCACCACTTTATGCCACACCAGTGATTTCCTCCACACTCCAGAACAATTCAGTGTGACAATCAATGCAGGACTGGAATCTCCCGTGTGGATCGATACAGTGGGGTGCTGCTAGACAAACCAGAGCTCCACGAGATCAACACCTTCCCGCACTGTCATTAGTGTCCCTGACCTTGAAGTAAAATTCAATTTCCCTCTGCAGCAACAAACTCCCGCAGCCCCCTGAAAAGCCACTTCAGAATTCAGAAGCCATTTCCTCTTTCCAGCGCAGGCGAGACAGGATATTATAACTTATGAAAAGGGATATATGAAGCGAGGGATGCCGACAGAAGGAGGGATTCTGTTTGAGGAGGTAATTATAACACGACCCTCTTTGAAAAGTAAAGAGGGCAGAGTCTGGCAGAGGTAAATAAAATGCCTGATAAGCAGGCTGGCAGATTTCCAGTTTCAATTAGGGTGCACAGCTGACTATGAGAGCCTCTCATGGGGAGCTGCAGCCGCACCAGGGCGGCAGCGAGGACCCGTTGAGGGAATTCTCCCGGGGGCATGGACACTGGATAAAAAGAGAAAGGCAAATGTGCAGTGAGAAAACCAGAGATCCCATTACACTGATCAGTGTAATGCATATCACATGGAGCAGGCGAGGAAGAGGGAGGAACAGGGTGTTCAGAGGGTATGAGGAGAAAGAGGGCACCCTGCTAATGCAGGCAGAATATTCCTTTTTATTCTAATTATGACATGCCAGTGCAACTTTGAGGGCAGAAGAAAAGCACTGGTGGCTCATTTTAGATTTGGAGACACTGTGAGGTGGGCGGAGGTTTCTTCTCCTTTTCTCCGTTTCTCAGATGTGGACTGAGCGTAACTGAGGTTGTATGTGTGTGCTGGGGTATGGTGGGGGCCATGGGAAGAGATGTAGCCGGTGAATCAAACCAGCATCTCTGCTGAAAGCTGAAGGATTGGCTGAGAGACTTTGAAGTCAGCCTTATCGTGGGGATTTGAGAGGGAAATAGGTAAGAAGGTGGCACTCGTATACTGTGTGTGTGTGTGTGTGTGTGTGTGTGTGTGTAGCCTAGCAGAGTGTAGATTGATCAAACCCCTACCAGGATCCCGTGGGAGCCCCTAGACCTGACCATGTATGTTAAACATATCATTTTCACTTCCCATGTTTGCCCTGCACAGCATGTTAACTCCCCAATCAGATTTTACTCGAACACCCCCTGCATACTCACACACACACACACACACACACACACGCTTCTCACTCCCATACGGTGTGGCATGGAATATTCATGATCTTTAAATTTGACCAAATACAAGGTCATTCATCATAACTTAAAATAACATTTTGAAATATACATGTGGCCACCATGCATGTAATAGATGCATTAAAGGGATTTCCAAATGTGGTGTAATTACTTAAGTGTCTCTTGAGAAATTGCCGTGTGTATTGGCTCTTTATCACACTCTGTGATGGAACAGCCATGATCCTGGACTGCAGTATATGAACTCATACTACAAGCCTGCTCTGCATGTAATAACACAGCACAATACAGTAATTCATAGCAGCTACGACCAGAGTACACACACTGAGAAAACATCCTTAATTCTCTGCCGAAGACGTAGAAGCGCCAGTGGAGGCCGTGTGGGAAAAATACAGGTGTGAGTGGGTGAAAACGAGCGCACGACGACAGAAACAGAAAATAGAAAGAACGAAAGGGCCTTAAAAAATGACAAAGGACAGTGTGGTTAAACGACACACATCTGTCTTGTTTCTGCAGTCCTGATGTTAACCAAACATCTTGAAAGATATCTGACCAAAAAAAAAAGGATCGGTAACATTCATTCACTTCAGGCTTCTGTGTAGTCAGAAAAACAAAAAAACAGTATGCGCACTTAATCACGTGGAGATTTAGAGCAGTGAAAACATGAGGCCTTAAGAAGTAATTTCACTTTCTCTCTCTGGGAGTTATTTTCTTCCCAACCTCCACTCGACAGCACATGCTAAGGTGTTATAAGTATATAAAACCAAACAGACAAACTGGTTTCATACCATAATTTATCACTATTATTTTTTCTCTCAGTTTGATTCTCGCAGCAGCTTGTGAGGCCTTGTCGAATCTATGGTAAAATTCAGACTACCTTCCAAATCCAATATAAGTGGAATTATTCCCCAAATTCCTGCATACAGTGTAACCTGCTGGTAACCTTGCTTCTCCAGCTTGAATTCATTTGAGGCTCGGGTTCAGGATTCGAAAGCGAGGGACTGAGGATTTGGCATAGGCAGGACTTGTGTAAGGAGCTGGCCGTGAGCTTTGGAAGCTGTGAGAAAAGTGACAGTGAGGAGGTGTACGATTTCCGCAAACACCGCTTGATTTTTAGATTAAGATTGTTTATTATGTTTTAGTGCATGCTGGATTTGACATTTCTTTTGATGTAGCAGATTTTTTTTTTTAAAATATGAAACTGGTTTTGTTATCAAATGGTAAGGTTTTAATGCCTTGCTGATAATGTTCTCCTACCTCTCTATGACTGATCCTCTAATCTGCAATCACATCCTTTTATCTCCAGCTTAGAAGTGAGCGATAGAGAATAAGAAGGAAGAAGACACTCCTAAGAGCACTAGGCAGGACAACTGTGCATGTGTGTGTGGGTGTGTGTGTATATGCGGGGGGGTAGAATCACCTTGATTCAGTACACCGGTTCTCTTTGAAGTGCTTGGAGCCCAGCACGGCCAGCACAGAGCCAACCGTAAGCCTTCCAGCAAAAATCGAGCCTGACCTCCCCACCAAATCATAACCATATGAACGTAAGAATTTCCACCTTAGGAGAATGCTCTCTCCCCCGTCCATCTCCCAGGGTGAGGCATTAAGTAGTGATAACAGAAAACAGGTTCTGAGAGAAGGGGAGGCACTGGGAGGTGATGGAGGGTGGAGAGGAGGACGGGAGGAAAAAAGGGGTTACAAGTGTGCCTTATGGAGGAGACTGGAGCGGGGGATTGTGTCCAAAAAATGTTGTTGCACGGAGCCTGACTACCTAAAATGGAAGTTTCTCAGGCGAGGATCAAGAGATATGGTGCCCTTCACAGTTGACAGAGTGAGAGACAGAAAACGTTGGGGTTGGGTGGGGGGCGTTTAAAGCAAAGAAAAAAGAAAGAAATTTTGAAATGTGTCTCTAACTCAATAAATACCTTTCTAAACCACTATAGAGAAGCTGAGTGGTACCTTTACTGAGGCCTCAGGACCCACCTGCAACTGGAAATGGTTTCCTGTCTTACACAAACCCTGTTGTACCCTAATCCATGTAATTACATCTCATATTCCACATGTGTAAGTACACATGTACAAAATTACAGTCACAAGTTTTTTTTTTTTCTGCACAGCACTCCTGGCTGCCTCCAAACACTCAGAAAAAAAACTACCTCCGTTCATTATGCTCATTACAGAAACAATATGTTTACCAAACAAGTGGATAAAAAGACGGTGGAGGTGTGAGGAGATAGTTTTACTTCATTAATAACTTTAAGCACACCCTCATGCTGAGGCATCTGCCACTGAAACAAAGCTTGATTTGGAGGGCCATCGAGAAAAAGTAGTGTGTATGTGTGTGTGTCTGATAGTTTGAATAAGCATTCCTCCGAGTGTGTGTGCAATTAGGGTTAAGACTGTTTGTGTGTGTGTGTGTGTGTGTCTGTGTGTGTGAGTGTGTGGTTGCGTGGCGGCGGTGGGGGTTGTTAGCGGTTCCATCTGGGTCTCCTGGAAGCCGTGTGGAGTCAGGAAAACCACATCTCATAAAAGTGGAGGCAGCCCAATGTTCTACAAGGACAGAACATTACTGAGAATGTCGCTCAGGAAAACCCTGGGCTTCGGCCCATATGCTGGCTGCAAAGGCTGTCTATCTCTCTCTCTCTGTCTCTGTCTTTCTTTCTTTCCACTCATTCTCTCTCTCTACTTATTTTTCACTTGGTAAGGGATAAGGAAGAGGAAGACAAAATAGACAGCATGGAGTGTGGGAGACAGAGGCCGAGGCAGAAATAGAGAAGCCAGCACTGATAGCAATTCCATCTGTCTGTATCGAACAGAGGGGTGAGCGGTGACAGGCTGCGGGGATGGGGTGGAGTCGGGGGGCATCTGGTGCGCATTGGCTGTGGATCCGTCTGGAAACAACCATGGGAGAGGAGAGAGGGATGAGTGGAGAAGGTAAAAGTCCTGCCAGAGTGAAGGGCAAGGAATTCTGGCAGGGAATAAACGTGTCTGTGTTGTTCGCATAATGCCTCGGACTGATCTTGAGGTCTGGGGGATAGGGAGGAATAGCAGAGAAGTAAAGCAGTGTAAAAGGGTAGAAGCAAATACTACTCGCAGATAACTGAGTAATATCCACGCTTCACAAAAAAAAGCTTACAACTTTAATTTTGGTGTTTTTTCATGTTTTACAGATTGTATACTCTTCCTAAAGTGATCTCTCTGACTCCTTTGAAGCCAAAACGTCTGATTTGTGTGAACTTGTTTATTGGTAACTTAAATAGATTTGTTATGCTCGTGTAAACCCATAAACCTGCAGGCATAAATTTATGCTAAGACTATAGGAACTGACTGTGGAACTGCTGGTGTACAAGTGTGTTAATGCTATAAGAGAGCGGTTTGTGGACTGAAGGTCAAGCTGCACACGGCTGAGGATGAAAGAAGACGAGGGAAAAAGACAATCGTTCATTTTAATGGCTATCGACGTCATGTATAATTCCTCTTCTTTACAAATCAAAATTCCAACCACTTGAAAAGCCATTGAGCTTTTCATAATATCGATTAATTTCTTCGGTTTGAGGAGCCTATTACGAAGATAAATTGCAGAGTCTACGCGTGTTTAGTCACACCTCTACGATGTAGGTCGTAGGAGGGCAAAGTTGATCACATAAATTAATTCCTTCTGTAAATTAGATCTAAAAAAGGCTGTGGTGATGTATTTGTAGTATTCCCTGTGGGGAATGAGTTTATTCGGCAGGATGATCTTAACTTAATGACACCGATGATAAATGATAACAGCTCATCTTAATTCATCGGTGCAAATGTCAACTGATGAACCAAACACGAGTGAGTTGTTCCTGGCTGTTCCATATCTACACCAGTGTGACTAGAAACGCTGGCTCACTTCAGCTACGTGCGAACAGAACAGCAGATACGTGTTGTTTGAGGTATCCTAAATATCCTCAAAGGGAGCGGAACAAACCAGAGGAGTCGATATGAGATGACGATCAGAGATATGCTGCGGAGGGATTAAAAGTGACTCAGATGGGAGGCGGGTCAGTGGGTGCCGCAAACACGTCATGTCATTAAACGATAGCACTAACAACAGGAAGTCGTGGGGTCATTTCGACCTACGGGTTCTAACACATATACTCGCTAAGCTGTTCAGCCTCTTTTAAATTAGTGTCACAAATAGGGAGGGGATGTGTAGGTGAAGGCAGAATACTGCGGCCAGGCTGTGTCTGTGTTTTCAGGGTTTTTCCTCATTGCATTTGGGCAAATATAAGTGTGTGTTTTCCTGCTTTCCGCACTGCATACATTCAGCGGTCAGGCATCAGGGGAGCTGCAGGTATACTCTGTCAGCTCAGTGTCCTGAGTTCTCTGGCGCATCACTGACAGCCATACACACTGACACCCAGCAAGCAAGATGCACAAAACACACATGCATACACTCAATGAGTCGTCTTTGTTCTCAGTCTAAGCTCTTCTGTGTGACTGCGACACATTCTGACTTATTAGCAGAGAAAAGAGTAAAGAGGTAGACGAAGAAAGGGAAGAAGAACAAAGAGACACATGTTTTTAAGCCCGTGCAGTGTATGCTAACCAGTATTAGCAAAGATAAAAATAATTAGTAAGGAGATGTTTAAATAGAACGTAATTCAGAAATGGTGGATTTATTTTCTGGATAATTAAAGGGATTTATATCATTACTCATTAGATAGAAATTACCACGATTGCTTCTTTGACCTGAACACTTTTGTTCAAATCCTAAATCACTACAAGCAAGCATTCGAAAGCCTGACTGCCAGGATCGCAGTTAAGTAAATCCTCAAATAATGTCCCCTGACATCGATATCAGAAAGAAAACTTATTACCTATCATCTGCAATACTGTTCTCCTCATTTTATCTCTCATTTACAGTGGCACAGTAGTGGGGAACACACCCCTGACACAAAATGTTGCCCGGCGGCTCGGGGAAGATGATTGAATTTCATAGCTACTTACAGGCTAATAGGGCCGTACAATGACTACTTACTGTCCTTAAGTGACTGGCTGCTTCTCCGCGGCCGCGGCCCCTTTGAAGCCCTTCTGAGGAGATCTGGAGGATTTAGCCAGTAGCGTGACATGAGGCTGAGCAGTTGAGCAACGGTGCTCCCACCAGCTGACTATTAGAACCAGCTGATATAAACACAGAGGCTACGACTATGGGAACCACTGTGCTAGAGGGCTTACTCAAAACAAGGCTTTCTCACACCGCACGTTTGGAGAATTTTACTTTGAAAATGTTTGAATTAAATGGTGAGAATGTTTTGGGGGGGCTTTCTATGGGCGAGCTGGAACAGTTGGTCAAAAATGAAAGTAACCAACGACAATGTTGATAATCAGTGACTGCAGTCGCTTAATCAAGCACAAATGGCAAATATCCTCTGGGTTTGATGCTTACTTGTGGTCCATAATGTAATTATATAATATGAATTATATATAATATATAATAGTTTTTGGAGATTTGAAAATGTCACTTTTTTTTACCATTTATTTAAATTTAATAGACTGAACAATTAATACATTAACTAAAAAAATATTGTATACAGATTCATGTATAATGATTTTTTTTATTAGAACAGCAAAGAAAATATTTTTAATGTAAGAATATAGAACTATGTTAGTGAATTAAGAATATAATTACTAACATTATGTGATTTTATTTCCCAGATTTTCAGATATTTTTATTTCTGTCTCTAAAATACACACATAAATTATTCACTTTTAAACTGTAACTCCATACCAGAAAACAGTGTTTACCACTTCCATATAACTGTATTTTGTGTGTGTGTGTGTGTGTGTGTTGTTGTTGTTTGTGTGTTGACTTTGAGAGAAAGGAACTTGACTCACAGAAGCTGTTTCAACATACAAACCAGCCTCTCTTCACCATGCTGTTCCACTTACACTCTTGGAAAACTAAACCATGTACGCATACAGATAAGCACGTGCACGTAACACACGCACTCACACATATGTACATATAAACACACACGCAGAGCTAACCACATGCACATGTTCACTTGCTCTTAACTAATTCATTCAGGAACACTTTGGTTTGGGTTTCAACACCAAAACCTCCGTACCTTTGATTGAGAAATGTGTCTGACTGCAATTATACGGGAGGGAGGGGTGGAGGGAAGGATGGATGGATGGAGAGAGGAAACACACTACAGTGGTTTTATAGTTTGCTGGCGTGACATTTTCTCCACTTTTTTTTTTTTCTATTCCTTTCCTTTTTCCAGCGGAGGGGCATAGTGTTGACAGGTCAGGAAAAGGGGGCAGACTGAAGTAGGAGTAACAGCAGGGAAAATGTGTAGAAAATGGATGGGCAATGGGACTGAAGCAGCCTAGATTGTCACTATTCTGCTTTTTGATCAATACCTCTCAAAATAACTGCGATGCTGGAGAAATTTGTAGACACACTTGGTGAGCATGTAATGGTAGTGATCAGTGTGGACATTATCCCCACTTTGAAAAATCGCCAAGAATTGCAGGGAAATATAAAAGCATGTGCAGGGATGCGTTTGTGTGTAAGCGGAGAGTAAGCACCGCTAATACCTGGTCTTGACATTTACACACAACCCATATGATGCTTTGCATGTGTTTGGCGCTGTATGCGTGCACGTCACTGACCTGCAGTATGTAGCCCCTGACGTAGTCTCTGAGGGTCCAGCCCAGGCCGTGCAGGATGTGCAGCACCTCCTCCTGCTTCAGCACGGAGAAGAGGCGGTCGAGAAGGATCTTGAGCCTGACAGGTATGGCCTGGGTGCCGTACAGCATCAGGCTGCTGATGTCGAACACCACATTGGACTGAACGATCTCCACCTGGGTCGGGTGGTACAGGTGCTGGGTGCTGAGCTTATCCAGAGCTGCGTGGATGAGAGGGTGACAAGGGGAGAGAGAAAAGCACACACACACACACACGCACACGAATGGTTAATGACTATCAAGTTCCTCTATCATCTCAAATCTTCCTTCAGAGGCTACTGCACAGTCAGCACTAGCTGATAATAGCATATCAATCAGATAAAAGCAATGACATTAATGTAATTATCCACCATTCTTTCTTTTTAATCTAATCTCTTGCTCTTTCACATTTACGATGCCCTTGCATCTCCGTTTTTATTTGCCTCTTCGGCCTCCATCTCCAGCCAAACCTGCACTGCATTCACCGTGTGTTGTCTAAAATCTTAATTCTTTCTGTCTGCGGCTAATCAGTATGTGCTCAAATGGTTTATGTACTATGAAGTCGAGGATGAAGGTTTTGTGTAAGAAGCAGGGGGTTGGGCACAATCAACAGCAACTGGGACAATTTATATGTGTTGATGCTAACATGACAATAATATATTAAATTGCTTACCATTGTTTTCATTTTAATAGCATTATAACAACAAAATAAATGAGAAATGCAATGTAAACTACTGCTTTATTTACTTTCCTCGATAAAGACCTGGTAGTCTACAATAATGAGAACGTATTTTCATCCATCCACTTGAAACAGCACTGTCCTTTTCAGGGTTATCGTTGTTTGATGTTTAATAGCTTCTTTTTTTATGAAGAAAAAAAAAACACCTCAGATTAATTTTTGTTTTGTTTTACCCAAAAAACATGTGGAGGAGGCGGAAGTACTTTTCTCAGCCAGTAGTGCTTGCAGTGTCTTGTGGGCTGCATGCAGCCACAACAAATTTTAACAATAGTGTGTGCTGCCTGAGTAGTGAAACTCTGGTAAAATAAATAAAAGGTCCCAAATCTGCAAGGTGGGTTTGTTATTGCTCCTTGTATCACAACCTCAGTCACCTCTCTCTCTGTCTGGCTGTCTGGGCGACACCTGGTCGACTCTCTCTTTCTTCCTCCCCGTCTCAATCCGCCCCTCTTCCCTTACCTCGTGCCTCTCTCTCTCTCTCTCCCCCCTCCTCTCCCTCCCCTCTTTCCCTGTCTGTCTGGGTGACACCTGGCTGGGTCTCTCTCTCTCTCTCTGATCCTGGGACGGCTTTTTCCTGCTGACGAGGGTTTTGCCTGACAACACAGTGCAGCTAGACACGAACATAATAAAAAATGAAGAACTACTTGTCAGAGTCTCTGCCAATGCCGACATGAAATGAAAAGTGGGGGAGAGGAGAGATGGGTGCCTGACAGTTCAGAGGGAAAGATTAAAAAATAGTCAATGGGGTCCTGTGCGATCTGCTGAAGGGCCCATGGCCCTCTCATGTGCGGACGCAAGCCAAACAGGTGTTTTCTTTTTTCTTTTTTTTCTCCTCCTCCTTCTCTTTGTACTTTCTTGCCTCCTCCTTTTTTTCTTTATGCCCGCGTGAAAAACTCATAACGTGTGGTCTCTCACTTCTCTATCTGTCTTGTGGTTGTGTTCGTTTTTTCTTTTTTGATCTGAGTTGCAAAAACAAGACTTTGAAAGCAACAGAAAAATACAGAAGCAAACAAAAACAACAAAGTTACTTTTACCATGGTAAATTTGTTGAAACTGAATTCACCACCACAGACAGAGAGAAGGTAGTATGTGCAGTAAAATAAAAAGGATAAACACTTTAGATTTGGGAACGCATATTAACCATGACGTCATAGCTTATCAGCATGCATATTAGCTCTTTATTAGTCATTATAAAGCACTTATAATGACTAATAATATACACTAATATGCTTCTAATATATCTTTGTACAACGTGTACAAACATGTAGAGCAGGATCTCTGCTCTCTCCACAGCCAGAGGAGGTACTTTTATAAGAATTTTCTCACCGTGAGCTACCCAGCCGTGTTTGCACTGGTCACATGTTCGTAGGTGAATCTTCCCTGGCTGGAAACACTCACATGTACAGTTCACCAGTGTGCAGCGAATGGCCTGCAGAGACACAGGACAGAAACAGAGAGAAATGCATGTCAGTCACAGCTGGAGAACAAAGGAGAGGTCACAAAGAAAAGGCAGGGAAAGAGCAGTTATCAACTTGCAATCATGAGTACAAGAAGCACAAGGGAAAATTATTACATGGTCTGTTGCAGCCACTGCCACAAAGAATAACCGTTAGATACCAAATTTCCCAACTGCTGTTTCATTACAATGTGTGAGTCTGCCTGTATACTGTAATTTCTCAGAGTTCATGGGAGCCGACTTCCTGAAAACACAGAAATGTAACTTGTTTTGACTGAGGCTCCATTACTCAACACCCGCGCTGCACTTAGTCTGACCCCGGAAGGCTTTTAGTAGTGAGAGGTTAAGTGTCCAGACTTGACGAGGGCAACTCTATACAGCGCGATGCGTCAAGCGCCGCGAGTTAAGCCTTCACGTAGGGCTGCTCAAACCGAATGTGCAGGTGCACTTTTGCAGGAGACCATTTGATCTTCAAAGATGTTTCGCATTCTTCAAACAATAAAGAGATTATAGAGCATGGAGAGAACGTATGATATACACCGAAATCCGCACAAATGAATACAGCTTCATCATCCAAATGAGTGCAGCAGCTGGGAGACGTAAATTTTCCACTGACAGGGAGAAACAAGAAGACAGCATAAAAGGAGTGAAAGCCGAAAAAAAAAAAACAACAAAACGCCAAACATGAATCTTAATAAGCATTGGCAGGTCTTTGTTTATCAGACATTTTTTACATTATCAAGATGAATTGGTGAATCAAGATAGTAACACTTCTGCAACCTAAACTGCCTAAAGGGAATCTGCAGCTGTAGGGGGAGTGGTGCAGGAAATCTTGCTTGTGGAAAGACAAAAAAAAAAAACAATCTTGGAACTGTTTCACTTGTAAAACACATACTTATCTTTTCTTGAATCTGATATTGGATTTCTTTTACATTAGCATGTGATCTAAGAACGCTGGCCGCTGATGGTACATTAAAAAAACAAGTTAATAACATGGCATAATAAACAGCAATCCACATGATGAGGGTAACGTATTTTACATTTGGCACATGTGGTGTTGAGTCAGTGCTGAAGGGAGATTTTCCCTATGTGTTCATTCTTTAGGCTGTAAGGAAAAAAAAAAAAAAAATCTGTAATCACTAAAATTGCAGAGCTAAAATTTCAGGAATGTGTGAGGCAGGAAACTGGGGCTCGCGTGCACGGCAACTGCTCTGAGTAGCTGCCTATTTATTTTGACAGAAAAATTCTAAATTCGCCACTTAAGAAATCCACTTGCGAGGAAAATGTATCAGACAAAAATCTACACAATGCACGAGTCTGTGAGAGACGAGAAGAGGAAGACGGTGACGAAGAAACTGCTTGTCCTCGCTATCAGTACGTGAAACTTTATGAATTTACAGCCTGCACTAAATGTGTTATCTCATATTGTCTTCGCTGTTATTCTTATAAGGCAGTGGTGTGACAATAATGTGACACAGACATGCACGCAAAGGGTCGTAGGTTGGAGTCCAATAATCTATATTTCACAATGTCAGAAACAGTCAGTCAGCGCTTCCAGATAGAAGACGATGGCTCTCACGTCACGCAGCTGAGGCCAATGCATGATCAGTAATGTCAGAATATTTCTTCTCTTTGCTCATGTGCACACACCAGCCCACCAATATTCACCCACATTCTGGTGTTTAGCAGCAGCTAATAAGAAGCTAGTCAGTGGATTAAACCGATATCCTGTAATTCCGGATATAAAACTCAGCTCGCTCATAATCTACTAAGGGACCATAAAATCTATCAGAATCCCCCTTTGCTCACCCTAAGGTGTTGTAAACCTGATTAGTAACTTGAGGTGTCAAAGTGAACATGGGCTAATCCAAGATTAAACACAAAATTACGCCACTTCTAACCATGTCACCTCACAGTTTGACACCGAACGAGACAGGAGACACAGATTATTTGACTTGACACCATTTTTTAAGCTCTCCAGGTGCGGGCACGGCAATCCTCACCGTGTGTGAGGATTATATGTGTGTCAGTTGGAGTGTACATACATTAGGAACTGAACTGACAGTCTTATCCAGAGCTGTGTGCAATAAATGAATTCAGCGCTCGCCTCAAGGAACTTAAGCAGCAGACATGGCTGTTCATGAATGTTCATTGGCCATGGCTGGGACCTTTTAGATACAGGATAGAATCAGTAAGTCTACCCTGTTGGCCTGTCTTTGAAGCAACATATTCATAAAGTTGTCTGTTGTCATGACCCACAACATACCTTAGAATCTTGTAGCAGATCCAAATATATTATTAAGGATCTTGCACCTTCAATACACTCTTTTTCAATTCAATCTATTGGTGTTGTCTTTATTTAACTTAACTGTATTTAACTTTATAAACTAACACATCAAAGAAAAAAAATCATCAAAAAATTCATTTGCCCTAATCAAGTTGCAAATTTGATGATGATGATTTGAAATGAGTACCGTGTCACATGTTATGCCACAGAAGACACTGTATTTCTGCATAAAGATTTTCCAAAGTCAAATTTAGAGCAGCGAAACTGAGCACGGTGATGTCACACAACACAAACCTTGCCTAATTGCCTCTCCGTGCGGCAGCGCCAACAGCAGCACAAGGAAATAAACAATTGCAAATATCAAATGCATCTCTTCTGTTTATGAGCTGGGGTTTGACAGCTGACAAGATAGTTAAGGGGCATCTAATACGGCAATTAGAGCGTGCCACTGTCTGCGAGGCTGCCGCTGTGACAAGGCGCCCTCTAATCACTGACTTATTACGCTGGCTAGCAGCACCTCTCATATCTGGCCCATTAAGCAGACAGCAGCATTAAGAAGCATTAAGGCAGCAAGCCCCCTCAACTGAGGAGGCACTGACGGGAGAAAAGGGAAGGGAGGGGACGTACTGTGTGTGCCTGTTATTTCTTGGGATTAATGTGTGCATTGTTCAACATTCAGTTAGGAACGCGTAAGAGAAGAGCAACACACAAGATGCTCGCGATATGACCGCATCAAAATTGATCATACGCAGTGAGATGAAAGATTACAGGCTGATTACAAAATAGAAAACAGGAGAGAGGCAGCAGATGTGTGTGTGTGTCGGAGGTGGCCATAAAAAATAACATCGTCACGGATGTGAGTGTTGTCTGCGTGTGTGGCTTGTCAGGGGAAGCAAGAAAGACAAAATTATAAAGCATTCTTCTCATCATTCTCACGTACTCAGAATTCTGCTTCTGTGGCCAGCATGGATCTGGGTTGCATTTGGCCGTGGTTTAACCTGCGTCTGGCCTGGGCTGGGTCAGGGACAAGCTTGGGCCCAGATCCCACTGCTACACTCACACATATTTGTCACAGCAGGCCGGGGGAGGAGGCTGTGTTATCTGAGGCCCGGCCAGATACACAGCATTAGTCACTGTGCTAGCGTCTCGCCAGGGTTTCCTCTTTGGCTAACAACTAAAAAGGACGACGGTGAGGAAAAGGACATAGGGGTGTGTGTGTGTGTGTGTGTGTGGGTGTGTGTGTGTGTGTGTGTGGGTGTGTGAGACAGAGAGAGACTTTGTAAATCACTAGAAAAATGAGCAGTTAGAAAGCGAAAGCTGTTAGCAAGTGAAGAAAATCCCACAATGCTGTAGCAATTAGACTCAAACAACAGTCAACACTCTCTCGCAGCTGCTGTGTTAACGTTATGGTCAACAACTTAACCTCGCTGCGTTCAGAAAGCATCATTTTCAGCCCTTATCTGGCTCAAGTGTGTGTGTGTCTCACTGCTGGGTTTTGTTTAGCTGGAGGCTTGATGTTTCATGGATGTTTTGCTTGGCTCGCAGTCCCTGTCCCAGCCCAATTGTATAAACACTGACAGTCAGCAATGGCCAGCATCAGACCGGGGAGGACTCTCAATTAAAAGACTGTTAGTGGGACAGATGGACTGAAGAAATGCGGGGAAAAAAGGAGCTGCAGAACAAGATGGCTTCGGCCTGTAGCCGGGTCCAAGAGCATTTTAAACCAACTAGGAAAGAGAGACTACATGGCCCGGGGTCAATACCGATACATGCAAATGAATCCAACCCTAAACGAAACAGCATATGTAGAGATCAACAAAGACAGTGGATTGGCCACTACAAATCCTATGAAACCACAGAACTGATGGCGATCCTAAACTAATATCCTGTACAACTGTATTACTACCCTGTCATTTTTCAAGGTTGACGCTGTAACCATATGCCATTCAAAACACTACTAGTCCCTCTCAGACTCTCTGTATCCTCCCTTGACAGCATACAATTGAAAGCCAACCCAGACAGCTTCTGGATGCTGGGTGGGTATTGTTCCTCCTACTTTAATTGAAACCTTTACCGTGTTCAACACACAGCCACAGACCACATTTCTTGTTTGGTGAGTTAAGCAGAGCCGAGATTTAAATGAAAACCCTGTGCGTACGTGCGCATATGTGTGCGTGTGTGTCTGTGTGTGCCTCATCTTCACAGCAGCAGCTTCAGATTTAAATTTGTCTCTGCTTAGGGTCGCTGTAAAACACTGGGAGCATCTTGTCCTCTCTTCCACCCACAAGATATTATCTCATCCATGAGTTAGCTGCTGAAATGCTGTCAATTTCCTGCCAGAAATGTGCAGCCAACGTGCGTTGAAAAAGAGGCACAGCAGCTTTGTGTGTCATAAAACGGGCCCTGGCTCCGTCAGATAGATCTCCGCAGTGTCCATATTGGAAACAGGTGACAAATAAAACATGCCGAATAAAGAAAGTCTTTGTAGTCAAACACAGCACGCCACAGAATTCAGGGGAGCAAATACCTTGTGCCACGGCTAATTTTTGCTTGTTTGATTTCATTCGTTGGATGTGACTTGAAACAGAGCTCTCTCGCCTTACAAAGTGGTACAAAATAAACAGCGATTAATCACTTGTGCGCTGACTTCAGTGTAAAAACCGTTAGACTGCATATGGGGGAAACTGTAGTCGACAGAAAAAGCTTGTGATTTCCCTCTGAAATCCCCACAGTCTAAGGCCTGTCCTCCATGTCAGTTCTGGTTTTGAGCCCAGCGGATGGCATTCGCAGAGCCAGAGGTCCCTGTCCTTTGTGCAGCTGTGCGTCTGGGCTTTGACACAGGGCAGAGCGACCAGAGCTATGCTAATGGGAACCAAATGGGGCGTGAGTCCCCGGTGGATTACAGAAGGAGAAGAGAAGCATGTGTTTTCATGTATTCATATGGAGACCTGGGACCCCTCGCTTTTCTTCCTTTCCTTCCTCTCCTTTCTTTACGTCAAACAAATGGAAGCAGCCATGTCTGTTGTTTGCACGCACTCGTAATTAATGCTCTTTTTGACCTGACAGATTTGGCATTCTCTGTCAATCAGTATATGTATCTCAAATCTGATGAAATGTAAACACAAAGCTATTACGGTGTTTAGATTTAGCCCTCTTTAAAGTAACTCACTTAGGCTAAAGTTGAAAACAGCCAAAATATGAAAATTAAGTTTGGAAATGAAGTGAGCAATAAACATTACGTGTAAATAAACATTTAAGGAAAACTGGGGAACCATAAAATTCATCTGTGACACATCTGACACGTAAGATTCAGATGTTTGGCCGTGATCGTCAGTCTTCTTGTACTTTGCTTTCACCTGCTGTTCCTTTTGTCTTCATGTTCCAACGTTAAGTCCTACTGACCCAAAGAGCAGGACCCAATGGGGCAGAAGTAACAGGTGTAGTGGGGGGAAAGAAAGCCAGAGATGAAGTCACAGTGTGGCATGGCTCATATCAAATTCTTTCGTCAAACCTTTGTGATCACGTTTGCGAAATGTTGTTCTGCTGTCTGTTAGCAGCGGCTTATGAGCAACATAAAGTCCATAACTGAAGAAAACCACTGAGTTGTGATGATATGTGTCGACCGCTGTCATTCCAGATGACGTCCAGTTTAAACTTTGACCAGAGGTCCGGTGGCATCTTTTCTGTGTTTGTCAGCTGTCAGATATGACTCACACTCTGCACTCCTTCACACACACACAGACACAACACCCGGGTTATTAGCCCAGACTCAAACAAGCACACAGTTTGGCTTAATTTCTGCTTCCAACATTCCTATTGTGTCTGTGTGGTTTGACAGAGTCACAGAAAGTAAATCTCCCCATGATGAGCACCACCCCAAGAAATTTCAGATCAGATCAATGACGAAACTCTCAGTCTGACTCACTCGCATGATAAATAGCCGTGCGTGTACTTCAGGACAGTCATGCTTTGTTTATGAAGTGGACGGCTAAAGGACCCAGCTGGCTTTGATATTGTGAAACAGAGAGGGAGAGGGAGGGTAATATCACAATACTGGACAAGAAACACAACCCTGTGATGTTGCTATCATATGGCATGCTCTCAGTCAGTGTAGTCTATATGTATGGAGAGCTGTACCACACTGTTACCACTGGACTACACTGTCAGTTCAAATACCAAAGCATCAAGGGAGCACAAGTTTCTCCCATCTTTTGTGGAGAAAGCAGGTCCAGGCAGAGGACCTCAGTCCAGGCCCCTGGCCCCTCTCAGCTCTCCTCAAAGCATTTCCCCAGCCAGAGATCAAACCATCTGCCCAGTGACAGACCTCTGGGTGCACAGATTCAAGGCCAGGTTCAAAGCAGGGTGCTCGGGGAGTCAGGGAGGGAAAGGAAGGAGAGAAAGAGAGCGAACGAAGGGATCGCTGGTGAAAAGGAAGGGAAGTGAAATAGCGAGGGAGCAAGGGGGTGGGTTTGAGGGGGGGAGTCAGGCAAGCTGGTGTATTGGAAAGGTGGGGAAGAGCTGTTGCAGCAAAGGTGGAGGAAGCAGAGGAAAGTTGATGAGGGGAGGTAGGAAGGTTGAGAAAGTGTTGTGCGAAAGATGTCGGGCTGGATCTCCCGATTTCCTCCTTGTGTGTACAGAGACAAAAAAATAAATTGCTGTATAGAAATTTCAAAAATATATTGTTGATGGTTAACATTTTGCTCACCACTGAGCAATCGAGTCTTCTCAAATCTTTTGTTTATTTGAATGTTTTTGGTAACAATCTTTCCGACAAACCGACATGACACTTGCTGTATCTTTGGTTTTTCTTAATGCTAAAATTGGATCTTCTGTATGTGTTGGTGAAGTCAGTTGATCAAGCAGTTTGTTTTAAAATTTGTTCCCAGAGTCCAAGCTGTTGACTTTTCAGTCCCCCCAAAATGTTACAGGGAACGAAACAAAGAAAACAGGAAATCCTCCTTATTTCCAACCTTATTTGAAAAGCTGAAACCAACAAAGGTTTCTTATTTTTGCTTGATTGATGACTTAAAATATTCATCAATAATCCAAATTGTCAAATAATTTTGTGTTTATAAACAAATTATCTCAGCAATCAAATGAATGCTAAAAATCATTCATGGACTTTGCTTTGGTCAGAAACTCATGTCCTTATCACTGGCTATTGTGTGGAGAGGAAAAGGAAGGAAAATAAAACATTTTTGTCAATAAATACTAGATCCACTCCGACCTTCAGTCTATCAGAAGGAAGGACCTGCACCGGATAAGGACAACTCCCTGTCAGACTTGACACCTGCACTCGCCGGCCCGCCGTTCGCCCCCACTGAGTGCAAATATCACAGTGACAGCCGGCGCTGCACCAGCACGCTACGTTTCTGCCTGGAGACTTAAGGGAGTGACATGACCACACAGTGCGACCAGACACGTGTTGGAGAGAAGGGGAAAGGAGAGAAAAGAAAAAGAGGAATGGGAGGAGTGGTGCAGCAGGGTAGGGGTTGGTGGAAATGGAGAGAGAGTGGGGAGAGAAGACGACCAACATCGTCTGGGCTTTACCTCCCTCCCCATCGACACCCTAACACAAACAGAAAGTATTAGTCAGAACCCAGACATATTGCTGACCCCTCTCTGCGAGGGGACATCTCCCTGGCAATCATTGGCTAGTGTGGGCAATGGGACACACTCACTCATTCACTGTCTCAGACACACACACACACACACACACACACGGTGCTGACGTGACGACAGGAGGCCAGCACTGCTGAGACTCCCCCAAATTGACATTTAGTCATCACACTAGTCTACAGGGTGGGACTCTATACCTCTAACTACACACATACAAGCTCCCACACACTCTCCCACATTCCCTCTCATGCAAACTTGTGCATGCACACACACACGCACACACACACACACACACACACACACTGAATTCCCCTACTCAAACCAGCTCCCAGCCAGAGAAGTCTTGGAAGAATTCCTAGATTTAATCTCGCCAATAGCTCTTTATTTTCTTTGACCATTTTTAATGTGAAAAAAAAAAAAGCCTGCACTAATTGTGTGTAAGCAATCTCCAAATTATGTATATGTGTTTTTTCAACTAAACCGAACACTACTGTAGACGGCTTGGCTGGTTTTCAAGACACACGACTGGGCAATAATATTTGTTTCTTTCCTCTGAGCTTTGTTCAAACAGTGTGTCAGCACGGTGGTTTACTTGTAAACACCTGGGCCTGCACAGCCAACAGCTGTGGAAATACAAAAACTATGTATAACCTATGCTGAACAGGGGCTAATTGCTTCATTCAGATTATTTGCAGCCAAGTGCATCTTCTTGCATCTATAATAAACTGCATTTTAAGATATCCCCAAAAGTAGCCCAGATTGCTGTTATTTACAGATTTGTGCAATCATTTACCTTAGCCAGCATAGTGAGAAGACTTCTCCTGATTCAGTTTCGTAATTCCATCTTTAGATACAACAGTCCAAGAAAAAGCTGTGACATTCATTAGTGTTTAAGGTTTCAGTCAACAAATGACACAGAAAAATAGGACGACACGAGACAGAGATACCGACAGAGAGGGGAGGGTGAGACGGAGAGAGTGTTTGACCAATGGCTACATCAAAACAGTGACAAGTGTGTCACTCCCAAAGCTACTCAATGAGGGAGAGGAGCAAGGAGTGTCTTTGCACAACTACAAGTGTGTGTGTGTGTGTGTGTGCGGGGAGGGAGACGGCAGACCAAAGGAAAGTCCGTCTGGTGTGTTTTAATCTTTATCTGTCTTACAAAGTTCACAGATAGAGGGGCTGAAGTGGAGGCGAGACGCTGTTCTGGAGTCACAGGTCACAGAGATGACACAGCTCAAACAGGTGGGAGGGAGGGAGGAAAGGAACCAAGGAAGGACAGAAAGCAAAAGACAGAAACCCAACAACTGCGTGGGGAAAGCAGTGCCAAGCTTTTGTGATTGCCATTCTGCAATCGACCTGACCAAATTGCACATTCCCTCTCAGGACCCTCTAAGTCCGCTTCATTTGGCTAAAGCCGGAATCCTTATTTCTGCAATTATAAAGCTATTGACTAATTCGACATATGTTAGCGTGTCTTCCAGCCCTTGAGAGCTGGTGTGCCATTGAGTCATTAACTTTGACAAATTGTGACAGACTTTTTTATTGCCACCCAATCAGGAGAAACAAGACTGTGGCAGAGGAGTTAATGAGTGGCATGTTTCTCCTCTTCCTCTCCCCTCCCACCACCTTGCACTCGCCTCCTCTCCAGCCCTTCCACTTAGATCCCTGCACTCCCTGCAAAATCCCCCTCAGCCCTCCATATTTATAATTTTACCACATCCTAACAATAACACGGCCGGTACTCAGCACAAAACACGCGGGCCCTGGCCTAATGAAGCTCATGCCTTTACCACGGTAAAATGGCCAGTAAGTATTACCAGCTGCGACACTCTCTCTCTCTCTCTCTCTCTCTCTCTCCCTCCCTCCTTCCTTGGCAGTGGCATTGAGGTTGGGAGCGCAGGGGTGAGGTGGAGTTGTGAAGGGGGCGGGGGGGTGGGCAGGCAGACACATCTGAGTGCAGCTGGACCAGGGGAGAGAGAGGTGGGGGGTGAGGAGGAGAAGCGTGTGTGTGTGTGTGTGTGTGTGTGTCGGGGGGGGGAGAAAGACCGCAAGTCTCCGTGTTTCCAGCTGCCTTTCTCAGGGGCTCGGTTTTCTCTCCCTCCTCTTGGTTTTTTCGCAAGGCCCTTCTGGTCCCAGCTTACTTGAAAAATCACAAACACACATGCACACACACGCACACACACACACACACACACACGCACACACACACACACACACACCCTGATCCACCTCCCCTCCATCCCTCACATTCGGCCATCTTTGTTTGGACAGGGCTCAGGAGTTCCAGAAAAGCTCTCTCAGATGTGCTGAAGTAAGGGAAAAACAAAACAAACTGGCCCTCACACACACACACACACACACGCACACACACACACACCCACAAAGTTTATGTGAAGGAACAGACATCGTAACAAGGTAGGAAGAGACGTTCGCACACGCTCCCTCGCACACACACACGTACAGTTTCACATGTTCAAAAATGTCAAATTCAACCAGAGAACAAATTTGTAAAGAGATGAAAAAATTATGATACATTTTTTCTCCCTGGAGATCGGCCGCCTACTATTGAAGGTATGCATTCTTTTGCACGGAGGACGTGTGTGTCTGTGTGTGTGTGTCCCAGTCCAGGATCACAGCACCAGGGCAGGCCCGAAGCATACCTCGACATGTGTTACCTCTTTGTAATATTGACTTTGTTACAGCTATACGAGTGGGAGAGTAGAGCCAAGAGCCCGGGCCTTGCAGTAGTGGGGCCCCCGAGTTCGCTAGAAAACAAATACCCGAACGAGCCGTGAAAATAGAGAACACGGTACCACAATGGCAATCTATAAAAACAGATTCAAATAAACTATAAAACGTTCCTCACCGCCGCCTCTGACCTTTACATTTTCACTCTCTAAATTAGGAATATTATTTGTCTGATTCCATTTCTGCAGCGTGTTGCTTACAAAGCCATGGGATTTGGCAACCGAATGAGTCTTGGCCTCGCTTCCAGTGTTGAGCATGTGTACCGGACCAACTGTAAAAGTTGCTTTAAAGCCTTGACTAACTGTATAATTTCAATGAAATACCAAACTGCTTCTAGGCTCACACAAACATGCTGCCAAGATTTCCAAATGTGTTAAATTAAATAATTAACGATTATCACTGCAACATGGCACTTAGTCAATACACACAAAAAAGAAGCCTCTAAATTTCTAATGAAAAATTATGAGGAGGAAAGTAAGAAACACTCAAATTGCAGATGACATAAATAAAGAAAACCAAGATAAAGGAAAAGCACATATGCTGAATATTTGATTGCTTTGCAGAAATAAAAGATTGATTATCATTTTCTTGTTCCTGCGAGTGTGAATCCCATCTTGTCTCTTTCCCCAGTGATGACTTTGCTTATACATTTGAATAATGAAGGCGAGTCATTTGAATATTCCCTCTGTATTAAAAAAAATGATGTTTTTACACGATGCAGCAATATTAGCCATGTTAATTGGGCTCTTTGGACTTTCCCAATAGAAAGGCTAAATTAATTACTTATGTCGACAAAATGTCAGACACGCTGATCTAATAACTACAACTGTTTCCAACAGTGTTGTTTTCAGTGTGCGTCTTTTTCTGTCTTTGTGTGTGTGTGTGTGTGTGTGAGAGTGTGAGTGATTGTGAATGAATTTGAAAATACTCTGAGCGTCCACTAGCCTGAGTTACATCTAATGAACGAATTGGGAACAAAATACTCTGACATCCTCACCGTGTTTCATGGGTGGCTCTTGAGAGTCCTCCAACATTCATCCCCTCTTCTCATACTAATCAGCCACTACAGTATTGGCTGTTTGTGCTTTGCAAACACACACGCACACACATTTTCTATGCTTAAATGTGCCAATCCACACTCCAATTAAACTTGTAAGGAATAGTGAATTATTTGCGGGGCGTTACGTGTGTGTTGGTGTGTGATGTGTTCATTAATGTGTACCCACCACCACAGGGGGCTTTGAAGTTCCACATTTTTGTTGGCTTTTGGCTGTTTTTCAGTCTTGAAGAAAAACTGTATCAGCGCATTTTCCTCAAGTACAAATAAACATTAGACTTTGGGAGAGGATGAGATGGGGAGGCAATTATTAATATCTGTGTGTGACGATCAGATGATGTGTGTGTGTGTGTGTGTACGAGCACACACATGCATTAGTCCACACACACACACACACACACACGCCAGAGTGCAGCGAGTAAGAGCGAGAGTTAACAGAAAGGCCTGCTGATGCCATGTTTCAGACGACCCCTTGAAGTGGAAATGAGCTTCTTCGGTCTTATAACTAGTCCGTTCTCACAAAGTCAGCAAACTCTGCCACCCCTCCGAAGAGAAGCAGACACCTCCCCACCCTCCAGCCCTCCCCACCCAGCCCTGTGGTCAGCACGCAGGATGAATTCACCATCAAGACCTAAGTAACAGGAATGGGTCCGTCTTATTTCATCTGATTTTCTATGGAGGGGATCTGACTGAAAGAGGTTCACTTTCACTGTGTTTAGGTGGTTTTTGCCATGACTTTCATAACCATGAAGCTCACAGTGTAGATCAGACAGGAAAAGCATATTCTTGGTATTAGCAGCCTTACAGTAACTGCCATTTTAAGGTTTCACAAACCAATTAAAACGTGGAGTATTATTACTGTCTCAAGCTGTGGCTGTTTTTTTTTTTTTTCAAAATGATCTAGTGATTATTTCATTTCTACAACAATGTCAAATTCCCACCAAAACCTGGCAGAACAGAGCTGGAATTGATGTCTTAAGAGTTGTAAAAATGATTTTGTCTGACTAGCAATCAACAATCCAAAAAGACTGAACATATTTTAACATACAAACTGGAACCAGAAAATATTAGATATTTTTACTGGATAAGTGACCTAAATGATTATCAAATTGTCGCAGGTTGATTTACTAATGAACAATAAACAAATTTTTCAATCAATGTCTGCAGCCAAACTCCCATGACAGAATCCTTTATACTAACTGAGTCATTGGGAGCTTTTTCTGTGAAATTTATTTTACATTGAACTTCGAAAGCATGAAAGACACAGTATGTTGAATCGGGAATTATTTTTCTCACATGTAAACTACATATTTTTTTTAATTATTATTAGTACTGTTACGATTATGCTCCGCGTATGCTTGCATGCATCTGAAGTAGTGCGTATGCATGCATGCATACTGCTGTTTGAACCTGTGCGAGCACCTGAGGGTCCTCGGAGCGGGGAACGACAGCTGTACGGTGATGCTGTAGCGATAGGCATCATCGGCTTGCTAGAGACTAATTGGTCCACAGCGCTCCTCTGAGTGGCCTCTCTAATTAATTAGAAAGGCAGTGGAGCTGAAATTTTTAATCAGGACACCAGGCTCTCCAGCAAGCAGGAAAAAAAAAAAAAGGCACATCACCCCATCACCCCATCATCCCATGTAATCCACCTGACACTGATCTCCCGTGTTGTCATGTGAAATGTGTTGTGTGTTTAGGAATTCATATGATCTGACCAGGGAATAAGAAATACATTTATTACAGGGCTTGTTAAATCATTTTAATTCTCAGAATTTCAGAAGCTCTGCCTGTCCTAATACAGTATGCATGACTTACATTTGGTTGCTCCCTAGAGAAAGGTGTTAAGGTGGTGTTTTCCTCTGTGTGTTTCTGTAGCACATGTATATATCATAATTTCCACTTATGTAAACTGTGTGTCGACTGGTTTGTATTTTGTGGCAAAATGCAGATAACATGCTAGCAGAAAGTTGCTGCTACTGTTCAAGGTTTGTGTTTGTGATTTTTTTTCACAAGCACTGACACATGAGCTGATCTCCCCCTGCATCCCCACCCCTTTTTGTTTTTGCATTTTAGAATTCCTTCAGACCATTTAAGAAAATATTATTTTGCCTTCTTCCCCATACATGTACTTCACTAATTGAAAACACGCTCTCAAACCGACACTTTTCGTCATGCTGTAAAGAAACTGAGGAATTTTTAAAAAATGGTCTCGTTTTTGTATTACTCACTGAAAAGGGAAAAGATGAATCTCAGGAATGGTGATTTTGCACCACTTCAGGGGCACATGTGTGTCCCAAAGCTGCACACAGCGCACCACAATGATTTGTGGTGAAGGGCCAGAGTCTGGGAGGAATCAGCCAGAGACCAAAAGACGACCGGCATGCTAAAACGAGAGCTGCGCCAGTCAGCCACTTCACACAAACGACAAGAGAAACAACATGTGTTTATCATCGCATTACTGTGATGACAAACTACTACCACTGACAAGAGTTACAGTAACAGGAAAATCATGGCGCATGGGCCTGAAACAGGAAATCCTCATCTATTTAACATAGATAACAAGGCTTCTGCGGCAGAGAGAATACATTTTAGTAAGTAGGACTGCAAACTTTCCATCCAGTGGAAAGTTCCTGAAATGTACGAACCTTCACCTCGAGTGGCGACATTACCTTTGTGTGGTGTCCTAATCTTTGTGACCGTCTCGGCTTTGCTCGGCCCTAATCAGCCAGCCGCTCTTATCAGCCTGTTGCTTTGGCCAAAATAAACACGCGCAGCCTTTTTATTGCTTTGTTTTCACAGGTCATTAGGGGAAGGAGAGAAGACGCATTGATTAGTTTTCCAGACCACTGCATTATTGTTGTGTTATGACTATCATCATTAAGTTTCATTAAAGCTGTGGTTGTTCTTGCTTCCAGAAAATGAAGACGTTCAGCAGCAAAGGCAAGTTGGTTGGAGAGCGGACGACACGCCACACTAATCTGGAAGGTAAGAAAAGTCCGAAATCACAACAGTGCAGTATTTAAGTGAGACGTTCGGATCAGTGACTTGTTAATTAGCAAAGATGAGACTGGCTCCATCATAATGTTTTCCAGGCTGTCCTAAAGCACTAAGCTACTGTACTACATTTATTTAAAGCACATTAAAGAAAGCTTAATGAAGCAGCATTAGGCCCTGGCCAGGTCCTCTCAGCCAGCTTTGCTCTGGAGCTACACATATGCTCCCAAAGCAAGAAGGAACTGGCTCTGTCGCCAGACTAATTAGCATGTGTTAGCTAGTTAGCGAGAGGGCGGCCCTCTGTGATGTGTACTGAAGTGGAGTAAAATTCCGGGGCAAGGACCGTACTAATGGCCCACTTCCTCCCCACAGGGACCCTCCCTGCAGCTCCACACGTGCTGGCATCAGTGCCGCCACGGGGCACCCACAGGGCCACCACGGCGCTGGGGGCAGAGGCGGGCACACAGGAAGAGGACTGGCTCGACTGGCATCGTTTTCATGCAGCACTGAGCTCTCTGGGTGTGATGCTCCGAGATGCAACAGCAGGTGACAATGACACTCGCTAACACACATGCACACCGGCGAACTGAGAGTGACGTGCAGGCTAACAGACCCATCAGCCTATGAAATAGTTCAGACAGCTGGGGCTGCCGCGCGATGCTCGCTGTCTGGCACTGGCGGATGCATTATTTACAGGAGGAGCTGGAGCATTAGCGAGCTCTTTGGCACTTGGTTAGCAGGCGTAGGCGGTGCGCACCGACGGCAAGCGAGTGTATCTCTGTCAGTGTGAGTAAACAAACTGTGGGGACATGGTGTGACAGAACAAACGGCGTGCCACACAGACACTCTCAGACACATGCAAACTCATCAGGGAGCCGAGGGAGAGCGGGAGGAAAGAGGAGGGGTGGGTGGCATCCATATTTATAGAGCCTTTCTAGCATTTGTCCCCAGGCCAAATGCTGTGACTACGTTCAGCTAATGTCAGAACAGCACTTAACCAGGCATTTCCAGTATGTCATGGGCAGTGGGGAATACGTGGGATAAATACAAGACCAAAAAAAAAAAAATAAAAACAAACAAAGATGAAAATGAAAAGAAATACAATTGCGTTGTGTACTGAAATTATTATATTCCTCATCCTCTTTTAAAACATCTGCTGAGAATAAATCTTAAAAGCTGACAGTACATTTAAAAAATGTACTCTTAATATGTTTGAAACCCACGTTCACCTCCTCTCTCAAACTCATTTGTTGCTATTTTTTTTTTTCAAACCAAATGTCAGGTCTGGTCCTAAAGAATGTTCTTCATCCTGGATTATTAGTCATGACTTCAGCTCAACCTGCTGCTGTCATTGTTTTGGATTTCGGACCGTATTTCCACGCGACTTACAGGCTCCACCCTCCCTCTGGCGTAGAAGTTGCTGCGTAGTACAGTGGCATTTGCACTCAACAGTATATTTGATAGCTGTTGAGTAAGCGCCAAATTTGATGCTGGAATGAGTACAATGGAGTCCTCTCTGAGTTAGGCACAGAGAGAAAAAGACTTGCCGTGGTTTTGTCAAAATGTCTAGCCTCAGTGCACCCTCATTTCATCATGCCTGTTGACACCAGCAAGAGTGTTGACCTGTTTTTTTTTTCTGCTGGATTTATGAAAGGTGAAATTGACACACAGGCTCTTTGCTGACATGTCATTACTCACTAACTTGTCTGGAACGCGAGGTATGGCCAGCTTCGCTTTGGTCACCTGTCCCCAAGTTTATCATGTGTCAGGCAGGGCATTCGCTTGGCGTTACGCCCTCTGGCACCCAGGATGGCTGAGGGGGCCCCCAGGCCTCACTGGCACATCCCTTTTCACCACTGACTCACATTGCGTGATACCCCCAAAGAGAGCTGAATGAGTGCGTGAAGTAGCTCCTTTTAGCACAATCTGTCATTATCTCAAGTGGCATGTAATCATTTTGTGTAGCGAGATCCATTATGCATCCACTGAGAGCCATGGCTAATTGTGGAGGCTTACATTTATTTATTTGTTTGCTGCCAGTTGTCCCACTATATTTTTAGGGGAGGTGCAATAAATGCCAATGCTTGTGTTTCTGTGTTATTAAATGGTCAGAGCACCAGTGGTGCTGTGGCGAAAGCCAAAAAGTTCCTTTTGTGCTCCCAGAGGAAGCTGACAATCAACATGAGGCAAAAGATTAAGATGTTAATCGCTGCTCCAGTCATTTTTAACACTTTACTGACCGGGTAGACTGCATCGGGAATAGACTACTATTGACTGAAAGAAAAAGATTAGGATTCAGTGTGAGTGTTTGTTATTATTTAATATATTTCTCCAAAAGCATGAACTTGTACTTTTTAGAAATTGTGTTCTCAGGGCATGGGGAGGTGAATATCGACAACTCAGAGAAAGTCAAGAAGACAGATGAAACAGATTCATTAAGACTGTGCGGCATTTGCATGCATTTGTGTTGATGTGTGTGTGTGTTTCTGCACAGACCAAAGGAGACTATATGTGGCTAATCTTGATCAAAGGTTCTTTCTTTCTTTCGTTGAGTAAAGATAATACTAGAAAAGCCCTAGGATTTAACACACTGAGATAATGAAAGCAAGTGTAATTAGCAATTAGATCTGACCAAATTAAGGTAGACTAACAGAGGCAAACCTCAACATCAAGGCCACTCAACAGCATTATAGCCAGAGGTGCGCTTAGTCTATTTTTCCCTGTGAAGACATGTTGAAATAAGAGGATTGTGAGCAGACAAAGATGGGCAGCAGATGAGAAAAGTTAATTGTTCTTATCTTTGAATGAAACAATAACTCAGTATCTCTGTTTTCTAGATTATTATTCCTTAAATCACCACTGACAAAGCTTTAGCCACCAGGTTTGCAGACCACAGTGTTTCTCAGGCTTGGCAATTGAGGTGAGCAAGCCACTTAAACCCTGCTTGCACACATATTATTAGCATTACCATATCTGGGCCTAACTGCAGCTGAGGGGAATAATGTGTGTCAGGAGAGTGTAAAATTAGAACCAAAACCAACACTGCTCTTTAAATCCACTTCCCAAGTCCCCACTTCCTTACTTATAGCCGAGCTTACAATGTCAAACACTAATAAGCCAGCTAATTCAATTAGGACTCCACTTCTTTGAGACTGCTCCGAAAAAAGAGACTTTGTGAATAGATTCCCTCACAACTCTGCACAGAACTCTTCATCAAGAAAAAAGTGGCCTTTATTCACATGCTTCAGTGTGCAAGCGCGGCGAACTTGCTGCTGAGCTTGTTAGCAAAACACCCTGATCTGAGGGGAAAGATGTGTGACTAAAGCTGGGTCTCTTAAGTGTCTGTCACCCTGATCTAACCGGAGGAGAGCGCTTTGTAGGCTGTGTTTTCTCTGTCTGGCTCTGCGCTCCGCAGTGACTGGGGATGAGCCCCGCCGTGTAGCTGCAGGTGACAGGGAGCCCTTTTTGTTGTCAAATCCTGATGGAGCTTCCACATGAAAAACATTTCACTTGAGCTGTTGCTGCTGCTGCTGCTGCTGCTGCCTTCTTTCTCTTCCTTCCTCCCTGTCTCTCTCTGTAGATGTCAAAGGCTACAACTACAGCAGTGATGCAGACACAGAAGGAGTCAATCTCTCACTTCTTTCCCCCGCTCGCTTTTCTTTTTGTCGTGCTTTCTCTCACACTATTTCCTACCTCCCTCTCGCTCTTCTATCGTCTCCTTTTATGACCAGCCTTTTCTTTCCTCTGCTCTTCTAACCAACAGCCCCCCCCTACTTCCTTCTCTCCCTCCCTCCCTCTGGCTTATAGATCTGAGTTGGGTCTCAAGAGGAAAATACAAGTCAAGCCATTGTCATTTCAAACAGCGTGATAACCAGACACTGGGCTGCCCACTGACAACTCAGGGGAACTGGCCCTGGCTTTGACTGTTAGCTCCCTTTTCTCTCTCTCTCTCTCTCTCTCTCTCTCTTTCCTCTCTTCCTCTCAAGATCACCTCCTCTCATTTCTTACCGCCCCGCCACCCCCCCCCCCCCCCCACCCTCCAACCTCGCACAGGAGACGTGGTAGCTCATTGTTGTTTGTTGCTTGCTGCTGCTGTGTCTTGCATCTGCTCCTCTCTTCTCTCCTCTCTGTGCCTTGGGGGGCCAGGGGGAATAGTTGTCTTAGTGTGTGTACCAAGGTCAGTGCTCTCCACATGACAGTTCTCTGCCTCTCGACAAGGCGGGAAATCAATACTTTCGGATTTGTGGCGCTGCCCTCGGTGTAACAACAACACTGCCCAGCGCAGAGTGCGGCTCATGCACCTGACACATCCCTAGCCGCCCCCCCAGGCCCTGGCCAGGGAGCGCCTTCAACTCTTATGCTGACCCTCTCCACCTAGGGCCTCTGCTTCACTTTAATACACCTTTTTTCTATATAGCTTTTTTTTCTCTTCAGGGCCTCCAACCTGCTGTATATCAGATTCCCTGCTTTTTTATATTATGCAATGCATTCTTGTGTTATACTTCTGGATGAACTGTGCCTATTGTATCAGTTGCTACTGTATGTTGAGATGCGTGGAGAATGTGATCCATGCAGAGATAAGAGGGGAGCACACAGGAGCTTGCTAAATGAGATATGTGCTATTTATAGAAGCAGATGATATATATACTGCAAATTTGCCCAGACTGGACCCACAAATCAGTGGCCAGTGACCTTAGAAGGTTTTTGAGTCAAGTCTTTTCTACAGAATAGATGAAAATCAAAGACAGATAACAAGTGGAGAGATCAGAAATGCTGCATGAGCCCATCAATCAACCCTCATGCTACAGGTGTTTTCAGTTCTCGTGATACACAAACCCAACCGTCCCTCGTCCACTCCAACCGATGGCTGAAAAGCATCTGAAGTATGTGTGAGCAGGGGCCTTATAAACTCAGAGATCTCTATGCCCGTTACTGGTGTTAATGGAAAACTTACATGTTGCTCAATCACAACACATGCGCGCACAAAGCGTAGCCATGGGCGACATTTCTATTACAGCTACTAAGGCCTAACTTGCCTCCTTATGCTTTTTTGTTGCCAGATAGACACCTAGAGAGAAAGGGAAAGCACTGGCAGTGCGCCCCACAGCGACTGTTAAGCCTCCCCCCATTGGCCCGCCTCTAATGACGAGAGAGTGTGTCTCTGCAAGGCCAATTACAGCTCCCATCTTTCAGCAGTCAAACCGGGTAAAACTCCCGCTCTCGGTCCCCGTGGAGAAGGAGCCACGATCGACCGCAGCCTGCGACTCTCTCCAGGGGACACGTGCAGGCACACACTCGCAGCACTTTGTGTGTGCAACTGGACGTCCATCAACGGGGGCCATCTCCCCTCATCCCCTGGCTGGCTCCCTTGGTTCAGCTGGAGTAAGGAGAATGCATCAAATAAAACAGCCACTTTAATGAATTAGATATTGAGCTGTTCATTAAAAAAAATCAAATTCCCTGAAGTCAGCAGGGGATACACAGTACCAGAGTGTAACCTGGGGATGAACGCGACTTGTTTAGAGGAGTCATAAAGCACAAGGATGTGATGACTCTACTGAATGTTGGCCAGAAATGTCTTATGTTGAGGAAATATGGTGACTTGTGTTTGAGAAAGCAGTGGGTTTTTTTTTTTTTTGCAGTCATGGCAAAGTTTTCTTCCTCACATCCCTCTATTCTCTCAGCTCTCATACAAAGAGCTTGCTGTACTCAACAACAAAAAGATGTGTGATAGGAATCCTTGCAGATGAAAAGGGCTGAGCGACTTTACGTGAAACAGTCCAAGAGTGAAAATATACATCTGTGCAGGCAAAAAATGTATTTTTATTGGCCGAGAGTCCAGGTAGTACTTAAAACCTTTGCAGCTGCCTCTCCCAACACTGCTGACTTCCAGTCTTTCTTTGGGAACATGGAACAAGAAACGCACTTTTGCTCCCAAAACTTGAAAAATGAACGTCGCTCTATTGCGTTCAGATATTCAGCAGTCAGATCTGTGAGAGACCAGGCAAACGAATGGCAGAACCACGGTAGAAATAAAGGATCTATTTTTTTTCTTACTCTGGTGGTTTTATCTCTGGCGAGCCCCCGTCAGCCTTGCCCCCCGTTTGATGGAGAGATTTAAAGGATGCTGTCTTCACTCTCTCTTTCTCCTCCCCTTCCTCAGCCTCTCTCTGGATGAATGTGATCTAAACAGCCACATCTCCCTACTGTTTTTTCACAGTGACAGCCTTTCTCATGAATTAAAAGAGGAACCCATTGATTTTCCCATTGCTTAAATTTGCAACTTAATCCCCCAGATATGTCTAGAATGTACTGCTCTGTCAATAGACGGCACAGCCACTGACGAAAAGGCAACGCCGATACTCACTGGGGAAGAAAGCAAAGGATGACAAGACAAAGGAGAGGGAGCGAGGCTAGCTTAGTGGTGAGCGTGGTGGTTTCTGGCTCTGCGTTCAAATCCTACATTACTCCATTAGAAAATGTATGTCGACGATTAACACTGACTCAGATGAGTTACCACAAACATAACACATCATCTAACTGAGCCACCAGGAGAATAAGAAACAGGCACAAGCCAGCCATCTTGCAGTTACTTTAGTTCGCTTTCCCAAAAGAGGCAAACACACCACATCATTATGTTTATAAGGCTAATAAACCAATCACCATTGTACATCTGTATTGTGTAACCAGCCATCCAGCATGGCCTTCGAACGATCAAATATCATTATATAACGCAAAGCCAACACACTGGAAATAAGTTGTCTGGGACTGAGATGGAAAAAGCACACTTGTCCCCTCTGAGTGAGGGGTTTGAGGAAGTAACGGGATATCACGACCTCTCCCCAGGAGCAAACAAGGCAGAGAGCCCATGCCCTAATTCACAATAAGCACCATAATGTTCTCGTCTGACTCCTAATGTAGTCTATAAATCTCTGGTACTCTGCTCTACATCAGTGTAATACTCTGTATTAATAGCCTGATTTGTACATCGAGTGCTTTTTATCTCCACATGTACAAGAAGAAAACAGTCATTATTGAGAAAAGTGGGAAATATAAAATTCTAGGAAAGCATCTGACAGTTTTCTGAGGAATAACTAGACACTATATACGGTATAACACAGGTTGACCCTTACAGATTTCACCCTCCTACACTTCATCTCTGGTTGTAAACCCTATCCCATAAGCCTCTGGGGTGGTATGGCTCCTTGCCAGTAGCTGTGCTGTTGTTGGCAATGGATTTCCTTTGTGGCCTCGGTACTTGTGTAGGCCATAACATGATACACACAAAGGCCGACGAGAGTACATCAGTGTGCACACTCTCTCTCTCTCTCTCTCTCTCACACACACACACGATCAGCATATGCTGCACACTGTGCGCTCACATCGACACATGTAATTATGCACAAAATCACAATTCTCACCACTCAACCAGAGAAGACCCGCAGCCTCGTAGGAAACAAGGAGGGGGGAAAAAAAGCACAATGTATCCTTGACAGGGTTCATCTGTTTCCAGTTTGGTGCAGATGCTCAGGTTTTATTGCAGCAGTCTAGTATTTCATGGCAGATTTAGCCAGTGGTTTGGTTCTTCACTCGCTACAGCTCTAATGATGGCACATCTCTTGTAAACTGTGGCACACCAGTAATACAGTTTGTTGTTTGATTCCACTTTTACCATACAGAGACATACACAGTTTATGTTCCCATCACTGACAAGAACAGAAAAATAAAATTCACTGACATGATGCACATACAGTGGAGAAGGCTGAGTTAATGTACAGGTAGTGCCTGGACTAGATAATTGCCCTGTTTGTTGTTCAAACTGTTTCACCAGAGCTGCTGCTGAGGCTGGAACTTGATATAAAAAGGACCACATTTACTGTTCTACTCATTTAGTGGTGAGCTTGTAATGCTTTACAGCCCTGTGGTCCTCTTCTCTACACAATGGGTCTCCATTTAACCAAGATACACAGTTTTTAGCACAAAAACACCACAAGTGGCATAAACAAAATGAATTTAAAAAGTGTGTTCTGAATTTGAACTTTAGTGTCTCTTGAGTTCATGATTGTGTTGAATTGTGTATGTTATTATCACTCCTTATCAAGTTTTCTTCATCATCTTCTGCTTTTACAGTTGCTCGATCTGTAGTTGCCTACAGTGAACTGCCAGTCCTTGTAGCCAGAATGCCAGTTGCCAAAACCTAAATGCTTTCCACAAGCTTGCGCAGTACTTGAATTTCTATCGCTGTAACGTATGACAATATATTTGATACTTAGAGACTGAATTTTTAAAAAAACGTGACTTTGCCAAATACAAAATCATCTTTTAGAAAGACTTGATTTAGTTTTTATAAAGCACACACAGTTCACACACACATAATACAAATTAAAATCCGGGCCCTACTTTTATCCTACAAAAAAAAAGCAGAGGAAACCACCCACTGAGTAGAAAAAACACAGAAGTGTACACAGATAATGTAGCTTCTACACGCTGTCAGCTTCCACATGCGCGCACATCTATTTTCCCTCTGTGTGTCAATGCCAGCAGCGCACGCAGGCGATGCATCTCAAGACAGAAGTGTAGCGTTGAGTGTCTCTTAACTGGCTCGTTTAGTCCTGATGGCTTAAATGATTTCATCACTATTAATGACAGGGACCGTGGAACCCCGCGATGCATTGCCAGATGCTCGGGGACTGCTGAGCTTCCCGCTCTCTTCCCCTCACACCCAGCCGCCTCTCCTCGTCCCTCCTTCTGTGCACTCTAATGATTGTCCTCTACATGCCCCCTACCATCCGATTCTTTCTATTTTCCTCAGCTGCTGTGGCCTCCTATGGATACTAAAACATGGTGTAGAGACACAGCGTTGGCAGTGGCATCGCATGAACGCAGGGTCAGTGTGCCGCGAGGCTGCAACTCTGTTAACAAGTCATCCAACCAACGTGTTGTTGTTGCAGATATCTATACCAAGTACTGAGAAGTTCAGTGGAAAAAACAAGATTTCCGAGAGCACTGACTCTTTCTCTGGGCTATCGGGCGATTCGACAAATCAGCTATCAGCCCAGTTCCCTAGTGATTACTGAGGTCAGAGGTCAGACGAAGAAGGTCAGCTGGCACCAGACCAGGCTGCCCTCAGAGGTCTTTGCTGCAAATGGAATCAAAAGCCTCTCTGATGGCTGCGAGCTATCGCCACACTGAGCCCCTGCCTTCATTAGCTTTCTCACGTAATTGGTGAGCTAATTTTGAGACAGATGCACGGCCTTGTCTTGACGCATTGATGTGATTTTCATTCATTTGGATAATGAAAGAATTAAGTACCATTTTGGTCTCTCTTTTCTTCCCTTTCCCTGTCTCCTCTGTCTTGTTGAGCTCCTCCGTTCCAGCTAAGTAATGGCATTTTAATTCTACATGTGTGAGTGTTTCTGTGTGTGCGTGTGTGTGTGCGGGAAACTGCCGCTCTTTTATGAATGCATAAGAGCCTTTGTCTTTCCTGGCACTGTAACCGATAAGCTTGGTAGGGGTCTGCTACACAATCTGAAAGTAAACTCTCAAAGTGTACATTTTGTGAACTGGAGCATATTACAATAAAATTAGAAATTGCTCCTTCGACATATGTTTTCACTATGTAGAGTGCAGGTATAGTTTCGCCTCGTATTTGGCCCTTGGATTTAATACAGTAACTGATTACTACTTTTAACAACTGCCAAAACTTGTGCACTGCTTTTTGTTCCACGCAGAAATGAGGCTGAAGGTGAAATTTAATTGAATCACCTCTAATCACACAACATCACCAGTTTAGTAGGATTCGTTGTCACAGGTTTGAGTGATCGAATAAAACCACGTATCCTCTCTTACAGCGGCATACCAGATAGAATAAATCTGTGTGTTTGTGTGTGTCTGAGATATAACCACATGGGTTTGCATGTGAGTGCATGCTCGCGTGAGTGCATGCAGTTGTAATTTCCCAGAGCCTAAACCTTCATTGATTCAGTTGCTCTTGTCTTCCCAAGAAACAGCGTGAGGATTATGCCTTTAAAACGAGCTTTCTCATTGCAGATATTAGGTCATTAATTTCACAGGCTTACATATGAAAATATTGACTCTTCCCAGACACCTCACTATATCCTCTGCTCCAGCCGCGGCCTTGCATAAATAAATCTTTCAAGTATGCAACATTGATACGTTATTGATTTATTTGTTTCGTGTTCTAATAAATAAGCACATGTATTGAATTATAGTTTGATTACTAAAGTTTTTGATTGATTTGTGTGTGAACCTTTGAGCATTGTATGAGCCATGTAGCACGAAATATACATATAATATCCTGACTGTGAGATGCCCTGAACTGTTGGTTAACTGTTTGAAAAGGCACAAATGACTTTTAATTACAGTGTAACTACAGTTTTTTAATTTCCACCGTACTTTCTATAGCTGCTCCACCTCTGAGTTCCACTGAAATAAATTGTGTGTCTGAGTGAAATGCAAAAACAACTGCATGACACGGTTATTCTCCCAGTCCATGCTGACTTGTCATTCCCGTAAATTAAATAAATCTCTAATTCACTGAGTAGATGAGGGGGAACCCTGAAGACCCATCTGCACATGTACACTAAAATTATCCAGGACGCACACAAAAGAAGCTAACAGTCTCAGAATAAGACACAGAGCCATCCTGTGGGAGTGGGTGGGAGATGGGCGCAGCTTTAGGTCCCCACATAGCGGACAAGGGATGGGCAGGCTTCAGGGAAACAAAAGAGCGGGAAAGAGGGAGAGAAAAGAGAGTGAGAGTGCAAAGGTTGTCGCGGAATAGTCGCAGCACAGGAGGAGGGGAAGAGGAGGTGAGGGTACGTTCCAGCCTCTCACATCTGTTATTCGTTTGTCCCGAGCTGGGAAGAAAATAGCAGGAAGCGTTCTGGTGGTGGCGGAAGATGAAAAGACAAGAAGATTGAATAAAAAAACATGTGTCGCACATGCACTGCCGCTGATTGGATGTGTCCCATGGATTATCCCCAGGAAGCACTGCCAGCTTGGAAAACACACAGCACCCACAAACACACACACACACATGCACGCACGCACACACACACAAACACACCCACACACATACATACAGTAAGCAAGAAGAAGATTCCTCTCGTTCATACAGCATCTTGGCATACACACCCTCCTTCAGTCTACATGGCACAGTGTCAGAGTCAGATCTACGCCTGTGGCCTCGACACGCTGGTGTCTAACCAAACCTCCCAGTTTTGTTCTGGCCATCGTTACGCTTACCGCTGCTACAACTCCTATTGCACTGCCTGCATCAGCTCACATCTGGGCGTCTGTTCTAAAACACGCTTTACTCAAAAAGCAAAAGCTTGTATCATTTGTCAGACTAAATTGCAGTCTTTCGCTCGGTTCATTACAGACACACCAGGTGTGTACAACAGACGCAGAAATAGAAACAGATGCAACAGTCATCGAAAACGCGACGTGACAATGCCAAGTGGCGGCCATTAAAAGCTCGTCACTCGCCCACACGGTGGGACCTCCCGTCGCTAACGAGCCGAAATGTGGCGGGACACAGACAGGTAGGAGTAATGCCTACACAATTATGCAAAGTGCACGGGTCTGCATTTGTACGCGCGTGTAGGTGTTAATGTGTGCGCGAGTGTGCGCGTGTGCCGTGCCACTTAGGGCCCATCCCACAGCTCATTAACAGTAATAAGTGACTGCCGCCACTTCTTTTTTGTCAGTGGGGATGCAAGCCAATCAATAGGGTCATTTCACATCATAACGGCTTACCAGAGCACATTATGGCACTTGTTCATGGCTGGGAATGGCTGCCATTAGTGGCATAGCCAGATTAGATAAGGGCTGGGTGGGGGTGGGAGGGAGTGGGGCAGATGGAGAGAGAATTAAAGAGGAGGAAGGAGGGAGGTGGATCAATATATGGACAGTTATGGAGATAACATCACAATAGGGTGTCTGGGAAAGATAGCATATTACAGACTTCTGATTTTTTTTTCCCTATTGGGTATGAGGTAAAGATGTGTATGTGTGTGTTTGTGTGTAAGGAGGTGGAAGGTGTGTGTTTGTTCATGCCTTGATGTGTATGAGCACTTGTCTATGAATGAGTCCATTGAGTGTGTGTACAAATTTGAGCATGTGTTATGAGAGAGTATGAATTACAGCAATCTACTGGCAGATCAGCACCTCACTCTGTGTGTGTGTGTGTGTGTGTGTGTGTGTGTGTGTGTGTGTGTGTGTGTGTGTGTGTGTCTGGGGGCATGGAGGTGTGCTTCTGCGTGCTTTACTTTGGCATATGCGTGTGCAATCCTGTTTAATTACAGATCAGGCTTTGAGGCAGAGGCAAACAGTGCTATAATTACAGGAAACACCTCCTTTAATATTTTATGGAAATCTACCCTGTGTGTGAGTTGCAAGTTGCACATATTTATTCAGTGTGAGCGAGAGGAACAGAAGAAGAAAATGAGGAGAGAACGAGAGGAAGAGATGTACAGTATATGGAGGGCTTGTTCTGAATGACTGAATGACTAATGGCTCTTTCATCATGACATTGTGCCATTCCTCTCATTCCTCCTTTACTCTTCACAGCCTCTCATTTCAGATTTGTGTTTCCAAATGGCTACGCTAAACGCTCCTTTTTTTCCCCACTTTTGAACCGCTTGCCCCTCAAATATTTATGCTCCTTTTTACGGGGCCAAGAGTCAGACGGGTGAAGAAAGGGGGAAGAGACTTCAATCTATCTATTAAAGATGAGCAACATCTCAAATGCATAAAGAGGAGTGATGAACACACATGTTCAGGGATGGAAAGGTGTAAGCCGTGGCTTAATGCTGGATGGCACACTGTGAAGAAGGTTTACTTTTTGATTTACTACGAGTAAGAGGGAGCTGGGAACACAGGATATGTTTTGAAAGAGAAAACAAAACATCAGATGGGAGTAATAGAGCAAAAAACTTAATGCAGATTTTAAATTCATTGTCCATCTGTTTTGCGGCAAAACCTAACCATGGTCATTTATTATATCTTCCAGTTCATCCAAGATTAAACAAAATTAGACTGAGCAACACTAGGAAACAACAACAGCTGGAAGTACGTATATCACAACCACAAAAAAAAAAATCACAATGTCATGTTATTGAATGTATGCTGATGTATTTATTTGTGTGTGTGTGTGGGGGGGTTAATTTATTTAGTTTTTTTATTTTGAAGAGGCCAAGCATAGGCCAAGCTGAACACATGTTCCTTCTTAGCCCGCAGTGACACAAATGCACACACACACACACACAATGGCAATATGATAACACTGACACTAAGCCGGTGCCCCCCAACAGTGCACACTGGGAGACTGTGAGCAGGCTTCGCTGGTAGCATGCTTTACTACTCTTTGATATGCACCAGTCATTAAAAATAGATGGCGAGCAATCATTACAGGCATCGGAATTAATCTAATTAGCCTAGCACACTGGGCCTCTGTGGTATGGTTGGGTTGGGGGGGGGGGGGGGGGGGGCTTTCTGCAAACAGAGCCACCCGGCCGCAAATACAGTGTAAGCAGAGAGAGGGGCTAGGATGCTGTGGGGCCTGGGGTGAGTTAGGATGGGGTAGGGGGGATAATCCGCCTTGACTTATTAATACGCGCAAACAAGATTTAGCTCCTCAAAGCAAACAAATGAAGCAAGTGCTAAGAGGAATGGGTGATGGTGGTGGTGGTGGGGGGGGTTGGGCAGAGAGCAACATGAAGAGAGACCACATTATTGAGAGAGCGCAAGAAGAGATAAATTATTTAGGCTTGCGTGGACTGTATAGAGAGCTGCGGCCACCAATGGCAGAAAAAAGGGACTTAAGGCCAGAAAAATGCACGTTCTTCAGTCCACAGCTGCACCTTTCCAAATAAATAACGTTTTTTTGAGTGGTGATACACCCTAAAGACTGTGCTTCAAACCGCTTTGGGAGAAGCCTTAGCAAGTCACAACATGGATCATAATCTGCTGACGAGTAATCACCTCTCAACCACCACCGACATACAAATTCACATTGCTTCCTCACTTAAATAGATCACTATAAGGGTCACTGTGGACAGGCATGAGTCCTTTATTGACTCTATAGACGATGGAGTGCTTAACCCACAACCCTCCTTGACCCCCTGTCACGGGTAATGACTGCTGCAAGGAGGGGCAAGCAGCCCTATAGGCTGTCAGGACCTGACTTCAGCTTAGCAGGGGCAGCTCATGATTAAACACAAACATAACTACTTGCAAAACTTCTGCCATGTTTGTTTGCTTAAGACAGTTCTTAGCAGGCGTTCACACCAAAAATAGCCCTGTGTTTAAAAAAAGGCGAGGCACTGCGTCGGTGTTTTTCTTGCTCTTGCTAACCATAACCTCCTAACCCTGCATACAGCATTATTTTTGCAAACTACGACTCCCCTCTAACGTACCTGTTCCCGACATTTTAGTATTAAAATGTTTGTGAAGTAAAATTTGTCAACATTTAGTCTCACTCATTAGTTCCCCAGACAGGGCAGGGAGGAGTGAGGGTGCTGGTTATGTGCTCAGGCTCCACACGGTGCCAAACTCTCCTCTCTCAGTGGGTTTGTCAGCCAGTCTTTCATCCCAGCTTCTCCAATGCTAGCAGACAGTCATTACCATCTTTTTGATAGTTGGGGTCCCAGCTGTGTTCATTGGTCTAATACCCCTCAACCTCTGTCCCAGTCTGGTCCTCCTTCGCTAACTCACACAGAACAGTTTGAAGGTGCATCCGAATAATACCCACAGGAGAGAGGTGGGGAGGGAAGAAAGGGAAAGAGAGAGAGAGAGAGAGAATAAGAAGAAGAGAGGGAGTGCTAATACCAAATCTCAGATGACCAAACCAAATGAAAGTCTATCAAGAGCCAGCTCAGCAAACACAACTGCCATACTGATGAGGAGGGAGCAAAGCCGTGAGGGAAAGGGAGAGGACGGAGGACTGAAGCTTATTCTACACATCACTTGAGGGAAAATTGTGTCTTCGTGGCTGCAGAAGGTTACAGAGAATCATTATTTTCTAAATACTTACACCCTTATCTTCAAAATCAAAGCACAAGTGGTGACTAACCTCTGTAGGTGGTTACCATGTGAAACCAAGAAATCTAAACCAATTGAGGAAACTATCAGAGCAGGTCTTGTTTCTGCTCACAAAGTGGACAGATTCTGAAGATGTAACACCCCCGAATACCTAAAATGCCAGTAATAAGATTTAAGTTAAAAAAAAACAAAACAAATCACAGGTACACACACGAAGTGCAGTGTTTGCATCTACATGGGAAAAAGAATAAGTACATTTAAATTAAAGTCCCACATGGGTTCTGTGGATAGCAATGTGCAGTTTTGCCTGCTGATCACACAAAGAAATGAAAAACTGAGGAGGAAGAGACAAAGAGGGAAAGAGACACAGCCATCTGTTTATGTTTGAATAGATGGTATCACAGGGCGGTCGAGTGTGGTGCATTTTTCAAAATGAAAGCTCTGCTCGCTGTTGTCATTATTTATCGCACTCTGGACACACGCAAGTGGAAACAGAATTAAGAGAACTGTAGGTGAACTGTAACTGTAGGTGGCATGCGGAAAGACACAAACCAGAGAAAAACACAGAGAGTTTCACCAGCACCTCACTTGCACGAAGGACATAATAGCGTTGAAAGCAACACGACTCAATGAAACAGGAAAAGTGTATTTCTTGGAATCCACTTACACTCAAATTACAGTGACATTCTTGGCAGAGCTTGCAGCACAGGGGTAATACAATGTACTGCAGCACAAAGAACTTCTGGGACACTTATCAGCGCTGTGACACGAAAGACCAAACTATTAGCATGCAAAAAGAAAAATCACAGGAAGAAATCAAGTCAACCAAAGAAGAGAAAAAAAAAATCAGGCCTGTTTTCTTGGCAGCCTTTAAAACCAACTTCTTCTCTTTTTTTTTCCTTTCTCTTTTTTTTCCCCTCTCCCTCCTGCCCTCCGTCACCAGGTTAAGTTACAGGCATGAGGCGAAGGAATGAGGGAGGCAGAGTGGTAACATACGGTACCATGAGGAGTGAGACGCCGGCCCTCCCTGACATGGCGTGCACAGAATCCTCCCATGCCCACACAGGCAAGCAAGCGCACACACACACACATTATTTGGACATGATATGATGGTGTCCTGTGTGTGTGTGCACTCAGGAGGTACACACATGCACACACGCAGTCTTCACTTCCTCCCTCCCTCCCTTTGCAGCTCTCTCTCCATGTGTCCCGTCATATCTCCTTCAGCCTATAATTGTCCCAACTTATGGTGTTTCTTCCTGCAAGCCACAGTTTAGAGGAAGTGAAATCCTTCTAAGTGACTGTCACAATGCATCAGCCTCAGGCGAGGGACGCACGCCTGCTCCCCCCCACCCCCCATTCCTCCTTCTCCCTCCTTCAGTCCCCCAGCTGCACCCCCCTCCTCCTCCCCCCTCTGCTGCTCACTATCCCTCACTTTAAGTGTTTTTCTTGCTGAGATGCTCCACTTGTGCTTTCACTCTGTTCCTCCCCGACACTCTGTCTCTCTTTTTTTTTGTTTATGAAGTCACCCCCCAACACACTTTTCTCTCTCTCCCTCTCCCTCTTTCACTTTCTCCTCCTCTCTGTCCCCACGCTGCATTTAAATTGAGGGGGAAACTGTAGTGACAACATCACGCTGCCATTAGGGCCCTGCTTGTAACCTGCTCTCCGCTCAATCCTTGTTCCCCCGACTACACCAGCCAGGAGGAGCAGAGGTTGAGTTTGCTTCTGCCTCCCGTTTCCTTTGAAGGGACAGTCGCTCCTTAACACACTTTCACACACAAAAACACACACCAAGAAGTGGAGTTAAAGGAGTTTGTGTTCTCTGGACGGCCAGCGTGACCTTTGTCATGACCCTCACATGTCACAACTCTGTGATGCATGTGTCACTTTTTTCTGCCTCTGACCTCGGTGCTCATGCCTCTGTCATCCGAGCAGACTAACCGTTTTCTCTTGTTGAGCTTCAGTACACACAAAAACACACAAATGGTCTTTCCTGTCAACCAAATATTCTCCTTGATCACTGTTCTTTGAAGGCCACTGTAGTACACATGTAAACAAGGGCTGCAACCCTCATTTATTTTTGTTATCGATCGAAAAAAAAGTGCTAAATCTGAAATATATCAGAATTACTGTTATAAAAGACAAACATAAAAAACAAAAACTTTTATTATGTATGTAATCCATCATCAAAATCGCTGCAGATCAACTTTCTGTTCATCAACTTGACCAGCTAATGGCTTGACCAACTTATCATTTTAGCTGTATTGTGGACACAATTTCTTCCAAATATTTATAGTAAAACTACAATAATATAAAATGATAATTCCAGATGTCACTCTAACGCTAGGACAATGGGATCTAACTAAATCAAGCAAACACAAGGAAAGCAAAAACAGCCATGTGGTTTAAACTAGCAAGGAGATATGTGCTTATTTTGTGTGTGTGTGTGTGCGCATACCCTGCGTGTGTGTTTAGGTGCTTTTTCCTCTTAGGTGTTTTTCTATTAGTCCTGTCAGGGTCAGGATCGGTGCTTTATTGAGCATTTTATTGGAGCTGTGGACAGATCAGTCGCCCATCAACCTTTCATCGACCAATCATGTGCAGCGATGGGAGGGACCTGGGAGGTCTGGCAGAGCCGGACACTCTGCAGGGGAAGAGGGGGGAGTCTGGTGGTCACTCACTCATCACTTGGATGAAGTCCGGCACTCTGTGTGTGTGTGTGTGTGTGTGAGACAAGAAAAGGGTCAGTCACTGGTCACCAGATGGTAACTGTTTGGACTGGACCACAGCAAGCAAGAGAGAGGGGGACAGTCTCTTTTCTCTCTCTCTCTCTCTCTCTCTCTCTCTCTCTCCCTCCCCCCCTCACACTCACACACATACAACAAACCACGAGAGTGATGGGTGATAATGGAGCAGACACTAACAAATCTGCACCTCTTGGCTAGGGGCCTTGACTGGGACTCAGAAAGCAGACAGTCTGTCCAACTCATAAGCCCAAGTACAACACACCACTACATACTCAGTAGACAGAGGGACCAGTGACCCTTACAGCACAACGCTCAGTTTCCAGAGGCACTCATTTGTTGTTAAATGACATTCACACCAGTGGAATTCAGTGCGGTTAGCTTGTAGATGTGTAAGCCATTGCTTTGCACTGCAGGAGTTGGGTGAGTTTTAAATACAGCGAGCTGAGTGGGACCTTGTCACTGTGTGTGGCCTTACAATGTGCAGGCTACTGCTGCTCTGGATATTAGCTCTCCTGTATGTCTGGCTATTAAATACCAATCCCCAGCCACACACACACACACACACACACACAAACCACTTCCCTTTCAGTCTCAAAGTCAGGGACATAACAGTTTTGGCTGGCAGTATTGTGTGGGCCACAAGAAGAAGGAGAGAAAAACCAACTGTTCTTTTAGGTGGAACCTTCCAGCTGGAGACAGAAGAGTGGGGAAAATAGAAGTAGACATACGCCAGGACAACCGAGTAGACCAGAGTTGCTGGAAGGAGCACTTGTGACCTGAGCAAAAGGTGTATCGGGTAAAAGGGGCCGGAGTCAATCATACAGAGAGACAGAGAATAGACAATAAAGTTAAAGTGAGCTGGAGTGAGAAAGAGAAGAAAAATGAGCATTTGAGCAAGCAGAGTGAAGCAACAAGGCAGGAGTGAAAGACATTAAGAAAGAAAAGCTGTAAAACACAGAAGTAGGAAGGAAAGAAAGAAAGAAAGTAGAGAAGCGCCAGCAGCTGGACTTCTCCTGCTAATTCAGCACTTTAACAAATCAATGCCACTTGAGGAGTACAATCCGCACCCTGAGCTCAGCTAGACGCATCAGTGAGACTGCAGGCGTGTTTGTGTGTGTGTGTGCGTGTCCTCAATAGTCCACATTAAGGTCCAGTAATGTGTTAATTTATAACTCTATCACCCCAGACGCCTGCATTATCCATCTGTGTCACATGCTAGTCCTACTATATCTATCATCCAGAGGGGAAAAATGGCCAGTCCACAGAGATTAAGCCACCGGTCGCACAATTTCTTACCCCCCTTTATTTCTTTTCCCTTTAGCCTTATCTATTGCATCCCTTCACACCCCTCTCCCTTTGTCCTCAGCCTCCCAGGTCAGGGTGATCAATTAGGGCTTGACAGAGCTCTCAGTCCTGGCTGACCACTGGAGCTCCAGAAGCCCTGCAGACATCATTGTCTACCCAGAGAAGGAGCACTCAGGCTGGGTTTTAACACCCTCCCGCTCCCCTGGCCCTGGAGGCCTGTACAGGATGGCTGTTGGGCTATCAGTGATCGGTGATTGAATTACACTGCACCGTGACCTTAGTGAACTCAAAACGTGTTATCACTTAGAGCAGATCGACACAACAGATTGGGATAATAGAGAATGTAAATGTGCGTGTGTGCCAAGAGGGCTCAAATTAACTCTGTTTGAAAAGACCCTTGATGCATTTAAGTCAGTGACACAAAACCCCATCTTTCATAACACTTACAGGGGCTGTAATTTTATAGATTTCCAAAACCACTTCTGGAAAATAATGTTGATATTTCCATCAAATATGATGTGGCAGGAAAGTATACTATTTTCCTTTTGATGCAATGTATTACAGTTGTCAAAACATGCAAGTAACGTACAGTATTTCTTGGGTAAAAAAGCCTCTGTATGTGTGTGTGTGCGTGTGTGGAAGTGTGTGTGCATGTATGTATGTGTTTGTCAGTTTATGTTTGTGCGGGTGGCTCTCTTTGTCAGTAGCAGCAGGCACTAATAACACACAGGGGGAAATGATCAATACTCACCCTCTCTATTCAATTTCACAACATCACTACTACCACCGGACTCGCTCAGAGACACACACCCGCATAAACTCAGGCACACACGCTTGTGTACGATACGCCGACGTGAATGTAAAACAAAGGGCCTTTCACTAACAGATGTAGCCAGAGGGCTGGCTACAGCAGGAGAATTGGCTTTGGTGTGAATGCGAGCAATGCATTAATATTTATTTTGTTAGAAATACTCCCCTCTGTCCTCGGAGAGAGGTAGCGAGCATGAGATACGAAGGCTAAAGGAGGGGCAGGGAGGGTTGATAGGAAAGACAAGCAGGCAGTTCCACCTTTAAAGAGTGCAACAGTCATCACGAGAGGAGAAAGGGAATCTGCCCATTAAGACTAAGTGGATGTCTATTAGATCATGGAGGTAAGGAGGTGGGCATTTACCATCAGTCCAATTCCCAAACAAGCATGTCTGTCCCTGGACTGTGCCAGCGGCTGCGAGGGTAAAACACAGTACCTTCACGCTGATATCATTTAAAGTTTCTGATAAAGTCAGTAGGGTTGGTTTCTATTTATTTATTTATTTATTTAAATGAATATGCTCTCTAAACTTTAGGAAATTTACTCATTCCCTTCAGTAAAACTATTTACTCTGAGAGTGTCTGGCAGGGACATCACCTCTGTGAAAATGAAGGCAATTAAAAGACTATCAAAGTCACCACCCAGTCCTAAGAGATCAAACAAACCCTGTGCCCTCTTTCTACTCCTCTCCCTGTCTGTCCCCTTCACCACCCCCCCTCGTCTTCTTCCCCAGTGTAAACCCCCCATTCTTATCACGGCGGTACAGTTAATCCTCACTCTGTCTCCTCCTCCTTCCATCGCAGCGTCCCTCAGGGGGGGTGCGCGAAAGGCTAAAAGGAGGGAACACATTTGCCACTTGCTTGCGACACATAATACGGAGCAGGCAATCAACTTGGGCTTGACACGTATTTGCTCATCTCTGGGACACACAGACGCACACACAACCCTGCCCCCCCCCCCCCACCACCACCACCATTGCTGGGAAATTGAAGGGTGAAGGTGGGGTTTGAAAGGGGTGGGGTAGGGGGGGGGCCCAAATTAACACTTGACATTCAATACGGTCAGGTCCTTAATTGGCCGGGGCCTTCCTGAGAAGGCAATTTTCTATTCCCCAAACTGCCCCCGCATTGCGCCGTGTGCCAGTGTCATCCGTGTGTGTATGTCTATGTGTCTGTGTGTGTGTGTGTGTGTGTGTGAGGAAGAGAGAAATTACATCTGTGTGTAAGTATGTGCAAGAGAAAAACTGAGACAATGTGTGTATGCGTATATCTGTGTGTGTGTGTGTTTGAGCCGGGGCCCTGTCCTGAGAGAGGCCCTCTGGTCCCTTCCCTCTCTCTAATGAGGCTGGATGAATTAGCGCTACGTGACATGATTTGAACAGCGGTGCCCCCCCGTCTTCCTCCCTCCTCTTTGTCCTTCTCCCCTCCTCATCCCCTGCCCTTTTTTTTCCCTTAAAGCAGTGACAGGCATCTGGTGGCCGAAAAAATGCCAGGAGCAACCCTGCGGCTCTTGCCTTTATGCGAGCTGCTGCTGCTTTATACCGCGGCATATACACACACCTAGACATGGCACACACACACACACACACACACACACACACAATGAAACACTTTCACCTTCCTCCCATTCCTTTTCCACTCACTCACGCACACACACACACACAGTCTCACTTGCACTTCCCCGCAGATCCAGTTTCAGTTGATGTTATTACAGCTTTCAACCTGAGAGGTATTAGGCTTCCTTTAACAGATCTGACAGCATTTACAACACAGGCAAGTCGACGCCTCTAATCGCCTCTGCGACTTCAGCCTATTACCAATTGATCTCAAAGAGAGCCTCGTCCTCACCTTCTGACTGATGCACAAGCTGTCGGATCCTTTTCCTCCTCTTTGTCATAATGCGCTATCTGTCTTTGCCGCTGCAGCCTGTGAACCTGACTGCTCTTTAAGTGCTCTCCTATCATTTTTTTCCCACCTGCAATAAATCTCGCAGCTGTTAGCTTGTGATGTTTTTTTTTTATTTATGTTATTGAGTTATATCTGGTCGCCCAACGGATCACCTTTGCCCTCGCGAGGCCCTATTTAAGTCACAAACAAGATGCTAAATTTATTAGCTAAATGGCTGTGCAGAAAAATCCGCAGTAAATCTAGGTGATAAATCCCTTGTTGCCACCCTTTACAAATCTAAACTGATCAACAAGCTGTGAAGTAATGGCCTGGATAAAGGAAACAAAAGCTGCAGATTTTTTTGTATTTGGAGGAAACATAGCAAATGGATTAAATGCCATGAAATATTAAATGCCAGTCGGAGTCACACACATCATGCAGTGAGCGGTGCTCCAACAAAGCACTTATCGCTGAGTGTGTTTCCCGACAATGGAAGAGGCAGCTCAGGCCATTTACAGACACAACATCAACATCACACCACGCAATCATATATGTGTGTGTGTTTGTGACTGTATGTGTGCCTGCACACGTGTGTCCACAACACAAAATCTTTTAACACACAGTGAAAAACAGCTGTTTTTCAGCGTGCGTTAAAACAAGAATTCTCACTTTGCTTCGTTCTAAAAGACTGAAGCCGTCACTTCACCCGCACAGTAAATGTGTCAAGTGGTGGACAAAGAACAATGTGTGGTGCTAGAGGTCACGCATGGTGACCTCAGGGAGGGTCACACCAATTGATGTGTATCACGGTAAGCTAATTAGATCATTTGTGAGTTGATTGACATTATGGATTATTAGAAAGTGAAGTGAAATGCTGCTCAATATGTGATCAGCTCACATGCAAACGGGTTCAATTAAGCAGTGTGTATGGATTCAAATGAACCAATCCAGCCCACACACACACACACACACACACACACACACTCACACACTCACTCTGTGGTATTTCATTGCACCTCTTATATATTCACACAAAACATACTCGCAAAAACAAAAGCCACCCAGAGTCTCAGTTCTCCAGAAAAACATGAGCTGTGGGATGCCAAGGCAGCTGCATTTAACAGTGGCCATTAAATGTTATTAATCCAACAGCGCAAACATCTTTACGGAGTCAGCAGAGAGCACAAACAAACGCTTACACATGTTGCTTTAACACTTTGCTCACAAGAAAAAGTAGCTAATGAGTTTGGACTCAAGTTGTTTCAGAGGGTTAAAAATGACAACATTGTTCAGAAGAGGTTTACGCAATCTGTACAAAGAAAAGATATGATAGGAGTGTGTGGAAGCAGGTAGGGATGAATATCTGTGTGTGTCAGTGTGTGTGTGTGCGTGTAGTGTGTGTATGTTGGCTGCAAGCCTACCACAGCCTGTACCACTAGCCTCCCTTCTCCAGAACCTCCCTAAAATCCTCCCTGGGCCTCTAGCAATCAAATCTCCACAGTAAGCTGGAGACAGAACAGAGCAGCGGGATAGACGGAGAGTAAAACATGGGAGCAAAAAAGACTGAGAAAAAGAAATGAAACAAAAAATTAGTGGTGGGGGAAAAGCCTCTCTCCGCCTCCTCCTCCTCCTCCTCCTCCTCCTCTTACTCTCGCTCACACAAGCCACAGAGTTCAACATATGCATCAAGAGATGTAACAAGTTATCCTCGCCTCTCATGTGAAATCACTGTTACCTGTTAGGAAACCATTTTCTTTGCACATCAACTTTGGTAATTTAACAGCACATCAAAAAATGTACAGTGTAAACACACACACACACACACACACACACTTAACAGTACATGTTGACTTAGCAGGGGGAAAGAGACAGTCAACTGTGAGCCCTGAACAAAATCACCATAATTATCCATAACCATAAATAAGCCTGATGATGATGATGGCTTTAACAATAATAATAGCAATTCACCCTGAGTGCTTTTTCAAATAACAGTGACAGCATTAGCCACTTCGCCAACAGAAAAATGAAAGGCTCTGTGCCTTGAGAGCTCTTCTTCGCTGCCACTGCTGATGGGGCAAATTGGCAGGCAGAGCGAGCAGACAGGGGTCCTTAAGACGGATGTAAAAATAGTAGGCTGTCGATACGCCTGTTGCGCTGGCTCAGCTCCAAGCAAAACAAAATAACAGGAGTTGAGGAATAACAGGAAAAGGGAGAAGCCGTGGTGAAAGTATGCCCAAGTTCCTGTCACTTAGCACGGGTCACACCTAATGTCACCTTCCTCTGGACGCAGAACGGGAAGGGACAGCCTCTCACAACAATGTCTCTGCCATGCGGTCACGTCTTAAAATACCACAGGCCACCGCTAAAATCTGTACCATTCGTCCGGCTCTCTCTTTCCCTTTTCGCTTAAGTCAATTATGTGTGCGATGATCCTCGCCGCCGGTGGCAGTCTCTGGGTCACCGAAGACAACATGGGCCCCTCCCAGCTCTCAACACCCCCGTGACCCTCGGTGCTGCCACTAACAACACACACACACACAATTATACTTCAGCCCTTTCATGACTGCCTGGACCTTGGTGACAGCTGCTGCATTCCTGCCGTGTCACTGTGTGTGTGTGTGTGTGTGTCACTGTGTGTGTGTGTTGCTGCCCCTGTGCTTACGTCCCCCTCATTAGCCAGTGGCGGGGTGGTGACATCCTGAGCGACTGGCCCCTTCAAACACACACTTCCTCTTCACACTGGCGACTCCTCCTCGCTGCAGGAAACTACCCAAAGACAAATAACTAACACCTCTCTTTTAAAAAGGAATTTAGAAAGCGAGGGAAATAAAAACAGAAAAGAGTGGTGTTCAGCTGCTTAAACAGCCATCAGCTGTGAAAAAAAGGAATAATGGTGGTGGTGGGGGAGTGAAAAAACTAAAATCTGCCCAATGAATCTGTTTTAAAAAAAAAGTGCAAAACTATGAAAAGAAAATTTACACTTTTCCATACAATTTGACGGGTATTTCTTCCATTCGTAATATTATATGCTGTTTTCTCAGTGCAGCGAGTGTCTAACCACATGCCACACACATGGCTCACTTTAGTAAATCACATATTCAGCTGTCACACTGAATACTGCATTTATTTCAAAAGACCGAAACCTAAATAAACCTTTTGGCCACACAACAGCCTAGGACAGTACATGAAACACCTAAATGTTACATGTTCAGATGTTGATTATTTTGTCGAAAGCAGAGTACATAATAATAGTAAATAAGAACGACTAGAGAAAAGAAAGAAAATATTTGTTTTCTTTTAAAAACACATGCCCACAGAAGTCCTGGGAAAGACTCAGCTATAGCAGATTTCACCACTCAGTCCACTGATAAGAGCAGAGCAGATGGCTTTGCATTTCTATCGTTCCTCAGCACTCACACACACACACACACACACACACACACACACACACACTGCCCTGCTAGACACATAATGAAGAAAGCCTTTTGACTTCCATGATGGTGTCTCTACGTTCTGTATCCTCCCCATTATTCAGCCGTTTGCTGTGGCAGTGAGGCGGCCGTCTCCTCAGGAAAAACAGGAAACAGCTGACATGGAACCCGTGAGTGATGCTCACATGATGCTTATTGATCGCTGTTCGCCCCGGGTCTCGCACACAGAGTCAGGGCCGGTGCTTAACCATAACGCTTGGTCCTGCAGGGCACTGCTGTGCGGCTGCAGAGGTTACCGTATGACCCGGGACACACATGATCATGGCCATGTGAGGGGCGGAATATGTTGCCATTTATTTATTTTGGCAATATCATGCATATAATATAAAGATGAGAGTAAAGTAAAAGATTGCGAGGCAAAGAAGGGAGAATGGAAGCGTCTGCATGAGCAATTGTGATTTCCTCAGCAGTGTCCAGATAAGCAAAAGACAAACTGAATGGAATTAAATGGTGGATATTGATTTTATCCACTTAAACATACACTTTGGACGTGTGCTGCGGATGCAACAGAAAAATGTTTATTAACAAATTATTTTAATGTATCTTCAAATTTCAATAAAAATGAAAGGCTTGGTGATGCAAACAGAACCCCCGCCCCCCCTCAACAACACACACAGAGACACACACACAGATTTAAGAAAGCCAGTAAAAATGTTGTGGACGTCATATCTCCCTGGTTGGTGCCTGGGTAAATATAGAGGGGACCACAGCATGAATGGGACCTTGTACATCCTCCTACTCCGTCAAACTAGATGGGTTCTTAATAGTGCACACACACATACAGTAAATATACGAGTAGCTGCAGCCACCTTCCCACTCAATCTTACTCTCCCATTTCTGTGCTCTCTCTTGCAGAAATAATGCTGCCTTCAGGAAACACTCACATCACCATTGTTGCATATGCACATAGACCGAGAGAGGCGCTCGCTGACTGAACGCCATAGCGGCCTTTCCCAGCGCCGCTCATGTTATCTGGCACCCTCTAAAGTGGCCAGTAGCACTGCGGTAATTGCGTTAAGTAGTGCAAGAAGCAACTAACAACTTTACAGTTAGAGACAGATGCTATCAGTGGGATCTGTTCTGGTGAAGAAGTTGCTTTAAACCTTCTCCAATCACGTGCAAGACGAAACATCTCGTCGCTTCTGCTTATTGAAGAAACATTATGCCCCCTCTGACATGCTTCCCTGTGTCTTACTGTAAGTGGTCTACTGTTACACAGGTTCAATCTCAAGGGCCCTTTCTGTAAAGAGAGTAGCTGCAGAACATAACAGTCTGATTTAGGATGTGGAGGACTGGTGGCGGAGATAGAGTTTTAGGGCGGGGGTAGGGGGGATAAGTGGAGACAGAAGAGAGAGAGAGAGAGAAAAGGTGGGTTGAGGTGTGGGGAATAAGAAGACGGAGGGAAAACGAGTGAGAGAAGAAGAAGAAGTAGTGAGAGACGGGAGACGCAGTAGAAGAAGAAAAAGAAAAAGTAGTAATGGGGGAAGTGGTGCGTGTCTTTTCTGCAAATCTCCTCTTTCACCTCTGCTCTCCTCCAGCTCTCCAGCCAAGGCCAGCCAAGAGACACTTCACCTCGCACCCACACACACATGGAGCCAGAGCCAACACACAGACACACACACACAGAGGGAGAGGACACACACCCACAAAACTGCACACACTCGCTCTCTCTTTGCACACACTCACATAACTGGCATACGAGTATTTAGCCACCCACTCAGAAAAATAAATGGCAAAAGCACAGACACAAACGCCTTAACGCACACACACACACGCATAAACTTCAGTGTCAGAGTGCACACACACAAACACACTTGACACCAGATACATGTACGTATAGGCATCCATATGCTCTGTGTGCAACGACCCATCAAATACAGACGTGGAAATAATAACAGTTGAGTGTAACAACACACACACGCACACACACACATTCACTGACTGTGGATAATTCCACACATATGCATCAAATCACTGCTTCCCAGTCCCACATGATGGTAAGAAGCAATGCATATGCACCACATATGCAACACCCAACATGCCTGTGCCCCACTGTGTACAACAACATGTGCGCACACACTCACCACTGTAAGTGTACCAGTGTGTTAATGGGCAGATTAGCGCGTTCTGTGATCTGCACTGGAGAGGGTAATATCAACCTCATTTCTTCAGTCAGACAAAACAAAGCAGAGCATGTTATTCCATAAATATGTCTGTCATCGTGCCCTGAGAGCTCACAGCATTAGCATTCACTTTCAGAGGTTTACCATACACACACACACACACACACACACACAGAGGATCGTATAGGCTGCACTGCATTAACCAAACGCGTGGAGTGAAGGGAAATCAACCAGCATGACCGTCAGATTGATCCAAACAAAACATGTGAACATGACAACACAAGGCGTGATAACAGGAGAAAATATGAAAGAAACATCGAACAGCTTAGTTAGACTTGAGAAATTTAGAGTAGACGTTGAGGACCATTTAAAAAAAAAAAAAAAAGAAACCTACAGCTTATACATATTTATTATGATTAATGCCAACATTCCTGTATGCTGTTTAACAATTTGACATTGAAAATGTCTGATTTTTTTTTCCATGTGAGAAAAAAAAAATGACGTTACTGCTAAAAATATATATCAACATTGATTTTAGTAAAATCCTTAACTGCTTTTTAGTTTAATTTTAATAAAGTCCTTCGTGATCCTAAATTTACAAATGCTTGATTTGAGGAAAAAGAAAATCCTGCAGGACTGTGGCTGTGGTTCGTTTTCAAACTCAAAAGAAAAAAAAAATTACAAAGTGGTCAAATGCATTTGAAATTTAAGGAATGCAAAAAGGTTAAATTGTATTATTATTATTGTTATTATTGTTATTATATTACCAGTAGCAGTAGTAGTTGTAGTAGTAGTCGTGCACAGTTTATTTCTAATGTATCTTCCTACATGGTACACCCTTGCACTGATAATGTGGAGTCTCCGTGTGAGGTGGAGCAGACACAAGCTGTAATGCCACTGTACCTCTTCCAGGTCTCGGCCCATAGTCGACCTGTCGCACTTCAAAGGAAGCCGCGTTACAGCACCCTTGCAAAAAGAAAAGGAAGAGGCTATTTTAGAGATAGTTTTAGACTGAAAGACATGCACTAATTTCTTTCTTTCTCCCCCCCCCCCCCCCCCCCCTCCCTCTGATGTCTGCTCTAAGTCTGGGTGGCAGCCTCAGATCCTCAGGTGGAAGTTAAGGCACATTTTTTACGAGCTTTTCTAACCTTGAATTGTTCCCACATTCCTCCGACTGGAATCGGAGATGGAAATAAAATGTAAAAGAAAAAAACAAAAAAAGACGCGGCCTATGGCTGCTGTATTGTGAGGAAATCATCCCTGATGAACCAATTAGGCTCGTAGTACCACTTAACTCCGGGCTTTTTTAACTTGCAAGGGTCGATATTCATAACCACGCATGTACAGCAGCGGGTCAATTAAGGCTCCAAATATTATCACTCCGTAATGCCCGGGAAATAATTCAACTCCTAATTAATGTTTGCATTTTTTTTCCCCTCCGCAAAAACAAATATGAACGCTCCCTTTTGCAAAATGCGCACCGATTTGTGAACATTAGGAAGCCGAGAAAATAGGCAGTATTTATCGAATCCATTTCATTGATTTCATTTAAATTGCTTGCCCTTCATGTTGTTTGCTGTTGACACTTGCGTGGATTATGGAGGCTGTGAATCTGCTGCTTCTGTTGCTTCGCAGGAAAAAAAAAATAAAAGTTTCTTCAAAGATTAAAAGCCTATTAAGGCCTGTTATGAAATGTGTAAATTATTCGCTTACAGTCGTGCTTTAATCGACACTGTTGTTAATTTCGTTTGTTTAGATGAGACCGGAACAGTGAAAAACGTCTGCATGCAGATGTATTATCAATGTGCAGCAATAACGTAATAAAACATTAGAAAAAAATATTTAATTCATCTTCATTTTTCCTCTGTTTCCCCAGTTTGTACCAGCGTCACCTCTAGCCAAAAAATATGTACGCTGGACTATTTCATTGTCAAACAAACATCTACGTGAATATGAAAATAGGCTGAATTCATTGATTAATTCAGAAACATCGTAATTACAGCCGAAATATAAGATACACGAAAATGTTTTGATCCAGGAGTCAATCAACAAGGAAACCTGTAATTTCTGTGTTGAATTTCGTTCTCAAATTGACACCTATTTTGTTTAAGTGATTTTCTCAACGCTGAAGCAGGCAGGTGCTGCTTTTTATGGCTTGATTGTGCTGGCCTGTAAAAACCCAGTAAAGAGAAGAAAGAAATGATCATCAGATCTCCTGATTTATAATTTGATAATTAACATCTTTTGCCTTTACTTTCTTCGCTCGCTGATGTTTACGCACCGAGCTGACCAGACACCTGCTGTAAATCCTAAACTTATTTATGTCGTTTCGGCCTGTGGCAGGAAAATCACTGTTTTCATGTTAAAGAGATTATTTCTCCTCGTTTCCTAAGTCGTACCTGCTGTGTGTGTGTGTGTGTGTGTGTGTGTGTGTGTGTGTGTGGTTTACATGGATTGTCAGAGGTATTGCTTAATGTTTTGGCTTGGTGATGCCCTGCAGCCCACCACAGCCGCATCTGTCCTGAACGCACTGCATGCGCAGAACCGTCTCACGTCTCTATCGATCAGATGGAAATATAATTTGGCCTAACAACGATAAAATACCGCATCCCTGGTGTCACCTAGCTGATCTTTAAGGGAGAGAGGGGGAGAGTTTCGAGCACAAGCCCATAACGCATTTCTCTTCTCCAACACCCAAGGGTGCGCCAGCCTCGGCAAACACAAAGTCATTATCGGTTAGATTCCAAGAAGGCGAGTCTGTCAAGGAACAGGCTTCCTTCGGAGAATTTATGTCATGCCTACTAAACATGGGAAGATGTCTTCTAAGTGGTGCGAGGAAGGATAAATAACAGCGAGTCCCACAGCTGATTATATTGAAACAACGGTGCGCATTTGTAAAAAGGATTGGGGATGCAAACGTGGGGTCCCAGCAGATGCTGAGCGCAGGGGCCCATCCACCTGCTTCAGCACCGCGAGAGGAGGACCGAGAAGGAGCGCTCTCCTCCTCTGAAAACAACATGCCCGGCTCTTCCAACTCACTTGTCATTAGTTTGCACAATCGCTTCTTCAAGGGAAAAATATATATATATATAAGAACAAGGACTTGTGAAAAACTACAGGGATACCGACTCAATCTGCTCAAAACGTGCACGTTGTGGTAAAGATTAACCTGCGTGAAAATCGCGAGAGAAGGAGAGATTTATTATCATCATTATTATTATGATTATTCGTCCCAAAAGTTACATCGGAATTTGCTGTAGTCTCAACACATGAGTTTCACCTTCGCGATCAGACCTGCGGGATTTAAAGAAAAACACACTAAATTGTGCGGGCTGTAAATACCGTCAAGGTGACAGAATAAGTTTCTCATCTTTTACAACACAGCGCCGCGCCGAAGCTGTTGCGCAAGAGGAACCGCTGTGGCCTGAGTGCGTAACAGCGTGTGCATGGTACGGAGCGCCTGCACGTCCCGCTATGATTAACTGCAACCTAACAACCATCCGCTATCTTTACTGTCTCCCCCTCACACACGTGTGCGCGCGAACGGACGCACACACACACACACACACAGACACACGTATATACACACAGCTCGACTCTCACTCCTCTGCCCTCTCCTTACCTGGCAATTTATCCGACAAAACTACAAAATCCTCCCCGTCCCTTTAAAAATAACTCTCTCTTGTTCTGACCTGGGGGGGGGCGGGGGGCTGCTTGAAATGAATAGCCCAATAAGAAAAATATAACTACTAAAGAACAGAGGAATTCAGTGTGACATCCGTGATAACAGGCGAGTAATGTCGGGTAGGAAATGTGGTGCGGGCTATCCGTTATCATCACTGCTTTCCAGGCGAGCCTGTGCTCATTCACGGCTCCTCTGCTGTTCTGTAGCCGCGCAAGGGGCTTCCTGCCTCGGCCACATGAAGTCAATTAGCCGGTCCCAGAGGGGTGCCCCTTCCCGAGTCTTTATCGGCACTGAGGTTACCAAAACACTGCTATTGCTTGCTTTTAAACTCCACACCGTTCACAGACCAATTACGGAGACCTAAGCATGTGTGTAACGAATCCGGACAAGGGATAATCCATCAAATGGTGAAATAAATGAATTATCTGCTGTTGTGTAGCTTTTGCCTTTAATTTTTCTTTTCTTACAAATGCACAAAAATAAGCTATTTTTTTTAAGTTATTTTGTAGACCAGAAAATTAAAAGGAACACACACATACACACACAGACACACACACACACACACACACAGAGGAATGAAAAGACTGTGAGACATGCTGTGTGTGAAACAACAACATAAAGACATACACACAACAACATCAAATCTGATGTATTGCAAACATGAGGGGGGGCGTTGTAAAGATGTGATTGCAAGCAAGAATTCTTCATTTAAAATATCAGAAACTAAACACTGTCCACAACCCCCCCACATCCCACCCCCCTGAAGAACGCACACACACCTACTGACACACATACAAACACTCTCTTTATCACATACAGACCAAGAGGCAGAGGGAGATCCACAACAGCAAACGTCTGAACATACACCAAGATAGGAAAAGTAAAAGTTCGGTCCTACACTGAAAATGTGCAAAGACTGGAGGGAGAGCAGAGAGACGGAGGTAGAGCGGACGAGGAGGTGAGGCTGAGCTGACGTACCTGCTGGGACATTCTGTAGAGGAGGTTGCTGTCAGTGCTCTGCTGCTGCCATGTCCCCATGAAGCCCGGCTGCTCAGCACTAGGCGGTCTGGTGCTGAACTGCATGGAGCTCTCGCCTGCTCCCTCAGCGCTGCTGCTAACGATGTTAATGCCACCCAGACCACTTCTGCTGCTGGTGCTGGTGCTGCTGCTGGTGCTGCTGCTGCTGCTGCTGCTACTGTGGCTGCTGGAGGGGATGCTTGTGCAAACGCCAACGGTGCCGGTGGGTCCGTTAGCCTTAGCTGGAGGTGGCCTTGGAGGCTCCGGGTCTGTGCTGGGCTCTTGTGGGACTGTGTCGCACTCACTGCCTCTCACATCCAACTCTGCCTCCTTGGACTTGGACAGAGAGAGGGAGAGACAGAGAGGGAGGGCAGGAGGGATGTGGGAGTGTGAAGGAGGAGAGAAGAAAAAAAAAAGTCAATGAAGGTGGGTTCTTTTGGGGTCTTGTTGCCTTTTTTTTCAGCTAGTGCAGGTCCTGCTTCTTGAGCAGGAGGATAACAGTGGAGAGAGGAGTTCAGGGAGTCGATGTGTGTGAGGTTTCTTGGCAGCCCTGGTGGCGGAGGAGTGTGTGTGGAGTTAATTCTCAAGAAGACAGAGAATAGAGGGCTTGCAGTGAATTTCCTCGGGGGCCTCGTCTCGGACAGGGCAAGATGAGCAGAGCACTGGAAGTGAGGAAGGCTGGAGGTGAGGAGGGGGCTGATGAGAAGGTGAGCGAAAATGGAGTAAAAGAAAAAAAGGGGGGGGGGGGTTATGGGAATTAGCGAGGAGATGTTGCCTGTGGCCTCAGGTTTTTTTTTGCTTTAATCCATCTGTCAGACAATTTTGTACTTGGACATGGACTCAGGTCAACGCAAAGACACACAATGAAACATGTTTACCTGCATGCATGCATGCACACATTCAGATGCTGACACACAGGACTCGAATAGAAAAGAAAAATTCAGAAAAGTAGGAAAGAGCAAGTTGAACAAACTGGCAACTGTCATCAGCACACTCAACACTGAACACATGCACAGATGAAGATGAAAACAAATCTTTGTAATCCTATGTAATTCCTATTTTTTTTTCTAAAGTAATAAACACGTCCTAAAGAAACAAAATAAAAAATAATTACAAAGCTACTTTGTTATCCAGCTACAGCAAACAAACAGCTGAGCGCGAAATGTAAATAAACAGTTTCACAGAAAACATGAATGTCAAGCCAACAAAATCTGCGTTCCAAAAAAAAAAATGTGAAAAAGTACATTTTTTTTTCTAAATACAAAAAAAAAAGAAAAAAGAAAAAGTTCCAGGAAAAGTGTCGGATAAAGCAAAGAGTTGAGCCAAAAAAATGCATGAATGTCTCTTACCATCAATTCTGTGCCTGTCCCAGCAAAGTGAAGATGAGGTGTGGGAGTGAGCCACCAGCTATCCAGCTCTCCCTGCCTCCTGCTCCTCTCTCTCTCTTCCCCTCTCTCTCTCTCTCTCTCTCTCTCCCTCTCTGTGATTGTGTCCCTCTCTCGACGTCTGTGCCGTGCCGCCTGTCCTCTCTTTTCCTCTCTCCCTGCTCTCTCTCTCTCTCTCTCTCTCTCTCTCGGACTCCTCTGTACTCCGCAGCAGCCGCTGAGGAACTGAGCCGAGCGCTTGAGCCTCCGTGTGTGTGTGTGTGTGTGTGAGGGAGCATGTGAGAGCGAGCGAGCGAGTGAGAGAGTCGGTGGCTCTCTGAGTGTGTGTGTCTGCTTGTAAAGAGGAAAGCGATCGTGTGTGTGTGCGTGTGTGTCAGGCCAGTGCAGACTCAACTGAGTCAACTGTGCCGCTTCACTCTGAGATGTTCAATGACATCGCGCTGCACGCTTCCTGACACACACACACGCACACACACACACACACTCCTCCTCTGCTAGGGGGAGGGAGGTGGGGGCAAGCGCCATCGCAGAGCAGGAGAAGGGAGGGAGGGGGAGTGTTTGTCCCCCCTGCCTTATTACCATTTGCGCTGTGAGTGGCCGGCACGTCTCAGAGCAACTTAGTTCCCCTGAGGGACCATCCCGCCACACACACACACCCACACACACACATGCACGCACGGTGCTTAGCAAAAGAGCTCATTTTTTACCTTGAAAAAGAAGCGAACAGCTGGAAAGAAAAGCACCACAGTTGCAGACTGTTATCAGGTATTTGTTTCTTTGTTTTGAAAAACTGAAAATGCGGGATCGTGTTCAACAGAGAGGATCTTTGATCACGGCTGAAAGTGGTTTTATTACTGATCTGTAGGACAGCAATAAAACAAACAAGAACAACAAAAAAAGAAGAAGAAGAAGAAAAAACATATCAATACACTTGTTATATCTCTGAAAAGTGTGCTGTCTTTGTTTGATTTTTACCCGCTCTAATGAAAGACTAATGGAACGCAGGCAATCTGCCACCAGCATGTGTATGAGGACACACACACTCGCAGGCAGGCACACACACACACACACACACACACAGAGGAGTCGCCCACCCCACCCCACCCCCGCCGAGGCTCTCAGATTTTAATTAAGAAAAAAATGAGGAAGAGGTTCCATTTTAGCCAAATTGGTCCCCACAGTAGCAAAGGTAAGGGAATAAAATGAGGGATGGAGGAGTAAAGGGAGGCAGGCACAGAGAAAAAGACACACAGGAGGATAAAGCAAAAAAAAAAAGAGGAAGGAGATCTATGCTTCCTTTGACACAACATAGGACACATCTCAAACAATGAAGACATCCCGCTCCCCTCCTCCTTCTTCTCTTCCCTTTAAATCTCCTATCTCCTCTTCTCCACCCCGTCTTTTCACCCCACCATCATTAAAGAAATGACAGACCAGGGGCCTCAGTCCGCAGCGAGAGGGAGATGTCACTGTGATCTTTCCCGCCGCAGAGGAACAAAAGAGAAAGGGACGGAGGGAGAACTTCTCTCCTCTGCCACATTAAATGGATTCTGATATATAAAGTCACTTCAGATTTTGTGGTAAATTGCTGTAGACAGGTGCCTGGTCGGTCTGTTAAAAGCCTTTTGTCTGGTGTACTAATGGCAGCATAGTGTTAACCTTTGCTGAGATTATCACACCGGTCGTTACTGTTGTGTACAAGAGATTTCTGCTCGCAAAGGGAAGAGTGTGAGGTGTGTGTGTCTCACCACTTATTGAAAATGGTGCAGTTGTATCTTTTGTCTCAAGCTCAGTTTACATCTTCGCTCCTTTTTCCCTCCATGCCTACATCCTAATCCTTTTACTTTTGTCTCCTGTGATGTTTTTCTCCACTTCTAGATCTCTTTCCCTCGCTCACGTTTTCCTTCACTCCCCCCCCACCCCACCCCACCCCACCTCTGGCTGGGTCCGGCAGCATAGTGGCCTTGTCAGAAACCACAAGCGTAAAAGGCATAAAGTGTCACCTCCTGTCCATGTGCTTGCACACTTCGCTCTTAACAACTTACTGAAAAGGTAATGCATGAGGCTTGGGCTAATTATATTAAGTGACAATTTAGCGGCTGAGGTTCCTTTTTGCTTTCCAGCTAGCGCTAGCTCACCATCTCTCCCTCCTCTCTCGACTGCAAATGGGCAAGTCTGTGGGTTTGTCGAGTGGCACTCAGTGTTTCAAGTCAAGCTGGTGGCTCAGCTTCTGACCTGGCTGGTTAATGGCTGTTATTTGTGGGAGGGAGGAGTGGACTCTGCCAATATTGCTCACTCTCCCTCCACATTTCTCCCACTCTTTTTCTCCCCTTTCCCTTCCTTCCCCCTCGGCGCTGCTGCTGCTGATGGTAATGGCTGTGATGACAGAGGAAACGAAGAGGAGACACAGAAGTGAAAAAAAAAAAATCGGAGATGAAGAAATTTAGGATGGAAACTGTGAGGAAGAGAGAAATGGAAAGATGAAAAATGCTGGGAAGCAGGAAAGGGAGGAAAAAGGGATGCAGGAGATCCTCAGGCTCCTTTATTAAAACTATTATTGTGCAGGACTTGAGAATTCCCCCCGGGGCAGGGGTCCATGTCGAAGCCCATATAATTAACTAGAGGCTCAGCTACGGATCAATTACCAGACAAGCAAGTGATAGCCGAATCAATGGAAGATCATCAGGCTCGTTATCAGTGTTGCAACTCATTAGAGGAAAAGTGAGGTCGAGAAAGAGGAAAGAAAAAGGGGATGGGGGAGTGAGGGTGGTTGGGGGAGGCAGAAGGAGAGGGCAGGGTTGGTGGCAGCGTGTTAGCTCTGATGCTGATGGCTGTGTGTTGGATGCTGGTGTGTGATGGGTTGTAGCCCTCCCCAGCTGCCACTGACCAGTGACAGAGGGCAGCCCAGTATGACAGAGTGCAGGCGGCTCTGTAGCAACAGTCACCGAGGCATGTATGGATCAATACAGTGTGTGCGAGTGAGGTTAAAGCTCTGCCATGGCATCCTCATTCCCCAGCGACTCACACGCCAGTCCCACAAGCCGAGCAGTCAGAAAGGGATTGTCCCGAGTTACAGAGTAAAAACACAGCTGAGGTATCCCTGAAATGCTAATGCTATTGAAAGATATCATTAGACCTTGCCAAAATTGTAAAAGTGACAGCTATTTTATTTGCAAACTACAAATAATGTCTCAGTGTGCTGATTTAACAGACTGATCTTCTAATAAAGGCAAAACAAATGTCTGTAGAAATCATGCGGCATAACATATGAGGTGAAGCAGCTCTCTGGTGTCTCAGCTTGAAATCCAAAACTTAAGATATCTTTGTGAAAATGCCAGCTGCATGTTAAGTAATCAATTCCGCAAAGTGTGACTTTATAAGATGTGGATCATCCTGCACTCACGGTGCATTTTTTTTGAATGCTTTCAAATTGATGCTACTGAAAGCATCACTGAAGCTCTTCTGAAACTCTTCTATTACTCTGTGAAAGAATGAAGTCAGAACATTTTTTTACCCAGCTGTCAGGGAAACATAGGCTCAGGTATTAAATATCAGTTTTTGATAAAGTCCTTCCTTATTTTGGATCTTTCCTTGAGTGAAATCCCCATGGGCTGATTTAGGCCAGCAGAGTGAACACTCACAGTATTCTCATACTGTGTCGTAGAATCTTCTAAATGTACTTTAGCAGCAATATCTGTTTTATCTGTTTTCCATTGATTGCTTCACTTACCAAGTTATTTCTTTCTTTTAATTATTTTTTTGATATTGCATTTTAGGCACAATGCAATTAGTCCTGTACAGTATGGCAGCGCAGAGGGAGGTTGGAGTTGTCTATTTCCCCTTTAACTCGATACATAATACCATTTATGGTGGCATATGACAGTGTAAGATGTGTATTTTTGTGTAGTTGCTGTGGATATTTGTTACATGCTTTAAGTGAAGTTTAAATAAGGTTACAGATAGTCACAAGTTGTGATTAGAAATCTGTATTAATAGTTTTTTTTTAAAGTATTTCATGCCCATAGAGCATGTCAGGTAACAGAGTACAAGAAACACAGTAAAACTGAGACAGAAAACATTCTTGACCTCTTGTTGAACTTAATTGTCCATTGACCACAAACTACAAGTGTTTTTCAGAAGACACCCTCCACCCATAAGCACACATTATTATACCCGTCAAACCTCTCAGCGCTGCCTGTTTGTTCCCAAACATTGACATCTATTGGATTAAATAGCCCAGAAATTATATGCGACAGCACTGGGCTGTTAGGATAGCCTCAAGAGAACTAATTCCCCTTTCTATGCTCTTAAGTCTTGAGAGGGAAAAGTGCCTTGCTTTTCATTTTCTATGAAAAGCGAGAAAACAGTGAGTATAAGACCGACTTTGTCATCTTGTATATGCATCAGAAAATCATAATTACATCGTTATTATTTTTCTGTGTTTGCTTTTGTTTTTCTTTTTTTAAAGGTAGGATGATTTTTCATGGAGTGAAATCACAATCTTCAATATGGCTTTTGGGCAGAGAGAGAGAGAGAGAGAGAGAGAGAGAGAGAGAGAGAGAGAGAGAGGGAAAAGTGGAACAACATAATTTGCACAGTGACGGTGATTAAGGCCTGTGGAAAAAGGCCGGTGAGTGTCTTTTAGGTGAAGAGGATGAGGAGGGTGCAGAAGGAGTCGATCCTGTCAGCCTATTTTGTAGTCTAAGCTTTTTGTTCCCCAGATTTAAAGATCTGAGGGTTTTTTTGGTTTTATTTGTTTTTTAAATTATTTCAAATAAACAGAACAGAACAATGATAACACTGGTGCGAAGTGGCATTTCCAAAAGATTGAGTGCAACTGTTGTACAGTAAACTGGAGACAGAAGCAGGAGCACATGGCTGAGTGCTGGTACTGCTGGTGACCTGATTTATGAGCATACAAGGATGCTCACACACACACACACACACACACACACAGCGAAGCAGGCAACGTGTGTGCATGTGACAAGGAATGGCGTGTCGATCAGAAGGCACAGGGATAGAACTGTCACTGTTCTGCTACCACTACAGGGCCACAAGACATCATATGACACCGACAGGAACAGCCCTTCACTTGTGATAACTGGAGAGACGGAGACAGGGAGAAAGACGTAGTGAGACACAGACGAGGGCATCGAAGGGTCTGAGGGAAACGAGAGAGCCACATGATTGCCTGTGTCACTGATCACTGCAATCTGGCCTCCACTAACAAGTGCACCTTTGTGGGAAAAAAAAAAAAACACAGAGGGGAAAAAAACATCAGCGGACTGGCTTCAGAGAGTCTTATGAGTTATATACGATTTTCAGTTGTGTTATTGGTAAACGCAGAAAGGCGAAATGTTAATGGCTGAGAGCACAGTCTGCTAATGCCTGTCTGGCATTTCATAACCTAATGACACATTATGTGTCAAGTGCTCCGTGTTTCATGTGCTACTTTTGGTTTTCCAAGAAGGCAAGACTCCACTCATGAGGTCAGGAGACAAAACTACAGTTTATCAGCACCAACACAGCAACCGTCTCCCACACACACACACACACACACACACACACACACACACACACACACACACTCATATCCAGGGCACAGGAGCACCTTTGACCCTACAGGCTGACCAGGCTTTTGTTCTTCTCACCAAATTACAGCAAATCCTCCAGCAAGCTGCTGGCCTCCTTACTTTACCTTTTCTGCGCCTCATTTTCACCCCACTATACACACCTGTTGCCACGGGTCACCACCATAACCAGCCTCTCCATTACCACACAGTACACTGTACAGTACTTCTCTGCAGTACATCTACTAGAGACATTTCTTGGGCTGCAACTGATTATTTTCTCAATTATTTGGGTAGTCATTCGGGCTTCTAAAATTTCAAAAAAAAAGATCACACAACCCGAGGTGGCTTCCTCAAACTGTCAGTCCAAATCTCAATAACATTCAGTTAACTTTATGGACAAATATTCACATTTGAGGAACTGGGAACCGAATTTTGTCAGTTTTGTTTTAAAAATTACTTTACAATTTACAGTATTAAAGTTGTGGCCGAATAATTTCCGTCAATCAAGAAATTATTTTAGCCCAAAAAAGTAACTCCTCAATTTACCTTTTGCAGCCTGCAAGTCCCCTAAAAACAATATTGTGCCTTTTTGCAATTTACTTTCACTAGCAGCATTTATAGTAAGAAGCACACAAAGACATCACCAAAGATATTTAGGAACTTTCTTGGATTCTCTGAGTGCATTTTTTTTTTCAGATAGGCCCCCTCCATCCAACATGGATGCCACAAACTGAGCTTAAATCTCCAAAACTTTGAGAGGATCCATTATCCACCGTTAACAGAGCTTTTAAACCTAAAACGCAAGTGCAACTCAGCACAGACGAAGGCCATTATGTCCATAAAGGAGAGCCACAGCAGAGCGCACCACCCTGATTTTCCTGTCAGTTTTTGCAGCCAGAGTTCAACTAAACTTATCTTAAACTCTAAATACAGTAACCTTCACAGTGTATCCACATTCGGTGGGATGATGCAGACAATTTTACTGTAGAGGGAAATGGTTTAAAAAAAAAATGTACACATCTGAATTGCTCTACTCTACGATTCTGCCAGGATTCGAGTAGAAAACCTGAAGCATGGCAGAAAACCCACGGAGGGGAAAATTACTATTGTGATTGTTTACATTCTGATGTAGTCTGGAGCATCTGTTTTAGCTGCTTCGTTCCACGCTCTACCTCGCACAAACTCGCCGTGCGAAGCCACAGCAAAGGTGTGTGGCGTCAGGTAAAGGGCTGCATACGATCAAGAAGTGCGGGCGATACTCTGTGCAAAAAGAAATAAAGAGGAGAAGAAGAAACAGACCGGCCCAGTCAGCAGAATGAACTGTTGGCACTGTACACTTCTGCTTGTTAGGTTCACCCATTTCATAATACAATATAATATCAGCATTTCTACAAATTATGTTCAGTTTACAAAATTATATAAGCTGACTTTCTATTTTTAATGAGATATTGGGACTTTTTCCAGTGTGATCTTTTCCTAACCCTAACCATGTGGTTTTTGTCCATAAACCAAACCAACCCTTAAACTCAGTGTCATAGCAACATAAAATTGAGAACCGAATATGAAGAAATGTTAAGTTTCAACAAATGTGTGGTTTGCAGAAACATTGCTAACATTTGTTCTGGCGACTGAGTTGAACAGACGAGGAAGACGCTGCGTTATCCGTTTATCGACAAGGGGAGTTTCAGAGCATTTCACAGACTTTACAAAGAACATTTTAGTCTGCATCACACTTTTGGTTTTTTTTGATCAATTGATGGGTTTAATAATACCTGATTTCAGGAGGTGCTGCAGCCCCCACAGCAGCCGTACTTCTCACGTCCGTTTATCCCTCTGCTTTTCCTGCCTCTTATTTCCTCCACTGACTCCACAGCCATCCACACTCACACTTGGATAATTCTCTTCTAATCATCTCTGGCTCTTCTCCTCATCCACCCTCATTTACTACCCTCATGTCTCCCTCCCCTTCTACTCTTTCTCTTCTCACCTCATCAGACAGGCCTCCACCTCACCCCTCCGCTGCCTGCCTCCATCCCCTCACTTCTGTCCTCTCTCACTGACCCGTGCTCCCCCCCAGTCACAGGGCGTTGTGTCTCTACCTGCCAGGCTCCCTGACAGCACCACGTCCCCCCCCACCCCTCACCCCCTGAGAGGAGACCGCCTGCCCATCCGGAACGCTGCTGTGGCAACCCCACCCCCCCCCCCACCCCCCAGTCCTCCCACCCACCACCACCACCATCAGCCCGATCTCCACCGAAACCAGCGCAGAGAGTTTGACAAAGTCCTTCTCTTCTCTATGCAAACTTCCCATCTCTCATTATTCTGTTTTTACTCTTCCTCTCAGTTTTTTTTTTAGACTTCTGACCTCACAGATATATCTTTAACTCATTTAGCTTTCTGCTTCCTTTGACACCCACTGAACACACTTTCCCCTCTCGCTGAGGCCCAGATAAAATAGAGCTTAATGTCAGTGGCTGTTATGGTGACCTTCATCACTGTTTGCCTGAGAATTGCTGGACAAAACACCGAAAACACCAACAGAGAATGTTTGACAGTATTTCTTTTTTTTTTGTGTGTGTGTGTGGAAATGATATATTTGACCTGACAGTAATGAATTTCCAACATTGGGCATTTTGTTTAAATGGCCTCACTGGCTATTACAAAGAATGTTACAATGAAGGTTGTTTGTAGTCTTAATGTTTCTACCGTAGTGAGTTTCCACATTCACACTTGGTTTATGTTCAGAGGAGTTTTTCAAGTGTATGAAGTGCTACATTTACATGCTGTATCGGAGTCACAGGGAGGCGTTCAGGATCACTGGGGACCCTGGACTCCTTTGTACACATCTTGAGTCTCGTCTGGTTGGTTGAGGCAATTAAAACACTTTGGTAAACGTTTGGAAAGATTGTGGTTTTGATTAAATCTTAATAAATACTTTGTGCCTCATACTTTAATCGCACACTTTTCTGTATTAAAGCAACACATAATCTTTCCCTAAGCTCGATCAAGTGCCAGCGCCTAAACACAGCCATGAAGGGGCTAATGATGTGATCTTCATTATGAGCAGACATTGCATTGCAAGGCCGGTTACTGTGGCTCGAAAACAAATTAACCACTGTGAACATTTTACTGATACACAGCACAACATTTCCCCATAAAGTCAATAGAAAATGTATTTTGCTGTTGCTGTACTTCTGTGATTTCTAGGAGCCCGGGTTGTGATGGCTTGTGTAACTTGTTGTGTTGCCCTGTAGGAATTAAATTCCTGAAGAATGAAAACTGGCCAAAACCAAAACGAACGGGGACCGAATCATCTGTCAGGTAGCCAAGAATGACTGGACTCACAGAATTTAAGGACGAGCTGAAGAAGACAGTCTGAGAGTGTGATAGGAGCTTGTGTGGGAGCTACATGAATGTGGGATTTATGCTTTGTTTTAATTCAAGTATTTCATGATTCGGTTTTTACACAAGATGAGGCTTCAGGGACGAGGGACTCTGTTCTCTCCATTCTACTAATACTGTATGGGGAGACATTTCCAAGGACTTGTCCTTTAGCAAAACCAGGTGTCGCATGGGGAGTCACACAATAGTCAGAGTTGTCTCATATCTTGCATGTGAAATTATTAACTTTTGTCGGATTGAGAAAAAAAACAGCCAAACATTTTTCAGACTAATGCTTATGTCTGGGTATGACTGTGTCCAAATGTTTCAAGAGAGGTCATCAGTAACCAGCTGTACATCTGCTAATAAGTTAGACAGTGAAGTAATGGGAATCACGCATTATAGCCGTTAGCCTTTGTGAGTAACAGGGAAGTCCACGGCTGCTTTTGATATAAAAAATAAATAATAAAAAAAAAAAACTCAATGACCTCACAAAAGTCGTGAGGTGGTCCAAAGGAGCTGTATACCATCTGAATCCTCCTCGAAAAAACACAAATGCTGAGCTGGGAGGGAGGTGGGAACCAAAACCATGTGGGTTACATTAGCCAGGGGAGTCTTTATTTATGGCACACACATGACAAGGAACATAACCGCTAACAACACGACAAACACACAAACACTTGTGACTTTCCCCCGCCAAAAAAAACTCCCAAATAAATGTCACACAAATCATCCTGTGGTAGTGAAACCGCTTAGCAAACAAGCAAGAAAGTTTTGGTTTGGGACTCTACTTCCGAGGAAGGGGAATTTCAATCACACAAAAAAAAAGTTGGGTCACAATTCTCGCTCCCAGCATCATTCTTTTGCTTTATCTTTGTTGGCCTTTTTTTAAAAAAATTTCTACCGAATGTAAGAAGTCCAAAGTGCAACTTCAAAAGTTCTTTTTATTTTTAAAGGTTCTGCGTGTTGCCTGCGACGCCCGAGCGATCGGCACATTAAAAAGTCATGTTCGCTTCGCTTCCAGTGAACCTGTAGACAGGTTGTTAGTGTAATGCTAGTCAAAATGCCCTCCCCTCCTCCAGACCTCTTGTAATTGAATACTGTGCCACGGCCTCGGCAAAAAAAATCAGCTTAGTGAATGCAGAAAGAAGTAGAAAAAAAAAATATGAAGAAACTATTATTATTCCACCATCAGGTTTCAATTACAAGGAGGAGGGGGGTTAAGTGAACATCAAGTCATATTAAAGTATATAGGAGGCCACTGGCATTGGGAGACTTTGTTGAAAGCTCTTGTATATTAACACACATTCTTACACATGGCCAAGTTACATTATTTGATTATTACAACCGTAGCCACAGGTTTGGCGTGCGGGCTTTGAGTTCCCGCTTTCGCCTTAGAACCACTTCCACAGAGAACAAGAACCTATTAGCCTGAAAACAGTGATGAGAGAGAGAAAGATCTCCTGTCTACATCTGGCGTATACAGATGCCAGAAAGCCAGCTGTGTGTGTGTGTGTGTGTGTGTACGCATTTTTCCATTTTGCGTGCCTTTGTTGCATCGCTTTAATACATAAGACATGTAAGACAGATTTAATGACAGAATGGACGTGAGGCTCTGTGTAATGAAGCTGCATTGTAAAAATTTAGATTCAAAAAAAAGTGGCTGCTGTTCATTATCTTCCAGTCATTCGTAAATCACCTCGAGCTCCTTTAATTCTTGTCTGTTTCTGAGGCGTTTATGTGCACTCCGCTGTCGGCCCCTCTTTCTCTCGCAGTCAATCTTTCTCAGTTTGTCCTCACACACCACCACGCCAGATTCTGTCACCTGTCTCTGCTCGTTCTATCAATCCCTGAGAGGCAGAGGGATGGCTGCCGCATTCCCAGAGGCAAGACATAAAGGGCTGTGAATGGATGGATGGATGGCGAGGGGGACGAAACCAGCGACTAAATTATTAAGTGACACTTCGCTTTGCTTTGAGACACACACACACACATATACACACACTCAAGGCAAGCGGGGTAAACGCATTAGAACAGTTAGCCCCATGAATGCACCCGACAACTCGACTACATGCTAACTCACGTCAAAATCATCAAACCAGGCCCGGGGCTCTTAAAATTTTTACGCTACTGCTTGAAGGGACGTCGTGGAGCCTGGGAGGCTTTCTGAGAGTGAGTGGCCCTGTCATTGCAGCCATCGCTGCCTATAAATAAGTAAATATGGGAGTGGAGTGGCTAAGCAGCGTTACCGCAGAGTTGACAGCACCACTGTGAGTTTGTGTGAACATCAGCAAATAGGTATTTGCACCTATGCATGTGTGTGTATGTGCATGTGCATGTGTGTGCGCTCCCAGTCTCTGACAAGCTATGGGGGGGGGTCTTGCTCTTGCCACCATCTCCCCAGCTAGAATGTGCCAAAGTGGGCCTTCATTCACTTAAGTTCCACCTGGCCTTGATTTCCTGTGGACAAGACTGGAGCACACTGGGACAGCTCGGGTCTAATTCGGTACATAAGGAGACAGGATGATGGGCCATTTGGCCACCTTGACCCAGGCTCTATGTTTAAGTCTATCAAGGAGAGGAGGTTGCTGTAGAATTACTCAAATGGCTGGATGGACTGAGGTTCTCTCAATGTTCTTCCATGCACAAACAGAATGCAAGGCAATGGATATTGAGCATATGTTCATTATGTTCATTGAGAAAAAAAGACAAAAAAAAAATCATTTGTAGATATATGAATTTGTTCATTGTTAAATGCTTTGAGCACCACCAATTTCCACCAGCCTCCAATGTATTGGACAAATCTCAAAGATCTAAAACCCTGGATGAATCAAACCAAAATGCTTGACATGGTAATATTCACAAGAGGGAAATAAGAATAAATGTTCTTTTCCGTTTGTAATTTGGATGAACCTAATCCTTTTATGACTGAGATGATTTTACTTTTTTAGCAGCGGTTTGCTTTCTTCAGGTGCTTTTAAAGAAATTCAGTTTTGAAACACAATGAGGCAAACCTCTGCAAAAAGACATTTTTTTAAACAAATCTATTTGCATTGTATTTAAAAATGTATTTGCAAAAGCAAATGATCTCACCCATCTCAACCTACTTTTTTTGCTTTTCAGATTTTCTTTTTTACATTGAACCTGTTCAGGTTTTGTGGCAGTTTTGGAAGGTTTAGTAATCTGTTTTCAAAGAAAATAAGAATCTCTATAATAAAGAAAAGTGTTTTGTTTTTTTGTTTTTTTGCAGCATTCAGCCTTCATTTGTCAGTGCTTAAAATGACCAGTGACCACCAGCAGACAGTGCAGACAATCTGGTATTGTTGACCCAACTGCAGACTGCAATATTGGTATTTAAGCAACTGTAGAGAATGTGTGTAGGCCCATAAATGTGCTCACAGTTTGGATGTGTCTCTTTCTGTGTGTGTGTGTGTGTGTGTGTGTCTATCTGTGGGTACGCTCATTGTAAAGGCTGCTAATTGCAGTTGAGACTTCTTTAATTAACACAAAGAGAGGTCTCTGGGGTACGCATGGGCACTGTGAGTGTGTCACGAGTTTATATCTAGCCAACCTGTGGGACACAACAGCCTAATCAGAGCCTTTTAAGTTCTGCCATGCTTACACTGGAGGATTAACTGAAGACACACTTTAGTCGTGGAAAATGAGACAACCGAGGATCGAGTTGGTCTGGCTGACAAAACAAGCAAGGCATAAAAAAAAGGGGAAAAAAAATACCCCAAATGTGCTTAGAAAACCAACACTTTAAACTAAGTACACAATAATGCTAACAATAAGAGGTGCTATATTTCAAGCTTTTAATGGCTTTATTTGGTGTGAGGGCTTTGCTCAACTGTAAACAAAATAGTTGCCGTGCTGTTGTTGTTTGCAGACTGATGGTTTGTATGTGGCAAAGGACACCGCAAGAGACATGACACAGGATATGCCTCCATTTTTCTCTCTTCCCTTTGTCCACCCACCTCCGTCTTCATTTGCTCACTCTTATCTCCTCTCTCTTTAAAAATAACTTACTCTCTTTTTATTATTCCTGCCAATTTGGACAGCAGCCCCGGTCAAAGACAGATTACACTAAGTCGCATATCAAACCTAATCAATCTTCAGCCCCTGGAAGGCATCACTCTCCCAATGAATAATTACAGCAATCCAGTTATGAGCTGCCAGTGCCAAAATGTTGCCACCACCATCTTTTTAGGAGTCTTTAAAGCCCAGATGATTAAGCAACAAACTCTGACGGGCAGGTATGTGAGTGTGTGCGGTCTGAGCAAAGAGAACGAACTGCAGAGGAGAGACATACAGTCAAGTGCTACTGTTTTACTTTTGAGAATTAATAAAGTAATTCAAACTACATTAAATACAAGTGGCACCTGGGGTGTGCAGAGGTTGGAGAGCTGATGTGTGTGGATGAGAGTGATCATGAGTGTGTTTTGATCCAGGATTCAGTCTGGCAGGGTTGCTGTAGTCAAACTAAGGCCAAACTCAATTTGGCTTCCATATCCTACAGCTCACAATAGAGGAAACGTGCTACGCCAACCTCTGCTGCTAACACACACACACACACACACACACACACACACACAACTGCACATGTACAGCAAGATAAAGATGATTAAAAGGAGAGAAAGGGATGTGATGTGAAGAGGGAGAGAACGATAGAGAAGTGGGAAGGAATGAATGATGAATGAACGAATCTTCCTGTTGGTGAAGGCGCTGCTATCAGCGGGGAGAAGATGCTCCAGTCGTACGCCGTCAGTCAGTCATGCAGCCGGTGAAAATGTGATGCATCGAAGTGCATGAGCGGGCGTGTGCGCGCATGCGTGTGTGTGTGTGTGTGTGCGTCAGACAAAACGAGGATCTTTCACCAAGAGGCCTGTTGAGTGGAAAATATTGAGGGAATATTGACAAGGAACTGCTTCTCTTTCACACGAGGGAGGTACAACACTGTGTTGCGCATGAGAGGAAGTGGTGGAGTCTGGAGGGGGAGAAAGGAGAAAATGGGGGGGCGGTGTGTGCCTAACTGCAGGGCGGCTGTATTGAGCGGAGGAGGGTGTCATTTAGAAAGTGGCTGGCTCAGCAATGGCCATTAGTAGCGCTGTGACACAGTGGACAGTCAAGCAAACAGATAGACAGGCGGAAGAACCGGCATGGATGTGGCCAGACAGGCAGGCAGGAGAACAGATGAAGGTTGAAAATAAATTAGCAATTGTTTCGTGATTGATTCATGTGTCTGCAGCAAAACCTGACTAATCATTGAGTAAAAAACGTGTCGTGTTAAACTTGTTTTGTTATATTAAATGTATAGCGATATAAAACAGAGAAAAATGGCGAACCCTCACATCAGAGAAGCCAGAAATGTTAACTAAGAGATTAATTGATTATCAGAACTGATGACGATCCATTTTCTGCCCACTAATTGATTACTCTCGGCCTTTAGACCCAAATGAAGCAATGTTAGAATATACAATAGGCTATTAAAGCTGTGACCCCATTGAAATCTGACCATTCAAGAACACTGAGAGGTGCTAATGTTTATACCATTTTGGGTTATATGATATTTTAAGCCAAGGAAGCCTCTTATAACATTATGGGGAAAGACTAGATACCTGACACTGGAATAATACAGCCGGTCTGACAACCACAAGCTATCCAGCGACGCGCCACAAATAACTATGATTTTAAACAAAATTAAGTGAAAGAGAGAGAATAAGAGTATGAAGAACAGAGAGAAGGAGAGACGTAACTAAAAATTACTCAAGCCTGTGAAATTCCTTAGACAGCAGAACTTGCAGTGAAGGCTAAACACTCCAAAGTCTGGGTGTTGGCAGACACAAAACACCACCACTGCATGAAACCCGATGCTTTGAAACGCACCTATCACAACCTCAGCTTGGACTCCCCAATCCCAGCTCTTCGCTTTAACGGTCCAATCATATCCAGGATCATATCAGAGCATGGTGAAAAGTGTTGGTGATCTGATAAGATAAGCTGTCCTTTCCTTAACTGGTGTTTTTAAAACTGTGACAGATTATTCGCCATGAAACGTCACTCTTTCGTGACTCTTGACTTGGCAGCGTGTTATAAAATAACAAACACACTCCAGTTCTCAGATTTTTTCCCTCCATATTTGTCCATAATTGACTTTAAGGTGAAACACTACAATCATGCCTTATTTATTTGCCTGAAAGACAATATGAGCCTTCACTTCACTTTCCCACCGGTCTGTCCAGCTGCCCACTGCCAGAAAGCATTTTGTTGGGGACAGTGTGGTCCTATTGGAGCGGCAGGAATTCACAAACAGAGGGGGCAAACCAAGGTTACTGAGACGGAGGGCCCAGGCACGCTCCCAAACGAGGCAGGCGGCGACGGAGCCAGCACAATCTGGGGTCCTTCTGCTGACTAGCCACACGAGGACTCATGGGAAGGGAATGCAAGATCCTGTCACGGGCCAAGTTTGGAGGAGTGCAGAGTGAGAGACAAACTGTTTGAAGAGGACGGGGTTAGCACATGAGAACGCTGCATGTGCGTGTGTGTGTGTTTAAAAACCTTGACAAGTAAACTCTGGCTGCCATCACTCGTCACTTCTTTGTGTTGGAAAAGACGGCCTTGCCACACCCCGCGGTATTCCCGTTTAGGCCAAGTCTTCTTCCATTCCAATGAGGAGACATTAAGGGAAGAATAATCACTTTGGACGCGAGCTGCCAATTTAGTCCGAATGTATTTATCTCATTTAGAGTCAGTTTCGAGGGATATACACATGGCAAATACCGACTTCTCAGTTCCCACAGACAGTGGAAGAGAGACCGCTGGCAGGGCTGACAGTGTTCCTCCATTGAGCTTTTCTTTACTGTAACAAGAGAGGGGGTGACAACGGTTTGCCAAACCCTGACAACTGCAATCCTGTCACTGCTCGCTGCCAATTTATCTGTGGGCTTTTATTTTTTTCTTTCTTCAGTGAACGCTTTACCACTAATTCAATTTCTTCTGGTGTTTCAAGCATTAAATTCTAAATCACTGTGTCCCGAAAAAGCAAGCTTACCTTAATGAATAAAAGAGTCATACATGCACATGGTAGACGTGGAGGACATCGGCCACCATAGCAGCGCGTCTCCACCCAAACCACATGATGCAGGGACCCCCCAAAAACCCATATCTTACATGGCTCTGGCTGCGCATACTAACTAGCCAGCACAGCACCCAAAGGGGGTACAGTAATGCAACTGGAGATGGCCTCTCTTTTCATGGAGCATGCACACATGTAAGCACACACACACACACACACACGCATTAGGTTTAGCCTAATTAGCGCTGGTATTTTCAGGGCTTGTTTGCACAAATTGGAAATGTGTGATGTGAATTAAAATATGTGCAGGGTTTTTGTTCTCCATGAGAAAAAAAAAAGAGAAAGGGGTTTCACCTTGCCCCGTTGTTGGGGCTCATACGAAAGTAATTTAGTCTACAGAGAGAGAAAAAAGAGAGAGAAGGAGATACAGAAAGAGAGAGGTAGTAAAAAAGACAGAGGGAGAAAGCGAGAGAAATGGAGAGACAAAAAGAAAAAGTGGAGGGGGGGAGGGAGATACATTCCGTTTGGCCCAGAGTGAGAGGCACTGTGGGTGTCTGAGGGCCTTCGCTGCCAGTAATTGCTTCCATATAGGACCCGTCCACAGTCTCACACACACACACATGCACAGATGGATGCACACACATACACAAAGTTCAAAATGTAAAAGCAGGGACCATTAAAAAAAAAAAAAAAAAAAATTAATACAACAGCAATTTACGATACATGAAAGTGCACTAAACTTTATTTAACGACTGAATCCTGTTTTCACGAAATGTCTCATAAAGCAGAGCAGAGGCCACAGAGCTACTGCATGAGGTGGAGAGGTTAGCAACACAAGAGAGTGCAAAAAGCCCGAAAAACAGAGCACCAAATAACCCAGAAATGAAAGTATGACACAGTGAAATTGGTTCACAGAACAGTGCAAGTTATTATTTTTCCTTGAAAACATGACTTACATCAGACATGACAGAATGACAGAATCTTACTTTCTTTCCAACATCTGTCTTTTCAGCGCTAATCTGTCTTCTCCTGCTTACATCTGCTGTTGCTAGGCAACAGTTCACATCAGCAGGTGTAAATTAGTATATTTACTGTAAAAGATTAAAAAGTCATTCTGTAGGCTGTGAAATATTCTCCAGGATTTAAGAAAAGAAAAAAACAGAATTAAAAGTTCTGTATTCATTAAAATCATTTTATATGTAGTCAAATGAAGGTATCTTCTCTAGTTTAATGAGTCTAATGTGTTTATCGCAAAATAATTGGTTATTGGTTCGTAAAACAAACAAACATTTTTCAGAGCCTGCGCATTTTGAGTCAAAAGTGGTAATTTTTTTCCAACCATTGTGCAAACAAATAAAAAGTCAGATGTAATATGGTTTACAGGTATGAAACAGTAGAGTTACTCATTGCTCATCCTTGTGTCACTGAGTGTGTACATTTCAGTGCACAGAGAGTGTAGGTTATGGTTTGATGTTCTTGCAGGTTCCTTCAACCCACAGCAGGCATTACTTGCACTCTTTCCCAGCACCTCACACACACACACACACACACACACACACTCGTCCACAGACATGCACACTCACGATTAACAAGCGTGAGTATGAAAGGTGCAACAATAGTTATCTTATGCTCCGCTGCCGAAAGAAAACATACAACATTAGGCATATGTAACCACATGTGGTTGTGGCTACATTAGACTGTCATGCACTACCTCTCATGTCAACAACAAAGGAAAAAAAAAAACTCCTTTTCTAAGTTCTTCATACATATTGTAAATTGACTTACATCATTTAATACACAAACAGAGAAGAGAGAGAATGGAGGCAGAGAGGGAGCAAGAAAAAAAAATAAGATCGAAATAAAACATCATAATTTAACAGGACGGTTGAGATGGAAGGAAAAAGCACGAAGACATGGTGACATTTTGAATCGGAGAAATTTAAAGAGGAAATCAGTTTTGCCATTTAAAACAGTTACAGCCACTTTACCAGGTGCAAAAGCACATATAGCAGCACAGAGCCTTGAAGCCGGATAGCCAAAAAGAGCCAACTACATAAAAATGAATCCTAACTTTACTGGGTTCTACTGGAGTTTAAATAGCAGATGGGATATGTGTGTGTGTGTGTGTGCGAGTGTATGTTTGAGGTTCAAAGCGTTAATGTGACTAAGACCACTCCAAAACGTTAGCATTGCAAGTTGAACAGGTGTGGGCTACGTTTTCAGCCACTAAAATGAATGAAGTCACCGAGTCTGCCTCACACACACACACACACACTCACACACTCACCCACACATCCATGGTTCCCACCTGAGCAGTAATTTTAAATGACTGTGAGCCTGTGTGACTGAATCGACTGAGCTCACAAATCAAAGGCACGTGGGGTTAGTTGAAGATTTCCAATGAAGTGGCAGAACACGAGTGTGTATGTGTATGCTGTGCAGGTGTGTGTGTGTGTGTGTAATTTCCAAATCAAACAGACAGTAAGACTTGACTGCCCTCTCCTGACTTTATCGGATCTTTAGAGAAGCTCAGATGTTGTATAGTATTTCATTATTTGAGCATGAACATTAAATCATATATAAAATAAGTGTCCATCCTGGTCCTTTCCCTTTGCCACCACATCTCTGTGTGCTGCAGCCTCAATGAAGATGACCCATGGGAAAAACTGTTGGGCATTGGTGAATGCTTTGAGTGTGGCATTGTGTGTGTGTGTGTGTGAGAGAGGAGTGGCTGTCACTGTATCAGTTCAGTTGCCACTGTAGATAAGGCAGTGTACTGCAGTGGTGCAGGTAATGATGCTGGGACCACTGAGACAAGTGTTGGGGAGGGGGTGTCTCTGCAGCTTCTTGCTGATCTCATCACATCACTTTTCATACACAGCCTCACAACGCACACACACACACACACACACACACAAGAAAAAGTGTGTGCACCAGAAATAGAACTTTTGATTTCTTTTAATGCTTTTCTTTCTTCTGCTTGCTTTTGAACTTGAACTTTTTGAAGAAATGCAGAAACTGTCTTTTACAAATAAGCAAAATATTCTCTGGTTTAGTGTCAAGTTAAAATGTTTTAAACTAACTTAAAATTCAGGCCACTATGAAACAGTGTGAAAAAAGTGACCATAAAACCATAGAAATATAAAGTTCTTAAAAAGGGGCTTGATTTGCTCAATTTGCTTAAAGAATTCTCTAAAGTAATAATACATTTTATTAATACTATCGCACTGATCTGTGCATCCAACCACTTTTTAAATAATTCCTCATACTTATGAGACATGTAGTTACTTACACATCTGGGACAGCCATGTAGGTCACATTTCACACTTGTTTCTTGTCAGCTTTAGTGAAAAAACATATTTAATATTTTATTTGAAAAATAAAATAAAAGTTTTCTTGAAATAACTTCAGTAATCTGCTGCAAATCTGGTGCCTGGACAAGATTTATTTTGATATAGAAGAAATTAGATGGAATAAATTGGCAACTAGGTGAAAATTAGCAGTTTAAAATAACCATATGAAACAGTGAATTATTTCAGTCGGTCTATTAGTGAATATCTACATATTTTTCTCCTTTACCAGCAGAGATGATTTTGTGGAAAAATTCACAGCTCTGCCTGGTGAGAAAACACAAGGAGACCACACTGACTTTATGGACAAATTTTTTCCTTTTCTCCACTATTAAAACATCGAGCAGGCATCGGATATCAGCCCTTTATTTCTGATAGATGTTATTTAGGTGCCCTAGTTGGCTGGAGTGTTTGGCAGTCGTGAGCACCTCTAAGGAAATCAAATGAAAAATCTGGTTCAAGATTTTATTTGAGCTGTTTTCAGTGCAACCTGAAAACGAAAGAAAAACTGTGGAAAAATTAAACGTGTGAAATAAAATATTAGGGCCAAACAATCAAATAGTGGCATAAACATGCATCATTTTTCCTCAAAATAATGCATTTCCCACCAGAGGTAATGATTTCCCTTCAGTCAGTCACAGAGTCACACAGAGGATGTGGTAAGAGGTTAGTAAAACAGAAACCTCCACAGTCCTATGCCTAACCCTAAACCACCGGTGTTTCCGCATGTAGTGTTAGAGAGGTTTGTGGTACAAACGGGTCATGATCCAGCAGGAACAAGGCCTGAGAGGACATCAGAACGCACTTAATCTAAACAGCATTTCCTACCTTGGGCCATTGCTACACAAAGCAAGCCAAAACCACAGAGTGTCTATACACACAGCTCTGTGTGTGTGTGTGTGTGTGTACTGTGAGGTTGTGAAGATGGCCAGGTCGACCTCAATCAAGAGGAGAACGACAAGAAAACAAGCACAGGCTCAGCTAAACAAATGGGGTTGAGGAGGGGAAGAGGGATTCACGGAGAAGAGACGGAACCCAAACAAACCTTAAGACTCATAAAGTTGGAGATTAGTGCAGGATGAGGAGCTAAAGAGGGGGGTCCTTAATGTATGGGACATAACCAAACGTGCACACACGCAAACACTTTTTCCCTCAGGTCATATGTAGTCATAGCCAGAGGCCGCCAACAACGCCTAAACAGTAGGATTAACTGAACACAACACTGACGCTTTGGCTTGTGTCTGCATAAGGGAGAGCGAAGGCACTGTAAACTGTTTACAGGGGAATGCAGGGTTACTGCTGTGCGTGTGTGTGTGTGTGTGTGTGTGTGTGTTTACAAGGCAAGACTGCGGCTTTTGTGATGGGTCAGCTCCTCTCTGATTGAGACAGGATCAACACAAAGACAGTGGCATGTGTCCATACACAAACACACACATGCTGCTTACGGTTAGGCAGCTGGACACTGAAGCACACAAAAAATGTATTCAGCAACACACAAACACCACAGAGAGCTTCGGTCCTCGTCTAACGTCCCAGCGGGGCTTTCATTCATCAGTTTAAACCAGTGAAGCTGGAGTTCACCGTCCACCCTCTGAGATAAATAGCTAAATAATAAAATTTCGAATGAAGAAACCGACACGGCAGGTTGTGTGTTATACATCATCACGGCTGTTTATTCCTTATCAAAGTTATTCTCCAATGCCCTCTTCTAATGTAATCATTCCAGCTTCTTCCCTGTAATCTCTGCTGTCTGCAAAACGTGCTCTACTCCTCCTGTTTGTTCTCATAGCCGTGCACAGATTATCCATCTACGGTGGCCCCGAGGCAAACAAATAGCTTCTGCACCTTGTTAAGCACCTGCCCACCCCATTCCTCCCACCCTTCACACTATTCTTATACTGGAATACCACCTGGTCTCAGGTTTGCTTTGTGGTCAGTTGATTAAACACAAAGCACTTTTGCAAATTGCACCAATGCTGAATGTCTAAAAGCAAGGCACACAAGGACAAGTGCCCCAAGACACGAAAATAAAAGAGGACTCATCATAAGACACTGTTCTTGTCAGCTGATATTTTGCTTTTGTGGTACATAATATCAATACTTTTCCAATTATTAAATTACCAGAAACCAGCAGACATGTATGGTGTTATCCTGTCGGGGCCCCTTGGGCTCTGGGGCCCTTAGGCAGGAGCTCAATTTTCTGGTGTCTGTAATCCAGTCTTGTTCATAGCTTATCACTTGGCTGAGCTCAATCTCTAAAGATGGCAACAGTTTAAACAAAACGGCCGTGTGCTCGTGGCGAATGGGCTTCCTTACAGGCTGCTAAAGGCATAAATATTAAATAAACAATCACGTTGCGAAATTTTGAGGCAACAGTGTTTTGTGGGGCCAGATTCTAGAAACGAAGAATCTCACCAGACGATTGAAATGGAGATTTTTTTGTTTCATGTCGTCTCTCTTCTCTCTTCCATCATTTCGTGTCACCTCTCTTCTCTCAAATCAAACAGGTGAAATAATGCTTCCCGATCTTCCCCTCAAAAAGAACAAAACAAAATTGTGTGATTCTGAATGAACTTTTCTTAGACGACTTTTGGAAGTCTTGGATTCTCTGTGGCTTTCTACAGTGAAGCACACGTTCATTGCCACGCAGATATTCACATGTGGCAAAAACAGATACAGACTTTTCACCTCTTTGCGCCTTCAGCAATCAAGCCACTGTGGGAGGATAGCAAGTTTCTTTTTCAAAAGAATCTCTACATGTTTGACACCCCTTTGCTCAGTGGCACGAATATAGACAAACCAAACCATCCAAAATGTTTCCACAGCAAACAACTGTTAGGCTCTTTTAAGTGTGTCTCACGTATTGTTAAATGTTTGATGTTGCCTTGTGCCTCGCAGCAAATGTAGCAGGCAAATCTATGTCACTGTTTGTTTCTTTTCAGTTTTTTAAGGGAAAAAAAAAACAGTTTGCTGGGCCACATTTGCTGCTTGATATGAAAGCATTTTCAGGTCCAGGAAGCTGAAAAAAAAAAATCCGCTGAGTAGAACAAAAGGGAAAGCGGGGAGATTTGAGTCAGGCCTGCTGGCTAACCGTTTCTGACTCATCTCAGTAAAATGACCCCTAGTGTTCCTTGGTGCTCAAAATAAGAGTGGCAGCTACATGCTAAAACAATTAGCTTTTCCTGCGCAGGCTGAGGAACAGCTTGCACATTAGCAAGCTAAGCAAGTAGGGAAGGCTTAAGAATATGGCACAAATATACTCTTGTGTGTGTGTGTATGAGTGTGTGACAAAGTACCTCCCTCGGAGGGAGAGAGAGAGAGAGAGAGAGAGAGAGAGAGAGAGGGAAAGAGAGAGAGAGAGAGGCTCTGATTGTACAGACAGAGTGGCTGTGTGTGATAATGGTTTCCATTAACCTGGGCTGAGCTGGAGGACCTGTGAGACTCTCCATTCATCCCTGTCTCTCTCTTCCTCTTTCTCTATCACACACACATACACAAAAAACACACACACACGCATCGTATGAGGACCGTTATAGTGACACAACCTGCCAGGAAAGAGGCCTGTTTCATTGTGTGACGATGTGCAAAAGGGTCGGAACTTTATCAAGAAACCCAAGGAGTCCCAAAAACATTTAGCATATCTAAACCATTAGATGCACTCCTGTGTTACCTGAAGAGTAAACATGAGAAACGTGGCCCTTCACATGCTGAGAGCCTCTAACTTTTTACATCAATACAGCTTGCAGCCAAGAGAGTAAAGGAGAGGTTGAAGATGGAGCTTAAGAAATGCGGTAGAGGGCAGAGGGACAGAGACAGCAAAAGAGACCTTTCATTTCAGAGTCCCATCTTTACCTGGATCCACTCTATTAGAGCAGTACTTATAAAGCACAATGCTCCTCAGAGATGCTTTGATGATAACCAGGATGTGGACATGTACAGCAGTGGTTCCAGCGAAAGCATGTCACGTAGTGGTGAATAGGAACAGAGGAGGTAGTGTAGCAATTATTGCCGAGAAGCCATTAAGGGCCAGGGGTAGCTTCTTTAGACTATCACAGCAGCTGACTAATGGACAACCTCGTTTCCTCGCTTGCTCGCATCCTGGATTTACCTTTTACTTGAAAAGAAATAAAAAAAAAAAAAAAATCCAGAGTGTTCAATATGCTGAGCAGAGTTTTTACAAAGCAAAACATGGTTTTATTCATTTAATGGCAAGTGTGTTTGTGTACAGTTCTTTCCTTTATGTAGTGAATGTTTGCCCCCAGAGCAATGAGTCCCCAATACCTCGACATGTCCTGTGTTATTACATAAAGTGCAGTAGTAAACTGTGTAGAGGTAGTGAACTTGTACACAAACAAATATGGTCTTTACAAGACAGAGGTCAAACAGTACTCCTCTGTGGTGACAGTGACTGATATTAATTAGTAAATCCTTTTGAAATTTTCTGACAAATAAATTATTGTGTGAATGTATAGTAACGCACTGTCCCATGAACAGAGAAGGCACATACAATATTTTTAATTAGCTAAAAAATGAGGATGGTTTAATACTAGTACATTGTAAATGTAAGGCACACAGGGCACAGTGACTCCATTTTTACCAAAGTGATTGTTAAGGTTGTATTAAATTGCCTTTGGTGGTGTCTACATCCAACAATAACCCTGAACCCAAACTGACTATTCCCACGATCATCCTGTTCAACATGCAAAAATGTTTGTTTTTTTTAAAAAATGTCGTTTCTGGTAATGTTTCTGTGAAATTTAAGACAATTTTATCAGCCATGGTTCCATGCTACCACAACCTCTTAAACTGTCTCCAACCCTCCTAATGACTGACTGTGTGTCAGACGGGAAACTGTTCCAACTTCTCTTCAGAAGTTTGAATGGTCGTTTTGCATCAACCTGCTGGTGCTTGTGCTTAATTTAATCTTTGGAGCTGGTGTGCATAATTACACTTTGGCAAAGTGTGTCAGTCAGATTAGATGCTGAAAACATTGCGTGCTGCCTTTGAACATCTGTATAAGGAGTTAACCAACAGCTGTTGTGACTGACAGACTTTTGTAACCATCAGTGTTTTGCTAATGTTATTGCCACAGTCAAAAAGAGCAGTATGAACTGTATTAAAGAAAGCACGATGGAAGGAATACAAAAAGCAAAAGCATAGTATATAAAAAAAATTTGTGATTTGTGAATGGTCAGTCAAACGTGCCTCCATTGTAGACTGCACATCAGATTTAATGAGAATGATGCACTGAATTTGCTATGCATTGCTATATTTCCAGTGACACATTTCCTAGTGTGTTTCTCTTCTCACTTATGCAAGTTACCATAAAAAAAACATTCACTGGGCCTGAGGAAAATAACACATGTTCCGTGTCAAGTGGTGCCCTGTGCACCCACACAAACCTCCATGTCGAGGGATGTCACAGTTTTAAAAAAAATGGGGTGTGTGTGATTGGGACCGAGTCAGTGTAACGGTTACGTTTGCTTCATGAAAATTAATAACATATACAGTGTGTTATAATTATATGTATTTTACTGTTTCTACATTTACATTTAGATTATGCACAACGCCATGCATATACACTCCAAACACCCAGTCACATGACCGTGCATGCGTGCACACAGGGGCAAAACACCTTCCTTTGTGAAATGCATGTGTTGAAATGACACAGCACTTATTAGCATTTCATTGCCATGGGTGTCTTTGCTGTTTGCCCTGGGCATTGCTGTTGGCACAACCCAGTTTCACAGACAAATACAAAAATGGTTGGAAGAGAGATAAACAGGGAGAAAGAGAAGTACAAGATTAGAATGAAACATGCTTTGATTGTACAATGTGGCCGAGCAGTACAGTAGAAGGAGTCAACATGCACGTTGGTGCCTTTTAGCCATGCCACACCTTCGACGAGAGCTAGCAGCGGTGAGCTCTGAGATTTTCACTTTGTCTGTCTGTACAGAGAACAAAAGCAGAGAAAAGAAACTTACCTTTGAAATGGGGAAGACAGCAGCAGGAGCACATGAAAGAAAGGAAAACAAAGAAGTTAGAGTTTTATTTTTTAACACACATCCAACTGATTTATTAGGGATATTAACAACAATGAACCAAATTACTTAAAGACAAACAAAAGTTAAGTTTTTTTCTGTGAAAGAAAAAAAAAATTTCTGAGGTCATTTCTTTACCAAACCATAAACACAACAAACACGTCATCCCTCTCCACCACGCAGCCTGTGCTTGCAGTACAGTACGTGCTTACTCTGTAGGGCTAGCAAAGGGTTAACCTGAAGGTACATATTTCAGAGACAACCTCGCTTCAGATGAGCTGTGCGGCTGCTCTTGTGGCGGTAATGGGAAAATTGCACTGAGAGGAAGGACACACGCAATTAGAATCTGGCAAGTCGTTTGGCGGTGGGTGGCGGGAGGTGGGGAGGGAGATACAGGAGGAGCGAAGGAAAGGGAGAGAGGAACGAGGAGGCAGGGCCCACCGGACAAGAAGTGATTTAGTTGAAAGCTGGCTTTTTGTGCACTTGGTAAACGCCGCTCGCTGTCTGCTGGCTGGGGCCTGTCCTCTCCCGCCTTGGTGACAGCAGCCCAGATGTCAATCAAATTAGCGCCCATTTACTGCTGATTTGCCCGTGTCATTTGCAATATCCCCTCTCCGCCTCTGATGGGGTGGCACAGAGATGAGGGAGTGATGGAGGAAGAGAAAAAGGGGAGAGGAGATGGAGGGAGAGTCACTTTATTGCAGTCTTTCTCCGTGAATGTCATCTGCCCACTTATCGCGCATTCCGGTGGGACGAAGTGAAGGAGGAGAGGAGGAAGAGAGGAGATCCTTTGTTCCGTGGAGTGGCTCACTAGCACATGCAAATAGGGCGGCAGCGTCAGGGGAGAGGCTGGCGCGGGTTTTAATGGAGTTGGGGCAAACTCATTTTACAGCACAGAGCTACAGAAGAGGAGGATAATAATATCACTCTGTGTGTGTGTGTGTGTGTTGTGTGAGGGATAATTTATAAGACATTGAGCCAATAGAATACTTAAAATAATAAAGTGCCGCCTGCAACCTGACTTAAATGAACAAAGACTAGTTTAAAACATCAGCATCCCTAAAAAATACTGTATGGTACCGGTGTTTTACTCCATAAGTAGTCGTACTTCCTAGCATTGCTGTTTATATACCCTGGCAGAGACAAAAAAAAAAAAAACAGGAAGAGCAGAGGAAGATGGAGTGAAAAGGGGGGAGGAAAAAAAGGGTGTCCTGATTGATGCCGTTTGATTCAATTTCCTGCGTGTGGAGACATTTCAGGGCCCCAGAGGCATTTGCCTTCACAGGAGCAAAGGCGATAGGCTAGGTGTGTGTGTGTGTGTGTGTGTGTGTTTGTGTGTGTGGGGGCGGCTGCTCACTAATTTGAGATACACCTTTCGTCTATGAAGGGAGCTGATGTTCAACTTATACTCAAAATCTCGGCCAAAAGACACACCTAATTGGCTTGAAATAGAGACAAAGAGCAAGAGGGGAGAGAGTACAGAGCACCTTATCTTCCTCAGCACACACACACAATCTCTTTCAGGCTGCATCTGAAGTGTGTTTCATTTTGAACAGCACACACAGAAGTGTTTTTCAGCAGCTGTCATTTGCTTCATGGCTCTCTCCTTTTCACTGAGCTCACATGTACTGGCTGATTGGTGCAAAATCTAACTCCGCGACATTTACATGTGGTGAAAATTTCAAAATGGTGTGATGATTGAGAAGACTGATAAGTTGATCTCAAGAGTGTTGCTCTTTGACACATGCGTACTATATATGGAAATTAAATGAAAGTGCATTTTACTGCGCGTAGCTGCAACTGTCATTAATATAACATGGTCACCGCTTGATGAGCACTGGGGAAAAGTGCCATTCAAGTGCCATTCAGTTGTCAGGTCCCAGTGAGAGACATAAAAACGCATATGGAAGCTTGTATGCTGGCTTGTACACACACATACACACCTAGGGGGAGGAGGGGTGGGGGGGGTGGAGGAAGGAGGGTTGGGCCTGTCACTGCTCCGTCAGTGACTGCTTTCATTTAATGCCGGTCCTGTCACGACAAGACAGGAGCAGAATGAAGTGGATCACCTACAGGCACCACACCTCGCCTGGTCTCTCTGTGGCTGCCTACTGATCTGGCTGAGCACAGACAAGGCAATGTCACCCTACAGTTCACATCAAACAGGACCGGGGACTGCAAATTAGGACCTGGAGCAAAGATTTTCAAAAGTTTGATAGACCAACAAGAGTAAAACAAAAGACACACGCAAAAAAAATCCAGGTAGAAATCCAGGTAGTGGGAGAGAAGTAATCACTGTCTGGCGTCTGTGTGCGTGTGTGTGTGTGTAAGCGCTGGTGGGGGGGGGGGGGGGGGGGTAAGCCACATTTCCCAGAAATCGCTGCCTCCCTGCCTTATTCCCTGTAGGTACACACACACGCACACACACAATCCTTCCAGCGATACCAGGCATTCTGCATCCCCAGGTGACACACAAAAACACACATTCTTCTTTTGCAAATGACGTCACGCATGGCCTCCACTTCTTCCCTCCATCATCAACCCTACATTTCCTTAATGCATTATTAGGAAGGCATGAATTAGCACCCATGTGCTTTTAGTTTGTGTGTTTGATTGCTGCTTTGCTTCGGCAATGGCCGCATCAGGCCTTCAGTTAGGGGCAGCAGAGAGAGAAAGTGAAAGAAAATATTAGAACTTCAGGAGAGAAAGAAAGAGAGAAAGAAAGATGAAGTCAAGGAGGAAGAGAAGAAAGTTAATGTCAGGATGTGCCCCATAATGACTAGTATAAGCTCTAGTGAGAACTTCCTCTCGCGCCAGTTCCAGAGAGGGTAGCTTGATTGGGGATAATTGGCTAGCCTTCACTAGCGGTTAGCATCCAGGCGTGGAGACAGGGGAGGGCACAAGGGAGGGCACAGGGCCTTGGCACAGACACACACACACACACACACACTTACACTCATATACAGTATATACAAACATACACACGTGTGCAAATACAAATTAATGTGCAGAGGATAGACCAGAGTTGAGGAAGAAAAGACAATCCCCAGAAAGTGTGAACAGCTCTGATGCAACTTCAGGTCTGTTTTAAAATGTAAGAACAATGCAACGTTTACGTCAGGCACTTAAACACATCACTGTGCGATATTTTACACAAGCTGATCACATTACAGAAGAAGGGGTTTTGCGTTCACTCCTGCAGAGCACAGCAAACATTTAATAGTTGTGCAAAGTTGCATTTCTCTGATGGCCTACTCAAGCTCCTATTAATCACAGTCTAAAAGCAAAGCTAAAGGAGGGATGGGAAGGAGAGCTCGTAAAACAACACAGACTTCCTCTAGCTACAGCTGCACACGTTCACACTTTTCTTTCAAAGACAAAGAGTCCCCGCACCCCCCATGGGCAGTTCCATCAGAGCGACTGTGCCCTCCAGCTGTGGTGACTGTACGAGTCACATTTTGACAGCAGCTGGCCAGTGACTCAAAGAAACACAACATCCACACTCAACAAGGATGCTGTCTCTGAGTGAGGAGGTAAAACACTGAAGCTGTGGGGGTCGCAGAGACCAAAGAATCACTTCCTGTGTTAACTTTCATACAGGTATATAAAAATCTTTTCACATAATCCCACTTATCATGCTCTCAAGTGCCAACTATTGTTACTTTGTACTTCATTACAGTAGATTGATTATTTTTTGTGGTAAAGATAGGCGACCCTGATGGATGAGCGGTATAGAAAATGGATGGATGGATGGATGGATGGGTAATGATAGGACTGGACAATTTGAATTTGTAATATGTATTTAACATTTTTCTGACTAATATTACGATTGCAGTTAGTAGTCACTAGCTGTAGTTTCACCGTTGTCATTGTACAACATCACTTCTGCTGTAATCGGTAATGTTCACAGAGCGCTTCCTCTGGCCTGTCTCTCTCTCTCTCTCTCTCTCTCACACACACACCCACACACACACACACACACACACACACACACACACACACACAGGCTGGATGCCTTAATGAATTAACGAGGGTCTGCAGCCACACCCCTCGCTTCAAGAGCTTCAAGGAGGTGGACAGAATGTGAGGTTGGAGCACAGAGGGGACTCGGGGGCTGTTTTGAATGGCAGGAAATCCCTGAGATGTTTTCTGTACTCTCTGCCACAACCTGAGGCCGTGCTGAGATGGTGAAGGGAAACTGTGTTTGTGACACGCTCACAATGCAGCTTTTTGTTCTTTTCTCTCTTGCGTTGTTGCTTTTCTCTTGTCTCTTGTCTTTCACCTTGCTTTCTTTTCTCTCCTTCTCTCTCTCTCTCTCTCTCTCTGTCACACACACACACACACACACACACACACATACATAAACATGTCTTACACAAACCCTCTTTCTACAGCCAGATGTCCTGGGAGAGGGAGGCCAACGTGCCCTTTCACTTAAAATGTGCCGCACAGACACACTCGCTCTCTCTCACACACAAACACACACACACTCAGTGTCAGTGGGCAGGGGAGTGTCCCTGTGCAGGAATGCGGGGATGATAAGTTGTGGAGGTGTCAGGGGAGAGACCCATTCTGTTACAGCCAGACACCTAAAAACACTCCACCCAAATCCTCCAACTCCTCCAATGCTTTCTGTTTTCCCTCCTCTCAGTTTTATCTTTCTTTTTAAAACTCTCCTCTCTTTCTGTATTCAGTCTTTTTGTTCCTTTTTCCAAGCACATCTTCACTTCTGTCTCTGTCCAGACACCCAAACACGCCATCCTTTGGTCTGTTTTAGCCTTTCCCAAATGACCATTTCCCTTTTATCAGTCTCTCCCTGTCTTTTCTTTGCTGTACAAATTCCTTGGCTCAGTGTTAGACCGCCAGCTTGCCAGATGTATCAGATATTTATGGGAAATTTCTAATTAATCAGAGAAGAATGGGGCAGTGTATGTTATCTTAAAAATAGGTTTGTCCTGGATAAATTGGAATTCACAGTGGCTGTTCTGTTGTTACACTTACTTTAATTGATCGCTCACTCCTGCCACCATTAGTGTTGTTACACATGTCTAGTAAATATGTAGTTTACTACGATAATGGCCAAAGATTTGGCAGTTGGAAATTCTAGTTATTTTTAAAACAACAGGTCTTTCATTCCATGTAAGCCTATACAGAAGTAGGGTACTAAATATTTATATATCAGCAGTAGCTAGTTAGGAAAGCAAGCTAACATTAGACCCTAAAGTCCTCTAGCTGACATTTTAATGTTTCCAGCTTACTCGTTTTAAAATCAGCATCTTGTAAAAGGAGTTTTAAATATACTCTTGATGCGCACATGATATCATTTATCATCATCTTTTTCATTTTCTAAAGCAAAAAGGTAACCTCTTTCTCTGTTATCCTTACAATTCAATGATCCGTGGCAAATATGGAATAAACAGTCTTTTTCTTACATTGTTCTGCAAAACTAGCTAGTTCTAACGTTACGTATGACATAAGTGTGATGGGGAAAAAAAGATGTAGGATCAGACTCTTGCTGCATTATACTTTTACACTATTTGACTGCTTAGCTTATATCAGCCTACTTTCACATTTTCCAGCACTATATTTTCTCTTAGTGATACAGGAGAAAAGGCTTTGAAGATGGAATAACCGATTGGTTTGGAAAGCTAACACTATCTCGGGTGACGTTAGATGGGGTTGCTGTTGTGTAAATCCAATAATAAACAGGACAGAGCTTCCAACATTAGCCTACCATCAAGAATAAGCTTCCACCCAGTGGGCAAATACTACTTTTTTGTTGTTTGTTTTCATAACTTGTAACTCTGGAATGTTGCCTTACACACAATGTAGTCAGTTGTGCTCTATGGCCCATAGCTAACGCATAGTAACTAATGTAGGTAGGCTCGATAGTTAGCCCAGCATGCTAACAATTGATAACAGTCTAATGTGTTTTTGGTTTTGAAATGGTTAGGAAAAATTATACCACTGTCCAACCTCTTTAACTGCCTATTATTGCCCTTACTAGTACCTAGCTAAGCTATGACTGAACGATTGCTGTCAGTATCTACATGCAATATACTGTACTGTATGTATTTGTTTGCACATTTTTCTTTGTCTACGTAATTCTCTTAACCCACACCTCTCTGACTTGATCTGTCTTTCCCTCTCTACGTACACTCCCTTCCTCAGTCATGATCCCACATAGTGACCAGGTCACGGTGACATCCTGGCTCAGCTTTGACCACCGCTGCAACAGATTCACACAAACACACATTCATAGACACACACACACACAGAACACAGAAGAAAACATTCACTAGCTCCAGATAACTGCAGGTTTGAGTGGTTTAGCGACTATGCCCTGTATTAGTAGCATAGAAATATCCACAGAGGACCCTCTACTGTGTCTAAAGAAAAGAATCTGACCAAATTTATCTTCAGCTTCGTGGGGGACAAAAATTACTTATCCCCATTCTAATCATTAACAGTTTATCAAGGCATGCAGGCAGCTGCCTTCTGCACAGTTTGAAACTCGTTTTGGGGGCCTGCTTATAGTGGCGCTGAATTACATAAGGATATTGAGGACAATTTATCAAATTTATTTAAAATATAGCACTAGAACAAGATAGTTATCTTGTAGTTTCCTGAATATATGTTTTAGCAGAGCAATGAGATCATAAAAATCTGTTTCATAAACTTTATACAAAAAAATTGCTGGTTCCCTTATTGAAATCCAGCTCCATGTTGCGTCATTCTCAGTCTCTCTCCACTTCATTTCCTGTCATTTCTATACAGTAGACAAAATGCCCCCAAAAACCGTGAGAAATGAATGACATGTTATTGAGACATGTAGGTTTTATGAGAAAACAATGCATTTCCCTGCTGGAGCAACAAACAAACCCCAAAGTTCCATCCTCCCACTTCAAATTGCATTTCCCCTTAATGATTACCCCATAAATATAGCAGCACAGCATTTTACTCCCCTTGTTATCCACTGATTTTTTCATGGCTTTGGAATTATGAAACCCTGCTCCTCCAAGGACTAAGTGCCCATGAAAGCCTGGCTTGTACCTTATTTATTTATCAGTCATTCTTTGTGCAGGAATTTTGGTTAAATTCTGTCTTTTCTTCCCTGTTTTGTTTAATACATGATGCTGGGTGTAGAAAGCGGCTGGCAGTAGCATAGAAAGTGACTCATGCCAATAAAGACTATTGAATAAAAGCAGATGTTAAAACTTTCCCTGGCAATTAAGCATCAGCGAAGTGCTGAGAAGTCATGTGAAGATTAAGGAAACTGTGCTGTGTTTGTTCTCAGCCTGCTATGATATCACCTGGTGTTTGAAGTCCTTCTCATGACTAATAACAGTGAGAGGAAGCATAAATTTGGGTTTATATGTGTGTGTGTGCATCGGAAAGAATACGCTTTGACGTAAATGTGCATGCGTAAATTAGCGTGTGCGTTCTGTACCTGAACTGTATCAGAGAGGATTGAGTGTCAGTGTCAGCATAAGCGTCAGTGACTGGAAGGTGATGTGTTGAGACCTGCATCCCCGTTAGGCCATGCTCCTTCCTGGATAGCTGGCTGGCCTGCTGCTCGCCACACCCTGCTGCAGACTGCAAAGAGTGCTGGAGCTTGTATTTGGTGGCGGGACAAGGTGTACTGGGGAGGGGATGCAGCTTAAAGAGGCTTGCTTTTGTCTTTCAGTTGTGCAGATAATTTCAGCAGGAAGTGGCTAAGGGAAAGGACAGATCCAGAGAGCTTAAACACGTGCAGAGACATTAACGGATGGACACACAGCAGTTGTGCTAAATTCCGTTGACTCTGGTTTTTAGCACACTTTTACATATACAGACACACAATGAGAGGGTACAGCTTTTTTATGGGCTGTCAACAAAACTCTGAGCTTGTAATAACAGTGCTGGGGCCAGGCGGTGGCTGAAGCATCCCTTTTAGCCCATCACAACTTAAGTGGCTGGAAGAGGAGTTAAGGCAGTGACGAGGAGACGAGTGGACGTGGGGTAATTGTCCGAACCAGGTGGAGTGGTTTCCAAATGGGAGGAAGAGAGACACGGGTGAACAAGCAGGAGGATGGACAGACAGGTTTACAGTTACGACAACAGGCGCTCCATTCCAGCGCTGCGGTCACCTCTTCAGAGTCGTCAGTGAGGATCAGTGCAGCCCCATTGAACACGCCACGAGGAAATGAGCGGGTTGGCCCTGGCAACTGTCAACGCCGGAAGTTCGGATGGAGTGACAGGAGACGAATATTCCAGAGTCCATAAGAAACAAAGAGGGACCCGCTGTGAATAAGAGGTGGTCGAGGGCACAGCTATGGAGCAGGAAATCGATTCACCAACACCACGGTAGCCGAAACAGGGAAGCAAAAAATGTAAGAAGGGTAAAAAGTCCAAACCCAGATTGAAGTGAATACAGTTTTGAATTTGGAATCAAATAAACTCAAGGTCTCCAGTAAATCTCACAAAGGTTTCAAAAAGACAGGCAGAATTTCTAGCTTGGAGCCTTACCCTGTTAAATTTCTGTTTAGCATTTCAAAGGTCCTCACAGCTTTAGGCTCCCGTGCAGAAAGCAGTGAACACAGCAAAGTGATCAAGAGAGGAAAAAATTGATCGATATTTTAGTGACAGCCTCAGGACGTCTGATAGATGCACCTCTCCTCACTCTTGACCATAACCGTGCAATTACACGCACACACCACTTCCTGTGTCTGTCCATAAATCACAGCGCTCACAAGACAAAGAACGTGACACAGAAAGCAGGCAGGGAGGAACGGCACAGAAGGGAAGTGAACAAGGGCTGATCACTGCCAAAGTGCCTGCGGAGGAGTGGGTGGGGTGGAGGTGGAGGTGGTGGGGGTAGATTGAGACAGTGGATAAGACTGACAAGGATGAAATACTGCACCCCCCCCGCAACTACACACACACACACACACACACACACACACACACACACACACTTCTCCAATAAACATACGTAAAGATTGTGCGGTACAGAACACATCTGAGGCCTGTGCCCTTGTCTTTCCTTGCACTCCCTCCCTCTTCACCTCCCTCTTGAGGGGGCGCTGGGGAACATTCCTGGGCTCCAGCTCCAGCTCCTCCACTCTGGGCATTAATCCCCTACAGCTGTGCCCCTTACTCCCTGATTCCCTCCCTCCTGCCTCCCTTCTCTGTCTCACTCCCCCGGTCCTCTCTTACCCCAGCTGGCCCTTCCACGCTCTTAATACATTTTTCACAAGCTACTCACAAGTGACACATGTAAAGCAGGCCGGTTCAGTCACTCTGCATTCAGGAAGGACACACACACCACAATGATGACATACACTCATGTGCATACACAGATATATACACATAAAACCATGCACCACACACATTTGATTTCATGCTGCTTAGGTGCCCGGATACACAAAAACATAGTGTCACACACACACACACTCACACACGCACACAGCAGAAATCGTACAAAGAAAATCCCCTCTGGCTTTGCCCCAAAGCCTCTGCTGTGAGACTAGGTTGAGGGCCTGAGGCCCCAGCATCACACGGCAGGACCTAAGGATAGTCCAACATGACTCCTCTCCCTTCCTTTGAGACATGCTCCAGCTCCTCCCTCCATATTTAATACTGAGACAGAGGAGAGACTCAGAAAATAATGTACAGCGGGGGCCTATGAGACACATAAATTATGGAAGAAATGGGAGATAGAGATATACTGTACTGTAGATATATGCAGGTCGTAGTGAAACTTTGTCAATTATGAAATAAAGAAGAATTATTTGATCAGTTTCTACAAAATTCTCTGAGGCCATATGCTTTTTATTAGAGCTCTGTAGCCAAGTAAATCTGATTTCGTTGCAACTGTGTTTGCAAACATCGTGATTATTGCTAAGTGGTATTTAACCAGTTATCGCCATGTTAATTGGTTGGATAACAAATGTAGCCCTGCTGCTGCTGGCTGAGCTCCGTGTCTGACCCTACAAAGACTCCATGGAGGGCCATATAACTAGATATGTCTGTGTGTTTATGGTTGATGTGTCTGTGCACATCTCCATTAGGATATATGCATGTTTAAGCTGTGTGTTGTCTGTTTGTATGACACTGTGTGCCTTAATATGTGACTGCATTAATAGGATTTAAAAAATCAACGTGACCAGACCACACTAAGGAATGTGGTTTGAAAGCCCCCCCCTCCCACCTCTCTGACAGACAGGAGCGGAGTTAATAAGCCTTGTCTCAGGAGGGGCTCCTGTGTGTGTGTGTGTGTGTGTGTGTCAGGATGCAGAGGCTCACAGGAACACAGGAGTAAATTAAAACACACTTTAATAAAGTGACCAGAGGCAAGGCCTGTAGGCCACCTCATGCAACACACATACACACACACACACACAGAGAGAAAGACAGACAGACAGACACACACACACACACAAAGACGGACACACTCCTCTGGGACAGGATAGAGAGGTATCCTGGTGAATGGAATGTGGACAGATGAGGGGACAGCAGCAAAACAGTCCACCGGAGAAATGGGAAGAGTACAGAGGGGCAGGGAGAGAGAGAGGGGGAGGAGGGGGAGGAGAGGTCAGGAGGAGCAGCCTTTTTAGTGTTTCAAGCTCCTCCACTCAGGCCAGGTGTCTCCCAACCAAATAAACCACTTCACTGCATAGTTCTACCTCCCACGGGCTTCTGAGAGCATCCTGTGCAGGGAACCTCAACTTAAACCTTATTCTCTGAAATGATAATGGGGCAAAGAGTAACGGGATTACCGGTATGTCCACAAGGAAAGTGCTGTGCTTAAAGACCAGGATGCACTCTTATAATTCTTTAACTATATACTAAATCAAGGTTCTTGTTTTGTTCCCTGAAAGATTTTTTTGCACTTTGGCCAAAACTGCTCAGTTTTTATCTCATGAATAAGCCACAACAACATTGTTTCACTTCAGCCTTGCTCCTGTGGAAAATATCACAAAATATTGAAACAGAAACAACAAATAAACGATGGCACATGTGAAGCATGTTGACTTAAACCTCAAAAAAAAAAAAAAAAAAAATCTGATCTTTGTGGAGCAACAAACAAACATTCCTGAAATTTTACATGAAATACACACGGAGATTTGAGATTTGACTGCTGCATTACATTTTAATGACATGAATGACATTTAATGAGCGAATGGAGAATTAGCGCCTCTACCCGTTTATCATGTTACACCCAACTCCTAACTCTTCTTTATGTATGTTGTTTCTTAAAGCTTCGGTAAATTTTGACTGAGTCAGAGGTAACTTTTAAAGCAGTGACTGAATTTCTATTTTTGCAGTGAACTATCCCTTTAAGTACATAAATGACCTGTGACACTGATGTAAGATGGGAACATGCTGTGTTCCTGTGGTCTAACATTGTCTGCTCCTTAATAATCGCATTTTTGCTTTCACGAACAAAATACCTCCCACACAAAGATCCCATCCCCGCTCCAGTACATTCAAATGGACCATTTCCTATGTGCACAGACACTCATACACACACGCACACACGCACAAGACACAGGGCTGTGGCCAAATGCTGGGGACTTCCACTGTCACTGCTGCCAAGTGTTCCTAACTTCTTCCAAGAAGACTTGAGATAGGAGCTACACACACACACACACACACATAAACACATGCACACACACAAACACATGAATGGTTCCAAGAGAAGCCAACATGTACGCTGCCACCTCTATGAAAAACCCTCCAGCCAGCAAATCACGTTCTGCTGATCCGACGGAAATGAATGTCGCCAGGCGGGGATACAAGGCGACTCAGCTCCCGTGTAGTTCTCATCTATTCAAATGAAGTGTGTTTTAATTTAAGCTGCTTTGCATTTGACTGTGGGGCGTCACAGCATGCAATGAGTAATCGCCTTTGATTACAGCACCTCGCCTTACTCTAGCTAAGGGCAGAAATCCTATCTATCTATCTATCTATCTATCTATCTATCTATGTATCTATCTATCTATATGTAGCTGTCTGTCTGTCTGTATGTCTTCCCTATCAGCGATAATATTGTACTAACCACGTTAACTGAGACACTTGAGATTCGGCTTGCCAAAAACCTGAACATTCCTTTCTGTTGTCCCAGTGAAAATCATCTCAGTGATGTTTCGATTCTTCCGGATTTCAGCTGTAGTTTGCTAGCTGATGAATCTAACATAAGCTCACTGAGCTAGAGAAGCTTTTTCAAGTTCTACCGCCGACTCATTTTAAAACTTTAATCTTGCGCAAGTAGTCTTAAAAATGCACTTGGTGGCTTCATCATTCACCGTAGAGCCACATACATGATACTGTGCGAAAAGCCCGAGACTAATGCTGCATGCCCCAGTCAGCTACATGTGCTAAACGTGAATGGGGCGTTAATGATATGCAGCCCATAGTAATTCTTGGTTAATGTTGTAGGTAGTAAGCGAGTTAGGGCATGTTAACGATTTAAGCTAATTTTACATCTGATAATCACACTCTCTCCAGTTTTTTACACTTTAACACACCTGTCCAAAATGAGGAGAAATCCAAAGCTTACTTACTTACTATGATTGGACAAGCACTTTTTAGGGGAGTGGTTTATTGGCAGAACATGAACAGAAATGATGGTCCCAAGGCTTCAAAAGTAAGACCCAAATAAAAAAAAATAAATAGGATTTTTCCTTAAACATCTTTCCTGTACTGTACACAGGCCCACTGAAAGCTGTTCGCAGTCTAATACAAGCAGAGAAAAGGGTCCAGCGTCAGGCCTCTCTCTCCCCAGGCGAGGGGGCTCTGAGGTGGGCCACATGTGAGGGAAGCTCAGACTTTTTAGCTGTGGAGGTTGACAGAGTCCCCACCCTGAGTCCCGCGGGTGTTTGTGAACAGTGGGCCTGTTTTGGAAGAGAGTGTCCACACCACAGCTGTTGAACAGTTCAAGGCGGGGAGTCCTTCTGGGCAGGGGGACTGGGCGGTAATGAAAATTCCCCAGGAGAGAAGTGAGGGGAATTCTGCACTGTTATTTGTTATGGGAAAAAGGAGAAGACAGGGACAGGAGGGGAATGAGGGAGCGATGTCAGAGGAGGGGCAGGAGTCAGAGGAGAGGAGGAGTGTGTGTGTATGTGTGTGTTTGTGTGTGTGTGTTCTCAGGTGGTCAAGTGGCCCCTCCCAATATAAATGAAACAGAGCAAGAAGGGAAAACGAGGTGTAAAGTTAGAAAGAGACAAACAGTGAAGGCAACATGGTGTGTCAACAGGCGTTTCAACACAAGGAGGCCATTTGAAACGGCAAGCAGAGTCACATCAAAACAAATATCCTCCCAACACATACACACACAGTTTTCAACTTTAGCTTAGTTTTCCTCAAGATATGAATTAGCCATGCTCTTATTTCAGCTGTACCAGTTCCAGTGCTTTGTCCCCATCCTTTGTGTGTACTGGTGCATGTGTTTATGTGCCTACATGCACACCCACAAGTATGAGCTTCTGTTTATAATGAGAGGGTTCCCTACTGTGTATATATTCAAATGGGACTTGGCAACACACACATTGCCATTCCTTCAGAGTCCAAACACCCTCACCACCCGCTCACTCTAAACGTACACAGACCACAGTTAAAACTTCACGCACACACACACACACATGCACACACAGTGTCTCTGCTCTTGAGTCACTGCAATACTTCAGAATTGAGGCGAAGTGAGAAAAGAAAGCCCGCTCTCTTCCTCAATGGCATTTCAGGCAAGCTCCAAAGACTACTTATCAGTCCAATGTGTTTCTACTTTTCTAATCTGCATCATTTATTATGGGCAAAACCATAATAGGGAACTCAGCCACTGTCAATATTATGTCTTGGCCCTGTGACTATTACTGAAAAGAACCCTGGTGTCCTGAATACACATGTATGCACACTCACACACATGCACGATAGCAGACACATGCTTGCACACTCAGTTTGATCCAGCAGGCCCCTTACCAGAAAAACCTTGTGTCTCCTAAGAAAAATATGGTTGTTATGGGAAAAGAGCTACAATACAATAATTTCTACTCAACATAAAATATAATTATGTGGGCCTTCATGGAGACTTACAAGAGCTGATAAAGAAAATACTGTAACACAAATTAGACTGAATCACTTCTCCCTTTTTTTCTTTACCTCTCTCTCTTTCTCACACACACACACACACACACATGCACACACAGTTCACTGGGAATTAAAGGGACTGGGGACCCAGCGAGATGCCATGAATGTTCCTTTTGGTCTAAATGACAGAGCGTACACACAAACACACAGACACACAGACACTCAGCCCGGAGGACAAGCCTGATAAAAAAGGAAAGAGAGAGAAAATGAAAATAGTGCAGTTTTATTCCACACGTGTATGTATACAATGTGTCCTTGATATATATGCTGAGATGCATTCTCAGTGGCTTTGTGTGTGTGTGTCTGTGTGTGTGTTTCTGCATGTGTGTGTGTAAGATAGCTGTTTAAGGGGCCTGGGGTCTCTGAAGGATTAATGGTGGCAGGCCAGGCAGGGTAATCAGGACAGCGGATAAGTCCTGGTCATCCAGGCGTTGAGCTGAATAAACATGAGAGCCTGGTGATATCTCCTACACGTTCATACACACACACACAGACAAATAATCACACACATGCACAGACGTCCACCGGATCTAGAAGGAGCCAGACTTTTTCCAGAGGATGATGCCAATCAGAGACTGTGACACGTGCCCTCACACATGCACAAGCACATAAATGCAAACGTACGCACAATATTCTCCCTTATTGCCTTCCATTGAAAGTGCTCCCTCGGGTCATTGAGTGTAGCATGTTTCTGTATGCCATTAGGCCTCTGATAAGTCCACAGCATATGTAGACAGTAGAGTATAAAACATGCCTGAATTAGGAGGAAGTCATTATGTGTCCCTCGCCAAGCTGAAACCTGTCTTAATGTCACACGTGCTTCATATTACCAAAACTCTACTTGATACATGTAGAACCGGAGCCATGTTCAGTGTAATAAAAAAAAAAATCTCAACATTTATTACATTAGCCAGTAATCCTCCTCAGAATTTATTTTGCATAGTCCTGCCTAACCCTACTTCATGATCTGCAAATTGTGTTTTTAAATGAATATACTGTGTATACGTAAAGCTGCTTGAAACAAATGCTTTTCCTTTAAAAATTCTCCCGTGGGCCATAGCTGGTCATCAGTGCAATCAAGAGAATTCCTTGGGTTTACCATAGAAAGTAAATGGCTCTCTTTACCACAGGCAACCTAAGATAAAATAACTTTGTGCACACTTTCTACAGCTGAAAAACAAGCTGGGGACTATCTGAGAATGGCTGTGCTTGTTGTGGCCACACGCCAAGGGTAGGTATGCAGCCCAATGGACACCATCTGCATGAACACATTTTTAAAAGCTAGCATTTCAAGTGTGTGTGTGTGTACATGTGCAGAGTCGGAAACCAGGAGCAAATGCTTCACGCCAAATCGGGGGGACGAGGTGGGAGAGCAGGACATTCCTGTGAGATGACAAGCCATCACAGTCACACACCAGCACAGGAATGTTGGGAAAACAGACAGGGTGGGATGCAGTGTGGGAGATGGGAGACGAGTGAGCAAGTGGGGTGGGGGGGGGGGGGGTCTCGTGGGGAGCAGAGGATGAAGAAAGAGTGTCACTTCATTAGACCAGTAGTCATGGGTTTCCAAAAAGAAGTGGAGGAGCTGCTGTAATTAGTTTGCACTCACCAACAAGAGGGAAAAAAGGAAAACAAGGAAAGAGATGGGGATACAGATAGAGGAAGAGAGAGAGTGAGTGAGAGAGAAAGAGAGAGAGAGAGAGAGAAGTGGATGAGAGAAGGCTGACTTTTGCCCCCAAATCCCCATCACTGCTCTGCCCGCCCCCTCAGCCCACCCCTGCTGGTGGTTAACTCCAATTTCTGTCATGCAACTGAAAAACCACTGGAGGGGTGAAAGAAAGAGGAAAAATGGATGAAAACAAATCTCTGTGTGTGCATGTCTTTGTGTGAGTTTGTGTGTGCTTCTAGTGAGTTTATGAAAGTTAGAGGTGGGCTTGCCATAACGACGACAACGGACCCTGAAATGAGCTTCAGGAATGTGTCTGGTGGCAGCGTTAGGATATATAGAGAGGGCCAGCAAAGAGTGAGAGGGAATAAGAGTGTGAACACTAGTGAATATGCGCTCCAGATGTGTCGGCCTGTCACGCTGCAAGTAAACACCCTCGTTGATGGACAGCTCAGGACTGGATGGCCTCACCGTCTTCCCCCCAGGGATCATGCTGGAGAAGGAAAGAGCAGAGAGGAGGGGGGGACAGGAGCAAAAAGAGGAGGAGGAGGAGGAGGAGAAGAAGAAGCTGGGGGGGGTGAAGGAGGAGAGGAGAGGGCTCTGTGCTGAGGGACCCAAGCCAAAAACAAGTCACCCTGAGGACCTGTGTAGCCTGGCAGGCTGGATACAGAAGAGACAGAGAGAGACGGGGCAGAGAGGAAACGAGAGTAAGGGAGAAAGAGGAAAAAAGAACGAGAGGGAGGTATAGCGAGGGAGGACTGGGCCTGATTGTTCCCCTCCTGTCCCTCCTCCATGTGGCCTCCAAGGGGGCTCCTGCAGTCTCAGCGAATTTCCGTCTGGCACAGACCTGCGAGCTCCTGGGAGCAAACTGAAATATGAACTGCAAGAAGGGAAGATGGGAGGAGAGACACAGAAAAAGGAAAGGAAAGACAGAGGCACCAAAAAACGAGGGACACGCAGGGATTTGAGATAAGTGAGGAGCCGTGGCGATCTCCTCACATTTATTAACGTAATCTCTCCTATCTAGTCTCTGTCAAATTTAAAGGGACAGTTCACCCAAATTTCAAAAATACATTTTCTCACTGACCTCTTGTAATGTGTAGCTATGTGGATAGTTATGGTTTATTTGCCCAAGTCTTAAGATAACGTCTTCTGAGATTTGTCACTTCATGAATAACAGCAGATATCTCAAAATCTGGGAAATAAAATATTTGATCGGTAACAAGTTTTATTGAGTCAAACAGATGCTGTCTCTAAAAAGTTCAGAGAGCTTTTGTTCTTTGTAAGAAATGTGAGGTGTGCAGTGCTCTTATGACTTTATTCATTCAGTGTTTTATTGGCATTGTTCTTACTTTGTGTATCTTTGCATACTTTGGTTACCTCAGTGTGGTAAATAAAAGCATGATTGTAGAGCTGGTCAAGCTAGCCAGCAGGGTGATTGAAGTGCAGTCATCAGTGTATTCCTGTGACCTGCGTTTTTAATGCTTGCCCGCCAGACAAAATTTTGTTTGGAATAATAATAATAAAGTTGAACCATATGCATGACTGCGTACCACCAATATGGTGTTTGTAATCTGAGTGAAGTGAAGTTTAAGGTTGAGTGTAGAACACAGAAACGTTTTGCGCACAGACAAGCACACAAAACAGCCATATGTTAAGATCCCACATGTTCACCTTGAGAGGGTGTACCTTTCACACTGTTATGAAACATGTACTGTGCAGTATTATTCCAACTGCTCTACTGTTATTTTAGCTGCACCGGACAGGAGCGCTCCAGCGGAGTGTGAGGGAGAGAGTGCATGATTGGATAACCGCATACACTGCAGTCAGGTGACCATTACTGGCCAAGAGTGCACCTCTCTAGTGTGTGATGGGTCGCCAGGTAGTCACCAAACCATGAGTATTTGAAGCGTGGGGGGGGGCGAGAAGGGGAATAACTTAAGCATAGGGTTTTTGTTATGAATTCCTATTTTTGAATATGAAAACAGAAAGATACCGCATGCTATAATCTCATAGCATTTTATGACATATTCGGATTCATTCAATTGAGAGCAACACATTGAAATGTAATAGATTTATGAGCAGTAAAACATGATAAGAACCATGTCTGTAATCATACACTCCTAATGTGATCTGTCTTGTAATCATAAACTGCAACTGTGGCATGGCACACATCTAATACACCTTTACCGAGGTGTTCCAAATCACATTAGTCGATCTGCTAAATGTGCAGTGCTCGTGTGTAGCAGATACATTTGAGTCCCGTCAAGTGCAATGGAGCTGCTATCAGAAAGCAGCACTGATGACACTACTGCATTAAGCAGCTGTCCACTCCCATGATCATTAGTGCGATATGGATGCAGCGGAGCAGTGAACAGGATGCCGGGATGGCTACAAAAACAGGTCTCCAGAGGGAAGAAGGCAGGGAGATGAGTCTGAACAACATCAAGTCACTGCAACCCTCAGAGACGAGGTCAAAACTTTTACACGCACAAACAAACATACAGATTGAATTCTCCAAATATCCTTCTGTGATAGTGAAACCTAATTTCACTCATCTTCTGCAAATTCAAGACTACATAACAGTATCATGGGCAGGAAATGGTAAAATCACTTTTTAAAATAGAAAAAACTTGTCACTCATGTATATTTTCTGTGACTACCCCTACTACTACCCCTACTAACTTATTATTATTATTTTTTCTAAATAGGAGAAATCAATTTTTAGACATACTTGTGGAAACAGAATTTACCCTTTAGGTTGAGTTGATATTTCCCATGGCAGCAATCGATCGAAATTTGAGGGCCAGTGTTGCTCAGAGGTGCATTGTTAGCTTATGTGCTACTGACAGGAGCATGTCATAATCCTGTATAACAAACGTCAATTCAAGGTTCCCATTTTAAACTATCCCACAAAGCAGTGTTTATGGACTGTTTATGCGATTTAAGTTGTCTGCGCCTCTAAAACATTCAGCCTTTGGGAGGGCCTACTGTGTGGTTAAGCTGTAGTCCACATGGAAATTGGAAGCCAACAATCTAGCCTGACTATCTCTGACTCAGAAAATGCAAAATGGCAAAAGCTTGCCAATGTTAGCAGTGATTGCCACTAGACATTAGGTCTACTTTCTGTCATTTTACATCAACTTTCTGAGTCATTTGCAGTTTAGTCACTCTTGTTAGTAATGTTCTGTTACATTTGTATTCCACTCAGTCAGTAAAGGCTAGCTAGCTTAGTTTTCTAATATTAGCATTCACATCAACACGTAGCTTTTGAAGACTCATTTTGCCGCAGTGAGGATAGGTAGAGGGGAGTCTACCTAGTGTTAGCCATCTTTTTTTTATGGTTTCATTGATCCAATTGACCACACTGTCAAAACTAAACACATACTGAAACACAGCAGTATTTCTGATCTTTCTTGGGCAACAAAAATGACCTCTTTAATAAAGCAAAATGAAAATTATTCCAAATTGCTTTAAGCCTACCTTTTTTCATTTAGTAAGAAGAGAAAAAGTCATATTTTGCTTGCTGTGTTTTGCACCGATAAGACTGCTAATGTTATCCTCCTAGTTAGCAAGGTTAGCTACGCAGCCTCGAGGACTAGACCTGCTCTCAAACCATGACCGTGAAATATGAGAAAATTCCATTTACTACAAGTATTTAAAGCTTGAATGACTGTGTTGGCTTTCAGCATTTATCAAATTCTAACTCAGAGATGTAACCTTGCTCTTGGAACATTCCCACTATCTGGCAATGGTGTGCGGTTGTACAAAGATAGAGTATCTAATTAGCTTAATTATGAGTTTTAAGCAAGGGATTAACAGATAAAAATCAGAGGCGGGTGAAGATTACAACAAAGAAAAGCAGCTCTTTTTTCTATTTCCATGGAAATGGCTGCCACTAGCAATGAGCTATGAGACCTAAAGCTGAAGAAATAGGTAATTAAAAAAAGAAATTAAAGGCAAGACCGGAGGAAAAGATGTATGTATATATTCAGACTTATCTGGCTTGTATTTCATTTCAAATAGTATCGTTGTTGGTATCATATTGCATATCTGTATGTGCCACTGTCAATGAGGAGGGTCTGTTGTGAAAAGCAAAGTCACACAGGGGGTAATTATCTGTGACGTGGAGACAGACATAGCTTCCTACCATACACACTCTCAAATACACACCCCGACATTTATGCACGACCGTATGGTCTCTGGTGCACAAATGTATGACTTCCACAATGTGTGTGTTTGTGTGTGTTTACCAAGCTATGGATGGGTTCTTCCCTCAGAGCCATGGGGTTGAGTGAATATTCTTAGCACGTTGGGACAGTCCACAACACAGTGCGTCCCTGTAGACCCTTGCCCTGCCTGCCTGTACCCTCTGATTTGGACAGAGGGCAATCAAGCAAACCCAGTAAACAATACACAGCGAGGCCACAGAAAACCACAGTAGCTCCTCAATGTATTCCTCTCATGTCACTAGGGACACCAGTGTTTGTCCAATCACTGTGGAGTTCAAGAGAGGCAGTATGGAGGGACTATTAAAATGATCAAGGATGCTGGTTAATGGCCAGTGGAAGATAGGCAGCGGAAGATGACATGCTGTACAGTGCTTTCATAGAGCTTCTTAGGGAGCATCCATTAGAGTGATGGCCCATTGGAAAGATATATATAGTGGACTGTCAATGGCTGCTTTTCAAAGACATTTTCTTGTTTATTTTTTCCTAGGTATGCCTCCAGAGATCTCAGTTCATTCTGAGCCAGAGGGCAAGAGCTGAGGGGGCATCTGAGGCCCTTCATGTGGCCATCCTGGAGAGGGAAACTCCCAAACCCTTTTAAGACATCACACAGTGAACCTGTTGACACAAATGATGAGAGAGAAACTCCAAAATACACAGTCACAGACATACAAACAAACAAGTTATGTAATGTTGTCTGTGCTTCATTAAACATGTGTGTTTACACAGATATTCAAAGTCTGTGAGAAAAAAACATATCTCCTTCATGACAAATGGTACTTGATAGCTTCATTGGCCTGACCTTCGTAGTACATCAAAACAAAAGACTCATAAAGATAGGAAGCAGTTAAAGGTGAAAACCACAAATTCCAACCTAAACAGCTAAACAGATTTACCACACTTCTGATAAACCACCTCTGTCATTAATCTCTCAGAAATATTTTGGTCATCATGCTTAAAATACCATCAGCTGAAGATCGGATGCTAACTATATATGTTGTATGTCTTTTGGGTGTTAAAAAGCTTCATGTAGTGTGTCCTTGGCTCTTAATCCACAACTGCACCAATTGTGAGAGTGACATCAGATCAGATCATTGCAGATAGTTTGCAAGAGGCAAATAGTTGCCTCCTGCAAATTGCAGCTAAATTTGCAAGTCCTGTGCAGGGGTCACAAGTTTGCTGTTTGCTTTGATTAAACAAACATGCCAAAATTAACACGAGAGAAAACAGTGTGCATGTTGCAGACAGTTGTTGAACTGGTGTCAGCTGGTTCCACAGTAAAACTTTGCTGGATAAGCAAAGGTTGGAGGGAGATTTTCCCTTTTTCTCTCTTTTTTTTTTGTATTCTGCAAAACTTTTTTTATGATTATTATTTTTCTCCAGTAACCACAGAGCAGTACAAGAAAATCTATTCTTTTCTGTCGTTCCACTCTTTAAGGGCTTGCTGTGGTGATGACTAAATAGAATCTGGAGTGTCATCTCCAGACAGAAGAAGAGGAAAGAGAGTGTTCCTCTCACATTACCTACTGCTACACTGGCAAATGATTAGGCTGCTGAAAACATCTCATTATCAGTATTTATGAGGGAGTGCGCCAGCCGGAGTAATGACAGCTTAACTCTAAAGTGGTACTCTCTCTCTCTTCCTTTCTCTCTGCTGTCTGCGTGCACACACACCCCTCCCTCTCTTTCTCTGTCTTTCTTTCCCTCTGTTTGTCTGTATACGTACAGGAGAGATATACTGTAGTTTGCGTAGATCAACATAGCTAGATACTCTAAATTTTTTCTTAGTGTAGTACATTCAGGCAATGACTCTCTCCCTCTCTTACCCTGACACTCTTTGCATGTTGAGCCACTTTTAAAGACACCTTTTACTTCCTGCTGAGTATTTGAGAGCCTTTCTGTGTGCATATGTGTGTGTGTGTGCTCATGTGAATTTTAGACTTTCGGAGTAAAGACATTTTAGCCTCATTCTTTATGAAGGCTCTCTCAAGGAGCCTTTTTTAAGGAGTTGGAAAGAAGACTGAATAAGAGTAAAGCTTAAAGTTTAGGTTAGACATATAAACAAAGGATTAAAAGTCGTTTAGTCTTGGATCTCCTCGGTAGCTCACCTGGAAGCAGATATGCCAAAAATTAATCTTTTAAAAGATCTGTTTAGTTAGTAAGGGTCTTGACATGTGGTACAGTGTGTGCATATTGGTTCCTTTCTTTGCCACACGCTCAGGAAGATTATTATGTTCAGCTGTGTCGTGTCCTAGGTGTGCTTACAACAGTGTTACTCAAACAAAATCAAGTACTCAACCCTTTCAAGTACAATAGACTACATTCAGAAGCACGACTTGTGAAACGATAGCTGTAACAAATTTGAGACTTCCCTACAACAAGCAAACACAGCTGTCTCAGACCTTGTCCACAGTAAGGCCAAATAATCTGAGGACTCTGCAAATCAAATTTGGGTGATGACAAAAAATCTTTACTTCACTCTACTTTTACACTGATATTGCATTTTCGGGATTTTTTTCAGAATGTTATCTGTTCCGATTAAAATAAAGGAAATCATCCATCTTGTTTGCAGAGATCAAACAGATCTTTCTGAGATTCAGTCACAGACCAGTTGCCGTGTTTGGTGTCAAGATGTTGCCTTCTGCTTGCCGTTAACACTACAAGTTAGCACTAATAATAAGGGAAAGCTGGTTTCATACATATAAATTGGTGTTTTGAGAAAGCTTGTTTGTTTTGTGATCCATACCATGCAAGAACTGTCAAGAGCAAAAGGTGTAAAAATTCCTTAATTTGGACAGAAAGCCTAGCAAAGAGGAAAGATACTCTTTCAAATGAGAGCAGCTGAGCGTTCACATGGGCTAACATCCTCCTGAAGATCAGGCAACATGTCAACTTCTTTGTTGGAAGCGTTAATTTTAACTTGGTGAACTTGTTGAAAATCTGGTTTCGGTCACAGATACATACTATCTCTGTACTAATCATTTTTTTCATCTGTAGATCCAACCCGAGAGACTGAGGAGATTTCTTATTAGTTTGGATCCTGTTGCCTGAGGGGCCAGAGAGTGATAAGATATTTGACCAAACGCAGAAACCCAATAAGGGGCCATCGATTAGGAAGGATGAGCACCATATTGGAGACACAGGTGGCTACAAAGAAATTAAAAAGCGCTAGCAAAGAAATGGAAGAAATCAAAACTGGGGCACCTTAAATCTCTTTGCCTCTCCACCACAAGTTGAGGATCTGTTTGTTTGTTTATGTTTTGGATCCCCTGGGTGGAGGGCGGGTTGGCTGCCTGAGGAACAAGTCACAATAGAAATTTGTATGTATCATGAAAAGGGCCAGCACAAGATGTGCTCTAGACTCAAACTAGTAATGTTTTGATGCTTGTGAATGGGCTTCAGCATATGGAGCTTTTAACTTTTTTATTTTCAGCTGGAATGTCTGTTTTTATGCTAGTTATTCTTAGATCATGTCGCTGTATATATACATATATATCTTTTGGTATCAAAGTTTTGATATCTGAGATGTTTGTTAGATTAGAATATGTCGCGAAGTTGAACTGAGATCAAAATTCAATCTGTACGTACACTCAGTTGTCACTTTATTGGGTTCAGCTCACTAAAACTAACGCAACCTATTAGAACAGGCTGTGTTTGTAGTGATGTCTTATTCTGACTGGTGTTTCTCTTCTTTTGTCCACCACATTTTTATCAGTTAGGGTAAGATAGAAATAGAAACATCTGTCGATATAATGTAATACGGTTCAGCATCACCACAAACTACCGCCTTTAAAATGCTAAGTTGAATCAACACCTCTGCAAACAGTTGCAACAAAAACTGAACACCCAACACTATTAATATGTAAATCTATACCTTTACTCGGTTTCGACTGTAATTTAAGATTTCACTTGACTTACGTTGTTCACCCATGAAAGAGTGCCAACTTTATGGCTAGCCCTTTTCCTTCCTGTAAGACTTCGCAAACGCAGCACAGAGCGTAGAAGCTGCTAGTGATTCAGCAGGTATTTAAACAACATGACCAAAAAAATGCTGTCCAGTGGGAAGCATCCATTTTGGATCACAGACGTAACCCTCTAGTGGGTCCTACCAAATGTTCAGTGTCTTTTAACCAATCCTATGTGGCCGTGTTTGAAAAAGGGACGCTATACTGGGCTATGACATACTCCAGTCAGTAGTGCATCACTTATATTAACAGCATGTCTCTAAAATGTCAGTCAATGGCTGTAATGGGAAACTTTTTTTGTAAATATTTCAACTTTAGTCAAGTTGAAATATTTGTCATGTTCATGACAAGGAGAGACAACTTCACCGATGCCTCTCACAAAGTGGCAAAGCTTTCTCAATATCGTCTATATTTAACTCTGACAAGAGGGAATGACTATGTTTGTGTTGTAAATACTAAGTGTGCAGAGGCTATAATATGAATTGGCTGCAACTGGATACATGTGACTAGGGGGCAAATGGATCTAATGGTAGTCTTAATGCTGGCCTTGAATAATGAGGCCTTTGTCTAATAAAACTGGAAAGCCTCCAAATACCTATAGGGACCTCGGCTAGTTAGAGCAATAACAGTCTATCAAAAGAGAAAGCAAAGTGATTACTTAGAGGGTAATAAATACAAGGCCCATGCTGGGGAGGGACTGGGGGCTAGAGTGAGAGAGAGAGAAGGAGGGAAAGACATAGACAGGGACAAAGATAGATAGAAAAGGAGAATGAAAGACAATTGGATAAGAAAGAAAGTCAACATCTGTTCTTTTACCAAGTACTGTTGCTTAAATCTGTGTCAGAACAGCATCGCAAAGGCAAGCTATGAAAAAACTTGTGAATATTTTTACAAGCACCAAATTATTCAGAATGAAGTCCAACTTAACAATTTAAATCTTTTAAGAAAAACATCAGCATGAAGATAGCTTCAACTGAGATAAAATGAAAAGCGGGGGGAAAAAAAATATACAAATGAATTTTGAGCATGAGGACCTTGATTATTGTACTGGTGACAAGTTGAAAATAATAAAGAAGTAGAACTAAAACTTTTTAACAAGTAGTTTTTTTTCCCTCTGGGGTACTTTGAAAACTACTTTACACTGCACTTTCTAATTACTTTGTAAAATAGTTGAAATATGTTATAAGAAAGGACCACCAAACAAAGAACACAATCGAAACAACTGTGCGAATTTCTATGGCACCCAAGGGCAAACACTGCACTTGAGAGGGAACATGGAGTACTGAGGAATTATGGTTCCTTATTCAAAATGACAAAATAGTTAAAGCCTGAATGTCAAGATTGTTTTGAATTTTTAAGAACAGTCTGAAAACCAACACTTTGATTGCTTAAACAGACAAAGTAAACGGGTGACCCTGGTCTTAGTATTCTCACAAATCTGCACACATACAGGAACATGCACATATGCACAGATCAAAAGAAAAAAAGAAAAAAAAAGATGGTGGTGGTGCTGTAGGCTTGTCACTGTCTTCCCAAGTCCCAGCATGTCCTCAATGGCAAAGTGGTGCTGACCTGTAGGAACAGCTTTAGGGCCAGAGAAATGGACACAATAACACCACCATCAATTACAGCCCTGAGAGAGGAAAGAGAGAGTCCAGTCAGAGAATTAGAGAGATGTGGGGCACACAGGTGGATCGACAGCCTCCAGGCACAGGGAGAGGGTGGAAAAGGGGATGACGGAGAGGACGGAAGAGAGACAGACTGCTGGTCGCCGCTCTAACCAAGTGACGGGATGAGGATAATAAAGAGCCAGTCACACAGAGTGAACAGTGGCCTCAGAGGAGGGATAGAGGGTCGGTTCAGCACAGAAGAGTGACAGAAGTGAGAGATGGACTTCATCAAGACTGCTGCCTGATGGTCAGGGTTCAGACTGTTGCTCGGTTTCTTGCCTTCTGTCTTCAGGGCAGGGAAATAGTGTGTGTGTGTGTGTGTGTGTGTGTGTGTGTGTGTGTGTGCGTTGGCTCAATATCTAATGACAGGCGAGCGATTCATTGCAACCCCCCACCAAAGTGACCGATACCTTTCCACTCTAGACCTTGATTCATTTTAGCTAATGTATTACTGGAGGAGCATCACTGTCCACTGTCTGCTGACTGAGCTCGACTGACCTACACAGCTCGGCTGAGCTTCGCTAGACTGCACTGGGTTCTCCAGAGTTCTCAAGACAGACAGCTTGGCCTGAAACAGCGCCGGTCCAAAGTTGAATCTTCACCAGCACGTCCAAATTTTAACCATGAACCTGAAATGGAAGTTCTTAGGTACATTTTACGCAACACTTAGTTTGACTTCAACAAAATTCATTCAAACCGGTGTGCCTCAACAAAGAGGCTATGCAGAGAGAATTTGTAGATATGAAAGCCTTGAGGTGGGAGGTATTACCTGAACTAGGCTAAATAAAAATGATGAATATTGTATCCATCATTGCAAACGTGTCTCATAGAAATTACGTTCGTACATCCACAACAGCAAATATGTTTTCAATGAAATGTGTAATACCACCTGGTTTACATTAACATAATAGAGAAATGCTTTTAATTAACATGTCTGGCAAATTGCAGAGATGTCATTCAATACAAAATATCCATCCATCCATCCATCCATTTTCTATACTGCATATCAGGGTCAGGGTCGCAGGTACAAAATATCCAATCTTGCAATTCACTATCTGCTTATAGTGACTACAGCATTGTTAAATTTTTATGGTTATGTTTAGGCACTTGCGGTGCTTGTTTAAGGGTAGGGAAAGATCAAAGTCTTGCCAATGCACAAAATGTTTGCAGTGACTTGAAGCATGCAGCACAATGTGTGGTCTCATCCACCACCTCCCTGCGACCCTGGTGTAGCACAAAAATGTAGTGCTTTATACACAGAAAGCAATGCCTCTGAACATAATCCAGGCAGGGATTACATCTGCTTCCACAACATAAATGGGAAAATAATGTATAAACGTAAATTTTAGGAGGTGCTTCTTCTCTGTCAGTAAAGCAGGATGACCAGCAGACTCCACCCGAATCTTTGTTACAGTGCTGGAAACATCTTATAGAGGAGATTTTCGCACTCTTTCATGTTGCTATTCAAACTTCCCATAATGGAACAGAAAATGTAGTGTCTTTGTGCTAAAACCCCCACGAAGCTTGGATTCACACTTGGTGGATGTGTAAATTACAGTTATGTGACATTGAACGTGGCATTGGTGGTTTATGGCGATGATTTGTCTCAAATTACAACTGTTATCTAACTATTGAGTATTTGTTAGAGAGGGAATACTTAACCAGTGAATGATGAGTGATTTTATGGTTTTCCAGCAAATAGTCTCTCTATATATATTATTTTTGATAGTTCAACACACCTAAGAAGGATTAAAAACACTGACTTTCATCATGTGGTATAGGACAGAGGCCGATAGAGAGACAGAGTGAGAAACCAAGAGGGAAGAAGGGAATGCGGAGGAGTGGGTGCTGGTCTGTCTGTCCTTCCTTGGGGACCAAACTGCCTCTCCCAGCTGCCCATTAAAAACCGAATTCTTCCACAAACTGTTTGTGTTTTTTGTCAAACTCCTCCAGGGTGCTGCTTACCACAGCACAAGACGGTCACACCACGCCTGTCCTCTCCTTCTCTCTGTCGCTCTCTCTTTTCTGTCGTGGTTAACATTCCCTTCCTTGTTCTGTCTCAGCCCTGTCTATTATCAACATGTGGCACATGTCCTTGACAAACCAAGAGGATCCTTCACCATAGGAGTTTGGTGGCAGCATCAACCATGCGCCCCTTTTTCCCTCTCTTTCCCCCCCTCCCTCATCCTGCCTCCCTGTTTCACTCTCCTTCTCTCAATATTGAGTTGCCGGGGTAAAAGGGGGCCAGAGGAATCTAATAACTGTGACAGTGGGGCTTTTTTGGCATTGTTCCTGAAGCTGTGCAGACACACACAGGGCTGTCTGCTGGCTCTAATGAAAGGTTAAATGAATAGGACAAAGTGACAGGAGGTACAATAAAGAAACAAGGAGGAGAGAATGTGTGTGCGAGCATGTGTCCATGTCTGTGTGTGTGTGTGTGTGTTTCGTGGCCAGCCTCCTCAAATCAGGGAACAACAAGGACAGCCCCTCCACAGCGCCGCAATATTCAAAACAGATTGGTCTGCGACAAGGTGTGTGTGTCCACTTTTATGTGTGTCTGTGTCATGTATGAGTGTGTGTCTGACTCGCCCACCAGGACGCAGATGCTGAGGAGGAATTCCAGCATGGGGTTCTTTGATAAATGTTAAGGTCACCGTCAGAGGGGAGGGATGGCGGCTGGGTAAGGAGGAGAGGGCGGGTGCAGTGGGGGAGGAGGCAGAGGCAGTGACGAGGGGGGACGCATGTCTCGTCTTGTGCCTCTGCCTGCCTGTGCCTTGGTGGAATGCGGAGTCACATGAAAGAGGCCCTCTTTCTCTCCCTCCGTCTCTCTGAGACTCGTCTCTTGTGTCTGTCTCAAAAGCGCCACTGTCCCCCTCCTGACACACTACCTGTCAGCAGATTAACCCTCAGCTCCAAAAACACACACAACCACAAGCGCATGTGAAAACACACAGATGTAATCATACTCACACAGGCATACACACACATACAGATGTGCCCTTGACACACAGTTTAAGAGCATTAAGTTTTCCTCAAACAGGAACAGAGAAGTAAGATGCAAACAAACACAAAATCCCATCATCCTTAGACTGCTTAATTACTATGATTACCACCGTAAATAGCAACTTTGTCACCAGCAATCATAGGGTAGGACTTTAAACGTGTCATCCAGGTGTGCACTGATGTGTTGCAGGGCACAGTACAGTCAATAGACTCAGCATAATCAATTCATGATCATAAACTTGAGCGGCTGGTAGCAGGTGTGCAATGGCCGTGGTTGGCTACATCGCTTCTACTCATTAAAATACTTAAAAGGCTGAACTGCCTCTCTCTCAGTAAGTGCATAAAGTTTGCCAAACTGCCACATTGCCAAGACTTGACACTGACACATACTGCGTAAGCCTTTTCTGATCTGACACTCTGATCAGCAGGACGACATCATTTGTCGGTGCCTTCCAAAACGGTTACAAATCACAGCTGAAGAAACAAATGTTTTATGATGTGACAACAGTTTGGTTCAGGCTTGGTTAGGTTTAGGCACAATCAAAACTTGGTTAGGGTTGGGGAAAGAGCATGGTTTGGTTTAAAATGGGTGTGTAGTACTTACATCGTGGTTTGGGTTTGTCTTGGTAATAAGAAACCAATGTTGACTGCCGGTAGGAAACAGGAACAGCAGCCTTCCATGGAAACCACCACAGCCTCCTCCTGGCTCTATGAAGAAGTTCCCCTTTGCTTCTAACTCACAAGAGTCAAAATTACTATGGCCGGCACTTACCCTGTTATTTGAACAAATGTCTGGTGGTATTTACAGAAACAAGTGATGCTATCAGTAAGAGTATTTGATATATGCACCCATTCCACTGGGTAGATGAATGCATGAAAGCATTCACATGTGAATGCAAACACAGTGCACTTCACAGATTTTAAAATACTATAATTCATACAAGGAGCCCAAACTCTGCAGTAGAGCTAGGCAATAGAGCCTAGATTATACATTCAGCTCAGAAGGTTACAAGTATGCCTCAGACATTATCAATATGTTCAGATAAGAATCATTGCCAGATAAAACTTGGTGAAAGTAAAGTCTTGAAAAACCAAGGTGACTACTGCTCCCTCCTGACCCAGCATATATAGGATTTACACAGCGGTTACTACACACCGACATGAACACACAAATTAATGTTACCCATGCTAAAATACTAACTCCCAAACCCAAAAGCTCAACAAGAGCCAGATGTGGAAAATACAGCTGACTACTGCATTTGCACAGGAAATGTTTGGAAGTGAGTTAAATCTGAGATTAATAAGCTCCCTGTTCAGTTGTTTGGTTCAAGACTTATTGCAGAGCTCAAACCTGTTTAACACTCTGTGTCCAATAAGCTGTTTTATTGTTAAGGTTTTGTATAGACAAATTATGAACGTGAAGATAGGGGTTTTAACCACTGCTCTTGCTATCGTTCAGAAGAACATGTAAAATAATGCTGTCTATCAGCAGTCAGCTGACTAACAGGAGTTTTTATAGTGGGCCGGTAGACCCGTGAGCCAGGAAAAATATGCCCAGCACACTTTGATCCCGGAGCAGACAGGCCAAGTGGCTACATACAGGTGTGAGTGTGCAGCAGGGCTCTAACTTGGTCACATTTTCTCCCCAGTCAACTCCTCACGACTACTCAACAAGCTGGCTCGCTCACACAGTCCACGCTCACTGTCAAGGTGGCTTTGGAGGTAATGTCTCCTCTACTTTGATTGGTCACCTTGAGTACTGACCACAGGGTAAAGCACAAGACAGCTGTATTGATTAAAATAAGAGTGTCTTGTCAACTAAAATACAAGTGTGAAAGGCCTTCTCTGTATATGTTATAAGTTAGAAAGTAATACAAATATGATTTATTAACTGTATAATTCTTACAAAAAAAATAAGAAATCACAACTGTCTTCAGTTACCTTTTGTGTCTGACAAGGCGTCATCGCCTGAATACAACTTTGGAATGAACCAGGGAAAGGCTGTAAATTATTCAAATAACACAAGTGTAAAATAGGAACAAATGCAGCCGCTAAGCACTTGAATACATCTCGAGTGATAGAAATTTTCCCCTTAATTAAGCCAATGCTTTCTGCCTTTCTGACTGTGGCCTTGTATGGCCCTGAAAAGGCCAAAAAAAAAAGAGATGTTAAACTGACACACCTTTAACAGAGAACAAAGATTATAAAATTCAATACATTTTAGAAAAAATACAATTTCACAAATTCAATATATTACATTTCACAAGTGTTGGATACTTATACCCAAAGATTAGAAATTTGGAATAAGACTCTTATGTTCTTATGTTCTGAACATTTTGCAGAGTTGCTGAGATCTCCCTTGGGTTATTTGCGTTGAGTTTCCGCTCTATAAATTTCTCTATTAGACGGAATCTGTTTGCTTTTTTACCAACCCTTATATGGTTTGTCCTTGTGGTGGTCACATGGGACACATTCCTTCAACTAAGCACACAATACCATATTATGCTCATAATATTCAAGCTAGCCTTGCATTGGTCAAGTGTGACACATTTATAAAATCACACGAGTATCAATATACTCATTTACTTAACCCTGACAGCATTTTCTACCAAAAATATGATTGAGAGTCCAGCCAACATTCAAATCTTGGGTACTGAAGCACACTGAAGTATGTTCTTGCAGCCTATCTCAAGGTAGTTTGACCCCTATGAAATTACATTGACATGATTAATGGCTGACTGGAGAAAATCAACCTAAAAATGTATAATATGCCTTTAAGAAATTGTATGCAAGGCAACAAACTGCAACTCTTGTTCTACGAGCACATGTAGAGACCATTAATGGGCTCTATACACTTGCCAAATCACTCTTATGAAGTAGCCTAATGAAATTTTCATGCAATGCTTTTGCCATTCAGGACAGACACTCTAACACTTCCTGGTACTGACTGTTTAAATGGTCATAGTATTCACGAGACGCGCTATCAAGGTTTGAGGGTTCCGCCTGTGCACAATGAACGTAGTTGCAACTCTGTGAAACTCTCTTTTGTACAGGATTTGCTCTGAAATGATGGCTAAAAAGGGGCCAAACCAAATGCTTTACTCTTTGCTGTAACACCAACAGTATACAAAGTTATGACCTTGAACATGAACTGCAGTTGGATGGAGAAGGCACAGCAGGTCAACAACAAAATTCCCACCCATGGCTGCTTTTCAGAGACTATCACAAAAACTCCTGTGGTCGCTGAGGCACCTATGATGATCTATAACATAAGAAATGGGAGCGTGAAGAAGTATAAAAGAATGGACCAAAGAATGTCCCATGTGTACTCTGAGACAAATGCCCATGTCTTAATTTCTACCTGCAACAGGGAAAAGCAGCACATTTGCAGTCAGATTCAGAAATGGTTTCTAAGTAGAAGTGAACAGAAGGAAAGTTTTAAACAAGACTGCTGCACACATATCTGTTCCCAGGCCAGTGAAATGGGGCTTCAGAACGTACATGCTATGGATGGAGTGTGCCATCGTGGATCCTGCCATGCAACCAAGCCAGTTTGATCAAAGTTATTAAAATGCCATTGCAGAGTCAATAAGTCTCCATTTAACAGTGGCTTTCCAAATGCCCTGTTTGCACCTCTGAGGCTAAAACTGCAAGGAGGTCTACCCACACTGAGTCACTGGACATACAAAGTTGCCAGCCTGAAACCAATGCTGAGGTTAAGAAGTTAGAGGTTGGACGCATCCTGACTGACTGAACCAGTGCATGCCAATTCAGTCTTCTGCCCGCCAGAACAAACGGACACTTCTTTTATCCCTACTGAAAAAAAGAAAAAAAAGTAAAATATTCAAAACTACTGTTATGGTCAAATAAGCCGCCATGAGCATTTTTCTGATTGAACCAGCACTGTGGTACATGTGGTGCCATAGCATTAATGAGTACTTTGGCGTACTGTCAAAGAATCATGAAGAAGAAAATGTCTGGAATGAAGAGTGGACTTCATTTTGTCCTTTCGTTGGACAGTACATAAACAGGTTTTAAACAAGAGGAATCTGGATTGAGAATCCAAGGAATCATTTCAAAGGTTATCTGGGTAAAAATAACATTGTCAGGCACAGTTACTAGCAAAGAACTAAACACATAGCTCCAAAAGCAATAATTCCAAAGTCAACGTGCTACATCTCAGTCCTCAGGAATTTTTCATGAGCCACCACTTATCTTGTCATATCAGGTTTCTTCCACCAGCTTTTGTAGAGGGAAGAGAAAAGACACCTTTAGGGCAAATTATTCTCTTTTAATCAAATCACTCTGTATGGCCTGAGGAAATCTTTCCATGCCTTTTGAGTGAAAAGGGGCATGGACCACTAATTTACCCCCCCACACACCCCCAAAAAAGGCACACAGTAATACAAATAAACATCCATATATTCACCATGAACAGAAACAGCAGTAGTTTGGTGTCTTTTTATCTGAAAGCAATAAATGAGACTCAACAGGAAAATAAAAAATACAAAAAGAAAGCAAGGAACAAAGCGGTGTCTGGAGTTTCCATCACAAGCGAAATCCCAGATTTTCTCACTCACTCTTCGTGGAACAAAATCGAACAACTTTATTCTGGAGTGCAGGCAGTGCAGGAGGGAGCTATAAAATATAAATTATACCACATAACCCTATACCTCCCAACTGGGCCATTTGGTTACAACTGTACTCCTGTTCGTTACGCAGGTCCAGCGTCTCTGGTATTTCTATAGCATCGACATGAATTATATTCTGGCCCTACTGAAGAAAGTATGGATTACAAGTGAAAAGTAATTTCCCTACTGATCAGAGAGTGGCCACCCAGTGACACTAACATGTTTATTTTAGACAGTTGCCAGTAATTAGTTCTGGACAGAATTAATTAAGGCCACCCCAAGTTACAACTGAAAATGTAAGAATCTTGAGTGTGTCTGGGAAGAGAGAAAACTGCAGCAGGAGTGTTTTCCAGTGGCTGAGTTGTGCAAAATGTGTTCTATCGTTTCTCACTTTAAACAAATAAAGACTGAGGGAGTGGGTGGTTTCTGCACACACTGGGTGTGTTCATGTACTAAGACCAAAGTTTTCCTGATTCCTTCCTTAAGGAATACGGTAGTGTTTGGATTAGCATGTGAAATGAAGCCCGTAGAAAAAAAAAAATGGCACAAAAAAATCGAGCACATGTAAGAACAAGTATCAGCTTACAGTTTAAACACAGCTTGTAGCACTGAGTCTGATTTTAGCCTGATTAACTTGCCATCTCCAAGCGTGATCTACCTTCTCACCACAAAGACAGTACTATCATTTAGCAGATTAAAAACTCTTGGAGATATCACTCTGTGAGATAGTTCAAGAGTAAACACATCTTAAATGCTCGTGTCATAACATCTGTTAACCCTACTCATTACCTTCTGCTATTTTTCCCTTCTTTTGTAACTTAAGAATCACAGGAACACTGACAAAATATCATAATGTATTCGGAGGAAATTTGAGAGTTTTCATGAGTGTAAGTGTGTGAAGATTTAGTTTCTTACTTTGTGTGCTGAGGTACAAAAAATGTAATTATGTCTGCTATATGTGTATTGTTTTAAATCAAGTATGCCTCATGCTGTGCTCTTTATTAAATTAGGAGTCCTGCAATCCAATTTATTTTAACATTTCACAGTGTCTCTGTTTAGGCGCTAAAGCCTGCAGCTTAGGTTACAGTGTCTTGTTCAAAGATTTTCATCTCAGGCGACCACTAGGCATATGACCCCACTTCCCCCTTTCAAAATATTACCTTTTCTGTAACGGCCAAAACACACTATCGGTCACTGAAGAGATTATTGGGGCTGAGGACAGACGAAGAGGGGCACAGCCGTATCGGTACAGTAATGACCCACTCCTGGATAAATAACACACTACAAGAATGTTGCTTTGATGTTGTTGAGGCGTCACAGAAACGGTGTGTATTATCTGCAGTTGCGGTAGAGGCAGTGGTCATGCATAAAATACCACATAAAGTAGGCAGGGTCAAATAGTGATTATCTCCCTATAAATTTATCACATAAAAATATTTATAAAAATAATTAAGTGCACAAATGAAAAGAAACAAGAATTTAAAGCAACTGAGATTAACTACCTATATATACCTAACTACCTATTTTAGGGGGTGGGGAGTGGGATGTGTATATATTGTAATGATATGTTTGCCCAACACTCGAAGCTTTTTGTTGAAAATCTCAATTAAAAAAAAATAAGATTTTGGAAAGAAAAGAACTCAGAGCAGAGAAAATATAGAAACGTTCCAAATGGGTTATCAAAAGATCCTTTACACACTTAGCACCCATTCTTTTCAAATAAAGAGGCAGGCAGTGAGATAGTAAGAAAGAGCAAATAGAGAGGATGAAGTAGAGGCAGAAGAGGAGGAAAGAGTTCTCGATGTGAGCAGTAATCAGAGGAAGCCAGCAGGGGGGACAGGGAGGGTTGGTAGGGTCAGAGAAGAGCAACACTAAGCAGCCCTTCTCTTCATTAGCAGCCTCTCTAAGGGGGGCGTCACAGGCCTACCTGTCCAGCAGATTATTGAACCGACTAACCAGTGGCTCCCACCCGGCACACACACACTCTCACACAACCTCCCCTCTCTGATTCCCACAGACCCAAAGGAATCACGACCTAGCTGCAGCCTCGCTGACAACTTTAACTTTTTCTTTAACCTCACGTAGCAGTGCTATAGGATGAACCAGAGCATCCACTCAGTGCATAACGAGGACATTTACCTCCACATTTTCTCCATTATTTTATGTGCATTTTTGCTGTTCAGCTTTTTTTTGTTATTTTTCTCAGTATATATACTGAGAAAAAAAAAACGTGTGTTGTTGGTTCATTTATTTTTCATGCCGCAGTACAGCAGGATTTACTCTCTGCCAATAGCTCGCAGAGTGTCATTGAGACAGAAACACACGGACAACGAGGAGTACCAGCAGTTTAACTTTTGTGACTTGTGTGGTAAAGGAAATTTGAATTGCACAGATCCCTGACTGGTCTGACAGGGAGAAAGCCGCGTGGAGATAAAAGTAATGAAATGACACTGCAGGAATGTAAATTGGCATTCTTCACTGTAGTCGCAGCACCAGCTCAGGCTCATGAAACATCCCTGACACACACTCAGACCAGGCCAAAATACTGTGCCAGACATTAATCTCACACACATCTCACTGATGAAAGTGTGAAGGTACTGTTGTGGTGCTTCAAAGTGAGGCCATTCATCTCAGTCTCTCTCTCGCTGTTTCCCCTTTTCTTCCCCTTCTCCCTCCTTTTTCTTTTTTTGCCTGCCTCCTGAAGCATTCAGATATGTCCACGCTGAAATGTCTTACACTGACATGAAATGCCTCTGTGTAGACCTACGTCTGCTTGTGTTTCACTGTCACAGGTTGCCCAAGCGCTCCCTTCAGTTTTCCTTCAGAGGTACTGTAGCACGGGGACGCATGGACAGGCACTAAGACAAGTTTGTTTAGAGAAGAAAAATCATGGACAGATTCTCAGATTACAGTGTTCTTCAGCTCCAGTTACACGTACTGTTAAAAGAAATCATTTAAATTACATTTGTTCGCATTGACATCTAACACTGGCAAACAGACCACTTCTGATAAAGACCTCCGTAGGCAGTCCAAAATCAACTGAAAGGAGCTGGTGAATATTTCAAGAAATCAATAAAAGGTTTCAGAAGAAAATAAAATAGCAGGCACCACGAGAAGGAATTCTACAGGAAGGTGCAGCAGGAGTTTCAACAGAGTGATTTCGGGCCTGAAAAGCAACTTGAGAAATATTGCTGCCAGCTATGAAATGAGGTCTGCTCACGTTTATTTACATAAACACCCTTAACACTTTTTTTTTAAATCAACTCCATTAATATGTGTTTGACACCTGAAGACAATGGCTGAAATTTCATTGAATCCATGCATTGAATTATAGTATTCGCTGGTTTGTGTAAGTTTCTAAATATGAAGGCCCAAATCTACAGGTAGCATAACGTGCTTTGTGACATAAATACAATGTAAACAATTAACAAACCAATTAAACGGTTCTTTACGTTGTATTTGGAGCTTGTGATTTGCCCCTAAAGACATAAATTAAAACTTTTCAATTCGTCTAAGTGTGACGAGAACTATAACACTACATTAAGTGAGATTTTTACGAACTCATTTCGGATGTCACAGATTTTTAGATCCCATTCCCGATTACGGCCTCAGCGCGCTCACAAATGCCACAGTGACTGGTATTGATTTTGTAAGGCAAAGACAGAAGAGAAAAGAAAGAAAAGAGCGAGACAAGTAAGAAGAAATTCGTTTTCTTTTAAATGCAGGCAGAAGAACAAAAGAAGCGGATGAGTCATATTAATCAGTGTGGGAAATTCTCAGTTGAAAAAGACTGAAGAGTTAGTGAGAAAAGTCTTGACTAACTTTTTCTGATGAGTTCAGATGACACACCGGTGCAGAAGTTGTACCAAAAAAATAAAAGTTATCAATTCCATGTTTTATGGTAGTGGTGTGTTTTATCTGTATAGCTTAAGTAAACACAAGTAGAAAATGTATATTTACCATTGCTGCATGTTGTATTTGACAGACCCCGGGGCTCCTGGCACTTTTCAAACTTGGCGTCCTCAAAAAAGTCTGATTTCGCCCTCAAGTGGGGAACTTTCTCCTCTTCAGTGCGGCGCGCTGTCTGGGGTGATTCGCTGTCGGTGTTCCCTTCACAAACTTATCATCGTCGTTTAGGTCGGTTTTAGGTACAGCACGAGAAAACAGTCTTTCTTTTTATCCACGGTGCCTCTGTGTCCGGTCTGCCTCACCGAGGAAAAACGCGCGTCAAGACGTTTGGAAACGCGTCGGTCTCACAGAGAGGAACGCGCCACCACGACACTCGGTCCCCGCTTCTTTTACCAAACCGTAAACTGAGGAAGTCAAAGAGACAGCGGGGATCGCTAACAACCAGAAGCTGGGTTGTAACTGCCTGTCCTACCTTGAGAAAAACGTAAAAAAAACGCCTTCTTTCACTCCCCCGATGATTTGCTTCTGCAGAGTCAGCGCAGTGCGCCGAGGAGAGCTGCGGACGGTCCGGGCTGGAGAGAAGGTGGCTGCTTGTGTTATGTCGGGTGAATTCAGACCAGTGCTTTACACGCCGTGTGTGACTGTAACCTGAGTGTAATTCCTGCTTAACAGTGTTGTGTCAGGAGGAAGAGTCACATCTTTGTGCGACAAAAACGAGGGAAAAGCCCCGAGTCAGAAGAAAAGAAATCGGCAAAGAGACGCGCTTTCCAGCTCGTGGTGAAAAGCAGCAGTGATTCAGGGTTTCCAGTGTATGTAGAACAAATATATTGTAGTCAAAATATTTTTTTTCCGCACAGATTACAACCTATGTATTTTCAACATTATAAGCTGTGAGAAAACCAATCAAATAGACAACAAATAAAACAAAATAAATACAAATGTTTCTGGATTTCCCCCTGAACTCCGTACTAACTTTTGAGGGGGGGTATGCGCTGCGTTTCAGTAGAGCAAACTTTTCACTTTTTTCACTTTCTCTGACCTCTCGAGCACTGCTCACGCACGCATCGTGCGCGCTCACACAGACACACGCACGTTTTTTAGGCAGCTGGGAAGAACTTTTGGTTTCTCTGTGTACTGCAGGGATGTGACACTGATTTCCTAAGTTGTGTCCCTCAGATCCATCAGAAGTGGGCGCGCTCATTAAAGTTTCATTGCGCACTTGTTTTCATGAGGATTTGCTCAACGTTTGACTGAGACATCTCAAGAGTGTAGAGCTGAAGGAGGAGTGTGTGTGCGTGTGTGTGTGTGTGTGTAGATGGAGTGGCGCAGAAAGAGAGACATACCGCGCTCCTCGAAGTGACTGCCTGCATCAACCTGGCTCCTGCTCGGGGTGAGAGAGGCAGCTGAATCCCAGGGCAGTCATTTCTATCAAGTCAAGCGTTTGGAAGCCCCACTTGCATGTTTGGTCAAGGAGTAAATAATAGATCAGGGATTAGGCTTGTGTAGAATTCATTCCAGGGTAACAAGCTACTGAGGTCCCAGGATATGCATATTCATTCCTTGGCCAAGGCCATGGGAGAGCAGAGGACCATATGCCTGTTTGTCAGAGGGCTTACATTGCTAATTAAATGAGATATTACATACTTATGTGAGCAACAAAACAAAAAGCCTTTAAAGGATTGTCCAGAAAAATACACTAGGTGTTTGTATCTTCTTTAGATGCTTTGATGCTGCTTTAATTTGTCAGAGGAAGTCTTTTCTATTCAGCAGAGTTGATTAACCATGTACTGTAGACCCCAGGAGCTGTGAAAGAGTAACGTGACTTAAACAGCACATCAAAGCAAAACATCACACTCTTTTTTTTTTTCTTTGCAGTTAGCATGTTGCCAAAATATCAAAGGAAAAATGTCTGTTGTGACTAACACAAGAGGTGTGAAAGCATAGTTGTGTTAGTGGATAACCGTGATCTATTTGTGATCTCCTCGCTGTTTAATTGCTGGAACAGTTGTACTGCACAAGCAGGGTCACCTATTCCACTGAGTTATTGTTGTTGAACCAAATTGTTACATTTAGAAATTACTGTCCTGGCAAAGATATTGATCTAAACTCATATCCAGGAAGGTTTGTGTTGTCTCCTATAGGGCACATTTATACTGATGTGCAGCAGCAAATACATCTACAAAGAAACTTTTAAATCGATAAAATAAGGAGGCAATGCCAAGTCATATATTGTTCATACAAAACGTAACTGTTGAAAACATTTGATGGGAAAGTATTTAATTTGATTTTTCTACAATATCCACTCTTAGCACCTAAAGCATGATTTATGCTTTCTATAGTTATGTTTAGGTACTTGCAACATTTGATTAAAGTTTAGGGAAAGACCTGATTGAACACATTTGAACTTGAACTGACTTGAAGCACAAGACACAGCGTGTTTACTTAGTTAACGTTAAACCGAAACCACGATCTTAACCTAACCTTAACCAAAATGCTTTTGTTGCCTAACCACACCCAGAACATGGGATGCAAACCACCGGTCTCTGGTATCCTAATCCAACCACAGTCACCTCCAAATGGCTTCCTCACTCTGGAGAAATGCAGCACTTCCTAAACTCAAAAACATTGCCACCGAACATAATCCCAACAGCGGTCACATTTCTCCACATATTTGGCAAAAATTACCTTTACATAGCCATAGTAGCATGTAGTTGGGGGCAGCCGTGGCCTAGAGGTTGGAGAAGCGGCTTGTGATTGGAGGGTCACCGGTTCAATTCCCCTATCGGACGGACAGGAAAAATTTGGGTGTAGTGGAGTGATTAATGGGAAAAATGCCCCCCCTCCTCCATTAGCCGGCTGATGTGCCCTTGAACAAGGCACTTAACCCCCGGGCAGCTTGATGCTGCCCACTGCTCCTGTGTGTGTGTGTGTGTTTCACTGCATGTAATTTGCCGGGTGTTGCATGTGTGTGTTCAACTATGGATGGGTCAAATGCAGAAGATGAATTCAGTGTGTGTATGTAAAAATATATATACTGTCAATAAAGCTGATTCTTCTTCTTCTTCTTTAAAAAAACAAGAATTTCTCACATGTCCTCTTGGTAACCCCCACCAACTCTAACTCTATAATATTCAGGCATTGTGTTAAGGGTTACCAGTATGATGACCATGTGCAGATACATCTGTGAAAGTGTAGCACGCTGGCTGCCAAGTAACAAGAAATTACAGTAGAAAAATGCCAAAGATCTGAAGGAGGTAATTTACACCATCATGTCGAGATGCACTTCAGCCACTTTACCAGTCATTTCAAATTTTAGTATATTTTCTTCAATTCTAAGTGCATAACAACAGTGATTGTGTGTTGGGCTTTGACTGAACTTGGGTGACCATACAGCATTACTGTGATTAAACACATGCTGCTGTATGGACATTAATGGAGGAGTGTAGCTGGTACTGCTGCTGAAAGGTTGCTTTCCCTATATGCAGCCTGTGTAGACAGTCAGGAAACATTAGCTCCATCACTTAGTTTGTCCACCAGAGAGCACTGGTAAGTTTGTACATATTGTGGTCTTTCAAAAACAAATAAACACAATATAAACATATTTATTTATTTTAAATTATTTGGCTGTGAAAGGTGTTGATATGAGTACCAGCCTCAAAAAATTCAGTCTCCGATGGACTCTTCTGTGAAGCATCCTGGTATTCTAGTGGACACTGACGTTAAATTATACTGCAGAAGCAACCAGTAAAGGCAGTCTGATAGGGAAAGAGAATATATGTTTATTTGTCCCTGTGACAGGATCCCACTGTTCACTAATTATCCAGCGGGACCACTGATAATGAGCTATTGAACCTGCTACTAAAGTGTTCTGCCTCCTGGGAAGACCATCAGCCGCTGCTCTGCACTCGTGGATCCATCAAATCCTCAGAGGTGCTCCTGTTCATTAAGTTCCTCTCACTGAAGCATAGAAAAGTCCAAAAGGTCAGTTTGACCATTGCCAAGAAACCTGAAGAGTTTGTAGGGGATCGGTTCTCTTCACCAATCAGAAGATTGTTACTGGCTCAGAGAATGTTTTAATTCCCAACATTTCTGATGTCAGATGAGTGTCACCTTCTTGGTATTTTCTATTAGATAATCCATTACAACACACATCTTCTGTCTTTTTACCTTCGGTTTGAATAAGCAAATTACACAAAACAAAATGTAAAAGGAAAAACATCATGATCATTTCAGGCATCAAATGATTGATCATAATTATCAATACTGAAGTTAAAATGTAGAGACAATTCTATATCACAATTTTTTGGTTTTGATTTCCCCAGATTCATAGAGATGAAAGTACAGGTGTTTGAAATAAGACAAATACTTCTCTCATCTAAAAGCTGTTTTCCAACTGGACGACATTTACTCAGGGCAATCAATGTCCCATGTCCTTGGTCTCCTCTCTCATACTCAAGGGAAATATGAACTTAAATACAACCTCACAACCTTAATTTCCCCTTTCACCAAGCAAAGGACAAGCTCTCTGGCTATGAGCTCAGGGGAAATAGCCTGACTCCTTGTTCCCACAGACCCTTAGGGGGCTAACCGGGGTTGGGATGGCACACTTCGTCGGGTGAACCGCCAGTCAATTGTGGCCCTCATGGCACCATGGTTAGCCACACATACACACCATAAGACATGGGTCTTGTGTGGATCAATTCCTCCTTTATGAGGGCATTTGTCTGTTGAAGATAGGACCAGAAGGTCATCAGATGAGGGTTAAACATCTCAACGGGGCAAGGGGTTAGGACATGAACAAGGGGGCTTGTACACACAGCATGTGTAGGGGTGGGCCCTTATGGGACGTCAATGAAGTCACAGTGTAAGGTTTGTGATGAAGGAGGGTTTTGAGGCGGAATCGTCTGATTTAGGTGCACAGATACTGTATGTCTAAAGGCTGAATAGAGGAAAGAGAAGTGCTAATCAATGGTTTCTCTGTTCTGGGGTTTTGTAAGGCAGTCCAAGGTCTCACAGGATTCAGCATGAGGATGGCTCATGCTTGAGGTCAGGAGTTCCTGATAATTCTCCCACAAACTCCCGTGAGAGATATAATATACCTCCTCAGGGCATCGCTTGAATAGAAATGTGTACAAACAAGCATTTAAAGGTCTGCAATTGAACGTGAATTTAGTGAGCACTTTCAAAGGTGTGTGATGGCCAATTTCTACTTCAGAAGGCCTCCAGCATGATAACAGCTTATTATTATCTAATCCTATTCAACATGAAAACAACAGACATTTGACAAATAGAGTCGTCAGCCTTGCTACAAAGTGACTGTGTTCAACGATTTAATGAAAATCTCACATGTTGGAGCCTGTCTCATTTCCATGCGGGGGGGGGGGGGGGCTGATGTTCAACTAAACACTGTGCAGGTTTGACATCCCAACTGGCAGTTGTACAATCACTGTTCCTTTAAAGCTGGGGACTTGTGACTCTTTAGTATTGTTTGTCATCTCCCGCAGTTCTCAGGTTCTTTCCTCCCTCAGCATCAAAGCTAGGCCACATTAATGCAGACAATAACCCCACTTACCTGAGGCAGCAGGCGGAGACTGAGCTTTCACAATTCTCCATGGAGTGTCGTGTTGTGCTTCTCTTCCTTCCTCTGTCAGCGTTGGCACACCAGGGCTTGTCACTGGCTTCTTGAATTTTTCATGCAGGCGCATTTGCATGATCACAATTCTGTGTCACTTCTTCCCCTGGTAGACTAAATGCAGCCTAGCGCCTGAACTTCCCTGTGACTTCGCTGAGGCAGAACAGAGGTGAGACAAGCATGCTTGTTGGGGACTGTCAGTGCAAGAGCTGTCTTGTTCAAGGGGTGGCCCATCATACTTTAACAGTCCGGCAATTAAAAATGAGAGGCGCACAAAGACAACTTCAAACAAGGGTCTATTTACATTTGCTGCTGTATTCTTCACATCAGCAGCTGTACATCTGAGTCAGTCATATTCTGATGGCATCCAATAAAGAAGTTACCCCATTCTGTGTCAATTCAGTGACATCTTATTTTATTCGGTTGATTAGGGGATGTTATGCATCTGTGCAGAGAATTCCATGTGTGATACTCCTTATGAGAAGAGAAATAAAAGTAGTAGTTTGAGCTATGATTTATGTGAGCAGATATAATTTAAACTTAAGATAAGTATGAAACTTGCAAGGCAGCCTGTGTTGGATGTTCTCGACATGTATGGCAGTGATATTATCTTACACAGCAACTGTGGTTAGATAGTATCAGCTAATTAAGACACTCTCCATTTCTTTTAGTATTCTCCAAGTACCTTTAGTAGTTTGATTCAGTCCATTATAGTAATTTACATTTTAATTTTGTAAGTAGAAAAAAAAATCAGGAAAGATAAATTCAAAAAGCTTGAATTTGACGATTAAACAATAAACTGATTTGTAACCTGTTTCATACATACAAGAAAATCATGTAGATGAAAGAAGTGCAATTGAAAAATGAACTTAGATGAAGTGAGTGTGAATTTTTTCCTTTTTTCATGCAGGAAGCAAGTCAGTGGTGATATGAAGGGGTGACTGTCTGAGATCCGCCTTTTATGTACCTAAAATGCTCTCAGATCTGGATTAATCTGTCGTTAGCGGGGCAGACAGCAAACACTTAAAAGAGGCAGATACAAGCTGCTTCAGACATCGGAGGAACAGCAGTAGGCACTGTCAAAACATGGTGGAACATGCCTGTGTAACACATGTAAGCGACTGGAAGTGTCTGGGCTCAAATTATACACATTTGATGATAAAAGAATGGATAGTTAGAAGGGACTCTCTTTGAGTACCCAGTTTCCGCAGAGACTTTTGACCTGAAGAAGAGGGCACAACTGCATGGACCAGGCTCAAAGCCCTGCTTCAGATATGATGGTGATTTTTCCTCATGACGACAGAGAGAAAGCGCAAGAGAAAGAGAGGCTTATTCATAGTTACCATGTGTCAGTTTGTGTGTCTGAACAAGAAACAGGGGGTAGGCAGATGTTGCGCATTATGTACCAGTCTACTGCCTCTAAAATTGTTCCGCAAATGAGGATCTTAATGAGAGGCAGTGTTCGTGGGTCAAGGAACAGCCTAATCATGCTAAGTCAATTGCGTCTCTTTCTTGGTGTGTGTGTGTGTGTGTGTGTGTAGCACAGTGAGCAGATGAACCAACATTTGTCTGACTGAAGAGGAGTGCCAGTCCTCATATTTCTTCATTTTGCTCTCTCACCCTGTGCTCCAAGCCTGGCTGGACACTTAAGTACATTAACCACACAATATGGAGTTGTCTTGTCTCACCAGCAAAACAGATGTCAAACACACGTCTTTGTTCATTTTGTCTTGCTTACATCCAGCTCTCAAAGCCACTGCTGTGGATTCAGCATTAAAGATCTATTGTGCATAATGTCTTTGAGCTTACAACAGATTATTAAAACCGTATAAAACAAGGCAAATATCCTGGATAAAAAATTCTATTAAAAGAAAGAGATGAAAATATATATAGCAATCATAAATCAACATAATTTCTTTTTACCATCATTCATATGTCTCTTGATCTTTGATGCAACAACAGGTTTTATAGCCTTGTAAAACAGCACACGCAGGCTCAAGGGAACCCTCATTCTATATAGCGCATGTATGTGTGTGCCTGTAATGGCATGATAACTACACAACATCTTTCCCTACCATTATGCAGCCATTTTCTTTGATTATAATTTTTATACATTGTGGTATTTCGTCCACAATTTTCATGACATTTTATTATTTCATTTTGACTACCGCAGTTCAACACATTGTTGTAAACTGAACAAGATTAGTTGGATAACTATTAAACTGAAAGGTGGATATAAGAAACTTGCAAAAACAAATGAATCATTGCACATGGTGGAGCATCATCTCCATCCACAGCAAAAGATGATTAAGAATTCTCTCACATATAAGTTATTTATAATTCAGAGGCAATAGATTTGACCCATGGTGGTTTATACTTGATCTTAATCATTGCTCAGAATTGGTCTTGGTCAGCTAAAATGTGCTTCTGATGAGAGCCCAGCGGTAGACGTGGGCTGATTACATGTCACCACTAGGGCAATAGTGATAAACAAGTTCTACAAATATTTTAGTAGGCTTAATAATTAAACCAACTGTAGGCCTAATCATAGAAAGACATCATTTTAACTGTAACGTTTAAGAAATACATTTTCTTCAAATCCTCTTCAAAGATTACACATGTAATAGGCTAATGTTGCTGGCCTATGTAAGATTTTATCAGGGGCCACATTATTATGAAGGGAAAATATAGGCTATATGTAAGTGGTTTAAAAAGTGTCTCTCTTTTCTTTATTTAGCATACTCAAAAATTGGTTTAGTTGACCACGACCTCAATAAAGCGAAGGAGTTCTTCAGGTACTCGAATCAGTCTTTGAAAAACACTACATTTGGGAATTTGGACCGTTCTGCCGTACGGCAGCGTTACCTGTCGTAAAATGACGTGATTGCAGTGACGCGGAGGGACAGAAACAGAAAACGGCGGGTTTGTTTGAAATGAGGAAAGCGTTTCTGTAGTTATTGACAACGGTGTTATTCCCTGAGAAAGTTGTAACAAAAGCTACAAAGGGTACTTTTGGCGGATAGTGGCTAGTTAAAATTTTCAATTGAAGCATGCCGTGAAGTTGTTCGGGGCACTGACTTTACGCCGGAAGGCTGTCAACAACAGTCAAAAGACTGAAAATCTGAATGTTTGTTAAGTGGCTAACGTTAGCTACATTAGCACTATAACGTTATTGCATTATAAAGCGTGTCACGGCGTTGGCATCTGCATGGTTAGCAAGTTATCGAAACAGGTAAGAGGCAAACTGTGCACAATTGTAAAGAAGCGAGCTACTCCTCCTGCGAGTGTGCTAAAGTCATGTAACTAGGGTTAACGTGAGAAGAAGCGTATAAATCCTCCGCCTATATTGCTTTCGGAAAAATGAACTCCTTTCCAAATAACTGCGTCATCGCCGATTAAATACGAACGTGATTAACTGTTTCTCGATGATAACGTGCCATCTTTTTAATCATAATTTTTATACTTCCTTATTTCTCACATGAGCAGCTCCAGACTGATTTCAGCTGTTTTTTTGCTTCCTTTTCAGTCCCAAAATGTCCGACACTCGCATCCAGGTTTTGGAGGAGCAAGTGAAGAGTTTATCAGATGAGTTAATGCAGTGTCAGGTATGTATGAACGTGTATTCAAAGGGATGTGCACACAGTACTTCACTAATGTGCAGATGCCACATGCAGTATCTGCTATCTGAAGAATATGTTATTTTATAGGAACACAAATGGTTATGAGTTGCTGTCTTATAAAGTTACAAATTATTGAAATTGCTCTAAAATAATCTAATTTAACAAGCGACCTGATGTCAGCAAATGTTGACAGTTATTGAGGAAAGGTGTTAAAGTGTCTCACTACAATTAGGTCACTTTGAAGTAAAGTGTATGGCTGCATAACTAATGCAGCACTCAAGGTCAACACTTTTTGTCACTGTCTCTGAGTGTTTGAGTATGTTGCTCTGATCAGTGTAAAAGAAAAGATTCTTCTAGCGAGTATTTTCATGTATTTCTTATGCAGTCGTTACCACGTGTACATGTTACAGTTTCCAGCAACTCTTACTTCACTTTGTGCAAAGCTTTTCCTCCGCTTTTTCATTAGTCATTACAATCAGACAACGATTACTCACTTTATTTGGTGGTTAGTTCAAATCATTTCTTAATTACCATGTATTTTTGATTAGATAAAGACATATGACTCACCTAAGATATGTACATAATACGTCTTTGTTGTGTGACATAATTAAATAACATTATTGCCGTTCGAGACAGCAATGCATGCTGGAAATATTTTAGTCAGTTGTTTCTGGTTCATCTCCACTAATGTGAACTCAAATGCCATTTGAGCTCATGATTATGATTTTGACCTTTACGAGGAGAAGATGAAATTGAAAAGCATATATATATAAATTAATCAATGTTCAGCAAAGAACTGTAAGTAGTGTGAAGCAGATAGCTTTCTTCAGACTACATTTGAGTAGATTGACCCTGGCATTTTTTCTTTTATTTATTCAAATAAATACAAACACATACTCCCAAAATTGCTGATGAGCAGTTCTGAGAACCATTCATCTTCACTTTGTTAGTCAGTGATTGAGGGAGGTTGTCCTTGCATACTCACCACCAGGTGGTGCTTAATAACATGAGTGAACTGAATCCAGCATCTCTCACTTTGCATATCCACAGTACCTTGCTATACAGGTAGGTAGACAGCTGTGAGATTCGGCAGATCATGTGTTACACTGGAGTTTTTATCAGACTATGGATACAATCTAACACATGGAGCTGGAACGTTTGATGTGATGCTCTTGGCTCTAACTACAAGGTTGCCTGTTACTTTATTTATCCTCTCTATGAAGTTTACTTATACTTTTGGACTTTCTAGAGTTCCTCAAAACAAAAACAACAAGTTGGTACCTACATTGCATAATTTGTAGGAGACACAAGGCACTTTTAACACAGGCCTTTAGACTGTAACACTTGTGTTAGAATGTTTCTTTCAGTTATAATGCACCATATTTTAGTGCTGCTAGTTTACCGGTGATGCTAATTCAGAGCGAGGGTCCCTGCTGCCCCACGCTGAACTGACATGGAGGCCATCCTTGGTGGTCTTGTCTCTAGTAGAACATCAGTGATTCTGTAGATCTAATAGCGACCTTTTGGTGTGCAGTGTACCATTTAAACCGTGGCATTTGAATACCATTGATGTCTTAAGTCTCTGGCAAGATGTACTTCAGGACAGCCATTAACTACAAAGAGTCTCGTCTGTCGGCCAGCAAATGTTCCTGGTAGACCCTGCTAATTTTCTTAATATGTGGCTGAATTTCAGTGGCTGTCTTTGGTATGTTTAGCCCATGGTATTTCAGTGGCTAGATTCAAGATTAATAATTCAGCGATCATCAAACACACAGTCAATGCATCTTTAAGAACACACATGGCAGAGGAGCACTGTGGATGAGGGTCCTGACTGAATACTTGTCTGTGGAAAAGCTAATAGCTGCCAAAGGCCAGACAGAAGAAGGCCACCTATTTCATGTCAGTCACGCTACTTTTAATTTCATCCTTAGTTGCCTTGCTAGGGTGAGTTTGTGAGATCTCTGTCCCTCTTCACTCTGCTCCCACTCGGGAAACATATACACACATACATACATTTAAACACGGATGCATACAGAGACAGAGATCTACAGTCCTTCCACTTTATATGTTCAGCTCATGGTCTTATCAAGGTCTGCTTCTGCCATTTTTGTAAATAATTGATTAGACACTTTTGAAAAGGGGGTTAAAATTCATGTACTAATTGGAGACCAGTAGATTCCAGTGGGAGGGATGACTTTTATCTTATGATGATGTGAACATAATTTATCAGATAATTTTATATTAAGTCGATTTGGTATAATTCTGTCTTTTAATGTCAGAAAATGTAGTTTTTAGATGTCCCTCATTAAATGTAATGTAGCTTAAAAATGTTTGAAAAACCACCAAGACAATTTGAATTGGAAATGTGTCAGGGGCTGGCTGGGTTTCTCTACTTGAGGATGGCTCTCTCTGTCATCAGTTTTGAGTTTCTTTGGGGCTAGTTACTTTGGAGCTGTAGTGGAAAACATATCCAGAGCGCAATTGATTAATAAAGAAAATGCAAGCTCGACTGCTGTGTTTTGATTTGGATCCCAGCTCTCCCCAGTCATAAATAGTGCATAATGACAAGTGTCAATGCTTGCTCCCCTTGAGTCGAAGGTCACATCTCAGCGATGAGGATTCCCGTTAAGAGAGACTGATGATTAGAGAGGGCAGGCCAGATCAAAAACTATTTTGTACAAGATGTTTTAATTATTGATTGACTACCCCTTCTGTCGTATGCTAATGTCATTGAACACCCTGTTTAATTTTTTGTTTTTCATTCAGAAAAGCTGGCCTGTGCTGTGGCCTTGCTGCATTTTGAGACAAATTTATCAAAAGCTATTTATCTCAATTAGGACTAACAGCTGCTGGCTTGCTGAATCTTTTATTTTCACAGGCAGACAAGGAGTTTGTGTGGTCCCTATGGAAACGACTGCAAGTGGCAAATCCAGACCTGACCCAGGCTGTCAGTTTGGTGGTTGAGCGGTGAGTAGTTTCATCTTTCAAATTGCTACCTGAGAGGCTCAATAGCTGAAAATTCCTTTATCTCACAAGTGAAGAGAAATATGTGTGAAAGTCGTTCAAGGGGTGTTTAAGGCACCTTGGCCATTCTGCCGGGGTTACTACGGAATCTGGTGCAGATGCTGATTTAAGCCGTCTTATCCCCGGTCTAGCAGTTCAGCCATGGAAACCCTTTTAATGAAAACACTCCTCCTCCGCTGCGCCCATTCTGGACAGTTGAAACACTCCTGCCAAATGCTTGTCTTTATCGGATAAATTGTGAGATTGAATATGACCTCTTTTGCGGGGTGGCTAAGCCACAGCAAACACAGTGGCATGGGAACTTTCAGAAAAGAACAGGTTCAGGTGTTTGCACAGTTGAATAAATTAAACATATTCCTCCCTATTAGGTAAAAAAAGGATTTTAAGTTAGCTTTGATCCTGGCATCTCTGCAATTTGAACAAGGTTTTTACTTTTTTTTTCGTCATGGGTGCGTATCACATGCATTTTGAGGTGTGTCAGTTGTTAGTAGACACTTAATAGGGGTAAAACACAATGCAGCAGTGGGATGCAGAGAGTTCCTCAGTACCTGTGCCTCTCATTCCTTCTCCACATCCTCTTCAGTTCCTTTATAGCCCCATAGGAAACCCATCAAAGTGTGTTGGTCCACCGAGACTGGTGGGGTAACATGCACCCGGAGAGTGTATGTGTATTGTATCACCTGATGCACAGGAGGATATTGACATGGTAATTGTGTCGACTCCAGTCAAGCACTGGTGCCCACTGGGAACTGCCATTCACCCTCCCCTTCCTGTGTGGATCTTGTAGAGTGATTGGTTGGTTGCTCAGGACATGGTGAACACAGCCCAATATACAAGGAGCTGTAGCTAGGCCAGCTTGCGTTCCAGCTCCTCCAGGGACACCAGATACTTATTTTAGTGTCTACTGGGGGGAGGGCTGATCATAAGAGGCAAAGAGACGAGAGAAAAGGCCTCAGAAATGGGATGTGTAGAAGGAGCAAGTGATGAGCGGAGAGAATGGGTGGCCCCTGGTGGCCTAAAGCAGTTGAAACAAACAGGTCCCCAATTGATGCCTTGTTTTTGTCTCAGTTAAAGTTCATTATGATAAAAGAGATTCTAGTGGGTTAGAGAAAAAAGTTTGGTGCAGCAGCAGGACTGTACAGAAGCCCTGTTTTTTTTAACTAACTATAAACCTAATTAAATTATCATTTTCAGCTTTTTCACATCAATATTTCTTTTCTTAATCTGTAGTCTTCATAAAGAGCATAGAGGAGCCTCTTTATTTGCCAAGAACAGTAGGTGCTCAGAGAATTTGAAATTGATTGTAGGAAATTTTACAAGACTATAAAAAAATGCAGGCTTTACACTGAAAGTGAGAAAATATTGCAGAACCAACATTATATAGTTGTTGTTAAGGCACGCTGTGTACTATATACCAATCAGCTGCCACATTAAAACCACCTGCTTGATATTTTGTAGGTCCCCCTTGTGCTGCCCAAACAGTTCTGACCTGTCAGGGGAAGGGACACAGCACCTCTGGGGGTATTTTGTGGTCACTGGCATTGGAATGTTGGATCCTTTGGATCCTGTGCATTCAGGGTGGAACGTCCAGGTGGGAGGCAAAGAGATGAGAGAAAAGGCCTCAGAGATGGGATGTGTAGAAGGATGTGTAGAAGGGCCTCCAGGTGGGAGGCCACAGCTCGTGGGCGGTGGATTCTGCACATTCTGGTGCATCCCGCAGTTTCTCAATCAGGTTGGGATCTGAAGGAATCTACAGGCCGTTGTTGTGGTCCTTGAGACATTCCTAAGCTGTTTTTCGAAATTTGACAGGGCACATTGTCCAGCTGGGGAGGCTGCTGCTGATGGGTAGAGCAGTTGCCATGGGTGGGGTGTATTTGGTCTATAGTGTTAAAGTGGGTGTTGTGTGTCAGAACATGCACATGATTGCCAGAATCCAAGATTTCCCCACAGAACATTGCACTGTTACTTACTTCCACTTAATGTTGCGGCTGATCGGTGTAGATTTCTGCTCTATCTGTGTGTACCTTGTGATTTTCTGTGACAGTACATAAACATGTAAGTTATGTTGATTTTTTTTTTTTTTTAATCTGTTGATATACTTTATATTGCACAGGTCTATTTGTTTTTCCCTTCCTTTACTTCTAGTGAGAAGCACAAAGCTGAGATGAAGGACAGGAAGGTGTTGGAGATCCTCCAGTCCAAAGACTACATGATACAGGAGCTGGAGCAGGTACACTCAAGTTTGTTCCAATAGTTACACCAATAGAGGTCTGACATGTTTACTTGACAAAGGCAGTAGGATGTTTCAGAAAAACAAGTAGAAATGTATAATCAGATTATATTCATAAACGTAACCTTCTTTTTGCAGAAAGTAACTTTGTGTTTTCCATATTTAGCTTACTCGAAGCAACTTAAAGTTAAATGTCCTTTCATCACCCCAGACAAAGATCCAAACTGAGGGCGCTTCTCATTAACCACACTCTCTAAACTATATCTCCAGACTGCTTACATGACATTTTAATTATTTTTTTTCTCTTTTATATATTTTCTTGTTGTCTTTTGCTGAAACTGTTTATTTATTCTTTTTTATCCTACATGGCCTCCTTGTGTCTTTTCATGGTTCTCATTACAGTGTTTTTTTCTTTTTTTACTCAAATGTCACTTGAATACATGTGTGATAAAAATGAAAAACACAATGTATGTATAGTTCTTAACTGAATACCTCCCTCTCTCTTACCTGATTTCTTTTGCACCACCCTTTGATTAATATTTCTTGATGGTATGATGGCTGACGATAATGACATCACTAATGAAATTTACTCCAAATCATCAACCCTTCAGTGGAGCATCTGTCAGTCTCCTTCATTAGTGTCCCTCATCCAGAATCATGTTCATTCCTTATGAGACCGGCTATAATGGAGTCATCAGTTTGCCAGTGTGTGTCTGTATGTGTGTTCTTTTTTTTAACATTAGATGCTCCTTAGCTATCTTAACTTGATCTGATTGATTCCTATTGATACAGTAGTTATAGTAACTCAGCAGCACAACATATGTCATTACATCAAACTTTATTTGAATGTGATAATAGGGCCAGTAACAAAGTGCAGTCAGCCAACATAGTGCACTGTTTTCTGACAGATGCAAATGAAATATTCCATAAGTTCATTGAAGTGGATGAATGAAAAAGTGATGTCACACATGTAGAGAAGAGGCACATTTCCTTAAAAACAGTGAAAAGTTGTAATGGAGACAAATTTACATAAAAAGAATCGCTGATACATGAGCATCCCGTGACAGCCAACATATAAGCAACTATGTCAGACTTTGTGTGTATGGCCCTCTGGATAGGACAACTTCTACAACACAGAGAGAATAGGATGCTATCTTAAATGGGAGAGTTAAATTACTGTAGAAAATAATTATTTGTAATAATCCACCAAGTTTTAAACCACTGTAGAAATAATGCACAAGTCCCAAGTGAAAGCAAGTATTCGTTGTGTCTATACAAAAGGCCTGTTGTGCAAAAACAAATGTGTGTTTTGCCATAAATTCCACTTAAGAAATGAAATGCTTTACTTTTTTTACATTAAAGTCAGACCTACATCATCCCAGAAATTAAATTCTCCAGAAAGATCCACGCAATAACACTAAAAGTTATCGCATATAAGTATTACATATCAGTTGGATTTTAAAAAGGCTCGGATGAACTGAAAATTTTATTGATCTGCAATAACGTGACTGTCATTGGTAGCTTAATCTAAAGACTGACAGGCAGATAACTTAGCTAACAGCTAATTACACAATAAGCCACACGTTCCTGATTTGTCACCGCCGAATGAAATTTCATAACAGTGCAAATAGCTAAGTCATCGGGTGACTGGAGGAAAGCTGCCCATTTTATTGGAGACTTGTTATAACTGAGAGATTAATATCACACAATCCAAATTAGTTTCAGAGTACGCAGAATATATTAACCTTTTTATGTCTAATCGGCTGAGCTGATGTATTTCAAATTGTCTCTCACAGAAAAGCCAACAAAATATTGCTAATTAATTTTTCCATTTTCTTGCTCCTCTTTTATATGTGTTCACAACTTGCCTTTTTATATTTATGTAGTGTTCTTTATATATTTATAGCATTAGTATTTGTAGGTTATTGGCCTTATACCAGGACCAGGGAAACTAATTTCGTTCTACCTCGTGTTTCTACATGTGTGAAATGACAATAAAGCTCCTTGAATCCTTTTTCCTTTTTAAACTGTCTGTAATGAAACTTGCAGACTATTTGAGAATCTCATTAAGGGCACTGAGCTCTGTGCCATGTCATCTGGCCCTCTAACAGTCATCATCTCATCCACAGTCTTGAGCCATACGTACCCAAATAGTGATTAATTGGTTTTGAGATGGAGATGTGATGGTCCACTGAGTCCACACAGAATCTTACACTCCTTTTAATATCTCCACTCTCCAACTTTTGATAATGATTTCTTCCTTCCTATACTTGTTTTTTTTTTTTATTCCACCTTTTTCCTCTATATTTTCCGTTTCCCTTGCTGCCTCTTTCCATTTTTGTAACATAATTAGCTTTCATTTTTGAACTGCACTGGGAATTTTCAAATGCTAATCTTTCTGTCCTAGACCTCTTAACTTGACGGAACCCCCCCTTTTTTTTTTCTTCTATCAATTGAGCACTACTGGGGTTCAAATTGTTCTTGCCTACCTCATTATCAACGTTTGAATTTATTTTCTGCTCTCCAGTATAAATCTCTATTAAAGCCCCTCTGTTCTTAGCACGGCGAGCTAGGAGTAGCGAGGAACGCTAAATCCACTATCTGGATAAATCTGAGTGATTTTTCCCTCAACATGGCAATTAATTGCATCCCAGAGCACAGTGTTATTTGAGAGGAGGGTGTACCCACAGAAGGCTGTGGATTACCAGCCAATGCCAAACCCCAGTTGATACAGTGTTAAGAGGCCAGCTTCCTCCAACTAAGGCCACAAAGCCTGCCAAAAAACATGAAGTGAACATACAGTAGTTTCAAAAGTGGGAGGTCATTAAAATCATTGTATCTTTTTTGTTGGGCTCTGGTTTGGTGAATCAAGCTCTGTGATGTTTTGTGAATCACTATAGATTTTAAATGAATATCAGTTTGATCTTAACAGCAGAGCTGTGTGGTTGACTTCTGTTTAGAGGTGCAATGATTAGTGGATTAATCAATATGTCAGTTGACAGAAAAGTAATTGCCGACTGTTTTGATAATCGATTTAAGGTCTGGAGTAATTTTTAAAATAAAAATGTCAAAACATTCGATGGTTTCTTCGATGGTTATATGTACAATATAGTACAGGTGTACCCCAAATTTGTACTTCTGTACCATACTGGACATTGTCGATGCCTAATAGAACCAATAATGGATAAAAAAATCAACTGAATAAGAAATTCTAAAAATGATCATTAGTTGCCCAATTTCAATTGCAGCTTCCTCAGTGGCAAAAAAATTTTTTTTTCTAAGGTTTTGAATTAAAACTTCAGTTCCTGGAGAGGACACATTCCAGACCCTATTTTTAATGTGAGTTTTCCAAGACTTAAATGCATACTTTAACCTGTAACTCTGTTTTTCTCTCTTTCTTTCACTCTCTGTACTACTCATCTTTCTCCTGTCTCGCTGTCTGCCACAGAAAGTGACAGGGCAGCAGCAGGAGATTAACAGCCTGGTACAGCAGAGGACGACAGTGGACAAGGAGAGTGCCTTAATGAAGAAGGAACTGACAGCTCTGCGTGAACAACTGGTCAATAAGAGTCAAGAACTTAAGGTTAGTGAAACAAATTTTCTGTGGTACTCTGAGCCTCAGCTCAAAAGTCTCTTTTCTGTGTGGCACTGAACATGACAAGTCCCCTGTGGCTTTAGCCACAGGCGTTTGAATCATTTAGAAAGGAAAGAGGATTGCTCTGTCCTCCTGAACACAATCTCTATGTCTTTGTGTCTTCTTGCCTTTCACCCTCGCTTTGTTTCACCCTTTCTTGCTTTTAGTGTTTTTTTTTCTAGCTACTTATAACAGAGAATACTTAACAGCAGGAAAGTCTGTGTGTGTGTGAGAGAGAGAGAGAAAGAGAAGGATGGAGAGAAGGGAAAGCAGGTTGTTAACTTGCAGATAAATACTTAATGACTGCTTCAGTGGGGGAAAGTAAAAAGTGTGCATGTGATGGTGTGGCTTCTCCCTAATTATGCTTAGATGGGACCTGGCTATGATTAATTGATAAAGCAATGCTCCTTACACAGTCTTGGTGAGGTCTCGTGGTGAGAAATTGTGGGGGACAGCATCAAAGGAGACCTAGGTTGAGTCTAATGGGTCTTGCAGCAAGCACCATTCTCATTAGGAGTCTGTCATTAAAGCCGACAGACTGGCCCCTGTACCTGCATGAGCCCAGCTCTTGCGCCACAGCTCGGCTCACATCAGCCAACATCTGGCCGTGTGGGGCCAGTCATACAGCACAGGTGACCTTGGCCAATCAGCGGCCCATGCAGGGAGCTCCCGCAGCAAAGCTGGTCTGCTGTTTACATATTAATCTCAGCCTGAACCCTATGGGCTGCTTCTCTTTTTGTATCTCTCCAGCTTTCTTTTTCATTTTCTCAGTTTGAATACATACTTTTTCTATTCTTCTCCTTCCATTGCCGTTGTTTATTTGGCCCTCACGACCCCTTGTCTCCTCTTTATACACACGCACACACACGCCTCTTATCCTGGAAATGAAGACGGAGTGTAGGAGGAAAGAGGAGGAGGATCGGCAGGTGGTGCGGGCTCTAGAGGAGGAGAAAGAGGGATTAACTTCCCGCTGCGCCGCCCTGCGAGCTGACCTGGAGGAGAAAGAGAGGCAGGCCAACGACCAGCAAGACCAGAGGGATGCTGCCCAGGCCAGAGTCAAGGTATGAACACAGGGACAAGTCCATCCAGACCCACACACATACAAAGTTGTACTGAAAGGACCCATCCTCTAGGTTTCCCTTTCTTCTACATACCTTGAACTCTCTGATCCCTCATGGCCTTTCTTTCTCAGCAATTTAAATATGCAGGGTTTATATTCAAAGGAAAGAGAAATTGTGATTCAACATGGAGGAGACAGATCCTCCTTGGTCTGGATAAAAATTAATTTAGCTGACCACAACTTTTGTGAAGTCATTTGCAACATGTATGGGGGTTGTGACTTTTCTGTCATTCATTATCCCCTAATACAACCAGGCAAATGTCAGAATCTGGCCCCAAGTCATCATTAAGAATCAATATGTCCCATCTCTACAAACATGAGAAATACGGTGATTAGACAGTGACAGCGGTGTTGCTGTTTAAACATTCAGCCAATCAAATCATAATCTAAATCCTTGAAAACTTTTCATGCACATTTCAACATGCTGCTTCTTGACATCCCCTCACAGAGATCAGCTGCCTGCCAATACCAGAGTCTCTGGACATAGGAGCAGCAGACAGCCTCACATGCTTCCTTATAGACTAATCGTTATGAAACATATTGGTACGCTAGTCAAATGGAGTCGGACAGAAAATCTTGAATAAGTCAGGGCTGCAGAGTAATTAGATTTGGACTGGATGAATCCCAGCAACTAGTCTATGCACATCCATCACAGCCTAGGACACTCTACCTCTTCCTTGTTTTTTGTATCACACATTGATGTGAAAGATGGAGATGGAGGATATTTGGCGTGCGGCGGATACATTATGCCAGTTTGTTTAACATGGCAAAGATTTGTCCGGGAATTTATCATTTAATCCAGTGAATAGATAAGGTGCACCTGCTGTGTAGTTGTTCCCTGTTTAAACTAAGCTTGAGGTGGACAAAGTGAAAGAAACGCCCAACAGTGTTAGCTAATGCAAATGTAGTGATCCTTGAAGCTTGTTTGCTGTTTAATGTGATCTACGTGTTATGTCATCTTTTCATGGCCTTTCTCGTAATTTTGCACAAGATTAAACTTGTTAAAATTAATCACTGCTTGTAATTACATTTGTGTGTTTGATGCCATGAGGTCTGCTTTTCTCTTTTGGTTTATTCTTATTTAGTCACTAACACCTTGTCTACAACTGCTGCACAGCTAAAGTAGCAAAATAGCAGCTGCACTGTACAGCCACACGGCTGCTATGTGCTCAGAAATGTTTTGACAGTGTTTATGGACCACTGCACAATCAATGTAGGTACATATGGAAGCAAATAGTTTTGGAGCCTAAAAAGATGATTTAGCTTGTGTGTGCCTTTACGCAGCCAGTGTTAACAGCTGTATGGACTAACACAGGTGAGTATCTGCTCGATCAGATGGATGTGAGATCGACAGCTAAGAATTATGGCTGGAATGTGTGAAATGTGGGCAGCCAGTAACCTCCAGAGGTTTTTTGATGCCTGAGAGAAATAGTTTGTCACATTGTGAAATGAAACATTTCTGATTGCATTGGTCACAAGTACGTGACCTCAATAATTTGCAGTGGATTGAGGAATAGGCCATGTAAATGCAGCAAAAACACAGTGATTAAATTCCTCCACATAATGCAGAATGGCTTAAAAAGTTTTTTGGATTAAAATTTGATCAACTGCAAATATTTGTGCGCTAAAATAAAGTAAAAATAGATTACAATTTTTTCTATGTTTTGAGATTTGACATTGCTGTTTCAAATGTGTCGTTACTCATTTACACCAGGATTTGGAGGAGGAGCTACACAGTGCCTGGAAAGAGTTGTCCAGTTTGCAGAGCCACAGTGGCAGTCTGGAAGCCCAACTTTCTTTGAAAGACAGGGAGGTAGCAGCAAAAGAGGCGCAACTGAGTCAACTTCGGTGAGCCTTACCAACTAAAGTATCGTCCAATGCACCATAGTTTCTGCTTTCTTCTAACAACCACAACTTTATAAGTAATATATTTGGGCAATTTCACTTGTAGTAGGAAGTATACATGTGCCTCGTGCGTAGAAATGTGTATACCTGCGATGTGTTGGTGTGTGCAGGCGTGCATTGCTCTGTACAATGTGAGGCTCGTGGGTGACACAGGTTTCTTCCACTCTGCCTCACTTAAAGCCACTTGATAAGCCCTGCATGGTGGATGTGCTTTAAAAGAGGGAGAGAAGGGAAACGGGCTGGCTTTGGCTAAGCTTTAGTCGATATGATAAAAACTGAGAAAACCGTAGGAGTCTTAGTGGTAATCTCAATCTTTTTTAACTACTTTTCTGTTCAACGCCAGAGGCACTCCGACATGTCAGACACATCATGACTGGAGACCATTCTTAAGGTGTTGGTTAGGTAATTAAAAATGTCCTTATGAATTAGAGGACCACTTTGTGGTAAATCCATAGGATACATAACACATTTCAGAAATAACTTTGATACTAAAATTTAGACATTGTTGACTGAAGAAATATCTAAAACTGTAATTATTTATAAAAATGAATTACACCTCAAACTGTACACTTTGTAGCATATTTTTACCCATTTTAGTATTAAATATAAGAAAAATATCTGATTCAAGTAAAATGGCAGTACTGTTCTATTGTGTACTTTTATGTGAACAGGCGCAGGACGTGTATGAATTTGTGTAACATGTTGTGTGTTTAGTCGTGACTATGCAGAAGTGCAGACCCTGTACAGACAGAGTGCCGAACATGCAGCAGAGCAGAACCATCTGATAAAGCAGCTGGAAGGACTGAACCTAGACACACAGAAAGTCCTGAGGAACCAAGAAGAAGCACATACTGCTGACACCACTTCCTATCAGAGGGTACTCACACACACATACCAAACCTCAAACTCACTATTATTACCACTTTGTTGCGTGCCACTCAGCCTTCACCCGTCATGGTGATTTATTTCCATTCTAGCTGTAACCCACAATTATTTGAGTAGCGTCAGAAAAGAACAAGTTTTCTCACCATATCCTGTTAATTGAATGAGTTCGCATTAGCAGTTGTTAGTCATCAAACATGAACATGAATCATTTTCTTGTCTTTTTATCCTTCCATTTTTAGTTTTTGCCTTTTATGACATTAGCATATTTCTTTCATCGTTCTATGGAAGTAACAGAAGATCCCCGTATGAAAACATTTGTCAGTCTTCATGCCACCCTGTCTCATGAGTGATTTACTCTTATATTTCTGCATTTGACATCCCATCTCCAGGTTGTCTTAACCCATTCCTCTTTCACCCATCCTGCCATCTGCCTGCATTTCCACCCTCTTTGTCCTCTTTTTGCGTTGGTTGACAGCTGTACAAGGAGTTGAGCCAGTGCTACCAGGCCCTTGTCTCTAGTGAGGCCAGCCTCCGCCAGAGTCACCAGGAGCTCAGCAGCCTGCTGGCTCAGAAAGACCAACACAGCCTGCAACTCCAGGCCCAGCTACAACAGCAGCAGGAGCAACTGCGACTGCAGCAACAGCAGCAACAACAGCAACAGGCTCACCACACGGCCCTTTTGCCCTCACCAAGCAGACAAACCAACTTTAAGGTAAGCGCCATTATCATTCTTCACGATCTCTGCTACCCTCTTTTTTTTTTTTTTTTTTTTTTTTTAAGAGTTTATCAAGTGTATTGCAACTTTGTGCTAAGAAGTGATTTTCTATGAAGTTGTTGAACTTAAAATATGTATGTTTATGATTCCTTCCATAATGTTTTGATGTGTTTTCTTAAATAATAAGCACATTATATCATGATACATCTCTCAATCACCTGTCCGGTATGTGGCAATGTCTGGGTTGATTAGTAAGCATAGTAATAACCGACAAGCCCCAGCATGGCCTGCAGCGGTGGTCTTTAACTGAGAATCGCTCTCTTAATGTCTCTCTGCTTCATCCTTGATCTAGCCATCCCCCTTAGCACCAGTATCTTTCATCTTAGCTATCTGATCTTCTTTAGCTCTCTGTCTTGGGCACACATGCGCTCTCTGAGTTTATCTGTCTTCATTCTATCCTCCCACCCAAGTACCTGGAAGTCCTTTTGACACACTTTGGTCAGATAGCAAAGCTATATAAGATCTGGAGAGAAGTGATTTAATTGCAGCCCACTAATGTTCTTGAAGGTGATGTTGGAGTTACTCTTCTACATCTGTCAGTCAGCAGGGGTTTGGCTTTAGCTCGCTACCTTTGAATTGTCACCCTGAGGCAATAGAGATGCTGGTATATAGTTAAGGCTCCAGCCACATTTTAAGTGAGCTTTAACAAGTCCTAATTATATGGTGATAGGTGTTTCTTGGACCACACAGTGTCAAAGACTTGGCTGAGAAGAGTTAACAGGTACCTATATCTTGTACACTTTTGACGCACAACTGCAATGCGTTAGCATTGTAGGGCATTGCACTTGTTGTTACAATTACTCAATCCGGCCTGCAGTATGACCTTTGTTTCAGTTGCAAGTATGTGCTATTGCAGATGAAACCACTCTGTAACTGATGCCATGGAAAATAATATTTTTTCATCAGTTGAGTAATTTCTGTGCCTCCGCAGACTCTAATTGTTTAATTTGATTGGTTGATATTTTCTGACAGTGTTGCCCCCAGACTGTGGAAGTTAAAATATATCGGCTCAAATGTTAAGTGAGTTACAATCGCCCTGTCTCACTTAACCCTGTTAATTTAACCAGCGGTGAAATATAAATGGATCATTTAGTCGGTAATTAAATACAGTACTGCAGTGTTCCCCCAGTAATTAATACTACATTTAGAGAAGATGCAGTTAGTGCTGTGTGTGTGTGTCTGTAGTGTGAGCATGTATGCATGTGTGTTGGTGTGTATATGCATATGTACAGTGTCACGCTGAACATGAACTCTACCCCATGCCTCTTTTACTCCCAGGTCAGAATGAAAAAAAAAAAAAATGATCACACATTTCCATAGCTGAGATTCAGTTACAAAAATGATGTGTCTGTAACCTACGCTAAGAATTAATTTGAACTTTTTGTTTACTGAACACATGTAGATGGTGTCTGGCTGATTTGTTTCTTTAACTTTCTTACCTACTGACATCAAAGTGAACGGATCAGGTATCCCAAGGTATAGCACTCAGGAGGGCTTTCTGTTTCCCACTCTGTAATTTCACTGACAGGTTGTGCATTATGTGTGTACGTGTGTATCTGCGTGAGTGTGTTTTTGACTGAAGGTGTGTGTATTCGAGCACATAATCGCAAATTCTGTAACAACTTCCTCCCGAACACCTGTTAAATTCTAATGCTCAGGTTGTTAAGGCAGATTTGATTTTAATTTTAAATGTTTTGGTGGAAGTTACCATTGGAGGTGATCAAAGTGCTGATCGCAACGGGAGCACAGGGGAGAGACGCAGCGCTCATTTGAATATGGACCAGAGCGACGGCTTTGAACACCCCTCCCGCGGTGGTTTTTGGGGGTGGGGTGGGGGAGGGATAAAGGAGGAGGGTGGGTGAGAGGAATAACACCCATTGTGTGTTATGCTGCCATGCTGTGCACCAAGATTGACTGTTCGCTCCGGTCTTTTGTCATGTTAACTCTTTACAGGAAGCTTAACGAGACTTTACAAAAGCTGAAGGATGAACAATGTCAAGAGTTCTGTTCTGATCTGTTACATTATAGTTTTTGCATATTCTTAAATCCTTTATCAATTAACCTGCAGGATCAGCAGTGGGTTCCAAAACTAATGTTGCTTTTCTTTTTTTTTTAAAAACACTGATGTTTATGCTTCATATTCAATAGCCATTATTGTTGTACCTAGTTCTTAACTAGCAATTATTTTTATTTAATGATTAATCTGCTGATTGATTAAAGTGCAGATTCATCCATCCATCCATCCATTTTCTATACTGCTTATCCGTCAGGGTCGCGGGGGAGCTGGAGCCTATCCCAGCTGACTACGGGCGAGAGGCGGGGTACACCCTGGACTGGTCGCCAGTCGATCGCAGGGCCAACACACAAAGACAGACAACCACACACTCTCACACTCACACCTAGGGGCAATGTAGAGTAGCCAATTAACCTGCATGTTTTTGGTATTGTGGGAGGAAGCCGGAGTACCCGGAGAAAACCCACGCAGGCACAGGGAGAACATGCAAACTCAACATAGAAGCTCCCAGACCGGGATTCAAACCTGGAATCCTCTTTCTATGAGGCGACAGTGCTAACCACTGCACCACCGTGCCGCCCCCAGAGTCATCTTTTAGTGTAAAAAATGCTCGGAAAACTGGTTCAGATGGGATTGGATTGGATTGTGTGTCTGTTTTTTGTTTTGTTTTTTCTTTTTTTTCAAATACCACAAATATTTAGTTTGCAGTAATTAAAAGAAAGAAGATATGCAAACTGTTATATGGGTGGATGGATAAAAGGTTGAACCAAAGTTTGATTCATCAAACTGCAAAATTGTATGTGTGAGATGTGCATGATGTCAGATTGGAAATGGCCCCATGGCTTAATCTTTTAGCTGTAGGGCCTGGACGAACATCAGGTACCTGGGTGACCCAGCACGCAAAATGAGGTGCCGAACAAAAAAGACTGCCAGGTTGAGGAGGTTTGGGTTGCCAGGTTGGGTGGTAACATCACAATCTACAAGTGTAGAAGAGTCCTCATTAGTGGACACACACAAAGAAAAAAAATGGCTCGAGTGAATGTTTCATCATTTACAAGAATCTCCCTATCTGCATCATTGTATTTATAGCTTGGTGTTTGGTTATTGTCAGAGCTGAGCTGTGATTAAAGACCAACATTAGAATCCATAACAGACCTCAGGCTTTCTGGAACCTTCACCACAGTAAATGAATGGCAAGTTGGTAATTGTGTGGGCAGTCATTCAACGCACTGGTTATTCTCTTAACAGCATTGGGAAGGGAAAATTAGGCATGCTTGTTCACTTCAGAAAAGTTTCTCATATTAATGTAAGAGAAGCCCCTGAGTCTTTTAAATATTTACTAAATGTTTTTAAATGTACAATAGTCCCTTTTGACAAATCCCATAGGAAAAACACAGGTATAAATGATAAAATTAATGGTAGCTGAATGTCATATAGCTGCCTCAGTTGCAGTTTTCCTGATATTTTTTCCTGCTGACTCATTGTCACTGTGCCACCCTTGAATAGATCCGAGCCACCTTAAATTTATAAGTAGCACATGCTTTTCCTTCTGTGACAGGTCAAAACGGCTTCTGTGAAAAAAGGCCCGTTTTCATACTATTTGGTACACTGATTCTTGTAGAATCCACTGCTTTCCTTCAAGAAATGAGGAATTGTGCACCTGTGTCGTTATCTCACAGTCTTACTCTCACAATTTAACTAACACAGGTTTTAGCCTGTGATACCCAACAGAAAAGTTTAGACTCAACTGTAACATCTCACAAAGTAACCAGGCTTTGTATTCCTCCCTTTTCTCCCTTTTCCTAAATTGAAAGAAGACGACATGTTGCATTTCCTCGTTGAGATGTTTTTTTAACATCTGCTTCTCGCTTGTTATTTATGTTATTTAGTGTTAATTTAAACACTTTTAAATGTGTAATTAAAATGTTGGTTACACACGCATACGCACATAACTGAACCCACCTCTTCGACGGGTCAGGTTTTGCTTAGGTGAGGAGTTTCTTTTGATCATCATCATCATTAACGGTAACCACTGAGGAAAAAAAAAATCGATGACACCATAACATGAAAAGAAATTAATTTTTCAACTAAGAGCTCTACAAACAGGATGCAGTCAGCCACACGGTTTCTTGTGTATTTTTGTGTACTTTATGTAACTTGGCTTTTTAATGTCTATGACCTTTGAGTGCACCTTAATGAAGTAAAAGCATAGAGGGCACTTTCTATGCTCACATGAGAGCACAGTCTCCTGATTTTTGACTCTGGCTGCGCTTGATTTATTTTTTTTCAGTCTGGAGTGCCACTCCTTTAGCTTGACTGTCAGGAGTATATGTTTAAAATTTAGTGCAGCCTTCTTTTTGTATGTACATGTGCCTCTTCTTTTCAGATATACAAGTCATCTTTTCCATATGAATACATGGTGTAAAGGTTATACATTTAAATGATGCCTCAAAGTAATTCTCATATTTCACGATGAATAATGCGCTTTTTTTGTCACCCATTTATCTTTTGTATGCGGAGTGTGTTCTCAGTAAATACTGTTGTCAACATGAGTTTGTGTATGAGCTTGTGTTTGGAGGCGGGCCATGTCCGAGGCCAGAGACATACTAATGACATGGACTCCAGTGGTGTGTTTTACCATCTCAACTGCTCTCATTAGATGAGAACCTCTCTGCAGCGCAGCTCGCCTCATTAATGAAGCACAGCCATGTGCCGCTGCAGATACGTGTGCTCACTTGTTCAAGCACATACACTCGGGTCAAACAGACTGTGTGGGAGGACTCAGGGCTGTGTACATGCGCACAAAAACATACACGCACTCTACATCCTACTCACTGCATGCTGTCCTCTTATGAAGTCCCACTTCACTCCCCTACCAGTTATCATACACTCATACATATATGCACACACACCTTCTTTAAAGAATCTCCGTCTTGAATACAAAGTGTACCTACCCTGGTGGGGGGCATGTACCTTTTAGCCGTCACCTCTGAAACCTGTCCAATCATGAATGCTGTCCTTCCACAGATGTGTGTGAATGAGACTGCGTGAGCATGTGTTTGTGTATGTATGTACTTGTGTGTGTGTTTGTGTGGCAGGGCCCCTCCTGATTATAGCTGCTACATAATTAACAGTGATCAGATTTGTTTTGTGGCATAAATGGTGCATGTGTAGAACATTAGGCCTGGCAAGTCTCATTTCACATTCAGCTCAAGGGCTCGACAGCAGACGGGTCACGAGCTTCAGGGAGCACAATCACAAGCCTCCCTCCATATGGTCCTGCCTGCCGCATCCTCACCAGCGAGGGCTGTGAGTGCCAGACAAGTTCCCCCAAGAACCTAATCGTGTTCAGTAATTACCAAGACTGGCTTTTTTCTTTTTTTTCCCCTCCCTCCTTCAGCCTTCCCAATCTCTTGCTCTTTTTTTTTTTGACTGCACCTGCATGCTCTCTTCTCTTTCAATCTCATGCTCTTCCTGTCCATTGCTTTCAATAAAACGGCTTGCAGTATGTCTAGTTTTTTCCATTTTACATCTCTGCACCATTACTTTCTCATAGTTTTTCTGTTTTGTGTTGGATGAAAATCAGGTTGGGGATGAGAGAGATTGCAAGAGGGAAAAAAACTCAGGCACTCCCACTCCAGTTAATTTCTAAATTGCTTTATGTGGCTGATGCTGAAAAACCCAGTCCGTCCTCCTGACTGCCTAGAAATTATAAATAATTGTAACAGATGCGCCAATATGGCCGGCCTCCAATAAACGAGGCCCCAGATAATTTGACCAACCCCCTTTGACAGGCCAATTTAATAAAACATGAACAAAATCTTCCTCACTAATAATTTATCATCCCCTCTCCTCCCCTTTGGTTAAAGTTGATTACCCTGGCAGTTAACAAGGTCACGCCCAGATGCCAGGTTTCTGATAATGCAATCAGGACTTGTTGGGAAAAAGGTGATGACATCCTGCGTGGTTTCCTTCAGTACCTGGCCTCTTAGTAACTGTGAAGGTCTCTGTTTGTTAAAAGGCTTTGATGTGATGTGATGTGATGTGATGTGTTGAGTAGAGGTGTTGCTGATAGCAGCAGGTGATGCTGTTTATCACAACTTTTTATTAAGGTTGTAAGAAAAAAAAGGTGAGAATATATGAAGTATATGGAGTCAGGGGGTATGTAGGTTGTAGGTGAGTGTATGAACTTCAACTAAACTTGTACAAATTATATATAAAGGGCTATATTACCTATTCATAACAGCAGCAGCAAAAGTGTGGATACCAGATATCACATTTAAGTGACATGGACATTGTAAAATCAGTACTTGCATGATTGTATCATGGGAATGTGTGTGTGTGTGTGTGTGTGTGTGTGTGTGTATGCTTGCGCATCACAACCTACTTTACTGTGTGTGGGCCATCTTCTTTATCCTTGTCCCCTTCAGTTTGTTTTTGTAGCCCCTGCTGTGTGCCGAGATGTGCAGATGCTGCTAGACGCTGGCTTATAGACACTGATAAATAGATTAGCCTTGATAGCACAGACACCACAGTGTCTCACGTAGTAGATATCTGTCCCACTATCACAACACATCTGGTCATTGACTTCAGCTTATGAAAATCTCTTCTATTTGACATTTGGTTTACATTTTCTGTTTTTCTGATGTTTTAGATTGCTAGGGAAGAAAGTTTGATTTAACCTCACTTCACCTGTCTTGATATCATATGCCTTGACTGTAAACACACTGATTCCTTACAGATTTCAACATTGACTTAAAATCCTTGTAGACACTGCCATGCACTTACTTCTGGTGAGTCATAAGTAATGACTGAGAGGTGATGCTGCCGCTAACCACAACTATATTTTGACATAATTCTAATACTTTTGGAAATGTATTCAGACATAGAGTGGTCACGATGCAGATTTACATATCACAGAGGAGTAAACTGTTAGCCTTGGTTGATGATATGTGCCCTCCAAGTGCCCCTCTAGTAGCTTTTTATATGCTTATTTGTTCACTTTTTTTTGTCTATTTTATGTTTATGGTTATCTAAAAATTCCCAACAGCCAATAAAAACTGTGAACATTGAATATTAGCTAGTGACCTGTCTGCTTAACTTTTTTTCTTTTCTTTTCTTTGGTTTGTATACTGTTTTGGTTAAACTGCTCTAATGTGCATTATAGCAGTCGTGGCCTAGAGGTTGGAGAAGCGGCTTGTGATCGGAGGGTCACTGGTTCGATTCCCCCACCGGACGGGCAAGAAAAATTTGGGTGTGGTGGAGTGATTAATGCGATAAAATGCCCCCCCCCCCCAGCTTGATGCTGCCCACTGCTCCGGTGTGTGTTTCACTGCATGTAATTTGCTGGGTGTTGCATGTGTGTGTTCAACTAAGGATGGGATAAATGCAGTAGTAAAATTCAGTATGTGTGTATGTAAAAATATATATTCTGCCAATAAAAGTTGATTCTTCTTAAATATATGAGGACATCCTCCTGTTGAACATATCTATACTACTGTCATAATGTCAAATGACTGTAAAGGCGTTTTGAATCCTCCATACATAATTTCTTTTGTCATTTTCTCTTTTTCTCTGGACATGTAGACCCTTGCTGTCTCTTTTTTGTTTCTCATTCACAGACACACTTGTACTGTCTCTTTTTTTCTCACAGGCAGTGGTGTCAGAGCAGGTCCATGCTGCAACCCGGAGGTCTAGCCCTGGTCCTGACTTGGCCTCTACCCAAATCTCGGGTCCTGGGCTTGGGGACAGGACCCTTCAACGCAGATCCACCAGTTCCGTCAGAGGACAGCAGGTTGGTTAACACGCACATCTACCAATTATGACAAAGACAGCATGTGGGTGAGCAGCAAACATAACCACACTTGACCGTTACCACTTCGCTTAGATTAGATCAAAGCAGTAGAGAAGGGGTAGGAAGGAAATGATCTGTTGAGAATCATGTGATTTGCCAGACTCTCGCTTTGTCAACCTTTGTCCTGAACTCCCCAACACGCACACACACACACACACACACACACACACACACACACACACACACAGATGCCCCTCCTACTGTGACCAGACCGACGTGTGCTGCTGGTTTCACGCATGCCTTGGGCTCAGGCACTGGCTAATTTACCGCTTCAGCAGTACATTATGAACAAGAAAGAACCTTTTGATCTTCTCTGTATTCCACTCATAAGTTTGGCAGGACATGTTTCTAGATGGCCTCACTCACTCTCAAGCTGGCCTGAAGACACATTGTTTGATTTATACAGCCTCATTATAGCATCAGTGCAAGTTCTTCTGTTCTGGCAGTTTATACATGTAATGTAATTATTTTGTACAAAATAAATAAACAGTATTGACATCATTTAATGTGCTTCCCTGTTCTGGAGCCTCTATGTTTGCCCTAGGGAACACAAACACACACACACACATACCGCACACATGCATTGTTGTTGTGCAGCTACTCTTTAATTATTAAGAAACTTGCCAATTGTGATCCTGGTGCTGATACTTTAAATGAGTGGGATTATAATGCATTTTTCACCCAGTTCATTTTTGATCCTGTTTTATGCTGAATAAAAACATGAATCATGATCATATTTAAGAGAACAGCATGTGTGTGCATGCTGTTCTTTTAAGAGACACCAGCTTATGCCATAAAATGTCTGTCCACTAAGTTAACATACTGTAACGTTGTTAGAATTCAGCATTTTGAATCTTTTCATATTGCTTGTGAGAATAAAATGCATATGGGTGGCAAAAATGCAGCCGGACACTTTCCCTATTCCTGTCCTACTACTTGGGTTTATGAATCCTGGCACTATTTTATTTTTTTTTTTACATACATATATATATATATATGTATATATATATATATATATATATATATATATATATGTATATATTATCAGTGCTGAAATTTGTACAACACAATTTCAAGTGAATCATGGATTTAGATTGAAATGTCTTTGAACTGAATGAAACCATAATTAAATTAATGTTTAAGATATGATTTTATGTTCTGTTTACACTGTCCAATTTCATTTTAAACACTTTCTGATTTTATTACCTGAGTGATGATTAAAAAGCAGACATCTCTGCAACGCTGCTACAGTAGCAGTGGACTGATGTTCTTAACTCAACTAGTCACCAGTCATCCCTCAATCCAATATTTGATACTTTCTCTCCCAACAAAGTCGGAAGAGCTGTAAAACTAAAGTTCTTTTCATTTGATTAAGTAACCATCATATCGACTTCATGAATTACGTTAAATCTTATCGTTAATGAAAACCTGAACATTTTGAGTAGTCGTCACTGTTGACTACTCAATATTCAAATGCAATGATGCTCCAAAGAAACCATAAACCTGATGTGCTTCATTACACTCCATTTAAACATTAATATCAATCTGTTATCAAGGTCAAAAGCTGTTAAAATGAGCCCTCTGTGCAACCCACTGCTACCACCTAGGACATAAGTTGCATCTCTTTCAGCAAATCCAAAAATGAGCTTTGGGGCAGTCGTGGATCAGCGGTTAGGGTGTCGGACCCGTAACCGGTGGATCGCTGGTTCGATTCCCCGTCCCGGTGTCCATGGCTGAGGTACCCTTGAGCAAGGTACCTAACCCCCACTGCTCCCCGGGCGCTGCACGCGGTCGCCCACTGCCCCGGGTTTGCTGTGTGTGTGTGCACGTCACTTGGGTGGGTTAAATGCAGAGAACAAATTTCGTTGGAGTGAGTTCCCTCCAATGACAAGATATGTCACTTTCCTTTTCCTTGGTTACTGGGTGACGAGCGGTTTCACGTGGTACATGGCACACAATGTGCCACATAGCTTTCAGGATCTGAGTGAAGAAAATGTAATTAATAATAATAATAATTAAAAAATATGAATACAAATGAATCAACTTCAAGGCAGGTATCATGGCCTCTAAGCACCTGTATCCCATGAGGTTAATCAGCACTAGGAGTGCACGCATGCGACAGCCAGGTTAGCTATGATTGGCAAGATGTCAAGGGGGAGAAGAGGAATATAAATGGTGGAAAAATTCTACCTTCTTGTCAGTTGATTGCTACTCATGCCCACTGTCCTGGCATGTAGGAAGATGATAGACGATGAAGTGTGATTGGGATCAACCTTTTCGCCACAGAGCTCCCATTAAGATTTACTCTGGCCTGGAAATTGTTGGCAATCGCTTAGCGACTGATAATGTGGAGCAGCAATGCATATTCCCGATGCGTTAATCAGTGGAGGGATTTGCTCACTGGGAATTCTGTCTATGGGGAGTGGGAGATCAATCCCAAAATGCTTCGCCCAGTGTGGGAGAGATTCAAGAGGGCATCTGTATCTGGATCTCTCCAGATCATGAGAAACACACAATTTATTCTGTTCTTTTCCCTGAGGACCAAAGACATTGCAGCTAGAAACAGATGTGCTAAGTTATGGCCAAACATGCTGCTTTACATGTCCCCCCTACTTGGCTTCAGAGCTGCAGAGGGAAGGAGCAGTGGCTACCCTTTACTCGGAAAGACCCGCTTTGAGCCAGCAAGCCAACTCTGTCTGATTACTAAAACCCTTCATCCAGTGAAAGATTTAGCTTTGGTTAAAACAGTCAAGATCAAAAAAGTGATCAAAAAGTTGCTGTAAACAGTTAGGAAGTAGTTGGCTCAAAATATTTAAAGCCATATGTACAGCCATCAGGCCAACAGCCAGGTGGCAATTCAGATTATTGGTTAATTTTCTCTAGGTGGCACAGAAACTTTAGTGATTGGTCACGCCAGAATGTGCTTTCCATTGTGAGAGAACTGTGATGACCCTGGTAGTCAGATGTTTTCAAATATTTCCATGCACCACACCATGACACTCAGTTGTCAGGTTACCTGCTTGTAGATAAGTCAGTTGTTTGGCAGTGTAGCTAAGTTTTGAATTTTTCTGCTCCTTTTAGTCAATTTTTAATGTGATGGTGTACATTTACTTTGTGTTTATGTGTGCATCTGTCTGTTTACATGATGCCCATCTGTCTATATCTTATCCTGCACTCCTGTCCGTACACACAACATTCCTACTTGCCCCGGAACCTGAACAAGTTCAGCTTTGAGAGCTCCAGACACACACGACACACTACTGCAATCATAAAGAAGCCCATTGATGACAGTGACCCCTCTCTCTGGGAGATACTGAGGGAGAGGGTGGAGGGGAGGTAAAGGGAGGAGGGAGGCAGTCGATGAAATGTTTCTTCTTTGCTTTACAGCCAGTGACACTGACCCTTCAGTAAAGAGTTTTACTCTTCCTTGCATGCAGACTCTATTTAGATATGGGCCTCTCTCCTCATTTCCCTCCTACTGTATGCCCTCCCCTCGCCTCCATCTGCATTGCACTCCCATGTTTACAGAGCCATTACTGGGTGCAATGCACAGGTCAGGTCATGGCCGCCAACCAGCTGCCGAGTTGAGGTAGACAACGGGAACATCTTTCTCTGCCTCTTGTTCTGTTTGTTTCTGTTTTTTTTTTTTTTTCTTTTTTTCAGGCCTGTCTTGTGGAACATTAACAATAGTGTCACAACATAGAGCTTTCCTCACAAACAGAAGGCATTCGTGTGTCTTCTGAACTTGCAGCAGACAAGCTTCCAACTCGACCAGAGAGAACATCTGCAGCAAATGTCAGTCATTTATCAGTGTTGCCATGTCGTCTTCTTCTGTAGTGCTTCTTTTGTAGCAAAACCCACTGCAGTTTATCTCCTCTGGTTCTAACAGAGAGTGGTATTTACTCACTGATAAATAAATCCGACCGAAAATGTACCTCAACCTGAAAACCGATTTTAGAATCTATCATTAATACCGGTAAGTCGTCCTTTATAGTTGGCCCTTTTTGCTTTTAAGTTGAGGGCTTTTAGTTGATTTGGTTTCCCCTTTGGCCTCTGGTTCCCCCATGCACACACAGGCTAAGCCAGTTGGCCTGCCACTCTTCAGGAATATGCAGATCAATCTGCTAATTAGTTGCATAGAGTCATTAAGGATGAGTTAGAACACATGGTTGGCACCCATGCTGGCATGATAGCATAAACGGACACACCAGGTCACTGGAGTCAACTGTAGCCCAAGGGCACATTCCCAATCACGCAAGCGCCTTTTATTTTAGCTTATTTTTGCACATTTATGTTATAGGCAAATGATTTTACAAACATGCATCCTGTTGTGATAAAATTAGAATAAACATGTTGGCAATAGACAGGTGACATGATTGCTTATTTATTATTGTTATAATATTTTTATAGTATCAAAATGCATTTAGTTCACGAGCATTGATTACCTAGTTTTTATTGTTGCTGGCAGAGTTCACTCTCCTGTGCACAATTCAAACTGCGTACCCAAGTTTGAGGTATTCTCAGAAAATTATACGCAGAAGTAGTGCAGTAGACTCTTTTGTTCTAAACAACAACAGTTAATTTGTTTTGCTGCACTGTTCGAAAAAAATAAATACCTCAGGTAACAGTGCTAACCATTGCGCCATTGTGTAGACATTGGAAATAGTATGATTATCTTGTTTATTTTATTCAATTAAAACAATAAAAATGCACTCTTACTTGCTATGCACACTGACTGACAGGCACCAAAAGCTCACCTGCCCTTATCCCCCACTCACTGGCCTGTATTTGGGAGCTGGCTTTTATTTGCTTTTCATCAACTGCGTTTTTTTGTTTTTTGGGTTTGTTTGTTTTTTTTTGTTTTTTTTTAAAGGAAATATGGAATATGAGTTGCTCTAGCTCTTCCGAGTAGGCTCTCGAGACATGTTTACTGCCTCCAGTTGTTGACACATGTATCATTTTAAATGGAACACTGAGACTGTATTGTTAAAACGCAGTGCTGTTTCTACCGGTACCTACAGGTGTTGCTAAATCACCAGGGCTGAAATCTCAATTTTTCTAACTTTAATGGAAAGCAACGCTTGTAACAGCCGTGAGAACACTTTTTATTTTTTCAGGAGAGGGTCTTTATTGATCCACCATCCCGTTATAAACCTCTCCCACCACCTCCTCTTGTACTCCTCATTCACATAAGCCCAAGTACTGTTGTACTTTTAGTCGCATTGCATATTTTAGTCTGCCATCTGGTCAGCCCTGCCTGGCACCGCAGGGGGGCTCATATCCTCTCATATTCATATTCCACTAGCATATTGTTCCCACTGCTTTTCTACAGTGCGGCCCCAGCTCTTCTCCACCTCTTAATTTTTTCTACAGAAGAGGCTAGCTACCAAATACACCCCTCCCCTAATCGGCAGCTCTTCCAGTTGTCCTATCAAGTGTAACCTGGAGGCCCCTAGTAGAGCAATTAGAGCGGCCTCCCTGCCCACCTCTTGTAATGAAGCCCAGCACATTCTGGAATCTATAGCCCCTTTAGTCTCCCCTAATGGGACATCATTATTGTCAAAGAAACAATGTAAATGGAAATGAACATACTCATTAGCCAGTCGCAGAGAGAAACCTTTGCCGCTCTCAGCTTGCATCTCTGGCTTCCAAACATGCACACACACACACACCTCCCTTCAGCTTCTGCAGACTGCTCCTCCAGCTTGCCTTATTCCTTTGGTAGCACGTTCGTTTGTGTGTTCCTAAGTGTGTATTGAAGGAGACAATATGCATGTTTTACTCAAGGTGAGAGGGGAATGGACTGAACATGGATAATTCCATTATTTGCATTCTCTCAGTGTTGCTACAGATGTTAATTGTTGCATGGGTTTGGGCCTGTGAAGTGAAGTTCTCACCCCAGTGCTGCTTTGCTTACCTTTCCCAGGGTGCACCTGTGCAGCGGTCCAGGTCTCTGTCCCCAGCCAGCAGTGTGGAAGTGGGTAGTGGGAGGGGAAGAAGAGCAGAACAGAGGATTCAAGACCTTGAGGAGCTGTTGCAATTGAAGGTAACCAGCTAGCATAGATGAATACACATAATTAGCTCTCATTTTCTCTCATCTACATTAATCTACTTATCCCCAACTCATCTTTATGTCTTGCTGTATGTTTTTTATTTCCTGCAGCCAGTGTCAGCCCCTTTGCCTTTTCTGTCGTATCTCCTGTGTCAGTGTTTTCCCTACATGGGAGTAGCTGTTGACTTCCAGTGAGTACTTAAAGGTACTGTTTGCTGAATAGGGCACATTCAATGGGATGGTGATGGTGATGTCCAGCTGATAGTGTGGGGCATTAGACTGAACTAATAGGGCTGCTTGTTGTTCCGGCCACTGTTTCACATATGATTGCTACTATCAGCTGCTGGGTTGTAGAAAGGTCTGCAGCACTGTAAGTCACAGCCTCCAAAGGGTTCAATTGTACTAGTGCTGCAACTGCCTCCTGCATGACCTTCTTTTACAGTGTCTTTTACACACACACACACACACACACACAAACACATGTATGTGTGCGCATACAAACAGAGCGTGCGTAGGCAGTGAAGCGGCAGGAGACAAGCTGCCCTGGTAAAAGTGGATGCAGCAGGGTTTTTCCTTTAAACGAATCACCTTTATTGGTCTTTTAACCTTCACATGTTCTATGACGTCTTTCTCCCTCTATTCTCCATTGTCATGTCTTTTAGTTTCTCTCTCAACTGTACGGCAAGCAAAAAACATGTTTTTCGCTCTCCCAAACAGATTGTTTTTTTTGTGACTTTCCGGTAAAGCTGTCCTACTCATTGCCTTTCCATATCCTTTCCATCTTTCAGGCTGACCAGTGAATGAGTGATTATGCAGAGGTCATCTCCCCTTCAACACAATCCCAGGAACACATTAGCCGTCATTTTCTTGTCAGATCTGAAGTGTTTGAATTACATCACTGGCAGACACCTAGTCAAACCATAATGCTCAACATAGATTTAGACGCCATGCATGACTGTCTAAGTTAATGGTGCCATTTATGTGTCTGCCAATTGAGGGGCTTTTACCAAAGGTATGCGCAGAAAGACTATGACTGGCAACTCAAATTCGTGACCACATTTACGACAGCATTAGTTCAGGGCATGATTTGGTGCTTGGATTCGGCATTGGGCAACATGCCCTCCGTCAGTTTCAGTTGAGACCTCACCTCCAGCATCTTACAGTACAGTACTTCACTGTGTTCAGTCGTTGTTGTCCAGTTGATCCTATCCAATTCTTTCCAGCAGAATGCCTTTCAAATTGGGTACGCCAGGCTGTACCATTGACATGTTGACCTTAGCAGCTAACAGCAGCAGACAAACAAACAATTCTCATAATGATGGCCTCTTTTTTTCCCTTCCGCACACTTTCAAGTAAACAGTAGCTGTTGCTGTGTAATTATTTTTCAGCTTGAGAACATCCACAGATGTGTATGCTGGCTGAGCAAGGGGGTGTATTGATCGGTGGGCAAGGGTCTGTGGCCTGATGACCAGAGCTGGGCTGCCCAGGGGAAGCTCTATAAGGAGCCTGGGAAGCCATGATGTGGCTAATGCCCTGCCACTTACTCCATCCTGCCCCCCTCTCCTCCATCAGTCAGCCTCAGCTCTTCTGTGTCCTCCCCCAGCTCCTAGTTCCACCAGTTAACACTGCCCTGGTCTGGCCCCTTTCATTAGAGCCTTGTTTTTGAGAGGTTGGGGGCAGCTTGAAGGGGCCGAGGATGTCTTGCAGATGTCCTCTGTGAATAATCCGCACTAGGGAAAATCCATACTTGTCACATTGGAAGTGTGAATGTGCTGTGTGTGTGTGTGTGTACACATGCACCGCACGCCCGTTGTGTGTTTGGTGCATGTTTGTGTGCTCTCTCTGTTCTCTTTGTCCTTGTTAATAATAACAGGGCTGAGGGCTCGCATTTCCCTCTCTGCAGGGCAGCCGTGTCATATCAGCAGTAAACAAGCTCCTTCCCTTCAGAAAGCGCTCGACAACTCTCCCTAGCCATGGCCACTCAAGCAGAAACCTGTCCTGCACTCTTCCTTTCATTTTCTCTTTTGCTTTGCTCTCTCTCTTTCTTCACTTTCTAATTTCTCTGTTGTCTCTCTTTCTCTTTCGTCTATTTTCATCATCTGCCTCTCTCTTTTCCTTTACTCTCTTTCCACCTCTGTTTGTCCTGCCTGTTGAAAATGTTTTCCCCATTGCCCTCGCTGTTAAGGTCAGTGTGATGGGGAGGAGCTGTGCCCCTGACAAGAAAAATCTATATATTGTCTTCTGTTACTCCTTCTTTAAAACTGGAGCCCAGTCTTGCTGTGTTTTAATAGCTGTCAACAACAGTATCAGCAACAATCCCCCCCACCCAAAAAAAACAAAAAACAAAAAAAAAAAAACACAGCTCGTGCTGGCCATCAGTTGGTAACTCCACTGACTTTGCTAGTTAAAGCGTGTGTATGTCTATTTGGTGGCCCCATTGATTCATCATGTAAATTCTGTCCAGTAAGACCACTTTTTGGGGCAGATGTTGAAGAGAGAAAAGAGAAGAAACCCTAAGAAGAGAAAAGAAACCTGCTGATTTCAGTCAGACAAAGGGTTTCAGCTGTAGACCAGTTTAAATACAGACAGTAAGGGGCTTCTCTCAACTTCCCTGCCACACTGTTGTGTCAGTGTACATAAATATGAGTCCTTTTTCAGTTTAGTTACATTTCATTTGACATGTACAACTTTGGGGAGATAAATTGTCACTGTGCCTTACAGATGGAGGAGAATGAGGAGCTGAGAAGAGCTCATGATAAACGCCGAGAGCGCCTGTGCCTGATTCAGACCAACTACAAGACAGTCAGAGAACAGCTGAAAGAGATGGAGAAATCAAATGGCTTGTGAGTACACAGTAGCATGAATAATATGGTGCACTCACACAATACACAGGATTGGATTCATAAAACACTGTGTCTGGGTGTGGGTCTGTGCATACACAAAGTAACTTGGATAACTTTTAGTTCCTCCCAGCAGCAGTCGGTAAGATATGTTTCAAAGCACATAACTCACCTTGCCTTATGTTAAAAGCCCTTGTGAAATGCTACAACCCTCTGAAACCACTCACAAATAGTCTTACGGTCTCATTGCTCTCCACATGTTGTCTGACAAGACCTGAGTGCTGGATTTGGGAAAGTGGGAGAAATTCTTTCCTTTGCCTTTGAAAAGCTCAGAGGTTTTAAGCCCAGTCAATTTGGGCCGTTTTGTGTGTGTGCGAGCTTCTGCGTCTCTTCTCCCTCAGCGTTCATTAGGATGTGAGAACCAGAGGCTGGAGGTGTCTGGTCCTGGGGGGTGCAAGGTGTTTGAGAGGGCCTGTGGAGGGAGGAGGAGGCGAGGAGGGCCATTTCCTGTTTCAACCTGTTATCTTCACCAAAAACCACAGGATTTTTACACAAAACGGAAAATGTGCTGGAAAATGTCAGTAGTGTAAGGGTGCTGTTCTCTCCGTTGTCTCCCCCAGTCTTTTCCCACTTTGTCTGTCTCTGTTTCTTTTCTCCAACAGCATCAGGAAGTCCATTTTAAAACGCAAGTAAAGGTGCATATGTTTGGTGGCCGCGCGGGAGCAGTGTGTTGACCCCCTCAGCTGTTTTCTCTCTGGGTTAATTAAAGAAAACAGCAGTGCAATGTGAGCCTGTGTGAAAGTGGAGTGAGAGAGAGAGAAGTGTTCAGCACTAGGCTCCACTCGGCTCATGTCAGCTCAGCGCAGCTCAATAGCATGTGTCTGAGACAGTGGGAACAAAGACAAAGAGATATAGAGAGAAAAAACTCAGAGTCAACACCAGTTGTCCCACTGTTATACATTTTAGCAGGTTATCAAAAAATGTTGCCGCCTGTTGAAATAATGCACTTCTGTCAAAGACTGCATGAAGACCTTGATTTTGTGAGAAGAAAACACATATGTTTATATAATAAGATAAGCTGGGCTGTGCTTAAATGAAAAGAGCTGGGAAGGCCTAGAAGTCATAATAATAAGTTTGTAGTATCAGTGTCAGTGTATCTGTATTTCATGATTGATTTGACATAAAATTGATGCAATAGGCAGCTTTGCCCTTTTCAGTCAGAGCCCTCCATGGCACCAGCCAGTCACTCAATGTTATGATCCTGGCATTTATTTGGCATTGAGCCCCATCCTTAAATAGCTCTAAAACCCACTGGGGTAATGCCAGCTTGAATGAGAGACAATAGAAAATGACTTAAATACTCCCATTAGTGCTTGGAAATCAGGGCCCTAACAAGTCAGTGGGGATAGGCGTCTAGTCTCATTGCATTTCGAGCTTGTTAAGGATTTCCCTGTAGCTTCCATGCTGTGTTGCTGCCTTTTTGGAAGGATGCGGGGCGGGGGGGGGGGTTGTTCCCCTTTTGTTTGCAGGACCAAAAGACAAGACTTTGATATGTCTCACCTGCCGCACACGTAAGCCTGTACTTACAGATAGTTCAGTTTATATGCACAGAATGTGTCAAATAAAATTAGCATTATTAGCATTAGCACTCAAAATGATTCTATACCTTCCAGATTTCTTTCATATCAGTCTTTACCTCTCATCACCAGAGTAATGTATTGAATTAGACAATTGGCTTCTGTACAGCAAGCTGTTGTGTGACGTCACCAGTGATAGCCAGTCCTGCCCCGGAGTAGAACTAGCCAGCCAATCACAAGGCAGACGAAGGGTCCATTGGCTTATCAGCATGCAGGCGGTGAGCAGTTGGCCAGTCCCAGTGAAACCACCCTGCCATTCACCATTACCACCATATTTTCCCAAAATGGCATGAAGGAGAGGGAGAAAAAAGACAACTTCTTATTTATATTAGAGAAGGGAAAAAGTTTTTTAATCAGACTGGGGATGATGGGGTGAGCAAATAAAATTAAAGGTTATTAAAGCATCCGTACTCTGATCAAAGTTGCGCCCATAAACAGATTCCCCCTGAATCAGAGCAATTAGCCGCAGCGGCATGGAAAAGTTCTCTCTATTTCCTCCTGCTTAATAATGGAAACTAGGATTCCATAGGGAGGAAGCACTGAGGCCTGAAGAAGATAGCTCTCTCATGGCTCCATGTTCAACAGCTTTTAGGCCTACCGTAAACAAATTAAAATGTATAAAGCTTTACCATGACTTAATAAGGCTTCATACACCTTTCATAAGGACTGCAGCTGATACGCTACATTCCTAAAAATCACACAGAACCAATTCAAAGAGAGCTGTGGGTGAAATATCATGTACTTTTACAGCTCCAGGCAGTGTGAAGATAGTTTAGGCTGTGTGCTTGCAGTAGATTGACTAAAAGTATATCAGTCTCTGTGAATATACAGTAAGATTATCCGTTAAGTAGCTTTGCACTCTGGGAAACTAACCCATGCTCACAGATAGCACACATATACACTCACACACATGCACTATGAATAGGTTCAAGGGCTCCAAATTGCTCACAGGGGCATTAGCAGTATTAAATGAAAACATTTGCTGTTCCTCACTACCTTTCAACTCCCAGACACCGAGGTTTAACTAGTATTAGTGTAGCGTGGCTATGTCTACATAGCCAATAATGACCACGGGAAAAGGAGCCATAGCAGTGACCCTCACAGACTATTTTCACACCTCTGCCTCATTGATTGAGTAGAAATTAGAGACTGTACTATGTGTGTCAGTGTACATGTGTGTGACAAAATTATATTCTCTTCTCAACTGCTGCTTTTGTAATCTGGATTTCTCACTAAAAGCCATTTTAGTTTGAAAATTAAAGACTAATTGGAATCGAATGTGTTGGGCTAAAAGACTAATTGATGAGCTGGGTGTTTGCAGGGATGCAGTTGGGAGCATCAGGGACTCTGTGTGTGTGTGTGTGTTTTGAAGAGGAAGTTCAATGGAGGAGGCAGCCACTGAGCACAAAGTGTCATTAAGTATTCATAAGTGAGGTGTAGACATTTGAATGACCTCGTTTGTGAGTATGCTTTTGCCATTATTTACATTTGCATGGCACACAGGGAATGGTCCACCGCCCTGCCACATGGGCAGTGCCCTGGGCTCTAACAAACATGCATACGTGTGTTCATGATTTGCCACTGAAATGTCAAAGTCAAGGCTGCTCATTTGAATACTGCTAAAGATGGCTGAATAACAAAAACACAGTGAGACTAAAGGACCTTGTTACCTCATGTGAATTGGCCAGAGGCAGCAACTTAATGTATAGTACCAGACATTTTCCCTTGTTAGCATGTTTGCTTTCTGTGCTTGTGCCATAAGTGAGGCTATGTATGCTTTTGCTTGCCGTTATATTTGGGCTTTTGCCTTTATATTTATGTATATATATTTATTGTGTGTGTGTGTGTCTAGGCCAGGTGGAAGGATGCAGCGTGCAGAACCATGGCAGCTAAGACAAGAGAACAGTGATGCAGTGTGGAATGAGCTGGCCTACTTGAAAAACCTCACCAGGAAGCTCTTGATTGAAAAGTAAGTCATCTTCTGTCAGAGTTGTCTGAAACATAGTTAATACCAGGACATACCTGGACATGTGAGTGTATGCACACACATTTTTTGAAGCTTGCTGTGTACACACATACCGACGCTCCCTCCCACTGTCCCTTCTTGTTTGTGGGTGTTAAAATTTGAGTGTGCCCTTCCCAACTTCACAGCATCCACCTAGCCCTCCACATCATTACCAGCCAGCGGGGGCCAAAGCAAGATCATTAGACTCTGGGCTCATTTGTAAAATTGGCTGCCCAAAAATTCACACATAAAAGTGCAGGAAGTAAAATCACATTATTGGAATCCCCGGCTGTGTCTTTGTGAAATAATTGCATTTTTAATGGAACACTTATGCCAAACAGTTGTTCCGTTGCTAGTGTTAGTGTCAATAAGGTACTTTACGTACTTACATACATAGTATACTGTGGTAGTGTCAAATGTTGATACAGCATTTGGTGACTTTTTTTTAAATCACAGTGTGACTTTTCTGTGTGAGGTACTTCATTTAATTTCTTTCTGTTACTTTTCCTACTGTTTTTTTCTTTTTTTTTGTCTGCCTTTCTTTCCCCCTTTCTTTGTCTTTTAGTCTGTCTCTGGGTGTAGCAGAGCCATTGTCTTGTCTGATCTTGAGAAGCCTGTGTAACTGTAACACTGACCCTGTATGATGCTACACAAAGCACACAAAGCTTGGCCTAAAGCCACAGTCCTCTCTCCTGTCTTCCCTAGCCTTCACCTCTCCTCACCTCTTCCTTCCTCTATCCTATACCTCTGTACCCTCCTCTTCCCCTCTTCTTACTCGTCTTCCCAGTTGCCTCCCTCTGGCCCTCTGTGATGCTGCAGTAGGCTGAGGCCAGAATTCTGGTACTTGCCCCCCCCACCCCCTCTACCACTTTCCCCTCTGCTCACCCTCCCTGCCCTGTCCTCCTAATCCCAGCTGAGCTCATTATGATATAGCCCGGCTGCCTTTCTCCAAGCCTGAGCTGTCCGAGCTAATTACAGGCTAGCAGCCCTTGTGCCGCCAATGCTGCCTGTTAAGGGATGTCCATCCGCCTGCCTGCCCAGCCACGACTGGAGCTGAGCAGAGCAGACCACTGGATGGTCTCGGGGTTGGGTGGGGGGGGGGAGCTAACCCGCTACAATGAACATGCAGGGTCCTTGGAACTGACCTGAGAAAACCACGAGGGCTTGAGAGGAACTAGCCCTCCTTCCTAGCTGTGTAACTGACCTGTCCTCTGGGGTTAGTGTTGATCCCCTTCATGTGCCCCTGACCAGCCCCACCTCATCTCCTCCATTCCTGTCCCCAGGGCCCCTCCTTACCCTGGGTAGCTGGTGCAAAGTAAACTTGGCTGGGGTCTTTAAACTTGCGCTTGAGAAAAACCTTCATTTCCAGGGCACACATCTGCACATCTTGGGTAATGTCCTCATTTTAACCTGTACATGGAATTCACTACTAGTACCACCATTACCTTTTTTTCCATACTTTACTCTTTCTTTAACAACAAAAAATCAAATTTTAGTTCAGTTTGCTGTTGTTCATTATTGCAGTTCTCACATATTGTACTGTTTACCTGTAAAGAGTATGCAGTTCACACAGTCGTGGTTTTATACTAAAGTTACAGAGATGCTTAAAAAATCTCACACTGTTATGGTTTTAGTGAATTAAATAACATGTTAGTGAGGAATTTGTATAACGCTCAGTTAACCTCAGTCAAGACAAGTGAAAAAAGCCCAGTTCTTTCCCAAAACAGCTTATCCAACAAGCTAATTAATTACCTGATGATGTCAATGAAAGTTTTGTCGTCCACAGAAGGCACAGTAACTATAGCACAGGTTGCAGGCATGCTAATGTTATCTACAGTTGCTGTGTCTTGTGCTGTGTCTTGGCTTTCAGGCCTTGAAACATGATGCACTCTTCAGCATTTAGACATATTTTGTCTTTGACCAGGTTAGACGTTTTGCCCTGGCTAACTTTTCATTTTGCATAGCAAATACTGCAGCGAGTGTTGTCTGTATTGCGTGTCCATACTTAAAACCACTTTCGGTCAGTCATTGTCCTCTGTTTTCTCTCTTTCTCTCTGTACAATTCTGTCACCCAGGTGCACTCTTAAGGGACTGAAATTTGGGACTGGTCCATTTAATGTGAATCTGTACGTAGTACTGACGTAATTGTTGGTACCTTTAAAAGTACAGACATTGTTAGCCAAGTCTGCACACGCATAGCTCAGTGTGTTAAAGGGAAGCACACTGCCCATCTCTATTCAGCTCCTCACTTTCTTCCATACCTGTTGTGAGACGGAGCAGCACTGATCAGATAAGGTTGTTGGGACTATGAACGAAGCCAGCTTAACCAAACAGATTTACTTCCCTGCCATGCAAATTTCTGTCGAGAGGCAACAGAGAAAGCGAAAGTGTGTGCTTCGTTGTGTTACAACAAGAGTTTGTGCAAGTATAACTGCCAGGAAACTCTTGGGGCAAGTAGTTTCAGTGTGTTGTTCTGTTGACCGTATTACAATGAAGGTTATGCTAGGTAAGTGTAGAAATTATCCACTAATGGCTAATTAACTCCCAGCAGCTGAAAAATTTAGGGCCAAATAACGGCCCGTTATAAAGCTTTAAATGCCTAGTGGCGGGCTTTAGAGGAGAGTCTCTGCTAAAACTCTCCATTTGTCTCTCATTCTCTCTTCCTCATTGTCATGATATTGTGCACAGATGCTCCATCACAAACAGCACTTGTAAAACACTGTCTTGAGACACAAATGACCATTTCCCAGAATTAATATTGCTGGGATAACTCCCGCACAGTGGGTCCCCACAGTGTTAAAAGAAGGTTATGAAGCCCCCACCCCTCACCCCAATCTCTGTGCTCGAATTAAAGGTTGAGCAAGAAGGTGAAACTGGTCTGTTTGTAAGCAACGAATTGCTTATGCTTTTTATGTCACCCTACACAACATTTATGCGTTGCACGTGATAATAAAAAGCTTGTATACCACTGGCTCGGCTGTGGACACTGATGTCCTGAAGGTTCCAACAGTTGTGGTGCTGATGTGTCCCAATGGGGGTCAGGTTTTACATTTTGTGTGCTTTAGCACTTGTGCATCCACTCTCTGTTTGGACAGCACTTGCAGTTGTCCATGGCAAATTTCACATCCCAACTGAATAGGACACAAGCAAGTGTCAGAATCTGTCCAGCCGCATTGTGTTCTATTGGAGAGTCCTAACCGAGCTGAAGTGGCTTGGTGCAGCACGGCCTGTTTTTGTTTATTCCTGTCTCTTGTGGTGTAAGCTCTATATCATGGACGAAGAGCAGTTGAGTTTTGAAGCTGAAATGAGGACTTTTCTGTACACTACCTCCTCATCTGACTGCCGTGGCCTTGAGTTTGGAGACGCTGCTTGTGACCGATTCCCCCCGGACTGGCAGGAGAAAAATTCAGGTGTGGTGGAGTGATTAATCAACCCACCCCCCCCCCCCCCCCCCCATTAGCAATAGCTGACGCGCCCTTGAGCAAGGCACCTAAATCCCCAATTATGCACCTGACATGGCAGCCCAGTGCTCCTCTGTGTTTCAGTACATGTTGCATGTGTGTGTTCAGTTCAGCTGCCACTAAAAATATGGCAGCTGGTTGGAGGAAAATAGCCGGGACCTGTGAGTAAGAAAGTAGCTATAAAAAAGGTAAGACAAGAAAGACGATTACGCAATTTATCTGTGGCAAACTTCACATGGATTAGAAATAGAATTATTCTTCAGTATATCAGGTATTGATGCTATTGATCCTCTCCTTTATGTATGCATGTGACTATGCATGGACAGAATATGACATGACAATCATATTTCAACATTTAACTAGTTTAGAGAACCCTTAGATTCATGCAAAAGACTCAGACAAACTAGTCGACAACAAGGATGATTTTTGATTGAGATTTCCTTCTGGCTGTTGTAGATGTCTGGCAAGCAATTCTGGACAGGGTGGGCTTGAAGATTTGCAGAGCAATCATTCAGTCTGCCTCATTATGCATCTGTCTGCAGCACTCCATGTCCATGCTTGCTAATTGTTGTTAAAGGTCTGTTGCTAAAAAGAGGCAGGGATTATTTAGGCCTCATAAACAGAATAAACACATGCAGTGCACCCTCAGACTTAAAAATGCTACACACAGATGACATCAAAGCATAAATTAGCTAGCGATTACTGGGGGAAAAAGCCTTTGAGATCATTTGCTCTGCAGCAGCAGCAGTGAAAACTCCTCTGTAGAGAGTGACCATTATGGACGTAAACCTCCCCAGTAAGCGACGTTGACTCTAATTAAGTTTAATAAAGTTTACCCTGATGGTCCTCGTATTCCTCTATTTCTTTTCGTTTCATCTTGATTTGCTAAAAGGTATTAGAAGTAATGAGAGTCTTTTGCCCCCCGGACCAAGGCTTAGTTGGAGGAGGGACACATTTGCTCACACAAACACACACACACACACACACACACAAGCACAACATTTATGCATGTTTTTAAATCAGACCACTAAGGTTTTTCCGTCATTAATTATTTGGTAAATTAATTATTGTGTAAAAAAATTACTTGGTTTACACTTACTTAATAATTAGGATGCAAGCTTTGGTGCGCCATTAAGTCTAAGCTACAGTAGTCTCATAACAAGATAAAATGAGTTTGTAAAGAACGCAGCTATTTCAAAGAACCAAACCTCAGAAATTTTATTAACTCAGACAGTAGAGAATTTAGTGTGCCTCTCATATACAAATACTCACTGACTGTGGAAGTGTTATTTACCAATACAAGCGTCTTTCTCTTCCTCTTGTTTAGTAAACACAACATTATGATATTGTTTTATTTCATATTAGGATTCCTTGCAGCATCAACAAGCATATTAAATAGGGAATACTGTGGGCATTCTGGGTTGTTTCCACCAGTGGTTACCACATGAATCCCCATTTACCTCTCATATCAATGGCCTGTGGCTGGAGATCCCAACTCTTAAAGACTTACTGTTGCTGCTCCTGCTGCATCGCCAGCAGGTAAACTACAGCACTGAGCCATGTAAACTCTACCAGTCACCATTTCTGCTGACAGCAGTGGCTTATCAACCCAAACTCCCCACATGAATGAACACCCCTCTAGCTTGAGTTTAACCATAGGGGAATCCCCCCCCCCATCCCCAAAAATCAAGATTCTTTCCCCAGTGATAAAAATGCCAGAGGTGTTTTCACTCTCCCACCCTGCTCCCTGCTCTTCCTGTGTATTTTTATGTGCTGAGGAAGAAACCAAGAGGAGGCTAGCATGTGAAAGCACAATGGCGGCAGATGATGTTGTGTTGTACACCCATGTGGATGGAAGCTGGCAGTTTGTGCTCTAAGCTGTGTTATGTGCAACTCAGGTGGAGACCAGATCAAATGACATGGAGTGGATGGCTTAGGGCTGAAGTTCTAGTGCTGCACGAGAGAGAAAATGTTTTCAAAAATAGGGCCAAAAGAGCGACGTGAGACTCAGACTTACATTTCAGACCACATCATTACCAACATAACACCTGTCTGTTGCCTTTAGTTTGGTCTCAGCCAAGAAACTTCTTTTGCTTTTATGCCTGCTGAGTGGTATTCTACCTTAGGTGAAGTGGGCAAGTTGAGAGGGAATTGAAAATTGTCTGGCTAGCTTCATTTGAATTATCAGCCTGATTTAAAAAAAATACTTGAAATAATCTATAGGAGCTACAGCTTTAGAGAACCATTTCTCTTCCATGATAGCTTGCACTTAATATCGCTTCAGTTCATGTAAGGTGGATACCGTCTAATGTAGGAACAAAGTTTGAAATTTCTTTTGGGTGGACCTGCACAGGCGGTGAGCTCTGACAGATCTAGACGTAACAGTTCCAGGCTCACTATTTTAGAAGTGCACATGCCTCACCATTTTTCCCTGTTTTTAACCTTGACAAATCAATAATATTACAGTATGCCACCAATTTTACACAATTTCGACATTTAGAGGAGTTTCCAAGATGTGAGCCAGACCTAAATTGTTAATAATGATAGTAATCCTTTTTGTTTCTGTAGTTTTGTTAAGTTTCACTTCATACTGAATGTAGGCTTTGGTTATCTTTGTGAGAGCTTGGAGGTGGAGCAGCCCCTTGCCTGCAGCTCTTCACCTAACAGCTCACTGTAACTGCTCCTACTACTTCTTTTATTACTCCCAGTAATACTACTCCTTACAATAATTCAAATAGGAAATCTGCACAGTGCTGACAATAATTGTTTTCATGTATTGTAGACAAATATTTAATGATCAGTAGTGGGCAGTCAGTCTAAAAGTCATTCAGTCTAAAACATATTTTTTTGAATTTTTTTTTTTTTCGTTTTGAAAGAATATTCCATCATCGTCTAAATCAAGCAAAAGTGTTTGCAGATCCTGTAACTGTGATATTTTGATACAAAACAAGTCTGTAATATTATAATTTACATCATGTAACTAAAGCAAATATAACAAAATGCCATAACAGTCAATTCAAATGAGAATTCATCAGATTCTAAAATGCAAATGGACTCTCAAACACAGAGGTTTAAATGTATTCCTTTACTTTTTCTTTTACCAAATTAACTCTGGTAATAGATAGGTCACCAAATTTATATTATTGCTCTTGCAACATCCCAGTGACTGAGTGTGACCTGAATAAGGTTGCAGTAGTCTTCCTTCTACAATGCTATGATGTGAAACTGGAGGCCTCTGGCCAGTGAACTCCATCTGCAATCTAATCCCTTCTCCATCCAAGAAAGTATGCTTATCCTTCAACAAAATTGAATGTTTTGCATATGAACTTTGGTTTAGCGTCAATACCATCAGCATCCGAAAAGGCATAAAAGAGAAACATGAGATGGAACAGGCTCCCTCCACATACTGCATAATTCAGCTCATTTGTCCCATTAACAGCCAGGACACATAAGGCAGTGCCGGTGCCTCATCGACTTGAGTTCATTTATGGAGGAAAATCTATAGAGGAGCGACACATATCCATCTGCTTTCTCACCATCCCCCTCAGGAAGAGTCATTTGTGTACTTATTTAAGCTGCGGTCAGCCATTAGATCAGACCTCTACTGGACCGTGTGGGCTAAAAAGCTAATTACTTTCCGTCCTTGTGCTATGACGATAACTTTTCCCAAGTCATTTTCTTGGCATATGCATGGAAAATCTCTTGGTTGATCTAGCAAAATTAGATTGGTTGAAACAGGTGTCTAGTTGGAGTTAATTGCCATTGTGCTCATCATAGTTCACCATAGCCACAAAAGCCCTGTTACTCCTCAAACGCTTCCGAGTTTATCAGGCACACTGCATTCGCTGCATGCCTTAAGAAGTCAGTCGGAAGCAAGACCCACTGTTGTAATGAGGTTAACTCAGGGAAGAATGCCACTACAGTAGCAGGAGCTTGTTTCTAGTGTTTCTCCCTGACTCTGTGGAGCAGAGGGGAGGGAAATTAGGTGTGTGTTTCAGGTGTGGTTCTCTCAGTGGGCTTGTGTGTATCCTCAATAGACTTCAGTTGGGGTCCTAATAATAACTTGAAAGTGCAAAGTCTCGAGCATGGCTCCACATAATTAGCCTTTAGCAGGAATCAAGCTAATTGCAGAGAGGTAATTGTGCACACTTTTCAGTCTGTTTGTCTGTTACACACACACACACACACACACACACACACACAGATGCACACTGTACTTCCTACTTTGGCGTTTCATGTTGCTTGTCATGTTGATTTTCAGATGAATTAAAAACCATTTTAATTAGTTGATTTCTCCACCATGTCATCTTTTCTGGTGGTAAGGGAAAGCCAATACATAAGATTAATAATAATATCTTTAATAATAGAGTCCATGTCAAAATCCAGAGAGATATTTCTGGAGATTTAAAAGATACTCATTATACTGTACAATGCTTGTGTTGGTAGAGGTTTAAAATTTCTTTTTGTTATTCCATTTTTATTTGAAGAAGGATAGATTTGACATAAGAACTGTGAAAGGAAAAGTGTGTCATTTGTGTGACTGCAGAGCGGGCCTGGAGGAGGAGCTGGACGTGCTGCGAGTCCAGACTGCCATGGACCGGGCCACAGTGAAGGAGCTCCACCTGTGTCTTGCTAATGAACACCAGGGTGAACCCTTTTTTTTCTCTTTATATTGGGCAAGTTTTATGGGGAGTTAAAAATAACCATGTGAAAATTATTCTTTAATATCACTTTTTTTTCAGTCTTTTTTCTATTTGGTCTGGAATGTAGTTTTGCTCAAATTGAATTTATTTTTTGCACAGATTTTACTGTTTCAAAAATACGAGGTGAAAAGCAGTATCACCTGTAACGGAAAAGTATGCATGTTTTAACATGACAGCAACTTTAAGCTATCCTCTTACCTCTGAGCCATGTGCTTTAGTGAGCAGAATTAATGAGACGACTCCCAGTGGAATTAATAAGACAACTCAATTAAGACTTGATCAACTCCTTGCAAATTGATTGGGAGATCCAAGTGGTGTTCATCTTGTCTGCATACATCATTCCCACTGTTAAAATGCACATCACTTTTAATCCAATCTGCAACCTTTTGTCAGACGCTGACCACCGCAACCGCTGGCCTTAATTAACTAGTTCAATAACAAATCTTTTCCACATCACTTTAATTTTCTTCACAACCAATGATGGTGTCGGTTGGAGATGCAAGTATGTGATTTAAAGAATGTCACTAATTAAAATAGGGGATCCTGTCCTATTGACAGCCTAGTCAGGAATACTGGGAAATAATCTCAGTCGACAGGACATACCAACTTTTACATCTTGTCAGACAAATAATCATTCCATATAAATGTTACACAAGAGCCTGAATGTCAACTTTTTGTCTTATGTCATATTTAAATTTTCCTGTTTGTATTGGGTTAAAGAACACACACACTTTTAAGGGTCAGGCTGTGCTGTGTGTGGTTAGCCTCACAAAATGCCTGATTCCAGTGCTGCTGTTTTGTTGTTTCCTGTGTATGTATGCAGTATGATAGTACTATCTAGTACTTAGATGAATGACATGAATGGTTTTGGCAATATGTCGATGTTTATATTTGGACCAAAACTAATAGGTTTTAGAGTCAAGTCAAAGTAAACTCAAGAAAATTAAGAAACTACCTACAAAATGCCTACAAAATTGTGCTCCTGAAGACCCTCTGTGACAAAGTCAAAGAGGTGGAGGGTTGAAGCACTCATGCCAAGGATCACACTAACGAAAGGCAGCAGATAAAAGGATCAAGGCCTTTGTGCGGCAGCCCATGAGGAGACGTGCGAGGGACGTTAATATATGCCATGGTGCCAGGGCCTCCTCCAACAGTGGGTGACTAGGGAGCCACCATGTCTTCTTATCAAGGTAGTGCTGAGGTGCAAACTCCCAAGCCACCAGCACTGGAGCAGGATAATTGTCTCCCAACCTGGTTATGTATCCAGCGAACCCGGCAGCCCTCCTGTCCTATTTGGTGCTCTGTCTGATTGAATGTGACATGCTGGAAAGACAAAAGAGCAGGCTAATTCAAAGTAACAAACTTCCCTGGGCAATGTGTCAAATGCAAAGCAAGAGAGCAGCAGCTCCTCACAACATAACTCTCTCTCCTCTTACTCTCTCCTTCTATGGCCTCTTTTTCCAATTCATTCTCCAAAAGATCAACTGACCTGAAAAGTCAAGGTCCTTAATATTTAATGTTTCAATCCTCATTGAACAAATTATTTTGGTTGTCCTGTCATGAATGTTTAACAGGAGAGAAAGGAAGGCAGAAAGTTTTATATTGTTTTGTGTTGCCCTTTGAGTCTTAGTGAGCAGAGAAGATATTACTGCTTCTTCTGGTCTATAGTATGCCCAACAGTGACACTGAGGCTTGTTAGATTGTGTATGCGCACATGAATATGTGTGCATCAATTCCCCAAGCACTTTGACTCCTGCATGCATTTTGTTGTTATCATAAAGTCTAAATCATATGTTTGCCAAGGCCACTATTGAAGTTCTCAGAATAAAGCAGCATGTTAGTCTGCAGAGATTAGTTGTCCATTGGGGAAACATAGTGGACTACAAAGCAGTGCAGCCTGGGGCTGTGTGTTCACAAGGGATTCAAGCACTTCTCATCGTTTGTTTAAGGTCCCCGGAGAGAGGTTGCACCATAGTATGTACCAGTGTGCGCTTTTGAACACTGTTTTCCTATTTCCGCATGGACTGCTGAATAAAACACTTTTCTGTTAATCGAGAGGAAAAAAGGCTATTTTATAAGATTTTAGGAAAAGATGAGTGTGAGGAGAAAATGGCAGGGAAATTTTCACATCCCTATGAAAACAGCATTAGTGATTATGCGTTCCTTCTGATTTGACTGACAAAAGAAAAAAAAAATCAACTGGACCTTAAGAAGGAGATTAGACCTTGGTAATGCTAATTGATTTAATGTACCCTCTTTATTATTATTCTTTTGATTGAGCACCCTGGGTTTGACACATCATGTCACAATAATGAGCTTTGTTCCCGTTTGCAGAATTGCTTTGTAAAGTGGTAAAGGAGCGGCAGGTCAAAAGCAGCACTCCGAAAAAGCTTTCTGTTTCTTCAGAACGAATGGAACAGTCATTTAAAAAGGTACGGTACTATACCATCACTAAGTGTTCTTTGTCACTGCCAATTAAAGGAACCCGACAAAGCCATAACGGCGCATAATGCCAATTTGTTTTTTAATTCAGAAGTGTTCTCACTCTTTACAGAACTGGTCATGTTGTCATTTCCAAGTTGAATGTCAGTTAGGCAGGAGATTGTTTTTAATCACAGTTAAAAAAAGATCCTACAAATTATCAAAAGAACAACTGTTATAATTGTAGTTCACCCAGAAACATAAATTTTATATCAGATCTGTCAGCAGGTTGTAAATGTTTCTGCACACATGCTGTTAAAAACCCTTCTTGCATTAGTTTGCATGTTGCCACCCCTTCTGCCTTCATGGCAGTGAATCATCAAGAGTGGGGATAACCATCTAATTTTGTTTGAAAGGTACCAGGCTTCACCGGCGGGCAGAGTGAGAACCAAATAAAAGGGGAAAATTGCCTGGAGGCACAAACCCAGCAGGCATCCACTGTTCTCTTTAACAGTCTCCACCAAAGATCTAACAAATAGTCTAAGTGCCCCTGGTTGCTGTCTAGTTAGGGTTGATCATGGTAAGGGGGTGCCAGCATCCCACTACCCAGCTTTGCCAGGGTGGGTAGTGGGGTGCTGCTCCCCTCGTTGGTCAGTATAGTAGTAGTAGTAGTAGTATAGTATAGTATCGCATAGTATTTATCCATTGGTATACACACCTGTGAGAAAAGGTCTGGAGAGGGAAACCACAGTCTGCATGCTACCACTCAGAAGTTTTTTACAGTAAAAACAACAGATATACAAGGGAAAAAAGTTATCCCACTGAGGCTCCATATCACTGATTCCTTCAGATTGAACAGCTGGAGTGGAGGATGAGGTCCCTGGAGGAGGAGACAGTGAGGCTGAGGGACGAGAAAGAGCAGCTACTTCAGGCCAAGGAAGACTTGGCTAACAACTGTTGCAGACTCAAAGCCTCTTTGGATCATCTGCGAAGCCAGGAAACTCTCCATGCAGAGGCAACCCAGGCCCAGGCCCTGGCCCAGGAGGAGCAGCATCGCAGCAAGATCATGGCTATAGAAGCCCAGCTGGCTGCCTCTCAGAAAGAGGTTACCAAGCTTCACCATCAGTTGCTGAAGCTGAGACAGGAGCAAGGGATCCTCAGAGCAGCCAGGGACTTCTATAAGAACCGTGCAGTAGGACCTGCGAGGGCAGGTGGGGTTGCTCGAAATATTAACAGCAAGGTCAAATTCAAAACAGCGAGACTCAGAGGTTCTCAAAGCCAGCGCAACCACCGAAGAGTCAGCCCCAATCAAGCCATCATCTGGCAAGGCCGCAGCCCCAGTCCCACTAAGGACGAGTGGGAGGACATGAGCCTAGATAGGTAATGATACACACGCACACACAGATGCACTTATTCTCACTGCCTTCCTCATTATTTTTAGGTGGTTGGAGAGGAGCGGGTGGGCTGGCTGAATTGTGTGTGTGTGTGGGGGGGTCACACAGCATCGAGGGGACATTGTGCATATGCAAAACATAAGCAAATGGGTGATTGAATTTCATCGTCTGTCTAGTTGGTATTCAAGAGCCAGAAGAAGAATGCGAGCAAGAATGATAGAGAGAAGGAGAGAGGAGGGGGAAACTACTGTCAGATCCTTTGAAATATCCTGGGACGCCTTGCTTGGAGCTTATTGACTGAAATTTGCATGCAAAATTAGCCACCTCTCCACACAAAGTTGAACAGATGCCAGAAAAGCCAAGGGATACGGGTCCGCCAAAGCCTTGATACCTTCCAGTGATGCCATTTTCATGCACTAGTCACGCTACCCCGAAATTGACAGTTTGGCAGTTTGATTTAATTTACTGGTCCTTTGCATATTCACTAACCCCCCCTTGACAGCGCTAAGGATCCCCCTGCAAGCCCCCCTCCGCCCCCCCCGCCACACACAGCCGTACATGCATGGAAGCTAACCCCACCCTGTGTGTAGTCATGTCGGTTATCTTGTGGTATGTCAATTCACAAATGTGTGTGTGCTACTCTTATTTCATAAAGCCACCCCTTAACTCCCTACCAACACACAGAGACAGACACACTCTTCCTTTCCATCTTACCCACCCTCCTCTTTCCTCTCCTCGCCTTAATTTAGTTAGATAAATTTTGAATGACCCTACTCGGCTCAGTACCAGATGTCTACAAGCTGTTTAACACCCTCTAAATTAAGAACCATCGACAGTAATTATTTCATGTATGTTTTATGCAAAAAAGCCACTGAGCCGATGTTGGTTGAGTGATGGTCGGAATGATTTGATTTCAAACACTCAGACCTATCACTGGTATTTATTTCCCCTCACTTTCTCTCCCTGCATGCCTCTCTCTCTATCCACTCTCTTTTGCTTAGACCTACTAGCTCACCATCTCTTCACCAGCTAATTCATCAGGCTGTAATCCATCCCATCTCTATCCACATGAGGCCATTTAACAGGGACTGGGTGCAGCTATGCCCTGCTTTCATAATGCCTCTCCATGTGGCTAATAAGCAGCAGTCTAATATACGCTTTACCTGAGAGGAGGATCTGAGTGGATTTGCGAAAAAAGAAGGGGTCTAAACCGAGATGTTGTCTTATTTAAGCAACTGTCAACTGATTTGTTACTGTAAAGCCTTCTGTGCCTCTTATCTCACAGTGGTCTTCTTCAGCAATATGTCTGGTAGGCACTCCTGGAAATACAGTAGTTCTGCCTAAGGAGATTTGGCCTAAACAGTGCCCAATAAAGATGTCAGACTCGTTAAGGCTACTGACAAGTCTTTGTTTTTTTCCCCTCCTTTTTATCGCTGCCTCTGGCTCCCTCTCTCAAGTTTTGAGCTGCTGGAGGCAGCTAACCGTTTTTAGCACATCAGCAGTTTTAAAAGAAAGCGGGACAGAGTAAGAGCAGGGGGGCATGGAGGGTATCGCCCTGAATCATACTGAATTGTTCCGTTCCGCAGGAAAATGTAGCGTGTGTTTATGATTCTGTTTATTTATTTTGTAAGCTCTTAATCACTTCAGAGACACACTACATTAACAGCTTTTTGACTTTTCATAAAGACTTTTTACATCTGGCATTTAGCATCTTGGGTGATCTGAATCAGCTATAAGCGCATAATTTCACACTTTTAGAATTTAATATGATCTCACTTTGCTGTTTTATATGCAAAATAAACATACACAATTTTCATTCACAAAGACCAAATGTTTTTGACCTGAATTTGATGAATTAACTGTGTCAGACCATAAATGAGACAAAGATTAGGTTAAAAAACCAATAGACACCGCCAGAGTGGAAGGCCTCCCTGATTGTTTACAAAAACACAACTTTATAACTTTATTCACTGATTCTGGTGAAATTGGATCATATTTTCTAATGAAAATATTTCCATGTTTTCCTTCTTCTGTCCTTCAGCTGTTCTGCCTCTTCAGCTCTCAGTGGTTTTGAGTAACTGCTAGTTGTGTTTTGATGATGATGGTGGAGAGTGCTCCAAAATCTGCTAGTATTTCAGCTAGGAAGAGATCTGGTAACTATGAAGGCCACAGCAAAAGATTCACTCAATTCTTCACACCATTCACTGACCCCATGTGTTCTATATGGAAGCACCTTTCATTAATGTTTCAATTTGACTGAGGTGTAGATAGAAAATGTATAAAATGAATATTGAGATGACAGAATTGTATTCATAAGGATAAATTTAAGTCTAAGTTTAGCTGTCTCACCAGTGTGGCGCAGGTGCATTTTTCATTAACTGCATGTAACCAGGGCCTTAGTGGTGGTGATTAGTGATCCTCAGCAAGTCCTTGTGCCCCCTCCAGACTGGGTTTAACCCTAACTAGCCCCCAGCCCCGTCATGTTCCAGTTAGATCCTCTCTCTGTGGTCTTTGCCTTCGCTCCTTCTCCCAGGCCCCACCTTAATAAACCCACCAGCGTAAATGTCACTGGCTTCCACCTTCACGTCAAAGGTCACTGTCAATAAACCTGTGTGTGTGTGTGTGTCTGTGTGTCTGTGTTTCTCTGTGTGTCTGAGGAAGCCCTTACCGTGTGTCCATCAGATGCAACTTTGCTTGGCTCTGCTCAGCCGTGCCTCTCACACACGTCTGTCACACACAGAGGGCTAATGAAGGCCACAGCCGCTCTCATACATGTTGATGCATTCACCATCAGCACCAGACACTGCAGCTTTTCACTTAATTTACACCCACATTTACACTTCCAGCTCAGAAATTGGATGGGACATTGATTTTCTGTTGGAAAGAGGGGTGGGGTGGAGGGTGGGGGGGCGAAATGCACATATTTTTTCTTGATGTCAACTAAATCAACCATAAAAGGTAAATTGGATTTTTGTCCAGCAGTGGTACTTTCAGAACCAGGGATGTGGGTTCAACTTCTGGCCTGTAATAACCCTTCTCACTTTTCTCTGCAGTGACAGTGGTGAGGAGTATTTGGACAGTCTCAACAGTGTGCCCTCAGGGACAACGCAGTACAGACAACGTCCTAATAAAAAGGTTGGTTTGCACTCGTCCTTGAAATATTTTAGTATTTAACAACAAGCTAAACTTTGAACAGTCAGATCAGATGTTAACGCTGCAGTGGCATTTGGATTCCCTGAAGACTTCATCTGCAAGAGTAACATTTTAGATTTAGGTGAATACACAGCCTTTGAATAGTTTTTGCGGAGATTTTTCAAGCTTTTTCAAGCTTGTGCTCCTTCCATTGCAGATTCCATACATCACTCAGTTACTGAAGTATGAGGCTTATCAGTACAATGTTTTACTAATGTAAAAAATTTATTTCTAATCTATTATTCAGTTATTACAGTTATTATGCAATTATTTTCAGCTTACATGGCAATAGAAGCAGGGAGGATCAATTTCCATTCCAGGAACATTGAAAACAAAGCCCATTTTGTGTTTTAATTTGTCTTGTACATTAATTTAAGGAATTTGCTTTTTACTAAAATGTCCACAGTGTCTACAGATTTATACTGAGCGTGCAGTTGTGGGAAAGGAACTGGAGAGTGGACAAGGTGTTGTGTTGAAGATGCACTGTGTTTTAACTCATGTCTTTTCATACCACTTTAATACCACTCGGGCCCTAGTTAGACTGAGTGATGCATCTGCTAATTTGATTATTAATGTTAACCTGTGCAAACTGTGTTGCGTGTGAAGTAGCTTGAATGAGCTGTTCTCAAGACAGCTGTAAGCAGCAATACCAAAGGCCAAGCAATCATTCTGAACAAGCAAAATAACCCAACAATTAAACCTCTGCATAGGTAGGTTTATGTTTTTAGTCAACTTATGGGTAATTATGAGTGCTCCTGTAACTATTTGTTGCATGATTTGGTCCATGCCACGCTACCTTTTAACTGTCCACTGCCCTCGCTCTTAGATTCAAAAAGGCTGTGTAGTTGTCGGTGCTCCTCCTTTTCCCTCTTGTCTCCACACCACGAAATCAATAGGCCTGGACCCTTGCCCGTGTCCACATCAAACCATTTCACGGCAGGACATGGCAGCTGTAAACCCCAGAGAGATATGTCCGTCAAGAAGAGAGATGAACAGAGGAAAGAGGAGGACCTTTAAAGATATTCTGTCCCTCTTTCTCTTCTCCTCTCTCTCTTTTCAGGAAGGTAGAAAAGAAGAGAGGGTTGTTGTTGTACATGTAGCCAGGGAGCTGTCAGGCCCCCTACTCTCAGATCCCCTTTAGTTTCCCTGCTCCAGATTCACTAAATGTGCCCATCAGCTTCTCCCGGGCTCATCGCTATGACAGCCTTGGCCCCTCACAACGTGCTATGTCACAAACCAAAGGGTTCATCTCCTCTCTCTTCCCTGCAAGGCACCGTGTGATCAAGCCCGGCACTGATCAAATCCTACCTGACCCCATATACAAGGGAAACAGACAGGGAAGAAGGGAGGGGTATGGTGGTCGGGGGGGAGCTTCTTTGATGTCGCTACAAACGATGGTGCAGTTGGGAGGTGTCACATACATGCATACACACCTATGAGTGCAAATGACTCTACACACTCACATACGCACACATGTCATACTGTAGGAGTGAATCAGGCCTTTCAGACGGTGATTGAACAAAGGCGGCATTTGCAAGCATCTGTCAGGAGTAATATCCGTGCTGAGGAACGTTCATGTTGAAGTTGGTTGAACATGTTCAGGTGAATTATTAAAGCGTACGGTGATTTGTCTTGTTGCGTTAAACTGAGCGCTCCCTGTGATCAGAGTGTCATTATGAGCTGCGTTTCAGGAAGCACGACATGTCAACCGGTTGTGTTACATTTAACGTCTGCTTTTCATCTCTGTCTTCGACTTTTCTGTACTTGTAGTTCAGCAAGGTTTCACTCTTCTCAAGCGCAGAGGCACCTGCAACTAACAGAAAACAACCTGATGTTCGGACCCAAGGTAGTGTAAGTTTTCCTTCTTCGCAGCTATGCAAAACTACAAAAACCTTATCGACTATTAAGTGAAGTTGGAAGCACATTCAGTGCCTGTACATGCTGTCGATCAGAAACAAGTCTTTAAGAAGTTAACAAGCTTTAGGAGTTTTTTCGTTTGTTTGTAGATTTTTTTTTTTTTTTTCAGAGCTTGACACTCCTGAATTGGTTATAAGTGGAAAATGTTAATCATCACAGTTTTCACTTGTGCATACACGTGTGCAAAGACACTTCTACATACACCTTTTAACTCCCAGCAGTGACTTCTAAATAGGGATTTGTTCTGTGCACTTGTCAACTCTGAGGTGCCTGCGTGTACTTCCTCCTGTTAGACGATGAACAGCATGAGCCCTGGGAACGAGGGACGAGAGGAGAGAAAAGGAGGTGGAGGAGGAAGAGGATGCTAATGAAAAGCCAGCGCTGCTCCTCCTCTTCTCTGCAGCAGCGCATAGAGTCCCTGCAGCGTCACATTGACATACTGCAAAGTGCCAGGAAAGATGCAATGCTTTCAGCTGGAGAGCTGCGAAGGGCCAACGAGATGATCACGGCACAACTCAACTCCCTCACTGAGAAACTCCGCAGCAGTGAGCGGCTCGCACAGGTAATCTGGGGGAAAAAAGAAGAAGCTGGGTAAAGGGGAGAGCCAGCAGTAAGTGCTGGGAAGTTTCTTATTTTTTTTTTGTCTTTGTCTTTCTTTTGCGGTTCTTTTGTATTTTCTGGGGGCTGAGAGTGCAGCAGTAGCAGGTCCTTTGCCCTTATCATGCTTAATAAGTGTGGCTGACAGGCCTAGCCTCGCCTGTGGAGGTCAGCACTACGGAGCAGAAGAGAGAAGAATCTCTTTCTTTCTTTTTTTCCCCCATCTCTTATTCTGACGTCTTGTCCCACCAAATGTTCCGACAAGCCCTCCACCACAGTATATGTCACTAGCAGTTACATTCCTCCAAATAATAATATCTGCGTGCACAGATACACACCGAGTGACTGTTTGTCGAGCTCACTGCCACACACCCATTGAGTTATTTAGTATCTGTCTCCAGGAAGGAAAGTCTTACACTTGCTATAGACTGTAAATAAAACATGAAGCACTTTTGCCCTAAACAGTATCTTTCCTGTCAGAGCTTCCTTGTACACATCGACATATGAACACACACACACAAATACACACACAGACACCTAGACACAGTTGTTAATCCGACAGGCAAGACTTCTTTTGGGGAATTCAGACATTGCAGCAGCCAGCGAGGGCTCACTGGATGCCTGATTAGGCGCATGTGTCTGTGTGTCTGCTGTGTAGAATAGTACAGATACAGTACATAGGACTTGTACACAGGTCAAAGTGCAGCCCTCATAGTGTTGCTACCCAGGAAGTGGCGCTAGTGCTCCCACCCAGGCATCTGATTGTTGAGGACCAACGAGACCTTAGACTCAGACATAGCAGTGAAGGCACATGTGTATACACACACACACACACACACACACATATACACACACTGTTGTGTGAGTGAGTGGACAGGGAGGGAATTGTTGTCTTCCTGTTTGTTTCCTCTTTCCTCCTGCAGTATTAATGCCACTCTACCAAAGAAAGTTGGAGTCGACCAACTGGCCAAAGCCAGGTCTTGTTGCCCTCTCTGGAAAGGGCAAGAGGTGATGGACTTTGGGCTTGTTCCAACCAGTCCTGGCCAACTCTCCAACTAAAACTCTCTGCTTGTAATTGGCTTAGGACAGCCTCCACAGGGGCCATCATGTGAGAGGTAGCATGGCAGTTTCACAGAAACTTGTTTGTGTTGCTGTGTCTCCTGATCCTTTGGTCGTACAGTCCTTCCCCTGTTGCTTCCTTCCTTACCTCCTTACATCATTAAGTATTATTTCCTTATTCCTTCCTACTTGCTTTCAGGTTTGTTCTATTTTTTATCCCTATCCTGTCTGTTATCTTTGTATGAGTCTGGATTTTGGATTTCTGTGTGTTTTATCAACTGCATTTAATAGGTGCTATTTAATAATATTTTTGTGGCTCTACAGTGGAGACATTTGATTCAAGGATTCAAGGAGCTTTATTGTCATTTCACACATGTAGAAACATGAGGTGGAACGTAATTAGTTTCCCTGGTCCCGGTATAAGCCCAATAACCTACAAAATACGTAATACTATAAAAAAAACAAAAACAGTGACAGGGATGGCAACAATATTTACAGCAGTATTATGGTATTTGTGCCTTGTCTTACTGCACACGGCGTTTCATGCTTCAGCCCAAGGGGAACATGTGTTCACCAGCATGGTGACACTTGATCACTCAGTCCTCCTGGACCATAGTATCCCCACAGATTTCTTTATCAGCAACAGAATGCAACTCTCAGATATTTGGGGATTTTTTCTTTTATCCCAATATGTACGCCGCCTTATTTTGGAGATAGATCCAAAAGTGAGTGGTCAGCAATGTCAATAATGCTCCCTCTTTGCACAGGAAACTTGGACTCACAACTACAGCAAGTGCTTTATCGCAAAGTTGAAAGACAAAAGCAGTGTGTGAACTGACGTTTACACCGCTCACCTTTGTTGTTTCTTTCAGAGAAGTTTGTCTAACCTGGAGCTTTGTTTAAAACCGGTCTGATGGTCTGAATAACCTTTTTCATGCCTTGTTTGACTTTGAGTGATGTTGCCATATTCCTATATCTGAAAAATGTACTTTGTTATTGTCACTGATAATAGCACTAATAATAGCCCAAAACTTAAAATATGACTCAGGTTGCAATAAATTAGCATTATCCCTTAAGGTGGCATAAGAAGCTTATAAAAACTCAGGTGACAGGTAAAGTAAACTCCCCTAATTCTACCAAGTCTAGCTCTGGATGAAGTGTGCTAGCCACGCGTGTCATCCGAATACAGGATCATTTAGTTGTCTGGATTATCCACCTCACTCAGTCATTACTTCCCCAATTGCTTCACTTAGCTGTGCACTGTGACATCGCCTGCCAAATTTACCAGCTTTATCTCTCTATGTGTGAAGTGTCCTACCCTCCTCTGCCATGTAAGGGGCTGGGATTATCATGGGATTAGGGGGTGCAGCAGACATGGCTGACTGAATTTAAAAGCTCCTGACATTATTTGAATCTTAATGATAACTGCACTACAGATGACTGAAAAAGTCTGGGCAACAGGATTGGTATAAAGTGTTGAAGAAACTCGCACAATATAAGATTTCAATAGTAGATTTATGTATGTTGACAAATTCATGCTGATTTTTTGCATGTGTGTCCACATGCATTACATTAAGACTCTCGTGCAAGCAGCTATTTCAGCAGCCTCTGTTTCCTTATTTATCCGGCTAATGATTGGGTATCACTTGGAGCAGCATCAGTGAGACCACTACTCAGCTGGGAGCAAGAGTGAGGTGTCCTCTCTTCCACCCTAATGGACAACCAATACATCAGTCCATGTGAGTGTCATCTCTCACCAGGGCTGAAAATGGCCTGTGAAATCAACGCCTGTCTTACAGGAAGTGTCATCAATGCCACTCTTAATTCGTGCACCACTGCCACTGCAGCCATAGTCACAGTTCTCATTGTCTACTCCTCCCTCCCTCTCCCTCTACCACTCCTACTTCTCCTTCTCTCTCTCACACCCTCCCTAGAGATATGGCATGTGTGTCTTCAACAGGGCAGAGGAAACCTAAAACAAGAGGAATTCTATTAAAAGGTGTCAGCCAGCAACCAGATATCAATAACCTCCATGTATGCAGAACAGAGAGCAAACCCCTGGGAATCTGCGGTTTCACTTGGGCGTGTGTGTGTGTGTGTCTGAGGATTTTCTCCATGTGAGCAACACACATCTTTGTGTATCATGTCTCCTATTTGTGCCATTAAGCAATCATGATATTTGAAATGATAGTAGAACAGCTAATTGTGGCAGTATTGAACCAAAGAGAGATGTGTTTCTGCCCCATATTTTCTTAATAAGTAGGCAAAGAGCTTTTTTAAGCTCCACCACACACAAGTGGTTGTAAGTGTTCGCCCCAGATGCTTATGTTTAGAATCATACACTGATTACATACACTGATACACTGTACATTGTTCAAGATTAGCCATACCATTATTGTTCATCACACCAAACCCAACCACTCACCAAATACTGAACTCCCCCTGTCCCAAAGTGCCCTCTGATTCTGCACGATGGCTTTATTATGCATGCCAGTCACAGTGAGAATTAGACCCTATTGACTGGGCACCGGCATAATCTGCCTCCTAATTAGCATAAAAAAGGAGATTTATCGCAGCTGAGATTTTAAAGCAGGGCGTGCAGCTCTCCTGTGACTAAAGCATACAGTGTTTCCAACATATTGTGTTTACTTTGTGTCAGTGTTTATCATATTCATGTGAAATTAATAATGAAGACTTATTTAAGTCAGGAGATTTTTTTTTTCTTACAGCAGTAATACATTTTGGCATCATAAAGCAGACAAAGCTGGGATATGGTTTGACTCAAACTTCTTTAAGTTAACGTCAAGTTATATGCAATTTTCCGTTACTTTTTTGCTCTCGTCCTCCCATAACAAAAATATCTGTATCCTTGGGTTTAATAACAGTGGGCAAAACTTTTGTTTTTAGTTTTAGTATCATCAGCAGTATCCTAACCAGCCAATTGTGTCTTTCGTTCAATCTGCAGAAGCTGACCTCTGACCTAGCTGGTGTGGAGCAGCAAAAAAAGGTTCTGGAAATGGAGCTGGAGCAGTGGAGGCAGATCAAGTTTCCACAGCAAACTGCACCACCACCACCACCAGCACCACCAATAGCACCATTAAATGCAGACTGCTCCTGCCAGGGCAGGACCATGCCCACCACAGCCTATCCTGCTCCTGAGGCCCTGGGGGCTGAGGTCAGGCAACTTCAAGCCAAACTTAAGGTTAGTGGTTTTAAGTTACGAGTACAACTCTGGGGTTAATGACCTGCTCTCATGCTTTGTCTTATTGCGCACGCCTTATTAGACAAATCTCTTAATAGGATGATGATTTTAAGCATCATGTTCATTTCCAATTTTGTGAGCTATGAACCTTGAGTGAATAATACCATCAATAACAAGGAGTATTAAAGCTGTTTTGCTCAAAAATTACTTTAGTTTTTGTATGCAAAAGCTTATGGACACAAATAAGAAAATGTCATCCGCAAATTTTGAATGTTTCAGTTATAATTTCCTCTTTGTTGCCTTTTGGATACTTAATGTGGACTATCAGACTTTCTGCTAGTATGGGAATACCCAAGCATTAATGTTTTTTGAAAAACATTTTCCTGATATTTTATCATTCACGGTTATTTCTGAGTGATTTTAACATTTCTCTGGTTTCAACAGCACACAGTCCTTGAGGACTTCGGAAACTTTGAAAGAAACTCTGTCAAGGTTTTACTTTAAAAGCGTGAATCGTATAAAACAAATTCTTGAACCTTTAAATTTACACTCAACATCACCTGAAATTGCATGTGATTTCGACATGAATTTGCATGTCTTATCATTTGATCTTGTTACAGAGTACCTGTCAGAAAGATGAGAAATGGGGAATAGCAGTAGAGACGTGCTTTACATCATAGGGAATAAGGTGTGAGGGGTACCACAGTATTATCAGCCTCTCTGCCGCCAGCTCATCAGTGTCACCGAGCAGATTGCTGCTGTCGTTGCACACAGCTGAGGAAGTCATGTCAGGTGACAGCAAAAGGAGATGTGAGGCAATGCACCGTAGGGGTGCATGCACTGAGTTAGCACATTGTCAAAAGCTTGTACTGGTACAGTTCCCACAAGAGACATGGGGCCCTTTACACCAAAAGTGAACATGCACATTCAAATATCCGTCAGTCTTATGATCATAAGCCAACCTGTCATCATGAACCATAATGTCGAGATATAAGAGATGAAAACAATAATAAATTAGAGGCAGTCATTTAAATAATTTTTACAAATTGTGTGCTGCTGGATATTAAAATTTTTTTTCTTTGATTAAAAAAATCCTCATTAAAATATATTTAGTATAGGTTTGTAACTTGTTATTTTTCCTAATTACTCCCCATATCTCATTCAGTTCAAAAAATACTGCTTTCCTCTTAACCTCTTTATAGCACCTTTCACCCTCCTGCTGTAACTATAATGAGGAGGCATGCTGTGCCTGACCTGTCATCAGCCGTGTCGTGAAAACCTTCTCCACCCCCTATCGCACACAGTCAAACACATTAACAAACACGCACACCGTGTGCCCTCCCCCCAGAGTGCAAGTGCGGAGGTCACAAGGCAGGTGGCAGCTAACAAAGCCCTGCGAGGCCAGCTCCAGGAGAAGGAGGACAGGCTCCGTCAGCTGCAGGACAAGTTAGTTTCACACCTTTTTCTTCATTAGTTCTTTCTCTTTGTGCTCTTTTCTTCCAGTTGCTCTGCAATACAGCTCTTACTTTTTTAGTTTTTTCTTTCTGCATCTCTCTCTCTCTCTCTCTCTCATCTTTGTCTCTCCGTCTCCCCGTGTCTCTGTCTGCATGTTTGCACATTCTCTGCAGCTCCCATCTGTAGTGCTTGATTCCACCATGTGGCAGCACTCTGTCTGCTTCACCCCACTTAAGCATCCCTCTCCTCTGCGTAAATCATTTGTGAAATTATGCCTGTTCTCATGAGCGAGCGAATAAAAACAACTGAACGAATTAGTGTGTATTCACGTGTGGGTGTCTTGTGTGTCATGTAGTGTGGTGTTGCTTATGTGGGTAGCTGATGTGGAATGCTGATCAAAGCAGTGTATTGATTGTTTGTGTGCCGCAGGAGGGACTATTTTGGCCCATGACACTAAAACCCACACAGCATCACTCTGGCCTGTGGGCCATAGGCCCTAATGAGTTACATGGTTCACCTACTGTAGCAATTGCTGCATTAAATAGTCAGAATGTATAGCTATAAACAGTTCACCCAGGGAAACTGTCAGTATTTGAAAAGTGTTGTGAAAGACGTGTATCATCATTCTGCATTAGGACCTCATCTTTCAACTGAGAAAGGTACAAAGAGCAACTTGGCTTTCCTCCTTCTTGTTCTCTTTGTCTGGTATGCTGTGTCCTCTGCCAGTCGTTGTCAATAATGCATCCAGAGCATGTGTACAATCGCAGTGGGTATGTGTTTGTGTGTGACCGATGCACAGCAGATCACAGCCAGGCAGAATGAACATCCCTCAGCTGAGGTTCCACGACAGCCACAGCCTCTTGTCATACACTCACTCGCTCACACACACTCGCGCTTGCATCTCGCCATCTCTTCTGCCTACCTCTCCATTTTCCTCCATGGAGGGACCCCTTCTCAGAATGAAAGACATGTCTAGACGTCTCTGAAATATACATCTCAGCACACACACAGGGAGCAAGGCTGCTTCGCCTTAAAGAAGAGAAGGGGGGAAAAAAAGAAATGAATTTCAAAGTATACCGGCATGTCCTCAGTCAATATCCGGCACTATGGCCCTGCCTTATTTATGAAGCTGCTTCTTTCATCTTTAGCCCTGTTGTCTATCAGCCACATGAAACGTCCACCCGCACTTCATTCTTAACAACATACACAGAAATGTGCGCTCTCGCTCTCTTTACGCACACACACTTCAGACTACTGACTGCTATCATTACAATACACGCATGTTTGATGAACAATATTGCCAACAAGCGCAGAACAAAGGGAACAAACGTGTGGGTGATTGGGATATAGTTTGAGGCTCACTTTCTCTCTTCCCACTAACACTCATAAATAGAGATCACACGCTCTGGCAGAAGCACCGTGTATCCTTCATTCTTTTTTATCCTCTATTCTTTTTGGGGTGCAGAAGAAGAGAACATCTAAAATAAATGCTGTCAGTCTAATTGCCATTAGCATTGGGGCAGAGGGAGCTGCTGGGGCTCTTATTGCTGCTCTCCGTCTTTAAGTCAACACCAGACAGTCATCTGAAAGGTTCAATATGGGTTTTCTCATTAATGGCCAAATCCATGGGGTAACCAGCAAGCGCGACTTCCCCCAAAAGACCCCCGGCTAGACTCCTCTCTCATTTAATTTAATGTCACTCCAATAGGACAAGCTCACATTTATTTAGCCAGTCCGCCCTCAGGCATTTATTCACCTAGGGACACAGGGACATTTACTTACACGAAAGCATTTGCTCTAGTGTTGCGTCATCTGTTTATTTAAAACACAAGCCACGATGCGCGTGGGTGCTAAGAGATCCACTACATCTTTGAAATAAAAAAAAACCCATTTTAATTAACTGCATTCTTATGATCTTTATTCTATTTGTTCTAATTCCCCAAGGCATAGACAACCATGAAAAATGCCTCATATTTGCCTTTTATGAAAACAGAATAAAACATACTAACATACTGAGCCCGTTTAACACAAGGCCTCGCTGTAATATTGTTGTGCAGAATACTGGAATATTAAACATGTCAATACAGCAAGTTATTGAAATAGAAAGTGACATATGGTGCATGTTTGCAGCAGTTAAGACTTGAATAACTTAGAATACACAGACCTTCCCTGATTTTAGGGAAGCATTATCAGCACAGTACAGCACACATACAAACAACATTCCCATAATCAGTTTTTCCCAGGCCAAATCCCACTGCTGATGTGTTTTTATGTGACTAGTGTAATGCTGAGCTGAAAATAATAAACATTTAAATATTGATTGCAGTTTTCAAGTCGTGTCACTGCTGATTCAAAATGCCGTTTGTCAAAAAGGACTCCCCAGTCACACTTACTGTGGCATTCCCCACCAGATCACTTGTTCTAATATGTGCCAGTTAGAATTATATATGCATCCTTATTTCACCCCCCTCCACTTACCCAAACAGCATGCCAGTGTATTTAGTTGTCATAATGAGCTGTCATGGCTGATGCACTGTGTGGGGACACTGTGCCTGCCTGCCTCCTCACAGCCAGATGTGTGTGTCTGTCTTTGTGTCCCAGTGTTTGTTCAGCTATCTAGACGCTCTATGTGAGTGTGTGCCAGTGCGTGAATGTGAAAATCTGTGTAGAACACTATCTCATTCTTGCTTTATACCATATTTGTATGTTTTTGCGTGTTCACCATTATTTATACTTTCAGGACAAGCCACGCGGAGCGGGATGTGAGTATGAAAAGGCAGCTGGTGGAGGACTTGAAGACTAGACTGAAGTTCCTGCAGGAGATGGAGAAAAGTTACCATGGGCAGGTGGAGGAGCTGGAGAAGAAGGTACACGCAACGCATCACACAACACATCACTGCTGGTACCATCATCCTGTCATCAGATAAGTTTGATGCTTTTTGGTAGAGTGACAGAGATTTTAGACAGTTTTAATTCAGTGCTTTGAAAACTTTAGATTAATGTATGTAATGCTTGCGTATCTCTGTCACAGCAGCACTTCATGGGCCGCACCCCATTGTTCAGCTTAATTGTTTTTTACTCTCCTGTTTCTACTTTGTTCTACCGCTCTACAGGTAAAGAGTTTAACAGAGGAGGCCACCAACAGGAAGGCCCTTGTTGAATCTCTAAAGAGGAGACTAAATGTTGCAACCACCGAGAAAAGCCAGTATGAGGCCTCCTGTACAAAACTAAAAGAGGATCTACAAAAAAAGGTATGAAAAAGCCAAGCTGCCAGTTTTCTCTAGAATGGTCTATGTAGACTTTATTTTCTGAAACAAAACAAGATTGTTTGCCTTCGGCTGACCAGTTCTTCCTGCTATTTTTCTTTACAGGAGCAGCGCATGCATGCCTTGCAGGCTCGTGTGGGAGCCAGTGAGCAGGCTTTGGCTGCACTGGAACAGACGGCCACTGAGCAAATGAAGGGATTGACCCAGCAGAGCTCCAATGCCTTGGACAGGCTTCAGAGGCAGCTAGGCCAGGCCTACTCTCAGCTGGAGCAGCTTCATTCTTTCATCAAGGTATACATAGCCATAGGGGCAAGGGATCAAGGGCCATGGATCCAGTGTTTGTCTTACCAAATCATCTAACTTAAACTCGCCATGGTGTGGCATGGCTACAAGAGTGAAATCAACAAGTTAACTCGTGTGGTGTCACTGATGTTGATCTTTGGTAGGTGTACCACCTGTTAGGTTAGGTGTATGGGGTCTGGTGCATTTTAAATTGAGCAAAACTTGAAGGCCTATGCATATACAACTTACTGTATATGCATAACACCTGTTTCAGGGTATGCACCCAGGTGGATGTAGAAATACTTCCATTCGAGTGTACCAGAACACAAGATGTCAAATTTGAGGAACAACTCAGATCTGCAGAAAAATTACATATACTGTGATAGAAGTGGCAGCGTCACCCAGCCCAAACAGAAATTTGAGAATACCATGGTCGTACTTTTCTATCCAACATCATAGGAAGGGAAGACAGGACCTCACCTCGGATCTGTCTGTGTGGCAGAGGTAACAAAGGTAGTCAGAAACCAACCTCAAGGTTGCATCACTACATTTTCCAGATGATGTAGTTGTGTTGGTTTCATTAGACTGTGATCTTCTGCACACTTGATGAGCCAGCACCTTGGTAATGGTTCAGTGGGTTGGCCCCTAATACCTGGGAGTGAAATGTTGTTCCTAGTGAAGAAGTTCAAATCAGAGCGTTGTTCTTCAGTGGATGTAAATGGAGCAATTCACAGTTTGCCTCTTATTCATCCATCCTAACCATCAGGAACAAAAAGGATTCAGCGTGTTGCTCAAGGATATTTTGACATTGAATCGCACTGCCAACCCTCTGATTCGTGGAAAGTACTAATTGCCACCTGAGCTGATGCCATCCAGGATGGAGAGTGAGATCAACAAGTTGGCAGGTGTGGTGTCACCAGTGTGGCAAGCGTTGTGCTGGACTGTTGTTCTGTAGATGGAAATAAATGTACGTGTCAGTTGACACTTCATCCCCATGAGGTCTCGCTAGTGATCCAAAGAATAACAGTTGATCAATTGATTAAAGATAACCTGATAACCAGATAACCCGGATAACCAGAAGGAGCCCATGAATCAGGAATCAAATAGAACCAGTTGAGATGGTTCACGGATCTCTTCAGGATATCACCCTGATGCCTCGCTGTGGATATATTCTGGGAATGTCCAACTGTAAAGAAACCCAGATCCAGAACACACTGAAGGGATTACATATCCCACCTAGCCTGGGCAAACCTCAGGATCCCCAAGGAGAGATTGGGGGATGTGGCTAGGGGGAAGGACGTTAACACTCGCTTAGCCTGCAGCCCCCACGAACAAGTGCCTCATTAGAGTCAGAAGATAGATGGATGGAATTGCAACAATATTTGTGTGTATGTGTGTGTATGTGCATGCATCATGCATTTGCATTTTCTTCCAAAGTATAGAGAGATACAGGCCAATACAGTAAAAGTACCAACAGTGCCCAACAGGGATGGGCACTGTTGTCTTTGTTTGGGCCTAATCCATCACCTTGAGTTTTGTTTGTGTGTCTGTGTCAGTCTTCGTGTGTGTCTGGAATAGACTGATAAAGACTGTCCATCAGCTCTGTTCAGCCGACACCTGTCTATCAAAGGAGGAGAGGGCTTGGCAGAGATAGATAGTGATGGCAGTGTATTTGCACACACACATAAATCAAATGACAGATTATAGACAAAGTATAGTGGCAATTTTCCATTGTTTTTGGCCTCACAAGCCAGAAATACCAACAATCGTGTCCAACTTATCTTCCAATCTCTGATTTCTTTCACACAACAAAATCTTTAAACTTTCTTTTATGGCACCGTAACATTTATATAACAAAGAAGACACACAATGTATGCAATCTGCATGTAACCTAAAAATAGAAGCTTTATTGCATGTGAAAGCATATGTGTACAGACATGCTTAGAAATACAGTTCATGCTTGTATGACTCCTCTCCTCCATTCCCATAACCCTAGGCTGGTGGGGCCATTGTGTTGTTGTTGAGGATTCACATCATTGTTTGTCTCCCCCTGGCTCCTGTGATTCCCTATAAGAACACCAAGCCCTTTGATTGGACTGCTTGACGTCCGGAGGAGATTTACTCTTGTCATGTATTGATCAGGACCGGAGGGCTGCACGTGTGTGTGTGTGTGTGTGTGTGTCTTTATGAGGTAGTTTTTTTTTTTGTTGTTGTTCTTTGTGCCTGTATGTGCTGTGTGTGTATTTGTGTGTGGAGAATTTTCTTTATTGTGTGCCAGCAAACCCTTTTGGCCCCTGCACATGCCCCAGGCTGTAAGCACTGCTGTTGAACTGCTAAACAGTGGCCCTGCATGCAGTGACTACACCACAACACCCATACAAACACACGCACACACTGAAGGTAGTTCTCTTGTAAAGAATATTTTGGCTCGTCATCCCTGCTGAAGACTACAGGAAGTGTCGGAAATGTCTTTTTTTCTCAATTGGAATGTATGATTCGTTTTAATGTAATTACTTGAACTTGCTCTAGAATATGAAGTACCCTACAACAATGATGTAACAATACATTTACCTGTGATTATCTGACTATATATACCTTTCATATCCTGTAAAAGCTGCTTACATCTTATTTAATCTTGTTTGCTATATGAACAACAATAAATAACAGTAGTTTTACATCAGTACCTGCGTAATCTAACAAAATGAGATTATTTTTTTTTCTCCTTCTCTGCTCCTGGTGTTTTTGAATGGCCCTTTTTGTCCTTGTGTGTGAAGAAGTTCAGAGTTAACTAGTTATTAAAGAGAATATGTTTATGCTCATTTGATCCCCATTTCCATGCCCTAATCCTCAACCTGCCTAAACTGCCCCTCTGGCAAAACTGATTGTGGTACCAGCCAAGCTAAGAGCTCCTTGCAAACTCACACAGACACCAACACATATGCATGCACACAATACCTTCCATGTATGTGTCTAAACGGCGTGTGTGTGAGTGTGAGAATGTTCGCATATCTCCCTCCCACCCTTTGTCTCTCCCAAGGCTGAGAATGAGTGATAAATTCACTCTCTAATTTCTTCCTGTATTATTTCACATGCAGGGTTGAGGTCAATTGAACGTAACCCTTGACTAGTGACAGTGAATATCTATTAGGCTGTAAATAAAAGAATAGGCTCTTTGTTAATGAGCCATGTATTCCTTTAGGGTAAACACAGCTCTCAGATCATGAAAAGCTCTTTTCCTTAATCAGGAAGTGGTTGATCATTATAATTTAGTCTTGTACTTTTTATTTATTTTTTTTTTAATTCTCCTTATTTTCAGCCTATAAGGACATATTGCTTCACCTATGAATTGAAATTGAAATATTTCAAATGTCAAAGCAATAAACTGGTCACTCTTCTGTTACTTAGAAGACGTAAATCAAAAGTAGGTGGAGTGGCTGACTTAGGTGTCTCTCTTGGTGCCCTGTTCACACTTTTCTTGTGTTAAACTAAGAGCTTATACATATCTGGAAAGGCTTTTCTGAGCTCCGCTTGTGTTTTCTGTTTAGTTTTGTTTAATGTTGCTAATAGACAAATAGCAACACACATCAGCTGCAAGCCTTCAACCGCTCACTCAATCCTCCCCTGTGAGAACCAGCACTGGCTTTGTAAACCGCACCTGATGCACCTGTGTGAAATTAAGATAGACAAGTAGATATGTTTGCCCTTATTCGTCATCATTCATTTGATATTACTTTTGTAGTCACACATTAACTTGTTGTTGTAGTGTGCATGTGTGTGTTGACACTATTTCTTGCTTACTTGGTTATATTGGGGTAGTGTCCAAGAACAAGTTGTACTGTGTTGTTTTTTGGTTTTTTTTTTCGTTTGCTTTTTTGTTTTTGTGTACTGTGAGTTCTCCTATCTCTAGCTTTCCCTCTTCTGACCATCTATTCCAAGGTCAGCTTTTCAGCAGGCTTACAAGGGAATGATACAGAAGATTATTGCTTCGATCAATAAGCTCAAAATGAAGCAAAGGGGAGTTTACTTTATTGACTTTCTCGTGTACAGTGGCAGTTTTAACATTTAATCGTCTCTCTGTATTTAGAGCAAACTCCCATTTAGTGCCCGACAACTGTGCCATCCCAGGCCTTCCTCGTCTCGCTTGCCATTCACTTGGGCACCATTTAAAACAGCCCCTCATAGCTTAATTATTAACGGTGTTATGCTGCCCTGTTGTACTGTGAGACATTCAGAAAGCAAATAAATAAATGAATGGCTGTATTTTCAGTAGCCCTCTGTCTTTCTCTCTCTGATGCGTGATTCTCTGCCTGTGGAGATTTTAGCAAAACTTGGGATGCGTTTGGTATCAAAGCTGTGTTCCCTCAGCTTTCAATCGACAGGGCAACAAACCCTCAGGTCCACATTCCTACAAGGGAGCTTGAGGCGAAACCGAAGAGAATCTGACTGTGTCAAACTCAATATTCCTCCATAATGTACTAGGCCTCTCTGGTGCATGCTTGATCAATTTCATTTATTCATCTGCCAGGCAGAGCTATCCCTCTTGTTTTTCTATATCCATTTCATCATCCTCTTCTTTTTTATTCCTTTTTCTCCTCCTCCTTCAGGCCCTGGCCAGTGAAATACTTTTAGACGTTCAAGAGGTCAAGCAGCAGTTGATGAAGAGGAGGAGGTTGAGGCAGGCCAGCACTGTGGCAGCAAGGGGCGCCCTCTCAGCCAAGTCTATGATCAAAGCCAAATCCATCGCTGCCTCCATACTCAATATGTCAGAGAATGATCTCGCGGACATAATGGACACTGACCAGGTAAGGCCAAGGGACAGCGGGTCAACATTTTATACAAACGCTAACTTGAGGATCTATATCAAGTAAAGATTATGCCCAGAACACCCTGCATACCTATAATAGGTTATCTCTACTGTAACATTTCGAAACACCCTAAAAGTTTTCAGGGGGTTTTGTTTAGTGATTGCACCAGAAGACAAGGAAAGACATTTTATCATCAATATTAGCCTTTAGCTTCAAGCATCTTCTTTGTCAATTGAGACTTAACGAGGAGCAACTAGCTACCGTAACTTTGTCCTGTCCTTTGGGAACAGATGCTGTAGATTGGCGTTGGTGTAGAGGGGAGGAAATATGGAGAAATAGAAGCCTTCTGTTCTTAGTTCATTTCTGTTTTATCTAACATCTTTTAGCCTTGCTGGAAATCTCTACGACTGTCTGACCTTCCCTTATTGTTGGGTGGATAGATTTTGGCAAGTAAGCAAGGTTGAACACCAAGTGAAGGTGTACCACACACCAAGGCACGTCACTAATAAGTTGGGAAGTTGCTGTGCAATAGAGAAGGACGTGGCTTCATGTTTAAAGCCAGCGTTCTTGCTCTCGACAAGATCAAAAACCTGCCAACACCTGCAGCGCCTGTCGACTTGATATAAGATTTAATATGGCACAACTTGAGTAAGTACAACTCTTCTTCTTTTACTGAAAGCAGTCATTGGACTGAAAATCTTTGCTACTGACTCAAAGTCTCAAGTTTCACTCTCTTTTTCAACTTGGTGGGCCCTTTCTCTACCATAGATCATACTCAGCCATGTCATCAATTAGCACCCCCCATGTTACAATCAACCACCCATCCCTGGGGACTTCCTCCCATCTATCACAAGATAAGAGAAGGCGCATCAGGCACTTACTCACACTTGAAACCAATTTTAGCCCTCTGCAGACCAACTCCACCCAGGAGATGACAGGGAACAGTTTCTCACTTGACAAAAAGTCCCCTTCACCAGAGCTGAAATCTCTGTGGGTAAAATCACTCTTTTCTCCACCTCACTTGTTTTCTCTGTCTTATTAATGGTGGCTAATGGCAGGCTGTTTGGTGCCCTAGCGTGGTGGGTGTGTTCTTCCTATTTTGTTAATTGAACCCTCATAGATCATAGCACTGTTGGCACGCACCGACCAGAGAATTGTAAATGTTGTGTCACAAATGATAATGTGTCAGTTAGCACAGTTTTGATTGCTGGAAAATAGCTCTTGAGAGAGACATTTGTTAATGCATGTGCATCTGCCTGTGTCGTAGAGAAACAGCTGCAGTTTCAGATGTGCACTTTGTCTTTGTTGTTGGATGAAAATCAAGTTCACTGTGCTTAAACCAGCATGACCCTGTCTCTGCTTTAGCTGTGAAAATGATGCTTAACTAGTGGCAAGAACATTTTAAAATGGATCCACAGAATACAACTATCCAGAATCTACCCATGAAGCTGTTTTGTGACACGTTTCCATGATGTTTGAAATTTTCGTTACAGAGTCTGAAGTTTCATGATACTTGTTTCAGAATCGTGATTTCCCACCCTCACTCCAAAAAATGTACAGAGCTCTGTAGATTGTATGTTTTTCTTTGGTCTTGACGTGACTTGAGGTTATCTGGATGTCCCAGCAGTTTTCAACAAGTCCAACACATAACAAGTGTATTCATTTATTCACTTGGCTGTGCGATACCGGTGTGCTGAATCAGAGCTCGGAGCTCAATGGGATTGCTTTTACTTTTCAGTTTTACTTTTAAATGAGAATACTCCATTGCCAACATAGCTGCTTTTCTTGAGTTTTCCCGATTTCTCTTGTCAACAGTGTTTGCGAAAGTTTTAATATTGTAGGGTACTGCTACTATTCAGTGCCTTTTTGAATTTCAACCATATCAGTTTTTTTTAAATTAATTATTGCTGGTTGTGGTTGTATTTTAGGAAGATCCTACATACAAGGCTACATATTTTCCTTTCTCCAGAGCATTTGTCATTTGATTTGCCCCACCTAAGGATCTGTGCTTTTGCTTGAGTTGTATTACTGAAGAGAAATGCAACAAAAGTTGTTGCAGTAAGTTTATTTGTGCAGCTGGTACTTACAGACATTTCATGGAAGTGGTGAATCTGTTCATGTTTTTTTCGTATTATTGATTTTTTTAATTTTCAAAACCTTCAAGTCAAACTTGCATTTACTTCCTTATACACAAATACAAACACACAGAAAACCAATGTGATGTATGTGCACAGACAGATGCAAAGAAGATGTGTAAGTGTGCACAAACGTAACTACACACATGTGTCATACTCCACACTATTATTTGCCTCTATCTATTCCATAGTGTGCAACAGAGGAACCGGAGAGGGCCGGGCAGCTCTGGTCTCACCGGATAACTTGTTGTGGGTTTAATGATCCAGATGTAATAAGGCTATAATTGCCAGGCCAGTTTGTTTTGCACCTAATGTTTGATGGAGGGTCAGTGCTTTGTTATATATCTGCCAAGGGTGGACAAGCGCACACACTCTCACACACATCACATACACTCTTTTACACACACACACACACACACACACACACTGTGCTCACCCCTGTGGGAGGCTTCAAGGCAGTAGTCACACCCCCCCCCCACCCCCCACCCCCAAAAAAACACTCCCCTCACCCTGGTCAGCCTCTGCCTAACTTCCCAGGTACTCTCAGAAGCAGTCATACACTGAAATTAGCCTGGACTGGTGCTAACACACAAGATCACGATCACACATAAAAGGGAGCCAAGACGCAGAGAGACTCCCTCTCTCTCTCTCTCTCTCTCTCTCTCCCTCTCTCTTTCTCTCTCTCTCTCTCTCCCTCTCTCTCTCTCTCCCTCTCTCTTTCTCTCTCTCTCTCTCTCTCTCTCTCTCTCTCTGTTTTGAAAGTAATTACGGTAATACGCAATGAAGAAAGTTAAAGATGAATTTGAATTATAATTTTTACTTTTCAAGTTTTCTTTTGATATCGTTATAATATTGTTATTGTGAATTCAAGTAAAACAAAAAGCCTTGAAAAGCTTTTATTTTTTGACTGCACTGATTTTAAAAAAATATCAACCACACAGATAGTGAAATTGTATTTTATGGTACTGAATTTTCTTCACATTTGGGAATCAGCTGATTTGAATAAAATAAATAATAAAATAATAGAAATGATATAATGATTGATGTACACAATAATATTACTTTTACTATTACTTTAAATAGCTGAGCATTTACACTGATATTGTTTGAAAGCACAAGTTTGCAGATAATTTTCATTTGCCTGTCTGATATGCATATATTACAATGAATACTGGGGATGATCTTCAGAGCACACTCTCCAGAAGTCAGCAGCAGAAGCTGACTTTATCAAAGTTCACATAAAGTGGAGCCCTTGAGGACTTGTGGCATTGGATAGCCCTTGCCACCTCCGGACGGACTGTGCCCGTTAAGTCTTCCAGTCTGCAAGCATGAGGACTTTAAGATTCAGCCACACACACATTTCCTCCCCACCCGCCCCCCGCTTGCCCTTTCCGTGTCCCTGTGAGGCAGTACAAGGCTCGTCACATCATTTGGAGCAGCAACACCTGGGGTTTGAGGGGAAGAGGTAACACATTAGTGCTGAGGTGTACATGGCCACACAGTTGCTCTTCTCCCCATCACCATTAGCAGTAACAAGGCTACCATCCTGTTAGATCTTTATACATGAGTAGCATGCAAACGTATCCTGGCATAACTCGCCACTGAATCTCCAGAGAGCTCCTTCAAGGTCCTGGCTGGTGTGATGCTGCAATTCTGCCCTCAAGCAGGAGACTCACAGAGGCCAGTGTTAAGATACAGTGGCAGATTTTTTTTTTTTTTTGCCCAGAAACACAGAGGTCTCCAGTCTTTCACTTGAAATTTTGCACATTTCATTTACAAGATTCCTAGTATTTATTGAAGGTATTCTCTGTAAACATTGAAGTGATTTCTTTCACTATGCGTGTCTTTCATTCTTCATCCCATCATATGTATTTGCTTTTGTTTTTGCAGGGGACAGAGGCCTGTTCAGAGAGTCCAAGAGACCAGGAATGGCTGGAGCACCTCAACCACATCCTCCAGCAGAAGGTTAGGCTCACCCATCCACATTAATAATCACACAAGTTACTCATCCCTGCATATATACGGGGTTGAGAACTCACTCGCAAATTATTAGAAGCAACCTTTCACAGTAAAATGATTTTTCAGCCTAAAACAACTCTTACTTGAGGTGTAGATTTATAAAACTACTGTTGTTTGGAGTGTTAATAAAGTGACTTGGTAAATTGGCAGAAAGTTTTTCTTTGAAACGTTATGGTAACAAAAGTAAATTGAAATTGAGCAGAGTTTTACAACAGATTCTCAGATGGTGCAAAAACATTCTACTGTTTGCCTTTCCCAAAGATTTTAATTGCAATGGGACTTTGATCTGGATTGCCTTTAAAAAGTAAGAAGTATGTTAGTTTATCGCTCAGCCACTAGTTTGTAATGCTGTCACTCACTCAGTGTCAGCGATGTGGGGGAAGATTTAAAGGGTGGTATCAGATAATACAGGTGACAGAGCTATTCCACTGACTGGTTTATTTCACCTCAAAAAAATAGTTGTGTTCCAACATGAAGAAGCCTGGAAAATTTAACTGCATCTTAAATTGTTTTCTTGAACTTTGGTTATTTTTGCGGAGTTTGTCAGATGTTAACACTTGTTTCTGAAACTATTCAGTATGTTGTAAAGCTGTACAGTCATTATTTCCAAAGAAGAAGAATATATATATATATATATATATATATATATATATATATATATATATATATATATATATATATATATATATATATATATATATATATATACACAATTTAATTTTCATTCAAGGAGTTGAGGATTGTGTTAACCACAAATAAAATGTCAAGATGTTTTACATGGTTTTTGTGCAGCTGATTGCAGCCTTGATGTTTTTAGCTTGATCTTTAGCCACATCTCCATAATGGATGGAAATCTGTGTAGAAATCTTTAGCCAACATTTTCACCCAAATACAATAAATGGAGGATGACTCTTAGTTCCCATCCCAATGTGCCCTGCTCCAGGCTGTAGGAAAAATAAAACAGCGATGCAAAAGATAAAACAAAGAAAAGCAACTTACATACTTACTCTCTGTGCGTGTGTGTGCATGTGCGTGCATGTGCGTGCATGCGTGCGCGTGTGAGTGAGTCTTTGTGTGCACAGCCACTCATCTGTGAGTGCTCTGCTGGAGCTTTACTCGAGTGCTGTCAACGTCTGCTCGCTGTGATATGTGTATGATTGAGAGTGTCGAGTGTGTGTGTGTGTGTGTGTGTCTTGTCTGTGCTCTTGTCAGTGGCAGCCGCAGGCACTCATGCGTCGCCTCCGCACCGCGACACACACCAGACACTGTTCTCTTGTTCCCCAGATCTTCTTCTGACCTTTCCACCTTCCTCTCCCCCTCCCACACTAACACACACACAACACTCTACTGAATCCATGTTTTTCCCTTCTAGCTGGACAGCTCTCAGTCCCTGCTCTGTCTCTCTCTGCCATCCTCCACTGTCCTGCATTCCTCTCTCTAGTTCTCTCACTCCCTCTCTCCCTCTCTCTGGCTCAGACCCCGAGGCAGCTTGTTAGTGGGGAACTAAATATTGATTTGGCGGGCCTGTCGATGCCAGGAGAATGAGCTAGTGTCCACCAGAGACCTCGGCACCGGCAGCCTGCTATCGACGTTTTCCGTGGGCAGAACAGGGGTGGTGGAAGGGGGGGAGCTGGTGTGTGGAGTGGAGGAGGAGAAGAGCGGAGTATGACAAGGCTGAGACTTGCCCCTAGGTCCCTGTGGGGACCACTGGGACCTCCGCAGTCATCCCCCCCTCGCTGCAACAGCCTTTTTCTATCCCCTTTCAAGTCCATCTTGCTCTGTTTTTTGTTTATTTATTTATTTCTCCCTTTTCCTCTTCTCTCAATCTTGCGCTTTCCTCTCGTCTGTTTTTTTTAAAGCGTACTGTCGTTTCAAGGGGGACACCAGGCTCTGTTTCTACAAAAGCAGGGTAAGAGTCTATGAAGATGCTTTTAGCGCCTGTCTGTAAGATAGATCTCCTAATTTGACATTTTTAAGGCCGCCGTGATAATGTGCCTGTACTGCACATGTGTGCTGGTGCTGAGAAGCGACCATTTTCTCAGTGAGGGAACACACTTTGGCCGCTCCCATACTGTACCTCGTCTGCCTTTCCGCTCCCTGTCATAGTTTATGAAAGGCTCACCAAGCAGAACATCTGTGAAGTGGAATGGCTTGGCCTGTCACCCTGCCTGTGACACTAATAACACACTCCCCTAATAGTGATATGATCTTACCCCTGAGCTGCACTCACACACACACACACACTTCTTTGGATTAAAAAGACAGAGACAGAAATAGACCCAGTGAAAGGAAAGATGAGAGCGAGATCCATGTCCTTAACAGGCTGGCTGTCACTGAAAGAGGATGAGGATGTGTCCGTCTGTGTGTGTGTGTGTCTGCGTATGTGTACATTTTTGTGTGTGCGTGTGCACTCTCACGACAGCCTCATCTTGTCACTGTCAGGGCCTAATGGAGCTGCCAGTGGGACAGCACTTTATTATCTCAGTGGCCCTGTCAATAAAAAAAACATCACTCACTCTTTGTGTGTGTATGTGCAGATGTGAAAAAGTGTATGTGTAGGGTGTGTATGTGTGTAACTGTGTCTCTGCGAGACGGCCATTGTTCGCCATCACTGTCATGCGCTGCCGCATGTCAACATAACAAGAAAGGGAGACATCCACAAAACACTGGCAAACAGCGTTGCAGGACTGGAGATACTTGATTGTGAGCGTGTTGAGTTACTGCTCCCTTCATGCCAAAGAAGTGGCATACATTTCAGGAGACCCTCGCCGCTGCCCCGCATGTCCACTCAAAACCAAATGAAACATTGCATTCATTTCCTCATCTCTCACCTCCACTGGTGAGTTAATGAAATCAAACCCTATGCCTCTCAGTGGAGAGCCACCATAAGCAGTGCTCCATAGCCAGGATCGAGGGACGGTGCTATCTAATAATCATGAGCAGGCCAGGGGGTGTACTGTATGGCTCCACTGCAACCCGCCATGAATAAGGCCAGCAGAGAAGATGGAGTGTCCATGTGGGCCGTGGGGTCCAGGCACCGGCCCGGGGAAGCATTGATTTAATTGCCTTTGGTTTATTTGTGGAGTCCTAATTATTGACTGGAGGTAGAATTTAATGGGCCAAGTCTTTATGAAGACAGGGAAATGACTGGCTTCTGCTGCTGGCCAATAATGAACAGGAGGAGTATGTGCATGCAGAGCGTGTGCACATGCATGCAAACACATGCGTTCCCTCCAGATCATTTTTCACACTCATTTTGTAGACGCATATACCCATCTCAAGCCTCATGACAGCATAATAACATTTAAAAAGTCATCGACTCTGTTGATTTCTTTATGAGAGGACAGTGGTTTGGTTTACTGGCATGGGGTGACGCAGAGGGCCTGCTAATATTTATCTCACAATTACACCCAAGGGAGACGTCCAAGCATCACTTCTTATCAGCCTCCACAGTATAACAAGCAGGTGAACATTACATTAAGACAGTGGTAGAGGCAGGCCGGACCGATCTGGACTGGACTTGTTATAAAACATCGAGGGCGTTTATGGGTGGACCGCAGGGCTGAAATCATTCCTGTAATTTCAAACCCTCATCGAGCTTTGGGGAAGGGCCCCTGTAGCTCATTGCTATGACAATAAATTTATCTAAAATTAAATAATAGACTTTATTCACGCCACTTCTTGCCAAAGCATTTCCACCATATTAGACTTCCATATGGCATTACATCATCAATCCGCCTATTAAATATATCAAAGGCTTGGTGCCTTATTGTGCTAATGTGCTGAGAAAGTTTTCTGGTTTTCTATTGTTGTCAGTACTGTGAGGATGAGGGGTAGTGTAGTCTAGTGTAGTGTGTTGAGTGGCTCATTATGCCTCCGTAATGACAAAGAACAGCTCTGAGTCCCACGCTTCTCTCCAAAGGAAAGTGACTCTAATTAAGCCTCATTTAATGATTGAGCTAATTAAATCAGCAACTCTTTTTCCGTCTCTGTTAAGTGTGTTTGTATGTGTGTGGAGGGGACTCGAGCAGAGCCTTTGTACTGTAAATATGTCGCTGAAACATCGGCAGGGACCAAGAGGGGGATTCCCAGGAGATGACTGGTGTTGGAGTTGTTAGTACTGAAGCAAACTATGACTTCTTTTTTTTTGTTTGTTTGTTGTTTTTTTTTGTATGTTCAGTGTGCATGTTACATAAATAGAAAGAGCAGACACAGCTTGTTGGTCCTTAGCCATTAAACTGTTGGGGTGAATACTCAACCAGGCGAGCTATAGGATAGTATATAATACATGCGAGCCGATCCATTGAAATTGGCCAGGTGAATAATCATGCTATTATTATTGATTCATGATGCTGTTTTGGTGCTTTAAGGTCAGTGCCACTTTGATTGTACCCAAAGTCTGCCTTTTGGAGCATAGAGGACATTACATTTTTAGGATTAGATTTAGTTAACATAAGATAATAAGTGAGTGAGTAAGTACACATTGTCTCTTTGAATGGATGGCTAGATGTGTCAGATTCCTTGTCCGTGAACAAACACCGAAGGGCAACAACTCTTAGCACCTTCAGGTTGGAGAAGCGCCTTGTGATCGGAGGGTCACCGGTTCGATTCCCCCACTGGACGGGCAGGAAAAATTTGGGTGTGGTGGAGTGATTAATGCGAAAAATGCCCCCCCCCCCATTAGCCGGCTGAAATGTGCCCTTGAGCAAGGAACTTAACCCCCCAATATGCTCCCCGGGCGCTTGATGCTGCCCACTGCTCCTGTGTGTGTTTCACTGCATGTAATTTGCCGGGTGTTGCATGTGTGTTCAACTAAGGATGGTTCAAATGCAGAAGTTAAATTCAGTATGTCTATGTAAAAATATATATACTGCTAATAAAGTGATTCTTCTTCTTCTTATGTATGTGACAGCTGCAGGCAAAGCTACTTTTGTTGTTTGTAACTGCGTCCCAGTGCATTACCTCGGCCAGTGAGCCTTACGGTTAATCCCAGGCGTGCTCTTGATTTGCTGAATTCTATCTAAAGGTTGCATCTCTTTTGTATGGATATCACCTTTCTAAATTTATACCCCTGAATCACCTAATTTTCACACCTAATGAGTAGGAACCTGAAACAAAGACCCGGTGCTTTCCTGTGTTTAATCTAGGGTGTATTTAGGTCAGATCCCTAACAAATGCATGTTGCACACTGAAATGATGTTTCCAAACAACGTATCAAGAAAAGGAGAGATTTTTAATTACAGTATTTGTGGCCCCAAGTGTCCAATTCCCTTTCATATCAGTCTCTAGTGGCCTGAAAGGGAGAAAAGAGAGGGATCTGCTCCGCTGCAGGGGTAGGTAATTACAAAGGAGATGGAGAGAATAGGGTTGTCGGTGCTTCAGTGATTTTCTTACCTGAGCCCCTCTTTGCAAATGTGACATATTCATTATCGGAGATAATCAAATGCAAGACTTTTTAGTGTGGTGCCTTTGTGCTTGGGCTTTTTTTTTTTTTTTTTTTTAATCTATTTATCATGCTGTTGTTGTTTTTCCCGTTTGATAAATTTGATTTTCAAACAAAAGTGAGAAGATCAAAGATCAAAGAGCTGTTTTCCCCCCTCTGTGATAAAACTACTGTAACTACTTCTCCCTTACCTTGAATAGTGGCCTAGATTGGAGACTGCTCGCTAGCCAGGGACAAAGACTAATAGCAAGAATCCTTCAACACTGTGAAAGCACTCCTGTCATAACAGGATCATCCAGAACCTTACTGTTACACAGTTATTATAAAACTAACTAAGTAGTGTGCATCCTTGTTTATTACTGTATAAATGTACAAGCTGTATTTAAGTTACAGTGCTGTTACAGGTATATAGGTAGCACTCCTCTTGGAGGTTTAAAGGTCCCAAATGTGCCTCCTCTAGAATAAAATTGTAGTTAAATTAATTAGCAATATTAACCTAATTACACCTATAGTTATATTGGTAAGGTGGTGAACTAGTGGATAAAAGTGAAAAAGCAGCCAGTAGTCATGTATAAATTTGGATGATTTGCCCTCTTATATCTCTTTTAGGCTCTGATTCCCCCCTCCCTCTTCAGTTTTACTCATTTAGATATCCAGCAGCCTGACAAAGTCTTCACAACTGTTCACAAATTGGGCCCTTGGAAGTAATTGTGCTAACCCGTTCCGAGGGAGAAGACAAAAGAGCTTGAATGATCGATCTTTTAAGAAAAAAAAAAGTTGGTGTGTGTGATGCCACTACCAGACAATGGTCACAGGAGTGCTGCAACTTTGAGCTGCTCCTTGCCTTGAGGTGCGCCCCAGGCTGTAGAATAGCAATGTCATTTAATTGGCTCATAAAAACACCTTTTGCTCGCAGCCCCTGTCCTTGTCTTCACACACACACACACTCTCGCTCTTTCACACTCACTTGTCAGTGTCAGTGGCTTTACATGTCAGTTGACTTCTGAAACATGTTCATGAAATCATACCTAGACAAAAGGTCTCCTCTGCGGGGTCTGTTGAATAGTAATGGATGTGAGTTAGCATGACTTAATGCAACAGTAGCTTTTCTACTGTTGCCAAAGGGGACAGGGCCTCCTGCAAAACAGGGCCTGTGTTGCTGGTTCTGTCTGTCTCAGCCAAAGGGGACAGGGGCCCCAGCTAAATCAGCTGGAGCATAACATTAGTGGCAGCTCCTAACACCGCCTTAAGCAGCCCAGGGGATCCACAAGAGCAGATGCATCACAAGCTTACCTCCAACCATCCTGCAGGGTACCAGTCCCCTGTAAATATGGCAGTTAGATGAAACACAATGATAGTCTTGTTTCTCCCATTCATGAGCCTGTGTGCAAATGTGTGTGTTTGCTTGTGCCATGTGGATCTGCTGATATAAGTCACACACCTTAGGGAGGTGAATCAGAATGAGAAGTGTTTTATCAAACCTAATTACAGTTATTTTACAATTTATCAGCAAAGACACCAGAAAGTTCTTTGACTGAACTTGGTCACACACATCAAATTTAATGAGTATGTTGAGGCCATTGTGTTTATGCTTTTGATTTCTATTGAGTTCCAGTTGGGTACAGCTGTTGCATCTCCCTTTCCATCATTTCCTGTCCTCTATCCACTGTCCGTGACTTAACATGCTCTCAAAATACTTGTAGACAGGTACTCCTTCATTGTTTCAACTGTTTCGGCTCAAATTTCTCCCATGTTAGGTTTATCTAGATCATGTTTACCTGTTGGTGTTGTTTACTCATATTCCCATATAGGAGCTTTTAATGATCGAGTCTCCCTCTTTGCTGTCCCACAGAGCCTCGTGTTGTGGCTATGTCTCTATTTTAGTGGGTTTGTTTGCATAGTTAGTGGCTCTAAGTGCAATTAGCTGATTAGGAAATTGTGTGTATGCGTGTGCCTATGCGAATGTGTTTGTGTGAGAGCGAGAGAGTGAAGTCTCTCAGGGGTGCGCAGGCAGAGGGAGATGTCTCAGCAGTTACTTCAGTGCGGTGGTTCTCTGAGGAATAGCGCTGCGTGTTTGATGCATCCAGTGCTGCTGGAACTGACTCCCCACTGCACGCATTCTCAAGTGTGCACACACACTCTTCCTGGCACTCAAAGCCTTGTGTTCCCTGCTCCTGTTACCTTTAATGAAGAGGAGAGACGTGTCAAGGGGCATGGGGAGGGGTGCTGTGTGGGTTTCTGTGTGTGAGTTTCTGAGGTGCTCGCTTTACAGACATATTGGAAATTGATAAGATGATAGTTTCAAATCTCATCACAGTCCTTTGCTGTGTCCTTAAAACAGTGTCAGCTGCAGGCCTAATTCCAGTATGTCCTGTGAGTTTGTGTTAATCACTTCAAGGCAACGCGATGTTTTGTATTTCCCAGTGCAGATGTTATTTAGTTAAGGTTGTTACAGTTCAACAGACTTGTGTCAGCCAGTTCCTCTTTGTATGGTTCAATAACTTGTGTTTTCAGATTCTCTTTTAAGAGATGAAAAGTGAAAGATTATATCATATTGAAGTCACTATATTCAGCTTGGATCGTCCACTTCTTATCTCATGCCATGTGACTTGTGAAATTGCTCAGGGAATGAATTTGTTTCCCACTTGCTTGTAAAAGCCTGCATCTAAGTTGAAGTGAATATTTATGTGTGATACAGTACGAATGCTTGCCTTTGATCAGGCGCCCTAATGACCATAAAATCCTTGGGTCGATTCAGAGGAAAAACAAAATTAGCCAGAGTTCTGAGGAGAAGCCTGTCCACCTCTTTATTTTCACTTTATTTGACCATCTCCACAACGTAAACTAAGCAATCACATGTAAGCAAGTTCCATTGTGCACAACCTTTGTAATCCTTTATGATCAAGTGCACATGAATTCTCATCGTCTTAACCTTCCCAGTCCAGTCAAAACACAACAATGCTATAAATAAATGTCCCCAGTGATGCCTAGTGATGTTTTAATTATGCCTTGAGGTGTGTCTGCTGAAGACAGATCAACTGAAGACTCTGGGGAAAGGGTAGTGTGTCTTCAGACCCACTATTGTTCACTTTTTTTCCCAAATCTATCCTAAAACACAAGTCCTGCTCTCTGTACTGGCCTTAAAGAGAAGAGTTTCTGACACGCTTACAGTGTACAGTGAGGGACAAAATCCACAGACCTGTCTCACTGGAAAAAGACTTAGACCACTCGTACCTCATGTTTGCTTTAGCTTGAACCTAAGAATGCATCTTTGACGAGGGATTTCAGTGGTTTGTTTTCTCTGAAATTACATTAGGGATGTCTTCACTGCCACGAGAGAAACAACCACAGGAACTGTTTAAATTTACATTTGGGCATGTGAGTGTTGCTTTAAAACAGATTTGAAAAAAAAATGCAATCTTTTCCTTAAATACTTAACAACCATACTTTACCACAGGCTGAGAATGGACGCTTAGAGAGAAAACATAAGGTGTGGAAATTCTGTTGAAACTACTGCTGTGTAGCCTGTTTTTTGGATTTCTTTGTCAAAACTCTCAACATGGATGGCCCCTTTAAAAGTTCCACACGTCCTCATGTTGTATCGGAGGTTCTGTTGTTTCACAGAACGGAAAATAGGGTTTCTGAAAAGCTGTCAGGTGTCAAAAATCTGACTTTTTTTTTATTTTAATAGTGGTGCAGTTGTATGTTTTCCTCATTTTCTCCAACCTCTTCTACCACCGCCCCCACACTCTTTCTCTATCCTTCCCCTCCCCTGCAGATCCCCTCTGCCGGCCAGCTAATGGAGGCTGTGCGCGTGAAGATGAAGGAGAGGAAAGTGCTGACAGAAGAGCTGGCCACATTCGCAACACCAGTCAGCGAAAAAGCCTGACTCCCTGGGCTGAGGCTGGGAAAACTGTCATCCTCTTCTTTTTCTACCTCTCTCCTTCCCTCCCTCCTCAGTTCCTACTCGGTGGGAGCTGGGCTGAGCCAAGCTGAGTTGGGGCAGCAGAACCAATATTTGTGAGAAAAGCGCTGTCGACTCACTCTGGGCCACTGGCTCAACACAGCAGCACAGCTTTTGTAAATGAGCCCTCGACATCTGTGTTAGCGCTCAGTGCACTATGTCTATCAGACAGGGCCCTTTAGCGCCAAGCTAATTTACAGTGCAGCCACTCTCGACGCGGACCTGGGGTGATAAGGCAAATGCTGATGCTAATGTTTAAATTAGACTTTTTTTAAACTCTTTTTAAACTTTTTTTTTACATCTCCGCCTAATTTATTTGGCAACCTCAAGGACCTTAGGGTGCAGGGACTTGACCTAGCAATGCCAAGTCGACACTTTAAGAAAGTCAAGAGTGCAGCATCGAGCAAAATATTCACTGTAAGAGAGTGGATCCATTTATCAGACCTCATACTACACTGCTTGTAGAAACCCTGTCCAGTGACTGAAGTCCACTGAGTTTTAATCTTCAAGTATGCTCTGAGTATTTATTTATAAAGGAAGCCATCTTTTTGTGAATGTATGTTATAGTTTCTACCCTGCATTTGTTTTGCTGTAAATGTAGCAGATAATTATGTTAAATATCAGTAATTTTATTCTAAAAACTTCTGAATTTCAAAATAAAAACCTTTTCATGTGTTCTTGCCTAGATTGTGTTCTTCAAATGCTGCACTGCTTGCACATTGTGAATTTCACGTCTGGTCTCGATGTCTAAACGGCCTTTTGTGTTTTGTTCATTCCAGCAGTTCAAAGGGCTGTCAGTCAGTGGCGCAGTGGTGACTGAGGGTGCTCTGGCGGACAGCAGGGTTCTCACACCCCTCTCGTGATTGACAGCCCACTGTTGGCATGGTTCCCATCTGTAACAAGTGACCCCTGCTGTTGGCATCATTAACAAGGGGCCACATGGACACACAGCACAGGGGTGTATTAGGGGACTGGTTCCATCTTTGACATAGCTACCTCCATCCTCTTTTATCGGTTTCATTTTTCCTCCCTCTCTTATTTTTTATTTCGAATACAAAGCCATGATCCTGGTCTCCTCTGTCCTTGAGTTGGCATCCTACACAAGAGACCACACACACACACACACACACACACACGCCTCCCTTCAATCGCCATCCCTTTTTTTTTCACCTCTCCTAGCTTTTGTTTTCCTTTTCACCACTTTCCTGCTCTCTTTTTAATATGTATAATTAACAATGGTGTGAAGAATTCTCCATTCAGGAATTAAAAAGAAATAATTCCACTTTTTGATCCCCCCCCCCTCCCTTCTCCAATATATGCTAATGATGTCGTTTTCCTTTATCTTTTTATAATAAAGGATTAGGCCAGGACTGTCTCTAGCTGCAACTCGGGGACCAATTTAGCTGGGATCCAGGAGAGACAAACCCTTGTGGTTAATTACCATTCATTAACATAGTTTGCATCCTTTCTTCTTCTCCAATACCCAGGAGCCAGCTATTGTCAATATTTGTCCCATATAAATTTCTGCAGTTTTTTTTCCCAGTCACTGTCCTCCAGCATAATGCAGCTAATGACAAACATTAATAACTCAGAGAAATCCGGTGGCGCGTTGGGTATAGAAGAGCAAAGCATCAGTGCCACACAAATTATCCCGGAGCCCCCACCCCTCGCTGTCTGACTGTCTCTATTTCTCTCTCTCTTTCTTTTAGCGTGTAATGCATAGTCAACATGTTTGCTCGCCGAGCTCCGGCCTCAGCTGACACACTCTTGCTATTTCTGTGACATATTCAAATGTGGGCCCCCTTAGCTGGTACTCCCTTGGGTTTAATTAACCTGGCCTTGCCTCTGACGCTCCCTCAGTGAAGACGTTAAAATGATCTTGAAAACACCCTTCAAACAACCACCCCTCCCACCCAATACACACACACACACACGTCTTCCACTAGGCGCTCTGTATGATTCATCTCTTTATTTTCTGTGCAGGAATGGCATGCCATACTCTTCTTCTCTTTCACTCTCTCCTCGTCTTCCACCCTTCTTTTCTCGTACAGCTCTCATTAAAAGAGGTTTCCTGTGGGAATTACTTTGATCAGTAGTTCCAAATGCAAAGTTTTCCTCCCTTCCCCTTTTATTCATTCCAACACAATCAACTCGGTGCCATTTTTTTTTTTTTTTTTTTTTTTGTCTGTCTTTATCTCTGTCTCACCCAGACTTCTTTTTAACTGCAACTTCCTTGTGTTTTTGTTTTTTTTGTTTTTTTCTTTCCACAGATTCCTGCAGGAGATTGTTCCTGGAGGGGGTAGAAGAGGTCAGGGTCACGGGTTGACTTTGGGGTCGATCGATGATTTGTGTATGTGTGTGTTTGTCTTGTGTGTGTGTGTCCCAAGGCTTCTCTGTTGCACTTTTAACTTCCCTGTGGTGTGAGTGTGTGCCACTTGGGTGGGAAGGAGGGTAGCTCATAGTACAAAGAACAGTCAAAGCACAAATCACGGATTTCTGCAGCCTCCATCTGATGCACAATTAGTCCTTGCAGATCTCGTCAACCAGCTGTGGAGTGAATAGAAAACAGCCTCTGGTGATTTCCCTCACTTCACTGACACAGTTTCACACCCCGGCTATTGCTGCCAATAAATCAGTCTGCTTTGATTTCACACACACAGACACTTGGCACTGTCTTAAATAACAAGGTACCTGTGACATACAGCCAAATGTGCTTTTGACAAATGTATAATGCAACATGTTTACAGTTTTCATTGTGTCTATCCTTCATGTTTGATCCACAGGGAGCACGTTCAGAAACAAAAGGTAGAAGCGTCCCGACTGGTGTGAGTTTTTCGTCCAGGCCTTTTGGTGTGGTGACGATTTTTTTTCTTTCCCCCTAACTTTAAGATCACAGACGTGGCTTCAGCAGTACATCCATGTATAATTTTCTTTTTCATTATGGCTGATGCCACCTTAAAAAGAAAAAAGGAATCACGCTCTCCTGATGCACATATGCCATGTATACAACCTCATTGATCTTCACTTGAACAAGTCCCTTATCCTCCTCTACAGCACTCCAGACATGAAACGGCAGCAGATTATGGGTGGATGCGGCCCGCCGTGGGAAGCTGGGGAGCAGATAAAAAGGCCAGCCACTCAAGGGACTAAAGCTATGTTTTGATGCTGTGTGATAAAGCAGAGGCATAGGGCGAGAGGAAGGGGAAAGTTACAGGATCTGTCTATATATACATCCTCTGGCTTCCTTTTTTGGATTTCTCTCACCTCTTTGTCTTGTCCATCGTAACCAAGCTGTTCCTGCACTTTTCTTGTTCTTTGACACTCACACTTTCTGCTCCCCTTGGACTGTCCTAAGCCTTGCTCATGGCAGCTGTCTCTCTAAAGCCGTGGCCTGAGCTCCTGGACAGAAAAAAAAAGAGAATGAGAGAGGGGTTGATCTGGTCTCTAATCCACCTTCTCTTACAGCGTAGGAGGGAGGCTGCAGTCCTCAACATCACCTTAGAGAGAAGCGACTCTTTGAATGTGACTATCTGAACCCTCTGGTGTCTTTGTGACTAATCTGGGATGTTGTCTCAAATGGTGCTGAAAATGGTGCTGCCTCCTAATATCACTCATCAGTCATGCTGTCATTCTTGGGCACAGTGTGTTGTTGTCAGAGATTTCATGCTTTCAAATATGCCAGACATCTAAGCGGGGGATTTTATTGTTCTGAGGCTCCAAGTTCTTCAGCTGGCACATTGTCCACAGCACCATTTTGTTACATGCATTCAGAATCAAAACCAGCAGCTAAAACAGTCTTCACGGTTCCTAGCTATTATGAAACAGGCAACCATCCTTTGTTTTCTGCTCCAGCATATATAATAACACCTTAGTCTGCCGTGTATAGCTCCTCAAAGCACCTCTCCACCCTGACTAACTTTTCCAAGCGCTCATTAGCGGACTGGCTGAAGTTTGGAGGGTATGAAGTGGGCTGGCAGATTACCCCCTGTAAAGTAGCACACCTCAGGTAATCACACTAATGAATTCAAGCACCCCCTACTCACCCACCCCCTTTTCCCTTTCTCCTTTTCCCTTTACTTGCTTTCTCTCTTTCTTCCACAGTGGCGGGCCGGTGCAAGAAGTGCCAAACAACAAAGAAGTGTTTGTTTGCATAATATTAGCGCTGCACGCTCGCACACAGTGGCGGGGGCCTGACTGCAGGACTGACTGGAGGCTTCCCATGAACACAGGTGGAGCAGGGCAAGCATCACTGGGACCAATTAGAGCAGAGCACAGGTACATTAGCATGTTTGAGTGGAGTGGGATGCTGTGGGGATTGGTAGGCCTTATGAAACGCAAACACATGATCACGGCCTGTTGTGTTTTACTTGTTAATCTCCAGTGACACAACTGGCATATGTGTGACAAATGAACTCCTCGGTCTGCTGTCGCTGTCCATCTGCACTTTATCTGCGGATATTATTGCACCTTTATTGAGATACAAATTCTTCCGGGCTTTGTTTATGACGAAATACAAACATGACCATTTGCTTATGTTTTAAAGATTAATATAAAAAGGTGAAATCTGTTTCTGGTGGATTGCTGTCTCAAAGGTCAGCAAAAACAACATGTGTTTAGTTTGCAGATGCAGACAATGAGTGTAACCGATTGTGAGTGCGAGAGCAGGCACTCCTGAGTATGACCATCTGAGTTACAGTATGCTACTGTGGTAAAATGAAGATTAAAAATTAAACAATAACTTAAAGTGAAAATGAAGGTGTTCTCAGGGCAGGTGTGTCTGCCCTGTGGTCTCCTCTCAGGTGGGGGCGGTCAGAGAACTGCCACGGAGACAAGAGACTGATCCTGAACCATCTTAACTGACTCCTCTCAATGGAAAGGAGCAACGTTCTAGTGAATATTCTGAATGTTTGAGTCTCTGGCCTCACCCTATCCATCAGGATGATCTCAGACACCTTACAGAGGCCACTTACGACTTATGATCTCATTCTCGTAGTCGCTACAGAGAGCTCATGATCCCAGGTGAGGGTTGGAGCTCAGGACTTCTGGACGGCCTGAGGACGTTCAGGTAAACTGGCAGGTGACTCGGGAAGCAGAGTTAGGGAATTCTTAAGCACACACAACTTGTGCTCTGTGGATGAGATCGTTGAACGAGCCCAAAGAAATCATTTTCTCTGGCAGAGATCGCAAAGGATGTCTGCTGTGTCAGAGGTAGCTGAGATTCACATTAAGAGGGTGAAAACTGGATCTCCTGTCTGTATTTTGTTTGGCTGTCTGGGTTTGCATGTTTTACTGTTGTTATGCAGATTTCCCAGCCAGTGCCTGTTTATTGGCAGATTAATGTTGTGTGCCCATTTCTAAAAAAAAAAAAAAAAAGATTATACCAGTGCTGGAAGGCATGGTCTCACCAAATGCATGTAGTTCTGTTGGCCTCACTGAGCCATGACCTCAGTCAAGAGTCAAAGCGTCAGTGTGAGGAAAATGTATGGTTGCCTCCTGAGGTTGGGAGCAAGTTGCTGTACTAAGCGAGTGTCGGTGTCTTTGGAGCTTATTCACATGTGAGGGAAAGCTGGAACGAGAGATGAACATGATGTCTTTTCATGCGAGGAATATATGCCTGTTTATCTCAGTGTCACTCATTCTGTCATACGTGTTAAAAACATGCCCTGATTAACCTTTAAAAGAATATGAAGATTTTAATAATAGAAACTCCGGCTATTCCAACTTTGCAGCGAGTGCCGATGCCAACAATGAGACCAGGGGTGAGTGTAATAAAGTTAATGGCAACAATCTCATATTTCACTTGAGCCTAGACTCCATCTGTCTGTATTGTCCAGGTGAAATTTATTGTCTTGTGGGTTAAGACAAATGGACACACACCTCAGGCCACATGCGTACATACAGATCACTGAGCCGTGGGACCGAACACTTTATCACTTCAACGCCAAGGCCAGTGGGCAGGGAAAACTGAGCAGAGAACTACACTCGGGTCACTGTCAGACACTTTGATGTATCACTCACACTTTCTCTGTTAGCCAATAAGAAGTGCTCAGACAAAATAAACAACAAAAAATGAACAAAATTAACATCTGGTGTTGAGGGTGTTCCTACAACGTATTTGATTACACCCTCGTACATATGCTGCTCACTGCAGAGCCTGTCTGATCTGAGTAATACAACATGTTGTATTCATGTGTTAAATGGCAGTTGCTGCATCATTTTTTACCACTAGGTGGAAGCAAAACATTAGCGACTGTGAGGCAGAGGACAGAAATACACTATATAGACTGAAGCATTAGGACACACTTCTTTATGATTGAATTCAGGTGTGGTATGGAGCTGCTTTCAGGGATTGGCCTCTGCTCCTTACTTCCAGTGAAGGGAAATCTTAATGCTTCAGCATACCAAGACATTTTGGACAATGCTGTGCTTCCAACTTTGTGGCAACAGTTTGGTGGAGGTCCTTTTCTATTCCAGCATGATTGTGCCCCAGTGCACAAAGCAAAGCTCCATAAAGACATGGTTGGATGACTTTGATGTGGAAGAACTTGACTGGCTCACACAGAGTCCTGACCCCAACCCCATCCAACAGCTTTGGGATGAACTGGAACAGGGATGATCAGCCAGGCCTTTTGGTCCACCATCAGTGCCTGACAAATGCTCTACTGCATGAATGGACAAAAATTCCCAAAGAAACACTCCAAAATCTTGTGGAAAGCCTTCCCAGAAGAGTGGAAGCTGTTAAAGCTGCTAAGGGGGGGACAACTGCATATTAATGTTTATGTATTAGAATGTGATGTCACTGTTGGCATAATTTTCAGGTGTCCCTATACTTTTGTCAATATAGTGTACGTAAGAGGCGCAGTGTAGACCTGTGTGACTAGAAAAACAGGAATTTTACTGCTATTCACGTAGAATAGCATATAGACTTCAAATTTTAACACCCTCAACTGTAATGTTTTTAGCGTTTGACCCCGCGCTTTTTTAAATATATACAGCAGCCCCTTAAGTCCCCACTGAGTAAGCTTTTTTTCCCAGGAGTCTTGGTATGCAAGGCGTCTGGACAAGTCCATGTAGTCTACATGGCAGATAACTCCTGTCTGAATGCATTTTCGGAATTTCTCCACACGATGGCGCCACTAACACAACCAGTGTTTCCCCACATTTTTAACATGCTCCTCTTTAATTAATCTACTGTCATGCAATTTGATTATTACAGGAGTGCAGAATTTCACACGATTAAAAACAACAACAAAATGATGCAACAATCCAGGAAAGCTGCACTGCAGGAGCAAAACGAGCGTCTAAGAGATAAACGTATTTACGAAGGAGGAGCGTCATGTGAATACTGTTTTACAGTAAACACATACGCACATCTTGTACTGCGTGGATCTGACCTGCAGCGGCGGGGACATTTGTGGCTGTTTACACTCTGAACGTGACCATACAGAAAGGTTTATTTAACTTTACACATGCCTATAGGGGGCAATTTCACAATTGCACATCATCTGATCTCTGAACTCTTTACTTCAGAGCTTGTTTTGATGATGCATTTTAAGTTTTTGCATTTCTCACATCCAGTCTTGTGGTCTAATGGTGACAAGTGCGCCTCCCACAAGCGCACACGACTGCAAACATTAGTAACACCTCTTAGATGTTATGCACACACACTCTGTAGTTGCGCCGAATCACCTTGAATTTGCTTGTCGGGATCAAAGAAAATGAGCTGCATGTAAACGCCTTCATAATAGTTGAAAAGAAGTGAAGTATTTAGGATATGATACGGTCCGAGTCTTATTCCAGGGCTGCAAGAGTGGCCATATGGGATGCGACTCTGACCGTCTGCCCTCGTAGTCCCACCAAAATCGACCCTCCATCTGGCGTCGAGGGGGGGCTGAGAGCCGAGCTGACAAAGTGTGTGTGTGTGTGTGTGTGGGTGACTTTCTGCTTTCATTCAGAGCCGTGCGGGTTATTAATGAGCCAAAGAATATCGTGAAGACCGGATTAAGTCAGGGTGTGATTAGCTGAAAAGAGGACCGATAATATAACAGAAGAAATCACGCGTTGTTTAGTTACAGGTCGTTCAAACCACATCCATTAAATACGTTTTGATTAACGTTTTAATGAATTTTTTACAAGTACCTCAAATCTGTACTTAAGCGCGGTATTTGTAGATGTAAGTGCAGTAAGTGATGACACGTTGCGGTGCTCTTTCCGGGATCAGGATGAACTCGCAGTCGGTAGAAGATGAGTTGTTAAAAGTGGAAATCAGTAAACCTCCTCAAGCTGCGGCCAAGTTAGACACGAAGGGCTGAAAAAACAAACTGTCCCTTAAATGCGACATGTCATTTTATTTTGGTTTTGCCACACTGCTTGTGTTCCTCTCGCCTCTATAATAATCTGAGTTTCCTTTATAAACACTCGCCTGTGTAAAACAGCATTTATTCTTTTATTTACCTCAGGACCCACTTTCTGATCACATATCAGTCTGCTTTATCACGTGGACTCAGTTTCACTGGTTTGGTGAGGAGGACAGAGGTTTAGTGTGGTCGTGGTGGGACGTCCTGCGTTGACCGGCGCTGTCCAAGGTCCTGGAGGAGTAAGACTGCTGTCATTGAGTCTCATCCGAGGGGAGAGCACCTAAACTAATGTACACTAATGCTTTTGTAGCCCCTCTTTTCTGTCTTATCGTCATTTCATCCCGGTGTCAGATTAAAGCTGAACTCAGTCTTTGTCGCCATCACCTCAGGTCGTCCTTGTCCTTCTACCAAACGAGCTTATGGGTTAGAAATACCTCTGCCTCCCTTCAGAGTGCCGAGCCCGGCCGTGGCGAGGAGGCGGACGCTTTAAAGGGAACTGGCTCCGACGTCAGCACCGTTTTGGACATGTGGTTTTGGCATCCAATAGCCTGATCGGGGCTTTAGACAGCCTCTTTCTCACAGGAGATCCCTCTGGTGAAGACCAGCGTAGACAGGACTTAGCAACGGCAGCAAGATCACCACCACATCCAACTAGGGCCGAGATTTCCTCCTGACACACACCTGCAGCATCTGTTCATTATTTTTTATTTCCTCCCTCCCCATCTAGAAACCACCGTGTAGCAGCCATGTCTGTAGCGGGGCTGAAGAAGCAATTCCACAAAGCCACTCAGGTAAGAGCACACGACGTCCAGATCCCAGCAGGTCTTCGTGTTTGAGGTATGGCATTGCTGGAGTGGCGTTAGACTCGTGTTGGTTTAGAAAGAGTCAACTCCTCGTGCTGCCTGGAGGTTATCTGTGTGTTATGGCTGTGCTCCATCTGTTACCTGTGAACCTGGTGCTGAAATGTACTCAACAGAAAAGACTGCCGTGGTGCAGCATTGCACCAATAGGATAATGTGTTACTTGTGCTTTACGCTGCAGCCTTCTATTGTAATTTACTGCTCTACGCATGATCATTTGTCAGTGTTTGTGGGAGGCAGGTGATCAGACAGTGTGGGGATGGTAGTGATGCCGCGGACGTCAGTTCCTCTCAGTACCCTTCAGATGACATTCCGCACAGAAAAACCCCACCAGAGCTGCAGCTCATGGCAGCCGATCACATTTGCAGTGCGCAAGTTGTTGCCCCAAGCGAAGGACGGTTTAAATCAGTGGTTACTTCAGTGGGAACTCCGACGCGCAAGATGTTATGCAATCGTTAAGTGCGCTTTGGCGGAAATCCTCTCCTACCAGCAGCGGCACGCCACGACCTCGGCGCCCTCTAAACGCATTTATCGCCTATTGCGGGATGCCAGTGGTGAATCAGATGATGTTTTCCCTATCTTACTGAAGCACAGGGACACTAGGACCCATGCAGGGGGTATTAGCCAATCGGGTGAGAGCACAAGCGAATAAGAAGGCTCGTGGGCAAAGGTGTGAAGCCTGCAGGCTGCCCTCACACTTTGAGTCTTGTGTTCTCTCTCTCTGTCTCAGTGTGACTGAGACGGTCCTGACACTTGGCAGAGCTCTGACTGCTGTCTGCTGTTTATTTTACTATTCTTTTAATATTAGATGTCGTGGATCTAATCTATCTTTCTGTTTTTATTGTTCGTAGTAGAATTAATATGTGGCTCCAGTGTGGTCACTCACTTCTGATGGTGATTTGAAGAAGAAGAAGAATCAGCTTTATTGACAGTATATATATTTTTGCATACACACATTGAATTCGTCTTCTGCATTTAACCCATCCTTACTTGAACACACACATGCAACACCCAGCAAATTACATGCAGTGAAACACATACAGGAGCAGTGGGCAGCATCAAGCGCCCGGGGAGCATATTTGGGGGGTTAAATCAGCCGGCTAATGGAGGGGGGGGGGGGGCGGGGGGGGCACATTAATCACTCCACCACACCCAAATTTGTCCTGCCCGTTCGGTGGGGGAATCGAACCGGTCCGATCACAAGTTTCCACAAGATCACAAGGCGCTTCTCCAACCTCTAGGCCACGGCTGCCCCCCAATTTGGTTTCTGATGATATGTTTTGTTAGTGTGGTGTTTAATTTGAAGTGTGAATACTCCCAGTGCTCCATCAAAAATTGTTGTGCCAGGGTTGCAATACAAAGAAGCAAACAAAAGTAGCAAGTAGTCACACAATAATATAAAAAATAGCAGAGTACTATAAAAAAAATAACAGAGTATATACATGAGATATAGATAATGGCTGGTAGGGTACAGAATGGCAACGGATTTCTGGTGCTAGCTTGGTGCTCCAGCATTTGTGATGGAGGATGTCCGGCCTTTTCTCGGGGGGTGAGTCACAGTGACACTGACAGTCGGCTTCGGGTCCCACACAGCAGGACACCCGGAGCCTGGCTGAGTCACATGGACAGGCTCCTCGCTGCCTCCTTTTTCTCCCGTTCACCCAGTCTCCAAATGGCCCTTGTTACAGCTCCCAGTTTATATCATTCCTCATCTTTATGAGCCACTGTCACAGAGATGAGAGGGAATAATGACTTCACCGTGACTCTGATGACCGTGTATCTCCTGACGGTCAGCGTTTCGAGATACTAAACTCTCTTAATTGCATGTTGGACCTGAATAACTGAGACTGAGGTAGTAGTTTGTGTAGACAGGAGTTAATTTAACAGCTGGGCTCCAACATGGTGACACAATGTGTAGTGTGAGCGTAATGTTGTGTTTTTAGTAAATTTATGCTGTCGCCAGTCATTTATGTTATTGTTAATGTCACACTGACACTAGAGAGGCTTGTCTGGATGATTAAATCCAGATGCAAGAATGTTGTCCCAATGCTTATTCTAAGAGAGCAGCACTTGCAGATTAAAAATTAAACCAATACCTGGAAGAGTTTCATTACATTTAAGGGTTAAATAAAAAGAAAACATAAGTCTGCCATTAACACGCTCCTCAGTTTTAATCAGGATCTCATCTGATCAGCCTGAGAGTAGACAGTCACGCCACATGGGGCGTGAGATGGCTGTACAGATTGTGTTAATTCTGAGCGATGAGTCTATTGTCACCCATCAGCAGAGCCCTCTCTTTCTCTTTCCCTGCAGATGTTCCTCTTCAGCCACATGCATCGGGCTGCATGAGAGCATTTTTATATGTAAACATGCATACTTTTATGTGGCTCTCAGTGTGCATGCATAAGGAGGTGCAGTTGAATGCGTGACTGAAAACGTCTGAATCTGTAGATTTTTACACAACACGAGGTCTTAATTACACAGTTTTATTCCCAGTCGGCTCAAGGCCTCTGTGGTCTCCTGCCGTCTGTTCCTTGCCATTGTACTCCACAACACACACACACACACACACACACACACACAATCATCTTCCGCCGACTCCCATTGGCAGAAGGCTGCTTTCAACCCCTCTGTTCCTGTGCCATAGCCCTGTAATCCAGGCCCAGACTCCCCACAATCTGGCTACTTACAAACATATCCTCCAACCAGACCTGAGCAGCACCCCCATCCCATCCCATGAAGAGATGGGGGGGGGGTTCTCATGGCAGAATTCGGCACAACAGATGTCAGCATTAAACAGTAGCTTAAAATTTTTAGGAAGTTATTTTTAATTGCTCCTCTTCAGGGGTTAGATGAGAGGACTGATACCACCTCAAGCTATAGCCAGATAGCTTAGCATAGCATAAAGACTGGAAACATGGGGAAACAGCTAGCCTGGCTCTTTCTGAAGGTAACCTCCCCAATCTGCTTTGGGGAGGTCAGACTGTTTCCTGACTGAAACCAGTAACTTCCTGCCAGTCTCTGCTGGTGGCAAGTGGTCCCAGCCAAGAAAAAGTCCTGCACAACATCCAAAAAATAAATAAATAAATAAACAACCTCTCATTTTCACACTTCAGTTTCTTTTTAAGATTAATCAAGTCGATATATAAAAGCAGTTTTTTGAAATAATAAAATAACCAGCCAGTGAAGCTGTTTTCAACTGAGGTGACAAATTAAATACACAACAAATCAAAGGTCTTTGTCAGAATCATATAAAAATACAAGACGTGGTGTAGTCAGTGTTTTGTAATGATAGGAAAGGAAAAGCACCAAACATCCCAAATCTCTCAAGTTGTGTGTGACTTGAATTTAAATTCTGTCAAGGTATAGGTTTAGTAGGGGGGCTAATATCTGTGACGCTCTCGAGATAACATTAAACTGGTTTATATGTGCACTGGAACAGATTGCATGTCCTAAAATGCTGCATTGACCTTATAGCCCCTTGCATCTCTAATTGCCAATTAGCTGTTCAGCTTTGTCTGAAGTTACAAGTTCAGCATCTGCTTTGTGAGAGACAGAAAATCCTCATTCTTGAGGATGGAGGCTTGCAGCATTTCTCCATTATAGACTTTATGTACTGTGCCGAGAGAAATGGCTCATAAAAGGCCGAATGCCATGAAGTGACTGGGATTTTATGAGATTCACTCACACAACCTCAGTTTCACCTTCTCACACACATCGCTGAGTAATTTGTTTCTCACATCACAATCACACTTTTCTCCTGTTGACAGACCTCTCTCTCTCTCTCCCTCCCTCTCTCCCTGTCTCTCTCTCTCTCTCTCTCTCCCCTGTCTTTCTCTGTGTCTCTCTCTCTCCCTCCCTCTCTCTCTCTCTCTCTCTCTCTCCCTGTCTTTCTCTGTCTCTCTCTCTCTCTCCCTCTCCCTCTCTCTCTCTCTGTGTCTCTATCTCTGCCCCCCCTCTCTCTCCCTGTCTTTCTCTGTCTCTCTCTCTGTCTCTCTCTCTCTCTTTCTCTCTCTCTCCCCCTGTCTTTCTCTGTCTCTCTCTCTCTCTCCCTCTCTCTCTCTCTCTTTCTCTCTCTCTCCCCCTGTCTTTCTCTGTCTCTCTCTCTCTCTCTCCCTCTCTCTCTCTCTCTGTCTCTATCTCTGCCCCCACCTCTCTCTCTCTCCCTGTCTTTCACTGTGTGTCTCTATCTCTGCCCCCCCCTCTCCCTCCCTGTCTTTCTCTCTGTCTCTCTGTCTCTCTCTTACACCCAAGGACGTCGAGGCTCAGAGCAGCGCATTAATAACGGGTGCCATTTTAAAAAGAAGGGAAGCACGGGGCATGAAGGGTAAAACCCAGATGGTCTGCTAGAAATTGCCTTATAAAAATATATTTATTTACTTATCCAGCATTCCATCAAAAATTCCCTCTATGGACGACCTTGTAAAGTGACATACTTCTGCATACACTCTGACAGAACTCTGTCTTGTGACAGTTTGTACTTTAGCTCCCCCAAAATAACATCAGCCTGCAATAAGAATTATACCTTGTGATTCTGTGCTTTTTATTTTAAGCTGTGACACACTATGAGTTTCTGTCCGCAGCGTATTTAAAGGTGCTTATGATGTGACGAGTCCACTCCACCTCAGAGTCAAATGAGTCATGCTTAGAGCAGATGCCACTTCCATGATGGCTCTGTTCCCATGGCGAGAGTCGTGTGTGTGTGTGTGTGTGTGTCCGGGCCTCAAAGTTGGTCGTGTGTGCATGCATGGATGTGAATGTGCTAATGTGGCGAGGCTTTTGATTCGAGCTGTTTCTATCCAGTGGTTTAGAAAAAGCAAAAGAGTGCACGGTGCGTCTGCACAGCCTCGAGTCGCTGCTTGTTGTTATATTCTGATCACAACCAGATTTCATATTTATCTTAAGGCTGCAGAGAGCATGTTTTATCTCAGTGGAGTAAATGTTTGCAGCCAGCAGGAAGACCAAAAAAATGTGTTCATTAAATAGGAAGTGCAGGAGAGCGAAGGGAGAGGAAGAGGATGGCAAGAAAGCCTGAGAAAGTGTGTCAGAGCGAGTGTGTGTGTGTGTGTGTGTGTGTGGGCAAAAAAAAAACAAGTCTTAAAATATGAATGCTTCCTTTGCTTCTTGTCAGAGACCAAAGACCAACAAGTTGAAGTTTCCTCACATGATTGGCTCCTTCTACAGGTGTGTCATGTATGAATCCAAGAGGTTGAGAGTGAGTTGAATTGAACAGGTGTGATCAACTCGATCCTTTTTGTCTGTCAGATTTTACTGTAAGCTTACCTGGGACAGCAGTTTGAGTCACAGGTGCATCTTAGATGACGAAGAACCCGTCGCCCTTAATCAGTCCAAATTAAACCACTTTGACCCGACTTTACAATATTTCTCATTCTTCATGATAAGACGCTGCTTTAGAGGAAGTATTGTGTGTCAGAAACACTTCTTGTATATTCTCTTGCTGCAGCTCTTCACCACATATGTTAAATATAGTAAGTCCATTAACTGTAATAGATAGATAGGATAAATTACCCTCATTCAGTATATCTTCATATTTGTGCGAACGCCATGTGTAGTTTTCCTCCGAATTGAGCCTCTCGGTGTTTACAATAACAAATTAGAAAACAACCTGTCCTACTTTTTAAACAAAATCACCTGAAGAATACCTGCAAATTGGAGAGACGCATCACACGGTGAACTCCACTTAGTAATGTCACCGTTGTTGTTCTCGAAATGATCTCTTCATCTGTTTCAACACTTCACTGATGGAAGCTGGAACACAAAGCCAAGACACCGTTGTGAAGCAGCTGTGCGAGCAGCATGAAGTCTTTTATGACCCATGTTCTGTGTGGAAACAGAATTATCTGTCAAGCTCGAGTAGCTACATACGTAAGCCTGTAGTCCACATCTGTCCACATGCTTTTCGGTAAAGTGAAGAAGCTGCTGTGAAGTTTGTGAGTATTTATTACATTTGGTAGTGGAGCGGTGAGCCTTTATTTTATAGTCAGCTTTGGTTTGGCCAAGAGGTTTCTCAGTGTGTGTGTGTGCTGAATGCTAATATCAGGACTACGCACCTCTTTGCCTCATTGTATCGGAACCCATCTCACCTTAGCTCAAAGGCAAATAATTAAGTATCAGGGAGTTTTTTTCCCTTTATCCATTTAGATTCAGTTCTTTCTGTATGTGTGTGCGCACACAGACATTTCCAGCATTTCTTTTCTCAAGAACGGTCTTGCAAAGTGCAGGCGTGCATGTGAGCGTGCACAGATGTACATCCGTGCGTGCACATGGACAGCAGTGGGGTCCTTGAATGTGGCTGGCGCCTGCAGGGTTTTAGGGCAGCAGATTGTGAGTGGGTGACTCATCCAGCCTGGAGCCTCACAAGGCCCACTGCAGTGCAGCGTAAAACAGATCCAGCTGGGAGATAACAGATGGGGCAGGAGGGACAAAGATTGTGGGGCTAAGGAAGAGAAATAAGACAATTCAAAGAAGGGGTTTGGGTGGGGGGAGTAGATAGACAGCAGTCTTGGGCAGGTAGGAAGTAGCAGAGAGATAAAGGGGGAACTCAGCCAAGAGATGCTGTGGGCGAGAGGAGGTGGAGGGACTGCACAAAGTCAGACAGGAGCAAGTGTGGAGAAGGTCGATCTGCAGGGATTTACTTTCCTGCAGGAGAAATTTCTAGCAACCTGAATTTGGTCAGTTGATATTGATACTGTGTCGGTCTGTTTTCCACTTATTCGTTCCGGTTAGGGTTACAACTAACAGATTTCTTTCACTTCCAGTTTTAATGCAGATTGGTTCATCAGTTTTTGTTTCTTTTCCCCCATTAAAAATTTCCAGAGCTCAGTGGGATGTTTTCAAATTACCAACAGTCCAAAGTCAAAAAAAATACAGGACTTACATTCCGCCATTTAGGAAAACTACAGTGTGGTTAAGGTTAGGACAGATTTGTGATTATAATAAATGAAAAATGCTAAGGTTAATATTGCCAGGGTCGAGAAAAGGTGTCAACTCCAATGTCATGTGTGAAATTCAAATCTGCTACACAATCCCGTCCATCACCCTGACCTTTCTTACGTTCTGCCTCATTACGTGTGCCAAACACCCTCCGGCGATGCCATTGAACCTTGGCACCAGATCTAAGTCCGAGATGGACGTACTTCCTCGGGATACTGGTCTGAGTATCAAGTGTAGATGTGGTGTTATTTCCTCATGAGTCATGAGGACAAAGACCCATTGTTGAAATGACTTGTACCAGTCAACCCAGTGCATCCAGTGTGGATCAGCAATGCAGAAAAAGCTGCACTGGAACAAGTCCAGCAGTACAGCACCTGCAGCAATACACCTGTCATCCTTTTACCTTGATTTATTTCCTTCCCTCGCAGTACTTCTTATACTCTTCACTTTTGCTTGTCATTTTCCTTCTGGCATAAATGAACTACATTTTAACTCGCCACAGTAGAGCTCCCTCTTTTTATCGCCTCCATCAGGAGACCTTTTCCCCAGGTACTGGCAAGTGCAAACAGTAAATCTTCCTCAGATAGTCGATCCAAGCTCCTGAAGCTGCTCCCTTCCTGCAGTTTTCCAACAAGGAAGTCTCTCACAGGTCCTCAGCAATGTTTTGTGATATTTTAGGGCAGCAGTGACAGTTTGAGTGTGAAATGTCACCTCTGTCACCTCACCTCTAATAAATGTTCTCATTAATCTCCCTGACACTGAGTAAACCCTCCAGGGTGCATTACAACAATGACTTTTTGTTTGTGAACTCATGAGCATGTGATAAACATGTTTTGCCATCTCCAGAGCTGCTATTACATGCAGCAGTGAGGTGTGGCCCCAAAACAACACAGTTACAGCTCTTATAACTGAATATCTCAATAAATCCCATAGGTTCACTAAAAGCTTTGAAGAGAAGAGGGTGAACCCAAGCTGAAACTTTGAACAAACTGTCAGAGATGTCACGTTTGACAAGAGCGCACATGAAGTGGCCAGAGGGCGAAAACTGGACCGTGGACGTCTCAGTGTTGTGACGTCAGCTTTGTTCTGGAGGTTAATGACAGACGGACACGGCTTGTACCAGAACTATTCTGGGCCTGTCCCGTGGTTAGATGCTGTCGGCACATTTTGAACGAGAGCACTGGTGAGGTAAACTCATTAAATGTGCTCATCCCCAAATATGTGAACAGCAGCTTCAGTGTTGGTGCTTGGTGTCCTCTTTTTTCTTTATTTCTTTTTTTTTTTTATATATACGGTCACAGTCACTGGAGGTTTTCAGTTTGTCTTTTAAAACCGAGTTGTTGTTTGAACACTCTGTGGTTTCTCTTTTCCACTCCCTTATTTCCCATCCTCCCTCCCTCTCTCTCAGCATCAGTATTCAGGCCAAGGCTGATGTTTTATTCAGGACTGGTATATTAAATATTCTGGGCATCAGCCACTAAAGGAGAGACGGTCGATGGTTCAGTGCCGGAAAAGGGAAATTCTCAGGACCTGTTATCGAGCACTGGGTAGAGGTTTGTCTCACCAGACGTATTGATGTTGGCTCCTTGGTTCTTTGGTTTTCATTGTCATCTTAAAATATACTCATAAATCTATCGATCATTAATGTGCAATAACCAACGCCGTGACTGGGTTTTGAGGAGAGTGTAGTGCAGCCTTCTTGTTTGTAGATTTGGATAATAACGATGTGACCTGAATGTCCCTCAAGCAGAAGTGTGTGTGCGCGTGTGTGTGTGAGTATGGAGGTGGTTTAATTTAGTCTTATCAGTGTTTCCAGCTATTTCCATGCATGAAAGAAAATTGCTTTACTCAAGAATGTGGAAGTAATGAAAGTGCATGCAACATAATTTGCAGGTGCATGCAGATGTTTTTACATTCCTAAAGACCTTGTGGAGGTATCCTTTGTCGTGTGGTGCATTTGCTGAGGGATAAAGGTCGGTGGCTGAACAGAGGCCATGAACCAAGCCAGTCACATTTTCAGTCGAGATTTGAGTCGGAATCATTTTCCATTGATAAAACCGTGTAATAATAATTCAAAAATTAAAACTAAACAGAGCAAGTCGTACATTTAGTTTTGGGCGTGTCATCATAAAGGTCTTCTGCAACCCGTGTCAGACAGTCAGTCGTTACATCATGTGAGTATGGATGTGTTTGGGCATGCATGTGGCATGTTTTATTTGTGTGATGATGGTATAAGCAGAAAATAAATAATTTCATGGCTCTGTGGATGCCAGTGTCACTCAGTCCAGACAGAAATACTCCATCAGCTATAATCAGTCATCTTCTCAGGACCATGAATGTCTGTACAATATTTCATGACAATCTCCAGTAGTTTTTGAGATATTTCAGTCTGGACCAAAGTGGTGGATTGACCATTCTTGCCATCTCTAGAGCTAATCCACCAAAAATAAACAAGCAAGACAGAATGACCCAGCATGTTATGTACTTTATACTGCATTTATTCCTTTGCTGGAAATTAATTACGACGGACATTTAAGCAGGAAAAGTGTGGAACAGAAAAGAAGAAGCGGGAGAAAAGATGAAAAAGATGATAAAGTGTAGCAGAGGAGCAGGAAGAGATGAGAGGAGGAAGTCACGGAGTGAAGTGGAGGATGCTGGGAACAAAAGAGGAGAGGAGGCTGTGCTTTCAGGCAGCTGTGGCATCATGTCCTCAGTCTAATGCCTAATTTGGCTTGTGAAAGGACAGTAATGAGGGGTGGGAAGGGAGCACAATGTGCGTTGTTGTATTTCAGTGTAGGTTTTGGGACGACTTTATGTGTTCTTGTGTTACTGTTCTTCTGTTCTAGGAAAAAAAAAGCATGTTAGCTGTGGTTGCCGTGGACACACAGTGCACACACGGCGTCCTGCTCCCACATGCAGCAGAGCTGAGACTGAATGGCTTGTCAGGGATTATACTCAGATTAATCAGAGCACAGTGACTTTGCATCATACTGGAGCTGCGTGTGACTCAGAATCAGAGCGCTGCAGCTGTAATCTGTGAAACGTGCTGCATGTGTCAGACCAGACCGCCAAATGTACCATGTGACGGGGTCAGACATCCATGACTTCTCCTTGTTTTTGTCTCTCCTGGTCCTGATGTATGATTCTCACATTCACCCATTTAACTTCTTATTGCTTTATACTGAAAAATACCATCGTGTGGAAAAGCGGATACAGCACACAAGCTTTCGTTTTGGTCTAAACCACTACATCTTAGTATATGTTGTAATTGATTGTTACTAAATTTGAACTGTTATGTGTTGTAATTGCCCTAATATTATTGTTTACTGCGCAGCTGAGTGATGAGCTGGCACTTCATGTAAACAAGCCTCCTCATCATCTCCTAGACTTTAAACAATGCCAAAAGGCTTATGGGTAAACAAAGTTATTTTTCTGCCTTTCAGAGTTAATATGACAAACACCACCCACAGACTGAGCTGTGGATTAAATGCAAATAAAAGATTTAATTATAGGGCTGGCGTGGGCAGTCTTCAGCATGCTTGCATGTGGTTGTGTGTATTTGCAGCCATGAAGTTATGAGGTGTTTGCACTGGATAAACAGATAAACTGAATTTATGTGTTTATGTTGTCCCTATCTTAAAAAGTGGTGTGTATGTCAGCGTAAAACACACCCACACATACAGTATGCATGTACTGTGTGATGTTTTTTTTTTCAGCTGTTAAAGATCTATAATGTTGTTCCAGCATCCATTACCAGTATATTAATGTTTAATAAATGATGTATGATCAACCATCATGCAGTTTAAGCAGATATAAGTGTTGAGTGGAGTTTGCTGTATCAACGGCTAGTATAGTGAAAGTGTTGATCATATAAAATACACGTTCACAAGCCAAATTATAATTGTTGGCAAATATTATAAATATTAAATATTATACGTTAAAATTTTCCAGCAAAATGTAATGCATTATTTTCTTACGATTGGCATATTCCCTTAAAAATCTCACAAATTAGGTGTGGGTGTTTTATGTCTTTTCCACTTGGCGAAATTGCCAAAAGGGCCACCGACGGTTTTGGTTTCTGTCAATATGAAGAGGCCAAAAAGTAGATTTAAGTCCCGACACATTAAGCGTACAAGCTGAGTAAAACGCTCTTCCGGGGTTTGTTTGTACAAATAGTTTCTTACCGTGAGCACAAACGCAGACAGACAGACAGACAGACAGACAGACAGACAGACAGACAGACAGGACACAAAGTGTGTCATACATTGGGCCCAGTCAGTGTTTAGCATCAGTATTCTGGGTATCGTTTGTGTTTTTGGTCTGTCTGTCCCCTCCTGTCGTGACCTTCTTTATGGACTGGAAATCTAATCAAATCAGACTCGTGCTGAATAGCAGATAGTCAATATCAGATAAACAGGATGTTGGTCTGCTGAGGATTTTCAATTTTCTCCTCTTATAATGGCTCATGCCAGCCTCTGGGTGAATAAATATTGTTGTTTATTTTGGGAGGGACTGCTGCAGGGTGATTGAAAGTCTGTGGTGGTGTTTAGAGGATAAAGGACCTTTTCTTTGTTGATGCTTTATTGATTTTTGTGTAAAGGCACGGCTGCTTGTTTTGTCCTGTGTCGTTATTCTGCTGTCGCTGCAGGATAGTCAAGGCTGAAGTTGGAAGCAAAAATCATTCATCTTCATCAACGATGATAATGAATCTTCTTTCATACTAGGCAGCATTTTGTTCATCTCCAGTTGAGTCTGCGTGTGTTGAGTTCAGGGACATCAGTGTATCTATAGTGTTGGTAACCACAGGCGAAGTCTCTTCACTCCTGGTGGACTGTTTTCAGCTCTCTCCAGTTATTTCCCAACTCTCATCTCTCTAGTAACGCGTTCACTGTTTATTCAAACATTCATATTTATTCTGTTTATTTTATACTTAACCTTGACCTGTGCTCTATTGTATCCGCACTTGGCCTCACTCTTAAATGCAATAGTAAAATTATGCAAAAGAGTGTGCAACAGTGTTAGTTGTTCTCACTTTTTATGTGCCTTGTGATTATTAAAAATGTATTTTTGTTATTGAATTTTGCATGATGATTGAATTATGACTTAAAAACATACCAATACAGGAAAGAACATAAAGAAACATGTAATACGAGTATGTAGTTTCACAATGTGACCTACCTTCTTCAACTGACATACTGCACAGTGGGGGTAATAAACCTAATAATCTGATTATTGAAACCCAAGGTGATGTCTTCAAACTGCTTGCTCAGTCAGACCACCAGTCCACAATCTTAAGATATTCACACCAGCCAAAGATACGAAGGCGAACAGGCAGCAAATCTTCACATTTAAGTAGTGTGTGTGTGTGAGAGAGAGAATTTGTGTAAAAGGTCAAACACCTCGTGAGTAGGAAACACCAGTGAGGGTCTTTCTGCTGAGAGACACATGACAGCATCTTTCCTGCAACCCCCTCAGTGTTTCCGCAGAGCCTGAAAGGATAGAAAACCAACACCACGGCTTCCCGTGAGTCAAGAAGGCAGCAGATTTATAAAATGGCTGCCGTGTGTGTTGATTTGCCTGCTGAATATTTTAATCTTTCCCTCCCCTGATTCTCTCTGTGTACAAAAGCCTTAAACTGTTGACACACTACAGTCGCGGCGGATCACAGCTTAAATGTATTTTTCATTTCTTCAAATGTATTTTGAAGATCATTATATTTTATGTATTGGCACTTTCCCTGCTGTCTAACAGCAATGACCCATCACCTGCAATGTAATTGATTACAGATCAGATGTCACTCAAAACTGACAGTATGGGGAACACTTAAACAAAAATCGATAAAACTGGCACTAATTAAAGCTAGTTTGATGTGCATTTTGACGACCAATAGCCTGACAGAGCGAGCTGCAGTAGAGAACTATAGGCCTCTGGACTGTAAGATATAATAAGGATAAGTGATGTGTTCATGAAAGACACTTGCAGTCCAGGCAGCAGTCTGAGTCTGAGTTTCAATAGCTATCATCAGTACTGATTTTCAGTGTGTATTATCCAATACAACACTGTCATTACACCAATGCAAATGTAACTCAAAACACCTATTGGTAAACATTAACATGATATCACTGTGAACTTGCTCTTTAAATATATCATCAGTTAAGTCGAGTCCTCCACAAGCCTCGAAGCTCTGTCATTATCTCTTCTTGCATTTGAAATGGAAATTGCAGAGTGGCAATCAGGTACAGAGTAAGAGTGGGAAGCCGGTGTGTTGTTTAATGTGCGTAGCTGTGTGTGTGTGTGATGTGTCAGTCACTGTGAGGATCATTTATGAAATCATTGTTCCCCCTCAGTCTGTGATGAGTGAAAATGAGGCTTTGACCTCAGCCAGTAATGATCCCGACAGACATCTTTGAATATTGTTAAGATGAACGTGCTAATAGCTGATACTTGTGCAAATACTCATTATTTTTCAACAGTCCCATTTTGATGCAAAAACATGTCAGGTACCTCAGTCCCTCCTCCAGAGTCTTTGATGTTGCTTCTTTATGCAGCTACACCAGCGACGGCTGTTGCTGTAGGCGTGAATTTTTCAGGTTTCCATACGTTCATCTCGGGTCTTGTGAATGTGATATCTGGATTTTTTTTTCAAATTTGGTACAAACTTCCACTTGGACTCAAGGGCGAACTAGAATCTGTCCATTATTCAACAGCATAACTCAGGAAAAGAAGGGAAGATTGTGACATTTCACATGTAGATCGTCTGTGCTTCTATCGAACTTGTCGTGTGATAATTCAGTTCAATTCAATTCAGTTTATTTATATAGCGCCAATTCACAACAAAAGTTATCTCATCACACTTTCCAATTACAGCAGGTCTAGACCAGACTCTTTAATTAAACTGTAATACAGAGAGCCCAACATTCCCCTTGAGCAAGCACTTGACGACAGCAGCGAGGAAAAAACTGCCTTTTAGAAGGCAGAAACCTCGGAGCAGACCCCGGCTCAAGATGGGCGGCCATCTGCCTTGACCGGTTGGGTTGAGAGAGAGAGAGAGAGAGCGAGGGAGAGGGGGTGGGGTGTGAGAGAAGGCTCGCTATCAGTCACTGCATTATATCATATGAGTCTGTGCAGACGGGGATGTTAACTGCAATTTGACTGGTCCACGAGGCGGTAATTCTAGTTTATCCCTAATTTTTTTTATCCCTTATTTTTAAGTTAGATTCACAAGCATAAGCCTGTTATTCAGCAGCATCCCGCCACATTTCCAGTCAAACCTGGTTATTAGCAGCTCACCACTGAGCAATCACCTTGTCTGAGTTGTTCTAGCATGTTTTCAGACCTCTGAATCGCAGCTAAAGCAGATCTGGCGTGGTGCCCTTTGGTGGCTGTGAGCCAAAGAGTCCACCAAGTCAGCTTTTTATAGCTACCTAGCTACATTTTTGAAAAAAGTTGATAAACATTAATAAAATATTGCAGCTTCCACATGAACTCAAAATTGCACCTGTGAGGTTGAAACATGAAACCAGCTACCATGAACACAGGCTGAATGAATGACATGATACCAAATGGTAATTTATGGTCTGATTATGAGGCTATAATTACTGAGTCCACCATCAAGATTTATTCTGCCAGTCCAGAGATCAAACCAGGACTGGCAGACCTCAGACCACCCACTGAATCTTAATCTTAACATTTGACCCAAACGCATTTCAACCTTGAGTCTTAACCTAAAAGCGTGTCTTTGACACCAGGCCAAAATGCAGTTCAGCTCCCGGTTTCTGTTGCATCTCCGACCACACCAAACAGTGTAGTGACACACCATGGAGTACACTTCTGCATCACTGCAGTAAGGTGAGATGTTATAGGAACCTGCCATATTTATTAGCACTCTATTAGCATTATATTCAGTGTTTGAAGCAGAGATATAAGAACTATGAGGCTATTAAACAGTAAAGCTGTAACACTCTGTCTGATATGGAGGTGAGGAAGGATGTGGAGGATGTTAAGATGGACAGAGGATGTATGTCAGGTGAGAAAGATCCAAAAAGGAAGGCCAATGAAGAGAGACAAAAACAGGTGTTCGGTAAACAGGTGAGATTAATGAATAAGCAAGAAAGACAGTGAGTGGTGGAGAGAACTGGACACGTTGAGTCTTTCACACCTTGTGGTGGTTCCTGTGCAGACATAACTGAGCTGTGGTAAGGCTCAGTGTGTCACAGAAACAGTTTTAGCACGACAGCAGAGATACGTCCAGTGGAAGAGGCTTTATTTGCTTTACTTACGAACTGAGGCTTTTTCCACCGATTTCCAGAGCCTTCATACACAGGTCTGCTTAGTCATGCCATGAATTGTAAAAATAATAACGAACATGTTGACGTATGTGAATGTACAGCAAACAGATTCACTGATTTTTGTCAGCTGCATTGCAATGCACTCAATTAGGTTGTGCAGCTCAGCAAAATCTCGCCATCGTTCATGTTGCGTGTGCCGTTACTCATCCTCCATCTTTGTCTCATCATCATCGTGTATCCCAGTGCTCACACACTCTGGCACGCTTCTCTTGCACACACACACACAAACAGTGCCAGCTGGTTTCCTCTCCCCTTCATCCCCTATACTCCCCCCTTTTACCGAGTGGTACATGGACGGATTGGCGTATGCACACACATCTCCTCAGCTACAGACTCATCCCTGCTGTTACATAAGAGCCATGCAAGGGTTTACAAATCAGATTATAATAGCCACAGGCCACACACTCTGAGAGTGTAGAGGTCAGTGAAGCAACATGGCCAACAAGTGGACTGATGCTGGCATGAATGTGCATAGAGGAAACGGTGGCACCCCTGTCCTGTCTGGTTGCTCGTCCGATCGGTCTGTACGCAATACCTACCTGTTCTGCAGGTGTTGAACTGCCTAAACTGAGCAGACAGTTTTTGCTTCCACTCATCATAAACGCTTGTTTCTTGCGGTTTTGTAAAGGATCACATCCAGACATACCACTGAATTTTGTCCCCACTAACGCCACCTCAGGCATTGATGTTCTGCAGGATTATTATCATCCCGAAACAGCTGTAGTTGCAGCAGAAACCAGCCACCCCCACTTTGACTTTGCATACCAGGATTTACGAATAACAACCGGATTTTCTTTGATTCCACAAGGGCACAGGTCTATTCTTAGGACTGCAGGGACAATAATAGGTTTGCTTCTAAATTATGTATTAAATGCCTCAGTATGTGCCATTGCTTATTTTACAACGGCAGTGTAGAGTCCAGTTATGGTGAATGCAGCCGGACATATTGTTGAGTCACAGTCCTGCAGTGAATACACTCGGCGCAGTGTTTGAGGACAGCGAGGCCTTGAGGGTATTTGGAGGTGAGAAAAGACAACAGGGAGCGATAAAGACAGAAGCAGAAAGAAAGGAAATCTGAAAACGGAGAAAAGAGTAGACAAGACAAAGATCTTCTGGGCATTATTATGCAATTGTTTTTGACTTTGCAAAATCTGGCAGTTCGGTGTCATATTCCCTACTGACCGGAGCCTCTCTGTTTCTCTCCGTCTGTCCTAATTTACAGTCTTTTTCTTCTCTGATGGCATATAAAGTGAAAATGGAGAGTTTGAAGGAGAGAAAAGGGTGAAATGTATACCAGGTGTACAGACTAAATGAGAGGAGGAAATCCTCTTCCTCTCAGATCCTTCCCCACAAAGGCGGTTAGAGAGCAGGTAAGAGCAGAAAGGGACGGGGGTTGTTTTAACGCTGTCAGGAAGCGTCAGATCCTCCTGTCATTGTCCAGCAGCAGGGTCTGTCCTCCTAATAGCCTCACTAATCACTCCTGTCATTTTTAATCTCCCTCTTCCACCCGGGGCGTATTTAAAGCAGGGGCCTCGGTGTGCCCAGCCAGGATTAGACTAGTGAGCAGGAGAGGAGGGAGGAGACACAGCGAGGCTGGAGGGGGGAGGGGGAGTGAGAGCAGCAGGAGGCAGCAAACTCCTTGTGTGGCTCACATTGGATGCCATGTGACTGATGCTACTGCTAACAATACAGGAGTAAGTGCCAAAGGTGTAGGCTGGCACGGCGATGCACTGGTTGACGATGTGTTTTAGATTTGTTATTATTTCTGTATGTTTGTACGTCTGGATGGGCATACACATTCATACATATTTAATGAATATACAGAACTGCTCTAAATTTGCAAATTAAAGCCATTATGTTATTTCACAGTTAATCTGCATCATCAGGTTTAAATTTGTCCAGTACTTGCTTTATGACCAGATACCTTCAAATCTAACAACATTCCTATCAGCCTTAGCTGTACTTTGTGTTTATTAGTAAATGTTAGCAACACCTTTTCAAAGTACTTGGGTTGTACCTTTATGACAAATGCAACTTTTTCCACCAGCATAGAGCTTAGCAATTCTTCATCACTGAGATGAAGAAATGAGGATTGTTTTTACACAGAAAAGGTGTATCTGGCTTGAAAATATGTAGAATGCTGTAGTAAACATAACTAAAGCAAAGCATTATTCATTATTATGTTATGTCTGACTCGAACACTGAATATAAAAATGGACACAACACCAGAGCAGTTTAGTGCTCAACGTTTATTTAGAAAAAGTTTTTAGAGTTTGTCTTACATGACATGATGGTGTAGTATCGATCGCACTGCATTCTGCATTGAGTAGCATAATCTAATCCTGGACTTCCGTTTTAAAGCAACGACAGCTTTATGTGTCCGGTTGGTTTCCTCCTCAGCCCTTTAATTGTATTAGCTCGGGGTGTCTTACACAGGTGTTAAGCCCTCTCTCGTTGGGTTTGCCAGGAGTGTTTCCATTAATCTGTGTGGGCAGTTCTCTTTATAGCAAATAAGAGGCCGTCAGCCTGCAGGCGAATTGTGTCTGCCTATTAAATATAGCAGAGTGGGAGCCAATACCTGTGTATGGTCTGTCATTTTGCGATCGGTAAGATAAATTACTGTAAGTGTGGGATGAAACCCAAAAAGTCTGTGGCAAATTACACCAAGTTATTTATATAAAAATGTATCATACCAACATTAGATTAGTATCACTTCACAGGGAAAAAAAGCATGTTGATACCTGATAATATTTTTTAATAAATGTTTCCTTACATTGATATGAAATATAGGTTTTAATCCTGCCTATTTGTCTGTCAAATGTCCATCATCTGACCTCAGTCCCCTGGCTTGAGCGCCTATCTTAGTCTTATTTTTAAATGTAAATTACAATTTGAGTTAACATAAACAAATGAGAGCATCACAGCTCGTTCGTGTCATTGTGCTTAGTTTTACAGATTCTTCTGTACAGATCGTTTAATTTTGACCTCTGTTGTCATTTTCGATGGTTTTGAGACAAGTTCGACATGAAGACGGCAAGAGAGCTCGTCCTGCTGGTTGAGGATATTCATTATATACAAAATACTTTTCACCAGAGTAAAATCTGCGACTTTAGTTCCTTTGGGGCTGTGAGTGCAGAATCCTTCTCAGCAGTAAATACGGTGTAAGTTGACCTGTTACGTCATGCTGGTTTTCAGCTTTGCTACACCTTGTTTGTGTCACCTGAGGCTCTGTGAACACTGACAAAGTCTTAAAATATCCACTGAGAGAGTATGTAAGGACACACTCCACTGTCTGACCCCCATGATGATGCAAGTGATTTTAGGATGGGGAGGGAGGGAGGGAGGGAGGACAGACACCCTACAGCCTTGGGCAACATCTCTGGGCTCTTTTCCTCTCCACATTTAGCATCTTTATTTAAATCTAGTCTGATTTGGTTTACATGGCTGCCAGTTAGAGTGAGGAGAGAGATCTGAGGCCTTATGTGAACTAGACCCGAGGGTTTGTATCCTGATTGTTTTTTTGTTTTTCTTTTACCCGATGTTGTTTTTGCTGTTTTATCTTATCTGCTTGATGTTTATGATGGCAAGTCCGCCATTTTTGTCCAGATTAAAATATCTCCATTTTACTGGATGCATTCACGGTTTCCAGATGATACATCCTAATGACTTGATCCCTTCACTTGTCCTCCACCCATTTGGTTGTGGAGAGTCTCAGCTATTCTGTTGAAATGTCAGACATTCATGCCCCCCACCCCAGACGAATGTGATGAATGTAACGCGTCATCGTAAGGTCAAAATTTTAATTTGTTCAAGAGCTGCTGGTGTGGCTGTAGGCTCTTTTCTGTTTGTTTCATCTTGTCCCCCAGAGGCTTTGTGATGAATGAATATGAGCTTTTGTGTGTGTGTGTGTGTGTGAGAGAGAGAGAGAGAGAGGATTTTGTTTCTTTGGATTCATTCCACCCTGTGCACATCCATTTAGTGTAAAAGATCCTCACTTTATTGTTACATCACTTGCATTTAAGCTTCGCTGTGCTAAAATCGTGTATGTGCAGAGTCTGATACTAAAGGGTTGTTTCACATTCTTTTGTGAAAAGTTTCCCTGTGTTCATCTCTCATCTGAGTTTAATAAACGGCAGAGCACGAGTTTGCAGCGTCACGACTTGTTTGGAAGCCAGTCATAGTTTCATTTGCAGCTTGCACAAGTGTGATGCTAAAACTAGAAACCTTAAGTTTACACACACACACAATGAGAATGTACTCTTCAGTGAAGTAGGAGACATCTTGTGTCCAGCAGATACATTTTTGAAATTAACGACACTGGCATATTCATGGGTTCTGGATTTTTCATTGAGCAAAGAGGAGTAGATGTTATTTTTAACAAGATGTTTGAACTTCTTGTGGAAAAACCCTACTGGACACAAATTACTTTTCAAAGGTGAATAATTTATCTCTTTCTTAAAATATGGCCAGAAGTCATCTTTAGATTAAGTCATATTAATGCAGCCTTGGGCACAAAAGCTGCAATGAATCAGGAAAAACCTGGCAGAAGATCTGCAGTGAAGACTTGTCACTGCATTGCCTCTTGGCGTGGAGGCATCACGAATCAGCTGCGCGTGCGTTTATTCTCACGTATCAGCGCCGACTTCGGGCGCGTGAGCTTGTATGTGACGTCGCAGCCTGTGACGTCGCGGGTTACACATCACTTACGCCACAGCAGCCAAGTGCGTATTTCACTTATCCCTGTGAGGTTCACTTCCCACTGCTGCCACTGCTGCTTAGTTCACCTTGTGGTGTCCTTCCCCTGCAGGCAGAGTGAGTAAGAGGAGTGGGAGGGCTAAAAGAGAGTGATAGGTGGAGAAAAAAAGGGTGAGGTTGGTTGTTGAGTGAGGGAGTGACTATGGGGACACAAAGAGATCAGTTACGTGTGAAAGCACAGGGACATTGCTGGCTTACCACGAGGTTTTAGATCGCTGGTTTCTTGGGCATTAGGGGAGATTGGTGGCTTGGGTCACATTTACTTCATCAGTCATTAGTCCTGTGGTCATTGGCTGCGACATGCCAGATTGGCTTTTAGTGTCTCTGAGCGTGTGTGTATGTTCATGCATGTGTGTTCATCCTTGCAGGCATCTTCCTTCCATCACTGCATCAAATTGCCGTTTCCTCGGCTTGCAGCGATCAAACACAACACTCGCTCTGTCTTTGCGCTCCACGTTGTAAGTGTCTGTGGATTGAACATGTGCTGACAGCAGTCATGGGAAGCAGTGTGCACAGCAGTACTGTTCCATTTACTCAAAACAGCCACCAACAGCTCATTTTTATTCATTCAGTCGCTCATTCCCTGCCAAGCTATACTCATGTCCCCACAGGCACTGCTTGACGGGGATGTTTTTCATCCATTTAGCTAAATAAATAACTGACTTCTACTGGCTCTGACTGCCGAGCCGATCTCTATCTCCAAGCTAAACATATCATAGATGTGGGACACACAGAGACTCCCATCTATCCATCCATTTTCAATACCGCTTTATCCATGCAGGGACGGCGGCAAGGACTGGAGCCTATCCCAGCCGTAGATGGGCAAGACGAGGATCACACCCTGGACTGGTTGCCAGTCAATCACAGGGCTGACACACAATCACACACACACACCCAGGGGCAATATAGAGTAGCCACTTAGCCGAATGTACGTGTTTGTGGGACTGTGGGAGGAAGCTGGAGTACCCGTAGAAAACCTTCACAGGCACAGGGACAACATGCAGACTCTGCAAAGAAGGTCCCAGACTGGGATTCAAACCTGGAGCTCTTTTGCCGTGAGCCAACAGCACTAACCACTGCACCGCCATGTGGCCCCGCACAGAGACTCATAAATACAAATGTGGTTGAATTTGGAGCTGTGAGTACTGTGTGAGGTGAGTCATGGCTTCCTCCGATTCAGCACATGCGATTTCCTCTTCTTCTTTTTCACTTATCATTTACCACTTCTACATATTACTTACTGGTAGTGCTAACATTTTCTGAAAAATGTAAGTGTTCATGATGGAATTATTGTGAGTCTTGAGAAAATCGGTCCTATTTCCTGCTCAAACAAGCCATGAGAGGAGGCGGAAATGTGTTGATGAGTTCAGCTTGAAAACTGGTGGCTAAGAGCTTGTCCTTAAGTAGTCTGTGCAGAGTCCAGCAAGTTCTGGGGGTTAAATTGTTTCATAATTTGTACTAGGACTGAAGCAATTATTAGATTAAATGATGAAAGTTTGTGGGCAGAAAATATGTTTTTTTGCTTCAGTCATTTTTCGGACAAAAGCATCAAACCTTCTCTGAAGTTCCGGCATCTCAGTAATGATTTGTTCTCTTTCTTTGTTTTGTGTGGTCTCTGACTGAGCATGTAAACGTTCTATCAACTGATGGCAGAAGGTCAGCAATAGTCTCACCTGGTGCCCCATTGTTTGAAAAGATGTAGTGAAAATGCCCTCTACGCCTCTATTTGAAATAAAACACCTTTCCAGCGGACAAAAGGTGCCCTTACAACAGAGAAAACAGTATGTAAGCTGTCCCACATGCTGAAAACAGAAATCATTTGGTTAAGCACTTCATAGTTTCCTCTGTGTTGTTATTACAGAGGTGTAGTAAGTACAACATATGTGAATATAAAACAATAAATGAATGAAATAAAAAAGCAATTGTAATCCCAACCTTTTGCATTTGTAACTGACCTTCTGTGTGCTGGTGCCCTTTTTAATTCCCCCCTGAGTAAACCTTCTCCTCAAGTTTAAAAAATGGCTAAGATCCATTGTCCCTTTATGTGGATCTTGAAGCTGTTTTTTCACCTCTCTGTTCAACCTGGTGTGGAACACTAATCATCATCTTGGGTTGCAATATCAGGCTAAGAGAAAGAATGATTGGCAATATCCTCTAACAGCACCAAAATAATGACTGTCATTATGCCCAGCTGTTAGGCCAGAGCTCATCATTTCTCTGTCGCTTTTGAATACACATACCTCTTTTTATATATATATATATATATATAAGTACCAGTTTGTATGTAAAAGGAGGTCATCGTTTTTGTATGTTCATGTTATGTAAACATCTGAAACCGGGTTGTGATTCCATGGAGCTGTGGTCATATTGTATCCCAGGTGTAAAACAGTACGGCATGTAGACAAGACGGCCTGGATGAACACCACTGTGTGCATCGCTTGTGGTGGTGCAGCTGTGGCTCATTTTAAAGGTGTACTTTGGACAGCTGCACCTCCATCTTATCAGCTCGGTTCTTCTTTGTCTCCCAAAGCATTGAAGTGAGGCTTGTTTCCCCTGTTTTGAGAAAAAAATGAGCACAAAAGTAGTCAGAAATAGCAGGAAGGAAGTTACAGATGCTGAGACGATGACGCTATACCTGATGATCCAGGCAGGGGCAGGATCCTCCATGACAGTCAGCTCAAGGTGGATTTGAAGACATTGTGGTGATGTGTAGGTGAAACTAATGACAGGAAATGTGACTCCCCCCAAGTGTGTGCGCATGTGTGTCTTTTGCGTTGCTGTCAGAATATTGAGCTGTTTCACAAGTGGGATCAGAAGAGACTTTGCTAAGATGACTCATAGAGCACCAATCCTCAGAAAGTCTTACACTGCATAAACTACTGTCATGGGCTTAGCCTCATAAACCAGTCCCACTCTGCCTGTCACACATCAGCCCTCTATATGCCTCATCTTTACTCACATAATTGCACCCACTTCCATATTTCGGTAGCTTTAAATTTTGTAGGAAGACAGTTCATTCCCTCTCTTTTTACATTACCAGGCCAAGAAAAGAACAAATACATCAACAACAACTAAAAATGCATTCTGCCCAAGACGTCCATGTATAGTGTGATTTATTTTACTGGAGGAAAGACTTCATCCACTGACCTTAGCTTTCATAGTTTCTTTAGTCACGCATTGTGACGTTCCCTGAAAGCCTTTTTCCTCCCTCAGTCCGTCCTCTGAGGGCTGTGTCTGGCCTCGTTGTGTCACACTGCTGCCCCCTCAAGCCATCTGGTTGCATCACAGACTGGGGCTGGATGGTGGCAGAGGTGGAAAGATAATCAGCGCATAGAGCCGGAGTGAGAAGAGTGAGCGGACGGGAGCCCGGAGGAGTTATTTCTGTGTTTACGTCTGTCGCTATAAGGACCTTTAGCTTGTTGCTACCCATGACATATCTCTTCCTCTCTGCTGCTGCTGCTGCTGCAACCGTCTCCAGCAGTGATGGAGAAAATCTGCATTGCTGTACAGTGAGCCTGACGCTGTCATGTCCAAAGCAGGAGCTAATAGATTTTGATGGTCTGGCCTGCCTGCCTTTGTTGTTTGTGGACATATTTTCAGATGATTTGAGACGATGAGTAAGATATGAAAACATGTTTCTGCTTCAAAAAATTAGGGTTTATTTTATGTTTTTTTTTTTTTGGTCTACTTTTTCCAGTTTTCTTGTTCTTGTTAAACACTGAATCTTTATTTAAATCTCTGTGATCCCCTGAAGTACTTAATTGTACATTGCATCCAAAAGTAGACATTGCTTAATTTTAAAAGTTAAAAACAAAGCTGGGTACTATTACTGTAGTAAGTGTTTGACAGTTTTAAAGGCACGGGACAGCCATTGATAACACTTTAATGACAGCTTTATCCCGTTAAAGATCTTTAGCACTGATGTGAAGATCACTAGCGCACTCTGGCGTTGTTATCTGTGAAAATGAATGAAATTTTTCATCTCATAGAACAGCCAGGTTACAGCTATAAATGCATGGCAATATAAACATCATTTTGCTCTTAATAACAAGTCTGACTCACATATTTGCCACCGGTGCACCACCATTTCATCAAACTGATCAAAAGCTTCAACCCTAACATGTTCTTTTTTGTGTGTGTGTGTGTTCGCTTTGCAGAAAGTGAGCGAGAAAGTTGGAGGTGCAGAAGGAACGAAGCTCGATGAGGAATTCACCGAAATGGAAAAGGCAAGACTGAACTCTTTCCTTTACGACCGTGCTGACAGTTAAAAGCTTGTTATTAGCGGGGAGAAATGCAGGTTTCCAACCTTTTCTGCTGACAAATTACACATGTTCAGCATTGTTGATATGCATAATTAAACCCAACCAGAGTTTTGTTTCTCTCCACACCTTCAGTGGATATAAAATGGCATAGACATTCCTTATGTGTCAACATTTTTTGACCCCCAGCTCTCATGGGGAGTCAACAGAAACACAACCAAATCACCAGCGGCTGTAGTGAAGCTGCTCAGTGGCCAGCGGCTCAGACTGAATGTGTGAATGTGTGTGTTTGGTCTCGCCTCATAGTGAGACTTGGCAGTAATGGAGTGAAAGAAGAAAAAGAAGGTAGCTGAAAATGACAACTTGCTTTTACCTTGAAACCTTTGGTGGTTTTTCCCTCATTACTTTATGAAGCAAAAACTTAACAGCATGACAGAGAGATTCCCAAGATCCATCCAGAAAGCAGTTTTTACTCCAATTTTAAGGACTGAACTCATCAGCGCCCTGAATAACACATTGTCTGTTTTTCCATATGTGAGCAGCAGTAAGTACCTGTTTTTGAATGTGTCGTTTACACGCCTGTAAAGTGTCTTGAGATAACTCTGTTATGAATTGACACTTTAAATAAAATTGAATTGTACGCACATGTGAATGTGTTTACACGTGTAAATGTTATGTTTTAATATAGAGAGCAGATCACACTTAACAAGAAGACAAAAGCTCTCAGCTCTGCCTCTTTCTCTCTCTCTCGTGCACCACCACGCTGCAGGATAAAACAACCCTCTGTTATATTATTAGGTTTTTTTTCCTCTCTCACAGGCAGGTGGCAGGTTCATAGATCCAGTTTTATTGCTGTTATTTTCCTCTCATCCTCCACCAACTCTTTTCAGCCGTTACTTATTTTTGTTACAATCCACACGTTTTTTTAACATCCTGAGACCATCTCATGTTGTTTTTGTTTTGCTGTTTACAGAAGATTGACACCACCGCTCGGGCAGTGATGGACATCATGACCAAGACTACTGAGTATCTGCAGCCGAACCCAGGTGACGATTATGTGATGAACTGTTTATTTGAGGAAACATTTTCAAACTATGCTATATAGCATTTATGCAACCATGCACATTATATGTACATATGATCCTATAGTATACATACACAAGCTCATATACATAGTCACATATCCCGTACACCTGTTCAGACATACACTATATAGACAAAAATAATGGGACAACTGACACCATTACATCATGTTCTAAGTACACAGACCTTAATATGCAGTTGTCCCCCCCTTTGCAGCTATAACAGCTTCCACTCTCCTTGGAAGGCTTTCCATGAGATTTTAGAGAGTTTCTCTGGGTGTTTTTTGCCCAGGTCAGACACTGAGGTGGGACAAAAAGGTCTGGCTCACTGTCTCCATTCCAGTTCATCCCAAAGCTGTTGGATGGGGTTTGAGGTCAAGACTGTGTGGGCCAGTCAAGTTCTTCCACACCAAACTCATCCAACCATGTCTTTATGGAGCTTTGCTTTGTGCACTGGGGCACAGTCATGCTGGAATAGAAAAGGACCTTCAACAAACTGTTGGCACAAAGCTGGAAGCACAGCATTGTCCAAAATGTCGTGGTATGCTGAAGCATTAAGATTTACCTTCACTGGAAGTAAGGGGCGCAACACAAGCCCAAAACAGCCCCATTCCAATACTTTTGTCTATATAGTGTACGTACTTGTATCATGAACAATGCAGTAATACATGTTTACAGCCATTTTTCAACTAATACAACCAATGTAGTTGTTTTTTTTTTTCAAGTCAAATAGCGATAGTATCACTTAATAGCCGTCAGGATCCGTCTGATTCAGCTCTTCGGGTGTTGACATTATATCTGTTTGGAAAGAATGAGGCTAAATCAGGAAATAAAAAGCTCCAAATCATCTGCAAACAACAATCTACTAACAAACTACAATCAGCATTTTGACTTGATTTGTCACCTCAGTCATTGTGTCTTCTCTCTACAGATTGATTCAGCCAAGTGGTGGTTGTTTTCATTAATGCTTTGCCTTCACAGCCACCAGAGCTAAGATGAGCATGATGAACTCCATGTCACGTATGAGGGGGCAGGAGAAGGGACCGGGCTACACGCAGACCGAGACCATCCTGGGAGAGACCATGCAGAGGTTTGGCAGGGAACTCGGAGAGGAATCCAACTTCGGTGAGCCGCTGCAGATTGCCACAGAAAGCGAAAAAGCACGAGCGTTACTTTAATAGGCTTCACAAGAACAAAGTGGCACAAATGTATTCCCTCAAGGACGCAGTAACAATATGATGAAAAATGCATGAGCTTATTTTCCAGACGAGATGTTTGCTTTATTTAGCTCACAAGTGAAGGTATTAAAAGAGAAACACCTGTCTTCAAAATGTGTTGAAGACTGATGAGAAAATGTTGCTGGAGATGAACCTTTTTTTCCACATTATACACTGACTGAGGGCTGTTCATGTGTTTTCCTTTTAGCACCTAAATGTGTCTGTATTTTTAAAGGGATTGCTCTGATTGATGTTGGGGAAGCCATGCGTGAGCTTGGAGAAGTTAAGGATGCTCTGGACATGGAGGTCAAGCAGAACTTCATCGATCCACTGCAGAACCTCCATGAAAAAGACCTGAAGGAGATTCAGGTAGATGTGAAAAATTAAAAAAAAAAAAAGTAAAACATAATCAGACATCTTTTGGTCGAGGATTCAAATTTTTGGTCCTCTTTTGCAGCATCACCTAAAGAAAATGCAGGGTCGCCGTCTGGACTTTGATTATAAGAAGAAACGTCAGGGCAAAGTGACGGAGGATGAGATCAAACAAGCGCTTGAGAAGTTCGACGACTCCAAGGAGATTGCTGAGCAGAGCATGTTCAACCTGTTGGAAAGCGACGTAGGGATAATTCACTTCACTTTGCCTCGTTAATTTTATTCACCACTAACACAGCCAGACTTTTGGTTTGTTTTTGGTGTTTTGTTGAGTCTGTCGTCCCAGTCTGTCTGCTGTACTGTCTTGTACTTTCTGCTATTGCTGTGGTACCATAACCTCACCACAAGGTCCATGAGTAGCTGTCCTGGAACCTTCTATCATATCTCACCAGCTTGCCCAGTTTTAGGTGTTCAAATTGCCTTCTCTTTTTGTATTTTAAGGACTTTATCTACAATCCCATAACAGCTCTGCAAAGATCATCCAAAGGCTATACTGTAGTATAGAAAGCTCCAGTACAGCTGATGATGGACGTTGTGGCGAGATTTCTTTATGGGTGACGTGTACCAGCTCTCACAATCATCATTATGTAACAGTAGATCCTGCACATCTTTAACAGATTGAACAGGTGAGCCAGCTCGCTGCGCTGGTCCAGGCTCAGGTGGAGTACCACAGCCGGGCTGCTGAGATCCTCACACAGCTCTCGAGTAAGGTCGACGAACGGTTAGTACTCACACTTCCTGTTCCATTGGGTCAGTTTGTTTTACCTTAAATTATTGGATATAATTTCAGTAACATGGAAGAATCTCTGTTATTTGTGCGTTGAGGGATTGTGTGTTTCCCACTTTCCAGGATAAGGGAAACCTCTAACAAACCGAGGAAAGAGTACTTTCCCAAACCACGTACATCTCTGGACTTCTCCATCAGTGAGAACCACAACGGAGGCATCCACAGCGCTCGCTCTCCAGGTGAGGCCCACAACACAAACCTCACTGCTCAGAAACAGGTCCAGAAACTAGTCCCCATGCTGCATATACACTGTGGTGTCTCACTGTGTCAAGTGATGTGAAGACAAACCAATGAAGTGTGAAGCAGTATTTGCCTGTTAACAATCATTTCTGGGCCAGTTTCTATTAATTGACCTTTGACAACCCTTTTGATGTTTTTTTTTTTTTCATTTCTACTGTAAATTCTCAAACTGATGATGTACTGATGATGACAAACTTAACAACAGTCAAGTTAGAGTTATCTATATACTGTGTAATATAATCAGTACAACATAAGTTCTACTGATTCCGTTTTCTTTAATTTCTTACTGTCAGACTTTGGAAACTAAGAATTTCCTGCAGAATTTTCACAACAAAAGTCTTCCAGGTCAGATACAAGATTTGGTGCTAGAGGTTTTCCAATGTGAGGCCCACTGCATGGAGTCTGTTTGGTTTGCAGGAATAATAAACAGTTCCAATTAAAAATCAATACTACAAATGGAAACCTAAAATATGTTAAAATATAGTTAGTTTATCCTTTAATTAAATGAGGTATGTTGTAATCTCATTAAGATCATTTTTTAAAGAGACTTTTAGGAGAGACCTAATAAAAAAATGTTGTAGGTGTAAGCATAGACAGAAAATGCAGAAATACACACACAACACACCATTTACATGCATGACAGACATGAGTTTCAAATGAAAGAAAACAACTTTTTCCAATTAGCAGAAGAGGAACATCATGTTTCTGTATGAAAAAATCTTTAATAAATTTAGTAACCCGTTTCAAATAAAAACAAGGCAGAAAGTTGAGAATTTACAGTGTATTTCTATTCTTTGCTAATTTTTTTTTTCTTATTACATGTACTGAACAGAATATCCATCAATCGAGACCTCGTTAACACAACTCTGCACTCCTCTCTTTCCCCTTATGATTTTTGTTCATTCTTCCAGGTGCGAGGTCTCCAGGTGAGCCAGGTCAAACTTTTCTGTCAATATGTTTCTCCGTCCGTGCGCTCATGAAATCATTTCTTCAACGGCATCCTTTCATTTACACTTAAAATTCAAATCTACTTCTGCTGCTCTCTTTCCCTCCCTCGTGTTGTCTCCTCTTCCCTCTTTGCAGCAAGGTCTCCAGGTGAGATAAAAGTGAATCTGCAGAGAGATACGAGAATATCTCTCCTATCACGTCTTGTTTGTTTTGTTTTGGTTTTTTTTTTTACTTTACTTTTTTTTTTTTTTTTTTTTTGTCCATCTTCCGATTTGTTGCATTCAAATGTTACAAACAAACAGCAGAAAAACAAGTGCCGTCGGCTCACCGAACAAAGACCTCGGTAACAGACAAAATCTAACCAGCGGACGAGCATTTGCCCTTTCTGTTTTGTTCACTTGCCAGACCTCTGGTCCGTCTTATCCTCCTGTTTCTTTGTCTGTCTGTGGCTCCTCTTTTCAATTCGTGTTGTTTCTCCCCGCTTCGTTTATTGACCTTTTCACCAACGCGAATTCCGTACTTACCCATCAATTCATCATTTATCCATTTAGAAAATAAGTACTCTTTAAACACACACACTTCTGCTCTTTGTTCACCTTTGTTTTCTCCTTTCCCCTTCACAGCAAGATCTCCAGGTGAGCAAGAGTGACTTGGGAAAAGATGCAAAATTTCTCTGTCATTCTTTTTTTTAATATACTTAAATAGATGTTTGTTTCTGAATATTTTTGTCTGCAGTGCAGCTCATCTGCAGTGCTGTTTCTGTCTAACCTCTGGTTTCTCCTCTGTCCCTCTTTTTTAATCAAATTGTTCATCGTTCTGATGTTGTTAAAGGAATAGTTAGACATTTTGGGAAATGAACTTATTCACTCAGAAATATAAAAGAAGTTTCATACTAGCTTGGTAAAAAAGACAGGAGAACACAGGAGGGGTAACTGTGAAGCTAGTTTGGCTTTGCCTAAAGGTAACAAAATCAGCCATCAGCACCTCATATACTTGAAAATAGTGGCTGTTCCCTTGGGGACAACAATGAGCCCATTACACACTAAAAATACCCAAAAACTTCAACAAGCAAACCACACAGCAGATGAAACAGAGGATTTGTTTCTCCTCGTTTCCAGTCTTAATGCTAAGCAAAGCTTACAGCATTACAGACAGATGTGAGAGTTGTGTCGACGCTCTCATCTACCTCTCCTCGAGAAGGAGAATTTCCCAAAGTGTAGGACAATTGCTTTAAACGCTGAACACGTCATTATTATTTTCTGGTTGCTGATGATCATGTTTTGTCTCTCTCTCTTGCTTTGTCTCCTCCTCGCTGCCTCTTCCTCTTCTCTTTCCCTCTTTCAGCCAGGTCTCCAGGTGAGCCTTTCACAAGCCTTTGTTGTGATCATTATGTCTCTAATCCATATGCAGCACCTTATCTCCTCCTCTGGCCTCTTTTTTAAACTTTCCTTTTCTTCTCTTATCTGTCCAGCCCCTATGGACCAGCCCTGCTGTCGTGCACTCTACGATTTTGACCCTGAGAATGAAGGCGAGCTAGGCTTCAAGGAAGGCGATATCATCACTCTGACCAATAAGATCGACGAGAACTGGTACGAGGGGATGCTGCATGGCAACTCCGGCTTCTTCCCCATCAACTACGTGGATATCCTGGTGCCGCTGCCCCACTAAGGACGTCACCACTAACCAGCTGTGTCTGCAGCAGTGGCAAATCAAATCCCGGCCTCCAGTTCCTCTCCCAGTAACCTCTTTCCCAAGCATTCCTACCAACCACCTGTACTCCACTTTAAGGGAGCCAAAGCATCAACAACGCAATGACGAACGAAGATGATAACAAAGATTGACGACAAATTAAAGCAAGTAAGCACCAATTGAGCGTATAAACTTTAAATGAGGAAAAATCAGCATTGATGTCGTTGCTTCTCCTTATCCCAGGAGGCACCTTCAGACTTCCATAGTCATTTTATCCACTCCTGTCCTGGCTTTTGTCAATCTGTTATTAGTTTATCACAGGAGCTTTACAAAAAACAAACAAAAAAAAATTCACACTTTCTCTCATTCACTGTACTTTGTGGAAACCTCTACAGTAGATAGAAACTTCTCTTTCACATACTAGAAAAAAAAAAATCAGTCCACGTGCTTCATGTTCGGTAGAGACTCTAGGTCAAGCATGGTTTCAAGTGTTTATAACGTTTTAACTATTAAAAAAATATGTTGATCTGATTTTGCTTTGTTTTAAATATCCTGCTTCTTAATGGTAATCATCTCCTGACAAGCTCAGGCAGGTTCTGGGGAAACCGTGTCCCTGTCATGCTCAAAAAATTCTGTCCACAGGATGTCTTCACAAAAGTTGTAAACAATTTCAACTGGCTGAACAGCAAATATCACCCATAGTATCTTTATTTATTTATTTATTTTTACATATCAACATGAGCGTGTGATTGGTCGTATGTGATGTACAGACCAAAGTCGCTTGCGAAAACCCAAATGCAATTTTGGCTTCAGTTTCACGACAGCACAGCGTCAGTAAATCTGCGTGAAGCTTGCAGCCTCTAGTGCTTTGGTATTTTCATCAGGAGGAGTTAAACTGTTTCCTTAAGTATGTGACATACATATCTGAGCCAGTGTTTAGTGGAGTGATGACGAAAACACAAGTCGTGAAGTTTAAACTGAAGTGATGTAAGAAAACTACGGTGCATAAGTTTCAATCCTCTGATGTGTATTTTCTCAGCAGCTTGTGTGAAAATGGTGGATGTGTTGTGATTATAATAACTTATTGGACTTAACTGCCCACTGGGGCAACTGTTTTTCTCCGCAGCTGAAGGCGTAGCTCTTTTTGCTGCATCCCTACTAGTACAATTAGTATTCTGTAGCTTAGCTGTCTGCCATTGATTGAGATGAAAATGGAAATAGCCAGGAGTACACAAATGGCTGAAAGGACTGAGAAATTATTTGTCTGTTCGGACTAAATACCCTTTTGTGTGGACTAAAGCCACTGGTTTACCCCTCATATTATGTTACACCTCAGAAAAAAAAAGCTACATTATTAAGACTATACATCATGTTTAATTTTCCCTAACCTGCTTTATGGTTGTACGCAATATTATGTGGGGTTTCCGTCCTTTCTTTAACTGATGTACTGTTAGTCTAGAAATAAAACTGACCTCAGTTTGTTTGAGTCAGCTGAGCACTTCCCTGGGGGTTTCATTCTCTGCAGTGTCGACGACGTATTAACCCTTCTGCAGAATAATCTGTGCAGCCGTGGTAGGATTTTTTTTTTTTTTTCCCCCCACCCATCTTGTTGTAACGTTGTTGCGTGCATTTTGGGGGAGGGGCGCGTATTTTGGGGTTGCATAATGTACATGTTATGCACAGGGACAGGGTAGCAGAGGACCTCTGATGCTGAGGTATTTGTGATATACAAAACAAACATGGATGTCTCTTTAATCAAAGGACCAATTCATTACATTCAGTAAAATCACGATAAATTATGCAAAATCAACTGATATCCCATATTAAGTGTTTTTTGAGGGGAAGCACAACTCTAACAGACAGTATCCTCTGTTGGCTTGGGAAGAAAAATGATACCGTTTGAAGGTTGTGTATTTATTTTTTGTAACGACGATAAGAAACCTTCCTTCTTTTTCTCTTTCACTTTTTTTTTTTAACAATCGTGTGTATCTTTGCCCTCAATGAGGACTGTACAGCTTTTCTGTGTTTTGTTTTCACCTTGTGTGTATAGTCGCGCATCTACAGTAACGTATCTTATTTTTGTAATTGTGACAAAAGTATACACATACAGTATAGATGTATATATACAGTATATTATCCAGAAGCAATGTGAAAGGAGGGATTCTCTGAGCTGCACATGATTGTCTTTGGATTGTTTTTTTTTTTCTTTCTTTTCTTTGTTATATTTAATTCTGTCTTTGTTTTCTTTCATTCTTGCACCGGATTCTAAGACTGTATGCTTGATGTAAAGAAACCGATGTGATAAGTCAATGTAATTTATTCAAATAAACACAAAGAAATAGTCATCGCCCTGACGACTTTGTGTTCGTAGATGCACACGGGTTATCTGTCGTCTGTAATGATGATTTTTTTGAAATTATTTACAACCCAAAGTAAATGTGAAATCATTTTATAACTTGATAACTATGTAGTATACCTTACCGCCGTCTCTAGCTGTTATTTGCAGAATATGGAGGTGAACCAGCAGGGACTTTCCACAGCAAACAGAAGTGCAAGCTGGATGTATTATTCATTTTCCTGGTGGGTTCTTTCATGTCCTCTTGAAAGAATCTAACCAGAGGGGGGAAAAAAAATAGGTCAGGTAAGAAAACCTCGTTTGTACCTCCAAGACATTCTGAAATATCTTAATAATCCTGTTAGTGCAACATCATCAGAGTCATGACTGCAGCTTCAGCCATCTTAAAGGCCCTGAGAGATATGAAAAATATGCACGTGTAAGCTGGGATACGTAACGCAAACTTTGTACGACATTAACTGTACAAATAAAGAATTACGGTCGAGTTGCAGTAAACTCCTCAATCAGTTGCTATCAGCCGCTGTGAAAGTAAAGTAAATTTGCTCAGGCTGTAAACTTCTATAAAGTGCAAGTACTGTAAAATTAGACATGGGTACTTGCAATTTTAACTCCACTACATTCATGTGACACTTGGAGTAACTAGTTACTTTCTGCACTAGAGTAAGTAAATGTGATGAGTGGTATTAGCAGAACACAGTAACCTTTTTAATGTATCTTGATTACCTGATGCTCAGTGTATGCAATTACACTCCTTTCATTTTGCCTTCTGCTTGAGCCCAAAATGAAATATTTTTTGTACAATGAAAAAAAAAAAAATACTGCATTACTGCCTTTTGTGCATCAGATAAGAGTAACTGTAATATGTTTGACAATGTGATAAGCCACCTCAGGTTACAGCCGCAGGACAGTCAACATCAGACGTTAGGTGACACCCATCCACCCATTATCTGTCACCACCGGTCAATCTGGCTACACCCTCTCAACATGCCCACAGTTTAACCCTTGTTCACACACACACACACTGCTCTGCTCTGTTAAGCTTCATGCAGCCCGCTGTAACATCCTGCAGCGCATGATGCCAGCCAGGTCTTTTGAACAGCATCAGAGCATGTCGTCTTCCCAGTCACACACCCTGTTGCTTTCCTAATAACTGCAAACACAGACACAGCCTAGACTTTGTTTGACGTGGTGCGGATGAGACGAATCTGCAACCACAAGCTACGGTAACAGGCAGACTGTTGTATGTGTACTGGTGGATATTGTGGATACAAGGCGTCTCCTGCTAAATGTTGTTTATGAAGCTGTTGAACTCTGCTGAATGGTGAAACCTTGAAGTAACGCTCCCTCTAGTGGTGGCAAACTGACAGTGCTCAGTGTGGAGGTTTTCTTCTTTTGCAGTTACACACACAGAATCACCGATTATCTTTTTCTCCCACCTCTGCAGTTTATTTTTTCTCGCCTTTTCTCTTACAAGCATCACAGGCCTGAGCTAAAAGAGGGACGAGAGACGGACAAAGTGGAGATGACGGATCCGTAACACAGTAAAGATCATTAAAGGACAAACACATATGGACTGTCATTTAATTACTAATGTGTACAAGCAAATCCACTTGTGATCCTTACAGTACAGAGGCCTGTTCCAGTTCAATCTGTCCATTTCCCTGTGGATTAGACCACTTAGATCACTGAGGGGGAGGCTATCAAAGATCCACAAATCTGTTCTTATTTAATCTTGTCACTTAATGTTCAGGCTTGAGTCTTTTTGTTTTTTACCTGCCACCACAAATGAGTGTCAGTCCTGTCGTCTCAACAATCCGTCATTTCATTTGTTTTATTTTAAATTGCAGTGATCAATATTTCAACATCTTCCACTGCTTAATTCTGAAAATGAGAAAAGCAATCCTTGTTTTTAAGGCCGTAACAATTAGTCAGTTAATTGATAAGTTGGTCAGCAGAAAATTTATCAGCAAGTACTTTGATTACTGATTGATTATTCACTGATAATAACGAACTTTCTTGGCTGTCGCTTCCTGATTTGCTTTTGTCATATTTGATCATTTACTGAATATCTTTGACTTTTGGAATTTTTTTTCAAACATTTTATAGACAAAGGTTAGTCCATTAATAAGGAAAATAATAAGCAAATTATGGAATAATGAAAACTACTTGATCTTTGAATCTTGATTCGGAGTTATGGTTCGGCTTTGAATAACGTCTGTTTAGACTGACGATCTAGTGAAACTTTGAACAGAACCGTAACAAACAATTAGTTTCATTAGCAATAAAATGGACAGTATGAGCCGCTAGCCTCAGCCAGAGATAATGAAAGAGCTACTGAGGTCCAGTAAGCCTCTTGCTTCACTTCTTTCTAACTCAACATCCTGAATTATTTTTGTGTGTGTGCCTCAGATGACATCACTAGAGACAGTTTAGCACACAGCCAACTCAGGAGCTGCAAAAGACTTTCAAAAGAGTTCCACTGAAAACAATCAACAGATAATTAACATTTTTGCTACGTAAAATGTATGTACATCCACCAATCTATTAAACTGTTAAACAACAAAAGGAGAGGTCCTCCTGTGCAATCTTGAATAAATAGATGAATGGTCTGTCAGTAAGATTTTGTTTTTAAATAAAAGTAACCACCAACTCAAAACCACAACACCAGAGGCCACAACACATGTGGAAAATCCACATGCTGACTACACACAAAAAACTCACTCAGCACACTCTTCTCAGCCAGGTAATGTATGTAATGGCACATACACGCATACACACAAACATGGTAGGTCTGCGGAGGAGTGTGTGTGTGGGAGGGGGGTGGGGGGGGGTAGTAAGGGGGGAGACAAGCAATCCAGTAAAAAGCATTCCTCAGACCCTCTCTCCTGGTGGGTGGCCTGTTTGGACGCTGCACCACAGAGACAGCAGCTCGTTTTCCAAAGATCCTTTCACAGCCATTGTGTCTGCTACAGTCACCGACACACTTACGTAGCCGCTGAACATTTCTAACAGCTCATCCTGTTTGAATGCTACATGATCCTTGACCAGCTCTACCTCGGCTCTGCCTCTGACTTGTGCTTTCAGTCAAGAGGAGCTAATTCGAAGTTTAGAAAGTTTACCTTCTGAAATCCAGCTAAACTGGCCTGTCTGCACGAGTTGGGCGCAACGATTCATTTAGTTTGCGTGTAAAGAGGAGCAAAAAGCTGCACACTCAGTCAGCCTCTCAGCTAGCCAACCATGGCAAGATTAAACTGGCAGGGTTATAAGCCACTCCATCATATTTGACACTTGAATCAGCCACAGCTCTTAATGCATGAATGGCAGGCTGCATATGTTTTCTGGCCAACCCCAAACCGCAGCAGACCGCAAGACACCCACACCAGCTACAGACATGTTCCACATATTCACTGAGGCTGGGGGAACAATGAAAACTCAGGTGCCTCCCACGAGCTACACACCATTAAAACTGGTTCTACTACTACTACTTGCACGTGTAAAAGATACTGTATATACTGTCCATACTACTGTGTGTGTTCTTAAGAAGGCTTTGAACAGAAACTTCAAAGATGACTCCAAAATTAACAGAATTCAATTACACCCAATTTAACATACAATTCCATTTCCAGTTAATTTGCTTCACCTTGCTAAAACTAAAACAGTTAAATGCAACAGTCCAGCAGTAATTCATGTTTATATATTATTATTATTTATAATGTTTAGTTTTTGTTTTAGAGACGCACTGATGATCTTTCTGAAATTTTTTTTGATTCAGCCAACTCTCATTAGGACAAAATCTTTATATTTTTGTTCATAGCAGCTGGTTCAAACAGAGCTAATTTTAACTAATTTATGTATAACTGACCAGTTTAATTTAATAATCTTGCATCATAATTTATAAGCTAATTGAATTTTGCTTTTAAAATCCTATACTGTAAGTAGAAAGATAGAAAAATAGATAAATAAATAAAATGGAAACACTTAGGTGAAGTACAAGTTAACCTAGCAGTACACCATACGTTATTTAACGTTGTTTTTTCTGGCTCCTGTTTGCTCTAAAAGACACGTATGAGTGAGAAAATGGCTTTAAAGTTGTGGACTGTTGTTACAGTTTCAGTCATCGTTTCAGCTCAGTTTCACTGGGCCCAAACTTTGGCCGGTGAGTATTTTAACTGCATATTACTCCAGTGATGAAAGTTTTCATTCAAGAGAGTAAAAATTCTCCAGGTAAAGCTTAACTTTGGACAAGCAGGGTCTTTTATTATTAACAATATAACACAGCACTGATGAAATATCGATACTTCATTGAGGTAATTTTTTAAAAAATATTATATTAAAATTAATTGTTAAATTAATGCTGTAATAAGAAAAAAACTTTTTTAGAATATTCAGTTAAATTAGTCAGCGGATTTCAAGGGGGGGCCTGAGGCCCACCACGGGTCCTTGAGGGGGGCTCAAATAAAAAAGGGGAGATATTTATTTTCACTGTAATTCCATCCATAAGGAACACAATGAATCCCCGACTACTTTGTTTAAGGGTTTCCTACACTTTCTGTGATAAAACATCTGAAAACAAAATTCTTATCAGATGGGGTCTGCGGTCATTAGTGTATAAAAAAGCTAATCGCTAGGTGCAGCCCTACAGTGCTCTGCATTATGACCACAGTAACGAGGGGGTCAAATAATTTAAGCTTTTAATAAGTTCTAACAGGCGTTTGGATGAATTAGTTTGGATGAGTGGTTCTCAAACAAGCTGCAAACGGCAAAACTGGAGGCCAAGCTGTCAGCTCAGGCTGAATACATTTTCATTGAAATTATAATTACCTAATTAAACATTATTACATTGGTTTTGATAATACAATGATATATGACAGTGCTGTTATACATAACACTGACAGGGGTGAATTAAATTAATTATTTAATTGGTACTTTCTGTACGGGTTTATAAAACTTACATACTTTTACTCAATTACAAGACATTTATTTTTAATGAAGCACCTTTACACTGTTATAATGCTACTCCAAGTGAAGTATCTGATGGTGTCTACACACTCTACACTCTCTCTTCCTCTTACACACTCTCAACACACATCTGCGAAGAAGGTATAAGAACATAAAGCACAAATAAACAGTGGTGGAGCCGGAAATTATAATCAGTCAAAGAGTATAGATCAAGAAAAAAAGAGGTGAGAATGGTGAGCCTTAACACACACACACACACACCAAGGAGCAGCTGCTGGTGGGAGTGTGCTAGTGTGTGTCATTACATGTTTTCCTGTGGCGTTCATACATAGTTTCTCTATTCAGCAGGAAAGCCCAGCTCTCAACACCAGACAGAGGCAGCTAATACCCCTGTCTGTCAGGGCCGCTCAAAGAGCGAGTGATTGGAGATGACAAACGAGGCAGTAAGACAGGTCAGGCAGCTATACGGCAGCAGCAGCAGAGAGGGAGTAGAGAGGGAGGAGGGGACTGAAAAAAGCATGTAAGAGCCAACAGGGAGGAATGTGTTTGTGTATGTGTGTGTGTGTTCTTACATATTTGTTAATCATACCGTGAGGGTCTCTGGAGGTCTGACGCCGCGCTTGTCTGTCAGTTTTGAAGGAGAGGAGGTTTGCTTCCGGCTCTGGATTCACTTCCAACACCAGCTCTGCCCTCCCCACCCCCGAAAACCATGAGGGTCTCTGTCATTCAAGCTTACACACTGGAATCCAACAGAGAAAGACAAAGCGTGTGTGCACGGAAATATGACCACAAAATCCTCTATTTTTAACCACAAAGAGTCTGTTGGCGTGTGTGTGTGTGTGTGTGTGTGAGAGAGAGAGAGAGACCTCACCCTCTCTTGGTCAGGCTCCGTCCGGGTCTGGACTGTCCTCAGAGGACCAGAGGCCTTGGGAAGTGTTGTGAGGAGGACACACAGAGACAGGGGCAGCCCTGACGACGACGACGACAACAACAACAACAACAACAACAACAACTTTTTTGGCAATATAAGTTCAATTAAGCTGATATTGCAGAAGCATTTCAAATGTTTCATGTAGTGATTGACCCCAAAACTCATGCACACATTTGCTCACTTTATTTCAATGTCTTTAGAGTTTAATTAAGTAGCACTACATCACACAACTACACGGTCTGCTGTAGGCCTCTTCCACGCTTGTCCCTTCGTTATCCACCAGATAAAGCAGAAATGATCTTAGGCCACATATTTTTCTGTTCTACTAGGATCACACAGATGATAAACATACTCGGTAGATGTGGTGCATCTGGTAACTTCTAACCAGTTTCTGACCTTATTGCATGTAGGTGGTTTGAGGAACAAATTTAACAAAATATCAGTACAGTCACAGGCACTAATTTCTCTTAATAAACACTCTCTACATTGAAAATTTTGGACCACTGATCAGTTCCTTTATATTTACTCATTCATATGTCAAAACTATTAGACAAATACAAACCTTCTACATCTTTAATCGTTGCATAATGATTTCCAGTTGACGAAAGGACCAATTTGTCACATCTGTCCTCTTCACTTGCTGTCTGCCACTTAATACACGAGTACACAGCAGAAGAGAATGCAGGCAAAATGGTTTAAAAACAAAAAAAGAAAAAAAGATGACATATATGTTTTGTGGAAATTAAAATCAACAATACTAAATGACTGCATTAAACAATTGCTGTCGAATGGTAAGAATTAAAACAGTGTGCAAAAAAATCTAATCAATTACCAAGTTGGACTGTACTGATGTATACAATTATGTAAATGAATAATCTATATTTTATAATAATCCATGATACAAAGGTAGTGTTAAGAGGGGTATAATAACTCATAATGTGTGAAGTTTATAGTAGCAGAACTTTCAGAATGAGGCTGATAAAACACACAAACAGACAGAAAGATGCAGCTCATTTTACACAAAACAATTAGCTTACACGTAACTACACTGAGCTGTTTATGAAGAGCTGACGTTTGATCCGGCCTTATTTTGCAGGACTGAACACATTAACTTCAGTGTAGCTTATTCCCGGTCATAAATTCTCCACAGTGGTTTAGTTTGTAAAAGGTTTTTAAGTGTGAGCCAACAGTGAACCAGAGAGAAGAGCTTTCATGACAAATGGTGCCAGGTTAAGGACCGGCCGCACAGCATGCAAAACAGTACAATGGGACAACATTTGGTGTGCAAATCCATCAGTCCATTCAAATGGTGTCCCGAACAAAAAGTTGATACACAAACAAGTCAATTAACCCGGGAGGGGATCGGAATAAATGTTGAAATGTTTTATGAGTTTGCATAGGCTCAATCCTGGCACCCTCAAAAACATTTCACAACATAACTAAACGTAACTCCTAATAGAGACTGCAGATATTGTGACATTTAAGAGCGTCTTTCTCGGTGTTACGGAGGAGTTTCTATGCAGAGCGAGTAAGGCAGTGGAACCTGTCCGTTTCTGGATCTATTCTCCTACTTTAATCCTGGAGTCAGTCACACCCATCACGCTGCCATTGTGCAGCTGAAGCCTTTCTATGCATGACAGACTGTTGGCGCGCAGCACACACACACACACGCATATTCACATAAGCGTGCAAACTCAATGACACACACGCGATTCAAAGTCTTTGCATTTTGTAATTTGTGCATCCTTAATACTGTATACCTGCAGATTTTAGGGCCTCAGCCTGCATCCAGGTGTTGAACAGTATGTGACTCTGGTCAAGCTTTGCCTCATTATGAGACATCCACATATAAAAGTAAAGACTGTTTCCGAAAGAATCCAGAACAACTTGTCTAGCAGCAAAGCTTTGTTCTATTGAACAACATAGTTTTAGTCTTGCAAGTACGTGGTACCGTTGATAATGTGTTTTAGAATCAATTTTTGTTATATTTGTATAATGTCTTTTAGAATCCCAACCGCAATCAATAAATCAAATGCACTGACAAAAAAAGTAAAGAATGTGCTGTCTGTGGCTCTTGCAAGGCTATTATAAGCCCATGGCCCACCAGCGTATCTGCCTACAAACTCATCACACACACTTATCTTCCAGCTGAGACTACAGGACAATCAGTGTGGCCTCATAGGTTTCAGAAAAGTGGCTTTGGGGGGAGTCCTGAAGCCAGGCGTGGGATTAGACTCTTGCTCATTTCTACAACTTAAGCAATCCAGGTTTTAAGGAATCACACAGCATGTCAGCTTGCTAATACAACATGTTCATGTTTGTTTCACCTTCCCCACACATCTTCTGTTTCTGTTGCCTCCTATATCCCAGTTTCAACTCCGGATTTAGTGTTTCTCCAACTCTTTGACTCCCATACTTTGAAAAACCAAAGTGATTGCACCTAAGATGTCAATAACATGCCATAATTGCACCGGAAAAGTGTGCATAAACAACTGCAGTAAGCACAGTGGATCAAATTAGAACCAAGAGCTCAATCTGTAATTATTATGTCAGTGGTCTCTAAAACTTATCAAAATAAGAGCCAAGTTGTAATAAACTGGAATCATCTTTTATCTATAGATGAACTGATTAAGTTACTCTCCATAAACTGCATCTGTATCATATGATCTTTAAATCTATTTGGTTTGTTGATATCTGGATTACTGATGGGTGCTCATCCTGATCCTGCATGTGTTTCCTCTGGTTTCCTCCCACAGTCTAACGACAAGCCTGTTAGGTCAACTGTGCACCCTGTGTTGTTGCTATATGGGACTATGAGTGTGATGGTTATTTGTGTCAGCCTTATGATTGACTGGCAGCCTGTCCGGGGTGTACGCCACATCTCTGGGACCGAGCGAGCAGGTATACCTAATGGTTCCCTGATCAGGCTGCTAATGTCTTTGAATACAAAGTCTCTTTTCGGTGGTCTGCCTCCCTCTGTGCTCGTTATTCTGTGTATGAATAATAATTGTCATACAGTATATTATGTAAGTAAATATAAACCCCCTGACAGCATAGATGATAAATAGACCATGACACCACCCTTGAATGCTAAACAAAGAAAAAGAAAGTATCTGTTCTGGGGCAGACTTCAAATCTGCACCTGCACAGAGAGAAATCCAGGTGAGGAGGTTTCTGATGAGGGAGATTATCAGTATTGTTCAACAGTATTTCCTCTCTTTCTCTCTCTCTCTCTCTACCTGACACACTCACTCGTAACATTTCCTCAACAGCTGAGCCACCTTTAACCTGTGTTTGCACTTGAATTTGGCTATTTTTGCCCAGCACAAGCCCAGGGCATCTCACCAGCTAAGCACCAGGAGAATAAATCCACATTATGTCACATATGGCATGAGTCTAACACAGTTTGAAAGACAATACTGCTTCAGGGCATTAATGTGTGTTTTTATATTGTCTTAAATTTATAATTGTCATGGGTTACAGCCTTCTTTTCCACATCCAATTACAGCAATTATACTGGTAGCAGATCTTTAGAAGATTCTGTCCACAAAGGGAAAGATATGTTGTGTTTGAGTGCCTGATTGCTTGCACACAAGATGTGGCTTGTACTGGCTTTTTGCCTTAAGTACATATAATCCACATGTGTCAGTGATTGAGGAGGTACAAATCCCACAGTAACAGACACACAGGTGGCACTGGAAAGAAACAGCATACCAGTCTAGATTTCTCTCACTCTCTGTCTTACTTGGCCAACTACCATGTGAGGTTGAGTCAGAAGGGCAACCACCCTCTGCACAACCCTGATACAGGTATGCGTGAGACTTACAAGACCCGATACATCGCTGGCTCTCTCTCAAACACACACACAAGTAGACTGCTCCGCACCACATCCTGTTTGAGTGGTCATGCTTAAGTCTCTCAGTCAAGCCAAGCATGACGATCCTGTTCTACTAATACTGTTGCATGCGTTTTCTCTCTCGAGTGGAAAGAGCCTTAATTGTCTTGGCAGAAATTGTCACCAAACAATCAACTTGACATAGCAAACTGACTGATAATAACTAATAAACATAAACTGTGGCAACATCAGATTAACTCACCAAATGAAAAATAACCCACATTTGGCACTTGGTGAATGTTAATTATGGATCTATGGTGACAATGTCAGTTGATTCAGGAAGTGAAGTTAAAGAAACAATTTGTGGCACACTTTCAGATAACACGTTAGGGTTTGTCGGAAATTACGGAGCACATTCAAGTCAAAAGGCTCAAGTACAAGCCATTAATTTGTGACTCAAGTCAAATTCAAGTCCAAGTCATGTGACTTGAGTTCAGACCTCTGTTTATTTTAACCTTCAAAGAACAAAACTCTCATCCTACTATGCAAATTACAAAAAAAAATAATGAGCACTACACAATCTTTTCAACCCACACAGAGATGTAAATAACACTTTACAATGTGCCTAAGCATGGCCTCGCAGAGCTGCTTGTGTGGCTGTAGACGTTTATTCTTTTTATGTTTTAATTATCTTATGTTTTATGAGTCTTATATATAATAACATCTGTGTGTGCTCTAAGAGCATGTTGCACCTGCAAAAAAACTTGGAACTATTGCACCAGGCAGAGGCATTGTCTCTCCTTTTATAAAATTTACTTACTGTTTATGATTCATTTATACAAAAATGAGTGAAATGAACTTCTTGTTTTTTATACATTAGGAGTTAATGTATAAAAAACAAGAAGTTCAATGTCATACAATGACAAAGATGCATTTTCAGAGCCAAGGCCCTTTCTACAAGTGCTTTATCTGTCAAGCCTAAAAAGACATGTCAGGAGTTAGACAGCTGAGAAAACACAACACTGTGCTTGAGGATATCAGTGGAAGCTGGATGAATACCCGTATCTTCCTGCTTAGGAATCAGAGGATTTACGTGGCGGTGAAAGCTTGTCAGCAATGACACACAAAAGCCTTGTTGTGCATCACTGAACAATTGCGATGCCTGTAACCGAAGCAGCGATTAAAATCAAACTGTGATCAAAGATTGAAAAAATTATCTGCTCATTATTACTGCCTTAATGGAGATAAAAGTTGACAGAGTGGCAGCTCACACAGGCAGGACAGACAGCATGTAATAAATCTAATTAAACCTCAGTGTTACCTACTAGTAATACCGTTTTGTTAAGGTAGTGTTTCAAAATTGTTTCTGCATCTTTTCACTATATATAAGCCAGTTTTAAGTTTATGTTACTGGCATTAAAGGATTAATTCACCATTTTAGGAAGTACACTTATTTGCCTTCTTGTCAAGTTGGTTGAGTAGATTGATGCCATTTTTACGTATGTATGTAGGTATGATAAAAGCTACAGTCAGCAGCAGCTTTGCTTAGCTTAGAGTGGAAGGCTGGAAACAAAAGTAAATAACTATTTGGTCTCTACATAATACCTCTGAAGCTTGGTATTTAACACATTATACATCCCATTTGTTTCATCTGTACAAAAATGTCAAGTTGTGATTTTACCAGGGATTGTTTTTTTAAAAAAATGTATTTAATCTTTATTTAATCAGGCAATCTCCTTGAGATTAGGATTGCTTTTTCAAGAGAGGCCTGAGAACAAAGAAAAATAAAAACATTCACACAATGCAATCAGCAAACGAAGGAGTTAAAACAACCAAGGGAAATGCAAGACTCAAGTCTGAGTGCAGTTTGTCGCTTGTTCCATCCAATAGGTGCACAGTACCTGAACCCACATGAGATATCTAAAGATGAGTAATTACATGATGTGAGGTAGTGTGGAAGCTTTGACAGTAGCGCTTTGTAAATGAATAACATTCTTCTAGGCTATAAGGATTACGTATTTGTTAGTGTTCTCACAGATTAAACAAATGAGATATGCTAATTGGTAGGCTTTAAAGGTGCCTGTGGACAGATTTTGCTATCTTTGGACAGAAACAAGCTAGCTAAGCTAACTGGCTGCTAACAGTAGGTTTATCTTTACAAACAGACATGAGTGTGGTATCAGTCTTCCCAGCTAACTGTTGGCAAGAAAGAAAATTATTGTATCTTCAATTTATAAGCTTTAATTTTAAAATCTGAGGTTAAAGTAACCTGTTTTTGAATGAAACCGCTTTATAGAAAGAATTAGCGTGCCATTACGTGCCCGCACACAGAAAGGACTGTAGGCCACACCACAACAACTCACAAGAAAAGACAGCAAAACTTTCCAAGGAATATTTTGGCAAGGCCACAAAAGCTCTGCGCGGTAACAACACATCTCATCTGACTGTGATCCCCTCCATTGTCCTCTCTGCCTCACTGTCAGACAGCACACACTCATAGACAGAGATGAATCTGTGTTAATGAAGTAGAACAAAATAAGGAGAATAGTGCTTGACTGCTATAACCACCCTAACATGCGATCCTATTGTGCAACTGAGGTTCTTTTCAGGTGCAGGCATGGGTAAAAATGCCCATGTGCGGCTGCCTGGGCTCTGTGCAGGCTGAGACATCTGTGAGGTGTTGACATGTAGATCCTAACAGGGCCCAACTGACAAGGATGCACTGACATTTGCAACCAGGCATGACTATAATTGTGAGCTCCGCTACAGTGCGGGAAAGAGATACTGTCTCTATCAGGTAAAGGGTGAGTCATTCTGTGTGTGAGTCATGCAAAGAAAACCTGATCCACAACTGACTCTGAATACGGCTCACTACATGGATTATAGGATCAGTTACAGAAAAATTCCGTAAATATATCATAAAATAGAGGGTTATTTTCATCTTTTTTTTTCACAGATTTTCGCCTCAGCATGGGAATCATACGTGTCGTCATCCAGCACTAATAAGTGTTGATTTTTCTGTGATAATTTGTTTGAGGATGACCAGAGATTGGAGAGCTGGTCTGATTCTGATGGAGCAGTTTAATGTGATCAAACCGAATATAATTAACTTTAAAGCGTTTGGACTAGTGTTTGCTGCATTATGTTTTAAACTGTTTGGTGTCAGCATTAAAGGACCACTTGTTTACATTAATTTCACAGCTGAAAATTAACCACAACTCAAATGCATAATCATTAAGAATCAGCTGGTATTTTTAGGTACGTAAGAGTTTTCATTCTCTCTATGGGTAGCTGACAACCCAAACTAAAATGATTTGTAATTATTTGTTTTATTATTGTTTATATTTCATACAAAGATAAAAAAAATAAATAAATAAAATAAAAATAATTGATTTTATCTTAAAATCTATTGCCTCATATGATGCAGCCCTCATCCACATCAGTAAGCCATACTGGGAAACATTTAGTTAGTCATGCTTATGTTGACCTAAGGAATACAAGCCCAACATTCACTCTCTTTCAGCCCCGTTTTCGGACTCCAAACTACTGAGGGAACAGTCTAGCAGCCAAACTGTCCGTGGCGTTCATCAGCTGTTGTCTGATGCTAATGGGTAGTGTACACTGGGTTTTTAGAGCTTTTGCACTGACAACAGACACTTGCTGCAGCTGAAAAAGACAATGACAATGAAACTGGCAGTGAGAGTGGACCAGTAAACAGTAAAGACACACACATAAACACACACACACACACACACAGTGATTTAACGGCAGGCTCCCAAGGCAGTGCAGTGCTTCAGTTATGTAAACTGGCCCGGGTTTGGAGCAAGTCAACCGTCAGGACTTTGCATCTTCACCAAGCCCCTGCAGCTGCTAATGCAAACAAGAAGCCCTCATTTGCTCCACAGTGGCCTGACTGGGTCAGCGTTCTCACACACACACTCACACACACACACACTCACCGCAGTCGATTCAAATTAAAGCAGAAAATAAAAAGTTCTATCATACTATATGATTTCCACTGAAAACTTAAGACTTATAAAATTATTAAACATATTATAAAAAATAAATTATGGTGCCATTTATTGAACACTACCCATAGTCATTTTTTTTGTATTTTTTTGGCAATAAAACATAAACTTTAAAGTGGCTATAACCTGCAGTAATAACAATGCCAATGTGAAGAGGGTCGCTCATAGTGATTAACCTACAAGGTATTATCATCTGCAGTTCAAAATTATGTTATTAGTATTATTATTATTATCAAATGCATAGCTCATCAAAATATATGGTACATAGCACTAAAGGCAAACAAAGATTTTGCTTGCACATTTCAAAATAATTTGTCTACAATGTTTGCCTCCTCTAAACCTTAAAGAATAAATGCCTACATTATTTGTATTCCGTTTATCACACCATCTAAAATATAAACTTCGCACTCTTAACCACAGCTAGTGTTCACACACACATCATTCAACGTTGCCGCATGTGACTTGAGCTTTTTCAAACTAGAGTTTTCATCTAGTATCAGTCCTAAAGTCATCCACCACCTGCATACGTGCAGCCACCAAATGGTTAAAGTCAAGTGTTCAAATTCAAATGTCTGATTTGTTTGTCTTTGTTTGGAGAGAGCCGTTTCTCTCTGGAACTGCCAGAAGTATATGTGAGACACAAAGTGAAAAGGTCTTCATTTGCCTTGGCTGCAGCCCTGCTCTCCTGTGCAGCTGTCCCAGCCTCCAGCCGTCATTTGTGTCTCCACACTGTGCTTGTGGTGGACAGGTGGAGGCCTCTCACGGCGGCATCAATGCACGGCTAAAGGGCCCTTAGCTGTGGAGGCCCTAACATATATTCAGTGATGCTAAACCCAAGTACACTTCAGAAGGAAAAGTCAGTTTGCAGCAAGCTGCACTAGATTAAAAAAAATGCAGCAGATAAGTGTTCATAAACTGAAACTGCATGTATGAGAGTACAGACAAACAAAATTCATGAAAAATTTGCTTTAAGAAAACTGAAATAATTTCAGCACTGCAGCAAAAGTAAGTTACATTATTCCTTCCATCTATTTTGCATTTTTGTACAGATGCAACTAATTTTAAATTTCCTTCTTTTGTTAACTTTGATGTCTGCTATACATCAAAATGGTAATGAGGTTTACCAGTTTTTCTGACACAGAGTGAAAAAGAAAAAGTACTACTTCCGGCTGGAAAACCAGAACAATGAACAATGAGAAACAAGTTTACTAAAAAAGCTCTGCAAAACTGAAGGGAACTGCAGATTAAATCTTCTGCGGGTTTGTTAATATGAGTGCTATTTTATCCATTGTTAATATAGAAATAACAGTTGCAGCAGCTGTTAAGTGGAAAAAAAAGTCATAGTATTGCTTATGAAGAGCGTAAGTTTGGATTCTTTCTACAAAACAACAACTGTTCAAGTTGAACAACACCTCTAAGCATGAACAGAGGCTCGTTTAAGTCACAAAGCCCATTGACAAGCTACAAAACTTTCTTTCTCACAGATGTTGACAGAGTCACCCTTCAGCAGCTTCACTCATATTTTTTAATCCACCAGCACAAACATTGAGATAAAAGGTTGATGAACAAATATTAAAACTAAATGCTGTTGGAGTGCCAAATCATGATGCATAAGCAAACTATGGCAACTATGAGCCTGAACTCCACTAACATCTGAGAAATTACTCACCACTAATTGTTCTCAACCATAAAGCATAAGAAGCTGTCTTAGGGAAAGGGTGAGGTCCACTGCAAACTACACTGCATGTCCATCACATCTGTCAGGAGATGAAATGAGGTAAACACACAATCACACACATTATAGCAGTCCAATAAACCATCTGCTGACAACTTGTCTCAAAAGCATGATTCAAAATTCAGTACTGTTTTAGGTCACAAGTTCAAATTTTAAATGATCAAACCTGCAGTAGATGATAAATAAATGCAAAGTTCATTCCTTATTCATCATCCTTATTTCCCTATTTCATCCTTACTATGCATCCTCTTTGTTTCCGATTGTCACCATATGAACTTGTTGTGTCTTTTCTTATGTGTATATATTTTCCACTTTCTTTGATTTATTGTTTATTGTACTGTAATGCTGCCCTGCTGCAGAATTCACTTCGGTGAATTCTTGATAAACTCTTAAATAATGGTGCTTCTAAGTGATTCAATATTTATTCAAACATAATTCTGTATTTTTCAATTTTATTTTCCTGTTAAAAACAGAACCAAATAACACTGAAAACAATTATTTTTCATAATCTGACAAGTATCCTTTAATTAATTGCTTATATTGTCTAATGTTTTATATATTGTGACAATAAAGTGATAAATGTCAGGTTCAGTTTTCCAGAGCGACTTGTGACATTTTCAAGTCATCTTTTAAATGAAGTGAACCTTTAGAAGGTTCACTTCATTTAAAATGCATATTTCAATATGCAACTCAAGCAACAACAGCAGATGTAGAAACTCATTTGTCACAATTAAGAGAGGTTTGTTGAGTGTAACTAAATAAAACATCAGGATGCTAAGTAATGACCATGTTACAAAAATGTTTTACTGAAAATAAATCAGTCACAGACATGTCAGAGGAGCACTAAAAAACTGAATAAATCTGTAAAAGAAATATGGCAATATAGGAGTATAGGAAGAATACATAAGTAAATAAAATTTGTGTAAATATAAATAAGAATAACTAAATGTCAAAATATAAAGACAAAGAGTGTAAAAGAATAATTAGCATTATCTTTTATGTTCACATTTATTTGTTCATTCATTTCTGCCTTTATTTTTAAAAAGATGTATTATTTATTTTTGCATACAGATCGCTATTTTTCCGTATTTATTATGTTTGGTATCATTTATTTATTTTTTCCCTTTCTTTTTTCTTATTCTTTTGCATTTCCCTATTTTGTTTTGGACTGAAGCCGTGGACTCATGTTAACCTAACGTTATCCCATCATAGCACAGAGGGCTGCAGGTCCAGCCCAGAAAAGCCACTTCGCCGGGCCCTCACCACAGGACTAAACCTTTCATCGCGCTGTTTGTCTGAGCAAACTCATGCTCTCTCACCATCCCACTCTGACACATGCCCGCCGTCTTAACCCAGCCTGGTGTTGAGCAGTGGGAGTGTGCTGTCGTGTTTTCCTCTCTGTTTGTTTAAGTGATTAAGGTGGTGAACCCCAGCCCTGTGGAGTCCCTTAATGCCTCTAAGAGCTGCTCATTGACTGTCAGTATTGTCGCCATCCCCGGAGCCGGAGGAATTTAATACTCGAGTTTTTACAGATTAGCCTATCCAAAAATGGGCTTGGTAATTTAAAATCAGAAGTGTATGCAAAAAGAGACTAAAATAATAACAGAATGTTCTACGACACTGACTTCACAACATGTCCATTTCCACCAATTCCTTGAGGACATTCATAATCAAAACCTATTTCAATGAGCTATTATTTCCATGTCAAAAGTTGGTTATTCCGGTCGCTCGGGTTGTGTCCAGGGATTATGATGATGTCTTATATTTTGCATGCTGAAATCACAGGCTGGCCTGTGCCTGGAAAATATTTACATTTCTTAACACAGCTGGCTTGTCCAACCACTGGCACAAAACAAACAAGGAAGTAAGATAGAAAAACAACACATAGGTTAAGTTACCACTAAAGAGCTCTTTTAGTCTTAAAAGTCAAAACAACATGACCCATTTTGGACCTTTTAAAATAAACTGAGGTTGGCTTTTAAAGGAAAATTTGAATACAAAAAGCAAACTATGTTTGTTTTGACAGTGCTGGTCTATTAAACAACAACAACAAAAAGTTGCAAGTAAATACATAAAAAGTAATCGAAGGTAAATGAAAATTCTATGTACATTTTTTTGATTGACAACTTCTAATCAGAAAAGCAGATTCTGATTCTCGACAGTAAATTTTTTGACATTTTATGAAATCAGATATCAATTCCACAAATAACTTACATACATAACCTAAAGAATTCAAAATTCCTCAAAATAGAAAATTTCCACCACAAAGTATGCAGACTTTTGTCGGGCATGAACAATAGACCCTCATAAAGCTGAGGTATGTCAAGAGCATGTGACGTGTAAGGAGGTGTGGTCCCTCAGGTACTCTGTGGAGGTAAGACACTCTTCAGGTAACACTGAATGACTCATTCTCACACACACCTTAAACACCACGCATGGCGCTCTTACACCTTAACTCTACGACTTAACCAGACAACAAATTGTGGGAATAAGCTGCATGAGCACAGCCTTTGAGCACGAAAGAGGATTTCTTGGAAAAGTTCATTACTGCCACTGCATTTCAACAACTGCGGGATTTGGACACGAAGACAGTGAGCTGTTAGAAACTGGTGTGATCGTTCTGAGGGTGTTGTGTGCTGGGCTGATCTCTTGTTTGACTTTCACGGTGCAGGATTTAATCTGTTTCCTCAGGAAACTTCATAAAAACTGTGGAAGTTCTAACACCGTACAGCATTTGCAGGAAAGTTCCTTCATAGTCTGTCTTTTACAGGACATTTCTGAGCTGTCTCATGACAATGCCAGTGGTCAAAGTGGAAAAAGACTCTCCAGCAGACACCACTTCGTCTGCATCTAACCCTCCACCACAGACAGAGGAGCAGCCCAGAGGTCGGAGAAGAAAGAGACCTCTGCAGAGAGGGAAACCCCCCTACAGCTACATTGCACTCATTTCCATGGCCATTGCCAACTCTCCCGACCGAAAGCTGACCTTGGGGGGCATCTACAAATTCATCACAGAGCGCTTCCCCTTTTATAGAGACAATTCAAAGAAATGGCAGAACTCAATCCGCCATAACTTGACTCTCAATGATTGCTTTATCAAGATTCCCCGAGAGCCGGGGCGGCCAGGAAAGGGCAACTACTGGGCTTTGGACCCAAATGCAGAGGACATGTTTGAGAGCGGCAGCTTCCTGAGGCGCAGGAAGAGGTTTAAGCGCTGTGACTTCAGCACTTACACCTCATATGTCCACGAGACACCAGTTTTCTCTCCCGTCCAAATTGCCAGATCAGCGGCATATGCCAACTCAGTCTATCCGAACATGACAGTCAGTTGCCCGACCTACGGGCAGCAACTGCCCTCAGCCTATTATCCCTCTTCATCGCCTCCTGGGTTTGGACCTGGTCAGACCCGCATGTTCAGCATCAATAACCTCATAGGACACCCAACTGCAGCCAGTATGCTGGGAGGTCAAGGGGTGGAGGTGATGCAGCAGCCCAGCCGGAGCTTCAGTCCTGAGGGGCATCCAAACGAATCCAGTCCCTGCAACTTGGGAGCCCCGACTTTCCAGAGCCAAACGTGCGGAGGCGCTGTATCATCTCGCCCCTCCTCTACACATCCCGGATTCACCTACTCTGGGCCAAACAGCCACCCACACCACCATACACACCAGGGCTCGTATGGACAGGCCCACACCCAGGGGTATGCCGTGACGGGACGCATCCATTCCTCAGCCCACGGCCCTGCAGAGTCCATGGATCATTACGGCAGGATCTCCCCGGTGCAGTTAGGCTCTTTCTCCCAGTATAGCAGCGCAGCAGGCCCTATCGCCAACACTGGCGGTTACCTGAGACACCCCACGTATCCAGGGAATATGGACAGGTTTGTGTCTGCAATCTGAGCTACTGGGAATCTGGATCAGAGCTTCTCACTACCGTGTTAACAGAACACCTGAGACTTGAGACGGCACCAAGTGAGCCAGAGACGACTGTCTTCTTTCGTTTGTGACATTTTTTATAAGATAAAAGTGAACAGACTGATTTAAAACACCTCTCCTGACATAACTGTGATTTTCCACATTAACCCTTCAACCTTTTTCTCATATTGATGATGATCTACTCCAAGACACACTCAATAGAAATTTGGATGTACAATTCATCCAGTGTCGAGTGTGGTTGCAAGCTTTGTTTTATTTTTGCTTTTTTTTGTCAAGAATTGAATGTGCAAGTTTAAAATTTACATTAATGGTAAGCTTAAGTGACAGAGTTTGAAATGTTAAAATAAATTATTGTGCTTCATGGTCATTGGCTTTGCAATAAGAGGCTTGTATGAAGAAACATCAGCTTTAGTATATTTGCATGTATTTTTGTGCGCAAACAAGAATGCATTGTCAGGTTGTCTTTTTTGGAAATAAACAGCATTATGATAGCACTTTTGCTCTTCAAGAATAAGATATTTAAACTATTGTATTATTGCTAATTTAAGTAATTAGGTGGAAAACAAAAAAAAAAAAAAATACCAGAATGGTTACACGTAAAATGCTACAGGAGGAAATGTTGGTATGCAGACATGTGGCATCAGTTAGCCATAAACTGAATTTATATAATTTTAGAATTCAAATATAACATATTACAAAATAACAGGAGCCAAAAGATTAAGACATATGCTACCATAAACAAAAAAAAATCCTTCCACTGTTGTGCTTGTGTTGCTTTCTTTGCTGTTTCAGCTCATCTGGTTTGAAGTGTTGTCTGGAGCCACGCAGTATTACCAGTCACCATGACCGGCCGCAATTATCATGTCCAGACATCAACACCGCACTTAGACAGACAGACACAGTTAATCTACCACACAGATCCTCTAATCAAGAAAATGAATTGACTTGTAACTCAATATTTCAGCCTAAAGTTAAGCAGTGCGAGTCCTTTATCTCAACACAAGAAACCTCCTTTACACGAAGTCTGCATATCTGACAAGATGAGACTCGTAAGGAAACGCTTCATTATAGTGAAGACACATGAATTTTCTATCAGAAAAGAAGCTTTGTTGACAGATATGACTTTTCCAACAGGGTATCCACAGTTGAAAGGATCCTAATTTTTCATGAGTGCTACTGAAATCAAATCTATGTAGATTAAAGGAGAATAGCAGTAATCAGCAAGTGTCAAACTATAAAAATTTCAAAAAGACCAGAGCTAATCATTGTAAGATCAGCACTTAAAATAACAGTGACAGAGGTGATACACAAACATTTATTTGATAAACACCAGCTTGGCTTATGATCCAACAGTAGGATATAATAGAAAGAATTAGGCTGATTTTCAAGGGAAATCGCCTTGTCCTCACAGTGTACTTATTGAATATTGTAAAATTAGACAAGCAAATTCTAAAACAAGGTGCATGGAGATTTCAACAAAATTATTATGAGGAGTGACAGAAAATATGTGCCGTGTCATTAAACTAACCCTAATGTGCAGCCTTTCCAGCCACACTTGAGGTTAAATCCAAACCTACACGGAAACACAGTAGGATTGCAACTGTTGAAATTATGTTTGAAGGAAGTTAGTATATTTCATCAATTTTTTGCAGGACCTACTCTACAAATACAGCAGGTGAACATACATCTTAAAAGTTTTAAATTTCTACCATATTTTTCTTTTTAACAAATCGTCATCTGATGGTTTGAACTAAATACTGGGCCGAGATATTACCGTAACTGCTTTGGCAAATAAATACATAAAATTAAGACAAAACCCACATTATCATCATCTGAGAACACCTAAATATGATCTGACATGAGAAAAATATGTGTGATATTCACTGTTGGAGTATTTTCAGCATATTGCATGCAAAACCAACAGAGTAGACAAACATTTTGAAAAATTGATCCCGTCACTGTCATTACTCCCAAAATGAAAAAAAAAAAAAAAAAAAAAAAGATGACATATATTTGGAACAAAGACAACTTGTTTTATTTAAATCATACTAAAAATATGAACATTTACAAACAGGGCAAGCTAAAACATAACACTGACATAAATACAGTAAAAGGAGGTGACAAAAACAAATGAACAAACATGTCAGCCAATGTATTCAATGAGTTGTTGGAGCTGGTCACAGTTCTTCACCACATCTGGCAGAGACAGCAGGGTCTGAGTGGAGAAAACATTCACACGTTACGTACGATCAAGTCTTAGCTGGACACAAACAATGAAGGAAATGTGACAAGCATTTCTCACCTCTCTGACTTTATTGATCATGCCGTTTAACAATTGAAGCTCATTCTCACTTTTCTGCTGGTTGGTCTGGTGGATGATTTGCTGTGAGACGTATTACAGAGTCGTGAAAAAAAACTGGGTGTCATCCAAACATTCATGACAGTTCTTTTATTATGGATGAAGATACGGTTATTCCGAGAAGTCAAACAAATCCCGGTATTTGCTCTGTAAAGTAGATTTTCCACCGCACAGTAGGGCTCGACTCGCCTCTACTTGCTTTTTTTTTCCCCCATTCTTGATTTTACGTGAGGCCGCAGTATACCTTGGTATGAAAACTGACATTTATACTGCGTACATTTACTTGTCTACAGTATTTTATTTCAAGGCATTGGTGTTCGCGTTCGTTCTTTTGTTTTTATCCTATTTAATTTCTTGATGATAATAATAATAATAATGATAATAATAATCATCATCGCAATCATCTAGTGAGTACTGAATGGTTGGTTGAGCAAGTGAGCGGGCGAATGTGGAGAAGTTTAGCAATTAAGTTGTCAGTTGAGTAAATGTCCAGTGTAGGCTGCAGCTTGTCAAGACCACAGCGAAGCTCCCGCGTGTTGTACCCGGACTGCTTGAAAAGTGAAGGGGGCGTAGTGCCGCTATGACGATAAGCTAAGAACCTCGTCTGCATTGAGGCGACAATCTGAAGTGGAAAACTAAGTAGAGAAAAGTGCCTGGTGCTTTCCAGTCGAGTCCTGCAGTGGACAAACGACTGAATATCAATGACTTCTTCAGTTCATCAAGTAGATTCTTACGTGTCTTTTTGCTCTGTCAAGGAGTTTAACTCTGGCCTGCTCCACCTCCTGAAGACTTGACTTCAGTCTCTCCACCTTCAGATAAAAAACCACAGAGTTGGGAGAACATGAGCATTACAAAGTGTTTGCTCAGCCATAGCCTAAAAAGGTATTATAATAGATAAACAGCATCTGGAAACTCTCACAACGATAAGTGACAGGATCATACCTCTTTCAATAACTGGATCTTCTCTTCCATGGAATGTGCTGGAAGAGCTGATTGGCCACCAGCTTTTCTCATCTCCGCCCGGAGGAACTGAGACTCCACCTGTGACTGCTGGAGAGAACGGCGAAGCTCAACCACCTCTTTCCGCAATTCCTGTGAAGATTTGAAAGATGGAAAAAAGAAAAAAAAGGAATAAAAACCCTGCTATATTTACCCAGCTGTATTTTGAGTGTTTTATATACATATGGATTTTGTGCCTTACGTTACTCTCAGCCTTGTGTTTATTGAGAATTTCTTGAGTCTCTTGTATCTCCGACATCAACTTTGTTAAAGTTTTCTCATCCTGTGTGAAGAAAAACATTTTACAGAAACTGTTCAGTGCTTTTCCCAGCACAACAAAGATAATTCCCCATCAGCTGGTTTTCCATCCAGACCCATTTTGAATTTTGTTAGCCGTCACAGGGGAGCTCAACACAGGGATATACAGAGGCGCTCACCTGAGCTTTCTGCTGCAGTGCCTGATTTCCCCTCTCAGCCAGGCTGTTCAAACGGCTAAGCTGATGCTTAAGCTCAAACACCTCAGCCTGGTGTCTGTTGTTTGCAGCCTGCTGCTCCACCTGCAGGCCACAGCTGAAACAAAGTATGAGATAAAGTTGGTCATGAGTCATTTTTCTGAGCAAAACCACCAAATATTCCTCAGCTCCTGCTTCTCATTTATGATGATTTGCCGCTTTTACGGTCTAATGAGATAACAAATTCAATATCTTTGGGTTTTGTACTGTTGGTTTGGTGGAAAAAGAGGAATTAAATGACAATCCCCTGGGCTCAAGAAAAAAACTTGGAGAGGAAAATCTAAAAAGCAATTGTTAGTTGCTGCCTTTCCTAGTTGTGGTAGAGATTGATTTTCTATCAGTTAAGTTATTTTTCATATACTTTATAAAGCAAAATTTGCCCAAGATTTGCTTATTCTGGTTTCTAAAATTTGAGAATTTAGTGACTTTTTTAAAATGTCACTGCAAACTAAAAATGTCTGAAGATCAAATTTTTAACTGTTGGTTGAAAATAAATAAATAAATAAATTTGAAGACGTCACTGTAGGTTTTCCAATGTTCAACTCGATTTTTTAACATTTTAAAAAAAGCACAGTTAATCAGTTCATCTAAAAAGAAGAATGATGGACTGATTAATAATGAAAACGATCGTTTGTTACATCCCTAAATGTATTAGCAATCATCTCTAAACAGATTCCCATATGACAAAAAAAGGGCATTTTGATTTCATCACCACACACATTTTCCAGTACTTACACGATGTTCTGCAGCTCCTCCAGCTGAGCATCTTTACGCTGTCGCACCAGCTTCAGTGTACTGATGAGCTCTGTGACGGTGCTGTCCAGGCCAGTGAACAGCTTTGCCAGGCTGCTCTGCTCCTCCTCCACCTCACACTCTACTGCATTCAGATTCTTTTTAGGGGTGACGGCTGCAATGCGGGTGAAGGCACTCGTCTCACTGAACAAAGTTTCGCACTGTGGCTCAGGCACATCTGAAGGGACTGAAGAGACAGTGGACTATGATTTAGATTTTGCATTTCCCAAATCATTACATGGCATTTAAGCCCAATCTGAAGTGAGTTTGGAGTGTATAATTAGATTTTTCATATGTTGGTGCACAATTATTGTCCAGACAGTAGCTCTGTAAATTACTGCAAAATTACTCAGGAGGATAATTCAAAATACTGTGGCAGGAGAGGCAGAAAATGACAGCTGTGTTTATAATTGGGGAAAATATCACAATTGCAACAGCAGATAATGTAGTAAGAACAAGAATAAGAGGAGTATTGAAGAAAGTGAAGTGGTTATTGACCTGAGAACATGTCACTGTCACAATGGAGGAACATTCTGAGATTTTTTTCATAAATGGACTCTTCTTAATTGACCTTCAAATATCTACACTCGTCTTTTTATAAAGACTCATGACTCATGGGTCTGCTGAACAAATGTCTCTCCGGTGGACCTCCGGGAGTCACTGCTCAGAGACATATTTTGCATCCCCTTAACATGACTACATTGCATCATATTAAATTCTTATAATCAGCACTCATCACCAACAGGAACAACCAAAGCAGTGCATGTGTGCCATGATCGAGAAGAGGATCATAAACCGAGATTAGACGATTCACCTTGACCCATTCAGACTGACGAGCTGCATGGGTTTAACTAGCATTACTGTGTCAGTCAGAAACAGTTCTGTAACAATGTGAAAACAAAAAAAAAATATGAAGCTAATTGGCTGCTTTTATGAGTGAATAATTAGTTTAATTCTTGACTCTTAAAAGAACTGAATTACCTTTTCTAGATTGTAACAACGAGTTATTACATTGTGGAAACAGCAACATGCAGGGTGAGCTGCAGTACCTTCTCCAGTGAAAGTCTCTGTGGTGACATCTTCCTCCTTCTCAGCAGTTAATGCAACCATGATGCTGTCGACAAAGGAGCTGGAGGGGTGACGACGCTCCACGCTGTGCATTGCCTGAGACTCTTTATCCTTCAGTGCCTGCATGAGTAACAAGTGTTTATCTCTGCAGTTTTATAGCTTATTTCAGTGTTATTTTCCTTCACAAAATTGGAAGAGTGAAGCATCCCTGTTATGAGTGAATTTAAACACGTATGAGCAGATATGAAAGCGACACAAAGATGGTGAAATCTGGCTATTGTGCTTTAGGTTGCTGTTGCTGTAGCCGTTCTTATGTTACCTGGTCGTCTAGAGCTGCATGCAGCTCATTGGTGAGTCCTCGCAGTGTGTGATGAAGCAAAGTAATTTCAGTGGCTGCCTGTGCCAGCTTCTCTCCGAGCTCCAGCTCGGTTGCACTGGATCTGGACCTTGTGGTTTCCAGCTCCTCCTGCAAACTCCTGTTCTCAAGCCTGCATCACACATACACAGACAGACAACTTATCGTGTCGTACACATACAGAAACACCTTTCAAACGGTTTGCAGTAAGATTTGCATCAGATTTTTGATACAAGTTTTAATAAAACGACATGAACACAGATGGACTCAGGGCTTGTTAACCAATCGTGAATTTCTTTAAATCTTGAAATTGAAAAGCCATCACAGAGATATGATTTATATCCTTTTGCTTGATATTCGTTGTAACTTTCATTCATTTATGATAACGGCATGCAACATAATACATAAAATATCTTACATACTGCAAGAAATTTTGCAAGTAAAGCAAATAAAAGTCTGGTTTTTGACATAACCAAAAACAGAGAACGCTGGAGTAATCGAGCCAGACAGTAGTGGTCTAAACCCTAAAGATTCAACCTGATAAATCTTTCTCACCATCATGGGGACATTATAAAGGCATATTAATCACTTTTCAGCTTTAATCTTAGAACACAAAAAGATGGGTGGTGTTCTCGAAACTCACTGAAGTTGACTAAGTTCTCCTTTTAGGTCCTCACACTGGATGTTCCTCTCCCGGAGTCCCTGCAGATTGGCCCTCAACATACGCTCACTTTCAGCCATCTGCTCCCTCGCCAAGTCGTTCTCCATCTGTAAGAACTGACACGCACCCAGAGACAACAGGAAATTAAACCAGAAATCCATGAATCCAGGAAGCCTGAATAACTCAACTGCCTGATCAAAGAAACACAGCTTCGTGCTGGCTGATAGTGAATTATGTATATGGAGCGTGACCCCGGCTACGAGCAAACTGGACAAATAAACTTAAACTGTATTGAGGTGGCTCGCTCCATGCCAAACATCTGACCACAGTCTTTTCAGACAAGATGGTCGAAACCACAGAAACATCTCAAGTCAAGAATCCACAAGCGCACTGCGTACAAACTAACCTCGTTCATCTCCCGAACACCACTGAGCTGTGTGCAAACTTCCTGGAGCTGCTGGATCTCCATGTTCTGGGATTGCGAGAGGGTCTGCAGCTGACTGAGCTGCTCCTCACTTTGAGCCAGAGCCTGACTTAACTCACACACACGTTGCTCAGACTGACCCAGCGACGTCTCCAACCTGAACCCAGACAAAACACAGGCAGTGGAATTATTTATAGTATTTGAGAGAACATGTGGCTTTCTCTCTGAGAACAAGGCTGTCTATTGGTCCAACTCTTCTGTCATAATTCAAGGAGCTGAAACTCTTACAGGGAGATGTAATTCATCACATACTGCATATGAACAACAAGACATACAGGTTCCCTGCTAAGCACACAGTTTATATGACAGAAAGGGGTGTAGATACCCACAGATCTTATTACTAAATGCCTCTGAATAAATGTAGAAATACAAGTAACGTCAGCAAGGGTTATAGAGGAGTCTGTGACAAAGTCTTAACAACAGTCAGCTTTTCTCCACTCATTTTTGTCTTTGATCAAATGACTAACAAATTTCAACCATAAATGCTGAAGTTAGAGACAAGACACAATGTCAGTACTTACTCGTTAGCTCTGTCCTTAGTTAGCTGGATGTCCTTCCATGACTGCTGCAGTCTGAAACAACAACATTGTTTCAGCATGTGAATTTTTTTATTTTTTTTGCTTCTACATTATACAGTAGCACAGTAATTGTTTCCTTTTATATTCCTGAGCACAAGTACATTGTTGCCACATGTAGTGGGGCTCATACTTTGAAGTCTCAGCAGCAAGGGCCTGCTCCAGAAAGGCGTAAGAGGCCAAAGTGGAGGAAACAGTGGCAGACAGCTCCGTCACCTTCCTCTCCAGCTGACCCCTCTCTTCCTCTCTTTCTGTAAGCTTCTGACGCAGCACACCCATCTCTGAAAATAAAAAAATGTTAGCTTTTATTTTTTAGAAGAAAACTATACTGACTGCTTATACAACTGTTTGAAAAGAGAAAGAACGAAATGAACAAATCAAACATCATTATTTCTTTTTACCTGAGGTCAGAATTGTCACCTGCAGATTTAAATCACCAATCTGTTCTCTGGCAGTTTGGAGATTCACATTAGTTTGGTTCCATTCTTCTTCAATCTATTAAGTACAAATAATCAGCTTCATGAGCTACAGCCATGAACACTCTGATAAAACAAGCAGGAAAGAGCTGCAGGCCAACAAGCATCCAAATTACGCTATAAACATCAGACCTGCTCTCTCTGTTTGATGGCTTGGTCTCTTGCAGAGATATGCTCGTCCCTTTCTCTCAGAGCAGCAGCTGCCTTCTCATTCAGCTTGAGAAGTATGGGAACAGTTTTCTGCAGAAGGCCCCTGACTGTGCAGAGCTGTGAAAGGCATCGGTATTATGAGCACTGTTTCAGTTGAGATAAAGTTGTAAATGCTGCCATCATTCAATCACCACATAAAGGAGTAAAATATTTAATACAATTAATTTGTATTAATTAAATTGTGAGACACAAGAGATCAAAACTCAATTTACACAAAGTGAACTAAACATTCATGTTGTTTTCAGACTGTGACTTTTTGAACATACTTCTTTCATCAAACTGGATTGTTCCTTTATCGTTGTGGACAAAACATCAGAAGCAGAATTCAGTGTTTCAGTACAGGCCTGGTTTAATGTGAGCTGCATTAGTGAAAAAAAAAGAAAAGAAAAGAAAAGAAAAAGAAATTAAACATTGTGATGACTGTTATGCTGAATAGATTAAACTGGACAGTTTTGCCTGTTCTCGGTTACCAGTTGTGGGTGAGTCTGGTCTAGGGCAGATGACAGTTCTTGCTGAGACCCCACAACCCTCTCCAGCTCTGAGATTTCTGTGGCACAGTGTGTCCTCAGCTGTTCCATCGCACTGAAGGCCTGGACACAGAAAACCAGACACAGACTTAACACTCCTGGAACGAAGAAGTCCACAGAAAACAATAAAACATATCACTGGTAACAAACAAAGAAATCAAATTAATTTTGGAAAGGGGTTTGACTTTTCTCAACGGAAGACTAATACTTACTACATAAAGCCCAAAATGTCCAAACACAGCTAAAGTCTATGCATTGATATTTTTTTTCTGCATCTTATGTCTTTAAATATTATTTTCATTTTATCTTTTCACATAACAAAGAATAGCCTTGGTTTATTGAAATACTGGCTTTATCAAAATAAAATAAACACATTCTTTAGTGACTTGAACAAGAATTGGAATAGTCACTGAGGTAAAAATAAAACATATATTGAACCAAGGTCACATCAGCAATTAAGAAATGCGTCACTGTGCTTACCGCCTCCCTGGCTGCGAAGGCCTCCTGCATCTGTACCGTCATGTCATCTCTTTGATGAAGGGCATCTTTGACCTTCTGCATCATCAGCGTCTGTGACTCCTTTGTTTTCTTAAACAGAGACTTCATCAGACCATACTAAAAAACACAGGGAAAATACACATCAGTTAATCCGTACCCACTGGATAAATACAAAATGCATGTACTTAATGTCAAATGGCCAGACTATGAAAGATATGTTTGCATACATGTGAAGCAAGGCTTTGATGGTCTTCTCTGACAATGTTTCCCATCTGCTTCATGTCAGAGAGAGCAGCGTCCGTGTCACAACTCAGAGAAGTCTGTTGGGACAAACATACACATTTAACTGAGAATAAAATCTGCTGTTTTCACATACAATAATGTAAATCACTGGGGGAAAAAAAATAAAACAACAACAACATAAATTCAGACAATTTATGTACAGGTGCAAGAAGTCTTGAACAATTTTGCAAACTACAACATGTTTTGTGTCTTACCATGGTGACCCTCATGTCCTGCATACACTGGGTGAGGTTCTGCAGAGAACTTCCCTCCAGCTCCAACTCACCAATCCTGCTCAGGGCCTCCAAATATAAGTCTCTGTGCATTGTGGCCTATACAAAATACAAAACAAAGACACTATTAAAAAAGAAAAATCAACAGACTTTGATTGCCGAACTAAAAGAAATCATCATAATAACAGAATTAGTCTACAATGATGCAAAAACTCTGACTCTGTCCTTACCTGACTGAGTTCAGTGTGATCTGTCTGCACTAGTTTCTCCCTGAGGTCTGAAGGTGCAGGGCCAGCAGGGCATCCATGTGTCCTGGCTGCAGCCAACTGCTGTACGAGAGCCTCCACCATGATCATGCTAGACCTCAACCTCTGCTCCAGCTCTTGTTTGGGAAGGCACTCAAGGCTGCCTGGAGGTACACTGAGAGCACATCAACAGAAAGACACAGTGAGAGGCACACAGAGAAAACACATAAATAAGCTAAGTTCTATCAAATAACTAATCCAGAGGTAACACTCACTTCCACAGGAGCGGGTCGGTCAGAGTGCAGGAATCAGACACAGAGAATTGTCTTTTTCTTTCAAATTGCCCAGACGTATTGACGCTGTGGTCTACCCATTTTATAGGAGTGGTGCCTATACAGACACTGTGGGATTCTGTAGGAGTAGCTGCTGGTGATGGGAGTGTGATGACAGTCGGGGGAGGAGGAACAGGAGCAGAGACAGCAGCAGGACCCATCTTTCCTGACGCCAAGAACAGGAACTCTGCCATCTGCCGAAGCTGCTGCTGAAGAGGACCATCGGGAATCAACGGAATATCCACACCTGGCTTCTCCACTTCAGGCTGAGGGGCTGCACAAGGCTGCACATCCACACCTTCAACCCGCTCAGTGGCTGGGCCTGGCTGGGCTTTGCAACCAAGTGCTGTAGAGTTAAACAGAGGACGTGGCATGGGGCTCTCCAAGAGCTCTGCCCATAGCTCAGCAGGGTTGACATTAACAGGAGCTAACAAACTCTTTTCATCATCAAGAGCAGAATCATCTGCCAAAAACTGGTCTAGAGCAGGATCCTTATTAACCTTTAACGCAAGTAAAGAGGCTCTCCTAACAACAGGGCTGAGGTGTCCAAACTTCAAAGCGGATGTGACTGAGTGCTTTGACAGCACTTTCAAAACATCAGGGAGAATTCCTGCATGAGTTTTTTCTGCAGAGTTACAAAGAACAGGTCCATTGCCAGACGAACCAAGAGCGCTGTCTTTTGTCTCACTGGATTCATGGGGTCCACTGCTGAGGTGCACTTGAGAGACACGTTCCAAATGCACTTCGACAGGTGTAGGAGTCTCTGCTGAGGCAGCAACATGAACACAGTCAGAAGATTCAGTTCTGTGAAGCGCTGAAGGTAATGCACTGTCCTCAGGATGTACTGGGTCCTTTCTTGATGATTCTTGCATTTGAGGGTTAACAGATTTATCATCCAATCCCTTTAAAGACATGTTAGTCAATGATGATGTACTGATGGCCGGTGGGTCAGTGTCTACCACAAATTTATTGTTTTCTACACGACTGTCAGGCTCTTCGTAGTTATCTAGAATGTGATCTTGTGTAACAGACGAAGGTACACTATTCTCATCCAGGGGCTGGCACTTCACAGCCTTGTTGTCATTCAGAGGGGAAGTCTTGGGAGACATTCGAGTGCTATCAGATTCTTCAGCCTCTCTTCTGGCACTGATGAGAGAGCCGAATGCAATACCCTCTTGTCTGTCAGTCTGGGTATCAGGTACCACCAAGCTAGCCTGTCTAACCTCATCTACAGTGTCAAGGCTGCACAGCTGAGGCTCATCAGTGGAACCACTTTGGGCTGATGGATGACTTCCAATATTACAGTATGGGTGATCCAAATGATGATCACTGTTTTGTAGATCTTGGTCACCAGCTAAGATGGTTGGATTTGACTGATATGACTCATTGCAGGCTGCAGTTTGGTCAGCTGGCAGGGGAACAGTCTGGTCTGCAAGTTTGGTGTCATCTGAAATTTGAACCTCACCTCCAGTGCAGTTAAATGATTTGAAAGTTACATCACTTGGTCCAGTTGCAGGCTGTTCAGGACCATTTGCGCCTTCAGAGAAGGTGGTGATGACACAAACACCATTTCCACCGCTGCAGTAGGGATGATCTGCATGTTCCGCTTGACATAATTGGTCAGATTCAGAGACACGTGTCGAATTCACGCTGTAGTCTTGTAAGGGTTGACCAAGCTGTGCCTTGGGCAGAGGAATGGTCTCATCTTGTAGTCTGGTGACATCAGAAACTTCCACCTCACCGCCATCACAGACAAAGGATTTCCAAGTGACATCTTTCTTTTCACCGAAGTCATGCTGAAAAGCTATGGAATCTTGTGTGACACTTTCATCATCCAAATCTCCAGAGGCTAGTGCAGCATTTGAAACTTCACACACACATGCAGAATCGATGTCAACAAGGGAAGCATCTTTCATCTCAGGATTGTGATAAGGGTGTTCTATGTGGTCACTGCATGACAGAACTATCATACTGTCAGAGATGACGGTATCTTCTGTTTGACAAGTGTTTTTCATAATCTGATCCTTGGGCAAAATAATACTCTCTTCTGCACACACTGAGCAGTCTGTAATCTCAACCTCCCCACCAGGACAGACAAAGGATTTAAATGTTACATCTCCAATGCCACAAGCTGTCTCGAGAGCTGTAATATCAATATTGGAAGTACTAGCTTGTATCACTTTGGTGGATGGAGGAGACTGCAAGTGGGTCTCTCCTTCACGGAGAAGAACATCACCCTGTTGATTAGAATAAATGGAAAGTAAGAAACTGTTATAACGAAATTGCAAACAATGTAGGTATTTGAAAATATTTGTATAAACCCACCTTTGTCGTTTTCACAATCTCTGCACTGAGCAGTGATTTTGATTTCAACCGCGATGATGAAGTTGACAGATGCAGCATTTCATTCTCCAGACTTCTCAGAGGGGTACGGTCTCCACATCTGCTTGGGGGCTAACATCAACAGATGTCAAACAAAATATTATTAGCTTGTTCAATACTAATTTAACGATATACACTGCGTGTAATAGAGCACTCATCTTACCAAGCCTTCCCCGATGGAACTTGACTTCCTGGAGGACATTAGTTCCGAGTGCTGAAGAACTGCTTATAATACTGCAAAAGAAGACAAACAATTTCATATTAAACGTGTTTTTAACGTGGGCACTAATGTTAAGCCAGCCAGTCTCGAGATAAATTATGCTAACTAGCTAGCTAAGAAGCAACCGACATTCACGTTACGTTACGTATCGATACTGGCAGTTGGCTTAAAGTAACTTCAACTAACACACTCATAAGCGCTAATAGCTAACCAAACCTAACCTGAATGTATGATGATTTTAAAATGTGTCGCTAAGAATAATGTGGGGAAGGACTTAGGCTATCGAACTCATAATTTATAAAGGCGTTAACGTTACATTAATTCAAGTTACGTTTACGCACGCCTCAGTGTCAAATTATGAATATTTCACTAACTAACCAAACTATGAATCCAATGAGGCAGCTCGTAAAATCATATAAAAGCACGTTTACCTTGAAACTTTTACCAGCCAACTTTAATCAACGCTGAAAAAAATGACGAGATCAGAATAAACAAACTTAGCGCTGAGCTGCCATTAACCCAACCGCGTTTCATTCAAAACACAAACGTCAGCTCTGCTATTGGTCCGTTTTCTTCTTCGGTTGTTTCATGACACATTAGGCGAGCTAACCGCGTACTACCAAACACTGCTGCCCCCACAAGGCAGTTAAATGTCATTACTTCAGGGCGTTGATGCCGATAAAAAAAAAATCTCCATCTTTGTCCTTTGTTGTCTTTTAGAGATCTACAGTCACCGTTATGTGTTACATACACACAATGGTTCTTGTTTTTTTGTTTCTTAATAAGTCTGATCATGTCTGATCATAACAACACCCCTCTTTTCTTCCTGATGCCTTGTACTGCCACGGGTTGTGTCAGTCATTAGTCAGTCATACGTGTCTCATTGTCTCAACTTTTTAATTCCAAAACCAGCACATCCACAATGTAATTTTGACTGCTAACAATTCTAATCAAAGTTATCTACAATTAATTTCCCTAGTCAAAATTTAAATGCCTGAGAGCAATATTTAATTCTTATTAATGGAAATGTTCATTTCAACTTAGTCAACTTGACGATGAGAAGACACATCAGGTGGGTCTGGAGAGAGGCAAAGCAGCAGAGAAGCAAGTCTGGCATCAGCAGCACATGAAAACAGCATGAAGAGATGAATTATTTTCACATATTACTCTGTGAACTGAGGATTTATTTCAACCAAAACAGAGGCGATTGCGCAAAGACAAACCAAGACAGTTTTGGAGAGTTCTATTTAATTTATGTCTCATCTGAAATAAGTGTGTTTTCCTGTGAGTAAACATGGAAATTAAACTCATCTTAGTTTGGTAAAAGAGAAATTTGAATTGAGAAGGTGTACCGTTATATTTCTGTGTTTAGTAGGCTAAAAAGGTAAGAATATTTCATTTCTTTACATTCTGTGAGTTCATGTTGTTTACTTTAACAGACTTAATGTCAGATGTCAGCAGAAAACCTGGAAATGTCAAGGTGAGGAACATCAACAGGCTCTCTTTGTTCCTCTGCACACATGAAAACTGAGTCTTTCCAGATCCGAAACATTCAGTGAAAGAGTTTCTCACACAGAGGCAATGTGTTGCTCAACAGGCCGGACCTGCAGTACTTCAGCAAATCCTCGTCCGAACCAGCAGGTGATGTCCGCCGTGTCTAGCGTAAAGAAGAATAGTCTGTCTCTGCAACGTGTCCTCCTGTAGACCGATCGCGGGTCTGCTGAAAGCACCCCTCTGATGGCGGCTGAGGCTTCCTCCGGACCACGCAGGAACTTGAACCTGGGTCTGTCACGCTCACAGGGTCCTGTGTGACATGGGGCAGCAGTTTGTTATGCTACAAAAGACTGTTTTCATACTCAACTTTGATAAAAGCGCCCTCTTGTGGAGATAAGCACAACAACATCGCCTTTTCTCACTTTCTCAAGCTGTAGGTTTGGCTTACCTGACAGGTGTGAGGGAAGGAATTGTTCTAACTCCCACTCAGCCTGATGGGTGAAGCGCACCTCCAGACTCCCAACAGGAGGCTCTCTGATCCAGCCAGCAATTGTGCTGTAGGCCTCCTCTCCATAGCAAGGGCGGTCCGCTGTCGATTCTGCTGGTTCGGTTTTGGGAGAGTCTGCAACGTGGTCGGTGCTTTCACAATTCACCTGACAAAGGTCACCTTGGGTCACGTAGGCCTTGACGTCCTGCAGCACATCCTGTAGGTGTGTGTGGTGGGAAATCTGAGTGCTGGCTCCAGATGAATCTTTTACTGGAATATCAACTTCAGACACGTCTCTTGAGAGAAGACTCCCAAAGTCGTCATCATCAGTTCTTTCACTTTTTAGGTCTGACAGAGCATCTGTTTCTGAGTCTTTTTGGAGGTTTAATATGGCGGTTGTCTCATTTAGGGACACAGAAGTTGCGTCTGGTTGATCTGTGTCAGTGTCATAAGCCATGGCCATCCTGGTGTGGGGAGAGTCATACTCTGGGATGTAGGGTTTGATGTCCAGCACTGGGGTGCCAGAGATCATGTCAATGTCTGACAGATATATTGTATCACCTAGAAAATAGAGATAGGATGCATTCTGTTATACCAAGAGGAGTCAGTTTGTTTCTGTGGTTGAGGTTAAATGTGACAGCTGAACATTTGGACTTCTAGTTTATTTTATTTAACAGCTGGTGAAAAGTTTAGAGTTTATTATGTTTAGATTCTGTTCAGTCAGTACACATGTCCTCACAAACACACAATTAGCACACAGTTAACAATTTAAGACGCAACTTCTTACACTCACCTACAATTTTATTGAGTTTAGCGAGAGTTAGGCCCAATGCATTTGGTCGATGCGGACTGCGCGTTGAGTACACACCAACTCTCTGACCGTTCAGTCTGGGAGGTTTCACTTTGGCTTTGTAATTCAGGTGCCCATTTTTGTGGAAGACAAAAATGATCCTGTAAAGAACAAATGGAAACACACACAGACGACATGAAATAAGCAGTCCATACATAAAGTCTGCACGTCCGCAGAGGCAGCTTTATATCTTGTGTAAAATGGGGAAAAAACTCTTCAGTGTGTGAAAGGACACCTCAGTCTCAAAAGACAAGCAAATACATAAGGAAAAGACTCAAATGTCTCAGTACATTTATGTTGTTTTAATGTTTAAATTCATGCTCCATTGCAATTAATTTTGTGGTTTTGTGTAGACTTGACATCAATAGCATAATTAGCTCCTGAAAGTTGAAATTAATTTTGTTAGCCACAACACTTCAATAAGGTCAGTGGAATGAAAAACACAGCTTGGAAAGCAGCAGCGACACATTTTTGCTAATATTTTGGGTAAAAGTGACACTGGACCGTATGTGACCTACCACACATGGGAGTAGTGTTCCAGGCCTAACAGAGCATGCTCAGGGTTATTGAAGACACTCTGCTGGATGCGCAGTTCGGCCCTTGAGGGGCCACAAATGGTGGGCTGTCTGGGGGTCGCATTCTTCACAGAGAAACAGGAACTGATGTAACCAATCGGGGCTGTCTGGATGTTTCCTGCAACATTTCACAGTTAACAGTGTTGTTTGCTTATTTTTTTACTTTTATAACATATTCAATGCTTCAACTTTATAACACAGTAAATAGTACTCTGCACCATCATTTATGTGTTTTACTGTCATTTGTATTTTATTATTTATGTCTTCATACATAAATAATACACATATGTATAACACAAAATAATACACATGTAATAGACAGATTAATTTTGTACTGAAAGGAAGAGAAATAAATCAGATTTTCTGCTTTTCTCTGATTTATATTATTGTATCATTGGTAATATTTATACCTTTCTCCAGTGCAGCCTGTGATGATGCTGGAGAAGGCGGTGGTGGTGGTGTCTGGGCTTTATCAGGCTCACAGTGACCAAACTTTGCCACAGCAGACTGAATGGATCCCATATGCTTGCGATGAGCTCTGACTGCACTGTCCAGCATCTGCCTGTTGAACAACCGCATATAACAGTAAATACCAGATCAAAAGGAATACTGTGACTACAAAGAAACAGAGCAAATCCAACGGAATAAAGTAGCAGAAGTGCTGCGCGGGAAGAAGATGAGAGACGAAAGATGTCTGAACTGTTACAAAAGGTTAATGGCACATTCATATCTCCACTTGTTCACTGCGTGCGATGTTGTGAACATACCTCAGGTTCTTGATTTCTTTTCTCATCACAGAAACCTGCTGATTCAGCTGATTAATGCGCTCACCGCAGCACTCACACAGTGGACTCATCTCACCGACACAAAGGAGGACACCGAAGAACAGCCGGTTTTCAGTGAGCCAACTTTTAGCTCGCCGTTTAAACAACAAACAAACAAACAAACCGCACGCTGGTGAAAAACGTGCGCGAACTCTTCAATGCGGAAGCGAGTGTTGTACTTCCTGTTGGAGCGTCTCACGTGACCACACGGTGACGATTCGAGCGGTGGATTTGTCACATCATGCAAGTTGTGTTTTGTTTTTGTTTTTTTATGTTTTAGAACCAAGAAAACGTTACTTGCGGATTGCGCTCCAATGCTGCAGAAGTAACTGATAAAATTGCAGTCGTATTACATTCCGGCGCGGGGCAGCCAAGAGTCACACATGTGTGATGTCACAGTCATCAGTTACGACTTTTTTCAACAAAGCTTTATTCGTCAGACAGAACCACAGTACAGTTAGTACACGGAGTAAGTACCTTTACTTAAGTACAGCCCATGAATACATTTACTCTACATTACATAGAGAAATATTTCTGACTTATCTGACAGCTGCAGCAACTTGTTACTCTTACAGGTTTAATTTTAACATACAAAAATACAAGATCATTTGATATCATATAAAAATATATAAGAATACATAGATGAAACAGAAGATAAACTGGTTCCACCTCACCAGCTACAACATACAACAGTTTACCCACAGTTTACAAATTTGAAGTACTTATTCATAGTTTTTACTCCACCACAGTGTCTGACTGCTGTAGTCGCTAGCCAGTTTGCAGATTACAATTTTTATTACCCTTCCTGTTAAGGGAAAACCACATATTTCAGATTTTAGTAAATTGACAAATGAAGTGAAATTAATTTTGGATTCCGTGTTGCTTTTGAGAAATAAACTAGGATAATTTTTAAAAAAACAAACAAAAAACTTCATTGTCACTGTGAAAACAAGGCTGTTTTCAGTTGAAGTTGACTTTTTAGAGATAAACAAGGATTTCATAGAATACTATGGACTGCTGCACATTAAACTAGCCCGCAGTATATAAAGTAGTTAAAATTAGTGCAACCTTAAACACCCAAAGGAGCAAATTCAACATAATGTAAATGAATGATAAAATGCAACAGTAATATCAATCAAAAAACACAATATATAACAATCCTAAAACAGAAAAAAAAATAATCAAAAACTATTAGACCCTGAACAGGAACACCAGTACAGTCTGTAGTCTTAGCAAATTTTGTTATGTAGAAAACAGAAATAAAAAAATCTATCAATTAATTTAAACAAAATGTTTATTTGATTACTGATCATATATTCGTCACAGTTAGATATTATGTGTCTGTGGATGACACAGACAATAATGAACACAGTCAGATGATTGTGAGCAGTGTATTTTATTAAGTGGAAAACGACTTTTACAAAATTCGATCAAATAAATCCACAATTACAAATATATAATTACTACTGATTAATACCATTTACTCTTTAAATAAGCAGGAAAATTTTGCTGTTTACTAAATGCAAAATACAAAATAGAATTCATGAGCTTTGCTGTGAAGCGCAAACCACAATAAATAAGCATATAGGTTTGGTTTTAATTCATACATTTGTCAAATAAGCAAAGCATATGCTCAGTGTAATTGTTCTCGTCAACCAACAGGCTGCACACCAGCCAGAATAATATTCACAAACTGAGACTGAATAAGGATGTAGGCTGGTTTCCTTGTGTAGGAACTGAGGCAGTACGTCAACTGTGTGTTTAGGAGAATTAGAAAGAATTTCCTGGGAGATATTCTTGTGGAGGAGGCGGCGAGGACAAGGTGGGTACTGAGAACAATTTGTTTTGTTCGGGTGCACTGATCAACGGTACACCATTCAAATCTAAAAAAGACACACACACACAGCACACTGTTCATTTTATTACATTCAAACAGGCAATATTTCATGTTTTTATATAAAAAAAACCTTCTGGCAGTCTAAATTCCCTCTATATTACCTTCATCATCTCTTTTGTCTTGAGAGAGAGAGATGTCTTCCTCCTCATCTGGACCCAAGTCCTCAATCGTGACCTGGTTAAGGGCATCTCTGCCTTGTGACTCTACATAGAGGGTCCCCACCTGGCTAGGAGCCACAGGAGGAGCAGGAGCTGCAGCTGGAACAAGGCCTTGGGTCAGGGTGGGGACTGGAACAGGATCTGGAGCTGGAGCCAAATCTTGGGCGGGGATTGGAGCTGTATCTAGATCTTTGACCAGAGCTGGAGAAGAAACTGAAGGTGAAAAGAGGGCTGGAGTCAGTGTAACTGAAGCTGGAGGAGTCACAGTAGGAGCAAAGCTTTGAACAGATCCAAACACAGGCAGAGGAGCTGGGGCAGCGAGGACAGGTGCTGGTTGCGATCCCACAACAGGTAAGGAAGTCTGAGAGCCTGATGCTTGATCAAGGACGACCTCAGCGGGTTCAGACACCACCACTACGGCAGGAGCATCCTGAGGTACTGCTACCTCTTCCTGAATGACAGATATCTCTGGCACGGGTTCAGTTTTCCTGGGCCTCCCTTTCTTCTTTGCACCACTCCTGTCCTCAGCTCTTGGTCTTTTCCTCTGGCTCTCCAACCTGAATGAGTACAACAATCGAAATCAACCTCAACAGCACTGGACATTGATGTTAGCTCTATGTGAGACTTTTGCAAAGCTAATAGTACAAAGTCCTTGACCTGTATCTGCGTCAATAGACACACCAGAGCAACCTTTGGTTTCCTCTTGCTCCACATTCAATATAAAACACAGGAGTGATAAGCAACTGATAATGTTTTCACATTGTTAAGCACAGTGTTTTATAATGCAAAATTTGTTAATAAAGCCTTACTAAATCTTCCTTACTGAAGCTTTTAATTCTGCCGTTGCTCTCTACAGATAACACATACACATAACCACTTGAATTTGGATAATTTGTCATCACTACTGAACTTTGATGACACAGTGAACACAGTCGTAAATGTATGTCACTGGACTAACGTTCACTATGCTTTTCTATAAATTTACCCAAAAACCCACTGGTTAGTTGCCTTTTCTTCTGCTTCAGCCTTTCTCTTCCTGAGAAGATCTCTGTCCCTCAGCCGTCGACGGATCCCCCCTATAAAGCAGGAACCCAGTCAGAGAAACCATTCTAGCAGGGACAGTACCAAAAATCATAAATAAAAATAAAAAGCTGGGTTTTTTTTTTTGTTTTTTCTTACACGACAGGCAAATGTGAGCGACTGATGGCATATAAAGATCTGGTTTATAGACAAACTTGTTTTCTTCCAGCTACACCCTGGCAAGTCCTCAAAAGAAACACTCTAAGGATTAAAATACAATTACAAAAACAGATTAAACTTCTTTCTTATTTGCTTTGATATTGATTAAAATACTTGTGTCAGAGCTGACCCTATAAAGCACCACATTGGATCTTATATGCAAACAAGTAACTAACTCACTCAACTTTCTGGTGTGGAACCACTGAAATGCTTAATTTCAAAAGATGAGAAAAAATATTAAAAATTAACCTTGGTCCTCATTTGGAGTTTTACTTTCCGATTGTTTCTCTTGTTGCGACGTATCCTCCATTCTGAGTGCTGCTATGAATGAAATCTACTCATTGATGGCGGGCAAGCATAGAAAACAAGACAGAATAACGTCTGACTGTTTTCTATTCCCACCCCTAAGTGAATTATCTGGTTAACCATTACCATAGCGCTGGGAGAGTTCTTGCAGCTTTGGTCTTATCATATTTGTAAAGCTGGAGGAGTTGGCACAGCACTGACAGAGAAAGAAAAAAAAAATAACTGGAGCAAGTTGTGTGTGGGCAGTGTGTGATAGGGATAAAATATGTACAGTATATGTGCTAAAGGGTGAAATACATATAGAAGAAGACTTATTAGACCCAAAAGCAAAAATCACTTGCGTGAAATGCTGTTTTAATTAGAGTGAACAGTTTAGAAAATAAAACAGATTCTTCTGTTATGCATGTATGTGTTTATACAAGTAGCTGATAAAGCTAAGATGATGAAGCTAAAATATTGCTGCTGCTCAGCAATGGCAAAGGTATACTTAACTGAATTTAGACAATTATCGAAAATATATAAAATTTCTTTATATGAACGAAGGTCACAAAACACATAAAAGTTAAATGAAGTTCTGAATATGACATAAATAAGCCAATATTCCAAAGCGCTGTTAGTACTGTACTGGTAGACCATGTTGAAAAGTCAGTAAATGAAGTAAGAAATCCTGTCTTCAACTGGAGTAGCGGCATACCCATCTTATCTCACAGATGGACAGCTGCTCAGTTGGGGCGTGTTCTCAATCTTCTCACAGCACATTGAGCCCTGATGTGTGTGTTTGAGACACTCAGAGAAAGAAGCTGTCCAGCAGAGTAAATAACACTCAACTGCCAATTGCCTCCAGAGTTGCAGGGGAATAATTGAGAGTCCCTTGTTTAAATTCATTCAGGTCTACACTGAAGGAGCTTCAAGCAATTCACACACACTCTCTAAGTTTATAAAAGGAGAACGGTAGTCTAAGTCTAAATCACTGTCCGATTCATGTTGTACATATGGACGAATTTATGGGTGCAAGCGAGCTGCTGTGGAAAATATGCTCTATATGTATAATATAATATGTTCTGTCAATTCAAAAACATCATCTTGCAAGCCCAAACAATACTTAGCAATATAACCTGGTATTATACACTAGGACTGACAAATTGTCCCAATGTTAGGGTTAAACTAAAAGCGACACATATGCATAGTCACACTTAAACTACCTTGAACTGCTGATCAAAAGAGCACGAGCTGCACAGAGTTAACTCTTCAGCCGGTAAAAGTCAGACAACAGAAGGGACCGAATATTATCAGCTTTACTGTCAAAGGCAGAAGCAGAAAAGGCTGTCACTCACTCACTCCTACTGTTGCACAATGAAACTCAAGTTTGAGCAATGTCAAAGCAGACATTACACTGCCATCTTCTGGTGTGCTTTCTCAACTACCAAACTCCAGTTTAATAACACTTCATATGCATTTATCTTGTATAGCCTACATATAAGATTGGCTATTTGGATAGCCTGCCCTGAACAGCGGCTATAAGGCATAACAGCATGGATCTAATGCTCATTTGTATCAACATTTCCCCATATTAAAGTAATCCCACAAGTCAAAACACAGTTTAACAAAAATTCTAAGTAACTGATTTATGTTTTGATCCATAAAAACCTGCAATTCATACTCGGTAGACTTGTATTTGAGGTCTCTGGCATCTCAGGAAGTACAGGGGGGTGGGGTTAGAGGGGGTGCCCTGCTCTCCACATGCATATACAATGCTCTCTTTACTGCAAACCGAGCGCACGCCTCCTCTCTTGCAATGTGCCCAAAGACGTTAAAAAAATCTTGCACTTATGAACAAAAAGTACAACACAGCTTATCTCCAATGCAGTTTATTGATCAAAATAGTCACAAGAATTACAAATTCATTAGTAACTGGGCTACAGTTAAACGTACAAAGGAGGTGTTTATGCTTTTTTTTGGGGGGGGGGGGGCAACAGGTTTAAGTGACATTCAAAACATGATTTATTGTTATTATGAGATATTTCCATACTAACACTTTAAATATGACACAATATAATGTTAGATGTATCGAAGGTGGGCACGTTTACGCTATGAAACTTCATTAAGTTTAGCAGGTAAACTAAGTTCACCATATGACCTACTTTATCGACGGCTAATTGCTTGAACGCTATAGGCTATCGGTTCAACCGGACACATGTATTCTGCGTTCCTTCATTTTACAGCAGCGGCGTTTCAGACAAAAGGCTCTTGTCTTCACTAAACATAACACTGTACTTTCCTTGCAGAAATAAATTGCACCATAGCACTGTCTCGGGGCAGCGTCATGTTCTGTGACTGCAATGCCTTTGTGGAGGCGATGGGCGGCTCTGGACGTAGATGGCGCTGTTGAGCATATATTTTGTTTCAGTCCCGTTTCCCTCCATGGTTTCTCCTCTCTCCGACTAACTTAGCGTTTGGCTCAGTTCATTATACAGTCCATATTCTCCCTCCATTAGGGCATCTCTGCCTTTGGACTGAAGATCCCACCAAAACCCAAGAGAGAAAAGTTTTACTTTCATAGGGCAAGATGGACATGAAAAAGAGGATCCACTTGGAGCTAAGAAACAGGACACCGTCTGATGTGAGTCGTGCTTTTTAAAACCAACCCTTAGTTTTCTGGCTAGCCTTGCTAGCCAGCTTGCTACTTTTTTGCTTTGCGAGTGACCTGTGTGGCTAACGTAATGGTGACCACATGGGCTTTAGATTATGTTTCTCGTTTATAATAGGGCGGAAAACACTCGCACAACAAGCTTAATCTTTTATACTGTCCTGGATTGGGCGTATGGGGGCAACGAGACGAGAAAAGCTATATTCAATCGTTACTTTGAAACGGCGATTCCTCAGCTTGCTGGCATTATTGCAGTGCTTTAACCGTTTCGCAGCCTCCTTGGTCAGTGGTGCACACACGATTCAGCTCGACTCCACCGTTGTAGCACAATTAGTAAACTTCTTTTTACGCTGATATATTGGGAAATTTTCTCCATGCGCTGCGTTTGGCTTTCACAAAGTGGTATATTTTATACAGACCTTGGAAGCCATGTTTGCTGCTAGCGTAACTGCTAAAACGGGGCGCTTTTTTTATTACAAATTCTCTTTTACAACTCCCAGGCGATCGTGCAAATATTGAGTTTTGGTAACATGTAGTTAATCGAGCCATCGCCGATCACGAGTTACGTCTTGAAATTTGTGTAGTGTACGTTAACGTTAATATCAAATGGCCAGATTCAGCAGCGACAACAAAAAACAGTCACTTGATTCACGAGTCATCCATACCTTGACCATTTAACGTTAAACCGCTGTTGCTCTAGTCAAAGCCAGTTGATATTTACACAGACTGCAACAAACAGACAGCCGCTGCTGTAATCGAAATTTGCCATGTTGAAGATGGTGCGATTTATAAGTTTTAAAGGGAGTGTGCAGCAGTTAATTCCCTAAAATAGCTCGCACAGTCGTAGAGCAGCAACGTTGTCCTTTCATATCGCCAGCTACTCGTCTAAACATTGCATATTTCTTTAACCTAATGAAGTCTAGATCAGATGATACCGAGTCCGAATCATTCAGACACCAGCCACATAACTTAGTATTTTTGTTCCCGCCATATTACCCCCTTCGCTACAATGCTCAAAGACAACAAAATCCACCCAGGTGGAAACTTGAAACACAAGACACAACTATTCTTTCTTTCAGTATTTTTCATTAAGGCTAAGCTTGACGTTGTTTTCAATCAAACTGATGGATTTTATGGCCACCGGCTTCATTAACCGCGTCAGCCTGCTTGAATGATACGGAGATCCGGTGCACCGCGCTTGATGCGTGGGCAGCCAAAAACTCGACCGTCGGCGTTTCCTCTCGACTCATGCATGAAATAAAACTGATTTAACATCGAAAATTAACTCAGATAATGTGTAAGTAACGATAATTACTCTGTCTAAACAGCACGTTTTTGCCATTGAAGTGTTCAGAGAACTGCATACTGTATCGCAGGAATCGCCATGTTGTCATTCTGTCGTCTTTGAAGCTCTGGGAGAAAGGAACTGTCTCCATCTTTGTTTTTACTAAATTTCCGCTCTCAATATATTTCCTTCGCCACTTCGCCCTGAAAACGATGCAGTACCCTTTAACAGACTGGCAATATCGGTCGTTCGCTCGACGACAAAGAATATTCCACTTCCCCAATGAAAGCTGGTTTTACGAAAAAAAGAAAGTCTTTACTAAGGGTGTATTCGCAATCCTTTCCGTTGCTGTTGGGTTGGCTAATGGCGGGCAGACAGACCTCTCTAGCTGCTCCTCTACTGCACGGCAGCGTTTAAAAGGGGCAATGGCTAGCGTGTAGCAAGCTAGCTCACAAAAATCATTGCATTTGTCATTAGTGACTGCATCGGCAGGCCATGGGCAGCTACTTCTTTGCTCTTCCTCATTTAAGAGAAATCCGGTTATTAATTGCCGTGGCCGAACAAGTAAAACACACAGTGATTCGGAGTGTTTTTAGACGGAGACACGGTGTCCATTTCGGCGTTTTACCCGAGAATTCATGATGTTTGACGTTTGTCAACAACTTTTTTGCAACGTTTTTGTCCAACTGAATTGCGCAACCAGTGTTAGCTTTAACTGACTCAAAAGTAACTCCGCCTTCAGACTTGTTTTCTAATATTTTACATAAATTGCAAAATGCCTTTAGTTTTTTGTTTTGTTTTTTACACAAAGTAAAGAATATTTTGCTAACAAAAACAACATACTATGTTAAACACGTTATTGGTCATGTTGTTTGCAGCTTGTTTTGTCGTTGATTTGGTTTACAAAAACTACATTGTTTTGTTTTAGAGAAGATAATTTGTGAATTATTTTGCACTTTATTAATTTGCATTGTTTTAGATTAATTTCTGTTCTAGTTATGGATAAATACGGAGCATAGTTCCACTAAATGGATGAAACAGTGGCAATTGTGGGTTTTTTATGTGATATTATCTATTTTCTATATTTTAGGTACGAGAACTTGTCCTTGACAATTGTCGGTCATTTGAAGGAAAAATCGAAGGCCTCACAGCTGAGTTTGTCAACCTGGAGTTCCTCAGTTTGATAAACGTTGGCTTAATCTCAGTCTCCAACCTGCCTAAACTAGGAAAGCTCAAGAAGGTAAAAATGATGTTTCACCTTCGCACTTCAATGTAAAAGCTGAATCGAAACAAGTGTCAAATAATATTTCCTTCTGCTATCTTTCAGCTGGAGTTGAGTGACAACAGAATCAGTGGCGGCCTTGATGTTTTAGCAGAGAAACTCCCCAACCTCACACATCTAAACCTGAGTGGCAACAAATTGAAAGACATCAGCACATTGGAACCATTGGTATGCACTCACCACATGTATACATCTGCTTGCAAGCATGGTGCTGCTTGTTGTCTTATTTCATGTTAATGTGAAATTTATTCTAAATTGACAAAGCATTTTAAACATATATACACAATCTTGATATGCATGCAGCTATAGTAATGTAAATGCGATTACAGTTTAGTAGGATTTAGGATGTTTCTCGTCATATAGTGGGATTGACTCTGAATATGTACAGGAGAGATCTTTCTTATGAAAAGAACATATAATTACTTTCCTGGACTTATTAGAAATTGTTATGAAAACAAAAATATATGAGAAACCTTTCGGCAAACTGCTTGCAAGATTCTTCTGGTCATCCATGCAAGACATTGCTGTGTACTTTGAAAATTCACTATAGAAACTTAAACTTTACCAATAAAATGAACATATACAAAATTCCTTTTTGTCTAATAGAGAGAATTAAGTACCTGACAGATCAAGTAGTTCTGCTTACAGGGTCTTAATAGGTATTACACAGAAAACCAAATTTGTATAAGTGGAGTATTTGTTTTCTTACAGGGAATATCACACAACCTTATACACACTAGACACACATCAGCATGTAATGTGTTTAACTCGAGACTCGACAGCAGTTCAGCAACAGTTTCTCATCACAGTGCTTCCCTGTGTCTGATCAACAGAAAAAGCTGGATAACCTGAAGAGTTTGGACCTGTTCAACTGTGAAGTAACAAACCTGAATGACTACAGAGAGAGTGTGTTCAAGTTGCTGCCCCAGCTTACCTACCTGGATGGCTATGACATGGAGGACAGGGAAGCCTCTGACTCTGACGGAGAGGTGGACGGAGACGGTGTAGATGATGATGAAGACGAGGGTAAGAAGTTCTTGTAGTATCTCATAGATGCCTTCCTGGTCTTCCTGCTGCCGTGATGTCCTTTAGTCTAGAATAGATGCTGCCAAATAGATTGAGAATAATATACTGCTAAAAAATGCGAGAATACAACTTAACTTCATAATGGCTGTCTGCCTGAAACTTCACTTTTATTTTTACACAGTTTAATTTACTGTCTCTTACTTCAAACATGTAGCTTGCGGTTGACTTATCGCTGTTTATTTTGCGTTGCAGAGGGAGAGGAGGAGGAAGATGAGGACGGAGAGGAGGAGGACTTTGATGAGGAAGAGGATGATGAGGAAGATGAAGAGGAGGTAGAAGGAGAAGAAGATGATGATGAGGTCAGCGGAGAAGATGAGGTAACAATTTAAAAAAAAAAAGCTTGATGGGGTTAGTTTGCTGAATATTTTCTTGAAAGGAGTTTCTATGCATTGTTTCTGTTTTAACTTGTACCTCTTTGTTTACCAAGGAGGAAGATTTTGGTCAGGATGGGGAGGTGGATGAAGAAGATGAAGATGAGGATGAGGATGATGATGGTATGCCTCTTCCTTTGATTGAACACGCCCCCTCATATATCTAAATCCCATGGGCAACTCAGCAGCTTACACACTAAACTACTGTTTTAATTACAACACAGCACTGTCCTCTCTTTGCATTTTACAACGCCAAACTCTCAGCAGTTTGGTTTAGGTTGTTACATGTTTTCATAGATATTCCAAAATTGAATGAATTCACTCCCAGCTGTTGTGGGAACTCATAGTATTAAGATTGCAAAAATAATTCTATACAGCACATAGTATCATGTTGCTGTGTGGGTGAGGTGAGGGGGGGCAAAGGTCAGAGGTCAAATGTACATAAACTGCAGTTGGAAAACAGTTTTGTTATTAATGGGAAGGCAGGGTGACTTAGAATCAAAGAGATATGAATAGAATTCTGAGTATGTGCACATTTATTGGTGCCAAGGTGAACTTGATGATGACTAATAAAAAAATTTTATCAGGAATAATACGACACCTGCTGGTAGTTTTGTTTGCTTTATGCAGAAGAGTTCAAAAACTTCACAGGGCCTTATGAAGGGCCTGCCACAGTGATTACTTAACTGAATATCTGTGGTACAACTAAAGTCAGTGACATAGCAATGTTAAACGTAAGAACAACAACAAAAAAAAAAAACAGACAAGCTCAGGAGACCCGGGGGTGTCTCTTAAATCCTAAAAAATGTAAATACTGAAGATACATGTCTTAGAATTTATTTTGAGACACTCGTTGTGTAACACAATGACATGCAGGGACAGGAAAACACCTCAACCCTGTCCTTCATAATGTGATTCTTGCATGACTAAAGTGTTAGACTGAGTTGTTGTTTTGGTGCCTACGGATATTCCCTTTATTTTGCTAAGATTGAAGTTTCGGTTGCTTGGCAGCTCTGACACACCACATGACGCAGATTTCCTCTTTGTCCCCCCCCCCCCCCCAGAAGCAGAATCTGGCAGAGGCGAGAAGAGAAAGCGAGACCCAGAGGATGAGGATGACGAGGACGAGGACGAAGACGACGACTAAGAGCAAAACTGAAAACGAGAGCCCACCGAGTTACCCTTCCTCCCCCAACAAACCCGAACGTCCGCCCTCCGACAACTCGCACCGCCTTTGTAATCCACGTCTACCCCCCCCAGCTCTGAGCTCTTTTTACTGGGGCAAGACTGTACTGGATGGGTGGGCCAAGTGGAGCTGCCCTCCCCCCTTTTTTTTCTCCCCCCCCCCTCCATGGAACTGAGAGCCACCCAACACCCTCCACCTCACCCACCCCACGGCCCCGAGGTTCTCAGGCAGCCCAGCACTCAGCATTCCACAATTTCACTGTCGATCCCTCTTTATGTATTCCCGTGTGAGGACTTTGGGACTGGTATCTAGTTTTGGGTCTGTGCTTTTAATATTTTGTTGAATGAATTATTTTTTGTTGTTGGGTTTATTATTTCTCTTTTTTTGTCTTTTTTTTTTCTGTTCCTTATTTTTCCCAATAAAATTATTGCTATAGCAGCTGTGCAACCAGCGAGCCATGATTTTTAGCGTGGCTGCCTGTTGCATAAATCAAGGTTGTAGCTACATTTTTACTTTCTGTATGACAAAAAAAAAAACAAAAACAAAAAAACTTTGTAAATAAAATGTTAACATTTTGTGCTTTTCTCTTGTCCTGCCTCGCTTTTCTGGTGTCCCTGAACTTAACGTAACGTTGGATCATTGGTGCTGACCAAGAAAAGTCCACAGAAAAGGCTTTAACAGATTGACTTGTAAAAACAACAACAACAAAAACCTAAACTGATACAATATTCAATTGTCAATTTGTATGTGGAAATGGCTATTGGTCACCATAATCATCACTGCTCTCCAAACTCGCCATAAGGAGACCCTTTTCTATTGAGAACAATGTAAGTGATGGAGGGTTGGAGGGTCAAAATCCACAGTGTTCATTCTGTGTTATGCTGTGTGAGGCGAGTCTAATGTTAAGTGAAGTGGGTGTCTTCTAGAGTTGGTCTGTTCAGTATGAAATCCCCTCGTAGAAATATGAAGCCACTAACTTAGATTCCCAGTTGATTTGGCCAGCGACTCATTATTTTTGCTTAGTGCATTTTTGCACAGAACAAGGATTGTGGACTTTGTCCCCCACCTCTGACACTCAAATTATGTTTCACTAAGTGGTCAATATGGACAGGAAAAATGAGTCCACTTTTGGGCTTGATAAGCCCTTGACAAAGTGGTATCTGCTTGGAACCACAGGTCACATATGACTGAGCTGTGGGTAGTCAAATCTTTTCTAGTTTTTTATTTTAATAATTTTTAGAAGACTGAAGAGGAAAAGGTGTTGAGCAATGATGATGGTTTTTGCAGTTAACTGTTCAGTTAAGACTGTTCAAATATTCATGTGTTTGTGCAACTGAGTGAATTTTTTTTATGTTGATTTACTGCTTTCTATTACAGAAGAGACATGGATTTCCCAGAAAAATCTAATTTCATAACATGTTTTATGTGATGAATATATATATATATATACATTTTAAAAACAACATTTTTAAAAAAATGGATAACCTTTTACAGTATTTTTTTAACGAAATGCATTTAACAGACTTTGATGACAACATAATAATCGCATTACACAAAGTGAGACTAATATGAACCCATCGACAACCCTTTAATGAAATGTTTTATGAAATCAGACATGTTTGGATGGTGAAAGCCACAGATCTCTGCAGCGACATTATTGCTCCAGTGCAATGTAAGATATGTCCATGTTTTAATACAGACAGGCCTCTAATTTTTTCTGAGCACTTTGTATTTGCCACATTCATAACAGTGCAACAAAATGACTTAAGAAAAAGATTTACATAGACAACCTTTCTTACTTACTGCAAATTGCTTACTGTTAACAATTCATGCTAATTCATGTATATTGAAATTATACTGTTTATAGAAGTGCAAGCAGACCACTGATTGACACAAGATGGTACACCACAAATTTCCAAACATCTGAGTGGGTTGTTGCTCTACTTGGCAGTGAAGTATTTTTGTTGTTGTTGTCTCAGTGTCACACCACAGTTTTGAAACAGTGTCATTTCACATAAACTGCAAATATTGAATCAAATTCAAGCATTCACGAATTTAAAGGGATATTCGAGCAATTTAGTAATGCACTTAAATGTAGCCGAGAACTCAAAATGAGACTGGTCAACTCAAAAATCGATGCTGCAGAGGTTAAAATATCACGTCTGCATCTGAATTCTAGGTAAATTCAGACTTTCTTCTCAACTAAAAAACATGGCGGACCAAACGGCGACTGCGCCAAAACCACTCAGCTGCCCTTACTGCTCTTCCAACAGAAAATGTTTGCCCTCTGGAAAAAAAAATAAAAAATAAAAATGGCAGTTAAAAAACAGCTGCAAGGACTCAGAATAAAACGAAGCCACACACACACGGTAAGATGCACGGAAAGAAATATTCAAGGAAAAAAAAATCAAACAGGCAGAGCACGGGAAAAAGCTTTATGACAATATGTTTGTGTCCGTGATGGTTTCCATGGAAACACAGATCTCAGCTCTGAGTTAGTCTGAGGGAGATGGGGAGGGGGTGCTAACCTTTTCAGCCTAAAAGAAGTCTGTCTCTTTTTTGTGAAACTGTCAAGCATTTGTGAAACCAAGTCCTGTGAAGTCCACCTGCAGTCCACCCACTTGTTGCCTGATTAAACCCACATACAGCTGTTGGACTGCATTTATTAATCTCAGAGATATATTAATCAAACTCCAACAGACTGACCAAACATGACATTTGAGCTGGAACAGTGAGGTTAGTTGAATTATCAGCAACTATATTTTGTTTATTCATTGACTGAAAGATGCAAGTCACGCCATGAACAGTGACATCATAAAATAAAATGTGGTATTATGAAATAAATGTTTTATAAATAAAATAAAAATCATATCTGATGAAATGCACTTATTATGAAGATGGGTGATGGAATAACATTCAATGATCATTAGCTGTATGTTAATTATTTCAACTGCAAATGACTGCAGTTTTAGGAAGTGTGGCTTCATATGCGGGCACACAGGTGGTTGAATAGGGCAACAGTAAACTGAGTAAGAGGAGAACATAAAACTATAAAACAGTGCTGAAGAAATGGGCTCAAAAATGGAAGCTGCTGCACTTAACTAAGAGATATGCAATACGTATTTGTGGTACAACCTGCATCAAGCACTGAAGCTAACCAATGACCTTAAGCTAACCAATGACCAATAACCAATGCAATATTTGGCAGAAACATAAACAAATATCTTCATTTGCACTACAAATGAAACTACAATGATGAACTAATGAACTACAAATACAAATGGAATTTTTAAAAAAAAATCAACTGCAAATCCCTGTGAGAAAAAGGAAGCTAAATGGAAGTACAATCTGTCTGTTAAACTATTATGATGTGAACAAACAGTCAAATCAGCCCTTATGCAAGTTCACTTGCTGACTGTAAAAAAACAAAAACAAAAAAACAGCAGCATATTGTGGGAATGTGTTGAGAGTTGTCCAACAACAGCAGTGATCATTGGCTGGGGGCATTTATGCTCCTGGACAAAAGTCAGCCAGAGACGAAGCTGTACTAGAACTGTCCTGCCAGAGGTCAAAAGGTTCACAGTTGTATTGAGGCCAGTGTGTGAGGATTGGTGTGGCAGTTTCCATGCATTACATCTTTGACAAGTGGCCATGAGATGTATGCCAAATCTAGAAAATCATTATTGTGCTTGTGCCTCCCACTACATACTGTAAATACGGGCATGCATGGTATTTTGTACTGTATCTGACTGGTTATCTCAGGTTCAAGAACTATAATGTGTTGGTGAATATGTGCAAGCGGTTCTGTGATATCTATGCATATTTACATGCCAATCAGAGCGTTGTTCCTCTCAACATGGAGCTGAGAGACAAGGAAATGGTTTCTCTTCTAGTTTGTCGGGAAAAAAAATGCCAAAAAAAAAAAAAAAAATTCTGAAAGCAACGAGAAACTGGTCTGACTGCACGAGGTGAAAACTATGAACACCGTTCAGAAGATCCCTGAGGGAAAACGCATTTCTTTCTTTTTATGGCCTTTACCAAGTGCTCAGTGTAAACGTGTATACATTTTGCAGTATATGTCTTTGTTTTTAATTAGTATCATCACAGCTGAGCATTTAAAAATAAAACAATGATTGTGTCCCTGTCACATTTAAGTAAAATGATCACATTCAGTCCCCAATCAGAGCTCACTCCTGTTCCACCAGCCAAATCAAGTTTCTTTAACGGCTGAAGCAGCATCACACCAGGAATCTAAAAACAAAAGAAAATAAGAAAAAAGATCTACTCATCTGTACTCTGTACTGGACGTCTCAACCCTGTTGGCTTAAAGTGTGTTATTTATTAAAAAAAAAAAACAACTATTCTTGAGCTTGGAGATAGCAGTCGTGAATGAGACTTGTTGTGTCTAAGTCAGTAAATTAAATTACTGGCTAATCAATCAGTTAAGCAACTTGATACCTCAGCATACAGATGAGATACTAAAGGGAGACCTGCCATGGTATGAAATCTCTGATGGGAGGCACATTTCTATCATCATCCCCTAATATTCTTCATATTTCCCCACTCTAACTTATGTTATCACTGGAGCTGTGAGGTGTTCACATTTTACTATCTACTACAGTAGCAGACCCTCTTTCAGCCTTAACACACAAATGGTATCCCTGGTGTCATGTTTCGGGTTTTTAGAGACATTAAAAGAAACCTCATTAAGAGAAACACAGTCAGAACTGAACACTAGTGGATCACAAGCGAACTCACAAGTGGAGTGAGACTCCAGCTCTACAGCGGCTTTAAAATGTTTCTTCACAGTTACTCCAGATCAGGAAAACCCAAGCAGGATTTTTTTTTCTTTTCTTTTCTTTTCTTTTTTTGCACAATTTCCCCAAAAAATTACAACGCAAATTCAAGTACTTGATTAAACAGTACCTTCTTTGACTGTATTTTTCAAGATAAATATAAAAATTAAGATCAGAACTGCTACATGGCATCAGTTACAGAGTTGGCTTATACAAAAGCTGCTGTGAAACGGACTGATTTTTCACCAATTTTCCAGTCATTTAAAAAATAAAAAACAAATGCAGCTCTATGGAATGTAAGAACACAGTGGGAGGGAAAAGAAATTTTTCATTCATTTAAATCATTTGCTTACAAGCACGCATACATTAAAAACCACAGGCATCTCCAGTTTCAGTAGTTTAAATATGGTGGGGGGGGGCATAGAAAATAAATTTAGCATTATCTTACAATCACACAGGACGTTTATGCCTACCCTGCAATATCTTTCAAACAACACGCAGCCACATCATTCAGCCCAAATAGGCACAAACATCCTTTTATCTCTCATCCACAAAGAGAATAAAAAAAAGCTAAAAATTACAATATACTTGCATAGCTGTGAAGCATACAAAAGAAAAACACTGTAAAGGTCAACAGGTGCAATGAGTTTTAAAACGCGTTACAGCTGGGTAAGACTCAGTGTTTCAGTGTACACGAACAAAGGACATGTGCACGACGGGCTGAAAGAAAACACACGGTTGAGGTTAAAATCACCCCTGTGCAGTGAGTATGAAGGGATCATTAAAGGATAAGAGGTGAGTCAAAACCCTTAGAAGAGTGTGATGGTGTTCAAAATTGTACAGTAATGCATGTGTTCCCACGAGGAGGTGAAGGTGGCTCCCCAAGTCGGGGAAGGTCTTAAAGTGAGCTCTGAGACTGGGAGTTTTTGATGTTCTTAATCTCCAGCTCCAGCTGTTTGACGCGCACCTCCCTCTGCTGGAGGAGCTCCCTCAACCGTCGGATTTCCTCCTGCTGCTTGTGGAACTTCATAAGCAGCTGTGGACGAAATAGACATATGTTGGAATATATCAAGGGTGAAGTACAGACGTTTTCACAGAATCCTATTTATTTGAATCGTATCCTATTTTTCTCATCGTCCCTTACTTTTCAGCTTCACTTTGATTTAGTCACAAAAGTCTCCCAAAGCAGTCTATCAAGCCGCTGCCTGAACCTTCTGATTGGTGGAGAACGTTTGGGCTGTACACAGACTGACGAGACTCAGGACTCAAAAATACTCCTATGCAATTTATGTTATGTTTTGTCATAGTTTTTATTCACCGCTGAAAGCGTAACTTTATTATATTAATGAAAACCATTAAAAGTGATGTCCCCATTTGATTTGATTTTTAGTCAGCCTAAATTCTTGCAGTCCTTCCTTTAATTTTATTTTGTGGTTAGACAAGTTTTATATCAGCATCAATTCTTTAGGAGTAAAACTGAATATAATTTCAGGATTAGAACATCAATAAAACAAAAATTTAATTGAAGGTCACATATAATTTTTCTGTTGGACTTGGAAAGTCTAAAGATCAGTTTCACTATACACTGTAATTAAATAGGCTGTAAATAAACAGAACTATTAAATTGTCTTCAAAGCTTTCTCCTTACGTGTGAAAAATATATAAAGTCAGATTCCGAAAATGGCAAATCAAAACGCAAACGGAAGATTATGAACTCAAGGAATGACCGACCCCCCAAAGTCACTCTGTACCTCATTCTCTGTTCGAGGAGGAGAGCAAAGTGCGAGGTCATCTCCGTTGCTGAAGGGTATCCGACTCTTGTCGTCCACTGTTTGGCTGCTGTCCTCCTTGCTGTCTTTGGTTCCCAGTTGGTCCTGAATGTACGCCAGCTGCAGCAAGCCCGGCCTGCTCTGAGACCTGCGAGCGTCCAGCGAGTTTCCCACCCCCTTGTTCATCTCCGAATACGACTCTGCTATCTGACTTCCAGGCTTCAGAGATATGAGCACTGGGCCTGGAAGACAAAGGTTAGAAATCAAACTACCTAACAGTTCAGTTAGTAGTTAGGATTAGTCCCACTATGACTCATCTACTTCAAATGAAGAAGTTTTGCTTGTAAGGTAAGGAACTACTAATAGATTAGATAATGATTATTAATATTATAAATATTGAAGCAAAATATACTTATACTGTGGTAAAAACAACAACACATTGAAATTAATGTAGGAATATAGGTAATACATGTGGTTATGACTAGGCAATCATATACTGATTTCAGTATCAAGATGATCCGATCATATCGTTAAAAATGTTCTCGTCTAAATCAATGATTCCAATAAAATTGAAAAGTTTTTGTTAAACGTATGGGAAGAGTTTTGTTTAATGTAATGCATAATAGTGAAACAAATGTAATGCATAATAGTGAAACAAATGTAATGCATAATAGTGAAACAAAATTTACATCACTTAGTCATTTTACATATCTTTACATTAAATTTGCATGCATTTGTCAGATAAACAGCAAACAAAAACCCTGATCGTGATTTAGTTTGGATTAGTTCACCAGCAGCCTTTCACTAAGGGCAATGAGAGAACAGCTGTAAACACAAATGTCACACACACACACACACACATTAATTCTGACCTTTATCGATGCCGCTGAGCCACTCCTCTGCAGTCAAAGCAGGCTTGTTACCAGCCGTCATTGGATAAATGTCTTCTTGGTACGACTCCGACTGGAAACGGATGCACAGCACATTCAGGCGGACGCATACACCGTAAGTCAAGTCTCAGAAATGTATTAAGCTAAAAATGAATGTTTTTTTTTGAGGTTTGTGAGAATGCATGCACTCTCACCCTGCGCGGTACAATCATGGAGAGAGGCTCAATGATGCTCTTGATTGTCACCAGCTTGTAGAACCTGAACACCTCACAGGAGCTCACGTCAAGGCCTCTCTTTGGCATCACACCTGAAGGAGACAGGCAGACAGAGACAGTTTTACTCCGTTACACAGGAAACACCTCTTTTGTCTTGTACCACTATGCTATACTATACCTACAAACAACATTTGTTATATTTGTTAAGTATTGTCACCTTCGACTAAAGGTCAATGGAGATAAGGTAGTGAGGGCTAGAAGAAAGTAAAACGTAACTGCGAGTTAGAAGGACTGCAATTTCATCGTGGTTTGGAAAGAAAAAGTATAATGCTAATGCTAATCAACGCTATCAATTCTGGAACATGCAAAAGAAGACTTAAAAAGCCCTTTAATAAGGGCACATTCAGTTCATATTGCAATGGAAGAAAAAAAATCAAAGATGCCAGTGCAGGGCAACCTGGTGCAAAGCCAGACCCATACTGAGCACAGCTTCAGACCAGTACAGAAACCTCAGACTTTTTAACTCTTTTAACATCGGCTCAAATTCAAATGAATAGTCTGTTTTTCATCAATAGACCCTTTCAATGAATTTAAACATTGATTTCTCCAGTTCTTATTACATTTTTGGACTGCCAGGCTGCTTTGAAGACTCAAGACACCATAAGTTTCTGTAGTTCTGATTTTTCAACAGGACGTTCTTTCTTAAAATGAGTCTACTTTATCAATACATTATTATATTACATGTTGATGTAACTTTTAATTGCAGTCTGTGAGTGTGCTACATTTTGCTTGCTTCCTGCAAGTGAAACAGTTGGTGCTTTACATCTCAGCTGTATCTCTGTAACTCAAGAGTTGCTGCTGCTGCTGGAAGGTTCCATAAATAATAAATTGGAAAAAATTTTGACTAGTTTCTAAAAATCTTCTATCCAACAATATTAGTGTCTTGTGTTTGAAATCTCCAACATGTCGAGCATCATGCTGCATGTCACTTCATTTGATCTACGACTTTGTTCTTTCAAGAGCTGGTTTGGCTATTCAAATATTGCAGGCTTATTTGCACAGCAGCTTTGCTTACAGGCGCGAGAGGGTCAGCACAGTGAGAAGGCAAGCAGAGTTTTCACATTTAAGTAAACTACATAGACACAAGTATTGGGACACCTGACCATCCCACCAACATGAACTTTCGCAATCTAAATTCATAAACGTTAACATGGAGTTGGTACCCCCTTTTGCAGCTATAACAGCTTTCAGGCTTTCCACAAGATTTTGGAGTGTTTCTGTGGGAATTTGTGGCCATTCATGCAGTAGAGCATTTGTGAGGTCAGACACTGATGTTGGACCAAAAAGGTCTGGCTCACAATCTCCGTTCCACTTCAAGTGTGGAAAAGGTATTGGATGGGGTTGAGGTCAGGGCTCTGTGTGGGCCAGTCAAGTTCTTCCACACCAAACTCATCCAACCATGTCTTTATCAACTTTGCTTTGTACACTGTAGCACAGTCATGCTGGAATAGAAAAGGACCTTCCCCAAACTGTTGCCACAAAGTTGGAAGCATAGCTTTGTCCAAAATGTCTTGGTATGCTGAAGCATTAAGATTTCCCTTCACTGGATGTAAGGGGGCGAGCACAACCCCTGAATAACAGGCCCATACCACACACGAATTCAATTATAAGTGTGTCCCAGTACTTTTGTCTATATAATGTAACTCAAATGAAAAGTCCAGCATGCTGCAGTTTGAGTTAAAAAAAGCATTTAGTGCCAGTGTGTGGGTGACCTTTGTGATTTCACCAGGGCGTGTGTGTGTTTCTTACCCAATCCTTTCTGAGGTAGGTGCGAGCGGTACTCTGTTAGGTAATGGATATACGGTTTTTCCGAGCTGATCTCATAGTACCTTATATTTCCGTCACCCTGACAGAGACAAGAGAAGTCTTTGTAACAACAACATGTAAGTAAGTATTTTGCGTATGAATGTAGAGAAACTTTCTTCTTGCTCTTAGAGACCTACCTTCCCTGCAAGATAAAGCATGTGTGTGTCAGGGTCGTAGAAAGGGAAAAGGACTCCTGACGAGCCATCCAGGTTCTCTTGTAACAAAGGCACAGACAGATCGTCCTACAAACACGCACACAAACATCAAAAACAACACTTAAGCACCATTGATATGTCCAAAAATCCCTACACACAAGAAGCACTCTACAGGACTGAATTGAAAAACACCGAACACTCAAATCTCTAATCCGTCCGCTGACCATAATCTTCCACCCAGGATACACATCGCACAGGTCAAAACACAGCAGCCTGCCACACAGGCCATCAGGCTATCATTACAGGTTAACAGTTGTTATTGATCAGAGAATAGCTCTGGCCCTACTTTAACAGGGTCACAGGGATTTTTTTCCTGATAGGCTGTCAGGTGGTTTAACTTGTCCACCAATCTGTCCACTAGATGGTAGAGTTGTGTGTGAGCAAGGGTCCACTTCACACTGAGTGGAGGAGCATCTCATGAGGTCACACATGAGGATAAAAAGAAGCTTGTTATTTTCTTTTTCTACAGTTCAAGTATTTGACTGACTGGAGCAAAACCAGATGAACCAATGAGTTGCTGAACACAGCTTCCTGCAGTTAATCAGGTCCAACATTCATCTCAGTTTTTATCTTAATATTTTCTACTTTTATTTATTTCAATATTCAGCTATTTTTTTTGTTTGTTTTTCTTTGTTTTTAATCCTGACACTCTAATGCTCACAGGCTTTAAATGACTCATAACCCCCTCCACTGCTGAAATATTCTGCCCAGTATTATTCTGTATTATTGTTAATTCTCTATTTTTGGGATTGTGCTTATCTGGTATTTATTCTTGTTTTTTGGTATCTTTAGCTTCTTGTACCGTACAGATTGTATACACAGGCATCTGGAGCCAAGGCATCTCTGTATGTCACTATTAGCTGTTGCTAAACAACATCACCCTCAGCTGCAGTGAAATTATAATGGGCATTTTTCCCAATTATCTGACATTTTATTGACAAAATAAGAAACAGATTGATTTCAAACACTTGTCAGATTAATGAAAATCATCATCAGTTGAGCAGAAAACATATTCAGTAATTAATGAATGTAAATATAATGTGTATTGACTGCGAATTACTGGAAGAAAAGAGTAAACTTCAAGGGACAACAAATAATTTGAATTTACAATATTTTTTATGGCACAAGATGGCAGGGAGTGTCAGTGTTTCTTTTCTTTTTTGTGAGACATCCTCTCCCACAATAGAAAAACATTAAGTAGCTACGACAAAATAGTTGTTGATCAGCGAAACGACAAATGTGACAAAATGATCCAAACTGCACAGCTTTTTCAGAGTGATCTTATGGTCTTCATCAGTGAATGAAGCTGGTTCAGGTGTCATCACGAGACAACGTGATCGTATGTGACGTCACATGACAGAACTTTCACGTACCAACACCTGATCCAGCTCCATTCCCTGCTTAAGAAATGTGAAGTGTTGATGAAAGCACCCCAGAAAGACAGTAATCAGGCCTTTGACTTCCCATCATCGTGTCACAACATGATTCTCACGCTGTCAGCTGCTCTGCTGCTGCTCTCACCTGATCCCACAAAGTGATCTGTCGGTCGTTCCAACGTGAAGTGCCCGTGGTGAGGAGCATCTTCATGTTACCCAGGATGAGGACCTTGCTGACTTTGTGCGTCTTGCAGCTGCCTTCCTGCAAACATACAATACAGCACACATTAAACAAAGCATCGAACATACTGAACATTTGGTACACACAGTGTGAATTCTGTAAGAGATATGAAAGGCATAGACTAATTTACTGTCAATAACAGCTCAATATTCCATCACTGTGGTATAATGTTATATGCTCATGTAAACATGAGAGCAGACTAATGTAAAGAGTGTGAGTCACTGGCTGGTGACCCAGAGGTCTTTGGAGTTATGCTGTGGGCCTGCTCAGAGCAGAGGTGTCAGTTTTGGCTGTGTGGTGCTGCATGAGCACCTGGACCAAGAAGGAGCAGGGAGCTCCCACTTCCCACTAAATTAGCTGTATGGTTCACTACAGCTAAGGTTTGTGCTTTTCATGTCTTACTGAGAAATATTTAGATTTTTCAAAAGGTTAGTTTAAGTGATTTTCTCGCAGATTTTAGGTCCAAAAGCTGTGTGTTTGCTTTCAGCACCAACAAAGACATTGATCGGTTAAGTTTTTAAGAAAATTAGCTTCTTTTGGAAAGAGCGCACCTCCAAAAAGGTTTTACTTAATAGAAGATTTGAGAACAAATGAATGCAAATGAGTTGCTGATTGTAAAGAGGTTCATGAAACTAATCTAAAGAATAATAAATGATTCATCTGTTTGTGCTACAAAGTTTTAAAGACAGATTTTGTTTTAAAAATTGATCCCATTCACCCATTTTAATATCTTATATAATACTGACCAATTTCTGTTTAATAGTCCTAAGCGCACATTTTCTTTACAGTGATGCATTAGATTAACTGGTACATACTGCACTGACTGCCTTTCAAAATAAGAGCAGTTTTCTAAACACACACACACACACACCGCACACAAAGCATCACCTGCAGCAGGTTTCCCGAGCGTGGCTCCATTAGTCGGACCTTCCTGTCCTTGCAGGTGGTGGCAAACAGGCTGCCGTCTGTGTTGAAAGACATGGAGAGGACGACGTCTGTGTGGTGGGTGATTGTCCGCACAGGATTCTTTATCACCTGCTCTGGACAGTCCAGGTTCCAGATCATCACCTGCAGATGTCAAGGCGCACACACACAAATAATGTTATGGCTACGGTTATGACTTATAGAAATGTCTAAACAGATGAAGGGCCTTGTTACACCTGTAGTTTCAATGTTTAACCACAGGGGAGGATGCTTCAGTGATGTCTCACCTCTGAATCCCAATCACTAATACACCAAACTCCAAGCACTGGCTGCCCAATAATAGTTTTAGCTTTATTTAGACACACTTTTAATATGCGATGAGCTTTATATCCCCAAAGAAAACCAAAGACCGTGGAATCCATTTTTTTTCTTTTGAAAGAAGGGTGAAGACCGGCAGATTTGGAAATAAAAACCTAAACCTGAGAAGAGACACCATCAAGCTAGCGCTGATATGCACCAGCATAGATGGGGCAGGAGCCACCACTTCCCTATGTTTAGTTTTAGTTTGGTGACAATATCAACAAAGCTGAGTTTAAATAAAAGTTTGGGATTTTTTGTAAAGTCATTCTTTAGGTTGGAGAGGGAGTTAAGTCCATCCTGTCCACCAGAGGCATGAACTCACTCTTAGCCCAGCTGACTGAGTAGCCAGTTAGCTTGCTGAATGATACAGTAACATCCTAAACAGGAGGAACAACGATTTTTTTTTTGTTTGTTTGTTGTTTAGATGTAAAAGTGGTTTAAGTCTGTTATTTGTTCTGACTTAACCTTGTTATCTATACTAAAAGCAGGGTGTGCATGATGCAGAGTAATTGGAAGTGAAGGTCACAACAGTGAGGTGGGGTGACACTGCTGCCATAAACAGATGCATCATCCAAACAGTGATAATAGCAAACACTTTGGGACAATCCTTCCTCAAAGGCTTCACAGTGCTACAATTAGTTGTAGTTTATGACAAAGGATGGAAGCTGTTGTGTGAAGAATGAAAAAACAGCGCTTGAGAAAAAAAAATTAAATATAAATTTAACAGAAATATGCAGCTACAAATAGTTGTGACCTCCTCGGCTGCTTCATGATGATAATACGTAATAGCTTCTATGCATATTTTACAGCAGACCCTAAGACATAAGCTTGTAGTTTTTCTCTGTGGCTGTGTTAGGATTAGCGTGCGTGAGTGTGTGTGTTAGTGTTACCTGGTAGTCGTAGGCCGTACTGAACAGGATGTTGTTAGCAGTCGGGTGCCACTCAATGAGGCCCACTCTGCGGCTGTGACCCTGAAGTTCCTTCCACGATACTGTGAGGTTCTTCAGCACACCATGAGGAGGGATTTCCCACACTTTCACCTGAAGACACACACAAGGACAGCGGTCGAATGGAACCAAGTAAATTTACTGTACTTAAGTGCAAATTCAATTACTTGTTTATTACAGTATATTTATACGTCTACTAAGATTAAGAGGAACATATACTTTTTTACTAAGTACTTGAGTTGTTTTACCATTTTAAGATTTTGCATGCAAAATATACAAAAATGTACAGCTAAAATGATTAACAGACTATTTGATTTACAGAAGATTAAACTGCAGCTACTTTGACCATCACAATAACTCATTTTTCATGCAAAAAACATTTGTGTGACAATATTTATCACTATTTTCATAATTTTTGCAAACCTAACCACAAAAACACGTAAAAATGAATTAAAAATCAGTGCCACTCCAATCAACTGCAACTGTAAAATCCTGCTTTTACAAATACGCATGAGCAATAAACTAATGACATAAAATCAATATGTAAAATATCAAATAAAGAAATTAATCCAAGGTCAACTGAAAATAGATAACACAGCCACGGGACACACGTTGTAAAAATAGTCTGAAGAGGAGGCAAAACCTGCCGAGTCTTCCTTTCGCTTTCTGTGAACAGATCTGAGGCTCTCAGCCTGGTCAGAGCTGAGGAATGTGTGGAATGACTTTGAGTTATTCTCGAAGGCTGAACGGCAAGGCAATAAAATGATCTCCCTGCTGCCAGATGCTTATATTCAAGGGAAAATGATGTCAGTCAGTGAACCATTTTGAAAAACGCAGTTTGTGTGTACAAACCGTGGTGTCCTCCGAGCAGGAGGCGATGCAGTAGTCATTGAAGGGATTCCACTTGATGTCTAACACGTTGCCTCTGTGGCCCGATACTCTGGGGTGCTGAGGGTCCACTTTACCTGTCTGATAGCCAAACACACGAGAACGAAAAAATAAGAACTTTCTAATTTACTAATATTTATTGTTGAATTAAAGAAACTGTTAATTTGCCTTGTTGCGTACAGTAAATACGTGGCCAGCGGCCAGCTAGTTTAGCATAACATAAAGACTGCACGGGGGAATAGCTAATGAACACATTATATCTGGTTTGTTAAAGCTGTACAATAAGTGAAGTGTAAAAATGTTAATTAACCACTACGTGTCAGACTGGTTCTAGGCAAGGAACTGCTGTCTGCAGTTTCCACTGCCTGCCTATTAATGTTAAGCTCATATAATCAGAGGGAGGCTCTAACTACATATTTACTATACAGACATGACAGCAGTATCACACTTCTCATCTATCTCTTATTCCAGTACTGTGTGCTGCTCTCCTTTCTCATCTCTAAAGAACTTATATTCTCTCCACGAGGTGTTCAACATCTCATAATCCTTTATTATAACATAACTTTACTTTAATATACGCAAGTACGATCCAGCATCTTGCCAAACATGATGTGCTTGATTTGAACTACCAATGTATTTATAGTTCTGGGTGTGACATGTGCAGTGTGTGTATATTCAATACACGGTTTGGTCTGAGCAAACCTGGAGAAAAAAGCATGAAAATATCAACCTGATACTTCTAGGTAGACTGGAAGTTTCAAGGAGAGAAGCAATCCTTCTGGCACAAGGTTTTCATTTCAACAGATTCAAACAGATTTTTGTCATTTATCAAACCAGAATGTCTTTTGAAATTAAAATCTCTTTCTTTCTTTTGATTATTGTTAAAACAGCATCATAGTTGACACAGACGTAAAAAGACGTACATATAGAGTATACAGTACAAACCACAGAGGGATCAACATGGAAAAACAAAAAAGGGGTATTTAAGGATTTTAAAATAAACAGTTATACAATAAAACAACTGCATATGCACACTGCAGTCCTCTGAATGTCCTTTAAGGTCATATTTCTAAAATCACTGAAAGCAACTAGTGCCTGTAATTTAGGCGTTTGTTGTTTTTTTTGTAATTAAATCCACGCATAAGGAGCTGCCCACAATGAAAGATCTTTTACTGAACTCTGTACATGTCCTCAGTCAAGAATAAAGCAGGGACGCAGCTTGACCTTGGTAAAAAATGGTATATAACCCTCTTCACCAACTCCTGAGGAAAACATCTGGCTCTTTAGCTGCTAAACACTTCACTGCGTTCACCAGCTAGTTGGGAACTTTGTTTGTCTGTAATAAAAAAAAATATATTAAAATTGATGCCTTGTCAAAATCTAGTGCCTACACAATCAACCCGACTTGCTAACAGTTCAGTAGGAGGTTCCAGTGTGTTATGCTAGTAGCAGCTAACGTAGCCGCAAGCAGAGATGAGGAGCGGGCTAAAGAGGTAAGCTAACGTCTTTTTAACTGCACACCCCCATACATTTTCAAACTTGCAATTTATTTCACACAGCTCCCTCCAAGGTACTTTAATGCCTCTTTAAAGACAGACAGCCAGATTTTGAGGCCAACCTATAAGTTATCTAAGCAGGATATGTCAATCTGTGTATCTTAAGACAAATACCTCAAAGACAAACAGTCTTCATGACATAACACGAAAGGACTCAAAGTGATGGAGTTACACGAACCGTGTGTGACACATGCCCCGGTAATCAATTATCCTGTTGAAGTCACTGAGTCTCACTGAAGATCTTCTGCCTCAACAAGACTGCTAATTATGTGCACGAACACACACCTGCAGGCTAGATTACTGTGCAGGTAAGGTGTGTTTGAACATGGGAATGACGTAACCATTATCCATGCTTCCAGCAAACACGCAGGTAAGGAGAACATAGCACTTCTCTTCTTGAACTTGTGTGCGCTAACTATTTTCTCCACTGAACAATAGCTTATCTGTAAGCAAGGCGGGAGCGGGAGGGGGGAGTGCTTAAGATTCCCTCTGCTCAAGGCACTGAAGGGAGGGCAAGAGAGGAGTCAAACAATGAGATATGCCATTCCTAAGTTCGTATGCAACTCCTGTTCATGCCAGGGGGGTGGTGATAATTCACCCACTAAAACGATTTAAAAGGTGGAGAAAGACGGAGAGAAGGAGAGCAGGGAGAAGTGTGCAGCTTAATGAATCACGCCAGACTTTGAGATGTACAGCAGGACTATATAACCAGCACAAGTGAGGAGGTCTGGCTGACTTTATTTGAAATATAACTATTGTTTCTGATAAGACCAGTGGATGTGACAATATGCATAAATGATGTCTGGAAGAGTGTTGGTTAATCATGTTTAAACTGAGGTTGGAGGGGGAGATAAGACAGAATAACGAATGGGAGGAAAGACCACATGGGAAGTTTAGGTTGTAGTGAATGAGCTGCTGGGGGTTTCTTGGTATTTAGGGATTTGTTTGGCTCCGCTGCTGCAGACTTATTTATAATCTGAGCAGAGCTGTCTTCTCCAGGTGTGCTGCATATGCAGGTGATCTTGAAAAGGACATTGTCGAACACATATTGAAAAACAAGCATGATAAAAACTCTCAATAATTGGACTTTATCCTGCCCCTTATCACTTCTAATAAGAATTGCCACCATGAGAGCAGACTACTTGTCACATCTCTCTGACATCTTGCATCAAACTGCCCAGAGGTGAGACTTTTAGGTCAAAGCTAACTTCAGTTATGAGGGAAACTTTTCATGTTGATGTTCCGATTTCTCCTACTGTGTGCCTGCTAACTGGTCGCTAACTGAAGGCAGTTCTCATTAGCTACAGTATCGACCATCTGTTTACAATGAGCATTAAAAATAATTATAGTGAACTACAAGGACTGTGCTTTATATTCACCTCGAGAAAAGAAATAATGCAATGAGAAAAATGCTTAAAGTATCAATAAGATAAACTTTTGGGGTGAATTTTGTGCATTAGCCACTTAATTGTTTTTTGTTAAATCAAGTGTGCAGAGATATTGAATATACAGAAGCAGTTATTGATTTTATAAAGATTAAATAAATATGTTGAGTTTGCTCTAACTATAAGTCAACCATAAAACAACTGTGCAGTTGTGTCATTCTCATCCAAGCTTCTTGCTATCCTTGTCACTACACCTCATTGATGTAGCTACACTTTTATGTAAAATGTCCATTTATAATTATTTCTTTAAGCGGACATATAGAGACCTGGAGCCAAACTATTCGCCCGTTTTTTTCCTCTTTGTAGCTAAAGAAATTGTCTCCCCTCAGCTTATATGCCAGTAAAATATATAACAACACTAATTATCAGTATTATGAGTGAAAACGTGTGTACGGCAGTTTAAAAAGCTGACATTAGTCTTTAAAACCTGCCATGAGATTGAAATACTGACATGATGGACAGGCAGGACCAGGAAGGCCCCTCCCCCGGCACACTCAGTGATGACTGCCAGGAAACGTGGGTTGACAGCACAGAAGTTGTTGTCCTGGACACTGCGTGTGATTGGCACGCCATCATAGCAGCTCTCCTTGGTGGCGGCCTTACCAAACACGTGGCGAAACTTGGAGCTGCGGTACTGAGGACGCCATGTCATCTGAAAGATGAGAGAAGGAGGGGGGGAGGAAAGGGGAGGTCAGTCAAGGAGAATCATATCTCTCACAGTTAAGGTGAAAGGGCTTTTTATACTGCTGTTCCTTCTTCACAAGCAAAGAGCAAAGGGATGGTGGAGGTGACCCTTTCTGCAAAACATGAACAGCAAAAAGCTGAAAGTTTATTATCATGGATTAAAAAGGACTAAAACAGATGACCACAGTAATATTGGCTTTTGTACATTTTGAAGCAATGCGCTTTAATTCTGGGGAAATCAGTTCCCTTAAGTGTTAAAATAATTTGAGCACCAGGAGCAACTGCTTCGTGTTACATTCCTTCAGTCTTCCCGCCTTATATTTATGGCATTTTCTGAAAATTATTTGCTGCTTGCCACATCTAACTATAAAACCAAGAATCTCTGTCTGTCGGTCTGTCCTTCACCTGTGTCGAGAACACTCACATTTGGCTGGCGAACTCCTGAAATGCAGTGTTAAGAACTGTATCTTCTAGAAATAAAAAATTAAAAAAATACAAGGCAAAAGCTTCATAAGGTCTAGCAGCTGCTGGTAAAATCTTAATCACTTAATTTGATTGTATGCTCTTTTGGGCAATATGTGTCCAGTGGGTATCTAAGGTACAAAGTAACGACACCCAATATTATCTTATCTAGTCTACATTATTTTCCTGTCCCTTGTGAGATCATTACATCATGTAAAGTGACAATATTCATCGTCATGCCTATAAATACATTTGTTTTACAAACAAAATCTTGTTTAATAATGTCAGTATACTGTAATTTTTCTCTCTTGTAATAGATTAATATCTTCTAGTCAGAAAATATAATTTTTGTTTTATGTTGTTTTTATGACATTCAGTCAATTTTAAAAATAGTAAATAAATACAGAGAGGAAAGAAGACTGTGACACTTCCCAAATCCAGAGTTTCTTTTTGGCCACTTTTCCTTCAGCTAGTCGATGCATATGTCATTATAGTGAGAGATAAGTGGCTCTGGTCCACTGGGACAAGGCCTGGCCAGCCAGCATGTCTACTCTGCTACTCTGTCTGGCTCCCTGCCTGCCTGATGCGTGGTCATTACTTATAAATTAGGGGTGGAGGAGGCTGATGGACATGATGTTAACACAAAAAATGGACCCAAACAAAGACTTCCAGCAGACACAAAGCGGTAAGAGAGAGAGAGCATGGAAGTGAACACTAGATGAAAATAGGACAAAACAAGACAACGAAATAACAGAAGGCACATACACATCACAACAAAATGTTTTCTTTTTTTCTGGTTTGTGTCGACTGCCGCTCGCCTTTCAGATGACGGCTTAATAAATACGATCAAGATGCAAACAGAGTGACATCATTGCGATTGGAGTAAAAATAACCGCATCTGGTTTAGCATGACGCAGGTGTGGCTGCACCACTACTGGCTGGAAAGAAACTGAGCAGGAAATTAAACTGGCAGACGGAGAAAATGGCTAAAGAAAATAAGTAAAGAAAGACAAAGTCAGAGTAACAGAAATTCACTGAGGATATTCGTTAACTCTTGCACCTCTCGTCTTCTGCCCCGAGGCCACCAAAGAGAGCCTCATGCTGTAACACTGTTTCCCTACCTGCCGAGGAGGTCAATTTAAACTCCTGTTTAATGGAGTCAGACTCTTGAACAGGTGTTTAAGACTGCCTGTAATACACTAACAGTCACATCCATATGTCTGTCCTGGCAGCTGAACAAGCAGTATTCACACAGTTAAATTGACAGCATTTAATGCTATGGCAATAACACACTTTGCATTGCCTTAAAATACTAACAACAAGCAGAGTAAAGTATTGTTAAGTACACAATAAATAACTGTTGAAGTTTTGCGCAAAATGATGGCAAACATACCTCAAAAACAAACAAAGTAAACTTAGTTAATCACCAAAGTTTCTACAGTCCATCCTGTGGAGATCAATTACCGAAATAGCTGCCATTTGATTTTGTGTCAATCAATCAATGAACTATTTTTTCAGGTCTATGCAGAAACATGTACCTCTCACTGACATTCATTCCTCTCTAGTTTGCTATTGTTGTTGAGTCAGTTCTTCCCATGTAAACCCAAGCGTCTCTGTTAATCCACGTCGCAACACAAAGCCACCAAAATACATTCTTGATGATTATCATGCCCTTAAGCATGTAAAAGAAAAGCCACCAGCAATGTGGCTATAATAACAAACCTAATATTTGAAGGTAACTTCCTCATAGGAGCTTGAACATGTTAAACAGCAAATAAACTTGGCACCCATAGAGCTTGACAAGAATGAACTATTGAACAGGTCGAGAAAAAACAGTTTACCGTTTTACATTTCACCAGAATTTTGATGGCATTAACCACATTTTGGACCCACGTTTGCACATTTTTGCAAAGCTCAGTACAAGCTACTGTACATGCACTCAAAAATGAGGGCACATGGGTTAATATAATCAGCATTCATGTGTTGCTGAGGCTTACAAGACCAGAGGGAGAGCCTTCCCAGGCAGCAAGCTAAGACAGCTTGTCACATCTAAAGCTTGTAAAGGTTGTAATCAGGCCAGTGGCAGCTTCCTTTCAGCTGTGCCTTGCAGCAGGTACGCAGCAGGCTGCATAGTGGGCGGCCTGTCTCGGCTCCTCACAGAACTGATGACGAAAACACTATTCTGGCTATTTTTGAACCAGCTTCTTGCTGATCAAAAGACCGCCAGGCATGTTCACTGACAGCAGAAAAACAATTTCATTCTCAAGGTGTCTTTGCGGCCTTAATTTCTAGCAAAATCAAAAATAAAAGGAGATGCAGTTCTTTTTTTCAAAGGGAAATTTATTTTAGTCCGTGACCAGTGATCCACAGCAGCAAATGCAATAAGAGGGCTATAAAAACAGCCATAAAACTAAACTGAAAACACAGATATAAAAAGATAAACTGTATATGTGGTTTGTTATGCCAGAGTTGTACTTGTACTTGCATATAGATGTGCAAAGCATACATATTCAGCTATTTAAGCACCTCAAATAGCTTTTAGTTTTAGCTAAAAGTCTTTAAAGCACCTATGAGCATAACTCATAAATGCGTACACAAGCAACCACTCCTCTCTTTGGCTTGCCAAGGCTCAGTGCTGGAGGAGGGGGAGTTCAAAGTTTACTCACTGGTGTCAAGATAGCAGTTACTTAAGCAGCACTGGGCCTAAAGCTATGAGCACAAAGACAATTTGAATTCAAAATCTGCTAATCCCAACACCCGCACTCTAACGACCTGCCATCGATACCTCCAGCCAATTGTTTGCAAAGACTTTTGGCCCGCTCCTCTTCTTACAATGACTGAACGACCACAAACCTAATCCAAAAACTCACAGCTTGTAAAACCAAGCATGCATCGGCCCCATCTTCTCAATCTGGTGATGGGATGGATGTACTGTTTTGTAAACGTTCCAAGTGAAATCGAAGACGAGGAATGTACAGGTGTGAACACACGCCATGGCAGCATGAATAACTGTATGGGTGTACACTTGATCATTCTGTGTGTGTCTGGGCAAGTGAGACGACACCCCCCCCCCCAAACTTGGTTTAGACTGCCTACTATCGTACACAGATGACAGCTTACAACCTCTGTCTTGTAATTGGATAACAGCCACACTGGTAATCCAATAGCTGCTTCAGTGCTTTACAGCGCACATGTGAATGAGTATGAACGGATACAACAGACTATGTGGTTGTGTGTCAGTATGGGAGCGCCTACCAGGAGAACCTCTTAGCTTTGTACATGCATGCACCTTTGAAAGAACTTTGAAAAAGTAACTACAGATGTACATGTTCTCATTTACTCAAATCCACACAAAACACTGATCTGCACATTGCTTTAGGGAAACAGTTGTGTCAGTTAAAGCAGTTTTTTAAAGCGGTATCTAGGTTTGTACATTCAGATCTACAGATTAGCTCACAATAGTCCTTTTATTCCACGAGGCTGTTTTACTGGCACATGCATTCATAAACAGACAAGAGTTAATTAATGATTAACATATACAAGCGTCTGGTGGAAAGGGTGTGGATGATATGAATGAAATCAATTGAGTCATGGATGGAAAAAAAGACTCAGCTGTGAGATTTACATTATGTATTTGAAAAGAAATGTTGACAAAACTTGGATTGTTCTGGAGAACCAATGAGTTCCCAATCAGGTTGAGCGTCTGGCAGCATCTGTGAATCTGGATGCTACGGTCGATCTGATAGCTGAGTAATCCAAACATTTTTCTCTGTCAGCCTATTTCAAGGACATGCAGCTGTGGATAAGGAGGTGGGGCAGGTCTTCCTCTAATCAGAAGGTGGATGGTTTGATCCATGGCTGCATGTCAAAGTGTCCATGGGGAAGATACTGAACCCCAAGACTGTTCTTGACAGCATGGCAGTAGTGTATGAATATGTGTATGAATGTGGTAAAATGTTATACAAATCCAAAGCCATTTAGCCAAATAAAACCAAAAATGGCAACATGAATCATTAGACTCATGCACTACTCTATAAGTCTTGTAGAACTGGATATGAAGCTATAACTAAAAGACTGTTCCGCTTCATTAAAACTTTTCATTAGTTATCATGATATTGTACTAAGAACTTGGGGCACAGTGACTTTGCTACTGTGAAGGATGATGGGCTGAGAAACGCAAGAAGTCAGACAACCACAGAGGCTGCTAACAAGTTTTTAATAGTTTTAACTTATTAACTAATCTGCTTGGTTTGGGTGTAAAAGCTGAGGTGAGTGCACCTAAAATGATGATAATAATCTTTTACTGTACATGAACTCTGTGCCTTCACATCTGCAGCAAGTACTGCAGGTTCAGTTTGGTAAATAATTTTACCATTTGCTTCATTTTCTAAATTTGGCAATCTTTTGGGTCTGTCTAAAATGTGTACAATCATCTGACTGTATGCCAGAGGCAAAAAATAAAAATCAAGCAATGATGAGGTCCCAAAACCAGTTGCAATTCCTTAAATGGCCACCTGAGGCTGGCTCCAAAAGCGAGTCAATCGCTATAAACTCTTATATTAAAATTTCCAACTGTACAGCAGAAATAAATATGTTTACAGCCTGATACAAAAAACCCCAGTTTGCTTTATATCACTTAGACTGTTTGCAGCAGTTGTATGGAGGTGAATTTTTATATAACTCACTTGTTGAAATTATATTCGGACTTAAAGATACGCATAATAAAAATTGTGGCTGCTTAAGAGTGACAGCTAGCTGCTAGCTGTCTAGCTAGCTGTCAGCAACCATTCTTCATTCGGTTAACATCAGCTTCACCCACGCTCCGCCTCATCGCTCATTTTTGGATAACCCGGGAGTGGGGCGGGGTCAGACACTCCTAAAATGGAGTAATAAACAGCGAATGATCCTTCAGCTGTGTTTGTTCTCTTTAAAGATTCGTCCACCGCAGGTGCAAAAACAAACCAGAAATCAAAACACAACTCAGCCATCTACCGAAACTTCATGAGGGGTTTAGATATCACATTATGGAGTTTTCAATTAACTCCCCATTGATGTGAGTCCACAACTCCTGTGCCCATTAGCAACTAAAAATATCCATGTATATCATTTGCAAGACAATAAGATACAAATCATGGATCCACCGAGCCCTGCTGTAAACAGACACACTCATACACTTAGGCCAGTGGGAAGACTGTGTACTGTTTGTACATGTTTTATGCATGTACAAATGCAATATCAGAAGTGTTGTACCACTACAAAGCCCTTGTTTTTCCCCACACTGATTTAATCTTTTTTTCCCCATTTAACAAGCCTGATAATCCGACCAAGTTTTTTTTCCTGATAGTAGATGCTACAGACACAGTTTGGCTGGTGTTGAGGTTCGAGCTCCGACCTTCACTTCATGAGCTGAAACGAAAAAGCACTGCCTGCTCACGGGTTCATAAACCTTGACGTGAGAAACAGGATAACAGGCTTAATGAAAAGATCTCAAACAGACTGCAACTCAAACCACAAGGCACATATTTCAGTGAATAGTAGTGTTTTGAAGGGTGAACGCCACCATAAATAGCAATCTGTGGGTAGAGATGACTTGACTGGGACGGTGGATCATGATGTCATTTTCACTGCTGTGGAGCAGCTTCAGTTTCACAGTGACTTTATATTTTTTTTTCTTTCTTGTCGTCAGCAAAAAATAGAAAATACTTCCATACGCCTATGGCAGCGAATGAGTGGCTACTTGTCCAAGTTTGAGCCATAGGATAATTAAATAAACAGGAGTACAAGTCGGCTGTCAGATAAATCTGTGCTGTGCAGGGAAAACTTTTTTTAAAAATAGGTTTTTAAATATGCACACATGCAGGCAAGGCAGAGAGCTGGTTTGCTGAAAGACTTTTGTTTCATCTTGTTTGAGCCTGTCTCATGCACGCTGACTTTGAATCCCCAGGGGAAAAAGTGAGCTCCCACACACACACACTCACACACACACACACACACACACACGTCTATTCTAGAGAGGAAAAGATCAATAACGGAATGTCAAAGTGCAGAGACAGGTCCAAGGGAAGAGGACATGAAGAGAGAGGAAAGAGACAACACGGAAGACAACGAATGAGCAACTGAGCAAGACGGAGTGTGTCAGAGTCAGACTGGGAGTTCAGCAACACTCACCCTGACGAGTGAGTCTTCACTGGCACAAGATGAAGGAGCAGTGGGTCCTCGAGTGGAAAAAAAGTTACGTCTGTGTGTGAGTAACAAGCCAAAAAAAAAACAAAAACAACCCCCCCACCCCAAAGAAAATCACTTGTCTTGATTTATCTCAAGCACATGGATCTATGCTGCTGCTAAACACACACACACACACACACAGAAGCAGCCTAGCAGTGCAGCAGCAGTCCGACCAGAGTCCTGACCGTGCTTTTTCTTCTTCTTCTCCTTCTTTGATGAGCACGGTCCACACAGACAGTCAGGAGAGACGGTGGGTGTGAGTGTGCAGCGTGAAGCCCAATGCGTGTGTGAACAAGCAGGAGGAGAGTGCAGGAGTGAGTGTGTGCACTCCCTGAGAGGGAGGTGACTGCAAGGAGGGAGGGAGGGAGGGAGAGAGAGAGAGAGAGAGAGCGAGCAGGTAATCTGTGAGTGCCGCTCCCTCTCGTCACTCCTCCACAGTGTTTGCTCAATCAGGATTCCTCACCGGTTCTTTAAGAAGAAGAAGAAGAAAACGCTCCCCTTCGCCCCTCTTGCTCAATAATCAATGACCTACTTGTCAGATGTGTCTTTTCACAAAATTTGCAACTAATAAAAACACATGACATTCATCTCTTCTGCATCGCTCACCTTACTTATAGACGTATGTTCATAGAAAGAGTGTGGATTGAAGTATTTCCACCTTCAGTTCTTTCTATAAAGGCCAAAACGTGCAATTAAAGAGTCTTTAAAGGAAATAAAATCAATTAGAACAGTATGAAATACAAACACACCATATTCCAATTTTGTGCTAGCTGCTGCTAGTTTTCACAAACGGGTAGACTGAACTTCATCTGTAAAACTGATTTCTTTAACCAGGCTGACATCACTGAGTCCTACTCTAATAAAAGGCTCATGACTAAAGAGGTCTCTGGCAGTCAAACCACCTGTCCTCTGTGAAGTTCAGTCTGACGGTCCTCAGACGAAAACCCTTCAAGTAAAAGCAAAGAGATGTGACCTGCGCTCAAAATCAGATTGGCTGGACTGTTTGGCAGAATGCCCGAAAGCCACTGAACCATTCAGATGCCTTCAGCTGGACAGCAGTGGTTATCACTGGATAAGTCAAACTGAGGCATTACGTAACGCCACATTAGCACTAGAGGCTAGGAGAGGCCAACGGCTCGATGACAGGACGTGGTGAAAAAAAGCTGGCCTCCACACGCTCCAATGAGGGTGTAGCTGAGGGGCTGATCAATCGTTGTTATTGCACAAACGTGTGTGCCTGCATGCCAGTTGTAAAGTATTCAGATCAACATGACCTATTATTCCTCCAAATGCAGTGGTTAGGAATTAGGGAGGTGGAGACTTTTACATTTAAGTTGGCTTTTATCACCTTTTTTTTTTTTGCTATAGATTTTATTTAATGCTGGTTTAATTACATTTCTCAACTTTGTCCTCATTATTAACATCTTAACTGCAAACAGATGAGCCATGCAACAAAGAGAGCTCTCATTGGACAACCGTGTATAAATAAAGGTTGTGTGAATGAATGAATGAATGAATGGGTGTAAAGGTAAAATTTTTTCAATATAAAAATACTCCATTAGAGATAAAAGTGCATTTAAAATTGTAGTCGGTTAATTTCATATCTAAAGCACTGTATTTAAATTTCAAATTAAATATTTTGCTAAAACATCAACATTCAAAGTTTTGAATTAGCAAACAGGGCATTTATAAATTAATATGAATCTTTAAGCAGAATTAACACTGAGGGGTGTTGAGCAGATTTTGATTTGAATTTAATCCCAAAAAAATGTTTTTAGTACAGAAGAGGATTATCATTTTACAGCATGACTTCTTTTAAACGTCACTGAATTGCTACTGCAGATGAAGCAATGTACAAGCAGCACTTTAATGGCTGGCCTGAAGGTAGATTGTACATATAAAACACATATCCAGGTGGTTGCAGCTCAGAACTGTAAGATTTGAGCGCTTGAGAAAATACACTTTCCACATACACCTGTACATGTATACACTACTGATAAAGCCGGTTACAAACCCACCTCCCCCGAACACACAACAAAGTCCAACAGTCACACACTGTCTCCGTGATAACAGGACACACAAACTGGTAAAGATGTGGGAAATGGTTGGCTCATCAAAAGCAGAAGCTTAAACCAACACAGTATTTTTGACCAGTGAGGACATTCAACAAACACACACACACACACACACACGTAACCTTTGCATCAACAGACAGATACTGAAATTACTTGGAAATACTTGAGTTTGGTATAATCTGACCTAACATGACACACACGCAGCAAAGCCAGCATGTCTGTGCCAAAGACGTGTCACAGAAGTCAAACACACACACACACACACACACACACACACACACACACACACACACACACAGGAGTAACTGGCCAATGTCTCCATGTTTCTACACCTCTTATCAAAGCTGACAGACAGCTGTGGTTTATGAACATTTTTCTGGCTGCACTTCTTGTTACACACTGTATATCCTTTCAATCACCTCTTGGCTCTGGAGTAAACCTTGTGTGTTTGTGTGTGTGTGTGTGTGTAAGCTGTGGTAATTATCAATAAGGACAGGGCAAGAGTCCTCAGCACTTGTGACTCATTCCAAAGAGCTCCGACCACAGGTCTTGCTCTCTAATCAGAGATCGCACGGTCGCAGATTAATAGCTGGCTGCCGTGAGAAAACAGTCCAGAGCCTTTGACACTACAGAGACACAATGACCTTCCCCTCCTCACTTTGTCACTGCTGATTAAAAGTTTGACTGTGTTTTGACTGTAAAACACCTGGTTTCAGCACTGAGTACAGTCCTGTGTTTCAGTCTGCCGCAGTAAGGTTCAGGCTTTCTGTACTTGAGCTGTGTGTTTTCACTACGGGCTCTAAATGGTCAAGCTTTCAGCAAGTGGGCAAACAGTGCAGTCCCATTCACATATGTACTTAACTGAACAGGTGCAGTGAATGATTGAATAAGTCATCTGGGGCCATTGAAGTCCAGTGTACACACAAATCTCCATTAAAGACGTATTAATTTACACGGGTCATTCAGAAAGTAAATAAATGTTCAAATGATTGGTCAGGGCGACACCTTCTCACTGCGGAAACAGATGCCTTTTGCATCAGCTGGCATGACGCTGGTATGTCAGCACTGAGAAAAGCAAAGTCAAGCGTTTTCACTTTGTTGTGAATTTGCATGATGTTGTATGCTCTGGGTCTGTTGATTCACTGTGCAAATGAGGAACCACACCCGGCGAGAAACACCGCAAAGACACAGACTCTACAGGTCATCATCCACTGATGTATACATGCAATTTACAGAAATACTCATCACTCAAACTTTGGGATAAGGTATGCGATTGTGGGTTGTTTACTATAACGGAAACGACACAATTTATCAATAAATTTCATAAATATTTCATAATTTTAATGTTTCCCCCCCCAATTTCACTTTTATTATAAACTGCCAACTTTCTCCTCCAACATGAGTGCTGCTCAGTGCTGATTGTGATGAAATAAAGATGCAACTTCTTTGACAATATCAGTACTACATTGAGGGTAAAGATCAGTGGTGGAAGAATAAGTATGTAAAGTAAGTAAAGGTACTATAACCACACTGTGCAAATAGTCCGCCACAAATAAAACCATTCAAAAACTTCCTCAAGTGAAAGACGGCAAAAATTTGCCTTATAAATCAAAGGCGAAAGTATTCATTCTGCGGTAAAATGTTCCCATCAGTGTTTTCTTATTATAAATGATGCTACAGCCCATGATCGAACCAACCCTGATCCAACTGCAGCAACACTGACATGGACGGAAATGAAAAGAGAAACTATCAATTGCCAGAATGAGCCATAGTACACACACATGCAGGCACACACACTGAAGACAATCAAGTTTCAGACCAGATCATAATCTACTTCAGTGTCTCAACAGGTTAATGTATGACTTAGTTCACTGACACAATCACTGGGTTACGTCTTTGTCAGTCCAAACCTGAGAAACCTGAGTTTCCAAAGTTTTAAAACTTCAGGAGGGAGCGCACACAGGGTGAGGTCACAGGTGATGACCACCGTGATCCAGTCAAGCTGATCAAAGACACAAAGTTGACGTGGGGGAACAAAGTATCTGATAAGACGATCAACTGTCATTTTGAAACCACGTTGCCGCATTTCATCATATGGAGGAGCACATTGTGTGATGGTGATCTAAATGTTGACTCGCATGTTAGCATGCCTGTGCAGTGCACCTCATACTTTCATGTCTGATTCACTCCAATATCTGAACTACCACATCTGTTTGAAACGGTTCCCGTTGCGTGATATCAGAGCCTCACTCACCTGCTTACGTCAACTTTGGCATTGAAATACGGTTTGTACAGCCAATAATCCCTGAATTTACATCAAATAAACACTCAGGAAAAACGCGTTTTGCTCGCCTTGAAGATCAAGAGTCACACCAAAGTTAAAATCTATTATGTACTGAATCATTTATGTGCACCTTTCTCTGTTTTACAACACACACACAACTATGATGTTTATAGACAGAGTGTAATTTTGCAGACAAACAGACGTAATGAAGGTCTGGCGTTCAGGAGCACTACAGCAAACATCGGCCGGGTTTGATGAGCTGGAAACCAAGTCAGTTTCTTTATTGGCTTACGGTAAGAGACTCCGGCCTCCAGACGTGCTGGATGAAGGTTGTAGCGCGCAACACATGATGATCACATTACAGGAAGTCACAAACAGAAAGAGAGAGAGAGAGAGAGGTAGAGAGAGGGAGAGAGAGAGCTCTACATACAAAGACACAAGATTACCTTGTGGTTGGCAGTTTACAAAGACAACAGTGCTAGTTATACCACTCTATATGATTCATAACTTTTAAAACAATGGATCCTTGATGTCAGACAAAAGCGGACAAAGGCAGGCCTCTCATTTCCAGCCAGTGACCAACGCTGATTTTGACGGGCCGATTTTTTGAGCTCTACTGTAGCAAGCTAATTATGAGCTGGGTGAAATAACGGCTGACTGGTTTTAAAACACTAGAAAGGGGTCTTAAATATTAACTTGATGACTACATACACGCAGTGGTGGAAATCAACTCACAACATTTACTTAAATACTGCAGCTACTTATGGAAAAACATGAGGTACTTTTATATTATATTGATTTTATATATAGGCTATTTGACACTTCTACCACTAAGGAAATTCAGAAGGAAATACTGTAGTTCACATTAAACCACGTTATTTGAAAAAATTCAGCTGTACCAGCTACTTGGCAGAGTCACATCAATAACACAAATATAATCAATAAATAAGGATTTGTAGATAAAAATAAAAGTATTGATCTCTTGGTGAAATCTACTAGCTAGTCTACTAGCAACTAGAGACACATGGGACACATGAATGTCTCTTAATTGCACATTATTTAAGTTATTTCAAGAAAAAGAAAGGAAGAACATTACCTACCGAGAAACTGTAGGACATATAAAACTGGAAAACAAATAATTAAATAAAATTCTCTCCCTTAGGTCATAGGCTCCCGAGAGTTACATTTAAGCAAAGCAGCGTTTGCAGCACAAGCTCCTGACACAATTAAAAATATTCAGCATCAAGGAAGAGGAGGAGGAAGGAATATGTGCAGCGGGACAAAAATGAGGTTCAGTGTTCTAAAATTAGCTTAAGAGGCACCACCATGGGTACTGAGACAATAAAGAGATGCATCTTATTGCAGAATGTACTACTTGATTTGAGAAATATACATAATAAATATTAAATAACACATTGGCTGAGAGACTATCAATTATTCAGCAAAGGCAGAACAAGTCACAGGGATCCTCATCACTTAAATTAATACAGTGTCAGTGAGCCTCAGCAGCTAAGGATGTCCCTCCATCCTAACCGTAGTAACTGTAGTCAAGGTGAGTTTCACTTTCTGTGACTCAAGGGGATCAGCTGTCCTTTATATAGGCTCAGCCTCTCTCTGTAAACAATACACAGACGTCGCATTGCTGCGGTGCACGCCCTGTTATCAAGCTGAGGGAGGCCGCCGCTAATGAGATCAACCCCATTAGCTAACTGCATTAACGTGCTGTGATACTCAACACACAGAAGGTGCATCTCGCTGATGTGCTGAAGCCAAAGTGTTTGGCTATGACATCTCGTGTTGATGGAAAATTACCCCAGCTGAGAACGCTTTGAGGAATATATGATCACAACATACAGAACTAAAAACACGTGTGTGAACTGCAGTTTTCATTCAACATGTAGGAAATTCTGAATCTGAGGAGTCTACAACTCTGCTGGCAGCTTTGAGCTGAAGGCTAACATCAGCATGCTAACATGCTCACAGCGACAATATGCTGATGTTTAGCATGTTTACCACATTCAGCAATTTGGTTTAGCATATTAGCATGCTAACGCTGGGCAATTAGCACTAAACGCAAAGCAACCTTGATGAGCATGTTTTAGAACAATTCATCCTGAGCGAATATAAAATCCGCACAAAATATGACAATCTATCCAACAGCAACACCTGACTAAAGTGTAAACACGCTGGTGGCAGCGGATGAAAAGTCTAGAGATCACTAAAAGTATGAAGGGTCACCGACAGTGGATCATAAATGCCTGCACAAAATGTCTTCAAATTCCATCCAGCAGCTGCTGAGATATTCCAGTCTGCAACATTACAAACTATTCTACAATATAACACGATGTGCTTTGACCCTGCAGACCCAGTAGATGTTGTATATGTTGCGCGGGTTAAAGCATTTAGCTTGGATTAGAGTAAATCAACTTGTAAATCCATCTGTGAAGAGCATTTGATGACAGCTCTGAGTCTAATAAACAAGTGTAAACAGTTGCCACTTGCCTTGTCAGGGAGCAAGCATTCATTTGCTCTCAAGGAATTTTTCATGAGGTACAACCATTAGAGCTACTTTAAGACTGCGGAATCAATATGGTGGAAACACACACACACCAGTGTAAGAGGCCATCTACTTCTCTTCATGAATAATGAACCAGACTCAGCTGACCCATCTGCCTTGCGATTAGGACCCCCACGATTCCAGGAACAACAACAGGAGCACACACTGAAACAGTATGTCCTCTGCCTGCTGATGTATTGCACCAGATGAGTGAAAGCTAAATTTGAATGTTAAACAAAAGCCCGAAGACAGTGTTCCAACCCGTGGAGTGGAAGGATGACAAACATACCTCTGTTCAGTTTTAATCAGACATTTCCCTTTGTCATTTTCTTGTGAAATACTGAATCGGCCACTTATTTCCTCCACATGCACCTACCTGTATGTTATATTCATCCGTCCATCAAGTATCACTGCTTATCCTGTGCAGGGAGCTGGGAGCCAATCCCAGCTGACTGACGGCGAGAGGCGTGGTGCACCCTACACAAGTTGCCAGGTCAACACAGGGCTGACATACAGAGACAAACAAACCATTCAAGCTCACATTCACACCTACAGGCAATTTAGAGTCACCAATTAACCTAACCTGCACGCGTTTGGGAGCGTCAGAGGAAGCCGAAGGGAAGCCACGTACACATGACAAACATGACAAAGCGAGCACAGAAAGGCCTTGGCTGGGGTTTGAACCTCTCCACCACTCGTGTGTATGTTATATGCTAATTCATATAAACAGATTTTTAAAAATGAACCCAACATAATGTTCAGAGTGCATTTCCAGACTATTCTGGGAATGTCAGAAATATTTATCAATATTGCAGTATATATTGGCTTTGTTTTCTTCTATTTTCCCACGCAAAATAATTGCATGTTTTCTTTGTTCACGGAAAATATCTTTATAAAAAGTGTTTAGAATTTTTGTCTCTGAAGATCATCGGGTGTTTATTTAAAAAAAAAAAAGGATTCTTTCAGTAGGTCTGTGACTGATATCTAAAGTTAATACATGAGAGGCAGAAACTGGGGGCTACAGATCATTACGGACCAATCATCCTCATGGAGCACTGAGGTTTCCTGTGTCGCCTCCCTGCAACCTGCACAAGAGAACCACAAGCTTGACATTGAACAAATCCAGTGACTCTCTCTCTCGCTCTGTTTTCAAGTAATCCCCCCTCTGTTTGCCCCACGTGGGAGGAGCACTAGATAATCCTCAAACCGTCAGACAGCTGTCATGTCAGAAACGTGCAGGACAACCTGCCACGACTGATCTGAGCGACAGTGATGTAACATTACAGGGAAGACTGGAAGTACAAACAGGTCTTTTAAAGCCATTGTTTAAAAAGTCATTAGGCTTTGCTGTGAAGGGGACTCTGCCCTGCAGTGACAAGAATCAGCAGGAGCTGTCTGTTGGGTGGTCTTTAAGTGGTCTGTGTGTGACAATAACAGCGAAAGGTTCTGCGGTCACGTGCAGACTCTCCCGTTACATAAGAGCATTTTAGGATTTCCAAACCATTGTCAGTACAAGTACAGTAATCATCCTTAATGTCCACGAGCAGATTTTTTTCCCTAAAGCCTGCACTTAAATATGGCAGATTTGTTTGAATCAGTTTGGCTGCTGCCTCGAGTGACTCACAAATATGAAAATCCATTATTAAACATCTCACTTTAATTTCAAAATCTATATTTACATTCGATTGCAACCAATTAAAACGTAAACATCCGCATACTCGATGACGAGTGTCAACGATGAGGCGTAACTATCGCATCACTGCTCACACTTCAACGCTTCACTTAGTCACACCCACTTAGCTTAGCCTGAAAGCAGCGTACAAAGTGTACAGCTGGTGGCGATGGTTGTTCTGGAGGTATAGTCATGTGTGAGGCATCATTTAGTGGCTACATCAGGTTCTCTTCCTCAAGGCATAAAATCTGGTTCGACTCTGATAGTGAGGCAACATATGAGATGATCTCATGCACCTTCAGGCTGTTGCTAACTATTTACGAAATCAGCAAAATATTCTGGCATAATGACAGGAATACAATACACACACATTGTTTGAGTAGAGGACCAAAGGACGCATATTAATTTTACTGAAACGATCAACTAATCAATTCACTGGTTCCAGCTTCTAATTGTTTTTTTGTTTGTTTGTTTGTTTATTTTTTGTTTGTTTGTTTTTGCTTTTCTCTGTTATATACTGGATTTGACTTTTAGATGGACAAAATTTACAGACGGTTTGGTTTGTCGAGCTCTTTTAACTTGTGATGCAAGTTTTCACTTTTTTACTTTTTATAAATTAAACTATTTCGGTCGTACGCTCACTGCTTTGAGCTAGATGGTAACATCAGCATGCTCACAATTACAACATTTACGTGCTGATGTTTACCAATGCCATGTTCATTGGGCATGTTAGAATGCTAATACCTGCTAATTAGCACAGCTAAGGCTGGTAATCAGTCATCAATTTGCAAGTATTTGACCATAAATTAAAGTATCGGACATTATGACCTTTTACAGATTAATAATGAAAGACTTTCTGATATTAAATCTGAAATAATTATTAGTCACACACCTACAAACTAATCCTAAATCTGCAGGATGCTACCAGCATGTGTTATATTTAGCCATCAGGACACACCTGAACAGTCTGACATAGTTACATAATGACTTGCCACCCTTTAATTGGTTTCTTCACCTCTGTGTGGAATTAACACCAAATGATCCATCAAAATACCACAGACTTGACACATTCTGCAGTCTAAACACAGCTTGGGAGAGTTGCACGTTTAATGCAGTGAAAATGCATTAAACCTTAAAAGGCTGCAAGTAATAAATATTTTTAGTCTCAATAAATCTGTACAATATTTTCTCCATCTATTGCTTGCTAATAAAGTGTAAAAAAAAAATGCCCATCAGATTCATCTTGTTTTGCCTGACCAGCAGTATCAAAGTTCATTCCTGACCAAAAAACTCACCCAAACACCACCATTATAAAACTACTTAACTATTAATCGACCATCTTGAGTATTTTTCTGTTTATTGACTAATCAATCAACCTGCCATTTCTTTTAGCTTTAGTACAACACATCCTGCTCATTTTATCTCATTTTCACATGATATTAAAAAATACTTGCAGTACAGAGTGCAGCCTTAAAGTAAATATGAACAGGCTCTTGAGGTAGTCAGGGCACACTGTTTGGTAATACAGGTTAGACCTCCTGATATTTGGCAATGGCTTTATTGCTCAAGAGCAGCATGGCAGATATGTTACCTGAAGGCCAATAAGGCTCTCAGGTTCAAGGGCCTATTTGCTCAGAAGCACGCCTTCAATTCACAGTAGTTATTACAGCAAGTAGGACTTTGATACCTGCAACCAGCAATGAGTTGATGTGTCATCTCTGAAACTTGAATGTGGCCCTGAATGTTTTGACTTGGATGACAGAGAGATCTAGTAGGACAAGCAAATAAATAAATAAATAAATAAATAAATAAATAAAAAGATTTGCTGTTTCACAGGAAGGAGATAATAATCTGCTCCTACAAATCTAATCTTCTACAACGTAAATTTCACAAGTGGCACAAAGTGGGAGAAGGTCAGGTATGTGTTAACAGGCCGTGTGATAGCATGCCACAGATAAACGGTTGAGTTTTATGGTCCAACATGAAAGTGCACAACAGATTTCACTGGTGACAGAGCACAAATAAAAAGAAGAGGGTCTTCATATAGCCTCCCTCAAACACCTCATCAAAATATGTAAAGTGACCATAAAAACTATTTGTTTCACACCAGTTTAAAGACAGCTACAAGGGTTGAGGTTTATTTTGGGCCAAGAGTTTTCCGTTTCCCACAAGCAAAGACGTGTTTCAAACTCATCAGTCGAATGTTCATTTTGGCACAAGTTCACCAATGGATCAATGACAGGCCTACTTGGACCGATTTAGTGCTGTCATGACACCTCTAAACTCTACACAAATCCATAAGTCATGAGTCATCTTGTCACCCGTCAGTAAGAAACACCAGTCAGGTTTGTGAATGAAAAAGCTGGTGATCTCACATGCTAACATTACAACATGCAGGTTAGAGAGATTAGTACAACGCCTACTCACATCCGTCTTTATACATTTGCATCACACCACAAGCCAACTTGATAAATTTTTGTTCATGTAACCCTATCAAACACATCTGCACCATCCTACAAAGTTTAAGGGTAACAAAGGAACTCACTACTGAAAGGGTAGTGACTACAGCGCTAGTAATCCATGACTGTTTTGGTCTGAGTTGCCAGAGACAGACGGCAATTAGCTTAGCCTGAAAGCAGGAGGAAAACAAAAACTTTAAAGCTAGCTGATACACATGTTGCATATTGTTTTCTTGATCCACTCACAAACAAGCAACTTAAAAATTACATTTCGTTGTTTTAGCAACTCTGGAAAGTTTCTATGCAAAGAGAGCAGGGCTAACTATCTCCTGGCTTCAAATACACACACGGGCTACATGACAATGGTACTCTCAGTGACTTCTGATAAGAGCTGTGACGAAGAAGTGTATAAGTAAAATGTTAAACTTAGACATAGCGAACAACCCTTTCAAAGAATACTTCAACTGTTTTGGAAAAGCGCCTTCTTGCTAAACGTTAGATGAGAAGATGGCTACCACTCTCAAGTCTCTAAGTGTGAGTGAGCATAAAACAACATAAACATACAGCCCGGAAGAAGAGGGAATTATCATATTTTATGCTAAGCTAAGCTAATTGCCTCCCAGCTTCAGCTCTGTAGCCTGTTTGGTGTCAATCTTCCCATCTAACTCCCAGAGGGAAAAAAAGCAAATAAGCGTATTTCCCAAAATGTTCACGCAAAGCCTACACAGAACAATACAATTTTCTGCACTGTCCTAAGCAAGCAAACCTGACCTCACCGTACTTGTAGTCATGGATAACATAAATAAAAATAGACCAGAAATTTCTGACCAAATAGGCCTCGTATGTGTCGTGCACACGTCCAGTTAAAAGAAATTACAGTTAATATATAATTCCTCATTTGGCTGCAGTTGCTCTGCAGTCTGCTGGGCCTTAGATCTGTAAGCTCAGTTTGATGTTGATTTTAATGATAAAAACCAGAGCTGGGGAGTAAATCAACAAATAATATTTAAAATGAGCAAAGAAAAAAAAAGTAATATTGACTAGATTTGCCAGTCTGGTATTAAACTGCAGTGAAGTCCAAAACAAACTGAATGCCCTCATGGAAGTGATGTGCCATGCTACACTAAAGGAGCCAACTGGCACAAAATCCTAATTTTTTTCCCCACTGTTCAACATGTGGTGACTATTAGACTGGGGTCATTAAACGCAGAGCTTTCAAACTGCTTTTCTTTTGTCTTAAGTTTATTTACATCCACCGAGACCAGAGTGAGTGAAAACACAATGGATCCAAACCATCCGGTGAAATGGCGGATGGACCGAAGACAACACAGCCACCCACAGAGCAAAAATAATAGATTTCACTTACAACTGATGTCATGTGGAGACATGAAGATAACTGAACGGGTACAACATAGTATGTGAGGGTACTGTAGCAGATGGGACATGAACTGCAACCTATGATTAATCATTTATTTTTCTGATTGTTTTGTGTGTAGGGTTGCACTGGGTTCCCATCCAATCCAATCTGACATATTCAGACTGCTTGTTTTGGGCAACCAAAATTTACAAAACCTAAAGATATTCAATTGCCAAGAATGTGAGTTATATTCTAAAATTTTGAGAGACTTTGAATCAGACCCGCTTCTCAGTACTACATGAATCTTAGTTTCCTGTGAAGAATAAGCCCAAAGCCCAAACAGAATAAAGAATGGGTTACTTATATTTTGAGTCATCGTTTCAAACAGAAATATTAATTTGCTGGTTTCAGCTCCTTTTCTCTTCTTTTCTTATGTGATGGTGAAGTGAACATATCTGACTTTTTGGACTGTTAATCAAGAAGCTATCTGAAGATTGCAAAACAAACATTTTTCAGAAACATTTTATAGTCAAAATAATGAATCCAGTCATTACTAGTTGAGCATATCCATTTGAAGTTATGTCAATGAGGAAAAGATCATTCACAAAAGTGATTTTATGAAACGTACTGTATCTGTCCACAGGGTTTAAAACACCATTAAACCCGTTAGCAGCTCTGTGTGAATGAATGAAAGACAACCAGCTGAAACAGTATGCTACTTTAGCTAAACCTAACCCCTCCAGCCTCACCTGAAACCAAACCTTCACGCTAAAATTCACTGATTTATGTTATGGGGACTGGACTTATGTTACGTCTCCCACACAGGATGACGAGCTCCCACAACTTAACGTCCCTGAAAACACACACACAAAAACACACTCACAGTTAAAAACCTGGAGTGTGAGTTGTGTTTTTCCTTCCCGGTCGGAGGAAGCCGCATGGCAGGGCTGCAGCTCCGAGCCACGCTGAGATAAAACTTGGTGGAGGAGGAAGAGGAGCCGGAGGACGAGCCGTTTATCCTGCAGTCTGCACAATCAAATGCGAGCACCGACAAGGCTTGCAGGAGTTCAGACTCCACTAAACTCACCTTTGAGACGGTCATATGGGGCGAGATGCGTCGGCAGGTGGTGGTAGTTTTCCCTGACGAGGACCCGGTGAAGTGGAGCTGCCGCTGCTGCTGCTGCTGCTGCTACTGCTGCTGGAGGTGCCGGGTGGAGACCAGTCGTGTTACAACATCGGTGCTTGTTGCATGGTGGTCATTTTAAAGCCATGATGCCCGGCTCGACCTTCAGAGTCCTCGATAGGAGAGCTTACAGAGAGAGTATATCCCTCCTGCACACACCACAGGCAGTATGGGGAGGTGGGGTTGGGGGAGGAGGGGGGGGTGAAAGAGGAAAACAAGTGCCGGAGGAGGAGGAGGAGGAAGAGGATGAGGGGAGATGCGAGCACAGGATGCGACAACCGAGGAGGGAGGGAGGGAGGGAGGGAGGAAGGGGCGAGGCAGTTCAGGGTGAGCACGTAAAAGGGTGACAAAAAAATACCAAAAAGTGCACCTGGAGTCCTTTGGAAGTGATTTGCCCTGCAGAAATGACGGCGAAGAACATTCCCCGTATAAACTTTAAATTTGTTTATTGTAATGATTTGCATGCATCTTCCCTTAATTGCTTATTTAAACCACGCGTACATGAAGTACACACAGAAGTCCTGCTGTTCTTTTAAAACAACAAAAAAAGTTGCTTAAATCTTGTGTTTAATGTTAGTTAGGTTCTAATATCACAGATAACCACAGATACAAATGACTCGTGAAGTGACTCCGCTTCTAATTAATGATAATTTGTCACGTGTTCAGATTTTCGTGCATAATATTCAAGGATTCAAGGATTCAAGGAGCTTTATTGTCATTTCACACACATAGAACATGAGTGGAACGAAATTAGTTTCCCCGGTCCCAGTATAAGCCCAATTGCCTAACAAATAAATATAAATATAAACAATGCTATGTAATATAAAAACAGTAGAATATAAAAAAATACAGTAGGTGATGTAAACATCAGTGTAAACAGTATAAACATCAGTGTAAACAGTATAAACAGTAGTGCAAATAATATCTGTCATATCTACTATTTTTTATTTTTTGCATGTATCTTTAGTTATGTATATGTTTTTATATAAGAGCATAAAACCCAAACCAAAGCAAATAAAAGGGCTTATGGATTACCTCTGCACAAATGATATCAAACACATTCATACCATTAAAATATACTGTAAATGTTATTACATTAAAGCACGCATACTGGAGACTACAAACAGTGACAGCGAGCCAAATGCAGCCAAGATCCCACAGATCAGTTTGGCCTCAGGGCCCTGAAGCAGGTGTGACTGGTCAGCACAGTGTACAGCCGTTTACTTTGTCACAGTACTTTGTGTGGATTCCATATGGTTTGTCCGGTGCACATCTGTATTTTAGGGCGATTGTTGCCCCCTAGTGTTGAAACAGAGCCATCACAAGAGGATTTCTGAAAGCAGGAGGTGCATCACAGAGATGACATGGCTATTGTCAGTGGTGGTGGAAGCATACAGATCCTTTAGTCAAGTGAAAGTAGTGGCTCAAGTCCTGTATTGAAAATATTATATCAGTATAAAGTGCACTCAAAGCCTTAAAAGCAAAAGTACTTAAAAAAAATCCTTTGTGACTGTTATACTGTTACATATTGTATGATTAAAATAATATTACTTATGCATTAATGTCATAATATAAAACTGTGTTGATGTCGAGCTAATTTAACTATTTTATTTAGAACTGCAACTAATGGTTTTTTCCTTTTGGTTTGATCTGCTGATTATTTTCTCAATTAAATTATTGTTCAGTGTGGAAACTGCCCCCCCCCCCAAAAAAAAAATAGTGTGAGATTGCATCCTTTACAAAGATCCAAACAATTCCCAATAAATTAAAAAAATATAATTGTTTTTAAAATAATTATAATAATTGTTTACAAAAATTTAAGTGAAATAAAAGAAAAGCAGCAAAATCTCACACGTGCAAAGATGGAACCATAAAACGATTTAAACACTTATTACAATCCCTGCCTATTTATTTTGGAATTAACCTGACGTTTCCTTCATAGAAAACTTTTGTTTCATGTTTGTGATCATGACAAGTCCTTTGCTCGTCAAGCCAGCTGCTGACTCAGATATCAATCAGGTGAACAAGACGTTCACGGTTTGTCACCTGGGCAGGGCTGTGGAAGAAACACAGCCAGATGTTCTTCTACATGAGAGGACTTCAGGCTGCTTCCAGCACTTTTAGCTGTGGTTATACAAAAAGTAGGACTCCTCATGCCCCAGAGGCTCATTGGTCGAATAGCTGAACTGCTCGGACAAGTCGCCTGGCTTCAAAATTCTTCCTGCAGCGTTAAGCAAACAAAAATGTTCTCATAAAACAGAGTTGTGGGTGTTTGTTCATGTAGACCCGACATGTGCGTAAACCGTTCTCTCTAAGGAGCTTTTAATAAGAGAGAACTTATAGAATCCGATGGAAAAGAGTGTGAAATGTTGATGTAATGGAAATCTTTTCATTAACCCGTAGCCCTAAGAAGAAATTATTATTAAAAAAGACTTATTTGGTGAATACTAAGGTGAAATCTGTAACTCTGGAATAATGTCAGTAGGTTTTGGGGTTAGTGTCATACAATTTAATATTTTAGATTGTAACCACCTTCCTTTAGGTTAAACAGACAACATATTGTGTGGGCACACTTACACATGCCCCAAAATTCACCGTTTCTGGTTGAAGGCTCACTCGTATATTGAGATCCTTTAGTTTGTACAAGATTTTATACATTAGAAGAGTATGACTTCAAACTTGATCTCAGCTATTAATGAAGGGCTGGACCGAGATGGTGAAGTGTTCTCAGGACCTGGAAAACACCTGGAGGGCCTCCCTCTACAACTTAACAGTTACAAAAACAAAATGGCTGCATATTAAATGATAAGGCGACCGTATTTCTTTCGCTTCACTCCTCTTCTCTCATTATTTTCTTTTTCATTTTCACAAAAGCCATTTTGTATTTTCCTTCAATTCCTTTAATTTCTTGGCTTGTGTTTTGGTGGAAGTGAGAAATTGGGGAATTTGGGAGTTGAATGTTGACGGACCATTGTTGTGTCCTTCTTTTCCTTGTGTCATGTCTCTTGTGTTTCACTACATAATAAAGACACAAAAATGGCCAAAAACATCAGGTATGTGGCATTGGGCCATGATCAGATGCTCTATTTTCAGTCATAAATCATTTTAAAAAGACAAAAACAAAAGTCTCATTGTAGATTTAGTAAAATTTAATTTATCTACAATCATTCCTCCCTACAGGCATACAGACTGATATTCTTTATTCATTTCAATGTGGCTCATAAACTGATAAGTTACACAATATCATACAGAAGCTGGATGCCAAAACTGGACAAAAAGTTGCAAAAATATCTTTTTTTGTCTTAACATCTTTTCTGTCAGTGTTTTGCAGCATATCGTAGAGCAATTAGGCTGAGTTGTGAGAAGTAAAATGGAACAACTCTGAGTGTTGAAATACTGTAACACAGTGGACTCGAATCGACGGGGGTGTGAAGATGAATTCACGGCGCAGCACAGCGACATGTTGCAGGTGATGTTAATGCTGTAGGTGCATCTGGCGGGAGCAGCAGAGCAGGATGTGAACAAGCCAGAAGAGCTCAGCAGCCTGTTTGTGATAAACTGAGGAGGGGGAAACATCAAATGTCTTAACATGTGCATTTTTGCTACATTTGTTAAATCGTCCTCTCTAAATATCCCAGATGACTCTTGTGTCAAAAGTAACCTTAACACTACAGGACAGCACGGTACAATGAACATGTGAGTGGCAAACTCCATCACAAACTGATGGTAAGGAAGTGGCAGAGATGAATGCACTGACTTGTTTAAATCACATAGCTGTCACTGAAAACTGAACAACCACATCCTGAACACACACACACACACAAAAAAATGTCCCAATAACTAACATGTCCATGTGATGTGACAAAGGGGGTAAAGGAAAATGAAGGTAGCATGGCAGCCGGAGAGAGAAACTGCTTCAATATATTAGTCCTATGCTTCAGTTTCTCAGGTGTGTTTAAGTCTTTTCTTGGCAGACAAATTCCCCATCTCTCTACTTTATCTTCTATCAGTGTTTTTTTTATTATTTCCCCATCTAGTCCTCATCTTCATCGTCCTCCTCGTCATCGTCATCTGTTTGGTCCCTGGCGTCAAGGTCATCTTCGTCGTCCACCTGCAAGGAAAGTGTCACAGTCTAACTAAAGCAAACACACAAAACACAGCTGAGTGGTCGGGACACAAAGTTTTTCAAGTTTCTGCTCTACCACAAAGCTAAAGCTAAACCCGTCACAACATCTCTGCTACCAAAAACTACTGCCACAGTTAACTGGATTCGCTGGGAGTTTTGAAAACCAGAAAACATTACATTAATGACTCTTTTTATCAACCTACACACAATTTTGTTTTGACAGCCAGGAAGGACGACATAACGACTGACTAAATACAAAGGCTGTTTCCTTTATACTCGGATCGACCAATCAGCTTGCTCTGTGAGCGTCGGCGACGTGTTGGCAACCCGCACAGCCCTGTAATGGCAAAGATTCTGGTGCCAAAACAGAAATAACTTCTATCAAAAACAGCTGTCCTTGCTAATTTATGACTAACCCAAAATGAAAAGGGCTGCAGGTGACTGAACCTCATCAAAGTCAGGTTAACTTGTGGAAAAAAACTATTTTCTTCTTCTTGTCTAGTTTTCGTCTCGAATTTAACATTTCTAGTTCTTGTAAGCACTCCTTAGTTTTACCTTAGTTTTAGTCATTATTTGGTTTTAGTGCTGATGTTGACATCAACATTATGATAAAACTAACTGTCAGTTTTCACTGATAATGAACACTGCATTGTTATATTATTTGCTGATTATCAGATGACTGTTTGTAACTACAGTCTGCACTATAATTTATGTATTCCCAACTTTAGTAACATAAATAAAATAATAGAATAACTTTTTAAAATTTCAGTTGTCTAAGCTGCTTCTTGACAAGTCCATGAGTGACGTTTGATGGCAGTAAAGCCTTGCAGCCTTCATGGCCAGAGTTAAAACTCCTGATGAATTTAGAACATAAGAACATAAAACAGAGTTTGTCTACCGTCTCTCCCATCTCTTTGAGTCTCTGTTTGAGGCTGTGGATCTTTTGGTCCTGGTCTGCCAGCAGCATCAGCAGGTCATCCTGCTCCTTCTTGGATTCCTGCACCTCCGTTTGCAGCTTTGCTTTCTCAGTCTGCAGGATGGCGACGGTGCTGGTGGCTGAAGCGAGCTGCCGCTCCAGCTCCGCCCGGCTGTCCGACCAGCTCTTTGCCTCCTCCTGAACGAACAAACAAGAGGGGGCACAGGGGGAACAATGACAGGGTGAAGATCATAAACACGATGATCCACTAACACAAACCATGGGAACTCAGGAAAGTGAGTCAATAATATTACTGGCGTAGATCAGGAACAGAGGTGTGATTACAGAAATCATACAGAGTTATTCTGCACACCTTGAGTCTCTCTGTCTCAGTCGTCTGTGCTGCAAGTCTGCTCTCCAGTTCTGCCATCTTGGCAGCGTCTAGCGAGCCGTCACTGCTGGGGACTGTGCCCAAAGACTGAGGGGAAACCAGTGAAAGGTTCATTAAACCAGCATCTGTTATGAATATTATTATATACACTACACAGACAAAAGCACTGGGACACACCTCTTTATTATTGAATGCATGTGAGGTATTGGGCTGATTTTCAGGGGTTGAGCTCAGCCTCTTACTTCCAGTGAAGGGAAATCTTAATGCTTCAGCAGACCAAGACATTTTGGACAATGTTATGCTTCCAACTTTGTGGCAACAGTTTTTTTGAAGGCCCTTTTCTATTCCAGCATGACTGTGCCCCAGTGCACAAAGCAAAGCTTCATAAAGACATGGTTGGATGAGTTTGGTGTGGAAGAACTTGACTGGCCCACACAGAGTCCTGACCTCAAACCCATACAACAGCTTAGGGATGAACTGGAACAGAGACTGTGAGCCAGATCTTTTTGGTCCAACATCAGTGTCTGACCTCACAAACGCACTACTGTATGAATGGGCAAAAACACTCGTGTGGAAAAAACATCATGTGGAAAGTCTTCCCAGAAGAGTAGAAGCTGATATAGCTGCTAAGCTGTGTGTGTGTGTGTTTAGAATGTCCTGTCATTAAAGTCCCTTTTGGTGTAATGGTCAGGTATCCCAATACTTTTGTCTATATAGTGTAGATGTACATAAGAGAGAAGGTGCAGGTCAGAGTAAAATCCTGACATTACAGAACAACTTTGATCACATGTGACCAGGAGAAACTTTGCCCATATGGTGCAGTCGGCACAGAATGTCATATTTGCATGATATTTACCCCAGCTTCAGCTGTTCTCAACAGTTCTTGTCTCTCTGTCTTCATGTGGTTGATTTCTGCAGACTGTGAGTGGACCTGACTCCTCAGAGCCTCCAGCTCCTACAACAAAATCAACCAACACTTGCAAAAAATATGCATGCAACACATACACACATCATCTGAATATAAGGAAAATGCTTTGGGTTGATGTTTCAAGGCTAAGTCTGGAAATATTTTATATTTTTGTTGTTGTCAGAGACTCCAGAAACATTGCAATGTTTAACCATAACCTCATATATTCTTATTCCACTGCACCATAGGCTTCCATTATTGTCCAAAAACTATTGTAAATGCATGAATGAGCCACACTGTTCCTTCATTACCACCAACACAAGCACAGCAGTGTATTTTGAGTCATACACTTTGTAACTTTGTGGTCAATTTTCTTAAGATTTACATCTTCAACAGGAACAAACAGGCTTGGAGTTGAATGCTATAAGTTCGGTAAGTTGGAAAAACATTGAGAGACAGACCAATTTTGTTTGGTTTTGTAACAGGAATACAGAATAATACCAGCCTTATCCTTTGGACAAAGAGAAAGTGTAAAATGATGAATCTCACCTTGAGCAGTTCTGTGTTGTCTGATCCTCCTGCTGAACCTTCTGCTGTCTGTGATGTCTCTGATCGCTACAGTTACATACAATGAAAACACAAGCAATGCAATTTAATGCCATTATCAATGTGACAGGGTCAACGTTAAAATCTACTCAGTCCCTAACTGCAAGATTATAGTCAGAAGAGAGTCGGGTGTATTTTCATTATTGATTATTGATAAATCCATTATTGTGGCACCTTTAAAAACTCAAATTTTCCCAAGTTTTTGAGTCTAAGTTACCAACGGAGGCAACAGTTTTGAAGATAAAGCAAAGGTTATGCAAAGTGAAGCTACGTTTTATTCCCACGCCTTCTCAGTTATAACAATCTGACCCTGTCAGTGGCAAGAGCAAGCATTCAAAGTGGATGCACTCAATCACATTATAGCCTGTTGTGTGGCTGTTGAATGCAGCACTGTTGGCCAATACTGGATCAATTTCAGAAAGTGTTGTCTTCATCAGTTGCTTACAGATAAAGGCATGGGAAAACTGAGTCCAGTTTGAAAAATACCAAATTTACTCTTTAAATGTCAGACCAGCAAATATGCTCGGTTTACAAGCAAATCATCCCATTGAAGGTCAAAACAAGGAAAGCTTTTGGAGTTTTTGCTTAAAAAGTAACAAATGACCAATGGATTCTCCCTCTCTGACAAACACAACCTTTCACTCCTCGGGTAATTGTTTCGCTTGGTAATTTGAGTCGGTTTGAAGTTGTGCTGTAAAAATCGGTTTGTTGTTTGAAGTCGTTTTGGTTTGCCTGAACCCTACAGTTGGCAGCCATTACTGCAACGGCGTCTGGCTGTTGCCACATTTGTGAAGGTTGTGTTTTGGAGTTCAGCATTTGTTACTCAGAATCTACCTGCTGTTTACATGTTGTGTTTGACCACAGAGAACTAAACACAGTTTGTGTAATGACGTCAACTGTCAACAGTAATGACTGCGGATGACGACTCTATCTGTCTATCAATCATCCTGTCCTGGAGGCTGCACGGTGACCACCGTTAACAACCGCGAATCACTCCTCCAGGGTGTCAGCGAGCGCCATGTGAAGCTCTCGCAAACAAAACAACACGCACACACAAACACCACGATTCAGACTGCAGACTAAGCTTTGAAATAATATTTATCTTCGCTGGTTTTATTTCACGCACACAGATACTGCACGCAGACGTTCACTAACCAGGGTGTCGATGAGCGCGTCTTTGTCACTGAGTTGCGTCTGAAGGAGTGCATACTGCTTGCGGAGCTCCTCCACTTCCTCTCGGAGCTGCGTGAGCTCCTCCGTCTGCAGCCCGTTCACCTGCGAGGCGTCTCCCTGACTCTGGTTCTCCTTTCCTGAAGTTAAAGCGAAGGGAAATGTGATGTGAATGATGATGTTCTGCGCACAAACAAAAACCAGTTACTGTAAATGTATTCAAAGTGATACTGGCTTTTCTAGGCAGCTAAGACATATTGGCTGATTTATCACAGTGGTTCTAGTACTGTAAATAACCACATCAAGGCAGTACTGAAATGCGTTTACACTCTGAGTTTTACATACACAGTTTTTATTCATCACTCTATGCAGAAATGATAACATTTTAGTCCCTATCTAAACTCTTCAGATAAGGCGTTGTGAACCCTGCTACACTGAGCTTTACTGCAGAGAAACAAAGCAACCACACAAGCCATGAGGCAGGTTTAAAACATGTCCAGTTCAACCACATCCTTACTTATTCAGAGAGAAAACTTAAACTGCCCATTTTAAAAACCTGGCTCAAATAACTCAGTTTCTGTTGAGGAGCTACTGCATTTACTGTGGCATGATGGACAGTTCTGGTGCATTCACTTCTGAATGACAGATTTAACATAATATTGTTTAAGGGAACACTGTCACATTTTGGGAAACAAGCTTAAGGTTAACACCTGAGTTTTAAACACACACTGTTCAAATCAGGATGTCGTTAACCTGGCTCTGTCCAAAGTTCACCTCTGAAACTACTGTTTCTTGTTTGTTTAATCCACGTGTAAACAGAAATCTAAAAACAACTGTTTTTTTGACTCAGAGAGCTATGTGACGTGCTACAGTTTATCCATCCACTGCAAAGATCGGCAGAAATGGTCAGGGAGAACAGGGTTTAGTACTAATGAGTCATTTAATGACTACACCTTCCTTCCTGTTGTTTACCAAGAAACTGCTCTACAACTGCAAACTGTCATATTCACACAGTGTTTGTGAATGAAAGTACATGAGAGTATTCCCAAAATGAAAAAAAACCCTCTCTGATCATGCATGTTGCCCTGTGCACACTGTTGGAAAACAGCATGTTGCAGTACACCCATATCTCAGCTGCGAAGCAGTAAAACTTTATCAACAACAGGAACAAAGGCCAGAAATATGAAATGAACAGCCAGGACATGCAAAAGGCATTTAACTTTGCCTTCAGGAACGAAGGACTAAAATGTGCTTGTTATGAACTCGCACTGGTCCGACTTTTTCCACAACACCTGTTAGCCGTTAAGGCGGGAGGCAAACCCACCTAATTTTAGCTTGAGGATGTTGTACTGATCTTTGTGCTGCTGGATCTGGGACTGCTGCTGGGTGACTGTGGTCTGCATCTGTTCGTTCTGAGATGACAAAGACGACACCTGCTCTTTCAGCTCCTGGATCTGGGCATCCTGAGGGTCGCACAGTCAAAATTAAAAAGTCAACAAGAGAGTACAACATGTATAAATAACATCAAATACACACAAAAACTAAACCACAGGCAGAGCTGAAAATGACACCATCACTTAGCTCTGTTTACCTGTTCTCTGATCAGCTCTTTATACTGGGTTACAATGTTGTCATGTTGCTCCAAAGTCTTCTTCACCTCCTCTTCCTTCTTCTCCTCCTCACTGGATTTATGAACTGCTTTGGTGATCATACCTGTAAATAATAATAATAATAATTCAGGGGGGAAACAAGAAACAAGAAATGAATTATGGCTGGATGCTCAGAACTTTCTCTGACTGACCCTCCAGTTCTTTGACCAGCTTGGTGAACTCGTGGTCGAACAGCATCTGCTCTGGAGACGGGAAGACGGGCTGCGGCTTCTGAGCTGCCCGCGAGTACAGCTCATGTTTGGTGATGAAGCCCAGCTTCTCTACGAAGTTTTCCTTTCCGATCCGCTTCTCGATGAGCTGCTTTAGCTTCTCTCTGAGGAGGAGAGAGATGACGAGGCTTAAACTGATGAAGGCCACAAGTCAGAATGCGTTGGTGTGACAATACACTTCTTTATACCACATGTGTCTCGCTGAATTTTTGATGCCTTCAGAGTTTTTCCTTTCTCCACGCACTTTAGGCAAGGTTATGAAATCCCTGCTCTGCTCGTAGAACAACCGCATGTGAACTTTTCGACTAATAAGACTACAGCAGTTCATGTGAATGTATTTTACCGACTTCCTGTGCGGCCACAAAATGTGACCGACTTTGGTTCCGTAATATTTGTATATCTGGCAGGTTGTTTTCACCGTGAGTGAGCCGGTGCTTACTTGGTGTAGTTTTCCAGCGAGTTGTCGTTGTAATAGATGCAGATGCCGAGAAGCAGAGCACAGAGGCCCTGCACCAGCCTTTCATCCTCTCCCAGGTTCTCTGAGATCTGTGCTGTCAGCTACAGGAGTCACAGGAGTCAAGGATTCATTCAGAACCAGCCAGTGTCGAACTGCCACTCCCATTTTTCACCTGACAGTGGACTAAGATGTTCCCATCGTTATTCATAATCAGTTTTTTGTTGCCACGTTTTACGCTGGAGGACTTGATCAAAACAATGACTTAATTCAGGCAGTTATTATAATGGAATTGGTGTGCAGTCTGCAAGCTGCTTCAAGGATACAAAGGGCACGTTTTCCTGATTGTGTAGGAAATGTGTGACAGCTATCGGACAGTTGCTGATCCATGTGCACAGCAGCATGAGGAGGCCCACTCTGGTCTGCACTTTACTGCCCTGCAGACCACGAGAGAAACACAAGAAATGTCAACACATGCTTCTATGACAGTAAAAACGGCTGACAAGAGTCTAATGTAGATCAAAAATCCTAGAGGTATTCAGCCTTTTTTAGTTTGGAAAATGAGGAACCAGATGTTAAATATGGGACGTTATGAAGGTCTAGGCACATGATGATAATAAGCAGTATCAGAATAGCAAACAATTTTAGAATTTAACGATGTTAGGATTTTTTGATGAAGTCCAGATTTGGACTTGAGTTAAGCAATGGTTTTTGTCATTTCCTTAAAGGGCAAGTTATAATTTGCATTTGCTGAATGTGACACAAAACAATCAAGAAATCCAACAAAATTATTGCAAAAAAGGAGGCTGAAAAAAACGGCAACAAAAGTGCCCGAATGTGAGCTGATGTTCAAACAAGCATTAATTTTGTTGGCACATGAAATTTAACCCAGTTAGCCCAAATTTCCTCCAATCCTGACATGCTGGAAGTAAAACACTGTATTTTATTTCTTGATCAACAAAAATATGGAAAAGGTTAAGTGAATCCATCAATGCTTAACTTCAATCACATCAACCATTAGTGGTTAACTGAGGTTATCACAAACAACAAACTAGGACACAGTCAAAATTAATACAGTCAGAGGATCCAAACGGTGTTATGTCGACGAGGCAAGCTGCATTAACCTGAATGAATAATTCAACATTAAAGCCTTAAAAATCCTCATCTTTACCTCCACCAGTGATTCCACACATTCACAATTTTAAGTTTGTTTGTGTTCTGCAATTTTCATTCTGTGGGGGATTGATAAGCTGCAATCCATGTATCATAAAAATCATAATTTTCCTGTATTCCCAGCTGTCAGCACATGCAAAGCAAAACCCGCTAAATGTGCTTTCAAATGATGCAAAATGATTTGTAATAATAAAAACATAATCATGCATTTCCATGAAAACAGCTTTGAGAAGCAGGTAAGAGGTTGAAGATCAGTTCATACAACAGACCTCAACCTGGACTCGTCTTCCAACAGACACATTTTCTAGGAAACATCCAGTAAACAATTGAGAAACTTATCTCAGTTGGCTGCAGAAAACGAAAAGATGATTTTCATGGAACGTAAGGTGAGGAAAACTCCGTAAACTCTACACGGAAGCTGAAGGCTGCTAATAAGATTTTTTTGCATTAATACTTAATGTACATCATGCTTTAAAATGAGCAGACTTCTTTCCTCAAGTGAAATATGCATGGAGATCTGAGCAGTGAAGGTGAAAACTTATCAGCATTCCATACTACAAAAACTTACGAAATCACCTTTTCAGATTTAGTCTCCAAATGTGATGCAAAAATGAAGAAGAAAACAAAAGACAGGAAAATGACCACAAATATTAATTAAACACACGCACACACACACACACAGGCCTTGAAAAGAAAAATTCACAAGCATACTTTGTTTAAAACTATAGCTAAAACTCCAGACTCCATCTAGTCACTGAATCCTTTGACGTGAAACATCATCACAATCAGGAGAGACACACTGACACAACATCAGCGTCTTTCGCTCTAAAAGCTAACTGACCACATCCTTGTCAGCCTGGGTTTCCAAGTGTCTGGAATACCTCCACAGGCTGGCTCCCAGAAGACAATTTCAGCCATCTGAACCATCTGTCTCATCTGACATCCTCCTTTGCCGCCATGTCAGACCCCGATGACTTCTGGCCACAGCTCTCGGTGCTCAGATTTCAAATTATTTAAGTACGATATTCACAGATTAACCTCAATGCATATTTAAGATTACCGGGTCTGTCCAGCTGCTTCAGTTACTATTTAATCAATTCCCCATGAGCTTCTGAGTGTTCAAACGTATAGCAGCAGATCTGATTCTACAACTCATTTACAAACCCAACCCTTGTCCTGAAAGACTGGGCTTTGTGTAGATGAGATTTTGACTCTATTGAGTTCTACCACTCGAGCTCCTGCACTCACTTAGACGCCCCCATCAGAAAGTGACATTTGATGGACCAGCATTCGGAAGTTTGCAGAGACTTTCATTTTTGCCTTCTGCCCGACTGGGAATGCACCAGGGCCTACACCGAGACTTTTTTTGGCATAACTAAATTCCAGCATAGAGGCCCACTTTCCCCAATCCAGGTTTGTTCAATTACAACAGCCGAAAGCAAGGAGTTTGTCAAGCGGTAGCAAAGAGTTTTATCAGGAAGGCGCACGGAAATTTGACAAATGCCTTTATCTCACACCTATTGCAGAATCTACAATGACAGAAAAACAGAACTGCCAACTCCAGGAAGGCTGGTTATGTACGGCTAAATAATTTCAACTTTCATCTCAACACTAAAATTCTTACCTAAAATAAGCCTATTTTGGAACCACCTGAAACCACAGTGCAAATTGAACAATCCTCCCAAATATAAACAATAAAATCATCTCGCACCTGCTCTGTGCATTCACAAGCCAGTGAATAAAAGAACAAGGCCATCGAGAGTGGAGATCTCACACTCAGACAGGAAAAGTCCCAAAAGCTGCTGCAGTACGCACTTCCTGAACAGAGAGGTACGGGCTTGCAGTAGCACACTAAGAGGTCAGAGCTCAAAGTAGGTGTTGGGATGACATCATCTGAGATAAAACCACTAAAGCAGCTGCTGCGTCTCCTCTTCATTAAATCTCTCTCAGGTGTACACTTGTGTATGCGCCCACACTCCACAAGTGAACACAGTGAGAACAACTAGCGCCAAATCTGTGGGGAGGAGTGCGCTTGTGTGACACAGTACTGAAGGGGAAGAGCTGGGCCATAGCTGCACGTTAGGGACAAAGAAGTGGTAGTAAAGAGTTACAGGAAAGCAAGATCCCCCAACAGATGGGCCAACGAGACCCCTACTACAGATGCCAAGCCAAAATATCCAGCACAGGTGCCGCCCAAACACTCAAAAACACACAGACACAGTACACACACTCGTTACTCACCCGCCGGATGATCTTATCTCCCTGCAAAACCACAATAACGTGACATTGTTCTATTCACTGTTGTTGACACTTAAGTATTAACCTTTGTTTATTTGTCAAAAAAATATATGCCCTGTTCTTACACAGTCCCCTCTACCCTAATGCACATAACCTGTTGGTGTCTCCGTCATGCGTCAGCAGCTGTAGGTGCCATGTCTAAGTTTCCTACCTGGGAGAGGATGTTGGTGCACTGTTGCAGCAGGGACACAGGTGGCTTTCCCAGGCTGGTGGCCAGTTGAACCCTCAGCAGCTGCTCCTTCTGGGTAAGGTTGTCCTGCAGGGCGTGAGCCAAGGCCACAGCGGCACACCAGTTGGACAGAGAGTCTGCTGAAAACAGGCCTCCGCACAGCAGCTGACCTGCCGATATGGAATTTGCTGGGGCGGAAAGTTAGCAAGTCAGTAAACAAATAATTACAAATAAGACTGATTATATCAGGCATTCACACATCTTAAGTGTAGTAACGTGCATTATGTAATGTGCATGCCTAAACCGCATTCAGCTCCGGGCCTCACTCCAAAATCCCATTTGATCATAACTAGGTCCAGACTGCTCCCATTCAACAAAGTTTTCTGTTAAGCAGCAAGGAAATCTGCTTAACAGTGATTATTGTTGCCTATTCATATAGTGACTGAATTCACAGATAAAATACAGTGTACTGTGTTAATATTTTTCCACAAAAATAAAAACATGATTCAACTGATTGACTGAGTGGATCTATGAGTGACAATTTATTTTTAGTCACTATCTGCGAGCCAGATGCTTCTCCTGCACCCACAAGCGAAGATTTTTCCTAGAATGCATTTTGTTTTTCCTGCATCGCATTATATATGTATATCAGCTGGTCAGTGTTTTAAATGTCTTGAATCCAAAGTTCAAAAATTGATGTTACACTTATGACTGCTGGAGCACAGAGAAGTCAATATTCTACAAGAGACGTCTTTGTTGAAAGGGGGAGTTGGAAGAAGCTTTGCACGAAGGTGCGAATCACACTTTAGCATTTGTTCTGAAAAGGTGCTGTAAAATATGCCAATTTAGGACTCTGCATTCATAAAACTGATTAACGTACTGGACGGCTATCTGTATGATGGAAACATATGAAGTCGCCGCCGGACAATTCGTTTACGAGCACTATAATCTAACAGCAAAACAAATGACAAATTTCACTTCCAAGTTCTCAGCTTGGTATAACTGACCATCAATGGTGGAGGGCAGCAGCGTAGCCACAATTTCCCCCTGGCCTTTCTGGTTTTTGTAGAGGAAACACTGGAAGCAGTAAAGGACTGCGCAGCGAAGCACAAATGGTTGTCTCTCATTCACCATAGACATGAGCAGCACCACGATAGCCGGCCTATGGACAGACGAGGAAGCGCGATCAGAGAGAAAGTTAAGAGTCCGTACAGAATTTGTTATCAGATGGATATGAAGTGAAGTAAGGTCTCGGTTCTCTGGCTGCGTCTTACCTCGGAGGGTTTGAAGGAGCGTTGACAGATGCGAAGTAGTCCTGGTTGACCTGTGAGCCTCTGATGACCTCTGATACAGTGTTGATGGTCTGAAAGAAAGTGACCAGATCACAAGTTTGGAGTCTCAAACGAGCCAGCCGTTGTTCAAATACTTTCTGCTACAGCCATTACCTCAGTGAGGATGTCAGCAGGCACTCCTGTAGCCATGAGGATGGTACACAGCTGCTGCAGCAGACCACACTGAAACATGGATTTCTGACAGCTGGACGTAGCTCCAGGAGAGTTCACTGGAGACACCATGACTCGTACCAGCTGGGAACACAGAGTTACGCAAGATTTCAATAAAACAACATTCCGCTGCCCTGCTTGTTTAATTTGTGATTGAGTTTAAGCAACAGCCCAACACGACTGCTTTTCATTACCTGCAGCATGAGGTGGAGGTTGGTGACCTTCTGTGCCGACCAGCCTGAGTTATCGTCGCCGACCTCAAACCAGGGTTTCATTCTCTGAATGTAGGAGCCCTCCTTGAAGAAGTTCTGATTGGAGCTGTTGTTCTTCAGCAGGTTGAGCAGCAGCAGCAAACAGTCCTCTACCACAATACCTGCACCGAGGGGAAAAGGGTGGGCGACAGGACATGATATCACAAGAATTATCATCTTACAATTTCAATAGCGGGAAATACAAGAAGCTGAAAGTGTATCTAAAGTTCGAGAGATAATTCCAGAAAAAATGATTGTACCTCCATCACTGCTGCCTTCTTCTGTGATGATATCCAGGAGACGCTCAAATGCGTTTTCAAATGCCACGATTTTCTGAATGGCAGCGTTGCTTTTGGTCAGCTGTTGAAGCAACAGCAAGCCCTGTTGGAGGGGAAATAGAGGTCATCATACATCTCCTGGTGTGATATTTTTTGAAAAAAAGATCTGGATTAAACACTTCAGCAGGACTTCAGAGTTAAATCAACATCATTAAAACTGTACTGATGGCTGTATTGATGAGTGAGACCGTTTTAAAAACAAATAAGTGAGTCTGAAGGCTTCTCAAAAGATAAAACACTGCGCAGCTCTCATTAGGCCATTGACACAACATTTTGCAACTCTGCCAAGTCATAGTGGCTGCACTTACTTTATATTATTTATTATGTTGCAACAATCGTGTAGTAAATAGTAGCCATTGCATGTATATGATTGGTCAATGTAGTGGCTTGTAGGATGATATCAAGTGGTGTTTGCAGCAAAAATCACAATTTTTGGTACAACAATTTTTTTTGTTTGTGCCCTCTGAACTGACAACACAAATGCACTGACACGTTCAAACGGATGAGTCTATGGGTTTCCACACGGCCTGAACATGACCCGGGTTTTAGTAGGTGGTTTGTCACAATAGGCAGCATAGACAAGTACTTACATCATTGCGAATTACTTCTCTAGAGTCTGCCAACAGGTCCATCAATCTGGAAACACCTACAGATGGACACATGAATTAACATTTTGCTCCCAGGACAATGTTAGCAAAACGACTCATCTTTTTGTGTGAACTGTCAACTTTTCTGGCTAACAGATGCTCTCAGTGAAGGGATACATACACTATACAGGTAAAAATAAATGGATGGGGTTGATTTTCAGGGGTTGGGCTCACCCCCTTACTTTCAGTGAAGGGAAACATTAATGCTTCAGCAGACCAAGACATGTTGGACAATGCTATGCTTCCAACTTTGTGACAACAGTTTGGGGAAGGTCATTTTCTATTCCAGCATGACTGAGCCCCAGTGCACAAAGCAAAGTCCATAAAGACTTGGTTGGATGAGTTTGGTGTGGAAGAACTTGACTGGCCCACAGAGAGTCCTGACCTCAACCCCATCCAACACCTTTGGGATGAACTGGAACACAGATTGTGAGCCAGACACACAGAAACACTCCAAAATCTTTCACAGAAGAATGGAAGTTGTTATAGCTACTAAGCTGTCTATGTGTTTAAAATGTAATGTCATTAAAGTCCCTGAAGGTGTAATGGTCAGGTGTCCCAATACTTCGGTCTATATTGTGTAGACATACGTAAGAGTGAAGGTGCAGGTCTGAGTAAAATCCTGACATAACAAAACAACTTTGATTACATGTGGACGGGAGACACTCACCCATGGGGCTCACCAGAATAACACCCTGGACCTGAACGCCCTGGTTCTTCAGGAGAGCAGTCAACAGCTTCACGCCAGGCCAACGTACATGAAAGTCGAACTCCTAAAAATCACAGTAATACATAATATGTGTGTGACGGTTGTTTAGACAAATATGATAGGCAGACCTCCCACCACTGGAGCAGAACCAGCTCAGTACCTCCAGCAGAGTGAGAAGCAGGGTCACATGTTCAGGGTCCTGAATGAACCTCTCTGTGAACTGGGCTCCCAGGTCATCCGCCTGCTTCTGGACATTCTCATCTGTGAAGGAGGTCAAAGACTGAAATAAGTAATGTCTCCAACAAATACTACGACAGGAAACAAATCTAGTGAGGGAACCAGTTGCTATGTTCATAGCACCCATCCTGAGGCAGAGAGAAATAACTACCGGATGATCAAACTTTCTTAGAGTCTTTATCACATGTGATTTTACGCTGACTGACTTTACACAAACATGTCAACTTATTCAACAACTGTGTATGCACTCAGGGTGATTCTTGTGAACACATCATCTGGAAAAACAAAAGGTGATACACAGATGAGGGGAGAGTTGGATGGGAAGGTAAACTCAGACGGGTTACTGTAGAGGAGATTCTACTATGTGCACATACAAATGGACATCTGATACAGGAGAGAGCTCCAGTGTGACAAACGGGGTTGCAACGCTGCTGCACTGACAATAAGAGCGTACCCAACCTAGTCAACTAACCTTAGTGCAGCAATCCAGATCATTTTATATTTCTAACAGGACTATGTGTAATGTGAAACACCACTTCATCACCCCTTGACTCTACAGCTTCCCTCAGTTCCGCAGAACATTTTAGCTTCTTTTAGCACATAGTTTTGCTTTTTCCAGCCCACATCTTCATTGTTTTGTTTCACTCTTACTGCTCTCATCAGCATTTTTTGTTTTTTAGACACAGCAGGCATTTTCAGTGAAAATGTTTGTGCTTTACTTTACTTTACTGTACTTTACCTGATCCTTACCAAACAGGACAGAAAAAAGCTAGCAACTGGCTAGCGAACATAGCATCACAGTTAAAAAGACAAATATTTCCCTCAGGAGTTAGTTGACACCCAAAACGTACTGGGCCTGCCTGGGTCTGGGTTGCCAGAACCACAACTCTAAATGACTGGTGAGCGTTTATGAAGTGTGGTAAAAAGGGAACTATTTGCTTGTCATAACCACTTTATAAGGGGCACAAAACAAAATCAATTTGAAAAATCAGTTGAAAAATAGCAATAACTTTCAAGAAATTGTGTCCTTGTTACTAACAATCCACAGAGCTCGAAACAAAACACTAGATTCTACCAAAAGAAGATAAGGGAATATCATGTCTTGGTAATCTGGGTGAATTCTGAAAGAAAAAAATTTCAAAAAAGCAAACAAAATTAAACAGAAAAAAATCAGAACAATGCAAAAAACACATGACATACTAACAGACAGACAGCTCAGGGATGTGATGGTATTAGTGAAGCGTTCTTGTTACCACCCAAACACCTTCTAGTCACTTTTCCAGTGCCACCTGATTTTAGTGAAGTTAGTTATTTAGCAATACTATAATCGTTGCATGGATAGCTTGGTTTCAGTCCTGACCAGGCATGGAAACATTATTGTGCTTCCCTGAGACAGGGAAAGGGGTTACTGCAATAGGGGAATAAAGCCTCACCCAAAAGCTAGGATTCACTTCAACCACTCTGAAGGTGCAGAATCAGCTGACTGATCCTCATGAAGACATGCGAGACAACAACCAAAACCAAGCCTTGATTTTTATTAGCTGTGTGCAATCTGCGCATTGCAGGAGGCGCAAACAAGACTATTCATGTGCTCTTTTTCAACAACCCAAATAAGAGGAATCTATGATTTGTCAGTGCTGCTGGTGGTTAAGGGGTCATCATGCACAGTCAAAGAGTTTTACCTTCTGATTCATCTGTGGGGTTAAAACATGGAAGAGAAGAGAGATGAGAACCTTTACTTAATGCAGTCATTAACAGAAGATGGGGATCGAAACTAACTGATGTCCAGCTGACATGAACTGAAATTAATTTACACATGCAAACAAAACTATGATTCAGATACTGCAGAATTAGGATGAATTACCCTCAAATGAAAGCAGTTTAAGGCAAATTTGGTTATTTCAAATAATTGTGGAAGGGTTTAATACCTTGCTCTTCTTCCTCATCGTTGCAGATGATGTTGTACAGTGTGTCCAAAGCATAGCCGAGGATTTCAGAGTCAGACCTGTTTAATTAGGAGGAAGAAACAGAGTGTTTACAAGACACAGGTTTCATTTTTAATAGAACCAGAGTCAAAAATAGCATTTCTGCAACACCTTACTTTCTACTGTAACAGGTGTAAAGCTATTACAGGTCAACAAAACAGATACCAGACGAAACAAAAACACAAATATTTCATTAACATACCTGTCAGTTTGCAGTATGTTAATCAAGTGATCCATTGCCTGTGTGCCAACTTCCATACGATATTTCTAGAAAAGATCATAAGGAAGGCAAAGTGACTTTATTTGTATAGCAAGCTTCAACAACAAAGCGGTTCAAAGTGCATATAAGACGTGGAAAGACAAGACTGTACAAAAGAAACACATATAGAGACACATATAAATAGGATTTTGACCGGCTGAGATAACAGACTAAAATAAGCTTAAAAGAAACTTAAAAGCAACTGAAAAGAAGTGTTTACAACAACAAACTTCATATTGAATTTCTTACAAAATACAGGATGCCTACACATCCGTTTGTGTATCTGAACTACGCTGACACAGTGGTGTGTTAATGTTCAACCCTCTGCCTCTTAAACCCCTTATTCACATCTGATCAACTCATTACTCATGGTTGATGGGGTAAGCCAGTAACTAAACTATCCATGAGCAGAACTGGCTTTCTAGTATTCTATGTCAGTGATAAGTTCATTTCAATCAGCAGAGTTTGACAAATGAGAGTTTTATCCACGGCAGAAAACATTCAGAAATGTGCCCATTAGTTTACATGACATTTACAAGAGAGAACAGGGATTTATTTCCACTGCTGTGTGCTCTTTTGTTGACAACTACTCCTGTAAATTAAAAAAAGATTAATGCACTAAACACCTACTGAATAAAGAAAGCTACGGAAGCATCAGTAATGCTGATTAACACAAGTCTCGCCTCGTCTCGGACGCCCCGGTAGCACACCTGTTAAAGCGGTGGCCCAGGTTTGATTCTGACCCGCAGCTGGATGCATTTCTACTGCATCTCTTTCAAAAAAACAACAATATAATACTTAATACTTTACCTTAGAGAGGGACTTGAGGGCACGGACAGCATCTCTGCGGTCGTCAAGGAGTGTCGAGGAGGCCACCCGGTCACACAACTTCTGGATCTGTTAATTGAGAAATCATTTTTTTTATTCCGTTTGTATTTCTGTCCCACTTTTCACACTTACTGTTGTGAGAAGCTAAGATGGGAGAGGAAGAAAACAATCCTGTTACACAAAGTTACACACCTTTGTCAACTACTGGATGGTTTAACTCATTCATGATTCTAAAAATAATTCAACATAGCTACCACCAGTAGAGATATGCAAAAATATACCACACTGCTTCAATTTTCTGGGGCCAAAAAGATTGGTAAACACTGGTCTACAGGACACAGTTGCTAAAGTTTCTCTGGAAGAAGGCAAGAAACTACCACACTGTAGAACGAGACCAGACTTAATGACACTGCCAAGGTAAACTTAGACTCAAAAAAGTCTGAGTTTTGCTGACTCAAAAAAAGTGGATTAAAGTTTAGTCTTTGCGCACCAGCGGAGTGAAAGACAGTGCTGACATTAGGGGACAGGTGTTCTCTCGAAGCAGTTAAAACAGGAATGTCTACAGACAAAGCTCTGATTATGTGGCTATAACGCTCCTGCAATGCCAGCAGGAGCAATTTCCAAACAGTATAGCTCTGCATACAATACTCTGAATCCACCTTAAGCTCTGCTACATTAAGATGATAATTGTTTCATGGCAGGATTATACCATGTGAGGACTTGCTACTTTTTTATATTCAGCACTGCAAATAACTTATGGTGCTGAACAACATCAGGAACTTGAGGCCCTCCACTCGTACTCTGACAAGTGGCGATGAGAAATTGTCACTATGAACTGACACTTTTTGGACGGAACAACCTAGTGGAAAAATACCATGTTAATCGATAATGAAAGTGATCGTTAATTGGGACCTACGTGACTGTGCATTAGCAAACAAGAAGGCCTATTTTTCTGTGGCACTGTAGCTTAACCACATTTGACTCTCCTTTATCAGATAGTGGAAGTGACTTTATTTAGTTTCTGCACTGTTGGAGGTCATTTGAAGAAAAAAAAATAGTGCAGGAAGATTCTGATTGAGGAACTGACAGCTGATACTCCTTCTATTCGTCACTGTCTGCTTGCGTTCATTCATGTTTCATTCATTATAGCTACGCGTATGGAAAACAGCAGAACTGTCACAGAAAGCCCGACTGCTGACTGACAGATATGCTACGTTAGCTAGCTAGCCTTCTAACTAGCTCGTTCTAAATAAGAGAGGCCCCAGTTTCTTAACATATGTTTCTGGGTGTCTTTACGGGGAAATATATACTTCCGTGTAAAAGTGTGGTGACGTTTGTGTCTGGTCTCAGTTTGTCAGGTACACTGAGGTGGAAATCTTAGCTAGCCTCCGCTAGCCTCCACTAGCCGGGCTGGTTTCCTACCGTCTCCGCTCCTGACGGCTGCGGCCCGGCTGCCTGTCCACCCATCACTCCTCTGAAGAAGTTCATCTTTAAGGACGTCCTCTCGGTGCCGTTTCCAAAGCGTCTCTCTTTTTGAAAAAACCTTCAAAATCCCCCCTGAGTGGTCGGTGCTATAACTGTGTGAACAGGAAAGGGACAAAGGTACACAATGATGATTTTTTTAGACACTGTGTACAATTACTGATCGACCCCGGAAAACAAATGTGATAATAGTGCGCATGCGCGCAGACGTGGCGATACGTGGCCGATCAGCAGAGTTCAGTTTTTTAAAGGGCAAGCAAAATTCACTCATTGTACAGCACAATGTATGAAAGATCATACGCTGATGCAAAGACCTTCACCCAGTTAACACCGTGAAAAGATAATACAAAAGCGGCAGTAAAGTAGAAATAGAAAATGCACAACAAAATAAAAATACTCCATTACTAGTAAGTGATCTGCATTGCATGTTCAAATTAAGTGAAAGAGCAGGTGCAGAAAACTTTTCTCAAGTATTAAAAAGAAAAGCACTCGGTAAGAAGTAGACTGGCTTCTGGTAATGTGAAATTAATTTATATAATATATTTAGAATGTTATTACTGATTAGCATGTAGTAATTTAAGGGGTATTTAAGTGTTCTATGTAAGTCTGTAATGCTGTGCATTAAATGATGCAGGCCTTGGCAGAAGGAAGTGATTTTTACCTAATATCAAAGGCTCAAAGGCTGACTTCTAGAAAGACCCCATGTCAAAACATAGCTTTAAAACCTTTATTATTTCAGTCAATGTAGTTTTTATTTGGTAAATTCTTAACCAAATGTGACCAAATTAAATCACATTTCCACACAGATTTGATGTGATGCAAATTTAGGGACAGGTGATATAAAGAACTTGTTGATTACATGAAAGAGCTGTATGGTTTCATGCAGGAATGTGCAAAAGTTCACAGTATGCAATATAACAAATATTTCAGATGCACAAGATGGTAACCTTAAAACATGTATCAGACATGACCTTGCCAGCCATCAATATGAAGCTTCAGGAAATGGAAGACAAGGTATCTGTATTGCTTCTTTTTAGGGTCTACTGTGAAAGAAACTGTTAATGCCAAGACAAGAAATGAAAGCCCTCTATGTCAGATTGTTCCTGTTGCTGACGAGCCTTTGATGGAAATTAACACCACTCCTCCACCTCTCCTCTCCGTCAATAACCCGGGACAGGATACGTATCAGAAACTCTCTTTTCATCCATCTAATATATTCTTCCAACCTATTGTGCCTTACATCCTCCCTCCCAGTCCAGTCAGTGAGAGCTCTTCTGCGTATGGACAAGGTGCTGAAGATGCCAGGTTAATGGGGGTGGGGGTGCATCCATTCCTCCCAGCTCCTCAGTGGTTCTTCTTCTGAGAGATAAACGCTTCCCAGTGAGCCCATTTCCTCAAAGCAGCTGCAGTCCAATGGGCTCCTTCCTGACTGAAAGGTTTGATTTGACATCAAGAGAAATGTCATCGAGTGTATAGTGATGGTGACTAAGGAGATACTGGACATGTGGTTACACGTAGGACTGATCATGTGCCAGTACCAATCGTGAAAGAATAAAAATTCACACAACTGCAATGCAACTGAGTTTTCATCAAAATGGTGTCTTCAGCTTTACAGATGCCTTGTTCATCTTTCTTGTAAACAGCTTGTGTTCTACGTTTAATGTTATTTAAACAGTGGGGCTAATAACTATTCTGAGTATTTCCTTCTTCATAAAACATATTATGAGAGCACAGGATCCAACAATTCCTGTTAACACAAATCTCTCACTGGCCCTCACATAGTTCACATTCCCATTTTGTTACACAGGCTTTTGCAACAAAAAATTGCTGGGGTTTTGTTTAAACCTCGACAAAGCTTTCACAAAGCCACAGGAGACTTAACATGTCGTTTCCACAGGATGACAAGTAAACTGAACTTGATGTGTAAAATCTGTAAAGTTCCCCTTTAATTGTAAAGTCTGTAAAACAAAAAAAATCAGACTATAACCAGAAATGGTCCCTTCAAATACAAAATATTTGGGATATAAACATGACGTAATTTTCTTTCTGCTTGCCACTCGACCTGCACCACAGTTACACCCAAACCTGCCTGGAGAAAGACTGAGTTCTACCCGTGTTCATGGTTTTGGAAAGCTTACCAACATGCGACAACAGTTTATTATTTACATCGTCTTTTATGATGGAACCTGCAAATATAACAAACTGTATGAGTGGTACTGATATCAGTAGTTTATTGTATGTTAAGTCCAACACATTCAAAATAGAAAGGAAGAAAGAAACAAACTTAAAAAAACAAAACAAAAAAAAACTCTCTACCTGTAACACTTTTGTACTAGCCACAAGTAAAGGGTAAACACAGTAAAATTAAGATGGCAGCCAACTGTTTACCACACCTGCTTAAGCCATGAAGATACTTCTATTTCCATTCAAATGGACTGGAATGATTTACAACGAGGATCCATTTTACTGCATTTTCAACCACAGGGAAATTAATTTACTCTTTTTTTTTTCTTATGAGGATCCTTTAATGTTTGGAAAAGGGTGGGTCGTCGAAAACTTCAGTGAAAAAGAATAACTATCTAACCCTAAATTCATAGGCTCAAACATTTTCAACCACCACTACAATGTAAAAGCACACACTGGTCTGAAAGCATGATGGCTCTTCTTCACCACTCTCTTCATTGACCATTGCTGTAAAAAAGTGTGATTGCAGTCAAGTGCCAATGTTAAGCAATTACCTGACAAATAAACATTCGGGGTAGAAGCACCCATAAGAGCTGTCTGTTACAAAACTCAACAACCAAAGAGCTGCAATATTTTTTTTTTTCCCCCCTGTAATATCGGGTCCCTCTGTTGAAAACTATTCTGAAAATATTTCATCTCAACTACACAGGGGAGCAGCTGAGCATCACTGTGGAAAATTTACATAAAATATGCCATGTCTGTAAACGAGATTATTTGTAGGGAAGAAACTATTATTTCATGCTGATAACAATTTAAGCACTAATATATATTTTTTTCCAATTGCCAGATGAGAAGTTTGGAGAGAGGCTATGTTCAAATACAGATTGTCCCAGAAATGTTGCAGGATAGTGCAATACCACCAGACAAGGAAGACCTCATTAGTATATTTGTCCAGAAAAATGCTACATCAATTCACTTCCCATTTCAGTGCAAGATAACAAAATAAAATAAAATAGAAACATCTAATGTTTGTCATGTTTTCCTTTCCAGCTGAAACCATAAGGTCTTCCCTCCCAACTGAGTGGTAAAAAGTAAATACACCAGAGGACAATAAGAGACGAGTTGTATGGCATTCAGATTAGATTGGAAAAATGAATAAAACAAGCACAATCAAAAATCTGCGTATGAAAATACAAATGCATGAACAGCTAGAAAAGTGAGCACAATTGCTATTCTACAGGCTGGAACTATGGCCAGGCCACCCACACAGATCATTACAAAATTGTTGCTGAGGAAAAAGAACAAAACAAAAAAACAAAACACCAGTCTGACAACTTTTGAGTCCTGGGATTAACCCAAATGCTGCCATAAGTCAAAAAACTACAGTCAGACTGAAAGGTAAGAATCAGCAGTATCTGAAACACATTGCGAGACTCTTCCCAAAACCGCAAACGTTAATACACCGAAATCACAGTTGTGTAGAGTTATGACATGTTAAAGAAACAAGCATTCCACTGTCACCACCTTTAATGTACCTTTTTTGGGTTGGGTGGGGTAGTTCTTCAGATGCACATCTTAACCATCTAACATCAAACTAAACTTGAGGCACCTATTGTCTCTACAAAACCCAGAACACACACGCACACACATACACACACACACACAAAATACAAAACAAATGTACACAACAGATAATCTTAGGTAATAGAACAGTATGGAAAAAAAAAAAGAAATGCACCTGAAAAACTTAAATTTTGTGAATACTGCAATTTTTTTTAATCTGCTCCCAGAAGACAATAGTTCAAAAAGAGCAGGTCCGCATAAGGAGGAGGCGACAAGCCCCGAACCGCTTTACACTTCAGTAAGACTGGAAAAGGTTAAATAGAAGGCACCGTCATGCTCTTATCAAGTCGAGAGAAAACTTAAAATTTACACAGAAAACAAGCCATACAGAAAACTATGATTTTTGCTGTACATTTATTCTCTTACTCCGCACATAAGAAAAGAAGGGAGGGAAGAGCGAGGGAGGGAGGGAGGGAGGGAGGTGTCATCCATCCCAGTTTCGTGGTCTAGCTGGCAGGGAAAAACATGAAGAAAACGAACTTGAAACCAAAAGAAAAACAGAGAGAGCAGCCATCATTATCACCACTCTTCTATTGTTCAACTTTGCGTGTTGTTTATCCTTTTGTCCCCCCACTCATTTGGTGAAAGTCCAGGATATGAGCTTTGTTTTTTTTTGTTATTGTGATTTATAAATGAGGAAAAATATAAGTGGATTTGCTTGTCATCTTGTCCATCCAGCAGTAATTGAAGCGTAGTTTTGGGTCAAAAGTGAGAAAAGTACATTGGTCACAGCAGACAGGTTGTAAGCGAGGCCTGCCCCGGCAACTCGTATCGCTTTGAGACAAAACAGGTCTCTCTCCAGCTGCGTTCCGAGCATGGATGTCAATGTAATACGACAAAAGTACCCATTAGTGCATATTGATGAGTGCATTATGCAATTTTGAAGCAGTGGTCTCTCAAAAGGAAAAAAGTAAAAGGCAAGCTTTTCCCCTGGAACTGCACAAATTTTGCATCTCACTCTTTTCCAACAGTAACGGGCAGAAAACTACCATATAAAATGTGCAATAGAGGGATTTCGTGAAGCAGCGCCCCAGTTAAGTCAAGGCATATAATCTCTTTTCCAAATGATGGGCTGTACTGTCGTAGTTAAAAGTCTTATCAGTCCCTCCTAATGTGGCAGATTACTCCTGGTTGGTTTGCCTTTTTTTCCACGAATTTGCAAATTAAAGTTTGTGAATTCTTGAGAAACCTGAAAAGGATGCTCAGCTCACAACTAATAAGCGAAATATTTTTGTTTCCTTATTTTGTTTGGTCTATTTCACAAACAAATGGTTGACAGGCTGTGTCACATTCCAAAGCAAAGAGGGAACAAAAAAAACAAAAACAAAAACAAAAATAAAATAAAACAAAAAACAAATATATACGTTTATACATGAAGATTTCTTTGCGTTAACGAGAACGGCTGAAGATGAAGAACACGGTACTACTTCCACACTGCAGGCGGTGCTCTTCTCAGCGGCGCTGGGTTGTGAAGCGGCCCTCTCCCTGGCCTCCAGAGCCTCGTCCAGAGCCCATGCCAGGTTTGGGGGCCATGCCGCCTCGAGGTGGCGGTCCCCTCCCGTCACGTTCACGCATCATTCCGCTTCCTACGATGCCTCGCGAACCTCCAGGGCCCCGGTCGTTGCGCCTCATGTCCCGGCGCTCATCTCCTCCGCGGGTCTCTCGTTCACGTACCGCCCTCGTCTTCTTTTCCTCCACATTCAGACGCACCTCGCCTCGAAACATGATGGGCTGCAGGGAGAAACTCACAGTCACTACAAGAGAAAGCAGGACTGAATGAACCCCCTTCCCCAAACCACCAACCCTGGTTTGCACACAACTTTGTTAATCTGTCTCAGACCCTTTTTTTTTGTCAAATTCTGTGTCACTGCCAGGGAAACAATTTAATCTCTTAGGTTGTGTTCAGACCAACTTTAGCTGTGCATAAAAAAATAGATCCCTGCCAACACAAGGAACTCAAGGGAAAAAACACTGAAACTGAAAAAAAAACCAAAAAAAAAAAACCACACAAAATATATGAAATCACACATTCCCCTTTCTACTTCGTACATGCCTTTGTTTTTTTTTTCTTTTTAATTTTATTTCAGCCAATCTTCAAGAACAACAAGAAATTCAAATAAACATACGTATTTTAACAGACAATGACTGTAACGGCTTATCACCGATGTCTCAAGCTAAAGGTCAGAATCATTTTAGAAATGCACGTCACCAAACCACCACCATAAGAATGAAAGTGGGTAATGAAATATAAATACATGCCCCGTCTACCTTGGCCCCCAAGATTCTTTGCACAGGATCAGAGTCATCAAAGACCACAAATCCAAAGTTGGGCAGTTTGCCACCAACACCCTTGGTGTTGATCCTCAGCTCCACAACATTTCCATATGCTGCAAGAAAATAAAAATATTACGCAATTTAGCTACTATTTATTCACCCTATCAATGAATTTTATAGGACCTTTACGAGGAAACCTACTCATGAAGAACTCCTTGAGCTCGCTCTCATCAATGTCATGTGGAAGATTGCCGACAAAAAGCTGGTGGCTGTCTGGGTACCGGACAATCCGCCTGCTGTCCATGTCACCAGATTCGGTCTCTCCCCTGCCACCTGCAAGTCACAACAACAGGAACATCAGAAAAACTCATCAGCTTAGCTCACATGAATCATCTGCATAAAAATCCAACACAGTAAAACTACTAGCACCAAGTAGAGTCAAATTTACGCTATGTTTACCTTTGTTAACAAAACTCAAGTGTGGTTTTCCAGTTTGCGACTCTGAAGATGCAACACCATCTATTAATGACAGAGACACACCGCGTGTAAGAATAAACCAAAGAACAAGTTAAAAAAAAATAAACCCTTAATCTGGAAAATGAGTGTTAGCATTACCAGGTCTGGGACCCCGCGGAGTGAAGGCCGGTCTGTCACGTGTGCGCTGGTCTCTGGGCCGAAGAGGTGCTGTCTGTGTCTCCGGCTTGGTTTCAACTCTGGGCTGAGTGGGTAGAGGTGTCACACAAAAAAAGACAGGTGAGCCACACATTCTTTCCGTCCTTGCTTTCATATAGTTCTCCAGATGATGAGCTCAGGTCACCCTGTCTGAGCTGGTTACACATCTGAGGCCTCATTCAGACCAGGAGGTGCTGCTGTTCATGTAGTAGTTTGTATATTCATTTGTATCACTCAGGGCTACCTCTACTTTATGTCTGCCCACAATCTTTCAAACAAGACCACATGTTAGACTTTAGATATGGGCAATGCGATAGTCTAGTATACAGCATGAGATTATGTAAACTTGTTAGCCATTAGATTTGTCAAACCGTTTATAGTAGACTATCAATTGCTTTAATTTGTATTTTTGTATAACGCCACTGAGCAGGACTGTTTTGTGGCATCACAGCATTTTCATAAGACTGCATGTTAAGTGATAAAGTACAGTTTTACTCCTGGTACTGATTCACTCTATTATGCAAAAAGAGACATACCTATCTGGTTATTTTATTTGTTTTCACTAAGCTTTTCTTATTAGATTTTCCAGACAAACTGCTTCAGAGTTCAAGACAAAGTGAATGACTGCAACTTGAAATTAGGGAGGCACGTTAATACGGCCAAAGCAAGCACAAACTATAAAACTAATCATTAAATTTTCTGTTGTATGTTCCTTATGACTGCACAACGGACAAGGCATTAGACAACATGAACCAGCCATCAGTCCCATCAAAGGTTCTTCTCACACAAATTTCAATGTCTACTGCTGCTGTTAACCACTCTCTAATCTTCTGCTTGAAATAAACACTGCCCAACACTCCTGTATAGTCACCCATTTCTAATGTTGCGTCAGTTTATTTTATTTGAATTTCTCAGTGATGTACTGCAAATTCGATACCCAGTGGCAGTTGGTTACCTGTGAGCTTGGAGCTTTAACAACATGGGGTGAGATTCCAGTGGAGGTGACTGTGCCAGTAGGAGGCAGGTTTTTACTGGTCACCGAGGCCCACGAGAAAGTCTGAGGGATGCAGTAATGTATTGTTAGGGCTACAAAAATAACCCCTGAACACCATACTACAGTATCAGTAGGTGTATCTTTTGGCAGCGCATGTTGCTGCCATCATAGAAAGCTTTGCTGAATTGATGACATATTACTGTACTGTTCATCACAACTCTGATAATCAAAGGCTCTGTTCAGACTGCCCTCCAGATCTCTTAAGATCTTTATGACAGACTATATATATATATATATATATATATATATGTGTGTGTGTGTGTGTGTGTGTGTGTGTGTAAAAGCAAGAGAAGCGGAAATCCATAATTTCGTCCTCCAAACAATCGTGCTGTCAAGTCACACTGCAGACATCCTCTGTCACACCAGACTGCTATTGTAGCAGCAGCGTGGATTATGTATTTGACATTGCTGTTGTGTGCCACATTGGGAGTGACACAAGAGACACTCTGAAATCCTATTTGAACACTCAGAATATCCAGAAATCTTAAAGGAAATGCATTTAAGATCACTTTCAAATGTGACTTTCAGATTTTCAGAAAATGCATTTCATGTGTTTTTTTTTTTTTTTTGTTTTTCTTTTGCCATCCAGACTTTCTTAAATCAAACTGGATACAATCTGGATATGCCAAAAATGGTTTGGGCTGGCAGTCTGAACAGGGCCTAAGAAACCTAAAACAGTTTTTCATTTAATTAGACAGGGCCTCTTTAATGTGCAGCATAGTTGATACATCAAACAAAATCCATGTGTAAGGACAGTCATTTTGGTTTACACACCTAAAGATTCAGTAAATTCAGACTATTATGGTCCCTTATTACCTATTAAGATAGAAGTACACCACACAGAGGCACATCAGTCTTACCTTGGGAGGCTCCTGGTTATTTGGTGGGGACTCCACAGGAACTGGTGAAGGTGCTTTCTCCTCCATCTCTTCCAGAACCTTCTCATCTGCTTCTGGTTTTATCTCCTCTACTTTGGGCTCTGGTTCAGGTTCGGGTTCCGGTTCTGGGGCTGGCTCCTCCATGGGCTCCTCTACTCCATTACTAGAGAGAGTAAATCAGCATGTGGTCACTTCCAGAGACATTTTAAAAAAAGACAAAACCTTCATGCTACATTTTAAGAAGGAAGAGAAAAAACACACTAATATAAATTTCTGAGATTGTGATGATAATTAAGTTTTAGCTTACGTGACAGGGTGAGGTTCGTAATAGGTGGCACTGTTGGGGCTTTCTTGAAGTGGCTCAGGGGATGGCTGCCTCTCCTCTGCCTCCTCTTCAACCTCCTCCTCTGATTCTAAATAAATAGAGGATGAACAAATTGACAAGTTATTTGCACAACCTTCATGAAAACATGAAGTAAAAACTCTTTCTGAGGCAGAATTACTGCCTCATAATTTTATGTCTCGATGCTAGGGATGTCAACCATTAACTGATTAACCAAAACACGAACACACACACACACACATTAACATTCAAACCAGCAGCACAGAAATTCTATACAATCACCACATTTTTTTAAGTTGGCACAGAAGTTAAGCAGCAACAATTCAGCATCTGACCAAATGTGAAATATGTTCACAATTTTCCTTCTGTTCTTGAGTTATGGCATTGAATAGTGGCCAAATATAAAATCTCATCACTTCATTTTGACCTTCTTGGGTTATGACCAAAAATGTTTTGTGAGGTTACGATGACCTTGACCTTTGACCATTAGTGCCAAATTTGAGAAAAAAAATCCCCTCAAGGTGTTCCTGAAATATCAGATTCACAGGAATGGGATGGATGTATGTGCATATAGGCAATGTAAAACATAATGCCTTCAGCCAGAGCTATCACCTGGACAGAAGTGTAACAAGATCTGGATACTTGTGCACATCTTACCCTCATCAAGCTCAGCCTCAGAATCTCCAAAAACCTCATCCTCGTAACGGAAGATGTCATTGTGGACATAGAATTTGTTTGCCACCGAACCCTGAGGAAATTTGTCATAAAAACAAGGGGAAAAATTAAAATATGTTCTTTGCAGTGTTCAAAAATGTCCATTTATTTTGGGGACACTGGTGCTTTTTTTCAAATTATATTCTTTTCTTTTAAATTATATTCTTTTCTTTTGAGTAATTTCATTATAGCAGTTGCAATCTCTACCAGCTCAGTCAATAAAATCCAGTCCAGTATTTCATTTCACACTTAATTTTACCATAAATGCAAAGAATTACTGGTTACTGTTGTTATTACAAAAGTGATGCCCGTTAATAGTAATCGAAATGTAGAGGTACTCACCTCTGGAGCAAGTACAAAAGTTTGCATGAACTTCCTCATGGGCTGACCATTGTTGGACAGTTCTCCAAGGACTTGCACCACCACTCCATCACTCAGTGTGGCATGGGCATCCACGTGCCTGATCTTTGTGTGGCATTCACTAAACTGCAGGGACATGACCTTCTTGTGGATTTCCTAAGTGATACAGGGACAAATGGATAACCAAAAAAATAAATAGAGAAAAAGGTAAGGAACAAACTGGTCAAAATTAACACTGTCTTGTAGATATTTCTTGCTTTTTTGTTTTGTTTTTTTTAGCTTTATCTGGGCATTTTGCATTTAATCAATAACGAAAATCATTCAGGCTACTGGTGACTGGAACATTCAAGTCCCACAGGATGATATTATTTTCATATCTGACCTCATTTTGGTCCAACTCAATCAACAGAAATGCTAATAAAGTGATCACATCAACATTGTTCTCTTCCAACATTTAATACTTCCTCAAATGCTATCAGTGATTGATTTCATGCAACGTTCAATGAAATTATAATGGGTACTTTCACCACTTAATATTATTTAACCTGACAAATACTAAACAATATTTTTAATGTGACTCTTGTGGACCAATACTGATCCATAGCACCTACCGCTTGCCCATAGACCGCTTCTGCCAGCTTCCCACTTGGGTCCAGTCCTCCATGAACATAGGAAGAATTCCTCCCATAAAACCTAGTTGGCACAACAATATGCCATTTAATTATACAGAGTATTAACACCACATACAGATTTAGGATCTAATGTATCACTTTTCTGTAATTACCTGTGCAGAAAATCTGGTGCCTTGTTTAAGAGTGTGTAATACTGCCTCACAAACTCCCGCCCTACAAGCAGGGGACTTGGCTTCTCCATCACCATTTCTTTGGTAAACAATATTAAGTGCTGAAAAATAAGATTAATAAATATTAGTTGTTTACTGTATTAGTTGCAATGCTACCCAGAATACACACACACACACACACACACACACACATACATATAGTCAGCTGGCGTTTTATAATACTATAGCCCTGCGAGAGGTCGGAGACAGTTGGAGTGCTACATAAATTGTTTGAAATCTAGTTTAAAGGGAGGCCGCATTAGTACACATTAACGTTTACTGTGCGTCAAGTATGTGTTTGCGCAGCAAATACACAAAGTTCAAAGAGGCGTTTCCTTTTAACAAGACGGCGTTTCACTTTCTTTGTCTCATTAGGCCAGTGTTTCCTCGGACCCACATCAATCCTGTTGCAGAAGCACAACAGCTGACTGTTTAGCTAGCTCGCTAACAAACTAGCTAACATTCAACTGCGCCATCACGTTCATCCAATGAGACAAAGAGGGAAACCGGCTGTAGATGGAATGGGAAGCGACTGATGCGGGCGTTCAAGTTGGACAGCCGAGAAAAAGAACTTAACTACATTTAAATCCTTCTTAAAAGTATACGTCGCATACATGTACTACAAAAACCTGCACGTCTTCTTGTAGACTGAGTGGCCTGCTGTATGAGTTAGCACTTAGGCCATCCATGAGGATGCTAACAACATATTGCCATTTTTCACATTTGTCGCATGTTCATTTTAGTCACAACGTTATATCGAGACAGTTTTATTATCATCATTATCGTAACTATTATACTTAATTTCATTTTATGGATGCATTCAAGTGATTTCAGCATCACTGTAGAACTACACTGTCAGCGAGGTCAACTTTATCTACACTGTTAAACAAATGAAAGAATATTAACTGTGAACTACCGGCCTCCTCGCTGTCATTTTAAATGGCTAACGCTAGTTCAGCATAAAGGAAAGCAACGCCAAGCTTGCTGCATTGCTAGTTAGCTAGCTAACACTAGCTATGGCTAACTTGTGGCGTCGTCGTTTTTCCTTCAGCCGATGGTGGTCACTTTTTCTCAATGTGCGTAAAGAATTATTTCTTGAAACACATTGGTGTTTCAATCAACACAAAATAACAGATATCTGTCAAGATGCCAGTTTGCTGTACTTCACACAGACAACTCATACGCTGATTACAAGCAGGGAAAACAATCAAGCCGACATAACGTGTAGCCCGTTGATAGCCATTACAGTGCAATAAAGTATGCCCACAGCAACACAGCACGGCTACGAAACTGACAACATCTACTACTAACTTATAACTGCATCAAAATCGTTAGAAACCGTAGTAAACACAACATATTCTCGAACTTTAGAATAAATTACTGCCAGCTTACACCGACCGTTGAACCATAACGTTAATCAATGAAACAAGTTCAGTGCTATGATAGCTAAAAGAAAACAAAAGAAAGGCAGGTAAATTTAGTCGAGTAGCATGATTTTTAACCAGACAGTTCGAATGGGCACTCTGTACAGTAGCGACACAGAGTTGGCAACTTTGAATACATACTGCCCGTCTACCGCATAGCCGTGGTTTTCACTAGACAATGCAGCTAACGTTAGCTGCTATGGTTAACGTTAGCTTTTCAGCCGTCTCATAGCCGACTTAGCTTGGAGGATGGCTAACTTACCTTGTGAAAGACCTATCTATGTAGACAGAATTATTTGTAATAAATAACTACGAGTAACCGACTGTAAACTGTTCTGCAATAGAGAATACCTCAAGTGAATGTTATAATATTTCTCACACTCTACTACCTAAAGTTTATGATCTCTGCTGTGCCAGAGATTGAAATTTTAAAGTGATAGCGTCTATTTATTGTTTTACCCCTGCAATCTGGGGCAGGGAACCCCCATCACAGTGATTCAGCCAATGGACTGTTTACACTAGGCAATAAGCCTGTGAATATTCTCATTCATCCAGGTCATGGTTATCTCAAGGAAATTCAATCGAATGCAACTGGACTTAGTTATTTGTCTTTGAAGACGTTTCACCTCTCATCCAAGAGGCTTCATCAGTTCAGTGAGCATGAACTGATGAAGCCTCTTGGATGAGAGGTGAAACGTCTTCAAAGACAAATAACTAAGTCCAGTTGCATTCGATTGAATTTCCTTGAGATACACTAGGCAACATAAATTGTGACGTAAAACAATTAGCCCCGCCCACCAAACGTTCTATTAATGCCATCCTAAAACCCTTCTTGCACATAACTTTAATAAGGTTGATAATCACACTTATATTGTATTTTATGGGAAGCTGCTGCTTATTATTCATCTGTGCGATTGGGCTTAGACTGCAATTCCCAAAATCAGTTCTGTTAAAAACAAATACCAAAAACACATACAATCTGCGTATTTGATTTAAGTCGACAGATTAACTTCTAAGACAAAAAAATACAACAACATGAATTTTGAGGAAGCACGTAGGGGATTGTAAAATTTTGATAGGATGAAATGCCTGAGTATGAGTCAGTGAAAGGGACAGCTTTAGTGGTGGACTGGACTGGATTTTCGCTGCTGGCACAGTTTAAAATCGTACACATGCACTTTATTTAAGAATCACTTTATTGGCAGCGTATATATTTTACACTGAATTTGTCTTCTGCATTTAACCCATCCTTAGTTGAACACACATACAACACCCAGCAAATTACATGCAGTGAAACACACAGAAGCAGTGGGCTGCCACTATCAAGTGCACAGGGAGCAAAAAATGGGGGGTTAAGTGCCTTGCTCAAGGGCACATCAGCCAGCTAAAGGAGGGGGTGAAGCATTTTTTCTCATTAATCACTCCACCACTACTGCTTCTCCAACGTCAAGGCCACGGCAGCCCCCCATGTAATCATCTAATGTTAACAAAAGAAATAGTAGGGTTTATGTTTTAATTAGCTGGCAAGTTTTAGTCTATCTTTTCCTTTCAAAATAAAATCTGAAATCCTGAGTTCTCAGAGGAGAATAATTCCTGTTAAAAGTATAAAGTAAAATATCTTGTGATGTTAATTTTGTGTTTCTCTTGCTTTGAATGCAGTGTGTATATTTCATTCAAATAGCCCTACATGTCACTTATGTGGCATGTGGTTTTCAGAAATACTTGTAAAACTCTAAATGCCAGTATGATCATTACAGAAACGCATTAGGATCTAGAATTAACAAAATGTAGAGATACAGGTAAGAATACCGAGCTGTATAGGCCATCCCATCACATGAGATGACCACAACATTACAACATTAATGAGAAATTTCACTCTATTCCAGAAGAATGTCAAGGTGATGGATCACCGTTGAGTCTGTTGTCCCATTGCATTTACTAGTGTGACAGCGTGCTTTGATACAAAATATACCTAAATTTAAGTATGGCGATGCAACTTGTGTGATCCAGCTTTAAAAAGTATGGATATTCAGCGCCATCAAGTGGTCAAACAAGCTTTGTGCCTTATACTTAAGGTAGAGCAGACATAAGTAATGGAAAAGGGAATTCTAACATCCAATGTAATGAAAAGTCTTCAATTTGAAAACCATAACAGAAACACATCTGGTCATGTTTTTGTTGCTCTGATGAAAATCAAGAGTCACATATGGAAAAAATACGATACAGACTGATTCATTAAATGTGATTCTAAACAATGAGCTTCTCTTAGCCAAGTATTTGATTGTGAGAAGAAGTATTCAGACACTTTACTTAAATAAAAAAGCATCAGAATATACCTTAAGTGCTAAAGTTACAAGATGTTTACTTTTCATGGAAGAAGGGCCCATTTCAGATTCATATAGCCTATATTTTATTACTGAGTTATGACTAGTTCGTTGTTGCAGGTGGTAGAGATGATGCTAGTTTTAACTACTTCATACTGCTGGTTAGCTTACTCTATAATAATAGGCCTATACATCATCATTAAACTGGAAACTCTCAGATAAATGAAACTTCTGCATTCAATTAAATGACATTATTAAACAGCTGAAATGTTTATTGATTGTCATTCAAAAAAAAAAAATAAAATAAAACCCAAAACAACAACTTTAGAGAACTGAACTTTAAGGAACTAAATTCTGATCTTAATGAATCAACAAAAACAATCTCAAAGTAGTCCAATCATTAAAAGCTGTAAATTCAAACCATTAATTTAAGAAAACGTTTAATATGTATTTACTGATGTGGTATGTGGTTTTGAGGAATTCATGTAAAAATCATGTCAACGTCAATATGAATATCACAGAAACTATAGATCTAGAATTAACAAAACATAGAGGCACTTGTAAAAGAGTGTCAGGTTGTAGGTTTCACTACAGCACTTCATTCAGACCAGCTAGAGAGACTTGTTCTACAATGTTACTTGAGTAGGTCCACGGTATTTGAGTAAATTGTAGGATACTTGCCATAGTTACAGTCAAACTCTGCTTGTTGTCATAGCAACCACAGACCCAAACACAGAGATTATGTAACTTCTGTATTCATCTAAATACTGTGTTTCACATTATCAAACAGTTAGAGGGTTTATTGATTTTCATAAAGAGTTAAAAAAAAAACAACCGTAGAGAAAAGTTTTAACGGAAAATTAGAAGTTTGGGTAACTGAATTCTGATCTTTACGAATAAACAAAAACAACCCCAAACCAGTCCAGTCTTTACAAGGTGGAAAGTCAAAACGGTTCATTTGAGAAAGCATTTCATTAAAAACTTGCCCCCCCCTGGATATTTCGGCAAAGCAAAATGTTTTCCACGAGAGGTGTTTCCATCCTTTGCTGCGACGCCATGACTTCTAATGTAATCTGAGTCCCGCACAAATAGGATCGAGAGTTTTTGTGGAGGAACAGCTCGAGAACAAGATGGCTGTCCTGGGGCGAGAAAAGTACCTTTCTCACTTCATATAAACACGGCATTTTGATGCGACCGTCAGTTTCATGGAGATAATAGCTTGTTAGGTAACAACTTTAAAAGCTTTAAAGGCATCTGTTTATAACGACGGAAATTGTTTTTGAGACGGATTGGAAGATCGCTTGATGTTTTCACAAGGAAAGTTTTCTTAACGGTTTGATGAGAGTGAAAGCAACTGACGCTGGCTTCGAGGAGCAGGACACCGTTGTTTAAATGTCTCTGCTGTGACCTTCAAATACAGCGTTACGAATTATTTCTCTAGATTGTTCAGTTATTTGGCCATTTTCCCAGTCTGCCTGCTTTGGTTTGTAGGCGTTTCTTGAGTATCTGTGAAGCCCGAAATGCTCCAGCCGTTATAAACTTTTATAGGAGGTTTTTGCGTTTTTTACACAACGTCTAACTTTTTCAGATGCCCCGCACCCGATAAAAGACATCCAACTGGACCATGAGTTCGTCCCGAGTCAGACCGCAGCAGCTACCGCAGAGCCAGGCTGGCAGGTTGCCCCACAGGCTTGACTCAAGCGAAGGAATAGAGATGGAGAACATCCAGCATCAAGACGTGGGTCTCGGGGGAGTGATAGGCACCCCGTCCCCTCCGTCGAGACAAGCATGGAGTCGGGATAACCCGGGGTTTGAGCCTGAAGAGGAGATTATGGAAGCCGACTGGCCTCCAGCGAGTCCCGGGAGGAGGTCGGCGTCCACGGCCTCCAGCAGCAGCTGCAGCAGCGGCCTGGGCAGCTACCCCGGCGGGGGCAGCAGCACCCACATCTCCCGAGGAGGACTCTACCCGACCCCGACTGTGGATGTCCAGCAGCAGGACCGACATGAGCAGCGCAGCTGTATGAAGCAAATACTCCAAAAAATCAGAAGTTAGTCAGTCTCTTTGTGCTCATGACGGAATATTTCATAGATAAAGTGGTAGTTACGGTTCAGTCCTGTGACATTTATCAGGAATTACAAAGCAGATTTGTATTTGGTGATGTCACTCATTTAAAGTCTTTATTTTTACTACTCTTTAACCCATCATGATTGAAATCGACAATTAAACAACAAAATAACATGAGATATCAAATAGAGAACTGAAGTGACATTAATAGGACCATAATAAAATTGGTAAAACAAATCCCTGTAAAATGAAGGAGACAGTCCAGTTAATCAAGATAACTGGACTGGATAATGTTCTGGAAGTGGACAATAATTTTTATCAAAATGGGGTCTGTGGTCTAATATTTATATTATAGTCAATGCACTCCCAATCTTTCCAGCTCCATAGCTAATGCTGAACATATTGCAGCTTTAAGTTTGACCCCAACATTTATGTTCTCTTGTCCCTCTGCATACATACTGTGCATATGCTGATGGCGTCCTCTTGAAATACTGCTTTTCTCTGCAGTTCTGTGGGGGACAGAGCTGATGGAGGACAGTGACAGCAGTCGAGAAAGGTACCTCAGGAACGTACTGAGGGAGATGCTCACATATATCACATTCCTCGTCACTATTTGTATCTGTAAGTAAACACTGATATACAAAAATGACGTATTGCATATTTGTGCATACGTTTTTGGCAGCATATCCTTCAGAAATCACTTGTTTGTTTTAAGCGAGTACTAGAGTTTTCAGTCTCTTTTTAAAAAACAAAATTTTACAGGAATCAGATTTCTCTTTCTCATTTTCCATTGAAACTGATGAATGTTTAGACAATCCTTACTCAGTTGGGCTGCCGACATATAAAGTGAGTAACTAACTATTGGAAAAGTGCTACTGGCGCCTCATGATGTTCATTAAACTGGCTCCCAGTCCTATTCTATATGCCAATTTTAATCAGGTTTTTGGAGTATGTAGTGTTTTCACACTGAAAATATGTCAGCAGAATTGCTAAAAAAAAAGTTTCTCATACTGGATCAACTATGTTTATGTACACAAATTGTTCATGGTGGTGTGACAGCTCCAGAAAGATTAGGAAACAAAACAAGTCTTATTATTCAATTATTTTTTTCTCTGTGAAGTCTAAAGCAATGGTATTCTGTACCTGTTGCATAATTACAGTACAATAAAGTACCAATTTCTCTGAGAGTACCTACAAAAAAGTATACTACCATAATTAGTAGTACCCAAACAATTTGGTTATCAGCAAAAACATTTATGTTTGCATGGTTTAGGGAACATGCCCAAAATATGTACCTCATAACATAAAGTAAATGCTTGTGTCCTGAACGCTTTTCCTGGACTGAAAAGAACTAATTATTGATCTAATTATTGCTATTAATTATTGAAGTGACTCATAAAATGCAGTTTAACGTATGCAGGTCTGGGCATCTTTCTTCTAGCTGAAAAGTTATTTTCCAAGCCCATAATATTTGCTTAATGGTCTAATCTCTGACACATGTCAGTGGGCTTAAGATATAAGCATGCATGAATTTGATAGTCGCCTTTTGGGATGGTAAACAAATTGATGCAAAGCCCACATTTAAATTGTGTGTGATGAGAAAAGTGAATGGGGAAGTTTCTCTGCTCTCTTTTTGCTGCAATGAAAAATGCCAAACTGTGGTTTAGGGTGGATCAGGAAATGACTTCCTGGCAGACTGGATCAAGGCATATTCTGCCAGGCAGAGCTTGACTATTAAACGCATTTTCCAGAGCTACCCTCTGATGAATACTGGAAGCTACAGATAATATTAATGCATAGATGAAACAAAATTAAGTTTAATCTAATTTTGAGTTTATTCTTGTGCTCATCATGCCTTTACTGGGTCATGGATGGAAACATAAATGTTGATTGTGTTAATTTTGACTCCTGTTTGGTATTCTATGTTTTAACAAGGGCTTGTTATGTGCTAATATTACTTATGTTAAATTGTGATTTGCTTTGCAGTGACCTATGGGATGGTGAGTGCCAATATGTACTACTATACCAAAGTCATGTCTCAGCTTTTCCTGGACACACCGTTGTCTGCCGGGGACCCTTCCACTTTTAGAGGCCTCTCAACTATGGAAGATTTTTGGAAGGTGAAGTGAAAAATTAATCTTTGTTTTGCTTCTCATCTTTGGTCAGACTGACTGAAATGTCTGTGTTTTTTGTCATCAAGGTAGGAAGCCCCTGCACACATAGGTTAAATGCAAGTATTTAAAGGTTGGACATTTAGGAAAAATACACTTATTCGTTTTGTTGCCGTGAGCTGGGTGAGAAAATCGAAACCACTCTTATATCTGTATTTTAAATATAAGCCCATATCCAGCAGGCTGTTACCTTAACTTAGCATAAAGACTGTAAAAGATGAAACAGCCAGTCTGGTTCTCCTAAAAGGTAACAAAATCCACCTATCATCACCCAGTTTGTGAGCTTCAAAACAGGTAGGGTGGATTTCTCTTGGCATTAGTTACATATTTACTGGGCAGACATGAGAGTAGTATTGACCCTGTAACAAGAAAGTAATTACCCAAAAATGTCAAACTACTATTATAATTAAAAAAAAGCTTAATAAGCAAAAGTTTGGGAATCTCAGAATTTATAATGCCATGAAATAGAATACATTGGTGATTTTTCATGCAGGCATACTTGGGAAATGCCTCCCTCTGGCCTCTACTGGATCATAATCCTGACTGTTCTACCCTCGTAGTTCACAGAGGGACCTTTCCTCAATGGCATGTACTGGGAGGTGTGGTACAACAACAAGAGCCTGCCAGAGAATCAGAGTCTCATCTACTATGAGAACCTCCTCCTGGGGGTGCCGCGGCTCCGGCAGGTCAAAGTCCGCAATGAGTCCTGTTCCGTCCACGAAGATCTGAGAGACGAGGTTCAGGAATGCTACAACATGTACACTCCAGCGAATGAGGACACCACCTCCTTTGGCCCGAAGAATGGAACTGCGTAAGTCCATAAGGAGCCTACAGCTGTTATATTTGTATTATACCAACAAATGCCCATATCCTAAGTCATTTCTCTCTGGTGTCTCTCAGGTGGGTCTACACCACAGAGAGTGAGATGAATGGGAGTAGTTATTGGGGTCAGGTATCAAAATACGGAGGCGGTGGATACTACCAAGACCTGTCTCGTACGAAAGAGGAGTCAGCGATCCAACTACAGTTTCTCAAAGACCACTTGTGGCTGGACAGAGGCACCAGAGCTGTGTTTCTTGACTTTTCCGTCTACAACGGGAACATTAACCTCTTCTGCATCGCCAGGTAAAAATTATTAGTCCATACAGGGAGAGAGACAGAGGCAAAATGGACAATGTTATCTAGGGCCGTGACTAATGATTATTTCTTTCTTTCAGATTTATTGTTTGAAACAATATATATACAATACAATACAATATACAACAATATACAATACAATATAGTATATAACAATATATATATATATATATATATATGTATGTATGGTTTTTTTCCCTCGTTCCTCATTACTCTCAAATTTGTTGGTAATTTTTCACTTATTCTTCGATTGATCTGTTGAAAAAACATTGGAAAATAGTGAAAAAGAAAAGGTGAAAGCTTAACATTACTTTTCCATTTGATGAACGTTTCTACATACAAATATATTAAATTTATAACCATATGATACAGTGAAAAGGCACAAATCCCCACTCTGGAGAACCAGAAGCAGCGAATGTTTTGATAGTTTGTCTTGATAAGTGTGATTATACATTGATTAAACGTTGATTGATAATCAACTTTGCTGTTAAATCGATTAATCTAACTACTACTTGTAGCTACCATTGTATGAATATTAACAATCAGTGTAATTTGATATATTTGTCAGGTTGTTGGTGGAGTTCCCTGCCACTGGTGGGGTGGTGACCTCCTGGCAGTTCCAAACCGTGCGTCTGATACGATATGTGTCCAGCTGGGACTACTTTGTTGGTCTGTGCGAAGTAGCATTCTGCCTATTCATCCTTTACTACATTGTGGAGGAAGTACTGGAGATCCGTATCCACCGCCTGCATTACTTCAAGAGCCTGTGGAACTGTCTCGATGTTCTCATTGTTGTGGTGTGTATTGAAGCCATACTGAGGATTATTAAAGTCATTTCAACGAGATTGACTGAGTTTGTTGTTTACTCTCTCTGCTCTTTTCTCAGCTGAGTGCTGTTGCTATTATCATGAACATAACCAGAACGGCCATGGTTGGCAATCTTCTCAAAAGCCTACTGGAGAACCATACTGCTCACCCCAGCTTTGAGTCTTTGGCCAACCTGCAGGTCCAGTTCAACAACGTTGCTGCAATCATTGTCTTTTTTTCCTGGGTCAAGGTAATAATCTTTTTCCCTTTCCCACACATGATCAGTACAAAATTACTGCAGTGGAACTTAAAGATTCATAATTTTTTTTCTTTGATTTTCTCAGCTTTTTAAGTTCATTAACTTCAATAAGACCATGAGTCAGCTCTCCAGCACCATGTCTCGCTGCGCCAAGGACCTTGTGGGTTTTGCCATCATGTTCTTCATCATCTTCCTGGCGTATGCCCAGCTAGCCTACTTGGTGTTTGGAACCCAAGTCAACGATTTCAGCACTTTCCAAGCCAGCATGTGAGAGCATTCAAAGTATAGTCTACAAATGTACAAACAACTCTAACAACTGACGTTTCATGTGGTTTAAAAATGTTTTGCTCTGTGTGTAGTTTCACCCAGTTTCGAATCATTCTCGGAGACTTTGAGTTCTCAGAAATAGAGGAGGCGAATCCAGTCTTCGGACCGATCTACTTTACAACCTTTGTATTCTTCATTTTCTTTATTCTCATGGTGAGTAGGAAAGTCAAGCCTGTTGGGTTGGAGTATTAAGTTTGTTCATGTTTACATATGCCCCTCACTGAATACTTTTTATTTTCTGTGCAGAACATGTTCCTGGCAATCATCAATGACACATACTCTGAGGTGAAGGCTGACATGTCCCAGCAAAGGTCTGAAATGGAAATGACTGACCTCATCAAGAAGGTACCGAACGACATGTTTCATTTATTTTGGCTTGCTAGATTTCTATTAAATCAACACTCGTCGCCGTTCCAGTAATGAGCTAAGGGAGTGTATAGCTTTTCTCCAGAAGCTAATCCATGTTTTGTAATTTTTGGTTCTGGCTGTATTTTCTTAGAGATCCAGATACTTGAAAAATGTTATGAGAAAAGATATTAGAAAATTTCAAAGAATATTAAAAATGTCAGGTTTTCTCCCATGAAAGGTGTTTGTGGAGTGCCTTTGTGCCTGATCTTTCAGGTAGCACACCAAAATAATGATAAAATTTGTCAGCTCCAAATCTTGTGGTGCATACGTAGTGGCTTCATTTAGGTAGCATCTCATCTTGTGAACATGCCAGTTTATGTTTGCAGGAGTGTAGTTTATTTACCTCCTTAGACTGTAATAAACCATGTCTTATGCATGCTATTTTTTGCCACGCCTGGGCTAAACAAAACAAACATACGAGATAAATCTTCACCCATCTCAAATCTTTGCTGAGCCATAGTAGGGATGCAGAGTGTAGAGGAGAAGGCAGAAATACAACATTGGCTGTAACGGAAAATAATTGCACTGAGGAGCAATGGTGGAGCTATAATATACTCTTTGTACTATATGTTCTGGGGATCCATAGTGACATATTAATGAATAATCACAGTATGTTTTTCTTTATGCAACTGACTTGCTCAGGTAAGTCCAAATGTAATTTCTCTCTCATAGGGTTGTAACAAAGCTTTGTTGAAGTTGAGACTGAAGAAGACGGCAGTAGATGACATCTCTGACAGTTTGCGTCAGGCCGGGGGCAAACTAAACTTTGATGTGCTCCGCCAGGATCTTAAAGGGTGAACAAAACCGCAAAGGATCCTAAAAGCTATGAACTGTTATGATGTTGTTTCAGTGTTTTTGTTTGTAAATATCAGCCTGTGCTGACTATGTTTTGTTTGTTCTTTGTTCAGAAAGGGCCACACAGATGCAGAGATTCAGGCCATTTTTGCCAAATATGATCAAGATGGTGACCAGGAGCTGACAGAGCATGAACACCAGCAAATGAGAGACGACCTGGAGAAAGAGAGAGTGAGTGATGATGCCAACAGTTTCTTCCATTTGTTAAACAAAAGCTGATGGTTTTAGCTGTTGATCCTGATAGTAGTGTCAGATGTTCAGTGTGTTTCTGCTCGTATGCCAGGAGGACTTGGATCTGGAACGCAATTCACTGACTAGACCCAGCAGTGGTCGGAGCTTCCCTCGCACCCAGGACGACTCGGAGGAGGATGATGACGAGGATAGCGGCCACAGCTCTCGTCGTCGTGGCAGCAGCTCAGGGGGTGTCTCATATGAAGAGTTTCAAGTGTACGCAGCCTTTATTATTGATATTCTATAACTTACGTGCAGATTAATCAGTGATGGCCATAATCATAGATGCGCTTTTTGACTAAAGTCAAGTTTATACCGATTCTCGGTGGTTGTGAAGTTTGGTGACACTGAAGTATGGGTGAAGCTGAGGGTGCATGAAAACTAAAATACATTTTAGACTACAACATTGTTTGGTATGTAAAAATACAGAAAATTGTGTAAAATTCCCATCACGTTTTCACATATGTCAATTTGGCATCCTCAGATTGCTTGTTTGTCTGTTGAGCTGTCCAGCAATCAAAGTTATTAAAAATGTATTATCAACTAAAAAGAGCAAATTTTCAGTCATAATATTGGCACGGCGATATTACTTTGAGGTCCCCCTTTAAACAAACAAACAAACAAACAAAAACAACAACAACACTCTCTGTTTCTCAGGCTGGTAAGACGCGTGGACAGGATGGAGCACTCAATTGGCAGCATAGTGTCCAAGATAGATGCTGTGATTGTGAAGCTGGAAGCCATGGAGAGAGCTAAACTCAAAAGGAGAGATGTGCTGGGGAGACTGCTGGATGGAGTTATGGAGGTGAGCTGCAGTGGATACACAGTGCCTTTACATGCTATAATGAATATATTTATATTATCAACCGATCATATTTATATTATCAAATGGGTAATCTGTATGTGGAAGGGGTGGCTCATAGTGAACAATCTACAGTTAACAGTTAACAGACAGACACAGTTAGCAACTAGCTGGTAAATGTAATTGAGCATTTAGCAGCTAAAGAGACAGATATTTATCTGAATAATTGGGAAGTGACCTGAAACAGAGCTAAAAAAAGACAGGGAATTTTGTTTTGGACTTGATATTCATGAAGTAGTCAGAAATCTGACTCCAAGTAAAGTAATAATGCAACTGATTACAAGTTTTCAGTATAACCTTGAAAGGTTACCACATTTACAGCCTGTCTCTGCTGCTCCATGTGGCCAAAATGTGTCATTGCAGGCTGAATTAACTAGGTTACAGCCACAGCTACAGCTTTCTGCAATAATCTGACTTCCTAAATGTCTTACAGGAAAAACACAAAAATTTCCTTAGCAAGTTTCATCCTGCAGCTTGCCATGTAAGGATTTTTTACGTTTATGTATGGGCACAAAAAAGACTTCAGGCAGGGAAACTATCACAGTGGAAAGAGTGACAGAATGAAGTGAGAGAAAATTATGCTTAGCCATGCATTCTTGCATTCAAAATTAGAGTCTGACTAAAACCAAGATGCAAATGACATGGCCTCTGTGAGATACTGCTGAACATTTGGCCCATTTGTAAACTTGCAAGCCCTCTGATGCGCACGCACATAAACTTTGCCACAGTGCATGTTGTCATATATCCTGTGTAACCTTGTTTCCTATGTGCATGTAAACACATACAAGTTAATCTGTTTTTGTCTGTCAGGATGAACGTCTTGGACGGGACACAGACGCCCACAGGGAGCAGATGGAGAGGCTGGTGAGGGAGGAACTGGAGCGCTGGGAATCTGATGATATGGTCTCACAGGTCAGCCACCCACAGCCAGCCACTCCTGTCGGCCCCCGGCCCCGTCCGTCCTCCGCCTTGTCCACCGACGGCCTTGACACAATCACAAATGGGAGTAGCCATGTGTGAGGACTTGGCCTGGTGAAGAATATTCCACTCTGGCAAGAAACTGTCTATTGGAAATTTCCTGGCAGCGTTACAAGTAAATGAAGACGTGGGACCATTTTTGCAGAACAAAACGAGATATCTTATTGAAGCTGTTTAAACTTTTTGACGGTATTACAGAGGAGGTGACAGAACTACATGCACTTCCCTTCAAATACTTAAATGCACTGAAAGCGAATGAGGCTCTCCAGAGACTTCTGAAAGTATTTCCCAGAGCTTTTATCAAATATTTCTTTAAACAGGATGGTTAAGGGAAGCAAAAATGTGTGGAAGGGGGTGGAGAATAACGAAGGATTTACAGCACAGTATTACATCATTCACAGTATACGCCTGCCTTGAAGCATACTCAGTTGTACTCAGAATACACAGCGTATGATTTTAGTGTTACATGAGAAATATGCTCCACCTGCTTTTGATTATCCACATGTTTTACACAAATACCAAAAGGTGTTTCTATGACTGTTAATTTTGCTGATTATTTTTTCATCGTTATAATATACAGTAGATACAAGTGTGGCACATTCTGTCATATTTACTCATCTTCTGTACATCAATGAAGCTTCAAATTAAGTAGCTTTACATTTTATGATACATATTGTAACTTATAACAAACTTCGATTTGGAGTGCATCTAGTGTTCATGGGAAACCCATGCATTTATTATTTTTTCCCTGTGCCTTACTTTTTTTTTTTTTTTTTTTACAATCTATTCCTTTTTTAATCTGTTATGACAAAATAAAGTGTTATTAAAATAAAACTTTGTTTCATTTCCTTTGCTTTCTCTGGATCGGATTATGATTCATTTTTAAGTGACAAAAAACCCAGTAAATATGATTAAAACATTATCTTCTTGCCACTGTACAAATGGTATACTACACAACTCTTCAGAAACATTTTATATAAGTGAAATTTCCATATAATTTTAATTAAATTTTCCTTAAAAGAACTATCAAGTAGTAATTACAACGAAAATAAAGACTCATTTTTTGTTACTGCATTTAGGGGGTTTGTAATTAGCTGTTGATCTTTCTTGAAAGAACTGCTCAATTTAAACGCAAGTGGATATTCAGTCATGAACTGTTGCAAATGATATTTTTATATATATTAAATTGTATGTTTACTTATAGATGACTTTGACATTTGTGCATGCTCAGCTGACCTGCAGTGACACCAGTAAAACCAGGCTGCACCACTAAACCCTGTAATATTACTAAATTATACAGCTTTTTTGGAAACTTTTGGAAATGATTAGGAAATTAAAGATCTTTGAAGAAAGAATTGCTTAGTATTCTTTTAAATACAATTATTATGCCACACCTGAACAACTAATCTCAAAAGAAATTACTATAAGTCAGCAACAAAACACTGGAAATTGGATGGCTGTACTAAAAAAAAAACCAAAACTTTAAGACCAAGGTTACATGAAAATGTTTATAAATGTTCTCTTGAAAGCTGTATCAGAGTATAAACGTATGTATACAAACTTCTTTAAACAAAATTACGAAATCAATTGAAAAAGTGAACATATACCATCTACATCTTGATATAATACTACAACATCTAAAATAACAATCAGAGCTGAGTTTTAAAAAAAATTATGTCAATTGTGCGAAGGAAAATAACAAAACTACTGAATTACTAAAGTGGACTACTGAAAAAGGCATAGTCTGATTTTAAAATAATACAGCAAATGTAAATATTCATAAATAACAACAGTAACCTGAAAGGAAGATATCACACATTTAGCCTATCCATATCACTGGTGTTGTGTGAAAACCTATAAACGTCAGAAAACTCTCTTCTCTCTTTGGTTTTTAAAACCACTCCAACAGCAAGAAAAATAAAGTACATTGCCACATTAGTTCCTAAAAAGTTAAGATTTTGGAGACACATGGTTTTCACCAAAGATGGTAAAACTGATGTTTACATATACCGAATATCCAAGTATGCAAGTGCAAACCTAAGACTCAAAGAAAAGAAATTTATTTAGGGAAAACTGGCTTATTCACCTAAATGAGAAGACTGATACACTCATATCTGTCCATTAAATGATCTGATCAGTAATCTTACATTAACTAATTAATTAATTAATTAAGTGAACCAAAGTACTACCATCTCATTGTTTTGGTTTTACGTATGCAACTGAATTGTTCTGGTTCACTGTCACTGCTCTCATACTGTAATGTTTGGGCATGAGAGGCAGATGATTTCAGTGAAAACGCTCAAAAAACATATTATATGCTAAGAAAAAAAGGCTGAAATTTAGTAGCATTTAGTTACCTAATTAGCTCAGCCAAGTAAATGTAAACTTTGCTCTGAGTCTACTGGATATGTGAATACGCTGTTGTTTGCTAACCATATCAACTTTATAAGGTGATAATATATTCAGTGTTGTGTTCCTGTGTTGCCCCCCTCCCAAAAGAAAATCAATTAACGTAGGTTTTATTCTGGAGCTAGCTTAGCTTAACATAAGCTAGAAGCAGGAGGGAAACTCTTCGGAGTTCAAAAAAAAATTTTAAAGCTGAACCTCCTGAAACTCACAACTCAAAAATGTTGTTTATCAAAACTGTCATAATTTGCCTTAACTTGTGGTTTTACACCTGCTGTATTTCAAATGTCAACTATTTCAAGGCAAGCAGCAGTGAAACACTGTGGCACGAGTGCTTAGCGGCTGGTTAATGTTAAAATCTTTGTATGTTGTTGTAGCATGCAACTCCCTTAAAGTCCACACTGTTTTTCATCACTTCTGTTTTCACGAGGATTAAACAAACATGACATCTGAAACATTTGGAGCTGGTAAATGTCATTTTGCTAATTGTTTCCACTGCTTCCAGTCTAGACGCTGAGCTAAGCTAACTGCCTCCTGACTTTAGCTCCATACTCTACACACAGACATGAGGGTGGCTATCAGTCTTCTCAGTGCATCTCCCCCAAAATATTGTACCATTATTTCAATGTTTTTGATGAATATCTACTGGCCTGGTTCCTTGAAGATAAAATTAAAATATGCAGAATGACACATTTAAGTGAATTTCTTGATGTATCGAAGTTTCAGATAGGCGATGATGAGAAATATAAACATCATAACGGTCAAAGCCACATGATTCTCCCACAGTCCCCAGGGGGTGTTCTCAATCCCCAGGTAGTCAAGATACTGCTCTCCAGTACATCTGAAACAACACAAGTCCCAGCTGGTCCCTTAATTAAATATCAATATTTAAGCTGATTTTTTTTTTGTAGTTCATAAATGTTTGTAAATGTCTACTTATGATAGTAAAAATGATAGTAAAAATGTCAGTTTTTAACATGAGACCTGGTATAGACTGGAAATAATTTAAAAATAAAAACAATTTGAAAATAATTTGTTTTAGGGAAACAGATTATAGAGTTAGTACAAACTATTAAGACCAGAGCTTATGCGGTATGCAGGTTTACTCACGTCGGGCCGACTGTGCTCACACTGCAGTTGGTCACTGTAGCCGACACGTTGGTGTTTTTGATCACAGCCTCCTCACAGAACTTCAAACCCACAAACTCATTGATCTTCAAGGCCTGAACAAAGACAGCATAGTCAATCATTGCTGAGCAGATTAAAGTGAATACAGTACATTAGTCAGTGGACTGAATGCTGATCTGTGGTGATCAACTATGAAATACAGTCTGCAAATTCGCTCAGAAATGAAGGCGTTCACAGTCTGCTTAGTGCAAACCTCTGCAGTTGTCTTAGGAACATATGATGACAGCATTTTAACTGTGCAAGGATCAACTAACAAACTAACTGTACAACCAACAATGCATGTAGGCACTAGGCAGTATTTAATTTAATATAGGCAAATGTAGGCTTCAGTGCTTCTGTCCATTAAATGCTGAAACTATAAAATGTGCAAATAGTAAATGTCAGTGTAAATAATGCTAGACTATAAGAACATCCCAATATTTGATGAGGCGTGTTGGTTAAAGGCCAAAACAATCAAGAGAACAGCAGTCACAGGCCATACACTGACTGACTGATATCGTGTCATCATCAGGTCTACTTGGCATGTAACCACAAAGTCAGAAGAGAGAAAAGAGTGTCAGTTGGAGCTTGACAGATTAGTCCATCTATAAATCGACATAAACTTATTATTAGTACATCAGTATCATCAAATATGTCAGCCATCAGGTGGTAACAAGACTTGCCAGTAGAGAAATGACAAAGACATGATTGAGGCCATTTACAAACATCACAATTACAGTTAAAAAACTGCATCAAGTTTTGGCAAAAAAAAATATATATTTTTTTTTAACTTCAATAACAATATTGTGGTGGCCACAACAGTCCAGTATCAGGCAGGTGATAACATGAATTAATATGTTAACAGGTGTCTGATTGCCAAACTTTCTATCAAATATTTTGGATGAATTATGAGCTGACATAACTGTTGGGATGGATGACTCACATGATAAAGATGTGCTGCAGGAATGTCAAAGCTGTATTAAACAAATCTTTTTTTTAATTTTTTTTTTCAGCGTCGGGTAAGTGTGTTCTTACTATTACGCTCACTGAAACTCTTTCTGTCAAAGCCTCTTTTTTATTTCGACTTACTGCAAGGCCGTAGCGAGGAATGCTGAAATACTTCAGCCAAGCCAGCCAGTCCATGATGCTGGGAAGGTTTACCAGGAGACCTGAAAAAATCTAACAACACAACAAAACTTGAGGCTTGAGCTTTTTTTTCACATCTGACATTTTGACATCACAGCAGAAAAAAACACATAAAATACACTCATATACAGTATTTAAAAATGTCACATTTCAACAAAGTACACTTTAAGACTGTTTATGTGCATTTGTGTTTCTTTCTGCGTTGCCGAGTCTCTCACCATCATGAAGACAAAGGTGATGGTCATGAAGATGTTGGCGAGGGCCACGACACTCTGGTCAGCCGAGATGGCCATGGTCATGGCTGTGGCTGTGTAGGCCACCAGAGTCACAGTCAGTGTGAAGATGGAAAAGGCTGCTGCAGTGGGTTTGAGCCCTGAGTGGGCAGACAGAAACACGCACAAATGCACGCACACACACACTTATCAGACTCTAAATAATAAGCTATCTGCCTCTAAATTGGGGATTTGATGTATGGTTCAAACATTGAAACCACATTTCAAGGATTCAAGGATTCAAGGAGCTTTATTGTCATTTCACACACGTAAAACATGAGTGGAACGAAATTTGTTTCCCCGGTCCCAGTATCAGCCCAGTTTCTTAACAAAATAAATATAAATATAAACAATGCTATATAGTATAAAAAAGTGTAATATAAGTGAAAAACAGTAGATGATATAAACACCAGTGTAAACAGTATAAACAGTATAAACAGTAGTGCAAAATGGCTGACAGGGTAGTGCAAATACATTAGTTTAAACATGTGTCACTCTTACCAATCATAAAGTAGACAATACAGCTGAAGATGACAGAGGTGATGGTGCGCAGGGTGATGTCACACACGATCTTAGAGAGGAAGTAAACAGACACTCTGTAGTAGCCGCTGATGTACTCATGCCTGTCACAAGAAAACCGAAGAAGAAATCGAAAGTCAGTCCAGACTGGTGTTGAATTAACCACACAGATGACACAGTTATGTCAGCTTGCTGAGTCCCATATGATATCTTGACATGTTGATTACATACACAAACAGTTTCCTCTCAGTGATGAAGAGCTCAGCTGCAGACACGGTGCTGAAACACTGGTTTGTTGTGATGAAGAAGAGGGCCCCCATCCTGTAGGAAAAAAAAAAAAAACCCAGCAATGCAACGAATATGAGAAAGGAAACAAAAGCAATGCGCTGAAGGGCCAAACAAACAGAAGGAGCTCAGTTAAAGCACAGTAATGTGCGTGTGACAGCTTCTCCCAGTTGGAATTTTGGCCACTAACATTTCATTTAGTTTCGTTTAGTTTCCCTCCCTGTCCAGCAGTTTTCCACAGACAGTTTCTGCCATTTTGGATCCCATGATCTCCCCACACACACACCTGCACACCTGCTCTTGATTCTCTCAACGACTTCCCTACTATATGTAGACTACATACCTGCCCTCAAACCCAGGGTTCTCTGCCAGATTGTTGACTGCACCTTCCTGTCATAGCAGTCAAACCTTTGTCATCGCTGTCTGACTTGGTCTTTGGCCCTTGACTGCCCGTTTGGAGTCATTCATCTGTTCTGATTGCCTGCCTGTTAAAGGAATAGTTTGGCATTTTGGGAAATACATTTCTTTACTCTATTTCCAGGAGTTATTTGAGAAAGATTGAGCCCACCCTCATGTCTGTATGGTAAATACGAAGCTAATCGGTTAGCACTAAAAATGGAAACTGAAAGAAACAGGTAGCCTGACTCCAAATGCAACAACATCTGTGTACATATCTATGTTGTATCGTGTTTATTTAAAAACACACACACACATACACAACGTATAGAAATGACACAATGACAGCAACGACACCAAAAATATGTTTAGCTCTTAAAAATACTCCAGGATAAAAAATCTCTAAGGGACTTAATCCTGTGATCATCAAAAAATAGTGGTATCTGTGTAAGATACTGTTTGTCAAAATGCTGGACATCTAACACAAAATATTAAGATTATTTAAGCTGGTGTGTCACCACTGTGGTGTTTGTTTTGTCTGTTCTTCTTGTTTCACTTTTTTCTCCCCCTTTAAATGTTAAAATTCATTCCAGAAAAAAAGAAATGAAAAACAACACATTTCTTGTCTCAGAGTCTTGTGGTCAAATAAAATAGTAATACTTGAGTACACTACTTAGAAAATTATGCTTAGTTACATTCCAATACTGAGCGCAATGAATCAATGAATGTTATGTAAAAATAAATGCTGTGAATTCTGCACCTGATTGGCTGTCACTCACAAAGCGCTGACTCCAAACAGTCAACACTGTATAGATTATGTCACTAAATATGCTGTGGTGCATACACACATAGAAGGACTTAAAGGTGACTGATTTCACTGTGGCCCTGCACCTGATGAAAAGGAGGGAGCGGGTGAATAAGTTGAGACAGTTAAGCTGCATGCATTGGAGTCTGCCTTACTGCCTATGCTTTGACCGTGAACATAATGACATTAGAACCTTATATTCCACTGAAGCATGCACAGAAAAAAGAGGGGAGACCATTGAGATTTTCTGATGTGCTTGTGAGTACCAGGTTGTGCCCAATAAAATACGGTAAGAGGATTAGCTGTGCAGGAATTGCTCTACATTTCACACTTGTTTCTTAAAAGCAGCGACCGACTTAAACATCTGAACAATTATTAGGAAAGACGTTGCAATAATCAGCATGCCCGTATTACATATCCACATACTATTCTAGGAAATTGCAAGATTATTAATTTATGGGATTATGTGCCTTTCCTTCAACAGTCTTATTAAACCTGCTGTTTGAATTACCTGACAGTTAGAGTGAATATCTTGGGTTGACTGGATTTGTCAACATTATATAATAATTGATGTGTTTTTTTCCCCCCCTTTATTTAACTGAAAGAAAGAATAATAAGTTGTAGAAAAATACTGGAGCCAAGAAAATGTGTTCTCAGATCTCAGATCTCAGATTGCTAAAAAAAAAAAAAAAAAAAAAAAGAACAATTCGCGGAGGACATAACCTCGCTGTTGTCTGGACGTAAGCAGTGTGTTTTTTTTTCAGCAGTTCTCTCACCTGTTCTGAATGCCACTCTGGTCATCTTTGACCCCGAAGAAAATGGCTCCTACAATGAGGGCAAGGAAGATGTTGACTCCCAGCTGCACAGACAAAAACATGAGACACTTAGACAACACCGGCAGCCATTTAGAAAGTCCTAATTGGAAACCTAACATATATTAGCACATAAGAACGTCTGATACACACCCTGTTTGAATGTTTGGCATGAGCATGAACACTTAGGGCGGACATAAGATGGAATGCGTGGCTCTCACACTAAAGTTGTTCATACTCCTCTTTTCTCTTACTCATTTTACCAGACTTTGAGTGTCTCTTGAGTGTCCTTCTTGTCTTTTTTTGACTTTATGGCGAAGAAAGGTTTAACTTTAAGGCTAGTTGGAAAGAAAAGGACAAATGTTGATGATCTGAGACAACAGTGCAGTATCTCAGTGCCACAGTTTCTGAAATAAAACTTAAGCCGTGTCCTCTTTCACCAAAAAGCCAATGTTTCTGAAGGGTTGGGGGTCAAGTGGACACCCTGCTCCTCCCCCGAACTACGCTATTTGAGAGAGCAATCAGAACAGAGGGGGCCGACAGAAAAGAGTGAGAAAAGTGAAAGTGACACAAGTTTTAGTTCTAACAATTTACAGATTATGACAGGACTAAGCGGTTCCCAGGGTGAAGGGATAAGCTAATAAGGTTGAGCCTTGTTCACCTCAGTCCCCACAGCCCCTCATGTGAAAGTGGAGCAGTAGAGTGATAGGTCATGATGCCATCATGTGATGAGTCCCGGGCCAGGGCCAAGGGGCTTTGGCCAGATATGATATCAGTTCAGAACCTGGCCTAAAGAGGCAAGAGTGGGGTCACAACAGTCACCAAAGCCGATTACGGCGCCCACACCACCTAGAGCCCCTCTTGTAGGATTATTTTGACTTATTTAGGGCCAATTAGCTGTTAATAATTCTTAAAGTGAGGAGACTTCTGATGGCATTTTGCTGCCATGGGGTGACTAATGAGGGCAGTAAGTCTTGACCCCTCCAGAGTGCTGTCTATGCATCCTGTATATAATGATAATAGCAATAACAATGATCATTTTTCTGCTTTCTGAAAATTTGAACAAAGTAAAAGTGATGTTGGTACAACCTCATGTACTTCTTGTTAACAGCTATCTGTTTACTGTTTAAGAAAATGAAAGTGATCTCAATCTTCTCATTTAACTCTCACAAAGATAAAAAAATAGGCTTCATATCCAGGACTTGGGGCTATTTTCATCCAAGCAGCGGTACAAATAATCAAAACTCTTTATTCTTATGTATGTGCTAATTCCTGCTTTTATTATATTCTATTTATTTTCATTTTTGGTATTTTCCATTGTGTATTGTATCACCTGGGCCACAGATGTTTGTGGGTTCAGCATGAGGTTCTGAAAGGTTCTCTTAAGCACCCAGTGCAGCTGGTGATAGAAGGAGCTGTTGTAGGTGATGGTGCGGGATTTTGAACACGAGAAACACTCCTTATCTTGGACGATGCGGTCCAGCTCGGCTCTTGTGTCGCTGAAGTAGCTGCTGTTCCTGTACTCCTCTACCAGGCGCTCTTCAATATTCTGCCTGGAGCTGCTGAGCTCCTCAAAGTCCAAATCTGGCCACGCACACAGGAAGAAAATGACTGAAGTATTGGAAATTCTACAATAGACACAAATAATCCCATAAAGCACTGGATTAATGTAATCATGATGTGGACTTTCCACTTCAAATGGAAGAAAATGGAAGAGGTTTTAATTTGGTTCCACAAGTCTTTTGATACTGCTTTGAATTTTACGAGTCTTCATCTAAAGCTCAGCTCGGTGAGAAACTTCTTATCAGTGACTACATTATCTGCATTGGATCTTGAAGAAAAATTAGGTCATATCTACGGTTTAATCCCAGGGATATTACACAAGCTTCAAATGGGGATGGTTAAAATATTCTTTTATTCATTTTGTACAACAAAATGCTTTCATGTGTTTTATGCACTTACAAATCCATCCTACAATGAAGACAGAAATATGAAGACATCGGCTTGACATTGTCATTCGTGGAATGATTAACAGATGCTGTTACCTTCAGACCCGCTCACTTTGGTCATAGTGGTGGCGGTCGAATCCCCGTTAATAACGTCCAGAAAGAAGTCAGCTGGGTTGTTGTGGGGCTCACAGGGATAGCCTGGAATATGTTTAATATACATTAAACATTTAAAATACACGCGCAAGATTATATCAAGATGTTGTTTTAGTGTCACATTTTCTTGTTGTTCTTATTAGAATAAAGCTCTACGACGTCTTTATATACATTTGCATGCACTTCCATTTTCAGGTGCCATTAAAAACATCAGGAACAATACAAACATATTATATCTAGTATTTTGTGATTATAATAAATTTCCAAATAGTCACCAATGTTGGCAAAGTAGTCCAAAGCATTCGGCGCTGGTCCGTGGTAAACCATTTTACCACAAACCAGCAGAGTCAGAGTGTCAAACAATCTGTAGATTGAGTATCGTGGTTGGTGGATGGACATGATTATGGTCCTCCCATGACTGGCCATTCTGAAAAGACAAATAATAATAATAATAAAAAAATACAACATAGAAAATACAACAAATCTGCCTTCTGATAGCAAAAACAACCTTCTCTTCATCAGATTCATGCTTTAACGAAATGCTTTGTGTTTTACAGTCAAGGCTGTTTCGACATTTGATTAAAATAGTTAGTACGGTAGTTTAATATCTTTAATTCAATCTATTTATTTATTCATTATACTTAAACACTGAGTGTGTGCATATGATGAATACAAATAATTCCTTTGGCATACACAAGCAAGCTTATCTTTATTTCAAGATCAACCTTTTGTTAAGCATGAAATTTTCTTCTAATTTTCTTTCTTTTTTTTTTTATCCTAAAATGAATATTCAACATAAAATGAAACCCTTTTTCTAGAAAAATGCTGTTTTTTTTCCAATGAACATTAGACACTGTAATAAAGTGACTTACATGTACATAAGGTATGCTGTTTGAAAAGGAAATGTGTTAAATTAGTTTTTAAGAACAGCTGAGCACCGGCTGAGACTGCGGTCCCGGGTCAGGGACTCGGATCCCAGTAGACTCAGAGGCAATGAATAATGTCAGAAAAGCTTCTTTGATACCCTTTCAGTAACAGCAGGACAGAGTTAGCGGTGCTGGCGTCCAGTCCTGTGGTTGGTTCATCCAGAAAGAGAACTGAGGGATCGATTATCAGCTCCATACCGATGTTTGTCCTCTTCCTCTCCCCTCCGGAGATTCCACGGGTCATCTGCGTCCCCACCTGAGGAAAACCACCCACACAATCAACTTGTCCTGACCCTCACCTGGTGTGTTGAGGCTTGAAGCGGACCACAACTCTTACCTTGGAGTCAGCCACCTTGGTCAGACCGAGTTCTTTAATGAGATGATTGACTCGGGCCTCCTTCTCACTCTGAGGCACAGAGCTGGGCAGCCGCAGTGCTGCAGAAAAGCGCAGATTCTCCCTCACAGTCAGGGTGCCCATGACCACATCCTCCTGGGTAAAGCAGATGAGAGCTTGAGGTCAAAGGTCACAAACGGGAAAGACCATTTCTGTTTGCGAACGTCTAAATTTCCTGAGACCTTTAATGCAGAGGATTGTTGACATAAAAGTGCAAACCCTGTATTCAAAGCTGTAATCAGTGTATGGAAAACTCTAAAGTTCTCAGCTTTTCTGTGTTTTGGGATACATATGTATATATATATATATGTATATATATATATATATTTTATTACAGCCTGCAAAATAACTGGTTTATTTCAGTTCCACTGTTCTCATCGGTATTGTTTCCCAGTGGAAACACTCCAATGAACTCACTGTGCCCAGCACCAAACAGCAGACAGACAAAGTTAGCGACAAGCTGGTAAACACTTTGGAGCTTTTAGCAGCTGGTTGACACAAGACTGTCAACCAGGAAATGTTTTCATGCAGGCTTAAGTGATTAATATGAGTCACCTGAACCACGTAGCCGGAGAGGCACTTGAAGTTTGGAGGCTGCGGCGCTCTGTCAATGAGTACTTCTCCAGAGAGACCTGAAGGATCCTTCCTCGCAGCCAGAATATCCAAGAATCTTTGAGCAGTAAAACAGAGAATAGCTAAATAAATCTACGGCTAAGACAGGTGGTTACTTGGAATAAATCAGTGCAATACTCACGAAGATTTTCCACTTCCAGTTGGTCCAAGAATAGCGTTGAGGCCAGGTCTCATTATTCCACTGTAAGACAATGACACACGGCTCTCTGTAAGCAATTTGGTTAACATGGTTAACTTCATTTAAAGGCAAAGACAGGGACATATATAATCATTTCTAAGGTATATAACCTGAGTTCAGTCTTACAACACAAATGTGAGGAGTGTGAAACAAAGTGGATTAATGTGATTCTAAGACGTGATGAAATGTAGAAGCACTGAAATCATTTTCCTCCTCGACCTTCTTCTAAACTAATCGTGAGAGGATTTCGTGGTTTCATAAGTAATTCTTGAAAGCTACGCACTCACAAAAGAAAATCTATACTGTGGTACAAAAAAAATTAAAAGAAAATCCTCTGACTTCAGAGCGAACAGTTACACAAAAGCACCAGAGAAGTGATATAAAATGGAATTAAAAGTCTGAATAAAATCCTGGCAGTGGATCACGTGATGGTGTTTAATTCGTTTCCCTGGCAGACTGCTCCTTAGTGCATCAGAGAGATTATATGCAAGAAACCATGCTTAATATCATATAATTACCACTGAAGGAGAAAAAGGACCAAAAACTTGTGTGAAATGATTCATTCTTTCATGGGAAATGTCAGCTGTGTTTAATACCATCAGAAAGAGACCAATGTAAGAGTCCATTCACTATTGTCCTGCTGGATAAGGATACAATGAGCCATATTGAAGTGACATGAAGAACCACTGCTGTTTGTAACATGGCCTCCCAAATTAAGGGACTCAGAAGAAGTATTGCAGCACACTTGTTACATACTGAGCCAAAAACGAAGCAGAAATCACCAGATTCGTGATGATTTTTCATCTCGACCTCTGGGAAAAAAAGCTTGTAACTAATCTGAAGCAACGCTGAGCAGGCTCGCATTCGGTTACATTGGAATAAATCAGCAACAATGTGAAAACACGTCACAAACAGCTCGTCAGACTTTCCACTGAACCCTGCGAGTAGACGAGGGTGTAAATTTTGTTTTTCTGTAACTGGTGTAGCATTTCCATGTTCCCCCATTGTGTGAGTGAAAAGAAAAATGAGAGAAAGTAGAGGAAAATCAAGACACGGATACAACTGACGCAGATGCAAAAGATGAACAGACACAGAACAGACAATGAGGATGCGCCAAATTTCACAACTGACTTGAGGTCGGCCAGTATTTCCCTGGAACTGGTTTTCCTTTTGCTGAACAGGCCGCTCTTCAGCTGCACTTTGTACTGGACGTTGTGGAAGCTCATGGTGGAGCCTCGCGGCTGCCTGTTCTGGTCCGAGGCCGTCGTGACCTTTGACCTGGTCGTCCCGTTGGTGCCAATGTCTTCTATCATTGCAATGTTGACGTGATTGGCTCTCTCCATAATCTCCTGCAGCAAACAGAGCGATGTGAAACAAGGACCACGTCCGCTAGCATCATTAAATAACCATACACTTTGATGAAATAAAACATTAGTCTTACAGGAAATCAGCAGATGTGAAGAAAAATATATTTATTCTACTTAAGACACAAATCAATTAATGTGCTTGAGCATGAATCTCCCATGGTACAATACTGCTGAGACAAGGACCGGTATCGCTTTAAGGAAGTGCAACTGAGATGGAATAGACTGCAACTAAACTTATATGAATAATATTTAACAGCACGTTATTAACAAAAGACATTTTTCACGCTCAGGGGAGATGTCATATTTGTATCTTAGGAATTCAACAGTTTCCTCATTTTAATGCACTAGCACACACTTATGTTTAAGGCAAACAGTCAGGTTAGAGGAAAAGAGTTAAGTATGTAAACCAGAAATAAAATACAGTACAGTTTGTGTCCATGGTGTAGATTAAAACACAGACTATATTTGTCTGTGAAGAATTTTTTTTTTTTTTGGTTTGGGGATGTAGGCATAAACAGACGTCCTAATATTATATTATATATTTCTTAGATCACAACCTGATAAATGAAAATATGCATAATAACTAAAGTAACTGAAAACACATTGGATATATTTCCATTGTTTAATTATTTTTTTAGATAAGTTTTCATTATTTCACTATTTCCAGTACAAATTACTCATGAGATATGACTCAAATTCCTTAGGATACTGCTGTGGCCTTTTATTTTTATTTTCCTTTTAACAAATAACATTTCCCTGCAACCTGCACCATCGTCAACAACAGTGCCTGAGCTCTGTCTGAGGACATTTAGGGGATGTGGGGGGTTTTGGCAACCTGTTAGCAAGTGTAAGATTCAACTTTGAGAATCCTAGTGGCACATTTTTAGATTAGATTCAGTGGTGTACGTGTTCATGTACAACTGATTTTCTGTGTTGTTGAAAGGAAATGACCACAGCTGTAACATTTGCAAAACTGAGAACACGTAATATATCACGACATACCTCAGGATCATATTTTTTTCTTTTTCATTTTATTTTTTGAATAACTTACATTTTTACAGCTTCGGCCATTTTTAAAGATTCGTGTTTAGAAACGATCAAATTTTAACTGTAAGTCTACAGGTGAGTAATTTTTCTAACCAAACAAGACTCCACAAACTAAACTCCACTCACAGGACACGTGACTTGAGTATTTTAAAACACGGCCTGATTCATTTAAAGGAACTACAGAATAAATAAATAAAGCGTGTATTGATGGAAAAAGATCACCACCACAGTGTAAGGTGAGGAAAGTAAGGAGAAGTTCAGCTGCAGCGACTTACCGGCCTGTGAGACTGTGAGAAAGCTGCTGGTGCTGGAGTCCTGCTGCAGCCTTCACGAGCGCCGCCGCTGCACACTAACAGAGCGGAGAGGCTTTGCAGGCTGACTAACATCAGCTCATGACAGCAGGGACAGGTGCCTCAACGTCCAGCCGCACACTAAGCTGGGATCCCACCAGTCTGCATGGTGGTTTAACCCTTTATTCACCACCCAAACCCACACCAATGACCGAGGTCTCTTTTCACATCAAGTTTGTATTATTGCTTGTATGAGTGACACTATGACTGCTTGGAAGGGCAGAGCAGGCTTACATTTTTAGAGATGGAGAAAGCAGATTTTTTTAAACTAAAAGAAGCAACACTAGTATAAAAATACTCTGCAAGGACATAGCCTGCTTTTACACTCTTAGCTGTACAGTAGTATGTGCAGTAAAACATACTTTAAGTACAAACATGGTCTAAGTAAATTGAAAAGTACAATGCACACCTGTTCTGTGTGCAGAGGTGTCATGAGATAACTTGTGTTGTGATTTGGCATTTTATAAACTGACAAGTTTATTTTTTAGCTTTATAAAGCACTATTCAGTTCAGCCCTTCTGCAAAACTCTGCTGAACAAAATCTGAGGAATCCCTCTGCAAAATATTTATGTAATGTATTTATATTAAAAAAAAAAAAAGATGAAAATTATTTCAGTCAAAACCATAAATATGGGTGTTGGCCTCTGACATTTATGGCTATATAATAGATATATAATAAAATTGTACATATTTTTTTTCAAAATTACATTTTGGGTTTATGACTGTGACATCATATAGAAAAATATTTCTCAAATCCCCATGAAAACACAATTGCATATAGTAGAGTTCAACATTGACAACATCCTTTTTGGTGTAGTTTTTAATTAAAGTTTCTCACAAGCCATTCAGACCAAACATACAACAAGCTAGTAAGAGAGCGATGCTGAAACAGTCACAGTTAGGTCCCAGATACACATCCACAGCAGCCGTGATTATATCTGAACAGCAGCGAAACAGAAAACAGCAAATAAAACCTGAACACGGCACGACAGATTTAACAGACGGAGAACTTTGTAATGAGGACGTGTTAATTGTGAAGAGCAAAGTCCAGAGAATAAATCAAAGTGCCATTCAAAATGAGCACAAGGAGGAAAACAAACAGTATTTACATAACATATAGAAACGATAAAACGGAAAGACTGGCGGCTGCACATGTTTCACAAACAGAACGAAGCTGATAAATATGAAGTGTTGCATTCGTCTAGCTTTAACAACCACAAAACAAAAGATCAACACTGACCATAAACTGTCTTATCTAATGGTTTATGTCTGCCTTACACTACAAAATGTGTCTGCCCACATTAGGTCAGCCAAGACAACTTAATTACACAGCTTAATTACGCCTATACCCTACTGGGTTTGATTGTATTCTTTAGTCATGGAGGGCGTGGAGGCAAACATTCACATTGTCATACATGGCTCTTAGCTGAACAGTTCTTTAGTGTTGCATTAAGTGTGCTTCGCTCCTTCTAAGTGACACGTAAGTGGAATGAGGAATTATTGGTCGCAACCGAGTTACGATCAAACTGCTGTAGCTTTACACAGTTACAAGCACCCAAGCCGAGTTCCTGTGTGTGTGAGAAATTCAGAGTTGTTGAGTAAATGCAACAGAGAACTATCAGTTTTCCAGTTGTACATAAATAGAATTATTTACAAACATATTAAATATACATTTCTGTACCCTGAACACTAAAAAGTGCCCGGACAAGATCCGTCTCAAATCACACACTTATACAAGCATGAGCAATGTTTAAACGGCAAGAAACATGAATGTCTCATCTTTGATACGCCCGATCCCTCTGAAGTGCTGTTCTTTGTATGAGCAGCATGAAGCAACTCCATTTTCACTGGATCACACAACATTTGGGGTTTTGTTCATCTTCTCTCAAAATGTTAATATTTCTGTTTGGTCTAATTTAGAATGATGATGTATTCCAGTTGCTTCAGAAGTTGTGGCTTTCGATGACCGTTTAGATTTTGTATTCTCATACAAATGACAAACTAATGCAGCTCAGTCAGTGTATTTTCCCACTCTCTTCTATGAATGTAGTCCCACTGCTAACACTGAGAAATTTAACAACTGGTAAAAATCCAGAAAGGTGATTTTTTTTTTTAACCATGACAATAAAAAAGTGCAAAATTGGGCATTATGAACAGCTAAAAGGTTTAAACAATGACTCGAATGGCAGTCTTGCTAATGTAGGGCAGGCTACATATTTGCTGAGTGACTCCAAGCATGTCATCGCGAATTCCTGTCTGTCCAGTCAAACACTTTTCAGCTTTTAGCACCTCTAATAAAAAGAAAGAAAGCAAAACAAAAAGCTCATTGGCTCGCTAGTTGACAAAACCTTGTATAAAGAGGATTTTTCTCGCTTTTAGTGCGCGTCATGAATTCACTGCCTCTTACTCCATTGAGGCTAATACATATTGTACTTCTCTAAATAAAATGTTGCAACTGTTGGGTATTACTGTTTGTTTCCATCAGGGTACCATTGTTCGATTGTATTGCACACATGAATTCGGTCCAGAGACCACGCCTTTTCATCCAACGTCCTACTGACTACGCCCAGCGACCACTGGACACAAAACTTCTGCTGAAGGAGAAGCTTGGGTCTGAATTCTGGTGCTTTCCCCAAGCGCCAAAAGGCACCACGATTATTGTGCTGTTGTCCTCTGAGCCATACTGAAGAGCCTGAGAAACAGAAGAACCACAAGCCGCCCAAACATTAACATTTGTACGAAAGTTGCAACCGCTTTGCAACACTTAATAAAGTTAAAAGTTATTTAAGGTTAAATAAGTGTCTTAGACCTAAGATGACATCATGTTTCTGGACCAAAATGCCCACAATCCAGTTTCGATGCCATTCTAAAATTGTGATGCACCTACGCACGTCATGCAGAGTGATGCATTTCTGCCCCGGTCAACATGTTTCACGTTAATCTCTGCATAAGATGATGACTGTTTAGTGTTTATAGGAGCATTTTGATTTGTCTGTTTAACAGAACACGTCAGCATTCATTTGAGGGAATATGTCCATCTGCCACAACATAAGCTGCAACAAACCTTCCCACAATCACCCAATGCACTTGGCGAGTCAACTCACAGCATTTCAAATCACAACCCCCCCCCCCCTACTTTCCATACATTGTGTGGTTTCACTATCAACAAAATATTAGCCAGTGATGAACATCGTACCTGGTCAGATATTCTCTGAGCTGCCTCTTTGGGGTCGTTACACTGGTTGATCACATTGCAGATTTCCTGGCTATTCATAATGAAGTTAATGCCGTCTGTGGTCAGTGCCAGGAATGAGTCATGGACATGATGCAACTGAAGAAAGGAAAATCAATATTTAGCAACACTTCTAACTTTCTGAAAACTTTTCTTGTCCTGTTCTGAGTTATTATTATAATTCATAAAAGAAAGGGGGGAAAAATGTCATTAAACCTTAGGGAGAAAAATGGATCATTCTGATTAAAATTTAGAAATTGTTGCTGTACCATCTGTTAAATGCTGGCAAATATTAAACAATTTGTTGGCTATAATTCAGTGAGAATCTTTATAAATATAAATTTGCCTGAAGTGGACATGTGAAATATTCTTGAATACAACTCCAACTTCCACTTTTATAAACCTACCAATGTTGTCTTGGTCTCAGGCTCAGCAATGACCCCCATGTTCTTCAGGTCAAAGTCACCAATGCTGCGTGTCATGGCCAGTCTGCCGTTGACGTTTGGCTGTCCCAGACTATTCCAAGTGATAAAACCTCCACTTTTCTTTATCCTTGGGGCAGATGCAGAGGGTGAAAGGTACGCAAAGAATTAATTCAGTTCAGAGCCGAAGTGATTTTAACAACAATACTGACTATATCCTCCTCGTTACCGCAGATACAACTCCATCCGATGAGCGTGCAATTAAATGTGTTAGCCAAAAAGCTGTCATTAAAATGACAACCTTTCATACTCTGGCTGCTCTACAGTAGTCGATGACATGGTTTACATGAGTACTTGTGCATATAAAACAAGAAGAAAAACGGACAATATTTATGTACCTTTCTTTCTCATCCTTCCTCTCTGGGGTGTGATCGACAGTGAGTTTAAGGGCCTTGCCCTTGCGGCACAGCATGGCACGGCTATCGCCCACACTGCCCACCACCAGCTCAATGCCGTCCCTCAGCAGGGCCACTGTGGAGGTAGTTCCTGCATTCATCCCGGGTACTACAGAGACATAAAAGGAAACATCAGAGGTGGAACATACCAAAAGAACAGTCCACTCAAAAAGTCACCGTTCACAATGTTTGCAACAATCACATGATGTGTTTCTCACTCTCACATCCACACACGACAACACGAACACATGGGTGGGAAGTTATGAAGTGGACTTGCAGCAAACTGGGGGTTAGGCAGTCACACATGCATGTAAAACTGTTTCAGCACAGAGTTGAGGTCCAGAGCAAATCTTATGGCAAACTTAAACCTAAGACTGAAACTAAAAATAATGATTCTTATCTGACACAACATTCATAAGTGTGCAGAATTAATCTTGATATTCAAAAATCAAAACATAAACGTAAGAATGTATACTTTTCTTCATGCTTCCTGAGAGGGGTATTTTGTTTTACTTGTAATTTAACATGCATTTATTGAGAGTTACAAATTTAACTTTGTCACACTTGATCATGGCAGTTGGTAACAATTCTTAAATTCCCCCAGGGATCAATAAAGTCTTTCTGATTCTGATTAATAATGCAGGCACTGAGATGTTAATATTTGAACTCAGCAACTTGGTTACAGAGAACTTAGTATGCAAATAATGCTGAAGCAGAAGATCCTTCACTACACACAAAGCTAAACTTTATTTACTTAATGAATGCAAACTGGTTACAAGAGCATCACATATCATCCTGTCAGATTTGGGCCAGAGTTTAAATCTGAACCTCCTTAACAATCCAGTGAATTTGTCTGCTGACATTTGTAGGCCTGCATTTGACCTAAGAAATCAACAGAATGACAAGCTTCTTCAAGCTGCTTTTTTTTTCAGCTTATCTGCATATTAAACATGCTCCAACTCGTGGACTAGATTTGTCACTGACAACATGTAACACACACAACTTGTCAAAGTGGAGCACTGTCTCACAAGAAGCTTTGCATACACTTGGTGAGAGAGGAAAAGAAGGGGGGGGGGGCGAGAGAGAGAGAGGAGTGAGAGAAAGATAGGGAACCTTCCCGTAGTCCAGGATTTAGGACCCGCTGGACTCTCCTTCAATATCTAGCCTCTCGTCATCCACATTGGTGCCAAGGGCCTCCAGCTCTTAGCTTGGTCAGCAGCTGCCGTAGATAACATGCACACACACACAGGCATACTGGGACATTTCACACAGCGTGGCTGATGTACGGCCACATAATAGATACGCTAGCTTTTATATACAATTAACCTCAATCAGACATAATGCCCTTTGAGAAAAATCAACCTAATTTGAAAAGTTTCAATGAGACACGGGCTAACATGTAGACCACATAACATACTGAGCAATGTTCTGAATTCATTTGTATGAGGGGTGCTCAAATTACCCCAGTATGAATTTCAATGCCCGTGCTAAACAATATATTCAGCAGATTGGGAATATATCATAAGATGGGTGACAAATTAAAGGAAAAAACAACATTGAGTGTTGGGTCACGACAAGCCTTTAGAACAGCTTCAATGTTTGTTGACTTAAGACTCTACAAGTCCCTGGACCTCTACGGCCATTCTTTTAAATGGTGTTTAATTGGGTTGAGATCGTGACCGTGACAACCACAGCATACTGTCTCCATGCCCTTCAAAAACAATTAGGTGACAGCTTGTGTCCTGAACGAGCCACATTTGTTAAGTTTATCCACAAATACACACGTTTTTCCTTTAATTTGTCTCGGCCGTGTAACAGAAGCAGCGAGGCACTAGCATTTGCTCTACTTGTAGCTGGTTTGTTGTTCATTAATTATTAATTAACTTTGGCTTAAATGACAGACCTCTAACCAAAAATGTCATGTCGGGTCATGTCACTTGGGAAATCCATTCCTTCAAAGCCTAAGGATGATAAGCAAGTTAGGTTTTGAAGAGAGAAAAAGGAAAGTTTCATTACATTTGTACGTGTGTATATATAAATATATATGCACTGTATACACAGAGCAACTATGTACTCTAACACGAAGGAACCTACCATTCGGAGAGAAGTGCAAGTGCTTTGCAAGAGCTTTGTCTACTTCAAGGAAGGCCTTCGTTAATACTAATTCCAGATTGGACTCCTCTGCCACAAGGTCCCTGAAACAACAAAAAGTCTACATAAATGAAAACATCAACTACAAAGATATGTTTTTTCACAATCGCCAAACATTTTCAATTATCGACAATGAAACTGTTCATTAGTCATTCTCCTGCAACAACGACTGGCATACATATGTAAAAACAGTATATCTAATGATTTCCTTACTTGATGAATTTCTCCATGTATTTCTCACAAAAGTCGGCTGCTTCTGGGCCACCATGCCCATCAAACACAGCAAAGTAGAGGATGTTGTCAGTCATCTGGGAGACCTGGAAGCGGTCTTCATTCTCCTTGCGTTGACCAATGAGCGAGGCACATCCTACCTTTGATAAGCTTACTTTGGGAATGGGCTTGCCATAGCGAATGCTGGATGGCAGCAGAATGGGCTCATCGATACGATTGTCCCAGATGCCGAACGAATCCCAGGTAGTTGGGCGGCCACTGCTGTCTGCATCAAACCGTGTGTTGCTGTGCCGTTTTCCTGAAGGGCTGTAAAGCTGTCTCCGGAAGACTGTGAACTGGAGATGGCTGTCCTGCTGGAACGGGAACGGGACTAAGGCTTTCTGCAAAAGACCACTGCGACCCACATGAGGACCACTGCACCTTGCCAGGCGCACGAGACAGGCTGATGACATCACCCTGACAGCGCAAACACTGGAGGAACACTGGATGCACAGGCTGAGGGATTTGTTGTCCAAACACTGAGGAAGATTTCAGATTTAATTAGACTGGACCTACAACTTAAATAAACACTACAAAATCTTTTTTCCCCACCAAGAGAGGCCAACTACAGCTACTGCCGAAATTAAAATGTTGTTCTAATTAAATTAAACACGTCATATTTCTTTGTTTGCAAATGTAGCAGACAGCGTGCATGATTACATATGAACAGCCTCGGGTCTATGGACTAACGATAGGATCAGCGTTTAAGTGACATGTATGATGCAACTCTTGGCAGTCACTAGCGCCCAGTGCTAACAATGTATCAGCAACATCATCCATATAAACACACGTGCCAGGTGGAATGAGTCCGTGATCCAGTTACAGTTACTCCTAAATAATATAATTACTACCGTTGTTAAAGAAAAGAACAGGACCAACGTCAAAGCGAGCGGCTTTTCGTTTCGTTTCGGCATTAACCAGCTAGCTAGCTAAGAATAGCTGTGGTTAGCTGACAGGCTAGCTATGTGGCTAGCATTAGCTCGAATTTCGCAGTTCTCCCGGCATTAACGAGACAATCTCCTTGACCTTTCAGCGGTGTGACAACTAAAAATAATACCTTAGATGTCTTAAATTTGTGAATATAATTTAATCTTCGGCTGGTTTCTTGGGGAGAAGTCACTTGTGTCTGTATGAAAGCGTCCGCGTTCGTCCCAGTGTTGTGGATCCTCAGTGTTATCAAACAAGAATTGTGACATGAACGCGCCAATCAGTGTGCAAGAAAAGCCTACGCCCACCTCTACACCGCCTCGTGCAGAATGCAGATGATTGGCTGAAGGACAGATTAATGACTTCTGTATTAACCAATCATTAATCGGGAACGTCTGTATCGCGCAGCCAACCAGAGAAGCAGTTGATGTTGATGTTGAGGGACTTTGCCCTGTAAGTAGATACCATTTATGTGGAGAAAGGAAATTCTACGCATTTAGATCTTTCACTGTTCCTCCGGGGTCCAGTCACCTCCTACTTCCTCTATGATCGGTGCACTAATATTGGTTTCTATTACGTAATACGTTTGAGGCCTTTGTTTGAACTAATCTTCCTTTGACCCAACTCGAATTTAATTAAGGCACAAAACTCACCAGTGCTGCTCCCCTCATTTCTAGCAAACAGTAATACTTCAAACTGGTGCCACACTGCAAAAACTGCCCATTTTCGTTGCACGTTGTCATTTTTCCTCTCTATTTCAAGGAGAATTGCAATTATTATCCGATGTAGTGGATTAACTGAAGTTGTTCAAAAGCTTTTGGTCATTCCCATAGTTCTCAGAAGAAAAAAGGTTCCTCAACATGTAAACATTGAATGTAATATAACAAGTTTTACATGATGTTTTTCATTTCTGAAGTATTAAGTGGTTACAGTACATTTAATGCTAAGGCCAGGTCTGTGTGAGCCTGCTGCATGTTGAACTGTTGTCTCATGTGCACCAGAGGCTATTAAGGGACAGGCAATACTGAATAATCCTTAAATCATGTACAATTTAAAACAAAAATAGGCCTTTTTAAAGTTTTTTGCCTGAAAAGCTGAGAACTATTATGTTTTCTGTTTTTGCTGTCTGAATCAAAAAATGATCATGAAAACCAAATTCAAATAACTGTTGTTTTTATTAAACTGGGTGCACTCAGTGTTTTCAGTGAGAAAATGGTCTAGTGAGTCAACGAGACTGCAAGGAAGGCACAGTGGCTGCTTTGACATCTAAAGCTAAACTGTGACAACTCACAATCAGGCTCAGGTTGACAGAGTTACGGTAAAAGGCTTTTGGTTGATTTGGTTCAATTTCTCAAGGAATTTTTGAGTGTGCTTATTGCATGGTTTGACTTTATACTAACATTACCTGTAATATTATTATATCTAGTCATTGTTCTAATATATGGAGTGTGGGCATAAGCATGAGTCCACCTGAAGGACAGACAGCCCAGAGAGAGAGCTCTACAATTATTACAATCTACACTTCTATTCCAAACATCACATTAAACTCACTCCATGTTTCATGTACATCACATTATATAATAGAGGGAGTTTGCAACATCTCCACAACTACTTTTAATTAATCATTTCTGATAAAATATTTCACTTACATTCATAAATGCTCATATACCGTCATCTTCACGTAGAGAGAGTAAAGTAAATCTCTTTTGTGAACGCGCTCTTGCGTCGCTTTTTGGATGGTGGCGGGAATAGGGAGAATAAGGTTATAAACATAAAGTATTAATTTATTATCAAAGAAAGATTGCACCAAATGCGTGAAACTGCCGAGGGGAAATAAGCTAATCTGTACCAAATCAAATAAAGTATGTGATTAAAATAGTGGCGCTTGCACAGAATGTGATACGTCACAGGATTTGCTGTAACACCCGCACTTCCTGGTCGACGGACCAATCATGGCTTCCTTGCTTTTAAAGTCCAGTGACGTAGTCAGCTGTGACACTTCCTAGTTTGTTTTCTGAGCAGAACCGAAAAAAGACGCCTTAATTCAGTATGCATCTGTCCAGGTAAACAACCTCTTTTCATTCTCGGTGAACTAGACATATTACAACACTGTTTTACCTACAGTTCATTCACCGGTTAACCAGTGGATTTCTGATTTGTTTTGTTGTTTTTTTTTAGCGATAAGACCGACACAGCGATACTGCAGCTTGCTATGGTTAATTAGCTAACCATAAACTATAACGGTTTTTGTGGGTAATCGAGCCGTCTGTTGTGATTGCTGAACTTTTTAACCTGTAAATGTCAGATATTGTGTAGATATTGAGCTACGCCTGCACACTGTAAATTCATGTATACACAGCGCATATCCAGGCCACTCCTCTTCCTCTCTAAAAGCAAGCTAACGTTACCATAAATACAAAGATAGTGTGGCTGGATCAGGTAGGCTGTAACGTTAGTTCACTCATAAACACGGCTGTCACCTTAACGGGCTTCATATTAAACTAATTCTTATTGCAGTTTTTGCTGACAATAACAGCTCATGGATAATAAACGTGGCTTCCTAGGAACTCAAAATCGAGGTTTATGTGTTATAGCAAGTCGATATGAGCTATAATAGAGTTATTCATGCTTTATGCAATGCGGTCAGCGTGCCTACACTACACTGTTTCCTGTCACTTTTGTATTTGGATGCTTTAATATTAGCTACGTGTAATTAGGACACTTGCAGTGCAGTTAGTACTTTCAAAAATGATGTTATCTACAGTGAGACAGACAACGACTCTTCAGACAGAGATCAGAGGGACATTAAAGGGATCAATTTGGGGTCAGGTGTCTGAAGTGTGGCTGTGATAGTCCTCGGTGTGAGTCTATTTGTTTGCTTTTTTAATCTTAGGCAAACTTTCTTGGCCAAGTATGTGAATACATACAGAGAATTTGCCTCTCCCAATGTCATTATATTCTGTACCCATTTGTTTACCACCCTTGGTTAACTCAGCCAATATATATACATGTGGATTGGACCGCTTGGAGCTGTTTAAGCTGGGATTATACTGACAGGGGTTATTTAAACACTGTGCCTGTTCCTTGTCATCCTACTTACATCATTCTCACACACAGCCACGCCCACCTCTAAACCTGCCTTTACTTTATTCTTAAAATCATCAGTGGTTGACTCATGTAGCACAGTGATCAGCATGTGTTCTCAATGAATGACCTTTTTTTAAAATAAATAAATAAATAAATAAATCTTCCAGGGTTGGAAGTTCCTTGAAGAGGAGAAAGCGGGGCTGCCCTCAAGCCTGAACATCTTTGGCTTCCTGGGCCGTCACCCTCTCGCTGCCACTTCAGATTGGTGGTCGTCTCCTCCGCCCTCACCAACATGTTGTGCTGGGGGAATGCAACAGATGGACAGTTGGGTATTGGTGTGGAGAAGAACCCCATGTTTGAGCCGAGGAACTGTAGTGCGTTCAGTGGCAGGGGACTGAAAGAGGTTGCCTGTGGAGGACAACACTCCATGTTCCTGCTGCATGATGGAAGTGTGTACACATGTGGTTCTAACAGCTGTGGACAGCTGGGCCACGACAAACCAGGGATTTCTCCAGGTAAGCATTTAGTGTGAACAGCAGCCTGACTTTTGGTCCATCATTCCAAATTGTTGGTTGTTGCACCACCTCGCAACACTAATTTCAGCAGATGTGAGGATGTCGGTGAACATACCTTGTTGTCTTTATTGTTGTCTGTATTGGAAGTGCTTGCCACAAAACCAGTGGAGAATTTTGGGCTATGCCAGCGTGTCCAATACTTTGGTCCAGATATATCTCAATATCTCAACTACTGGATGCAGTGAAACTTTAGACAGACACTGATGGACCCTAGTGCATGGATCCTACTGACTTTGGCATGTGATATTTCCTTCAGTGTCACCGTGAGGTTGATGTTATTGGTTTTAATGAAACATCTTGACTGCTTGTTGGGTTGCTGTAAAACTATCAGTGCATAGATTTTTTTCTTCTTTTTTTTTAACCAAAGCGCCTCCATTTATGAGTGGGTTCTATTGGGAACATCAGAAACATTTCAGGAGATCTGAAACGCCCTCATAGCTCATGGTAGTGACTGCAGACAGTAGTGGGTCTGTATTGGTATCATGTGGGTGGAAGTGTGTGTTGTGTGTTATTTTGTATAGGCATGTGGGTGAAGCTGTAACAACAGTGAATACATTCAAGAGTCACTGCATCTTGAGCAAATACGCAGACTTATTCAAAAGATGGTTCTTGCATACCTAAAAAAGGATGGAAACTGCCTCGATGATTTTCTGACATGCTTCACTTTTTAGTATATATTTGTAAATCATACTGTGGCATTAGCTCAATTAAAATTATTATTATCATTATTATTATATTGTATTGTGTTTGTTATTTCCCAAGCAAAATAATAAATCAGTCATAAAGAAGTCTGATAGCAAGAAAATGATTCACCTGCTGTACAGTTTCTGGTTATCTGTGCTACATGGTGTCCTCATACGTGCTACTTATTTTGGAATTTGTTTTCCATGATGTGACAAAGAGTACTGCATGGAGCCGAGCTCACTTTTACAGCGCAGTTGAAAGCACAGATGATTCAGGGGTTTTTTTTCCTCTCTGTTTATTTAGTTTTACACATGCCTAGCTTCTGAATCTCATGTGTTATTCTGTCATTACATGCAGTGCTTGTCTGTTTTTAGGTGCTTTAAAAAGAAGAGAATGATCGGTTTTTGAGTGGTCTGAAACATGAGTTAAAATGCCTTACGTGGGTCTGGTCTACGAGGGCATAATGAACACCAGGCTAGGATGTACTACATGAGATTGTATTTCAAAAATCAAAGCCTGTGCACATTTGGATGTATCCTTTATTCCTTTGTCATGAAACTGCTGACGAGCTCTTCCCTCTTCCCACAGAGCTGGTAGGAGCTCTGGATACTCAGAAGATAATGATGGTGTCGTGCGGTTGGGCCCATTCGATGGCAGTGAACGAGCAGGGTCAAGTGTTTGCCTGGGGGGCTGGTGAAGAGGGCCAGCTCGGCCTGGGGACTGCAGAGACGGCTGTTCGAATTCCAAGGTGACAGTAACATACCATAGGGGAATTTAAGCTTTTATTGTGATAGGAGGAAAAAAGGAAAAAATTACTTTGAAGAAATTGGATTTTTTGGTGGGATATGAGCATCACAGATGACGGGGGTATTCAAGTAATTAAAACAGATAACAGGGTCCATTCATCCGTATAACAATGCTATGAAGTGTTCTGTTCTTATGAAATTAAAAAAAAAAAAAATGAATTCACTGATTTATTTAACTATTTAGATGCATTTAGTGCTTGGCTGCAGGATAGTGAAAATGTTACGACTGTGAACGATAATTTCAATAAGTTGTGCAAATGTTTTGTTTTTTTTTGGGGTTCTTTTTTTCTGCCTAGGTTGGTCAAAAGGCTGTGTGACCACCGGATCTCTCAAGTCATGTGTGGAAATCAGCACTGCATTGCACTTTCTAGAGGTGTGAAAGACACAATCTCTTAATAGCACATCACCACTGTTCAGATCGAGAGTCTTGTATCCTTCCATTTCATGTCCATCTCCTGCTTAGACCGCTAGCACTTTAAACTTTGCATCAGAATGCATTTCAAATTCATCTTGGCTGACAAATTGCGCTGTGTAGTGAATGTCAAACAGTCAAGCACACATGCCCTGTTTGCATGCATCATGCCCAACACTGTACAGTAAACAGTAATTTGTTCATGATCAAAGGATTTTGAAGTCACCACAAACAGGCACTTTAAATTAAATTATATCACCTTTTGAGCCCAAAGCTTGTTTTATTCATCTGAGAGTACATAAATATAAAATGGCAGAAAGTAAATGTAGGGCACTGCATAGTAAATTTAGATTTGGGACACAGCCACTGTCTTTTATTTTGAAAAAAGCAGAAGGGTTTTATGTGAAATTGTGGATACGACCTGGGTCACAGGGGACAGCACTGTGATTGGACCTTTTTTTTCTCTTAATTTGTTATTTCTTCGAGATGGTATGAAGTCACATAGAGAGACAGACAGGGTGAAGAGGGAGAGAGGCCAGAATCACACTGAGGATATTGCTGATTCACATTTTGTGTCAGCCCAGGGCCCGCCAACTCAGGTTAACGTTGATATTTTTTTTGGTATAACCCAGGTGAAATCTGGGCTGGGCTTCTGTTTCTGCCCCTGACTGAGGTGGGATCCATAAGAACGAAGGTTCACAGATACAGATAATACCACATTACCAAACAAATGTTGTATATTTGCCCGTGTTTGCAGTAATCTGTAGATTTACCGTTAACTGCTTTTGTCTCTCTGTTCTCTTCCTTTCAGATGGCCAGCTGTTCACGTGGGGCCAGAACACCAGCGGTCAGCTCGGTCTCGGGAAAGGAGAGCCAAGCAAGCTGTTCCCTCATCCCCTCAAGTCTTTGGCAGGAATTCCTTTGGCAAAGATAACCGCCGGGGGAGACCACAGCTTCGCTCTCTCCTTGTCTGGAGCTGTGTTTGGTTGGGGCAAGAACAAAGCTGGACAACTGGGTCTCAATGACAAACAAGGTAATAATCAACTGGATAGAAAGAAGCCAGATGCTGGCATTCAAAAGAAATAAATATGTTATTGTTTATTATTAGCTATAATGGTATTCTACAGGGTTCTTTTGCCAAGTATGTCCATCATTTTACTTACTTTAGCATTATACAGGATGAGGTGTTATGACTAGTGTTATATTTAGCCACGTTGAGGGAGAGAGCCTACTGTAGAAACGTTTCATGCAAAATGAACACCAGTGTCTTTTAAGTTTTTATTTTTGTACTTGCTGTGATAACCAAAATATACCCACTGGACAGTAAAGTCTGATCAATTGCAGCTACAGTAGTAGATTTAGATGGAGCTGTTGCTTTGTTCCCTTAAGTCTTACCACTGGTTTGAAAGTCAAACTAGTACTGCTGAAGAACAGTGTGACCTTGCTCTGGTTTCACATGTCCTCTTTCCACAGACCGCGCTGTCCCGTGCCACATCAAGTTTTTAAGATCTCAAAAAGTTGTTCACATCAGCTGTGGAGATGAACACACAGCAGCCCTCACAAAGGTACGAATGGAGATGAATCCTCACGCGTTTTTTTTAAATTAAAACCCTCTAGTTACATCAAATCTATATTGTATTCCAGTCAGACTTCCTAACTCCAATTTTAATCGACCACCTGACATATCTGAGCTTTAAATTCTGGTCCTGCAGTTAAGAATCTCTGTCTCAGACAGCCCCCCAAAAATGTGTACTGTATTGTCTCACTGGCAGGATGGCGGCTTGTTTACATTTGGTGACGGCTCGTGGGGTCAGCTGGGTCATGGCTCCACCAATAATGAGCTTTTACCTAGACGTGTGCTGGAGCTCATGGGCACTGAGGTGTCCCAGATTACCTGCGGCAGGTACTGTCCAGTCTCAACCATTTGGTAGACCTGACTTGACTTAGATTCAACTATACTAATAAATTCTGTGTAGTGACGTTGGTTCTGCTGCTCTGCATCCTAAATCTTGCTGCTTTTTCCTTTTGTCAGGCACCACACATTGGCGTTTGTGCCTTCCACTGGTGTGGTGTATGCGTTTGGCTGCAACAGCCATGGCCAGCTGGGTACAGGAATACTGCGGGATGCCACAAGCCCGTTTCCCATCAAGGCCAGTTTCCTGTCTGGTAATTTCCATAGCACAGGTAAGACTCCATGCCTGGCTATTACATGTAACATTTTCCATTCATTAGTACTTATTTGGTGTTCAAACATGCTTTCCCTATTTTCTAATGAAATGCACGTAAAAGCAATAGCAAGCAAGACAATCTAAGCTGGTGAAAATGTAACATCGCTCAAAGCTGAAAAGAAAACTGGCCTCCGATTTGATGTAAGCAGGTAATAACAACCTGTTCACTCAGATTATAGGGAAACGTCCAGTTAAAACTCACATGAGCTTCCAAGTGTTTAACTGTCCCGTTGGGATCTTGACAGTATCGATGCAAAGTTCTACGAGCTTTCTTAAAGGTATACACAGCAATTTACTGAAAGAACAAAACCAAAACAAAACAATGTATAGCCTCATACAAAAGTAATTTCTGTCAGTCGTCACTTATGACCCTCTAGAAGTGTGTGGTGGTATCTCTGTCAGTGGAGTCTCTGCCTGTATTTTCTCATTTTATTAGTGCTTTGCTTTGTCAGGACGTTTGTAAAATGAACAAAGGAAACTCTAATGAACTTAAATAAAGAGGGATCTGAAGCAGGGAGGGTAACGCAAAGAATTAAGGTCCAAACAAAGAATAATCTAAATGAAAGCCTGGCAAAAATAACAAAAAATAGTCCAGAGAGTAACCAAAGAGGAACACAGGGAGTAACAATGAGACACTAACAACATGTTGAACTGGAACCACGTCACTAGATGCCACTACATTCAACAGCACTGAACCTTTAATAAGGTGCAAGAAAATACATGAGAAAAGCTACTACACAAAGCACAAAACTGTCCCTATAAAATCCACCATTGTTACCGTCATTGGTATGATCAGACATCGACTTGTGATGTGAAACAGTTTGCTGATAACAGAATCTATCGGGTCGCAGAGAATCTTTCTTAGTCCATTGAACAGTATTTTTATGATGTGTATCAGAGATTAAGTTTTTTTTGTAAAGCGTAATTTCAAACAAACGCAATTGGAAATTCTTTACAGTGTGATAAAAATCAAGGCTTACAACTACTTACTAAGTAATTCTTTGAAGAAGGGTTATAAAATATTGACCAGCTAATGTGCTGTTTCTCTTTCCTTTCTTTGTTAGAATCAAAACAATATACAGTGACCAAAATCATCTGTGGAGGAGACCATAGTTTCTTATTGTACTCTGATGAACGGGTATGTGATTTCATAAAGATTACAGCGACACTCTGCTATTGTTATTACATCTGCTTTGGTAAACAGTTTTCCTTTTACTTCTTCTTCTGTCCCTCCCCTTGTTTCTTGCAGTTCTCTAATCACACACATTTCAAAGCTTAATCTTTGCAGTTTAACATCTTACAAAGCATTTTTACTGCTTATCAGTTCAGCGTTTCACCACAGGGGGGCAGTAACGTCCAAGCTTTTACCAGCTCTGACAGCCTATTGGAGATATACTCTATATGGAGCATTTGTCTGCTGCAAATTTCCTAGAAATTGTCAGGGATGTGCACTGATAAAGACATAACACCGCTTCGGCCCCTACAGCCATAACATTTAGACCTCAGGCGTGCCCCATGTGGGACACAACCCAGACTGAAGCCCAGATGTCCCTCAGCTGAACTGTGAACGCTCTTCTAAATGTTTGTGACAGTGCTGTTGTGTTGTCGCTGTTTGTCTTCCTCTCTGCAGAGTTTTGTCCCCCCAGAGGACCTCAGAGTGATTAACATCAACAAATCAATCTCCCACATCAATTGCGAAAGATTAAATTCGTGGAGGTTAAAGCTGATGTACAGCACAGATTCTAGTGTCACTAAGTAAGTCAAGTAATGAAAGTGATTTGAAACGTATCACGTATTGCCGTATATAAAAATGTTTGTTCTCTTGAAGATGTTTAGTATTAAAGGTGGTGATATTTTCACACATAAGACTTGATTATTTTTTTAATGCAGTTATATTTTAATTGTCGCTGTACTCGTATGTTTTCGTGTGCAGTGACATCATTATTCAACTCTCCTCTACGGCTTGTTGGAACGCCAGCTTCTTGGACCAAAGGTATGTAAACGCCATGTTTACAAAGGCTTATTTAGTGGAAATTATCTAAGTGGTCAACTCAAAATACTGTGCTAAATGTGAGATACTTTTACTTTAATTTTCAGATTTTTTTTTTTTTTTTTCAATTTTCTGCTACTTTGTACTTCTACTCCTTTATGTTTTAGAGCGAATATTGTACTTTTTTGTTTTTTTACTCCACTACATTTATCTCCTGTGTGCAGTTACTAATTAATTTTCAGATTATGATAAGCTTGTAAACTGAATATTTTTAAAAATTGAACTAGTGGTTCCTTACAAAAAAGTCAGTGTCTTGTCGGGGCCTATTGATATGTTTCAGTTGTTAACAGTTCCACCAAAGAGACGTTTCCCCTGTAATTTTCTCAGATGGTTTTATTTTAATCAATAGTTTGATTCTCAATTTGACTGTGCAAAATAATTTAAAGTTTCACCAAAAAAAGCAACCGCCAGATGCTGCTTACACAACGATTAGTCTGTATTAAAAGTCTGTTATGTAATATTTAATAAACATGCCAGTCAAGAGAAGAATTTTTCTGCAGAATGAATCATTTACTTTCACTTAAATATTTTAAATACAGTGTTTTTCCCATGTATTTGTACTTACTGATTACTTATTCCACCATTGGAAGGTTTAAAATAACAATAAACCAAATATAACATGGTATAAAGATCAAGTGCAAAAAATAGATGGATCTTGTCTACTTAACTTCGCATTGTGTATGGCACTTAAAATGGAAAGACCCCCCCCCCCCCCCCACAAGCCTTTCCAAGTTGTATTACTGGTGCAACAGGATCACTTTCTGTTTTCCTCAGAGTAGCAACTACCAGCAAGAGAGGACAAAAGCACAAGTTTATTTTTCCATTTAGTCTATAATGGAGTCAGCAAAGCATATAGAAACTGTGCCAGCCTGCCAAGCCTGAATGGACCACCAGTCAGCCTTCATTTTCCTGGAAGAATTCCAGCACAACGGCAGACAAAACTCCACAGTGAAAATGAGGTTTATAGGGAACCAGTATAAACGCAGATGGTGTCACTCTGTAGCCATTACACTGTGCATCACCATGTACTTCGTAATGATCTTTCAAAGCAACAAAACTTTGAGTTCAGGACTATTGATGAAACACATACCTGCCTGAAAACAAAGTATCATTTTTGCAGCACTTTTGTTGTGCTGTTGTTGTGCCACTTGAAGAATGTACTATCGAACAGAAAAAGACAAATACAGCAAACTATAGCAAGGACTGTGTAATCTTTGAGAGGTCTACCTGGTCCTGGTTCCTGGTCTGTCACTGCGTTCGGCCAAAAAGAGCAGAGAGCACACACACAGCATCTCTGGACTGACTCCAGCCAGGTTGTGGATGGTACAAACTGTCAACAAAGTGGAACAAGTGAGAAATGAAAAATCTCATTGCCCTCCAGTGTTAAAAAAAAAAAAGTGGTCCAAATGTATTTATTAAGTTTTATCACAATCATACTTGCCACTCAGGCGTGTACACAGAAATGAAATAGAAAAGGAATACGTACGCAACCAAAAGACCATGTGGCTGAACGCGCAGGCCCGCATGTAGGCGAGACTCCCGGGAACCGATCCAGCAGGGAACTCACAGGATCCACTTCCTTAAGTCGTCTTATCCCACAAAATGCGCTGATTGTCAGGCTGTGAAAGATGCTATCTGTCTGGTCACTGAGACTCCAGATTTGTCTGACCACCAGTCTTTGTGTAGGCGTGACGGATTTTTAGCACAGACTCATCAGCAGATATTTATCGTGACCAGGGAATGAACTGTGGAGGCCATCGGGGTGGAAAACAGGTCGCTGGGGAGAACATGGAGTACCTCAAGTATGAAATTAAACAGGAGTTGGCATTTACTTCAGCTATCATCCAGATTTTGTATTTAACCAGAAATAAACACTTACTCAAGTACTGCACTTAAGTACCATTTTTTCCACTTATTTTGACTTTTCAACTTCAGATTACTAATACAAAACAATTAACAAATACATTATTGCTATGATGCATTTTTATACATGCACTTTAATAGTTAAACATGCAATGATGATACACAATATGGACAAAAATATTGGGACATCTTACCACTGCACCAACATGGGCTTTAATGACATTGCATTCTAAATTGCAGCTTTAACGGCTTTCATTCTTCTGGGAAGGCTTTCCACAAGATTTTAGAGCGTTTATTTGGGAATTTTTGCCCATTGATGCAGTTTAGCATTTGTGAGGTCAGACACTGATGTTGGACCAAGAAGGTCTAGCTCACAATATCTGTTCCAGTTCATCCCAAAGGTGTTGGATGGGGTTGAGGTCAGGGCTCTGTGCAGGCCAATCAAGTTTTTCCACACCAAATTCATCCAACCATGTCTTAATGGACTTTGCTTTGTGCACTGGGAGACAGTTATGCTGTAATAGAAAAGGGCCTTCCCCAAACTGTTGCCACAAAGTTGGAAGCATAGCATTGTCCAAAATGTCTTGGTATGCTGAAGTATTAAGATTTCCCTCCACTGGAAGTAAGGGAGCCAACACAAGCCCTGAAAAACAGCCCCATCCTAATACTTCTGTCTGTATGTTGTATAAGATTGGCACACATGAATGCAAACTTGATATTCAAGTTTCGACAGTTTACTAATTGATTTTCATCACATGGAAATGATTGGTAGCCAAGGACTGCCTGGAACTTTAGGGAAAAATATACTATAAATACATCAGCATTTAAAAATGAACTGGAGTGGACCTAAAACTTTTTTTTTTTTTAATTTTCAGCATGTCAGTGTGTGTCAAATTTGTGCTGCTCATCTGGTTCTATAAGCTCACAGTATTCTGAGAAGTAAGTGGGTCATTGCTCACACTCACAGTGTACTATCTGCATCGGTGTTGCTTGTTTGGCAAACAGCCTCCACGAGATCAGATGTGATGTATTTGTGTTGTGTCTAAATACGATCTGCGGTATAAGAACGTGAAGGCTTACACTGTAAATAGTTGCTGTCCTTCATGCTGAGGGGTTTTGTTGGCTTTGTGTAGACTTGTTTATCAGTCTGAACTTACTCCCTGGCTGAGCAGGAGATCTGCTTAGGGACTGAATTAAATACCTTCAGGCTTTGCGTTCTGTGTTTGTGTGTGCACGTGTGAGTGTTAAGAATTAGCACATCTACCATTAAGTGAACTTGGTTCACAGCTGACCTGCCACGTGACAGGTTGGAATGGATGAGTCCCTAATCCAAAGTAATGTGCCTTTTACACTGAGGATTTACCACAGAGTTCCTGAAACTGATCTCTGGCCTCTTTTTATCCTGTTTATAATCACCACTGAGACATCTTAACTAGTCTGCACACAGTCATAAGTTTGTTTGCTTTCTCAGTGATGATGCCCACTTCAAAACCAACCCAAAGATCCCAGGCATCGATCTCAACTCTGTGAGAATGCTGTTTGCGACGCTCAGCAAACCGGCTTTTTCTGGACTTCTGGAGCAGGTAGCAACCAGCAGGGTGTTGATAATAAACATTTAGATTCTCTTTTTGAGCTCCAAAACTCCATTTTCTATATTCCAAGGACACATGTGTTATTACTGCTTCGTAATGCCTCTTGGTGTTGGCTAACTTTCCTTATCCAGGGAAAATGGAAATATCTAGGATGAAGGTTGTAAATATTCACTGTCAATATCCACTGAATGTACTGTTAAAGTAAGTAGTAAGTAGTCTGAGAAAATGAAAGAAAATTCAGCCTTCTAATTGCCAGTCATGACCGCTGCGCAGCATCGGCTTCATAGTCTCACTCTACCACTTACTCAAATTCAAACCTTCTTATAGAAATCTAAAACAACTCCAAAATACAAGGCCATCTGAATATCACACAGTAGAAAGTGTTTGTTTTCATTTCTTATGAGCCAAAATGTCCAAATGCATAAAAGAAAAAAAAAAAACTTGACTCAGATTTGATTTCCAGGAAAGTCTCAAATTAGTTTTGTTTTTGCCACCATAATGAAGGAGTTAAGGGAGTAACATGGGGATTGTTAAACACCATGTACTATCTAGCTTGTGTGGTATATAGAAAAACATCCAAGTCGTTTGTGAATATCCAGCTTGTTTTGAAAGTACATCAAGTCCTACCGCATATCCATGGCACAAACTCAAGGACTGAGTCACAGCTGCTTCAATTAGCTCAGTAATGTTTGGGTTCGTGCACCTCAAACCAATTTATTCTAATTTGTGTAACCCGAGGCCTCATTCCAGACCACTAAAAGCCTCTCCCAAAATTTACTGACTGATAGTTTTCTCCTGCTGCCAAGTTGATCCAAGCATAATTGAAAAAATATCCCTTAAATTCATCTGGTTTATTTATTGATACTTGTAGCTTTCAAACATATCACCACACACTACATTTCAAAAACAAAAAAGAAAAAAAATTCCGTATCAGAGCAAATACTTTCTGTTTGATCTGTGTAATTATATACGCAATACGTTTCCTCCCTCTATCTGCTTCCATCCCTCTGTTTAGGCCACAAAGAGTTTTGAGAGTCTGTTGATCCCTCAGCTGCCGCGCTCCCCTCCTGACGTCGAGGCCATGAGGATCTACCTCATCTTGTCCGAGTATCCGGCCCTTCGGGACTCAAAGAATTACATCCGCCTCACTATCCCCCTGGCAATGGCCATCCTGCGGCTAGACGCCAACCCCAGCAAAGTATTGGGTATCATACTTGCAGGCACACACTACAAGTCTCTTTCATAGCAGTCAAGTCATTTAAAGTCGCTTTTGGTAGCTAATAACACAGACCATCCTGTCGTGTGCACCATCACATCACATGACTCTTAACTCGTCATCTACATTATGTCAGCGCCCTCACCCATGTCCACCTGTGAGCCACCTGAGCTTAGCTTGTCATCACGAGAAAAAATAAGCCACCAAACATGAAAACGGCTCCGGAAAAGCATCACCAAAGTGTAAAGAGCCTGACTGATGATGGATTTTTGAAGCCAATATTCATATCTGGCAAATTCAGAAGTTGCCTTCATGGAAGTAAAGTTCAGCCATTTGCTGGTCAAAAAGGGTTTACCACATACCAAAAAGACTCAGCTCTGAACTGACCCTTAAACTTTTATCTGTTCACATAAATGCAAAAATGCTTAAATATATACTTTTCACTATGTATTGTTCAAATTTGGACAGTCACTCATGGTTTTGATCCACATTAAAAGTGACAAAGTTCAAACCCTGTTAACTCTCTCACCTCTGATAAGAGCTGCATGAATGTCGGCTTGTCGGTTTTGGAAAGACTGTCGGACGCAGACTCATGGCGAAAACAAGTGGTGGTGGTGGTAGTGGGGGGTTTGAGGTGCTAATTGAGGTGGTGAAAAAACCTTTAAAACATCCTGATAAAGTATAAAAACTAACTTGTTTATTTCAAATCTACACTGACATTTTTACACGTAAAAACATATTTGTTTACTCCGAGTGTTCAAAAATTTACTGACTTTAACTTTTTTTTTCCCCCCTCTGTCCCTGCAGATAATTGGTGGTGCATCGTGGACGACAGTGTTTTCACCAGGATGGTCGATATGTACAAGAGCATTGTTGTGTTTTTGCTAACGGGAGGCAAGACGCTCCTCGTACCAGTCTTCTATGAGAACTATTTTGTTGCCACATTAAGGCTGCTGGAGAAACTCCACAAGGTATCCACACAGGTCACTAACTGTTCCTGTAAACAAATCTGCACCATCCCTCAGTACAGTCTGAGGACATAATGTGCCTGTCTTGGTCCTAATCTATTGATTGTTATGAACCCGTGACATTTCCTGGAGCTTAGGCAGGTGTTTTATTCCATGTAATAAGGTAAACCTGAAGGCTCACCATGTGGAGTACAACCGCTTTTATATTCCTGACATCACCAACCTGGTGGACATCCAGGAAGACTACCTCAGATGGTTTCTGAGTAAAGCTGAGATCGTGAGTACTGACATTGTTTGACAGTGTTTCACTTCCTTGTTAATCCACACACTCACGCGTTCTTTTCTCATGTCGTTCTCAGTGTCTGAGGAGACAATGTGCGAAAGTTTCTCCATAAATGCTTGTGTTTTTCAGTTCAGTGTTTAAGTTTACAGAAAAGCTCCCATGACTTCTTTGGAGGTCAGGGGGATTTCATAATCTTCTTACAGTTTCATTTAAAGTCAGGACTTTGCTTTCTGTTGTTTTCCAGAAAATGGAATCATCCTCCCCTTCACAGGTAGTTGATTTCAAGACTGTACATGAACATCTAAAATTATGAATTACATTTATTTGACTTTTTTACAATGTTATTAGTGTAATAAGTATATTTCCTAATTTTCCTTGCAGAGTGACTTTCCCTCAGTGAACCTATGTGCCTACCCGTTCATATTGAACGCACAAGCCAAGACAACCATGCTGCAAACAGATGCTGAACTGCAAATGCAGGTGCCTGCTGTAAAAAGTAGTTTTCTTGCGGTTTCATACAGTTTTATCACTTTGTATTGAAGGTTTTATTTACGTTTTAGTCAAAAAATGTCCTCTTTTGCTTTCTTCCACCTGGGACTGTTATCAAGATGGCAGTAAGCGGTGCAAACCTACACAACGTCTTTATGCTGCTGACGCTGGAACCCCACCTTGCTAGGAACCCTTACTTGGTGCTCCATGTGCGCAGGGACCATTTAGTGAGTGACACACTACGTGAGCTCACCATGTACTCTGATGTGGACCTCAAGAAACCGCTCAAGGTGAGAGCGACGCCAAAGCTTTTTGACAGTCACTGTAGTTCTGTTATTCTTTTTTTCCACAAAAACCTCTAACTTTTTTGTGATGTCCTCATCTACTTTCTCCAGGTGATCTTTGACGGCGAGGAGGCCGTAGATGCTGGCGGAGTGACTAAAGAGTTCTTCCTGCTGCTGTTAAAGGAGCTGATGGATCCCATTTATGGGATGTTCACTCATTACAAAGAGTCCAACCTGCTGTGGTTTTCAGACAAGGTAAGTTGGTCTGCACAGCAACACTGTGTTTACGCACTAATAACCTATAAAGACTTACTTCCTAAGCAAAAATTAACCTTTGAACCTCATCTCATGGTCTTAAGAGTTTGGTCGGTTGTCATGGAAACAGTTCAGCTGTAATCATGTGTGAAGTACAGTATGCTACTTTGGCCACTGAGTTTAACTGTACAGTCTACACATTTTCATATACTGACTTTTGTCATTCCTTTTTCAGCTGTTTATAACATTTGTAGACATTATGTTCACATATTAAGCAAATGAAGCAATATTAAAAATAAATATATACATGTATATAAATGAATTAAAGAATCAGTGAAAGAATGTTCGCTCAATATCAAAGGTAAAACTACAGGCACAATATTTACAATATTTAAATATAAAGGTAATACTTAAGCGTGTGATTTTTGCAGCCTTAATGAGAATGTAATTTTCTGTATCTGATAAAGACGCATTATTTTTGGATACATGCATTGAAAGAGGCAGGGTCTTGTTTCAGCAGTATAACACTGTTTACTGACTGAGACTGAGAACCTTCACCGACAACATTGTTTAATGTAGTTAAGGGTTATTAATACACTAATACTAGTAGTATAAAAATTACGCTGATGTGCCACCATGTTTAAATGTCAACATTGTGAGTATCTAAAACTATGCGTAGAGCATTTTTATATCTAAGTACAGCTTTGACATGATAACATCAGCTTTTTCCATGCTGATAAAGGAGTTGTTTTTGTCCTTTGTGGGCTCTCTGTGGATGACAGGCAGCGACAGTTCAATGCATTTTATCAGTGCAATGTAATGTAGAATTAGAGATATTTCACCTGGAGGATTGTACAAAAGCTCAAAATGCATGCTTTTTATCATGGTTTTGTTTGTTCTTTTAACACCAGATTGCAGTAAGCCTATAATGGATCTGCAGATGTCGGGTATTTGACCTGCAGCTGTATTTATTTATAGAAACAGCTGATGTTTCTAACATTACACATAGTGTTACTGAGGCCCGATAATAAATGATCCAGCCATGAAACAGAATCATCACGACCTGTTTTGTCCCTATCTGTCCATCCAAGTTCAAACTGCTTTTCGCAAACCCCTTATTATATATTATATATGTGCTAATTGTTTCCACCTCCTCATCACATAGTTGTTTTTTAAGTGTTTTACTAAAACGTGCCAGCATTTCTGACGAAAAACAGACAAATATCATCAGGATCTGACAGGTTAGAATTAAAAAAAACATTTAAATACCTTTTTTAACTTTATTGGGATTGGCTGGTTTATAAGCTTTAAGCTTGTGGGTCGTGATGAATCGCCAGTTAAGTTCATGTTTCTGTAAACCCACTCCCACTTGTTTTGTTAGATGTCAGACGTCAGACAGCTACAACTGAGACGCAGTAAGAAATGCAACAACACAATCATTTTCTCATGTATGTTTGCAGTGTTTTGTCGAGCAGAACTGGTTTCACCTGATCGGGATCATCTGCGGTCTCGCCATCTACAACTCCACGGTGGTGGACCTCCACTTCCCTCTGGCTCTCTACAAGAAGCTGCTTGATGTATTGCCAACGCTGGACGACTTGAAGGAGCTTTCACCCACTGAGGCCAGGTGACGCGTCTTCCTCCGAGCTTTGAGCAGAGGGGGTGCAGTGCAGGACATATGCAGCTGTATTATTAACCAGGCTCTGGCTTTGTCTTGGAGATTGCACCTGCTGCCAACATTTCACCATGGGAACCTGTTGCATGAAAAGTTTTATTCATTTTAAGGGAAAGTAAAAAAAGAAACATTTTCTGTTTTTCCATTTCAAGTTTTACTAAATTGTGTAAAATTGTAAGGGATGAGTCTAAAACACACACATTAAAAGAAAAAAAAAAATCAATCTCTTCAGGCTTGTCATCAGGGTGCAGGACTTACATAACCAGTGTTGTTTTTTTTTTTTTTAAGTAGCAGTGAAACCGACTGCCTCTGGGAATTGCTCCTCATTGAATTTAGAGCAGGAAGGCTCAGCATTTCCTCAGCGCCTGATTGTGTCCAGCCGAGTATTGATTTTGAGATTATTCGTCTACAAGCTACAAGTGGAGCTGCACAGCCTGTGGTGTTGCTATTAGTAACAGCACAGCCTTAAAAGATGTAGTCTCGAAAAACATTTTACACACCGCGCTTCTATTTTGACTGCCTTAAAAGTTTGATTAAACCAAAATCTAGACTAAAATCACTCACTGGCTACCTCACAAAGACAGGAAAGAGATAAGACATTGTTTAAGTAATAGTGTAAAATGCACTAGATCTAATTTGTGATAAAATATGTTGAGATTAAATTAAATTAATATTTAAAAGTCCTCTCGGGTCTCTGAGTTTTGGTGGTAAACGTGCAGCACGTTCTCTGCAGGAAAACTAACACGACGCGACAGCTGTAGGCACAACTGATCCCTGGTTTTCAAATTTAAAAGTCAAACGGGGACAGTTTGAAACCTGGGACAGCAGGTGAATGTAATAAACTGTCTGATAAGGTAGGAAAACAAAACAGACGCACGATCCCACAGAGCTTGCAGATGTGTCTGCAGTAGAGGACGTGTTAATACAACATGTTCCTGTATGCATGATGATATGCACAAAGGAACGTTTTTTTCATATTAAATACACTAATTAGTTTCTCCTTATGCCTTCCTACACGTGAACCTTTTTAATGATGGTGATCCTGGCTTTCACCTTTCGTTAATTTCATAACCTCATCCCCACTGTGTTAACCGTGTTTTACCTTCTGTTTGTTCTTCTGCAGGAGTCTACAACAACTTCTAGACTACGAAGGAAGTGATGTGGAGGAGACGTTTCTTCTCAACTTTGCTGTGGGTATCTTTTTTTTTTTTTTAACCCTCATTAACACCAACATTAAAGATAAAGTTAACAAATCAAATGAAAAGATCAAAACCGACACAAATCTAAAAAAGGTCACAAATGTAAAGTTTAGTTTATGAAAAGGGTTAAATGATTATCTAAAGACTCAGACTGGACTAAAAAAAGTGTATTTGTCGGGGACTATTTTCAGGTGTGGATTAATACACATAGAGTGCACTTGTGAGTGTATACAGCAGCAGGATCATACACCTGTCACAAATTGGCTTCTGAATACATTTTTACTGACACGGAGTGACTTGCTCAACATAAGTCATTTCTTTTAAACATTCTGAGTTTTTAAATTATACTTATACTACTTATACTTATACTTTAAATTATACAGCAAGACTGAGAATGTTTTTGTTGATATTGATCCCATTAACACTACTACCAAAACTTAATATTGGTATCAGTCGCCCTACCTCTTCCATATGGGATCATCTGTGTCCGGGACATGTCGCCCAGGGCAACCGTCTGGCTCACTGACGTATTCTTAATTGTGTTTGGACAACAAAGGATCTCTGTGGCTCAGAGGAATAAGATATATCAGGCGATGCATGTTTGCAGGGTCAATTCATCACTGCTTTTGCTCCTTTTATGGGAACTTTTTGACATTAAATAAAAAATGTGTAATGTCATCAGACTTTCCCCTTTAACTGAAAACCGTGCATATCCTCTACATCCTAAAATGTCTAAACTTCACTCCTGAATTGTACAAAACACCAATCTGGAATCTGTTTGTTGTGTTCGTATCTCAGATCACCAGGGAGAACTACGGGATGACAGAAGTCAAGGAGCTCGTCCCTGGAGGAGAAAGCATCAGCGTGGACAAAAACAACAGGTGAGGCAGCTCGATGCATCAAACCGAATTGCCTGTAGTTTTAGGTAAAGCTGATATTTTGTTGTTGTCCTTCACTTGATATCTCATTTGAAATGACCTTGTTTTATGGATATTTTTAATGCTTTACACTCTGTTCTCTCTGGGAGATAAACAGATGAGGTTTTTTAATATTTTTTTTTTTTTTCCTCCAACACTGAGATTATCATGCGCTCACACAGCTGGCGGCTCGTGGCCCGTTGTCCCAACAGAAGGTCATGTTCTGCGATGAGAACGCAGAAAACAAAGATTGATTTTGGCGTTTTAAACACGATTCAGTGTGCTTTTCTCCACAATCAACACCCTGGTTTTTGTTTTGTTTTGTTTTGTATTTGTTTTAATCTCGTCCTTGTGCCCGTGGCATTGATTACGGCGTTTTGTGGAGGAGTCTGCAGAGACTTGAGGGTCGGGTGGTGTCAGCATGTCTGGCTGCCGGTGCTGAACAGATGGCGAGAGCTGCAGTGACCCAAGTTGCTCCTGCGAAATCCCCTCAACACCCAAATATAAAATTATAATAACAGTGACAATAGAGAAAATGATTGTTGCACACACTGTTGATTTAGACTGTAGATTAGATTGTCAGACAGATGAACCTGTGTGTGGGTGTGATTTATTTTATTGAGCTGTATTGTTTCGCAGGGTGTGGTATCAGTCTGTGTACTGTATTTGTCGGCTTATTGAGGCAGCACTTGTGTCTGCGCTGGCTTGTCATTCCAAGCTTCTGTGGCCCAGTTTACTTTAAAGTTTAAAGTCAGTAAAACTGTATTTTTTTGGAGCATCTTGCTTCGTTATTTTCAAAATTTTCCTGATGTTGTGGCAGCGTGTTAAACAACAAGTCATCATTTTTAGTTTTTATTTTGTGGTGAGGAGTAGGACTGTTCAAAAATGCTCTTGGTTTGAAAGTTTAAATTAATCAACTCTTCCTGGTTTGCAGTATATTTTAGAGATTTTTTTCTATCACAGGATGCAGGTGTGCACACAATCTTTGCATAGAAATTTTATACCAAATGAATAGGAAAATTCTGCTAATTTATATTCAGTAAAATTCAAATTATTGTAAAAATGTTTTCTACAAAGACATGTATAGTCCTGTCATTAGAGTTAATCTATTACTGATAAATATTTGGTCAAAATTTCATATCTTATGGGCCTCAAAATTTATAGTGTGATGTCTATGGACACATTTTCCCACACAGTGTTTTATGTAGGCTTTATGTATGGTGTCCACTTGTAACTCCTCACTTATGCTTTATAATGTTACAGTTAATCAGATCAAAATGTTTTATTCATCATTTTCTGTAATTTGGCTTCGACAAAATTTGCTCTCCTTGTATTTTAAAAGATGGACTCACAGGTCCATCCAACAGGGCTGAAGAGATTATCGATTTAATTCACCTGAGTGACACTCTGGAGTGAGACCTCACTGCGATGTAAACAATCTCAGATCAGGCTGGATGAACCGGCTGCAACTCCCATGAACCTGGGAAAGAAAATGTAATAGCTCTGAATCACATCTGAACTGATCATAAAATCACACACACACACACACACACATAGACACAGTGGAAGAGGAAGTGAATGTTTACAGTCACACCTCGAAGTCTGAATGAATTCTTTCCTTATAACCTGATTTGTGAGGATGCAGCTGCTGTGCAGAACAAATTAATGATCTGAGTGTTTACTTAACTTGCAGGGCGTGTGTGTGTGTGTGTGCGCGCGTGTGTGTTTCAGGAAGGAGTTTGTGGAGGCCTACCTGCTCTACGTGTTCTCAGACTCGGTGAGCGAGCAGTACTCTGCCTTCTCCGCTGGCTTCCTGAAGGTTTGCGGGGGGGAGATCCTGTCGCTGTTCCAGCCCTGCGAGCTGATGGCCATGGTGGTCGGCAACAATAACTACAACTGGGAGGAGATGGAGAAGGTAAAAACTTTGACCTGCTGGTGTTGCCAGAGGAAAACAAAAGTCAGGATTCATCCTCAGGGGACCATGAACGTTTACACATAACTTTTTGGCTAAAAATATGACGAGAACAATCAACAATCACAAAATAAGGCCAGAAAAATAAATAAAATCAAAATTAAAGCAACAAATATAACACAAATATCCTAAAACAGATATCACTAATCATAATATACTTTTTTTTCCCATTTTAGTTTAGGAAGAGGAAAAAAAAAACTGTATTTGAGCCAGAGTTAGTCTAAAAGGCCTATGTTCATGTTAAAAAGGCACCCTGAAACAACACAACCAAATTAATGGTTTAAACAAAAACACAGTTTAAATGGGTGATACTGACTGTTACTTTGTAACTTGAGATCTGAACAAAGGTGGGATGAAATGTATGCTGAAGGTGGAGAAATTTGATGCATGCGCGTCTCTATCACTGACAGAGATGAAATGATTTAGTGATGATAAAATGAAAAAAAAGGCTCTTCATCACCGCATCTTTTCTTCTTTGCAGAATGCCATTTACAAAGGGGAGTATACAGCCACTCATCCAACAGTCAGGTTATTCTGGGAGGTTTTCCACGAGTTCCCTCTTGAAAAGAAGAAGCAGTTCTTATGTAAGCGTTTCATTTATTCATTGCTTGATCTGCACGACAGCTAAATTCTCACCCCTGAAACGTCTTAAAAATGGTGTAAAAATATATAACGAAGCCATCCTGACTCTGTCTTCTGCGTCTGCAGTGTTCCTGACTGGCAGCGATCGGATCCCCATCCACGGCATGGAGAGCCTGCGCATCGTCATCCAGTCCACCACAGCGGAGGAGCACTACCTGCCGGTGGCCCACACCTGCTACAACCTGCTCGACATGCCGCGCTACCAGACCAAAGAGATCCTGCGCCGCCGCCTCACTCAGGCTGTGGAGCAGTACGAGGGATTCAGCCTGGTCTGAGGAGCGCAGATCTGCAAACGCTTTAATGCACTTTAATAGCAATACTCCACCATGTCAGTGTCAAAAGACTGTGATGGAGGACTCCAGGAGACAGGAAAGTCAACTCTCTTTATATCCACATACAAGATTGTGAATCATCTTGAATCTGAAAGGTCTACGTATGTAAATTCAAATGTATTATTGCTTTTTTGTTTTTAATCGCTTTGGGCAAAGTTTCTCAACCTTTCAGGACCATTTGGAAGAGGCATGAGATTTATTTAAAATGAATCACAGACTAAAGGAAAATGACAACCTGCAATCATAAAAATTTTGGGACCTTAAATCAAAGAGCAGAGAAGGTTGAGAAACTGCAGCTTTGGATGTTTGCAGCTTTATTTCTTCTTCTTCTTTTTTTTTTTGCACAGCTTTGTATTTTATATTCAACTCCTTAAATTCTATTTTTCACCTTTAAAGAATTGTGTTATCTCCTTGAGACAATATATCTGCTTTCTGTTACTTTTAATTTATTAAACAGAGTGGTTATTTTTTGACAAAATAAAAATATGTACATATGTATGTAAATAGCACTGAAGAAATATTATCTTTACCCTTGACATTAAAAGGAGTGTTCCTCCCGCTGATCCTTTTAAATCTGGACACCAGCATGTCCTCTCTTCCTGAGGACAATGGAAGAGTATCCAACAGGCAGGATGCAGGATGAGACATGGTGAACAATATTTGCAATCCGTCTTACCTTTTGAGCTGTGGACCCAAGCAGCTGACTTTGTCTTGAACCTGCATTCAACAGTGTTGCCTTCTCCAGCAAAACCCTCAAGAAGAGCTGACTTTTTCAAGTTGTTTTTAGTGTCATTGACTGTGTGCATGTTCATGAGTGAAAGCAAAAAAAAGAAAAAAAGAAAAAAGAAAAGAAAAAAAAACTGATTTAAAAGTGTGACATTTTGGGTAATATGCTCGTTAGCTTTCTGGCGGAGGGTTTCTGAATGGCAATCAGTAGCCGGTTAGCTTAGCTTAGCACAAAACCTTGGAAAAGGCGTGAAACAGTTAGCCTAGCTGTGTTCAGCGGCTAACAAAACGCGCTTACCTCCTCCACTAAAGCTGTCCAGTTAATCCGTCACATCTCCTTTGTTTCATCCTTACGATACGAAACGACAATTCGTGTTTAGCAGAGGATTATGTACCCAGCGATACTAACTGGGACTGGTGTTACACCGTATTCTGTGACCTCAATAGGAAAGGAACTCAATTTGTCAGTGTTGCCGCCACCTTTGGTGTCGAGGTGGGACAGAAAACAACGTGACTGGGATGAATTAACTGTGGATTTGGGATTTTGTTTTTTCCCATAGAAAGTATCTGTGTAGATTTTCAGCTAGTGTTTATTTCTTTTACTTTATCCCGTACCGTATTTCGATAGCTGTTGCCTAACATGATGCCGCCATAGTATGTAGGCAGGGTCACAGAATACGAATTGTCATTTTTACACCTGTTTTTTAACACGGCCGAATCAAAGGAGATATAACATGTTAGCTTTATGCTAGCTAGCGGGAGGAGTTTTTTTTTTTTTTTGTTTCCGGTCTTGTTGCTAGGCTACGCTAAGACGCTGCTGGCTGTAGCGTCATATTTGACAGACGTTATGCTGAAGTTCCACCAGAAAGAGAATACGTGTACCAACCCAAGTGTTTTTAAAACTATATAATCATTCAAATTAGTGACTGTAATCACTCTTGTTACCCAGTTGGAGATAATTAAAATGTGACATTTGTGGCAGAATGACATAACAAGTGCGTATTTAACAGTGTGGGCAGATGACCTGTTCAATATTCTATTAAAAGTCAGAAGATAACTGTATCTATCATATCACTTGTTCTAAAACTTGCTCTGATGCGATATTTATTCCTACAGTCAAACCTCTTAATCCGAAATGTTTAATTAGGTCGTGCATTGGCGTGAAGTGTGTGAAATGGTCTTGCATATAAAAATCTATATATTTTATATATTTCATATATAATGGTGATGTAAAAGTGACGTGTCCTGACTTAACAGGTCACACTGACGCATCCATTTAGCAATAACAACCTGAACGAGCCCAGTGATGTAGTGATAACTCTGGGTTGTTCTTCTAAAGGTCTTCAACACTGGACTCTTCTGAGATGTTTTCTTAGGACAGTTCATCCTCTTGCTTAGCTCTATACTGCATGTACACACATGTTCAGTCAATATATTTGTCTAATTAAAGCTGATTCCTCCTGCAGAGTTTAGTCCTATGCAAAGGTTTGTGCAGCCCTTGACTTTTTTGCACCTTTTAATGTGCTACTGAAAATGTGATTTTTTGCATATTTGTCTGGAATCTACACAAAGCTCCCTGTCACAGTCAACTTTTTAAATAAAACCATACGGTGTAAAAGCACATTTCTTGTATCTTTTGTGATTGCATCATTGGACAAAACTATTTTCAGCATTTTAAATGATGTTTCCAAGCAGCTGTGGCTTACGTCTAAATCCTAAGCGAGCGTTTCTATATTAAGCCCAAGTTTGGAGGTTTAATGCTGATACTAACTCCCGTTGGCCAGGCAGCGCCTTGCATGGTGGCTGCTTTTAGCGTGTGTGTGAGTGTGTGTTTCTACTTAAGCGCTATACAAGATGAGAAACAGCCATTGATATAAACAAGGTCTACCAAGGGTCCAGCTTTCAGTCAGAACACAATATTCTTTGGGAAATGAATTTTCCCTGCTGTAAATCTTTTGTCAAATTCCAGGCCTTTTTTCCCCCCTTTTTGACTTGTTAACATTTGATTACGTCCTGTAAATAAGTATACACAACATCACGTTAAATTAGCATGTTTTTGGAATAAAAAAACATATTTTTCCTTACTATGGTGTTGTGTGAACTGAGGGGGCTGATGCTGCAGTCTGTATTAAGTAATGACTTCTTTCTTGGGAGCTGATTTCTAAAAAACAATGCAAATGATGCCTGTATGTCCACACACATCACAACATGTTCCAGACCTTTATGAAGAACTTTTTTCTTTTAGATTAACTTTAGTCAAGCTTACTTTTGCTGCATTATTAACTCACGTTGCATCATTATGCACACACGACAACAGTGATTAACAGGCCTTCATATCTTTAACGTCTCATGTTCGGTTTGGCCCTGAGGAGCAAATCAGATGCTCATGTTTATACAAATATCTTTTGCAGAATAACACAAAAGATGTTTGTGTTTAATGTTTTTAATCAATATCTGGAGGAGTTTAGTAGCTCATTATATTTATTTGCCGCCTGTTTTATTTTTCTATTGATGAGATTGTTTTTACCTCGTTTTCCCTAAACAAACACGACATCGCATTAGTTTGGTCCCTTTTCGTGGCTTCTAAACATGCGTACCTGCGAAGAGCAAAGAGCTGAAAGAATTAGTCGACTGACTGATTAACATAAAGCAAATGACACATTTTTTAAAAAAAGATAATCTGCTTCTCCCTGTTTTATATGACAATAAAGCAAATATGTTTGGGTTTGGAACAGTTAGTCAAAACCAAAAACCTGAAGACGTCCACATGAATGCAGTCACACAAAGGAAATCCACGCAGCCCAAAAGTACAGTAAAAATATGATTTCATTTATATTATATACAAAATACAAATACAATTTATGTACTAAAATGTACACACTCAGAATTCATTAAGCCTTGCCAGTGTTGACGTTCAGCAAAAACGAAATTCACACTGATAATCATCCATTTTGGAGAAAGAAAGGAAAAAAATGTATTCGCTCACAGAAATGTAAACATACACAGTGATCCATATTTACAAAAGAATAAAAATGAGCTCTGAAGACGATGGGAAAGACACACAGCTTTCAGCAACCATTTCTGTCCTCCAGAGTCATCTCACAAACGTCCTTGTCAACGCTCATCAGTGTGAGCAAAAACATACCAGTGAGTCCAAGACGACAATTAGCTTATTTGACATGAAGTAAATGGGAAGGGGAAAAAAGCATCTCAATGCATAAAATGTACAGTCAAACGCTTTAGAAAGTACCTGTGATCACAAAAATAAGCTTTTTTATTGACTTATGACCTCTTTTGCTTCACAGTTTGTACTCTGAGTCGCTGTCTTTGGGTTATATTAAAATTAGAGACCAATTCTTTTAGTGAGCAAATACTCGATTCAACTTCTAGAGAAGCAAGATTCTTTCAGGCATTATGAGGGTCAGAAATAGAGAAAGCTATTCATTCAGTGAATACTGTTATTAAACTGATTGAAGTTATACAAACATCTCCCTTAAAAAAATACACATAAATCTTAAATCGCAAAATCCTTCTTTAGAAACACCACTAATTTAATATCTATTATTTTACTTATAAGGGTTGTTTTTTTTAAGACTTCTACAGTAAAGCGTGAACAAAAAAACCTCTTCTGTTTTGATAAAAACGTTCAAAAGGATAGAAATAAATTATTAGCAGTAAAAGTGTGATTAGGGTTATTTGTGTCTGTCTTTGCTTAGTCATTGAGGAAAAAAAAACTCTTTTTGAAGGTGAGGTTTGGTTGGAAATTAACTCCTCAGGGAAAGCAGGTGACTCTGTGTCGCTTTGAATCAGCTGTGAGTCGGTGGTTCTCTGCGGGCTGCAGAGGAAAAACCCCGCTGGGCGCGACAGAACGGCATAACAGGCCGATTCTCGGCGAGCCATAAACATGAGCGCCGCTGACAGCCACGAGAGGGGAAAGTCAGATCTTTTGTCCAACAGAGTGAGACCGAGCACCAGTCCTCTTACAGTCTTTTATTTGCTCTCAGATGAACTTAGCCGAGTCTCTTTTGCTGATGAGGACTTCCAGCAGCCGCAGTTTGGCTTTAACGTGCTTGTATTCGTTGTACTCCACTGCCAACGGGGAGCGGTCTTCCTTCTGCACATTTCTATGGGAACAAGACAACAAACATTAAGGAACACGTGGAGGTTCAGCTGTGGAAAACCCCTCATGAGATTATCAGTTCATAAAGCTCTCTCGCCATTGTAGTCTGAGCGCTTTCTTCTTCTTACCTTCCGTTTTGTCTGAAGAACTGGTCCTCGAACTCCTTCAGGTTCTTGCGGAGTCTCTTCTTCTCCTCTCGGGCCTCTTGAAGCTGCTCCACAAGCTCCTGTCTGTATGAGAAAGCGTAGAAATATTTAAAAATCTCACACTGGAATATTCAAATTTGTTCTTATTATGTAGTGGTGGAAGAAGTACGTTGACCCTTTTTTGACTATTATACAACAATGTGAAATTACTTCACTACAAGTATTTCAATTCAAAATCTTATTTAATGGGACAAAAACAATTTAGGTCAAGTAAGAAAAAGTAAATTTTTTGGCTCTGAAATGCAGGGAGGCAGAAGTCGAAGTGGCATAAAATGAAAATGCCTCAGTATCTCAAAACTGCTTAAACACAGTACTTTTGTACATGTACTTAGTTACCTTCCACCAGTGCAATCATGTGAGAACAGTCTTGGCTGTCTTCTCTCTTTTCAGGGACTTACGTGGTGGCCGAGTGCAGGTTGGACAGCCTCATGTCCGTCGTGTTCTTCGAGGGTGAGAGTTCATCCACGGGCGAGATGAACCCATCTGCGTCCTCGTCCATGTGGTCCAGGAAGCCGAGGACGCTGAGGTCGGGCCTGACGCTCACGGTGAACTGTGTCTTTGAGTCTCCGTCGTCCTCTGAGCCGTCCTCCTCCTCCTGCAAGAGCACAAAGAGGTCAAAAGGCGGCCAATTCACTGCTGTGAAAAAGACGTGTCGTGTTAGTCATCGCTGGTTAACAATCATACAGCACAGCAGCAAAATGCGCTTCCACGGTCCTCATTTGTGATTCGTGTTCATACACATTAGTATGTATAGATGCAGTTAATGAAGGCGGTCAACTAGAAGACACACAGTCCACCGAGAACCAACTTTATGTAATGTGAAAATCCTGAACCAACTATGTAACCGTTGTTATTAGATATCCAGCAAAATGATTTAGATTAGTGTTTGTCTTAAAACACCCCTGAAGGATCAGTCTGCTTTATTACAACCTGGGTCTTATTTTTGTAGCTTGCACCATTTAGACCTGAACGTAACGTAGAATATCTCATGTGGGAGTTTCAATACTTTTTCTCATGGCCTTAAGTTTCATAGAGAGATGGTTCACATCTCATTATCGATTTATTTTAAACTGGAGGTTTGTATTTGTACTCAGAGTAGCAGCAGATGGATGTTTTACCCATTCATGCGTTACTTTCAGACATCATTAACTAGTTTTCAGGCACAACACACGCGTAGTTTGGCTGTTCAAGCTCACTCTGAGCTGCCAGCTGTCGTCTCAGCTGGTAGCTTAGCAGCTACTTTCACAAATAAATATACTGAAGATCTCAACTTTGTAATCCGTCAGGACAAATTCACAAATATGTGAATATATTAACATAACATTTAACATAACATATAAACATTAAATTGAAATTTCCATTTTTTTTTTAAATAAGTGAAGCAATTTCCAAGCACCCACTGGGATACAAGTGACCCTTGTGAGTACTTGTACTCCAAGTACAAATCAGTGATCTATACTATTTTATTGGGCATAAAATGTTGGATATATTACCCTCTTAATACAGAAAAAGCAACAAATGAATGTATACCAGGAAGTTTACATATTAAAATGCCTGATCTAACTTCTTTTTAACCAGTGCAAGTCATGTTATCTTAGAAATGAGCAAAATATGATTTCTGGCAGAGCTATAAAAATAAGGCCCCAGTTGTGATAACCCAGAATTATCCTTTAAAATCCTTAAAAAAAACCAAAACATGAATGGCTCACACATTTTCACCAATAATCACAGAGTGTTTTCAAACATCAGATCCAGGCAGCTAGTGATTCAACATCTCTACAGGCGCTGGTGGCAGTCAACAGGCAACTACCCAATCACCAGGCAGCAGTCAGGTTCATTAGAGGGGAGGAGGGGGGAGAGGAGGGAGGTGGAGCAGGTCGGGGGAACTGGCAACTGATTATTCAAGCAACAGCAGCTCTTCACCTTGACATCATCGAAGAAGAGAGCGGTTTCGCCCTCGATAATGGGCTGAAGGAGGGGACCTCTGCGCTTGCTGGAGGGAGAGCCCTGTGGTGACGTTTGAGAAGGAGGCGTTAATCAGGCTCACTCTGGGACTTACAGCAAGGCCACGAGAAAACGCCACGAGTTTTCAAGCTCTGTGTCTAGACTTCTGTCGGAGCAAAAGCTAAGCAGATTCTCCACTTTCATCCAACCTCACAACCAACTTATTTTCAACTGGTCTTCCCGAAGACCACAATGTTGAAAACCTAACATGATCCTCATTAGTTTTAACAAACGGCGTCCTTGGTACAGGCCATGACTGAGGTTATTTATCTTGTTTGAGATGTTCTATCTGGGCTGAGATCCAAAGATCACAACAGCCGTTTGTTTTGTAACACAACTGTGTGCGACATGGAGCAGCAATACCAAATAAATAAATAAATAAATTTGAAAAAAGATTAATCAGGAAAGAAAAAATATTTTCACTTTTCAAACTTGTGCCTCTATAAATTCTGTGTACAAATTCTGACATTTTGAGAAACTTATTTCACAAGTGGTAAACACAATTTATTTTAGGTATGAAAGCAGGCAAATGGGGGTTGCTTGGTGGAAAAATTTTTTTGAACTGACGATCTACTCCAGCATCACTTGACCTTTCAGGATAATAGAAATGCTGCATTATTTCTACTGTATAGAATGGCAGCAGACCCAGTTTTCATAATGGGGATTAGAGATGGTGCCTTATATAATGTGTGGATATACTGTGGGCCCATAACGCAGATCACATCTTACGTAATAGAAATGGTTATTAATACTTGAATACACAAATGATAGGGAAAAGGAAGCACACACACGAGTGTATAGGCAGCAAAAAGAAAATAACTTTAAGACTGGCTGACTGACTTGACCTTTCTTTTATCAACAGTTTAGAGGATACGCATCCTCTCACCACACTTTCTGACTCGCTTTTGCACACAGCTAATCATGATGTCATTTCCTGTGAACTCATTCCGCCACCTATGAGCTCCTTTACGTCCGTGGGGGATCCACTAAAGCCGGACTTAGAGCCTTGGAAGGTGGATAACCCGTCTGTGTGCACGGCTGCCACCGCTTCCCACGACAGGCACTAAAGCCAGAATGAGCTGAGCATTAAGTGTCTGCAGACGTTTTGCTGATCGCCCGTCAAAGGGCAGCTTGACAAGTGGGCAGCTGTGGAGGGGATAGGAGGAAGAAGGGAGATTGAAGATGCGATACTTACAATGACAGGGATGGTGGAGGCTCTGCACAGGATCTGCTTCACCAGACGATATCTGTCGTACAGGGGTTTCATTATTTGCCTCTCACACTTTGTGACCTGGAGTAGCAGAAGAAGAGAGAAACAAGGACATCTTGTTAGCACAGTGTTAGCCTCTTTCTGTCCTCTTCCGTCTCCCCGAAGACTAACTAGCTACAGCAGTAACACAACCCGAAACGACAGCTGACCCAGGTTTGCCAGCAAAAACTCTTTGGAGTGTGAAGGTCATTAACTACATAACACTGAGGCAAGCAGCATGATGAGGGACGAGGGTGACAAAAACGGTCAGCTGTGCTTCCTGATATGCAACAATCCTAGCACAAGTTAAACACCACAGTTAATTTGCATTTAGGTTTAACATGAAACAAAGTGTGTATCAGTCAAACTCAGAGTAAAGCTTAAAAAGTCAAGGCATTTAAAGGCACAACCATTCTCATTTTCAGATGAAAGACACACACACACACACACTGCAGACATTATTCACCCCTGAGTTGCAATCTGGGTCACGATCAAGTGGTAGAACAAGATGTTCTCTGTTTGAGCAGACATGAGCTCAGATATGCAGTACGGTGTGACACTTTTGAGGAGGCTGCATCAGTCTGTGTTTGCTCATTTGAAAGAGTGGAAGGTGACTCACTGGTCGACCGTGGATGCTCTCGTAGTAGAGGAGAGCTTTCTGTAGGGCCACTTTCTCTGCTCCAATCTGCTCCCGTGTCATATCCTGTCAGCAGGGGGACGGGAGGTGAGTCAGAACATGTCATAAATTACCTGAATTCAAACTGTTATTCCTTTACACACACATACTGCATCAACATGCAAAATTCAAGCCCTGCCGCCTGCTTTAAAATTGATGCTGTTTATCTTGCGTGAAACATCAGTTTGTCTGTCCATATTTTATTTATCTGTCCTTGTGAGTGTGGAACGCGGTCATGGTCTTACCTTGATGTCCTCAGGGCGGTTCACCTCCTCCCTCTTCTCTTGCAGTTTCTTCAAAATCGCCTCCAGGGTGCTTTCCACCGGAGGCTTCGGCACTTTCTCCTGCTGGGGTTTCTTCTCGAGCTGAGAGCCGAAGCTTTTGGGCAGCGTGTTGCTGCGCTGACGAGTCAGAGGCGGCAGGTCCTCTTCGGACTTCATGAGCTTGTGTTCTGATGAGGACGAGTAGCAAGAGGAAAGATATACATGAGCTTTGTTCATTTTAGTTTGGGTTGTGTTTGGGAGTGCTGTTCATGTCAGTGTCCCACCTTTTAGGTCTTTACGAAGCTTGGCCAGTTCGTTTACCCATCTCAGCACCTCTGGGTTTGCAGCTTTATCACTGTGGGAAGGCTGGATTAAAAAAAAAAAAACAACAACAACAAAATCAGTACATTAGGTGAGAATAGATTCTCCTTTCAAAACAAAAGCAGCATCTGTGAATTCCATCAACAATAACCCTCATGCAATCATCATCAGCCTTTTTGTCAGGCTTTAAAAATGTCTGACAAAACAAGAGTCGCAGACCTCTAATCTCTACATTAAGCTCTACAAGTTTAATATATTTTCTCATACGTCAATAACCTTGCTCATGGTTTGGAAAAAATGACTTTTGAGCTTTGTTATTTTTAATGCGATAAATGAGAAGGCTATTGCTGCTGTACCCACCCTGTACTTCCGCTCGTCTTCAAACTTCTCCTCAAACCTGTGGATCTTTTTCTTCAGTATGTGGATCCTCTTCGTGAGCTGAGCGGTTGTCAACTCCTCTTTCTCGTCGTCACAAGAGCCGAGAGACGAACTCCGCCTGCGGCTGGAGAGAGATATTGATTGTTTCACTGACAGCTCCTATCCCATAGTCTCTACGTACAAAATCATGCCAAGTGTTTTACCTGACAAACGAGTGTGCGTTTGGCGGTGACGGAGGCACTTCAGTGTCGTCCAGGTACTGCTGGCACTGTCCATAAGCGTAAAAGCGAGGGGACAGCATGGGGTCGCTGTCTTCCTCCAGCAGCTGGCGGATCAACCGCCCCCCCCCCTGCGTGAGGGGACAGCCGAGCTTCCTCGCGGTCCATGCTCTCCCGCTGCAGTGATGAGTACGCTGGGACTGGTTCTGAGTGGGACAAACACCAATATGCTTTGTATTAAATTTTGATTATTTGCTTATTCTGCTTTCAGCCAGAGGATAAGCAAACTAGAGCAGGCAAGTCACAGGATCTTTGGAAATGTGGCACATGCTGGCCAGCCGACACCACATAGTTCACCTTAGTACAGTAAGCTCACAGTATAACAGGATCAGGATCTGGTCAAATTTGTTACATACAACACAGACAGTGGTATTTTTCCAACTTGCAACCAAATCCAGAATAAATCCAACATTTTCTGACTTGCTAGAATCTGTCTGACAAAAAGCTTGTCTGGGAAAGTTAAACAGCATCTCTCCCAAGACACTATAATCATCATCATCATAATCATTTCTCTTCCTGCTGAACTTTTTTTGTTCAATCCTCTCTGGCATTGTAAAGTAACTGGACATGATGAAGCTACTTTCTAGCTGTGTGGTAAAAAAAAACAACAACAACAAGAAAAAAAAACAGATGTCACAGATGTAGTGCTGGAACTGTGCGTAAGCCACGCCCACCCTCACCCTTCCCGCTCATCGCCTGGTTACAGTCAGTACCCTGGAAATAATTACGTCTGGTGAAAATAGCCGTGCAGATACCCCCTGACAATCCCCTGGCTATTAATAATGCATGGCGCACTGTGGGATAGAGTCAGGGAGCGACCCCTGTTGAGAGGTACAGTGATGAGTTTGTGTAGTAGTTTCCACTCGGGGAGGAGAGAGATAAACCCAGCTGGTGTGTCTGTTTCAAGCACGTGTGTGTGTGTGTGTGTGTGTGTGTGAGAGAGAGAGAGAGAGAGAGAGAGAGAGAGAAACTAGACAGAGAAATACCAGGTTGTTCAGGAGAGTTCACTGATAAAATAGGGAGGGAAACCTCTATGGAAAATATAAAACTCAGCAGGAATAATAATGTAGAATTCATGGAAAGGGAGAGAAGCATAACACGTGGAGAGGAGACGGAGGGAGAGAAAACAGGCTCAGGAGGAAACCAACCGTCAGTGTAAACATTCAAGGTGTCAGAAAGCACCCGTGAAAATATGCACACCCGGTCTAAAACTGCACATGCATATTTTCCTTAGCTGTGGTGAGTTGGGACGGACGAGAAGCAACTTATATCAAATTCCAGATCTGGTCCCAGGAAACCTCCTGTACTTTTAGGTACGTGCAGTTATTCAAGTAGCATATTAGAGCTGGCTCACAACAGAAACTCTCAATCACGCCAAATGTCTTCCTTCAAGCACTGTTATCTAGCTCAGAGAGCACTGCAGCGTGGCCAGCCAGTAAGACTCCATGGCATTTGAAATTAATCCTTTAAATCAACCGCTCAATGATGGTGCGGGATTAAATAGACTAATGAAACAAAAGCATGCCAGTTTGCCATTTCACTAAAGGTTGTTGCGAGTGTGCGGTGCTCGGCCACAACGTTCCAGATCATTCAAGCATGTTGCCAAGCAGTGGAAAAGGTTATTCAGACAGCCTCTTCTTTCTTCCTCTCCCTCTGACATGTTATTTGCAGCACAGCAAATTAGAAAGGACAGTGATGTAACATCGCACTTACCATCGCATGAACTCTGATGAAAAACGCTTTTGAAATCAAGGAAGGGGGTGTTAAAGAACGAAGAATCTAGGCAAACAAGAAGAAGAACGGGAGAAGTGAAGCAGGGGACAAGATGAAGGAATGAAAACAAGGAAACAGAAGTGAGAACAAGGAAACAGAAGTACAGAAGGACCAGCGTGCATCCTCCTTGGTGCTATAAATGTAAGAAATCAAAGTAACAAGCACTTCCCTAGACTTAAATTAACTCACGAGACACATGGGCATCAGAGTCTGGTCTCTCTCTGTCAATACGTCTGTTAATATCTTTCCACTGTTGCTGGCAGAGATGCAAGGACAGCAGCAGTAGCATGTGTCAGGTCACCATGATAGGCACTGGCACAAAGTGTACTGGAACAAAAGTCTCACACCACTGCCTAATGCCCTCATCCGCCCGCAGGCCCATTTGTACAGTATTACACCTTGTGTACACTACACACACATTCCCTAACAGGACTTACTACCATTGTACAGCTTTATTAACTGCTTATTCAGCTTGGCACATTTGCCACAACATAAACCTTTCTTTGGCTCTGCTTAGTGAAGAATAAATGTGCGAGCTACACTGGGGGGGAAAAAAAAACTCCCAAGTTCAACTTTGCACAATACATTTGCACAACTGCAGTTCATGCTATGGCAGGCCCTGCCAGCTCTCATGCTTCAACAGACCTGATTTGTTCGCCATCTCATGCGCCTAAAGGACATACTGTATGTTTGAGCGGCCTGTCACAGCCAATCATGCAGGATCCCTGCGGCGTCGTCCCTGCCATGAACTTAGTTATGTATTCAGGGCAGAATGTACAGGAGGGAGATTTAAAAAGAGGCAGAAAGCCAACAAAAACAACAGGAATGAAATCTGATCCAATGTCGATTCATAATGTCGGTTCAACAGCTGCCTGGGTTGCACATTTCCCTGTGAAGATGTAGGTAGCTACCATTTGCTACATCATCCCTCAAGCAAGTTGCATTTTAATTAAAAGCACATGCAATTAGAGCCTCCATGTATGGACTGTGACTGAGATCACCTTTATGCAGACTAGAGTAACGGTTTGTTGGCCCAGGCACAATATTTATGTACTGGACATTTCTTCTCTCACGCATCAAATCCTGCACAGCAACAAGAACAACCTCCCACAACCTGATTTTCAATAATCACATTTGACCACTAGAGAGCTCCACAAAACATCCAATAGCAAACACGAGGCTGTTGAAGTTGAGAGATTTGTTGCATGAAATGTTTATGCTCAGACTGCCACATCAAAGAGGAAACAGTGGTGGGAGTGCAGACCAACATTTGCAACGCTTGAAAACTGCAAAAACATGTCACAACATGTCCTTTGGCTATATTTCTCTATAGGACTAAACCTGTTAGTTATCATTCCAGCGTACACTTCAACAAAATGCTGCACTTTCACTGCTAAACACAACACAAGAGCCCCCACCCACCCTGTGTTGCAATATCCTCAAAAATAATCACAGTCTCAGTGCACGGTGAATGTGCATGATTTCCTTTGTGCACAAACGTCAACACAGCATAAACAAATACATTAATAACAAACTCAAAAGACGTTTGACAGCTAAACGGAGGAGGGAGTGACATGTGAATAAAGCAATGTTTGTGACTATTTCTGCAAACTCTGCATTAGAAATGAAGGCAGCATCAATAAGTTAACCAGACAAACTTCATTTAAATTTGATCTTGAGACATTCTAAATCAAGCACAAGTCTGAAAATTTCAACTAGAATCAATAAGTCCCCCAAAAGCAAATGTTTCAATAGCCAGTCGACTGGTACACTGTTATCACCATTCGACCTCCGCTTTAATGATTGATTTTTGACTGTGAATTACAGCAGCAGCTGACCCTGGAAACTGTTTAGTGTTAGAAATTGCCAAGTAACTAATACATCCAGTTAAAAACTCAAAAAGTTTGCTCTTCAAATAAAAGCACAGGAAGAGCTCCAAAGTCAGGTAAACGTTCATATTTTCTCTTGAGCAACTAAACGCAACATTTAAAGGCTAAAGACTTCAACAAAAACAAACTGCAGTCTGCAATGCTGCCTTAGCCTGCCATTTGAGCAAACAAGCATGTCTCCAGTGGGTGTTTCCCCTCCTGATATTCTCTCCTGTCTAGCGAACTTAAAGAGGATCTTTTACAATTAAATCCTACAGGGGAGGCATAGGGAACTACATGAAGAGGAGGAGGAGGAGGAGGAGGAGCAGAAAACAGCAGAAGGTGTGCAGCTGCTACCCAGACACCCATGTGCAGAGCTGGGTGGAGGGTAGAGAGTGGGTTGTCTGGGCATGTGTGTGTGTGTGTGTGTGTTTGTGCTAAAAGTTGTTTATTCAAGATAGCACCGGACCTATTTAGAAGTGACCCAAGCATGAAAACAACAGTAAGCCTGAGTATAGTCTCACCTCCCCAGTTGTTGTCCTCGGTAAGTGCTGTCAGGTCCAGCCGTGGCACGTCCTCACAGCTCGTCTTCTCGCAATCCGGGTCCAAACCTCGCACCTCTCCGCCGCCAACCCTCCCCGCGTCACAACTGACGGGCGACTCCTGGATCTTCATCCTTAAAGTCTGCACAACCATGAGAGAAAAGAAAAGAGCGCTCAACGACGATGACCAGCTCGTGAACACACTCTTTAAGTTGAGCCACACACTCCCTCAGACTGGCCCTGCCCTAACAGAGGGGGCTGCCCCCTGCTCATGATTGGCTGCCTTAGCTGGCCAAAACATCCGCCCATCTGCCTTTGGCTGTGTGTGAGAGAGCTGGAGTGGACTGGCTCCGCCTCATCTTTCACCAACTTGAATCCCTCACCCCCTCCCCCTCCCTCGCTCTCTCCCTTCCTCCTCCTGCCCTCTCTTGTTTTCTCTTTACAGTAGTCCTCCTTGCTTTCTCGCTTGCCTGACGTGCACATATTCCCCACCCTAGTGCTGCTCTGGACTTGTTTGTTTCACAGCAGCGAGCACAAGCAGGAGGGGTGAGTGGCAGAGGGAGGGAGGGAGAAGGGGAGGGAGGTGAGGACAGGGAAAGAAAAAAAAGGCAAGCAGATTGTGAGCCAGCACACGTAGGCTGACTGGGTGTTTTTTTCTCTCTCTCTCTCTCTCTCTCTCTCTCTCTCTCCCTGCCTGTCTTTCTCTCTGCAGGCAAACCTTTTCAAGTCAAAGCAGATATCACACGCAAGCCTTCTCTTCAAGAACATCATCACCTCAATATCCTACCAATGTTTAGCCCTCATCCACCAGCGTCTCCTCTCCGTTTCTTTTCATCTCAAACTTTCTCCAACTCTACTTTGCATATCCATCCATGATCAATGCTGTGCAATCACATTCAAGTGTAATGGGAATAATTTGCGGGAAGCAACATACTCTGCTGCTATTAGAATGCGTCTGCGGCTCACTTAGCACTAAGCCCATGGGGTCCCATTTCCTCTGTCTGGGCGTGGGACCAAGCTATTTTTAGGTAAAAACAGATCAAGACACACTGCTACTAGACCTCATAAATGCCACAGTCAGCTTACAGGAAGGGGTTGCACTTGAATCTGGTTATAACCGCCCTTGTTTTGTGTTATTTGTTCATGATACTTAGTTGTTGTTGGCAGGTTTAGGAGATTACATTGTAACGGCATAATTAGTTTCAGGTGTGTGCGTGTGTGTGCGTGCTCAAGTGAGGGGAAATAACAAGGAGTTATCAAGTCTCCTCAGCTGTTACACGTGAAATAACTTTGATGTGATGGGAAACACGTAGAACACAAAGTGGTATTAGTGTCCGGAGAACGTGCAGCCTGTGATAAACTGAAATTTCCCTTAAGAAGCTCCACGAGTAAGTACATACTGCACCAGCTCACTCAGTCAACATTCAAGGTCCCCATATCAGAGTTTCAAACACATACATTCCTCTAAATAACATTCAGAGCAATGACGTGTTCACTTGTAAGAGCATCTGGAGGCAGCGTGTGCCTAAACAAACAAGCACAGCAGTAACTTCAAATTGAGGTGAACAAAATGCAAAATAATTATGAGAGCACATGTAGGGGACAAATCAGGTACGAACAAAGGTCTTGTGTGACCACGTGAGAAGATAATATGACATGTAGATGTGAATATTAATAAATGTTCTCTGAATATGATTATTAGATTTTTTTGTTTTCCTCTGTAATCACTCAGCATGTGGCCCAAACCAGAATCACACATTGCTTTACTCTTTACAGAGAAACAAATGTAATAACTAATACATACAGAAGAAGGCTGCCAGTGTTTTAAAAATATTGATCACATATTTGCTGGTTAAATAAACTCACAGCAGTCCTGTTCTCACAGCAGACATCCTGTTTTGTCATAGTAGGACAAGCACACATATTACTAGTCACAACAATGCTGGCTATGTTATATTCATGTGTCTATCATGGCACCGCGAACCAGCATACATAATACAAGGATCCTGAAACTGGAGCAGCTGAATGGAATCCAGCCATGATTATTTCATTATTTATACCTGAGCTTTTCCAGTGCAAACAGTAGTAATAACTGTTTACAACTGTTTACTCAACAGCCACTATAAAAGTTTTCTGAAGCCTCTGATCATATTTCATATTTGTTGTTGTCTACTGTTTCAAGGGTCAATTAAGGAGTGAACTTCCATGGTCGAGTAGGTTTAATGATTATGTAGGCTGGCTTTGTGCCAATTCACACCTTAATCAACAACATTTACACTGAAAGCATTATGTCTCACAGAGACTAATCATTATATCCATTAACATAACGACAGTTTGTTATAAAGTAACTCTGATCCAAGAAAAACTTGTTAGTTGTTTGTGTCTGCTTTGTTCTATACTTGTTCACTCTTAATTACTGCACAGCTGCTGGGAATTAAAGTATGGACTCATTAGGGTTTGAAACAGAAAAGTCTACTGGGTGAATGTTATGTCATGTTATGAGTCTCGGAGGTGAGACATGTTGACAGAAGGGCAACTGAACAACACCTCGTCACATAATACATGCAAGATCATGTTGTCAAATCCTTTTATGTGTAAATGACTCATTAAAGCGGGAGTTGCTTTAAGACTTTCACTTGATGATTAGTTTATCATACTTGTTTCACTGAGGGTTGGCTGATGGCTGACCACTCACTGAGCCCTTTACCACTGTAGCATCACGATTTTTTGACTTTTTTAAGGGCTGCTACTCTAAATGTTCTCTTTCTCTAACCTCAAACATACACTGCACAGATCTCATGTGGAAGCAGATGTAAACACAAAATATGCTGTATTAATGCTTTGCAGTGAGAATAAACAAAAGCAGAAGTCTGGGTGAGAAAATTATTGAGTAGTGTGGTCAACACAGGTTGTCTATTCTTCAGCAAGAAATAGAGGTGAGATTTCAACCATAATATCCTAGCTAATGTTAGCCTCAAGGGTGAGAATGTTTTCTGTTGCTAAGCAACACCATCAGCTGTTCAAGGCGCTTGTAATGCTAACGTTTCACACTGGTTATTGTGGTCCTGCAAGTCCTGCAATCAGCCAGATTTTTCAAAAGCAGAGCAGTTGGGAAGGTTTGAGACCCCATCTGTAAGCCCTCACATATATAATCTGAGCCATGCTCTGCCGCCAATCAAAGTCCCAGATCAGATTTCTTCGACTGTCGGGAGGGTTAAATTGGACATAAATTGCCTCAACTTCAAAAGACTCATCTGGAGCCCTCACACAATGGCAACAATATCAATTTGGATGCTACAGTATCAACAAGAGGGCACATATTTTTGCACCCACAACAGCAAAAATACAACAGTTCAGCCAAAGAGGGCAGATGGGCTATCCCTTGGGCAATTTTTAGCCTGGCCTTGTCCATGTCCTTGCCATTAAGTGTAATTTATCAAAACAATAAAGCATCTCAGAATTGCTACAAATGTTAATTAATTAATCGGGGCGTAAATCTTCATCTGTAATGCAAAATTGAAGATTAAAACTGAAACTAAAACTGAGCAATCTCCCCTGTTCTTGGCTTGAGTACAGGCTATTGGGAGGAAAAATCAGGAAAGATCAGATGAGTTGGTGAAGAAGGGCTCTGAACAGGCTCAAATGTGCAAAAAACAGAAACAGTCATTAATATCCAAAATAAATACATATTAAAAAAAAAACCCCAACAATATCACTGCCTGTCGCATATTTTACTGTGGACGCTGTCACATGCTAATTTAGTAGACTTTGCCCAAACTTGACAATAATCACTAGCAGAATGACTGGGATCAGTATTGAGAGTACAGTGTAAACCCACTTCAAGATGCTCTGACTAACACAGTGGATTAACAGGAGCACAGATGTTGCAGTTCACTGTTGTCCTGCTGTGTTTGAAGATAATTCAAACGTACGTGCGTGCACACACACATACACACACACACACACACACACACAGATGACTCAACACACTGCACTCTGTTCCCTGGGACATTACTACTGTGTTCACTCAAACACACTCGAGCCACAATTACATCATCATGGGATGTCCAGCTGGTGCAAAGGAGGGGCAGGATAGAAAGAGCCACTATGTGTATGTGTGGGATGCATTAGACAATGATTAAGCTGTGTTTGGCGGGCTTACACACACAGTGTACAAACAAACACCCCAAGGAATTTAAGGGGCATTTGCTGAGATGGCACACAGACAAGCATATAACCTTGGACACACACACATGCGCACACACACGCACGCATATGTGGTGGCAGATGTGGTCTGACATAAGCTTTCTGTCTCATACCACTTCTGTCTATCTCCACCGTTCTCATTTCAAAACACATGCACACATGAAGCACACACACTTTCTGTGGTGCTGTGTGTTCTCGGTGTGTCAGTGCTGCAGGCATACATAACCTGCACACGTGAGCTGGTATACACAATGCAGCCCTCATTTCCCAACATCAGAGAAAAGCAAAATATTCTCAAATTTGAGAAGATGCAAGCAAAATGTTTCACTTTTTTGCAATTATTTTTACTTAAATTATTAAAACGATGATTAAACAAAAGATCTGCTGTCAATGCACTAATTAGTTATTAATAACAATTCTAAATTCTTATAAATTCAAACACTCTATATATACATATAGAAGTAAAAAAAAAACAGCAGGTCATCATGCAAACATGATTAATCAATTAATTGTTCTAAGTAACTGAGCAGCTCAGAAGAAGACAAAGGTGGCCTGATGGTAACAACCACGTCTGTGTGATGCTCGTGCTGTAACCCGGGCTTTAATGACCGGCTGAGAAGCTGCTGCACCAGCCTCCTCTCAGAGCAGCGACATGCTGGCTCCAGATGGCCGCTCAGTGGCACAGTGTGGTGGTGGTGGCAGAGCTGCAGCCTGAGCTGCTACTAAAATCCATCTGGGCTGCTTAGAAAGAGATTCAACCATATTGGCACTGTGCTGTATGATTCTGTTCAGCTGTGCTGGTCCAGATTAAAAATGGAGACGAGCAGATGGAAAAGGTGACGTGTCTCCTTATGCTAAACACCTCCAGCAAGCAGGTTTAGTGAACACTAAACATAAATGAGGGAAACTCTGGGGTTTTCCGTTCCAGAAAGAGAGGTAACTTCAACTCGGGGTCACTCTGGTTACTGTGGCAACATATCTAACCTGCTCATTGGCAGAGCTTCTTCAGCTGAGCCTGAAGCAGCTTTGTGGTCCAGCCTTTCATTTCCTCATTCACACAGTCAATATCAGAGCATGTTTCGGAACAAATGGTTTTTCACAAGTTTGCATTTTTTGCAGTAAAATCCTTTTCTGGTATTGTTTTTATGATAATTTATGATGATTGATCAACTGACTTTTTTTTTTTTTTTGGATATCTTAGTGATGTAAGAGAGAGCAAAATGTGGACATCATGGATTTAATCTATGCAATGTCCTTTCTACACAGTGACTTTGTGGACATTAAAGCAGCTGACAGGTTGTCAAACAGTTACCCTGTACTGAAAAGTTTACTTCACACTGACTCAAGACAATGATCTACTGTTCATCTCTATGCTGTGGTGGAACATTCCTATCATAACTAGCTTATCCTGTCAGAGACAACGTAAATATTTCTGAGTGGGGATGATCGCGGTACGTCTGAAACGACTTAAAAATTCTAAAACTTGACTAAAGCTTTAACTTGGCTACATTTCAATCTACAAACTCTGAAATATAAATACTGTTGAGAATTGTTTTTAAATGTAAAACAGACATGTAAAACTGCAAAACAGAGCAGGTTTGAACCTCAATCTTATCTGTCTCATCCATATTTTAACTTCACTTGCTGCCTCTCACATTTTGTCCTTGTCGGGTTACAGCTGAATAAATGTGGGATCCCAGAACATTATCATACATTAAGGAAATTCAAGTTGGTCAATGATGAATGAACAGACTGAATAAAATGTATTTATGTTCACTTATTGACTCCTTTCTCCACTTCTGTTCTTAAGGTAAAAGTCAGGGTCCCCATTGGCATTCACTCATATTTTTAGCTGCTCTTAATTTACCCGTTGCCATGGTGAATCATCCTGTCAGAGCACCATTGATAAATGGCCTTTTACCATTCCTAACGCTTGCACTTACCTCGGAGTGAACATACTCAGACTTGACTGAATTAATTCTGATTTGTTGTTCTGGAAGGTAAAACTCAGAGTTTCCCATCTCAGTGTTAGTCAACCCAAAGTTATTTAAACCTGTTATCTGAAAGAAGCCCCAGGATTTCCACTGTTCTGAAAAGCTGAAAGAAAAACAACTGTGTGTTTCTGTAAGAGTAACGGTGTGAAAATCCCTTTAAGCCAGAACCGTGAAATCTCCCTTTGCCATAGTAAACTATTATGTTTCTGTGGAACTGCAGATGAGTTTCTGTTCAGCAAATCAGCTGTGATACTATTACCAAACACTGATGAGTAAGACAGTAACACAGTACTGTGAAGGTTAGTAACACAATGGTCACTTTATAAGGTCTTGTGTCTTTTTACATGCTGCTTAAATGCCTTGTGTGTAGCAGTCAACACACCGGTCCTGTGTGCTGTTTGAAATTGTGCGATAAATGTGCTGATGTGATACCTGCATCACAGTGCACATATCAAAATGATACCTCTCAAACCTCTCACACCGTTACATGTTCACTGAACAAAAACAGCCGTACACAAAAGCGCTAGTCTGAGGGATCATTCGACGTTTGAACTTTTGAAACTCTGCTGACACGTTTCAATAAGTATCAAAATAGTATCGGGATTCAATACTTGGCACTTCCCTTTCCTCTACATCCATCACCCAAAATATGACACTCTATTTTACTCCAGTGGCACACACATGACAGAGTGCATGCACTGTGCAAGAAGATGAGAAGAAGAAGGAGGAGGGCTGAAACAAAAAGCTCAACTTAACAGAGAAATACTCACTGGAAAGAAATTGTGAACTTGAACCTACCTGTGGAGGAGAAGGAAGTTCGTCTTTTCTTGAAATGTCATTTCTAAAAAATCCAACACAGAAACCACTTCAGTAAAGTAGCTTTGCCTGATCACCCTAAGCCTATAACAAAAGAAACACTGACTTGGAGTTTATCTGACTGAACAAACCCTGAACAGTTCATGCATACACATGGTTATATCTCTGCTGCCTGTCTTTATCAGATAAAGTGCCTGTTATGAACATCAGGGACACAACATATAAAGCTGCTAGTGACAGCCAGTAGCTTATCAATGTAAAACAAACATTAGAGCAACAGAAGCTACAACTTTCCTCGAAGGGATTACTTTAAGAATTGAAGAGCTTACACTTTCTGAAATGTCTCCATGTAGTCTGTTCCAGATCTCTCACCAACACATTCCTTGAGCTAGAAAAAGATGTAGACATGTCAAACTTTAATTATCTACATCATTTCCATCAAAATGGGACAAGTTGTGTTATATTAGAATATTCAGTGAAAAACTATGATTGTTATTATAAACCTATTATAAACCTTTATGGTTTATCATCTTTATTGCTTTTCATGCAAATGTAATTAGAGTTTTTTTTAGCTATAAGTGTTAATACTGTGCCATCAAAAAGACAAAGTACTTCATAAGCTGGTATACTGATTTGTAAAGGTCACATGATTTATTTTACATTTATACATTTATATGAAACATATCTATTCTATAGTTGTACAGACAAAGTGGTGGACTGACTGATCACTAACAACAGCAGAACCACACTGGCAGAGGTATACAGCCTGGAGACAATTGTGGACTGGTACAATTTTTAAATGTATATAACTTTTAAAATAAAGAAATATGATGGCTACAATGTATCAAAAGGGTCTACAAAAAAAGTTGCGTACGTGGTATCATGCTGTGATGCTGCACAATGAGCAGCACCAGAGATAACACTCAAGAGGCTGTCAGTGCCTCTAATTACCCTCCTTGGCTTTTGACATAACAAGCTCACATTCTCAGAGGCGGCTGTTCACACCAACAGAGACACAGATCCTCACTAACAAACTTCTGCTGTCAACCAGTCAGCACAACACTCGTCCAGCCAATCACAATTGTGCCAGCTATCACATATATATACCTTATGTGTGTCAAGGCATCGTGTATCATCTGCACTGTTACGTAAGGGGTTGTCAAGGGGATACGATTCCTTTAGGGCGATGGTGTAAACTGAACAAATCTATTTCCATCAATCAGCGGTGGGATGGCATGCCATGCAGCTGAACTTTACATTAGCACAAATCATTTACGAGCCAAGTGTCAACAATAATCCAACTTGCTTTCATGCAACTGTGGTCTAAGAAGAGTCTGTGGAGACTAGATCTTGTTACGACATGGTTCACACCACGTCTTCTTCATGAATTTTGACTGCTTTCACACACTCTTTGTATAGAGCTCTCACTGTGCTGCACTGCTGTTGGGTACGGCTCTCCGCATCTTGGCTGGCAGACGAGAGATTGCCGACTAAATATTTTATTATCTAGTCGTACTGGCACACTTATCCTGGATGCTGAGCTACAGCAGGTGATACTAAAGAGGTACAATATTTTTTTTTGGAATAAAAGTACAGATTCTTATTATTACTGATTAATCTAATGATTATGCCTGCAACTAGCATTTTCATTACCAATCCTGCTCATTGATTTGTAATATTAACTAAAGTTAACTAATACAATGTGAGCTATAAGATCTCTTTGTAGAAATGGTAGAGCAAAATCTCGACCTGTCACCCGAGCCAAGCAGAAGCTACTTCAGTTCATGATACAAATGTTGTTATGCAGCTAATTGCAAACTCATAAGTGGGCTTTACATTTGCACTGCTTCTGGTAAAAGAGGTTAACAATTAGTTTGGCATGTCCCATATTACAGGCCTCTCTGCAATGAGAATGACAGGGAGCCATTAGGGAGACACACTGCTTCCTGTCATCTTCCAACTTCCTGCTGTCTGTACTTAGTGATTCTTCTTAGCAGTAATTCGGAAATAAGGATGAAAAGGGATCGAACCGAATGCTTTAACAACCTGTCAGCATCACAGATACATGACAAGAGAAAATATGCGGTAGAGCTGTTTGCAACCACAGCCTTGTAAACTGTTGTAGTTTCTGGTATGTAAAAATGACAGCTATTTTAGAATTCACAAAGTAGCCTTGATAATGCAACCAAACAACTGAAGAAACTGGCTTTCTTAAGGTTATCTACTGACACATACCTGACATTGATGTGTCACAGTCAGCAAAAAGATTAACTACACAACAGAGAAAGGACACAGTCAAATAACACACAGTAACTATCAGAGGAGAGTCAGAGATGCACTGCCAAAATGACAAATGAAAAAGGCAAAAAGAGACGAGGAGAAAAGGCGTGATGACTCACTGTGTGGGTGTCCTGGTTGTCAGTGAGCTGCAGCAGTGTTGGGCAGCGTTTCGACTTCCTGGGTTTGGGGGTCCGCTCAGCGTGAGCACTCTGGCCTCCCGGTGAGTCCGCGCTCCTGCCCGTGTCCTCCCCCACGCTGCCTGAACTGCTTCCACTACTCGAAGGGATGTTCTCCTTGTTGGTGTCTGCTCTGACGGACGTGGCTCTGTTCTCATACAGAAAGCGATGAGGAAATGAGACATCTGCCTTCCCTCTCACTCTCTTTGTTGCACACTTTGGATTGTCTTTACCAGCTTGGCATTGGGTGAAATGCTTCAGAAAACTAAATGCCAAGGTCATCCTAATACTTCATTTACTTATACCTTCTCCAGCAGCTAATGTGCTGTTTAGTTTTAGTGCTAATTCTATTTAAACTCTATTTACTGTCTACGCTCTTATTGAGATTTTTCTACTGTCTTTGGTTTAACGCACTCCTCTAATCCATGCGTCACTCATCTCTCAGACTCTACCAAATCTCTATCAACAAGGATTAGCTTCTTACCCTTGTTGTGCTCCACTAGTACCATGCAAGATGTTCAGAGACTCAACTGATAATTTCTAAGAGAAGGTTTTCTGTAAATGTTGAGTCACTTACCTCCTGTCTAAGAATTCATAAATTAGCCAGCCTGTTTTTGTTCTCAAATTTCTACTGAGCAAGCAAATGAGCAATATCAAAATAATTTGGCAACTCCTTTGTTCTGTATATACTTATTTCATATAATGTTTTCTTATCTTGCATTGTCTTTATGTATTTATTTACCATGGGATGTGGAGGTTAAACCTAAGGGCTCACTGGGTGAGTTTTTCTCAGGGTGCCGGGAAATTTGTTCATTTTTAAGAAAGTTACACTTAAAGCACAAAATTACAAACAAAAATGAAGTGATGAGAACAGAATTTTTGCAATTCACCTCAGTCTTGTGACGCCACCAGTTTCATGCTGGTACCATCAACTACCAACATCATGACCATGTCAAAGTCGTCGTACCTGTTTCTTTCTCTGTGCCGCAGCCCCTCCCCCTGTTGCTCTCTCTGCAGTCGACGTCTCTGTCGGGCAGTTGGTGTCACATTTGGAGATGGTGGACGTGGGGTCAACTGAGAATCCTCTGAACTTTGATCCCCTGAAGAGTTTACGTCAAACAGGTGCTGCTCCACTACTGAACGTATTGTCTTGTCCAGAAAACTTATCGGCAAAGATAAAAACAAAAAAGACAGTAGAGAAATTGAATAAGAAATGTGGAACTCTATAATCCAATAGAAGATTCATAATAAGTAGAATTTAAGACATTATCTCTAAATTAATTAATCAATTTCAAAACTAAAAGCCGTTTACTTTGCCACATCTGGTGTGCAGTGGACGGGCGAGAGGTGGTTGCTGAAATAAAAACAAGAGGAGAAGAAGGTGAGTTACTGCTACAGAAACAGGTGGTCACAACAGGTCACTGAGCAACGCTGAAAATCCCCCGGGCTCTGATTCTGGCCCTAGGTGATCAAGGCATGTAGCGTGCATGAGTGAGTGTTAACTTCAGCTGTGTTCAGAGCATAAGTAGATCCTCTGAAAGCAAAGTGGCCTGCTTCTATGACTACCAGTAAGTCCTACAGTAGAGAGTATGGTCAGTAAGTACTCTCTATACTGACCTATGGCTTCATTTGTATCTTTTGTTTTTGCTATTCTGCCCCTCTCATTTGGTCAAAACTTACACTGGCATGTAATCTGCAGGAATAAACAAATGATAGGTGGTCATACTGTGGGTGTGTAGGTGGTGTGTCCCTATCTAATTCAATATAATTATGGCTAGATATAAAGACACTGAACTGAAGATATTAAACTCATATCTAAATAGTTTGGTTTGTTACTAAAGATGCAACTGTGCTCATACTTCAACTAAAGACTTTAGAGAAACTAAATCAAATAGCCCCAGCACCACTGACAGTGACTCCTTTTCAATATATTTTGCTGTAGAGGATGTAATTCATCAGACTTTCTAAAAGGCTTTAATATGTTTCTGAAAGATTCTGTCCAAACTCTAAGCTAAAGTAAAGCTAAAGTATAAAATACAGGGCAGTGAATCTCAGCACACTAATCAATACAAAACAAAACTGATTGGCGACATTTTTAAACGATTTTTGCACCAATCCTGATCTTCACTTCCCAGCATGACCCTACAGCTTTCACCAGTTGACAGAGGTCATGTCTGCTTTTCCTGGAGTACAGCTACTTCGACATGTAGGGGTGACCTGAAAAAAAATCTTCCATAAACAGTGATGTTGACAGTAATAGCACAGCTTGGCAGAGGCCCTGTACGGTGCACCGATAAAGGGAGAGATAACAGTGGAACGATAGTGTGAAGGTGACTGTGGTCAGCCCGGGTAAAACGACAGGAACTTGTATTGACATGATCAACGAGGGGAGGATAGTGCGTCAGACAGAAAAGTTGGCACGCCATATCATGTGATGATCATTTTTTAGTAAGTTCAAATCATAAACATCATGAGGCATCTCTTACTTTTTACTGTCATTTTTACTTCTGAACTCATGACTAACAATATTTTTTATCAGACAGACCCTTAACTTTTATTTCACTTTCATTTTTTTCAGACAGCTGGAAAGTAAAGAGCACTGAAAGAGGACTGAATGTTATGTAATCTAAAGTTCACAGGTGCTCGAGAGGCAGGAAACTAAACCGCTCGATTATCTCTGGGCACAGCAGGAAAAATATCAGCCAGATACCTAATAATAGTCTTGGCACTGCTTGCAAGAGGTTAAAGCTAGAGAAAACAGTTAAATGGCTTACTAATGTTGACTGAACCTTCAACCTTCAGGTCTGTTCATCAAGTGCAGTTTATACATTAAGGCCTAAGATATGACAGAGGTGAACAGATCTGTCAACAACTTTTGAAGATTTTCCACCACACCTGGACTGTGGTTCTCTGATGGCATCCTGAAATACCCTTTTCAGGCACAAATCTACCATCTATGTTGCTCTGTAGTGTGAAATCAGGTTTCCTACGTGTCCTCTTGTGCCACATGTAGGGTGTTAATGAAATGAAACAGCTGAGTGTGACTGTCAGTAAGTTGGAAATACCCAGGGTTAGCTATGATCATCTCAAGCAGACTTCTGGTTGGCACAATATAAATGAGTGTGGCATTTTAGTAGGTCAAAAGATGTAGTGACAGCACTGGCTAGAAACCAGTTTACACCAGTTCAGTTTTAACTAATGATGCAATGGTGTCAAACCAGTCTGGTATGAGACACAGGGTTGTTGCCTGGTAAGGGTCTGAGTCATGAACTTCTGAAACGAGGCCAAAAGGCAAGCGGGATGGATCATTGCATCAGTAACAAAAATATCACGACAAGAATATGAGTGAGTCAGTCCTTTCTCAGACTCAGTTATTCCAAAATATAAAATTATACCACTAACCCCAGGCGAATGTTTGATCAGGAAAGCTGGTGATTTTGCAACACAGTGATTGCAGGGTATTTTCATCACCCCATTATAAAAACTTTATGCGAGCTATAAAGACCTCTAAAGTCTCTCCCCGCCTCTCTTTTGTCACTGTTGAATAACAACATGAAAAAAAACATAACAAGAAGACAAACCCTATAGAGGGATTAAAAAAGCATGACTGTATAAGAATAACAGTTGTTTGGTCAAGGTCTGCTTCAGTCAGTACAGTTCAGAGCAAATATGAACTTGGATTGAGGCCAATACAGTGAGTACTACCTTGAAGGTTTACACAACACAAAGTACACATATATAAACTATACAGACATAAGTATTGGTATGGGGCTGATTATCAGGGGTTGTGCTTGGCCCCTTACTTCCAGTGAAGTGAAATCTTAATGCTTCAGCATACCAAGACGTTTTGGACAATGCTATGCTTCCAAGTTTGTGACAACAGTGTGGGGAAGGCCCTTTTCTGTTCCAGCTTGACTGTGCCCCAGTGCACGAAGCAAGTCCATTAAGACATGGCTGGATGAGTTTGGTGTGGAAGAACTTGACTGACCCACACAGAGTCCTGACCTCAACCTCATCAAACACCTTTGGGGTGAACTGGAACACAGATTGTGAGCCAGGCTTTTTGGTCCAACATTTATTTAATGCCAGCAATAACCAATGCTTCAGGCAGTGAGGTTTTGTCTTTGTGGTGCAGAGGCCACTGTAGATCAGGATGCATCGTCCGAGGCTTGGCTGATGGTTGTCACAGAGATAAAAATGCCCGATCAGATCTACTTGGGTGGAATCCATCTGATTTATTAATAGTTTTAATGTCATGGTTGAGTGTGATCTGTGTTCACGTCTGTATGTTAAATATGAAGCTACAACAGGAGGGAACGGCTAGCCTGGCTTTGTACAAAGTACAAATCTGTGTTTTTATCAGAGGTTATGTACCGGATTTTTTCTTGACCAGGCACTTCCTTCCTAGAGTCTTGCTGCCATCATGATGTTTCCAGAGAACCACTGAAATCTTCAGGAAATCAGCTACACCCGGCCAATAAATATTCTGGCACAAAGCCCCTCACAAAATCACAAACAGATATTTTCATCCTTGAAAATGTCCATGAAAATACAATGAAACTGTACATATAACAAGTATCCTCCAATGCCTCCTGCTAGTTTAGTGATATATAATGGATTTGTAGAAAATGTTGTTTCTGTTTTTTTGTTTTCAGTGTGATTTTGTCTATAAGAGTTACTGAACTCTTGAGTCATGTCTGTAATGAAATGAAAGGTCTGGTGGTTTAATACACATTTGTGCTACTTTTGTTTCACTGACTGTTAATTTAAAAAGCCAGTTGTGCAAGTTTTCGTTTTACTTGAGCTTAAAGCTTGCTTTGTATAATTGCTCCATTCTAGGACATGCTAATTAAAAAAATTGCTGTGTAAATAATAGTAAGACCGAAATAATACGTTTCTGTGTTTAGTGTCTATTTTGGTGTTTTAAAGTCAAGTGTTCCTTAAGGTATAAAAAAGTAAGGAGGAAGCAACTCCAAAGCTTTCACAGCAGGTGCTTATTTATACCAGTTAGATCATCTGCACTGTATACCCAGGGGCGTCCATTCAGGTAATCCAGTATTACACCACAGTCAGATATTAGCCAGAGCCTTTTGAGTCTCTGGTCAACACACGCAGAAGAAAATTATGTTGATCTATGATCCATTTTGACCGGGCTGAGGGTAAGCTCGAATGTGGCATCCTGAGAATCTCCATATATAATTTCAGCAAAGAGAGGAGATCTACATCGTATGATGAAGTACAAGCAGGCCAATCGAGTTAGTCACTGATGAATGTGAGCAAGAGAAGTGAAGAGAAACAGACAGAAAGTGTAAACTGATTGTAGTCTTAGTCATTCACAGGTGGCAGAGTGAAACAGACTACAACTAATATGATTTCATTATCATTTCATCTTAATCACAATGCTAATTTTTCCCAACCAACAGTCCAAAACACACAGAGTCACATAAAACAGAAAATGCAGCAAATCCCCACAAGAGTTCAAAATTTACCCACGCTAGTAGCGTGGCTCTATGGATGGCGATGAGGAATTTTCTCAGAGCAAGGAAGGAACTTGAGGAGACCAGATAATGTCTCACTGTAGAAGTTATTTACTGAAGAATACTTGGCTAGACAAGGGAATCAGAACAACACAAGGCAACAGGTGCAATGTCTTCTGATGATGCCTGTCTTCCTTCACAAAGGTGTAAGTCAGGCGATTTCTCCAGTTATGGGCATAACCATTGTGTTCTAACAAGATTGGATGCTGAGCCTAGCTTTCATATTTCAAGTTCCTCACACTGTATCCTGCTGCACCGAGCCTATCTGTGGAAGGACATCCAGTCTCCTTCACCGGCGACTGTTTATTCCCTATCTCTTGTAAACCTCCTAACCCACAGCATACAGATAACAAGCAACTGACTGTTAACTCAGAGAGGAGACTACAATATAAGTATGAAGGAAAAATCCATCACAGATAGCAATGCAGGCAACCCCTTTGGTCCAATCTCAAATATCCCATTAACTACTGAAATTTGTGCACATATTCAGAGCACCCAGAAGATAAAACCAACTTCCACTGGCTTTGGATATACTATTCCTCTAGTAACAACATGAGGTTGGCATTTTAGGTTGTGAGTAAAAACATGTAATAACTATAGGATGAATTGCCATGAATTTTGGTAGACATTTATGCCCCTTTGAGAATTAATTGTAATATTTTTTGGGAATTTCCTAGCATCTAGCTCCGTCACCAGGTCAACATTTTGATTTGTTGCTTATGACCAACTACATGCAAAACTTATGTCATTTCAGCCTCAGCTGTACTTGTGCTTCAAGCTATTCAGCAACTAGCACACTAGCATGTTAAGCTAAACTAAGATGACAAAATGGTAAATACCTGCTAAATATGAGGAAGTTAACATTGTCATTTTCAGTATGTTAAGGTGACCAGTATGCTCAGTATGCTCCTTCAAGAATGCTTGTAGCACATGAGAATAATGTCTTTTCACACCCACTTCACGCTGTGTTCTTCCAGCTGTCTGCAGGTGACAAACGATCCAGCATGTTCATCTCTGCTACTTTCCATGTTAATAACTCAGTGCCAATGTTTCCTATGTAAAAATATACTGTTGTGTCCATATTTACACTACATTTCTTGCTGATTCTATGGCTGCATGTCTAGGACTTGGATTAGTGCACTAGTTGGGACCTTTGACCTTCCATCACTGATAAAATGATTTGTTTCATTACATTATAACCAAGAGACAATATGTCCCAGTCAAAGTTAACACAAAGGTGTTTTCGTGCTGTCCAGGTATGCTGCTGCTAAAAAGCAATATGCAAAAGCTAGAAGCCTATACTTAAGTACTTTGGTCTTGTTACCTTTGATTGATCTTAACGAAACTTTTAATGTTCAAGCTTGAATGTCCAATTTTATATAAAGCATATGGCCATAAAATGTATTTAAAATTGCACTACTTCTTTTTTGTGTGCATCATCCCAGTTACTCTGACAATTATCCAGTGAAGCTTTCGTCCTTTTGTCTTCTGTCGTTCCTCTTTTGGGGAAAGGCAATAATAACTGCTTGATCACACAAACTGTCGCCACTAAGCCCTATAAGCTCCAAGGTCAAGTCAGCAAACAACACTGAACATTGAATGGCTACGTTAAGAACCAACCTTTACCACTGAGTGAACAAACTGCTTGGTTCTGAAGGCTTTAGGTTCACATACACTGAGGTCCCGCCAGGAAAGGTAGGGTAGGGTCACTGATGACTAACAGATGATTATCAAGAAGGTGCGGTGAGTGCAATGAAACATTATCACTTGCACGTGCAAAAACATGAGGTTTACTGTATACATCGGTTAATTTTTACCCATACGACTGTATGTTTCACTTAAGCCCTAATAACAAAAAGATATACTAAATTCAGTGACAGTGAACAGATGTAGTCAGATATTATTATGGCTACAACTAAAGATGACTGTGATTATCAATTAATCTGTTATTTTTTTTTAATAATTAATTAATGGTTACTCTACAAAATGACAAGAAGTGTTGAAAAAAATGCTCATCGCGCCTTCACAGAGCGTAAGGTGACGTCTTGACGTCTCAATCTTTTGTTTTGTTCGACCAACATTGCAAAATCCGAACGTATTCAGTTCAGTGATACAAATCCTCTCATCTGAGAGCATGGAGCAAGAAGACATTTGGCATTTTATCACTGTTCTTAATTGAAAATCACTGAAACGATCAATTGATTATTAAAACACTTCCAGTTATTATTCTTCCTGCACTGTTCAGTGATCTCAACCATCATATTGAATCCTTGAATATCATTCTCAAACTAAGTATCTAACTAAGTATCTTCACCCAGACGTATCTCATGTTCACAATCTGAAACATGTGCTGCCTCTGCCACAATAACCAAACAGTGGTGGGCAAACTGTTGCATGTGCAAGCTTTCCTGCTTTCCCTCTAACTAGTGGTTCCATTGTTTCCGATGATAATACACTAAGGCAGTGCACAGCCACTTCCCCCACACCTACAGTCCAAAACAACATGTTACCCAGTTCTGCCAGCTTTCTAAAACAAACAGAGGAGGCCTACCTCATATAGAAAGGAGATATTGGTCTCTCTTCTTCTTGGGAGCTGAAATATGAACAAAAAACACATCATTAATTGTAGAATGTGTTTATGAAGTGCTATGGCACAAAAACATTAACACTCCCTCCCCTCCCACTACATGTCACTGGGGCTGAAAATAGGAGCATAAGGCTGGCTTTTGTCTGCAGAATAATAGCCATGCAGTGCTACAGATCAGTGGCTTTGTGGAACTTGTCTCTGGTAATTATTATGAACCAAGGGAGAAATGGGTGCTGGTCTAGAATATAGGCAGGCTGTTGCCACTGGATGTATGCCAGCAACACATGATGAAATTATGCAACGATAAGAGGAACTCTGTGTTGGCACTGAATGTAGAAGTTGCTTAACATTTTCATATCCTGGCACTTGGAGGCTGAAATTTCATAATCACCTAGTCTTGCTTGCCTAAGCAGAGCTGAATACTGTATTATCTCCTCTAAAGTCAAGGCAAGAAGAAAAACACTGCCACCAAATCTGAATTTTCAGTGCATGTAACAAATAAGCAAGTGTTAAATCAGTGCATACATGTTTATTGCATTTGATATGAGCCATTTATTTTAAACACAATGCAATGCAAATCAACCATATTGGCAATTATATATTTAAAAAAATCCATTAATCTGTTTAGGTAAGCCAATTAACTGCCACACTGTCATGTTTGACATGGACAAATGAATAAAACAACTGTTGATGTAATTAGTCATTAGAAAAGTCCAAACGTCTGCTATAAAAAGGCCCATATTTTCTCTGTATAAAACACAAAATGCTCACTATTCATCACCTCAAACTCCTTCTGGGACTTAATTTGGATGCTCAGATCAGGTATAGACATTTTAATATATAGACAGTTCAACTTCCGGATATTTTTCATTTACTGAATGACATTAAGTTTGTCTTTTTAGTCATTTTCAAAATAATGTCACTAATGCTTCAATACAAGCATGGAGAACATTTCACTCATCAATACAGTGAAACAATTATGTGGTTTACTCTGTTCCACCTTCTCAAGGTGATAATTTGCTGCTGGTCAGTCAAGCATGTTGTGATATCATGATGGGCTTTGGGAAACTGTGATAAGCATTTGTGACAGTTTTCAGACAACAGACCAAACATATAGAATAGTAAACAAGGAAATTATCAGCAGATTAAATGATAAAGCATTGTTATTGCCTCGGCTCTATCTTCTAAAAAATGATTATTCTAATTCTGTCCTTCATTCTAGACAGTAAATGATTTGGATGAAGCCAAAAGGAGCAAAGAATTCAACAAATCAGCAAAAATATTCTGTTTTGGTTGAATGTGTTAAGGAACAACAGACAACATCAAACTCAAACACTTTCCAACACTATTAGATACACTATAGAGACAAAAGTATTCAGGTACACCTCTTTATTATTGAATTCATGTGTGGAGTTTGAGGAAGGCCCTTTTCTATTCCAGCATTACTGTGCCCCAGTGCACTAAGCAAGGTCCATATAGACACGGTTGGATGAGTGAGGGCCCTGACTTCATCCAACACCTTCGGGATGAACTGGAACGGAGATTGCGAGCCAGGTCTATTGGTCCAACAACAGTGTCTGACCTCGGAAATCCTCTACTGTATGAATGGGCAAAAAATTGCCACAGGAACATTCCAAAATCTTGTGAAAAGCCTTCCCATAAGAGTGGAAGGTGCAATAGCTGCAAAGCTGTCTGTGTATTTACAATGCAACGTCAATAAAGTCCCTGCAGGTGTAGAGGTAAAGTGTCCCAATATTTTTGTCTATATAGTGTAGCTTTGCCTATTGTACCAATAAACAGCCTGATATTAAGCTGTAAACATGTTGAGTCTCAGATGTTCTGAAACACAAAAAACATAGTTTTTGTTGAGTGGACCAATCAGTGACTGTTTGGGTTTCTGCTGTGTTTTGGTACATGAAGTGCATTCATGTGGCTTACTGTCAGGGGCAGGCATGAAGAGGGAAAGGGAAACCACGCTGGCCCTTTGGGCAGCACTCAATAAATTCAAAACAAAGGATTTAGGTTTCAGCTCAGGCCGGAATCTAAATGGGCCAAAGTTCGCTGAACTTCAAAAGTCTTCTGAAATGACACAACGTACAGGAAATGAGTCTGTGCTCCTTAGGTGCAGGTGGAGTGCACCACAAACACTTCCAAATTCGTGTGGAGCCACATGGGTGAATACTTTGTCCCCCACACCCTTGTTCTTAACTGGTGTTACACAGTCTGGCAAGCGTATTAAAATAATGTGTGCCTCACTGCCGTCGTGAATTGCAAAAGCGGAAATCCTGCTTACCCACTACCTTACTGAGGGGATAACAAGAAGCTTTGTAGAGGTAATCGGAAAAGGTCCGATCGCTCCGAGGTGAACGGAAAACTACCAATGACAAGGTGATAAATGTGGAAATGCGCCACTTTTTCCACTTTTTTAAAATGTGTAAACAACGGTAGTCAGGCTCAGCAGATGCTGGCAACTTGAAAAGTCCTCCAGAAATGTTTGGCAGGGTCCCTTTTCTCCTGCCCTGCCCTGTCTGGCTTTTTCCAAATCCCTCTAAAGCACGCAACCATACTAGCTGTAGTGTAAATAATCAAGTTCTAAGTTCTTATAAAATCTCAGATGTGTGACTATTTTCGAGGTGCCATCACTTCTAATGCTGCAGATTACAATTGTGATTAGTTGTTTGATAACCAATTTTGCACTTTTTTTTCCTCAAAAAGTGAAGCTAGGTTCTATTGTTTTCTATTGTATTTATTTTTGTTGAGGTTCTATTCCAAAAAAAACAAAACAGGCAAATTTTCTTGCAATTTACTTCATTGCCTAATAAAAACCCAAGTGCTCCCCGTGTGTCTCAGCTCCTCTGTCTAGTCTCCAGGCCATTCAGGACCCCTGAACCATCAGCTTTTTGAAGGGTGCTGAACATTCTTTGAATATCTCAGAGCACAAATTGTGTGGTGGTCATGACATAAAGTATTTGTTGGATAAGCCTGGCTAAGCTATGCTTGTTATACGCTCATTCCAGCAGAGAAAATCAATCAACAACACAGAGAACAGCCTTGGCTCGATCATGCCTCAGGTTTTAAAATGAGGCAAAGACAGACCTGCAGTTGAATGCAGTGATTTACAGATGAAATGTAATGGCCTTCAGTTCCAGCATGCATTGTATTTAGGACTTCTACATACTAATCCTTTTCTCTTTTAATATTGGAAAATAGTGAAAAATGCCATCACAATTTCTCACAGACTAGAAGCCAAAGTAACCATTCAAAATCCAAATACCCTCAAAAAAAACCCCAAAATGCTCACATTTTGGAAGATAGAAACCAGTTACTTTTTGAAATTTTGCTTGAAAAGGTGCTTCAATGATTATCAAACATGATATTTACAGTATTAGCGGTGTGCTGCTGTTTTGACACCCAAATGGTGGGGAGTTTTAGGCCTGAAAAAATAAAGAAGGCTCTTGGATGAACTGTGAATATCTTCAAGAATAAATCACCAAAACTGATAGGCTTTGACTTGGCACTTCTAGGTATCCTGTGACCTGACTGACTAAGACTCTATTTAGATCTAAAATCTACAAATACAGGCCATTGTGTTGTTAGAGATTTGTAAGAAAAGGCATCAATATCAACCAGTTTTATCTAGCCAGCATGTTCCTGCTGTAAATATGTGCTGCAGGCTTTCAGGGAGATGGATGAGACTTCCTGACAGCCAGCCAACAATGTCATTATACCCACAAGGAACCGGCACTCACACCACACTGCAACGTTCCACACTCCCACCAATTTCCAATGGGCTTCTAAGAAATCCAGTGGTTACATCACAAGATTCAGAGAACCATGGCAACCCTACACAAAAGCCAGTATGCGTCCCCTGTGTGCAACTACGCAATGCTGACAGCAGCGTAAGTTCACATGATGCTGCTATGTTGGCTCATGTCATATGGGCGCGGTGAATGAGACCGGTGTCATGTTTCAGGTACAGGTGAGAGTACTGTGGCATACAAAATTACTGGATTAATGTATTTGATAAAGAGGAGGCAAAGTGTTATCTTAAAGATTTTACATATTTAACCGTGGTCAGCCTGAAGACTGTCATACAGGACAGAAGTCAAAATGTGGATACGCGTGTCTAATAGGAAAGGCTGAGGATGATGATTTGACTTCTCGTGGGTGCTCAAAGTCACCTGAGCGAGCAGAGTGACTCAGCACAGAGGTGCTTTATATCTAATACACATCATCAGATAAATTTTAAAAATTGCTTCTATACCACCAACAAGGGTTAGAAATATTTTCTAAATTCTTAATTTCATGACCTACAGAAATAAAAACAAATGAAAAGTAAAATCATCTGCAAACAGAACATGTTAATTAATATATAAAATGTCGAACAAAAGTAGTTCCACCATTTTGTCATTCTTCACAGGTTTAATTCGGTTGTAGTCCAACTGGCTGTGCTGCTGTATGTGCCGCATTATGCTGACAGATATGTCTGACACATTCCTATGGAAAGTGAGAGCAAGCTGACAAGCTGGCATGAAAGCAGCTACAGATATAAAAACACAAGTGGACGCACTCATGGAAAATTATCATACATTTGCTGAGTCGAAATCACAGCTACTTAAAAGTAATTTTTGAAGTAGCTTTTTATTTTTTACACAAACTCAGAAACGTTAGCTATCTTTCACAGTATTCACACACATGCTTCGTCTTTGAACATTTGATACCTCAAACACTTATAGTGAGTATCAAAAGTAGTTCTGAATTAAAGATGGTATAATCATTTTAGACTTCAGTCTGCAGGTGTCTATTGGAAAATACCAATGAGTTCAGTTTGCTGACGCACTTTACTTGGGTGCCCCATCACGTTGTGTGTATATCAGTCACCCAATGCGACCTGACAAGGAGAATTTAAGGGTGTGGGGGAAATCTGCCAGGAGATTTACTGATACCCTGACATGGTGAGGAAAGCTCTTACCACCTTGGGGGTATTATATTTGCCATTTAATGCAGTCAAGAACATCTGTTAAGATTAAAAGCCTTGTTCTATTAACGATTGGCCTTGGTGATTTAGGTTTTTTTTTTAAAAAAAACAATTTAGTACTTGAATTTTCAAGGATGACAAAAGTAATTTTTATCACCAAATACACTGAAAATGTACAACGTATATGAGATATAAATATAGTCCACAAACCCTGTTATATAAATGATATTTCTTTCATATGATTTTTTAAAAATGCTTGTAAGTAGGTGTAGTGAGATTTGTAATTCAGTATACAGGTATGTGTGAGAGCACACAACTGTATGCGTTTCATACTACACTTCTATTGAATGTGTTAATGGATCTGGTGCCGACAGGGTTTAAAACTTTGATTAATGTCATACTAAAGGTTGCTGGGTGTGTTCAGTACATCAGAGTAAAAGCCAAAGCAGCATCATCATTTCTCGTCTTAGTACTTCAACATCCCACACATGACAAGTATTACTTTACTCCGCATTATATTTTGTAGTTTTTTCACTGAGGTAAATTATACTTAAGGTACGTTGTTACCGAAGCAGTGAGACATAATGAGAAAAATCACACAAATGAAAACATACAAACGGATAAACTGGATTTGGAGGATGTGAGACGAGGTCTTAAACAACACAGTATTGAAATTTTGAGCTGAGCACTGCAGATGTGATCACAGTCAAGGTTAATGCTAGTCTAAGCCCTTGGTCAAAGCAGCAAGAGCCCCAACAACAGACACAGCTGTAGCCTTGCTATTCCAGGACTGAGGACACTCAACACCAAGTGGGTCCAGTTTCAGCTTCTTATAATAGGCTTGTTTGCATGCCAAAAGCACATTGCCACGAGGCTTGGGCTTTAGATCCCTGATCTCTCTCAGACACTCAGGATTCTTCACTCTCACCCTCCACTGATAGCACATCGTCTATGCACACAGTGGTCATTACTTAGTTACTTCTGTTAGAATCCCCCGAGTTTTCCACATTGAAACAGGACATCACAAGATATTATATAATATTTTTTTAAGTAATGGTTTTGTTACGTTTTTGGCAGTGAAGTTTCGTTTTGTGTTACATGACTTTCCTGAACACGTACCATTGATCAACCCTCTTAAACTTTATTCTGAAAAAAAATAATTTGAGCAAAGTTATTATTATCCCAAGCCTGCAACTTGTAAGAAACATCATTTTGCATTGGTCATTTTTTAGACACACTGACCTGTTGAGGGTCTCCATGCTGCCAGTGGGGCTGAGCTGTAAGTCAGTGTCCGGGGTATCTTGGCGAGCTAGTGGAATGGGAGTTGTCTCCATCACCTCAAGACTGGGGCTCCTGAACTCAGAGGTTAGAGGCAAAAGTATTGGTATGGACAGAGGCCTTACATGGGGCGACCCAGCAGAGCGGCACGGCTGAGGAATGACTTGAATCATGCTGTCATGCTTCCCTTTCCTCACCTGTTTTACAGAGAGAGAGTGAAAGAAAGAAAGAGAAAGAGAGAGAGAGAGAGATGTCAACAACAGGTGAGTCTCCTGACAGGAAACATAAGACAGCATGGGACGTAAATGATACTCGGCTGCTAACATTTCTGCACCATCAAGCTCATCATACAACCACACACACAGAGCAACACACCTTGAACCTTTACTCAGGATACGGTAACACATGCATTTGAAGACTGTCTGAGGTGAAGCAGAAAGCAATAAAAGCACTATAAAAGAGGCGAGGGGAGAAAAGAGGTTAGCTCATAAAACTGTAAGGTTAGACTGATGTTTGTCTTACCGTGCTGACCCTTAGTGGGTGTAAACAGCGTGAGCCGCCGACTGTAGTGTAGGAGAAGAATCTTAATCTAACCACAGCCACATTGTGAAAAGAGCCCTTCTGCATTTTTTACTGCGTTTGAACCAAGGAAGCCTGAGAGAAGTGTTAAAGAATGCGTCAAAGATCTTTCGCTTACTATATATATATGTATATGTATATATACATATATATATATATGGAGAGGACTGCTGTGGCTGCTCATGAACACTGAGGCCAGAGAGTTGGCTGGCTGTGGTAAACAGTGTATGAAATGGTTCTGACGCCAGCAGCTTAAGTATTGATAATGGTCAAAAACAACCAATGCTAAAAGAGGCCAGGATCTAGATAAATGTCTACTGGTTGAATTAAAAGGCTTACTTTTTCCTCTTTACACCAATTATCAGCAGAACATTTCCATTTGGGGCTTAACGTAATGGGTTGTTCTATAATCTATGGATGCTGCCTCCATTTAGTCACTGGTGCACTTAATGGGTGAATCTTTGGGAACATATTAGCTCCACAAGCTTCTTTAGCTAGACCTGCTATGGATTTTGTCCCTCAGGGCTTTGTGATTGATTTATCTAAATTAGTCATTCACAGAAAAACACAGAGGGGAGAAGAGAAAACAAATGGGGACACTTAGTTGATTTTGTCAGGAAGGAAGTTCCTAAGTCCAGACACAAAACAGATTCATCATAATGAACTTCAGCAGTATTGGTGAGAGGGTGCTGTCATCTTGTCTGGTTTATGTTGTTAATTTTCTCTGATTAAGTGCTTTAGCCAGTGTTGTTTTTGTATTCGCTTTATACCAATTAAAACTTTATCAAACAAATTTAATTGAGTGGTACTTTACAGTCAATACTTTATAGTCAATCTGCAACATACCAATTTCGCATTCCTTTAAAAATAAATTGGACATTAAATCATTATTAAAAAGAAATTATCATTCATAATATTACAATTATTACTGTTATTAACTCTATTCCACGTAATGTGTCAAATGGCAACATCCAAAAAAATTCCGAACACTTGTTTCAATCTTGCGATATGCTCCTCATCTAAATTTATGTTTTTGTTTTCTGTCTGTGCAATGTAGTTGGCAAGTTAGAGAACAGATCATTTTAGTTCACTATATCATGCATAATAATTTTCATTAGACACACCACAAAATAATAGCAAAGATATAATGGTATTGTGTGATTATATACTAGTGATCGTTTCCAGATGCTGTCATGGAAACTCAGGCAGCCAATGCTAAAAATGCAGGTTGTTTTCAATAACGTTAACCACTGACCCGTCATGCCGCCTCCATTCCTGGTTCTCAGTTTCTGTCTATGCATTAAAAAGAGCCCAAATGGAGGAACAACAAGTAGGCAATAAATAGGCCAGATGGCAAAGAAGCCTGACAGACCAAAACGAGGATATGACCTGGTTTCTAAATCATGGATTAACTGATAGTTTGTTTGTGAAACAAACTTCAGTAATCTTCTACAATGAAGAGGCAGTTGTAGCTGGACTCTATTAACTGATCTCTATTCACTGACTGGTGACAGCTCATTTCTCAGTTTTCAGAAGTGTCTTTGCGATCTGATCCATACCTGTTCTTGCTCGCAGAACCACCACAACTACTTTCACAGGACTTTTGAAAATAGTGGTTGTTAGTATAAACACCTCTATTATAAAGATAAAAGCTTATATTTGCATATTTCAAAAAACTGTTCAGATGTTTAGTTTTGTTTAGTTTTTTTGGGGGGGCACTTCCATAGCAACAGAAGGCTTTCTTGCAATGCTGTATTACCGGTAATTCAAAAACAATGAATTAGCAATACTCCATATCATCCCTATTATTTTTGCCCAAAGCTCATGTGTGAACATCTCTGTGTGTTCAACAAAACACAAGTTCCCCTTTGCTTTTTAACGACAGGCATAAATAAGTTAATACAAACATGTTTAGGGCTCTCTAACTGAAGTAAGCGTGGGTGTGTTTGTTTGAGTGCTTTTCTCTAAACCTGACCTGAGGCTGATAAATACTCCATAATTTAATGACTCATAAATACCTCTGCCCCACAGTGCCACAGTACCAAACTTATAGTGTAGCTCTAGTTGTGATGTAAGAGTGTCAATCAGAGTTAAACCTGTGTTGAGTCTGGCCTTGAGAGTGAGACCGATTTTATGGAAGAGGGTCTACAGCAGTGTTTAAGAAATGCAGCTATAAAAGTTAATATTAATAGTGTTGACGAATCACCTGATAAACCATTAAGGAGGTCAAGCCTTTTAGAGCTTTATTTTCAGAATTTTCAGAATGAGCAGTTGGATGTTTTAAGTTAATGGGTTTAGCGTCACAAAAGCTCCAAAACAACAGACCCTTGGTACTGTCGTAATAATAGTTTACTGCTGTCGGCTTCTGTTCTGAAACCTTCAGTGGGATTCAGCTGAACGTTCTAGTAGCTAGTAGCAACCACTGCTGCCACAGCTCTGTAGCTGCCTAAGTACAGTGGCTTGCGAAACTATTTGGCCCCCTTGAACTTTGTGACCTTTTTCCACATTTCAGGCTTCAAACATAAAGATATAAAACTGTAATTTCTTGTGAAGAATCAACAACAAGTGGGACACAATCATGAAGTGGAACACACTTTATTGGATATTTTAAACTTTTTTAACAAATAAAAAAACGAAAAATTGGGCGTGCAAAATTATTCAGCCCCTTTACTTTCAGTGCAGCAAACTCTGTCCAGAAGTTCAGTGAGGATCTCTGAATGATTCAATGTTGACCTAAATGACTAACGATGGTAAATGGAATCCACCTGTGTGTAATCAAGTCTCTGTATAAATGCACCTGCACTGTGATAGTCTCAGAGGTCTGTTTAAAGCGCAGAGAGCATCATGAAGAACAAGGAACACACCAGACAGGTCCGAGATACTGTTGTGGAGAAGTTTAAAGCTGGATTTGGATACAAAAGATTTCCCAGGCTTTAAACATCCCAAGGAGCACTGTGCAAGCAATAATATTGAAATGGAAGGAGTATCAGACCACTGCAAATCTACCAAGATCTGGCCGTCCCCCTAAACTTTCAGCTCATACAAGGAGAAGACTGATCAGAGATGCAGCCAAGAGGCCCATGATCACTCTGGATGAACTGCAGAGGTCTACAGCTGAGGTGGGAGAATCTGTCCATAGGACAACAATCAGTCGTATACTGCACAAATCTGGCCTTTATGGAAGAGTGGCAAGAAGGAAGCCATTTCTTAAAGATATCCATAAAAAGTGTCGTTTAAAGTTTGCCACAAGCCACCTGGGAGACACACCAAACATGTGGAAGAAGGTGCTCTGGTCAGATGAGACCAAAATCGAACTTTTTGGCAACAATGCAAGACGTTATGTTTGGCGTAAAAGCAGCACAGCTCATCACCCTCAACACACCATCCCCACTGTCAAACATGGTGGTGGCAGCATCATGGTTTGGGCCTGCTTTTCTTCAGCAGGGACAGGGAAGATGGTTAAAATTGATGGGAAGATGGATGGAGCCAAATACAGGACCATTCTGGAAGAAAACCTGATGGAGTCCGCAAAAGACCTGAGACTGGGACGGAGATTTGTCTTCCAACAAGACAATGATCCAAAACATAAAGCAAAAGCTACAATGGAATGGTTCACCAAAAAACATATCAAGGTGTTAGAATGGCCAAGTCAAAGTCCAGACCTCAATCCAATTGAGAATCTGTGGAAAGAACTGAAAACTGCTGTTCACAAACGCTCTCCATCCAACCTCACTGAGCTCGAGCTGTTTTGCAAGGAGGAATGGGCAAAAATATCAGTTTCTCGATGTGCAAAACTGATAGAGACATACCCCAAGCGACTTGCAGCTGTAATCGCAGCAAAAGGTGGCGCTACAAAGTATTAACTCAATGGGGCTGAATGATTTTGCACACCCAATTTTTCATTTTTTATTTGTTAAAAAAGTTAAAAATATCCAATAAATTTTGTTCCACTTCATGATTGTGTCCCACTTGTTGTTGTTTCTTCACAAAAAATTACAGTTTTATATCTTTATGTTTGAAGCCTGAAATGTGTCAAAAGGTCACAAAGTTCAAGGGGGCCAAATAGTTTCGCAAGCCACTGTAACACTGTTGCATCCACCTTTCTGTCAGATCTCTGTCCGAGCAAACATTGACAACTTTTATCTACTCCCCTGGATGTGCTTGTTGAAGCATTTTGTGATTGTTAAATTGTGCTAATGCAACATTCTGTGCTCTGTTGATTTACTGTTGGGCAAACTGGTAAGTATTTATTCTTTTTCTTTAGGACACTTTGTTTGCTAACAAGGTGAAGTAACGGGATTAACTTCCTGTGACAACGTTAATCTTTCAGTGGTGATACTGCGTTTTCCTGACAAGAAGCACAGTAATCTGACAGCAGTTACTGTCAGTGAATGCAGTTTCCTTGTTACTGCGCTGATTCATTTTTACAATACCTATCCCCTAATTCTCGTTAAATGAAGCTCATTCTTTTCCAGTTTGTAATCACTATCATTGAATTTGTTGTCCAGTGCTGTTTTCAAAGTTTCACAACTGCCCCCAATAAAAATCTCAAAGGCAACATGCTGTTATCAAACTTTACTGGAAGTTGCATATAGATTGCTGCAAAGCTTCTCAGCTTTAAGCTTCAAGTAACTTCAAACATTCTTAAGCTTAAATTACATTACAGCTTTCCTAAAAGCAGAATGGTTTTCACTGACTACTGAGAGAAGTAAACATCCTTCATCAGCAGATGTTTATACCCTCCTGGGTTTATCTTCTTGTCAGCCAGCATTTCTTTTATCCCTATGGTGACACTAGTCTTAAGATCATTCCGTATAACTACCACAAAAGATATGGAAATAATAATTTCTGCCTGCCTTTGTTGTAAAAATGAAGCCACCCTCACGGAAATGGATCATCATTATTTTAAGTACAAATATGAATGGATGTGCACTTAACTTTACATGTGCTAACTTTAAAACTGAGCTTATTTCATGATGTACAGTAGCTCTTGACAAAACAAAATGTACAATGTTCAACTTCTACCAGCAAACAGGAAATTTCTTAGCATTGATTGTAATCAAATGCATGACCAAATGTAGCTCTTGTGGCAGAGTTCATTCGCGCACACGCACACACACACACACACACCCACACCACAACACACTTAAGGGAGCATACCACAGCCCATGTTTGTCTCTCACAGCAAATAAGCGTGCTGTTGTTTCCTGCAGCAGATTGCCTTTATCAAATCACATCATGTGACCAAGCAGTGAGGCCACAGGCAACAGAGGCTGTCTGAAAGATGGCCTTAGGCTAATCAGCACCAAGGCATTACAGCAGATAAGAAAGTAGGCAGCATTTATAGGAAAGTGAGAAATGGACCACATTAACCATTAGACCAAGCCCCTTAAACGAGAACAATTAATCACAGTAATTAATGAAAGTAATAAAATGATGTTTTCTGTACCTTCCTTTTCTTCGGCCTCGCCTGTGGAGTGTTAGTGGGGGATTTGTTCAGAAGGTCTGCTTTTTGTGATGAGTTTTTTGTTCCAGCCTTGAAAAAAGGATGGAGTATTATTTGTACAACAGTACACAGACAGTTAACCACAAAAGAATGAATTCCCTGTGGCGGTTAAGGGCATTTTAAACAATCCTGGACAACCGTGAGTTAATCTGACATGTTACAGTGGCAGCTCCTGGGAAAAAATGAAATCATGATGTTTTACTATTGCTAAATTTTTTACCATGAATTAAGTACAAAAATAAAACTAAAAATCCTCCTCCAGTGCACATGATATTTTGTCAGTTCAGTCTGAGGATAGACTAGCCCATCTGACAATGTTAGCAAGTTTGAGAAAATTCTACTCCAAACAGTGCTAGCTGTAAAGACCCCTATCCTGACAACAAATGATAGTTTATCAATTATGTCAGCTCACTATTAAAAAGGTCGTCATCTATTCACACTGAGTGACCTGATTACAATTCCAGGCGGGTCACAATAGTCAGCTGACAATGATAACATCTTTAAAAGCTCACAGAAACCTGCAGAGACGCACTGAGAATTGGCTTTGACGTTAGAAAACAGCTTTTCCAAAACATGCCCATGTTATGTTAATCACGTCACACAGATCACATGGTTGGTGTTAAAAAGGACTATGTAAGGGAATTTGAAGGGCTCGAGAAAGGTCTGACCTGGGAATGTCACGCATACATAAACAACAACACTGCGTTTCACAGCAGACACACTCATATAAAGATTTCTGTAACAGTTACACTGGGGAGAACTGATGCATAAACAAAGATGTATACATGCATGAATGCTGCTGTAAAGCCTTACATGAAGCTTTGTCCTGGGAACTGGCGTTGGTGTCTTTGCACTGGGCTGGCTGTGTGACTTGTTTGTGTCTGCGTCCGTCACGTGCGCCTCCTGGGACCACAAAGAGGACAAAAGAAAATGGTCACATTTGTAATGCACTGTCGTACATAGGGCAGGGTAACAAAAGGAGCAACAAATCATGCTTAACAGAGGCCAGGAAGCTTTGATCTCCAGCTTCTCATTGTTGTAACTGCAGCCAAGAAACACGTTTTTTACAATCAGGGAGTCGTTTTAGAAAAATTCCTGGGGATTTGTGTTCTACTTTTGCTATTCTTCTGTGAGCCTTGCCAACAGGGTACAGAATAGATTTTAATGAGCTGACAGTCTGCATCCTCAAACACATATCTCTCACATAAACACTTTCATGCACGCCTCCTGCTCATCAGCATTTCGTGACTGAAGGAAAAGGCAACACCGGTGATCATATGTGCTGCTGTGTTAGTGTTTATGTGCATATGTGCATGTTTATGCGAAAGACAATCTCATTCTGACTGAGGGGTTTCCCATAGGTCAGCAGGGTCTCATGTGGCAGCCCCCTTACAGGCACTGACCACACAGCACAGGTATTTGTGAGATGGAGAATGTTATTGCTAAAACCGACATCAAAGTGTTTCCGGACTGAATTCTATTGTCACTATGAATGTGGACCTTTGGATTTCACGAGCTAAGTCTGCATGTGATCACTTAATTTCTTATATTATTAAAATCTTCAGCACTTTTATTTTGCACAGTAAGCAGAGTGTCACATGGGAACCAGAAACCATATTTGATGATGTTAAAAATGGTTAGAGAGGTGCCCTGAGAAGAGAGATGAGAGGTCAAACCCACGGGGAGTTAGATCCCAGCGGTCATTCCCTGGTCACCCCACCATGGCATCAAATGGCTCATGTCGTGTTTCAATAACACAGTCATCAATCAACAAAGGAGACGTTTGCTATAGACTCTGGTGAAGGATGTCATTTCAAAAGTGGAAATCCAGCCAAAGTTTTGCAATTCCGCTCATGATATGACATCAATACTACAGCTGTTGCAGAGGTAAATATTCCTCTCATGTCACCGACTGCACTGGAACAAACTCAATTTATTGGGATTTTATCCTACACTATGTTATTGCAATTTTAATAAAATAAAATTTCATTTTGATTCTGAAAGATATCAATATGCCACTGACGTGGTCAGTGTGTCTCCTGAAATGTCATGTCTACCAAGTCAAATGTTTCTTTATAAAAAACAATCATCTGATGAAAATGTTAACCGTTCCATCTAAGATCTTACTAACAGTTTCAAATGGCTCTTATACTATTTGTAATATTTATGTTATTTTTAACATTAAACCGTGCTCAGTTTGTGTTTTCTTACTTTTAGACTAGTCGACAAGACTTTTAATTTCCATCCCCAGCATAATTATTCTATGCCCCATCTGTCTTGAGTTTGCTTGAGGTCTCTTCATGCTAAATAACCCATTGGGTTATCTGAAAAATGTACTTTTAGCTTAACATACATTTTCCAATAAAAATAAAATGTTTCAAAAATAATTTTTCAAAACCTTTCTTTGATATTTAGTGTCAAGTCAACATTTTCTGGAAAATTGGGAACTTGGTCTTCGTCCTCAGCATTTATCTATACTTTGGCAATTAAAAACAATACAAATCTATTAAAGATTATTAAAAATGACAGTTTGCTGTACTGTGCTTGGTTTGCTAGTCACAGTTTCTTCAGATAGATACAAATGCAGCAACAAGATGCCGCCAGGAAAAGCAGCAGACCAAACAAACCAGCTAATCAATAAAGACGTCAGCCATCGAAGCAGCAAATATAAATCAACAAGCAGAGACTCAAAACAGCCACCTGTGGAGGAGTCGTTCATGCAAGGCTGTGATATAAGATCGATAGCTAAATCAATTTTAGCTTGACATTATGTAAGCCTGTATTTATAGAGCATCACGCCTTCAAGTCAATGGGCAGGGGGTGAGGTCACAGGACAGGGAGGAACTCATGCTGTTTAAAGTGCATGGGCACAACATTTGACTCACAGCTAGTTGTCTGACCAGTTGCACTACACTATACTGACCACCACCACAGATCTATTACATATAAACAATGGCATCTGGTGTTCTACCTTGACAATAATAAGGGTGGGATGTTCCTCTACGCAGCCTTCTCCATCTCTGTCAGTCTCAAATATATTACTGTAGTTCTGGATGAGCTTGACCATGATCTTGTTACAGATATTTTGGTCCTTCATTGCTTCGAAACCCGGAACCACACTGGAAAAAAAGGGAGAAGAGATGAAAGATTAAAAAAAATTAAAGAAAACAACTGAGATTTCATTAAATTAACACAAAAAATAAAACAGTAAAATGTCCTTCTGATTTTCATTTTCCTCTTTCACTTTGCAGCACTGAACTAATTCAACAATGATTATGAAACTGAAATTTAAAGTTAACCATCAGCTAGTCGACCTGATTAACAAAACACTTGCCCTAGTAAGTAAAACATCTGATGCCCCTGAACAGCTGTGCGGGATGTACACTGAGCTGTAGGCCTAACTGAAGACCTAATTATAGAACCTCATCGCACACACGAGTACATCCTCAGATGAAGAGAACAGGTTGTACAGTACGAAACAGTATCCAGTAGGGCTTCTTCTTCTCGGATCTGTCCAGTGAGACCTGATCTTTTTAATAGGCAGGGTTTCCCAGCCTGAATATCCCAGTTTATGACTGGAGATGCCCACCAGTCACCAGTTTCTAGAACTGTCAATGTAGGTCAAAATGAATGAGTATGATTTGAAACTCCCTGCCCAGTAATCCCATCATAAATACACTAGTGAGGATAGAGGTACTTAGTTCAGCAGCTGCGGGAAAGCATATGAAGCACTGATTATGAACATGGCTATAAGGTCTGAAAACATATCAACATCAAACGTTCTTTATATGTCATATGACATTTACTTCGACTTGTTCGCCAGATTAGCAGGTGACCTTTTGTTAATGTAATATAATGTCAGACTTTGAAGAGTCAAACATCCGGTTGCTGAGGTTTGCAGAAATCAAAAGTTGGTTTTGCTTAAATGAGACATTTATGAAAAATGTGATGCAATACTGCTGTCACAAGCAGACTTTTCCACTGATATGACTTTATCTTCACTAAATAAGCTAGAGCACCACCTGCTGGCCACATATTTAGACAGAATTCAGTACAGAGAGGTAGATTCTCTCTGTACTAAGGTGGTACTGAGTGGTACCTGTTCAATGTGTATTTTCACTTTTGTGTTAATACTTTCAGATTAATTCGTTTTGTGGGTATATATTTGCCTGTTTTTCTTGAGATACTGACCAAGACCTCTACTCTATTTTAAGTAAAAACATACATAAAAAGACATTTTTTGCGACCAAATTAAAAACAGCTGCAGTGTGTTTGTGAGGTAAACTTGACATGTGTTTCATGATCTTACTCAATATGCACTGCATGTTATAAGAGTGGAATCATTCTACCCATCCAACCGTTTTGGCATATGAAACTAGTGTTCAATGTCTGACTCACGAAACAGAAATAGAGGAGATGACTGAATCCCTAGCTTTAGTTGTTTCCAGACTATATTGTCTTACTCTTTCATTCATAGTCGGACATATTTTGGATCACATCAAACTTGCCAAAACTTTTTGTTTTAATCCCTGTGTAAAGGAATGCACATTTTAATGAATACGTTTAGTTAAGTCAAGTTGCTTCCTTTGCCCTTGAGTGTGAATCATTAATGTCAGACTGAGGCATTAATTTAATCCCCAGTAACTGGAAATTGGATTAAGCATGATTATAATACAAGTATAAGGAGCTCACATATATCACAAGCTACAATGCAGCCAATAAAGCTATACTGACAATGGATCAAATGACTGCGTAAGGTTGAAAATGTTGATAGTAGTCACAACCCCGCAGAGAACTATCACCTGGCTCTACAGTTTCTCTGTGCTATAGAGCTTCTCTTTCAGGCAACATTTTTCAGCAAAAAAAAAAGGTCTGATAAGGTGACTGTACGCTTCCTGTCCAGCAACAAATGGCAGAGAAACAAAGCTGGCACCTCTGGTGAACACAGTGGAGCACTTAGCAGCTAATTACCCAGACATATCCTTCAATAGTTGGTGGAGACCAAAACAGTCCCAAAGGAAAGTGAATACTGGACTTGAGTTCAACAGGTCAGCAAAAAAATGACTCCAAATCAAAGATGTTGTTGCTTTAGAGCTCCTGGGTCTGCTAACACCTGATCAGTTTATCTAATCATTCATAATGCAGTATGTCAGTATTGTGTTTGGAGCTTCCTGAAATGTCCCCAGAGGCTAAAAACTCAATTACTGCAAATTGGAAGGTATTAAAGCTCCAATAAAACTGGACTTAAATCGCCACGGAACAGTATTTGGTTGTACAGTATAGTAAGGATAAAAAGAGAGAGAATGTTAACAGTGATGTGAGACTGGTCTATGGATATTTTTATTTAACAGCGTGACAATATCCACCTTAAAAAAAAAGGTTAAACTCACTGGAAGACATTGGGTCCAAAGACAGTGGCAAGGTTGAAGGCAGTCATCCGGTTTTCCTTGTGGTTACACTCCACAAGGGTGAGGAAATGGCAGAGGTAGCGGAGCAGACTGTGGTGGATGTGTGGAAGCTGCTGGAGCAGATCTCTCATATCTGACAAAGAGGCATCATCACCGCTCTCTACCGACAAAGAAAAAGCTGTTGGTCAGGGGTTGGAATCCTTTAAATTTTATTTTTTTAACAGTCACTGTTTTTTTTCTGGTCAGGAAAACTGGAATTGAATTCTTTTTGCAAAATGTAGAAAAGTTAGTAAATGCTCCAATATGTGAAGTAGCCATTTCTCAACAAGTCTTTATACCCACTATAAAATGACAAAGAAATAAATCATGAGTGATGAGTGACAACTTGCTTCACTTTGGACAAAGTAAGATAAATACATTTAATAACATTGATACCTTAAGTTTAGCAAATACTTTATCAGCTGGTCTCAAGCAGGTTGCTTGCATCCACCTGCTCTCTGCAAAGTCTAATCTTGAGTTGTTGTAACTAGTAATACGTGAGCATTAGAGCAAAGAGCCTGAAAATATGTTGATGCTATTACTTGGGGTGCATAATTGGGTCAGAGTTGGATAAACGGATATGGCTACTGATCCCAAATGAATGAGTGACGCAAACGTTCTGCGTGTGTGCGTCTACGTGAGTGTGTGCATGTATGAAGGCGGGCATGTGTGTACGTCTCTGTCTGGGGTGGGGGTGGGCCGATCAATGGCTTAGAGCATGATCACAAAACAGTAAAGTTCAGATTGCGTGTGTGCCACAAGTTGTGTTTTCACAGGTTAAAGCATTAGACAAACATACTTTGAAGGATGGAAAAAACCTACACCATGTAATTATCCATATATAGAGGTCACTCACATAGAGGACGCTTATCAAAAGACATGCAACATAAAGCCAGATATCCAGAGGACCGACTCACTGCAGAGAATGGCATAAGCTGGGCGTGGACATGAACAGAGGTGAGAAATTGAACCCGGTACACTTTTATTTGTATGTTCTTTTTGCTTTGCGGTTTTTGTTATTCTTTAAAAAGCTCACGCTCAAAATGAAGATATCATCTGTTTTATTTTTCCATGGTGACAATTTACTGAGTCTTTTAAAAATAATAACAAATACATAAGAAAACATGACAGCATCCACAGCAAAACCGTATTATATTAACCATGATTTTGTACTTTTTGGGGAAAATAAAGAGTGAAAAACAGTAAAGAAAAACAAATTATTCATCCATTTATATCATTTTTGCTTTGTAAATAGCACAAAATTGGATTTCATTGTGCAAACCTTTTTTGCAGAAAGATAATTAACTGAAACTTGTACCTTGAATAGCAGACTAAAGCAGACATGAGAATCTGTTAAAAATATTAGGAGTAACTGATTTAAAACAGTTTCACCTGTAAAAATGTGCATGCATTTATTCTTAATATTTGCTACAGCAGAATATATAAACAATAAGCTAATAAAGTAATATTGAAATCCACATCCTGTAATCTACAACTACACAAATAGGAAAACCATTCATGTGAGATACTGTTGTGCAATGAGTCTAGACTGTGATGCACTTTAAAAGCTAGCAATACTTAAAAGGTCAATCATCCTTTCATCATACACTTCGATGTTTCTAAATTTTCCAAATACCGTCAAGGAGGTCAAACCAATTCGCCTACAGCTCTCCAATGGTTTTCTAAAGCAGTGTTTGGCCATAGGCCCTGAAAAATATGCTGATATTTATGGGGTTTATGAGGGCAAAACGAATACTGCAGTCAAACTGTACACTCATCTCCCATTAAAGAGATTAAATTACAGCAAGGGAGGAGAGCAGAGACTGAGCACAGACACTTCCCCTGCCAAATCACTCATTTTACCTTTTATGACCTTCAAGATTATTGCCAGAAATATGAGGTCCATCACTTTTCTAGACACAGAGACCCAGCAGTGCCTTCATATGCGATCCCCTGTGCAGACGACTGCAGTGTGTAGAGTAAATTTCAGGCCCTAAAGATGGCTTTGCCCATCCATAACCCAGATATTCACTACACTTCTGAGGGTATTAAAATCAAATTGTGGATTTGGGAATCGCACGATGCTTGTGAAAAAAAAGTAAAACTACTTGAGCTGATAGGATAATTCAAGACAAATAAGACATAACTGTTTAGAAATAAGCACATATGATTAAACCGGGGCAACAAGTCTGAGATACAAGAAACAAAAAGTGCTCTCTCTTACCTTGGTAGTGACGTATGAGTGCCTGTTGGACTTTCGAGTCTACCAAACCCTCTGGGAGGTCCCTGAGGTACTGCTTAAGTAAGCTGGCCACGGTACATGAATCAAACTCAGACAGAAGATCCACATCCTCTCCGCTCTCCAGCCGCTGCTTCAGGGTCTCCACAGTGCGCACGTTCCCATTCACTCTGAACAGACCCTCCTGATTCAAGGCTGGAGGAAATCAGGGAAACACTGGAAACTTTAGTATTCACTTACAATTAACTCAAGTTAGTAGATGCCAGCCTATCTACAAACCTGTCAACAAGAGGGCTGAAGGGATTAAATAAATTTAACTGGCCTCCCAGGTGGTGTTCCATGGAGAACTGACAAATATTTTTATTACTAGCTTGTAATGTTGGTCCAAGCAATCACAGTAACGGTTCAAACAACACTTCCAAGTGGCAAATTTTTCTTTAAAATTCATATGGAATATTATTTTTCTCTAGATTGTGATATGGAGTGCTTTTCCTCTTGATGTTTCATGTAGGACCTTCATGTCTCCTCTAGTACAATGAGGAAAAAAATGTAATTGTCTATTTAGTTGTACACAATAAATAGTGCTATATCCGAAAATATAACTGGCATTTATCTTAAAATTTCCATCCCAAAGGAAGGAAAAGGGAAATCATTTTGATCCTGTTCATCCCATGACCTTTCGTGGAAGACCTCCACACAGGGTAAGCACTTTGACCCCAGTATTAGTAAACAAAGGCAAAATCATGAGGGCTAACACTTTTGTTTTGTGGCGTGTAATAAAAAAACTCTCTTGTTCATGTATATGGGTTTTTGTTTTTAACCATTGAACAGTTCTGAAAAACTCAGGTGAAACGTTAAACAGAACTGATGACAGCTAACGGTTACCTAAAGCTTTCATGCTTGCATTTACATTTCCCCATGAATTTAACGTTATTGCAGTTGTTAGCAACATCCCCTTTTGGATCCCCATTGGAAGATACACTGAATACTGTGTGTAGACTTACCTCTACAGTACTTTAAGCCTGAAATGTGTACCTTAAAAATGGCTAACTTGCATTGCAGATATTGTTGCAGGTCTACAAGGTTACCACTAGATGTTACTCGAGAACCATGTTTTATAGATGGTACCCTTACCTTTACAAGGTTCACTCACACTAAAACACGACCAAGTACTTTCTCTGTGTGACTCGAGTGATATGAATCCATTTAAATATTTAAAATTGGCATCATTTACCCATGTTTTAAGCTATCCATGACTAAGACACGTGCCTGTCGTTAAAATAATCCGCAGTATACAGTGATTTGGAACTACTTTCTACCAAAGAAATAGTCCCTATTCAACAGTTGATAGTGTGCTGCTTTTTTTGTGGATTATCGAAAGCAACAACACAGATTTGGAGATATGGTACTTTTGAATATTTTTTTAAATGTATTTTTTCACAACAAACGTCAATGGTGGCGGTAGGAAATTCGGGCATGCAGTCCTCAAAACAAACTCCCCGACTCTCAGATACCAGACAGTGTTATCCTGAAGGAGTAACGTCATGTCTGCCGGTGCACATGGAGCTGCTCACATTATAGGCCAGCTTTGTGTAGTGAAATACTGTAAGAGAAACCACTCACCTATCATTACAGTTATTAGCTATATTTTAAAAAACCCTGTGGGTTGAGTGGTCATGAGGCAGAATTTGCACTTCCCTGTACTGACATCTGGTGGCCAAACAGAAAAACTGCAGAATATGATCAGATTGTTCAATAACAAATACTGTAATCATTATATTCTCTGATTGGTGGGGTCAATCATATTGGACTTCTTAAGTATTGCATCGTCTCTTTTTTCTTTAGTATTTTTGTCTTTTTAATTTTTCTGTATAACATTCTCTCTTTAAAAACTATATTTTTATATGAAATTTTGATGTACTTGTTAAATAGCGTGTCAAAATAAAATCTGCAAATGGAGGGTGAAATGAAAAGCCTGCAGTGCATTACCTCTTAGCAATAATGCATGCAATGCAGACTTGATGTTCATTGTGATGGATCACATGACTAAAAAGTGGAAGTCTGAAACAGTTAAAAAAAAAATCTAAAACATAACAGTTGTAATGTGAAGTACCTTGTGATTTGCAGATATGTGTCGAATGTTGTATGGAATCTGTTATATAACTGAAACTGTTCAATTTACTTGGACCAAATCCCAAAGTAATACAATGATATCAGTTGTATTCATATCATAATTTCCTTCAGATGACACAATATATCAGTATGTTATGAATCTTACATTTTACTACTTTTCAAATATAATATTACATTATTTCTTCACATAAAAAAGTGAGACTCCACAGTGACAAAGGAAATAAGTCAGAATGAGACACTAAATGCACACTCATCAAAAGCAAAACAGCTAAATTTGACGAGATAGTTAATGTGATCATGTATTATAGTTAGTTTTTGCTCTGTTCTATTCTACTGCGATTTTCCTCACCATGCTTGCAGAGATGCTCCACCATCCTCCGCAACACCAGAGGCACACCATCCACCAACAGGCCCCTCTCCTGCAACTCAAACAGGGATGCTCCAAACAGCTTGGGGTGCTTGTCTGTCCTGGGTCGCAGTATGGGTATCTGCACCATCTTCTTCATGTCTTCTTTAACCTGCACCGCCGTCTTGTTGTGCTGCAGGGAGAAGAGCAGACAGCAGCAGTCAGCCGCTGACACTATGGGCACGGAGGCCAGTGCTGGAGCCGGCATGAGGTCAGACACCACAGAGACACCTCCTGTCCTCGAAGAGGGAAGCTCACCCTGCTCCATAAACTAAAATTGTGCGGTGGTGGTGGTGGTAGGGGTGGGGGTGTCTCTGCGGAGGCCATACATGCACACCTCCTGCAGACACACTGTCATGCACTTAAAGGACAGTGTGTGCTGAGAGCTGAGAGGGCTGGCCATGCAGTGTGTTGCTACGACAAATATCAGGTTACCACGCAACACCTTTGGTTAAAGGCATTGCCGGAGTGACACACACACTTGCACAAACAGGCATATGCGCGTAGACACACATATATGTTCAGGTGAGGTGGTGGCCTACAACCATGTATATTACTTTGAGTGGATCGTGTGCTGAGCATTAGAAGGATTATCAAGCCAAATGCCTACACTGGGATGTGTACAAGATGGAGACTAGCAGATAAAAAGATTTTACTGGAAAACTTTCTGAGAAAGCACAGTGTGCCTTTCAGTAGTCTCTGAAACTTATGAACTGAGAGTGAAGCATACAAGAGGTGGCTCTTTGAACAGAAACTTCTTTTAATCTAGTGAAGCGTGTCTCTGTGTCTATGTGGATGCGTATTCCTGTAGTTGTAGGGACAAAAGTCTGTTTACACAGTCACACTGTGAGGACCCGCCTTACTCATGGGGACAAAATGCAAGTCCTCACAATGTAAATCATTAAATATTTAGGGTGGAGACTTGCTGTAAGGTTAGGCTGAGGTTAGGGTTAAGTTAAAGTCAGGGTTAGGATTAGGCAGCTAATGTTTATTGTTATGGTTAGGTGCTGGTTAAGCCTCCAGGAAATGAATGTAAGTCAATGTAATGTCCCCAGAAGTAATGGAAGCACAGCTGTGTGTGTGTCTGTTCAGGTAGCAGTGATAGAATGTAAAAAATAATCTGTTACGGGTCTTGCTTTTAAAATCTTACTCACTGGTATACAATTATTACTTTATTGGATTTTTATTTGTAAGTAGTATTTCAGTACAGCAGAGCAGCAGGTTGAGGTGGAGCTATTTTTAACACTTTATATGATGTTTATGCTGGTTTAATATAGATATATACATAACATTTCATGAACTTGTATATTTTGTGTGAAAAAAATGTGTTCTGCAAAGTAACTGTGGTTGTCACATGAAATATAATGGAGTATATCATACAATGTCCTTAAATACTGGAGAAAATTTAAATCCTGACCTAAAGTACAAATATCTGCATCTTGTGATCTAAGCTGGGTTGAGTCTCTTCAGTGGACACACACACTTTGTAAGCCAGGGTTTCGGTGTATATATATATATATATATATATATATATATACTAAGTAAGTATTTCAATTCACCAGCTGTTCTGTGTTTTATATCCGATAGCTTATCAAGGCAAACAGTGCCACATGCTGTCTCTATCTCAGTGTGTAGATGTGCAGACTGTACAACACACACACACACACACACACTCTCGTAGTCTTTCCCTGGGTGTAAACACTGAGTGCACACAGAAAACTCCACGTGATAGGATAACGTGAGAGCAGAGACAGAGCAGGGGAAATTACCGACTCGTTTGGCATACTGTCTGTACCAGGAGTGAGAGAGTGAAGACACAAACCAGAGGCAGGATTCAGACACTGGGTGAGGAGGAAGAGACTTGCCCTGCACTTCAGGGCAACGCAGATTCAGACCAAGTTTCACTCTTGTATCCATAGCTACAACTGCACCATGTGACGTATTCTCATTCCATAGTTGGCCGCTTCAAACGAGTGAACTGACCCACACGGTGAAATGAGAGGCCCCCACCCACCCGACTGTGATTTAGTCACAGTGTTGGGAAAGTCGAAGCTGGTGGTGAAGAGGAAGTGACAGCGACTCTATTCCCTGTGTGGCCACTTGTCCAGACAGAATGGGTACGGGCATGTGCCATGCTCAGGTCAGCTGATTGAAGCCCACCTGACAGATGGTGCTGAGATGGCTAAGGAGGCAAGATCTTTACCACAGCAGATGCTCTGGCAGCTTTGATACGACATGCATCTGAGAAGCTTGTGCAGGCTATTCATTAATGGTGCTCAGTCATCCAGTCTACAGGAGCATGAAAGTTGCATCTTCCTAATGAACGCCAGATGCTTCTTAAGAACACTCGACTTTGATTCTCTCTGCTCCACTCTGCATGACCTCCAAAGTAGCAACACTGTGCATCCACATACTGTGTTTTATTAATAATAGCCCAGCTTGGTCTTCAGGTGCAAGAAGATGCTACCAGTCAGTTCAAATAAGATGTTTGGGTAAGTATAAATAAAAAAAGTTCTGATTTTATTGACACATAATGATATGAATGATATTTTTAACCATATGGTAGAAGAATGGTTGCCCTAAAACCGTACATCTACTTTTTAGGTTTGATACGTCGTCATGACGTTTTAAGATTTATAATAAAACACTTCATTTCATTTTTTTTTTTTTTAAACACAACCTTTTAAAGTTAACTGCATTTTTAAAAAAACAGAACATATAACTTTAGATTGTCAGATCTAACAGGTGGAACAAATAAACAGTTAACAGTTTTGTAGTATGCTGTACGGGTGTGGCAGTTTGTTGTTGGTAATAATGTTAATAGGTCACAGCACTACTTAAGTGGTAATGGAGGAACATACCAGGGCCGCGTCCTGCTGGTTCCAATAGTACTACTACTACTCATGCAGGTGTTAAAGAGTTAAGCTGGTCTGAGCTACTGTAGATCTGACTGTGTTAGGCCTTGCTGAACAGATGTCCCTCCAAATCTGTCTTTACCATCATGCATACACACACACACAGTTGATATTGAGTTATGCACAGATATTAATTTCACATGTCTAATCTTAAACTGGTTTTATCAGTCTGCATGCACGGATGTATGTATGATGTCACTATGAACACACTCGTGCATTCACCATTCACAAACCCCACTGCCTAAGTCCTCTGACATTGATCCAAAGGAGAAGAACTGAGGGAGAAAACACCTACAGAAATTATTCATTCTTAGGATGGCAACAAATAGTTCAGTAATCCTGTGAACATTGAGAATACAACATAGGAGAAATATGCAAATATGAAATGCTCAGAGGGTACAACAAAGCAAACCACAAGGCTCCTAGAAAACCCCCAAACTTAAGTAATTAAATAGTTCTTAGATGACTGGCACAGTGATGTAGTTTGGCAGATGGTGCAGTCCTGGACATGTTCCTTTTCTTTTTGCTGCAACTTACATTCTACAAGTAAATTACAATTAACAAAACAAAGATTTAAATCTGAAAGGACCAATCTGCAGACAATATACAGTATTGGGCCCATGTAAAACCCTGGCTGTGAACAAGTTCCTTTGCAAACACAGACTTTTGTCACCACGTCGGTGTGAAAACTAACCCATCTTCCCTCTGAGCTTTCACTCACCCCAGAGAACTCCCTCTTTATGTACCATGATTATTATAGTAAGATATTCAGAATTAAAAGTGTTTGCAGTCAGTTTGAGGGGTTTCTGTTAAATTGCCCCTTGGCAGTACAAACAACTTTACAGCATATGTGAACCAAAACAGCCAAAGAAGGGGAAACACTTCCTGGTGGTACCCATTTGCCTCTATTGTTCCCTGGGACAGTCTGCTGTGATGAGCCAAATAATCCTCATCTCCTTCTCCCCTCCCCCATCCTTAAAATATTTTCACACTACAACCTCTGACAGAAAGAAAGAAGAAACCTATTGTCAAGGCAATAATAGTCCCTTGACAGTAGTTAATGAATGTTGAAAGTCTGTCCTCTCCTCTTGAGAAGTGCCTCAAAGATGTCCAAAACATTTTATACATCTTTAAGTGGGTAAACAATCTTTTTAAAGAGGCTAACAGTCAAAGGACATCTTCCTGTGTGTCTTTTAACTTGCTCATGAGGATGATAGCAAGCCCAAGCATGTGCTCTCCTTTCGCAGCCCTCCACCCTCTCCCTCCCCTCTGCTCTGTCCCTGTGTGGGTGGCCATTGAAGCAACTGGTAGCAAAGACACCACAGGCGGCAGAAGAAACAGCTGCTCAACTAAAGGAAACTGCTGCTAGGGCCATGCAGTCTCTAAATGTACACAAGAATTAGACTGTTAAAAGTGGTTTACTTCTTGCAAACACAATTACCATATAAAGGATTATTTGTGGAAAGCGACCTAATCGAGGCACTGGAGAAAAAAAAGTTGCTTGGAAAAAGTTACAGCCGTTAGCAGGAAACATGAAGTTTACCAAGTGTATTTTTATGTACTTTTATGGTGTTGTACTGGGATGGCAGACTGTAGTGCCGGCTGGCAAGGAATCTGCTTTGTCTGTTAAGTCTGCAAGCGAAAGTATTCATCTCAATATCGTCACGGAAAGTTTAATCTAAGCAGGGAAAACTTGAGGATATTTGAGAAGAGAGGACTTTTCTCCCTCCTTTGACTTGTCGTGTCTACCAGAACACACACCAAAAGAGTAGGTAGTCCAACATAGTCCCGTTAAGCATTTTTTTAGCAGACTGAATGGCAAGTCTTTGAGCCAACTCAGGCTTTGTAGCTTTTACTCACACAGATGGTCAGAGCTCCTGCCCCCATTCTTCCACAGAAGAAACGCCTGCGGAGGCAAAGATGAGGGGTAAAATTGCTGCTGTCTTCCCTCCTCCTCTCCTCACTCTGTTCCAGGACACCCTCTTAGTCTTTTCCCTGTGGTGGGAATCCCTTTCGCCTTAAAATGTGCCATCCAAATAATCCAAAAAACACAACACAGACAATCCACGCTGAGCGAGAGGGCAAATAAGGGCTGTCAGTACCGGCAGGCTGTCCAAATTATGAGCACAGATTAGTTGTCTCTTTCTCTTCCTCCCTCTTGACTCCCCTCTCTCCTCTTAGGCTGAAATCTGAGCCATGCTCTCCCATTGGCTGAGAGGCTTAGTCATGTGATTAAGGGGTTAAATCCCAAAACTTTAAATCTGTGCCTGCAGGATTCATCAGCCTGCATTTGAGGGAAGAAAAGAAAGGGGGAGCCTGTAAGAACTGAGCAAAATGTTACTGTCACAAGTGTAGCAGCAGCAACATAACGTTCAGTAAACAGCAATATAACTATTTTTAAGAACAAACAACACTTAGACTATGAAGTTTTTCAGTTTTGTTTATTGTTGCATTGTTTTTGCATTGTAATTTAATCCCATATAACAACAACAAATCTACAGTCAAACATCTCAATTACAGGAAAGCACAGCTAAAGAGTTTAATTGAAAAACAGAGCATGAAGTTTGTAGTTTCAATCAGTTTTACAGTTTTACTCCTTGCTCCATTACAGAGCCCCAGCTCTCTACCTTCATAGAAAAATAGTAGAATTAGACGACTTATTTATTTACTTAAAATGTTTAGTACAACGTTTCTCTAACTTAATGAATAATTGTCTTTACTGTAACTGCATAAAATATTAAGTACAATACTGAAAGAAAAGTTGAAACATTTGATACTTTAAAGTTAATGTTTTCTTACAATCTTTAGGTGAGGTGCTTTCACAATGTCAGCATAATACTTCAGCTCTTATTAGCTGCTATACGTAATGATGAATCCTGAATAAAAAGCTACAGTGACTTGGCTCAGCAGAATGAAAACAAAAAAACCACAGAACAACAAACTAGTTGCTTTTGCCACTTTCATAAATAAACTTCTTGATGTTGTGGTCGATCCAGTCGCTGAAGGCAGCGACTCGGGTGAACACTGAGGGTTTCTTGTCTCTGATGCAGCCCTGAGGGCCAAAGCTGACGATGCCGTGGACCTCCCAGTTTGTGTCTGCTCCAGCGGCCTTGCAGGCAAAAGGACCCCCAGAGTCACCCTGTGGGAGGGCGGGAGAAGGAAGCCGCAAAAGATTTGTCACATGCATTAGTGAACATTCAAGTTTGACAGTCGCTATAAATCATTTCTTTGGAAAAGTCAGTATTTATGAAAAATGGCACAGAGTTGTCTTGAGGGAGGCAAACACCAGTGTTTTATTGAGTTCTATTGAATTTTAAAGCCTTCAGTAACATTATGAGATGTTTTTTCTGTTGATTTTTTTTTTCTCTAGAAGCATGCTCATTATGGCAGACAAATAATGTTCCTGTGTTCTTTTATCCAATTATCTCTGAACACAAGGCATCCATTTGCAAGCAAGGCTGACTGATCACAAACAAAACAGTTTACATGGATGTTACATAAAAGACAACCCGATCACGAGAGGCCAGTGCACTTATGTAATGTGTGAGAAAAGCTTCACCTAAAAACAAATACCAGTGTGTCCGTTTAAACTGTTCATATCTTTTTTCTTGAATTTGTCTTCTTACCTGACAGGCTGACTTGAGCTCATCTGGGGACTCATAACCCGCACAGATCATGGAGGGTCTGACAGACTCCCACCAGTAAGCAGGTTTACTGCAGGTCTGGAAGTCAATAATAGGAAGGGCTGCCTGATTTAGCTTCTCCGACACTTTGGGGAACGTGTTACCTAAGATAGAAGTAAAAAGTAAAAGTTTATACTGTTGCACACATTTTCATCAACTTTTTCATTAACATGAAAAAACATAAAAGTACCAAACAGAAGATAAAAAGAAAAAACAGTAGAGTAGAGTCACGGGGTGGGAAATTAACACCAGCCACCAGGCAAATGCTGGTAAAGATATGAAAGTGGTTGGTAGATTTCAGACACAAAATAATGACACGCTGTGACACGAGTGACTGGCAAATTTGAATATTTTTCTGTTAGTGGCTGGTCGATGTTCACATTTTAAAAAGTTAATTTCCCACACACAATTTTAGGAGAGGCCATGACATGTGCATCTACAACCACAATCACCTCTAGTAACAGCAGTTCTTTTACAGGAAACTGAAATGCTTGATCACTTCTGACTTATACCTTTCTCATCTCCCCAGCCGGTGACAAAGCAGGATGTCCCAGCAGGCATCACTGCCCCAGGACTGGGCAGGCAGACGGGGCTGATCTCCCTTGTCATATTAACAGGCTTGGCCAGATGCACCAGGGCTATGTCGTTGGAAATGTCAGAGGAATCCTGCTCATAGACAAACCCCTCGTGTCTGATAATACCATCCACCTTATAGCATTCTTCCGCTGAGGGAACATCCATGGAGGATTTCATGTGGTGCTTCCCCAAACACATGCGCCAGGAGGAGGGTTTATTCATTGAGCTGGAAAGCAGGTGGTAGGTTGAAAATTAGAACTTTTTTTGTCCTTTGTCCCTTTGGCTAATTGTAATTGGAAGTTAACATATTGTTGTGAAAGCGTTGGCAAACAGCTGCTTATTTACACATCAAGAAAGTTCCACAGCTACAACATCCTTCTGGTGTGTTTCTTGCCTTCTAGCAATAAGTAAGTCCAGTACTCATTATTGACTTCTGAAGCTCTGGCACTTAACCTATTAAATGTTCCACTATATTCTCAAGCTAGTCGCTAGCTATGTAAATTAAAACATCAGTGTTGGGGCTTTACAGCTAAACAATGAGCTGAAACTCACTACAAAACCAGTGAAGCTGGGAGGAGCTGCAGATGCAGGTGCTAATCCTCTGTTGGTTCATCACTACTTTGTCATCTGATACATTGTTAAAATAAAAATCTTGACAACTGATGGTTTAAAGAATTATGGAGTGAGCTTTTAAAATGGCACGGAGTGTTGGTCTTTCTGTATTTGTATCTTACGACATGAAACAGTGAGCGGCGGTTAGAATCCATTCTTCGTGAATCAAAGAACCTCCACAATTATGCATGTAAGGTAAGAATGAAAGTGGTGCCACCTGGGGAAGAGAAACACTTTTGTTCAAAATAATAGCTTTTCTCTATGACTGTTGATCAGGCACACAGAAAAATGGGCAATGGCTGTACCTGCATGGAGACTTGCCAGGGCCATGAGTGGGGGATCGCCTCTACCCCATTAACGACCCTCTGGGTGGCTGTACTAGGTGTCACTGCTGGGTTTCCACAATTTTCTGGCCAGTCTGGGCAGAGAATATGTAGGATTAAATTATCTGCAAGCTCCATTTTGAAACCTCCACGTGAGATCACAACATATGATCCCAGATCAGAGAGAGGGATGCCACGGGCTCAGCTAAGCCTGCACTTACCAATGGTGATGTTGTCCCATGGGTTAGAAGTTGGAGGAGGTAACGTTGGGAAAACGCTGGCATCTGTGGTCCAATAACCACGAAAACCGCTCTGTTGATTGTTTCCGTTACTCAGGAAGCGAATGACAACCGTGTTGCTAGGGATGGTAATGCTGGATGGAGGAGCAAAACCGCAGAATCGACCTACAGAGAAGACATTAGCATTTTCGCACCACTGTACCATAGTGCCAACAACACCTGAGACACTGATACTGATACACTGAGCTGTGCAAGAAGTATTTAGAAAACCAAGAATTTGAAGTACAATAACCAACCTAGTGACTGCATGCTTTCTCCATTGAAGATCTCCACATAGTCCACACACTTTCCAAACATGTCTGTAGCTTGCAGTTCAAAGTAAGTGAAGGCTACAAAGACTTTTGTTGCAGAAGGAATGGCGATACGCCATGTGCACACAGACTGGGCCTGGTAGTCACTCGGCCAGTAAGGAGAGGTGATTTCACCCTGGTTGCTGCTGAAGCTCCCTCCACAAGGAACTGTGTGTGTGTGTGTGTGTGTGTGTGTGGACAATAGAGAAGAGAGAGGGAATAAAAGACAATGGAATACATTAGTTTTGCTTGAAGGCCATTCCCTCTGTGTCCTTTTCACTTTCATTTTTCTAATATCTTACCCTCTGTAGGGTCCACTGCCCTCCAGGTGGCAGTGAAGCCCGTGTCCACCACCTTGTCATTGGAAGAGAAGCTGATGTGAAGTGTGTTTCCATCGCTCACTAAGTCTTTAGGGGGTACATGACTGCAGTATGTGCCTGAAGAGAAATGAACATGAAGAACCGTTAAGCTTACTTTTCTAAGGCTCCTCTGTCCTGTAAGAGACACAGCAGTAGGTTAGACCTACACCTGCCATTATTATTATTATTTGACCTTAAATATTAAATTGAAGCATTATTTGTGAAGATACAGATTTGTATTTAATGAATTCCCGCCCTTAGTTGAATGGAAGATGTTTTGTATTTTGACTCTCATCCCGTAGTTTTTTTCTAGTTTATTTCTTGAAGCCTTCTTTGATCGGCCTGAAGGTGCTTATCATGAGTTCAAACAGCGATTGGTATGAATATCAGTACCATGAGTTTTGAATTTTATCATCAAGCAAGTAGTTCTTTATAATCTTTATACGCTGAAATAAGCGTAATAATAAGCGTAAAAATAATAGTTGTGACTGGGCGGCTTTACTTTGACATATCATTTACACATACCAAAATACTGCAGTAACTGTGCTCAAATGTTTGAGAATGGGAGATGCACTGATGATATATAAAGATCGATGCCATGAGAGCCCCTCCAAGGGTGAAGCCAAAACATCTTGATCGCCCCCTGGTGGCAGGGTTTAGTACAGGTCCTAAACCCTGCCCCCTCCATGTTAACATAGGGGACTTTGGCCAAACTAAAAGCTCAATGTAATGTCAACTAACTTTTTTCCCAAAATGGTGTCTGTCACTTTAGGCAGCTCTTATCAGACTGATGTATGTTCAAGTTTTAATTCTTTTGTTAAACTTGGTTTAAGTAGTTATTTGATGTTGTGAAAAGGGGGTGAAACATCATGATCGACAGCTGAGAGCTGCTTTCGAATGGTTTAGGCAGGTGTGTGAGCAGGAACCCGATCCTGCGGCTCCATCGCTCAATCACTACAATACAGTGAAGGGCTCTAGATGGTAGCACAAGAATTTGGGAAATTCTGGCTTCACCTTTGTGGAGTGGGAGATGTCATCCATCTTTATATATGTCAGTGGGGGTGATGAGTTGAAATAGAAAGTGAAATAATCACATCATTGAATGACTCAGCAAAGTCAATATCAGCTGGAGAGTCTGGGAGGGGGGCAGATATTCACATACCTAGTGCTCCTATTCTGTCTGTGACGCTGACTTTGTCATTCATGCATATCTGACTCTCCTCCAGGGAGAAATTGTGGAAATGGAGGTGAACCAGTTTGCCTAGGGGCACCTGGATGTTCCATTGGCATCTGGCTTTGTTGCTGTAGCTTCCAGGGTAACCCACAGAGGACACGGTTCCTTCTGTGCCAGTCAAGTCCTTTGGCCCTCCACAGCCAGATGCTACACAGGGAGGACAGAAGGTGAAAACAAGCAAGGAATTCTTTGCGACACATTTAGTTGTTTTTTTTTTTTGTTTTTTTTTAGCAAAGTGGGTCAGTTTAGACCAGCTGGATTCATACTGTGCTCATTGTAGATGTCCCTGCGGATGACATTTTCAATCCAGGGGAGGTAGGCTGAGGAGCGGGTGAACACAGAGGGCTTCTTATTCATGATGCATCCGATAGGGCCAAAGCTGGTTATACCATGAACTTCCCAAGGAGCACCAGGGGTATCCTGGCACACCAGAGGACCACCTGAATCCCCCTGTCCCAAATCAACATCAAAAACACCACTGCTAAATGCCCTCTGTGTAGAGTTAGATGTGTCAGATCATCACAGTGATTTTCAGAATGATGTGAAACAATAGTCATCTGTTAGTCCTTGATTTGTTTTACCTGACAGACAGACTTGAGCTCATCAGGCAGGGTATAACCACAGCAGATCATGGAGGTCTTGACCTGAAACCACCAGTAATCCATCCTCTTGCAGGTGTCATATGGCACAACAGGCAGTGCGACCTGGTTAAGGGCCTCGGCAACTTTAGCATTCAGTGAATCTCCTGATACACAAAAACAATTTATATTGTTATTGTCATTTAACTTGACACTCTGAGGAGAACCAGCACAGGAGGTATTTGCACATTAAGTCCAGCAGAGGGCGTGCAAACTGTATTTCATCTTTATGGGTGAGCATCTGAGGTGTACTATTGTTTTATTTCAGTGAATAAAATAAACAATTTAAAGCATTTAAAAGGTGAGACTCAAGCTAAATAATCAGCATAAACGTGTAAACGTGAACTGCATATGCAATACCAGTCTCATCTCCCCAGCCGGTGGCGTAGCACTTCTTGCCCCCTGGTAGCACTTCCTCCACTGAGGGAAGGCAGGCATATGAGATCTCATCACTGGGTATCACCTCCCCATCCAGTCTGATCAGGGCAATGTCAAACTCCACCGTGGGCACCGTGGGATACTTGAATCCCTCATGACGGTAGATGCCAGTCACATTGAAGCAGCGTTCACTCGGCTCTGTGTAAGTCAGGTTGTGTTTGCCAAGGCACATGCGCCAACGCTGCAGCTCATCAGCGTATCTGGGCAGCAGATCAGCAGATTAATCAATAATAATACCTCACAGTTAACAGTAAACAGGCTAAGAATCATTTCACTGTCACTGCATGGTTTAAGCTATAACAGGATATTGGAGCTGTATCGCTTTGCACAGTGAGAATTTGCACTGTACACAGCATATTCATATTTGTGCTGCATCACACCTTTGTGGCACACGACCTTTTATAAATCCTAATCAGGGTCAAAGCAGAAAACTACACAGGGCACAGGCTCCTCGGTGCAGCAGCGTCACTCTCTAAAGGCATTAGCTGAGGCATCTCTAACAAAGCATGGCTCTTGCACTGTATTAAGCCTGAGGTGAAAGCACACACACCAATGACTGCCTTCTGAGATTAAGCAAATGGGCTTCCAGAAAGTTTGAGGAAACTCTGTGGAAAAAAGTGTAATCAAAAACTCCTGTGCATATTTTTATTTCTTCTTTACATGTGCTGTATGTGAAAATGATGAAAAACAGCATCTTACCTTATGAAGCAATGGGCTGCTGTAAGTACCCAGTTCTTATGAATGAGAGTACCACCACAGGTGTGGAAGAATGTGGGTTCTGGGCGGCTGTCTGGCCAGACCTGAAACAAACAGAAAAGCAGACAAGAGGTCATTAAAGATATTTGTATAGTGATCATCAAAGATGTATATACAATTGCCTAATGTGAAATAGTTAAGTCAGAGGCGAATGGCACAAATCACTCTTTGATATCAAGTCATGAATAAACAGTAATTCTGGATCCAAATCTGCCCTTTTTAAATCACTGATATTCTTTGCTGTTAAGTTCTGATGTAATAAGTTGTATCATCTTGCGAATTCTCCACAATTATTAAGAGTTTCTCACCTGCATGGACACTTGCCAGGGCCAGGAATGTGGCTTGGCTTCCTCTCCGTTCACAATGCGTGACATAACAGCAGGAGGAATGGCTGGTTTCCCACATGTACTTGGCCAGTCTAGAAAATGAGAAGAAACCCGTTCTAATCCATCCTGTGTCTGGTTGTATGTGCATGTATAAAATTGTTTGTGGATTGTTTGTGTATACACAAAGCCTGAATATACAGTACATATCTGCAGCTAAGAGATAAGCCTGTGTGTTGCAGGAAGTAGCTTTCAGTCACTGGCTATTTTGCTCTCATTTGTATTTTTTAAAATCATTTTCCAAGTTGACACTGCTGGCTGCATCGAACTATGTCCCATTGCTTTTTGGCATTGTGGCTGCATGCAAACGTAATACCACCCTCCTCCTGAAAACAAACAAATTGGCCTGGACTTGTGAAAATCACCATTTTCCGGCCAGGCTCCTTGACATCAGTACACGTAAAGATATAAATTTCTTTTGGTCATCCAATGGATTGGCATTAAATTGTCCCAGTCAGTCCTGTCTAACATTTGCTCCCTTTATTTCTCACTCTGTCTTTGCCCAACACATAGGGCACCTCTGCTCTGAGCCTGGCTGAAAAATGAAAAAACAAAGCAAAAAAACAGCAGCAGCAAAGTCCATCTATAAAACTCTATTTCAGCAATTGGCTTGGCAGGAGCCCGGGCCACCTGGGGCTCATAACTAGGTGAAAAATGAGGATCGGGTGACAGCCAGCTAGGAAGGAAAGTGAAGCACTAGGCCAGTTCACGTTATGCTCTCAGCACATATAACCTTGTTTTACTGTGCATCTGTGTGCAGCAAGAAAGAGATGGGAAAGGGGTGTGTGAAGAAAGGGTGAGGGTGGGAGGAAACATGAATCAGGTGAATACAAGGCAGGCGTCATACTGATTTGCTAACCTGAAGATGCTGTACAGTGCAACTGAAGTGATAAGGGAGTGGAGAATGTAAAAAGAAAAACATCAAATGTAACCCTACACTGTACATCTAACATACAGTATTTCATATTTGGGACATAAAATATATATGTAGTAAATGTGAAAGCACTTCGACACACTGCAGTACACTGCAGCTTTGTGATATGTGGTTTTGGGGGCTGACTCTTCATGATTTCATGCTTAAGAAATGAGTTGCTGAGAGTCCCGAGAATACAGAAATATGCTCATAGCAATTTTCCAGAACTCCAAGTCATGTACTGAAATTACCTGTTGTGTTTAAACAACAGGTCCACCACTCAAAGGTATTGATTTTCCAATAACAAAAAGCAAAAAGTAGCAAATCCTCACATTTTGGAAGCTGGAAGGGATTTGTTTATGTTGCATTGTCACCTAATAACTATATTAAATTCATAAAATTTGAGTAAAAAGAAAAGCAAAACAATGCACTGACAGAGGTCTCAAGGCATCATAGAGCTGCACAGTCAAGTGATAATTCTCTGTGGGTTCATCAATGACTGCGATTCCTTTCACATTCATAATCATCAGTTGATCTAATGTTAATATAAGGTATTGTATAATACACATTAGTTCAGCTTCACATTCACTTTGCCATGTATTAGTGACGTTAGCAAATTGCATCAGGCTCATATAGATACTCTACCTATGGAGATGTTGTCCCAGGGGTTGGGCTGAGCAGGCGGCTCAGTGGGAGCAGGCAGACTGGGGTCTGTTGTCCAGTAGGCCCTGAAGCCTTTGGCCTCAGTAAGGAAGTCTGCATGGAAACGAATCACCAGCCTGTTGCCTTTTGACTGGATTGCAGGAGGCAGCGTAGTCCCACAAAATGGACCTAAAATGTATTGAAATAATAGAGTGACGCAGAGGTATACATGCACTAATGTAGGTACAGTAACAGTAATCCAGATGCATCATTTTGTGATAGTTAATACATTCGTGGCTAGGTCTTGCATTTGATTTTAATGTGAATGACTATCATGAAAACTATAAATAGCTTTGGGATCACCCAGGCCTGTGGTAACTCCACGACCAAACTTACCGTACTTGTTAAGCTGCGCGTTAGTCGCGCTATTGATGTCGTACACCATTATGTTATCATAGCATTTGAACGTTAGGATATCTTTGGGTTCCAGGTCAAAGTGGGTGAAATTCAGCGTGATTTTTTTCCCAGCAGGCAAAACGATGTTCCACATGCACTCGGCGTCAGCCTTGTAGTTCATAGGCCAGTTCTGGGACTTGATAACCCCTGTTTCCTCTTTGGAAGTAAAGCCACAGCCCTGGATTTCTGAAACAGGGTTAGGGTTAGGGTTAGTCTGCTTGGGAAGAGAGAGAGTGTTGAGGAGTAAACATACAATCTTTTCATGACAAAATGTATGATGAGGTTCATGCTAAGGTACAGCCTTAATCTGTTAACCATTTACTCCATTTTTCTCATTTAGCTGGTGCATTAACACGAAAGATAAAGAGGCTTTATCTTGCTTTTTATGCCTCACATTGTACTCTGACCTGTGTTTTGACAGAGTTCATGCAATGACTTCACTGTTTTAATAAATATGTGACAGGGGAGTGAGATGTTTTATGGTTAGTCTTAATGAAGTGTTGAGCTGCTTCAGCAGGTGTGACTGTGATTCTGTGTGTGTGTCAGTGTGTTGTGTGTGTGTGTGTGTGTGTGTGTCCCCTCAGTACCTGTGATATCCTCTGGATACACAGCCTCCCACTTGGCAGAGAATCCTCGGTCTGTGAGGCGACTGTCGGACTGGAAGGTGACAGATATTGTGTTGCTGGCACTGACCACCACAGGGGGAATGATGTAGCCACAGTGTGTGCCTGCGGATGACAGAGAGGAAGGACAGAGGGAAAAGATGGAGGTGAATGGAAAGGAAAGAGACAGAAATGAGATATCAGCTAAGCATATACGAGTGATAAATACAGTTGCGCTATTGGGTGTGTGTAATCGTGTACTGGAGAGAGGCCAAGCGCGTCGTGTGTGATGGATGGGGATGCCGTAAAGCAACAGTAAATGTAGGCGACTGTACTGTCTCAGCTACTGACCACAAAATCAGCTAAGATGTTCACTCTGTTCCTAACAAGAGCTTCTGAAAACAAAGTAGAGCTGTAATGTTCAGCAAACATTACTGGCAGACACACAATGACATTGAAATCCAAGATGCCGCTTATTGACGCAGTTAAATCAGCCTCTGAAGAAGTGATGAATCAGTCAATAGCAATCAATGTGGGATTCTGCAGATGCATGCAAATTGTTAAATAAGACTACATGTGAGCAGCAATTAGTTAAAGAGTCCATTCTTTCTATTATTTATTCATCTGTGCAAATCGTAACACATTTTGTCATTGTTTAACTAAATCCCCAAACTACTGGCTGACAGCTTTTAAAAGCTTTGAAAATCTGCAGATTGATAAAGTTGATTCTCAGTGGGATCTACAGTTCTACCATTATGGCTCTCATCTTGTAGCTGTAGCTTAAAGCAAGGCTGTGGCCCCTAGTGGCAAAATTACAGAAAATACTAGAACACAAGTGCACAAGTCAGCAAACCGACTCTCTAGTGCCAGTTCCACAGCAAAATCCATCTGCTGTTAACAAGCATGAGCTAATGGTATAAACTGTAAGCTACTGGTTATACCAAACCATGTAAGGCTGTAAAACCATGAGTGTACTGACATGAGCCACGATGTATTTTATTGCTTATAAATTTTCATTTTTTGTTTGTAATAACCTCAGCGTTACTTTTCAGTTCTCTCTACAAACACATACGCCCTGAAATAACAGGATGCACCAGTAACACACTCTCATCACCTTATGATGATGTGTATTTGTGTATTTGTGTGTTTCACAGTGAGCGTGTGTCTCTACCTCAGCGCTTTAGTCCTTGGGAACTCAGCAACAGATAAAGCTGTATCAGCCTCATTGCAGCCAGTGAAGTGAATAATAATGAGAGGTAATTTATAGTTTGCTGGGCTCTTTGCACAAAAAAAAAAAAAAAAGGGACAGATACTGCACTATATTGTTCTATAATACTTTAGTGTTGTTAGTGGATTGTTAGTGTACCAATGTGCAACAAACACAAGACAAAGTCCTCATGTTTAATGATCAGTTGTATTATAAGCAGATGCATGTTAACTGTTTGTTCGGTTACTTGGGTTAATTGGCTTGATGCCTGAGCACCCTCAAAATGCAAGACCAGGGTGAGTCTAAAACCCTTTAATCCATATGCCCAAATTACAGGCACACCAATATGAAGAAAATTGTAAAATTGAAAGGGAAAAAATGTATATAAAAATTTAAAGAAATCTGTGTAAAGAGTAAAAGATTATGTTGTGGCTCACCTAGTGTGCTATAATCATCTGAGATGACAAGTTTGTCCTCCTTGCATTGTCCAGTCTCTCCTGTGATGGCCATGTCAGTGATCTGCAGTTTGACCAGGAATCCTTTGGACACAGATATCTTCCAGGAGCTATTTAGATGAGCAGGATATGGATTTGGGAACCCCAAAGACTGGATCACTCCCTTACGCCCACTGATGATTATTGGACCACCACTTCCTGTCAAATAACAGTAGAGAAAATAATGTTGAAAGTGATATTTGACTGTACACACACCTGGTTATGTATCTGGGTTTCCTACGTGTCTGATTTCAATTTCATAGATTTTTAATCTCATTCTTCTGATGAGGATCAGCTTGCTTTGCTGTAAATCTGCCCCATCAACAGATTCATTATGCAGTACCGTAATTGGCCACTGGAGAGTACAGGTCCTTCTGCCAATAGCTTTAGTACAATTAATAGATAAACCTCAAGAGGGATCGTCCCACTCCTACGCAGAGAGCTTCTTGCATTCATCCTTATTTGGTAACCGTCACGTGATTGGAGTTGTGCTTATGCAGAGAAACATGCACATGGAGGCCTCACAATTATGTAAGGTGTTGCAACAAGCGCTCATTGACCAGGAAACAAGCCTCCCAGACCACACAAGCACATAAAAATATTGGTTTATTGGTGGTTTTATTTTATCAGCATTACCTTTGAAGAGATAACTGTGAGGTAACTGTGTACTGTGTATCTCTGAATCAGCTTTTTAAAAATTGTTGTATTTAATAATTAGAAGTGGATTCCAGCAATATGGATGTTGATTCTGTCGTGTGACATTTCCGAGACATTCAATGATGGACAGGTTGGATAAAAAAGGTCAACTGAACCAAACTCAATTTAACAAGAGGGACAATAAAACAGAAAGGTAGATTTGGAAAAAGTTCTCACCAGAAGATGTAGGGGTGGGTGTTGTTGTCGGTTTGGGTGTTGTGGTGGGAATAACAACAGGTGGAAGGCTGGACTTGGTGTAAGTTGCGCTGAAGCCTTTAGAAGTAAAAATGTTGTCCGATTTGAAGCGGACTACCACTGTGTTATTACTGGACTCCACTGGCTTTGGCATCTTCCCCCCACAGAATTTACCTTTGATGGATTATAATCAGTGTTAAAAAGTGATAAACAATCACAGAGGCTTACACAATGACAGCAACATCCCCAAATTTCAGTTTATACAAATGACAATTAATCAATGTTACTTTAACAATGAACTCTGTGCAGAAAGAATTAACATTAATTAAGTTCAAAATAGACTGCAGAATCTCTGCCCATTGTACAAACTTCTCAAACTTTTAATTAAGCTCATCTTTTATTCATGGAACCACATGGTTTACATTGCTAATGTTGAACAAAGCCCACAATCTATTCTGAAATTCTTACGTGTCCCCGTGCCTTGTGATTACACATCCAACTTTGACATAATCTGTGCTGATGCGAGAAAATATTGTGGCATATGTTTTAAAGCTCTTGGTAATCTCATACATGTATTCCTCCCAGCATACTGGAAACATGTACAGTGTCAGGCTTACCTAAAGAAGAAGAGCCAGCCTTGTCACCATCGTAGACCTGAACAAAATCTCCACAGACCTCAGGGACCAGGTCAAAGGCAGTAAAGGTCAGACGGACCTTCTCGCCTTCAGGTACTGTGATTCTCCACTGATCAAACATGGACATAAAGTACACGCACACACACACACACACACACACACACACACACACCAATCATTTGTACCTGCACAGGCTGATGTCCTCCTTGCAGCGCAGCTGATTTTAAAGAACATAAAGAGTGAATGGCTACACCCACCATTGGTTTACAACAGCTGATGACTGCATTTTGACACATTTTAACTTATGTCTGATTTTATCATTGATTCTGTTCTTGTTTGGACAGGTGGTGACCTATAAAGCTAAAAACATAGCGAGATGAAATCATGATGACAGCCAAATAACACTATCTGACTCCATGTCCAAACCCAGCATGTAAACCCTGACATTAAAGTTGACTCTGACTTAATTAGATGCATTAATCACCAATCAAGACAACAAATGCTGTCAATGTGACTCTGCTGAAATCCATAGCTAATGGATTTACTTGGACATGCTAATCTGAAAATGTAAGGCTTGTCTAGAATCACATGCTAATCAATAATAACATAGTGTGCATGACACTGGTTGTCTTATTAAATAAACAAGTTAAAACACGTGAAGTGTTGAGCTTTAAAAATTCCGGTAGGGATATATTTGAAATTTGGAAAGAGCCAGTTTAGCTGATGGCCCCTCATTCCAGTCCTTATGCTAATAGGCTAATTGCTAGCAATCTCTTTGGACATAAAACCAATCAAGATTCAAAATGTCCAAAATGTCCAAAAATAAATATGTCCAAAATATTTAACCTGTAATAGAAAAAAACTTTTGGATACTTGGGAGGAGCAGAAAATGGTACCACCTCATAACATGGACGTTGCTTTGCCCTTCACATCTACTAGATAAAGAGCGACAATATCATGATAACTGTAAGTACAATATTCACTCCATTAGCCCTATTTTTGGACTCCACCAACTCCTGAGTAAATTATCAGACTATTAAGCTATTGTGCCATTTGATGGTGAACAGCTGAGGTGCAGTGGGTTTATATGTTGTTTTTTTTTTTTTAGCTGAAAACAATAACAATCAAATTTGAAGTTAAAATAGAATGAGCATAGCGGCATACTTTGTCTGAAAATTATGCCAGTATGACCTGAGTGTGTGAGTCGTTAAAACCAAAACAGTGAGAGAAACGCTTAAAGGATTCATACATTAATTCTCTTTGTGGTTTTGGTAATATAATCTATCCGTTTCACATACATGTAGTTGTGTGATGTAGCATAATATAAAAACATAAGAAACATCAAATAGTAGCTTGAGCGACAATAGTTGAGATGGTTAAAGAGAATAAATGTACTCAGTAAAGTATATTTTGAGGTAAATATTTATTCCCCTGCACAGTGTGCAGTATGATGTACTACAACCCATCAGATAAAGGTCAGCAGTGCTTGCTCATATATAAAAAACTCAGTGGAAGTAAATGTTACCATGTTGCGGTCACATTTGAGCATCTCCTTATCTGTGTGCTTATCTGTGTGTGGGGCATTACCTGGTATAGTGCACTGTTTGGGTAGTTCTGCTCGGGGTAGCCAGGGGTCATCACAGTCCCCTGGTCACCTTGGAGAAAGCCACCAGCTCCGGCTATTTCTGGCAGCAGAGATGAAGGGAGGGCACTTCAGCTCCACATACACCTCAAGGATACCCACAACACACCCCTCCACTCCCACCTACCCACCCCAATTTCGTTCCCCTTCTCACATCCAGCGCTCTTTCCAATATTTACTTTATAGGTCAATCATATACTGTAAGACAGACATCCAGCGTTATGCCAGAGTCAAGGCAATTTTCTTTCTGAAATAGATTTCCGCTCATCTTCTTACCTGATGTGAGCTCTGGAGCTACAGCTTTGTAATGAGCCTTGAATCCTTTGTCTGTATTCTTGTCATTGGTGTCGAAGAACACTGTGAGTTGGTTTGTAAGCGAAACCACTGCCTTTGGTTTTATGTATCCACAGTATTTACCTACAAATACCATAGAAATTATGTGGAAATGAAGATAGTAGAGTTCTGCACAGCTTATTCCTCTGCAATGAAATGAAGGGTCAATTGTCAAACCTGAACATATCAGAAAAATCACAGGCACAAAATGACCACAAAGTGATGCACAACGACCACAGAGACATGCGAAATGACTACAAAGAGATGCAAATGATTGCAAAGAGACACAAAATAACAACAAAAAATGCAAAACAGCCACAAATAGATGCAAAATCACCACAAACTGACACAAAATAATTACAGTGACATGAGAACAACTACAAAGAGGTAAAAAAAAAAAAACAACCACAAAACGATGCAGAATAACTACGTAATGGCACAAATTAACTTTACGTAAACACAAAATCTTAATCTCTCTGTGTTTCTTCCAGTCTGGGGGTTGTGTTCCTATGCAGGAAGGTTGGAGGGAGGGATTGTCTCTTACTCCAATCATGGCTGTGACATATTTGGGGTCACAAATATTAGATATTTATTGATATTATTTAATATTAAAATATTCAGAGTTAATTATTAATAATGTAAATCTGTTCCTGCCAAAAGCTATGGCTTTGAATTTTAATTTCAACACATTTTTAATCATTTTAAAAAGGGGACTCATTCTATTGAATCTGTGCCCTATTCTGGCGCTCCCTTGCCTTTGTTCTCCCTAAGCTAAGAGAAATCAAAAATTGTCAGTGTACATTGCTTTAAACTGCGCAGTCTGGTTGGAGCTTGTGGTGGAGAGGGTGTAGCTCTAAGGAAAGCAGTGTGCAGTGGACCAGCAGGACTGTGTGGCTCACTAGCCGACTCTGCCCATGGATGGATGGACTGATCTGAGCATGACATCAAACGTGGCACTGCTGACTAAAGGAGCTGGTGTGTTTATGATCATGGAATTGTTTATGTGTGCTTATGTGCATCTATCTATCTATCTATCTATGTTGGTCTGTCTGACCAAAAAATAAATAAATAAAATTCAGAGCCAACGTTTTTGTCAAAGAAAGAAAGAGAAAAAAATTATTCCCTTGCCCCCCTGAGGTTAGTTTTAATGCAAGATTTACCAATGATTCCCAGAGAGTCTCGTAATGTGATGAAGTCTCCCGTACAGAGCTGGGTGTCCTCCAGAGCGAATTCCTCAAACCACAGATGGATCACCTGCAGCAGAAACATGCAGAGGTGTTTCATCTTTCTTTTTTTTCAGTCTGTGATGCTGCTAGGAGAGATGGGCTGCTGACAGGGAAGGCAAGAAAGGCTCAGTGTGAAGTACAAGTCCATGTGCTGTATGTGTGTGGATGTACATATGCACAAGTGTGTAGCTCTGTATGTATTTTCATTTGTGTATAGAGATAGCAAAGGAAAGATAAAGACACAGAGAGACAAAGAGAAAAGCCATGCTGACAGAGAAAGAAGAATTAGGCATTTAGTTTTCTCCTGTGGGTGTTGGGAGGGGAGCTGAGGAGAATGAAGGAGACAAGGCAGCCATCTGTCCAAGATGCTGCCACTGTATTCAGCCCAGCTGTCCTCCACTGCTTGGCCTGACATCAGACAGTTTCGCCAACAGTAACTTGACAAAGTGATTAGACACCCAGCACAAACACTGCAAAAGTGTCTGTCTGAAATAGGGAAGGGAGTGTGTCCTTAGCAGTCTGTGTTTCTTTTATAAATAAAACAAAGACATAGTATGAAGCTGTTTTCTGTAGTTCTGAATCCAAACTCCCTCTAAATATGAGAACAGCAACATCAAGTGAGGCTTTGACGTGTAAGTCTTTCTTTTACCTCAAATCTGATATTACTATTCTACTTCCATTTCTTGATTATATGTACACTAATTCGGATATGTCAGGGGATTAGATGCTGATCCATTTCACCTTGCCCGGGTCCACCGTGATGTGCCAGGCACAGCTCTTGCCGTTGTCATAGCTATTGGGGTAGTTCCAGCTGGTGAAGGTACCTGACTCTCCAGACAGCTGCTGAGGACCACCACATCCTGATTCAGTCCCTGGAAATATGGCAATGGAGGACGCTTGTTACTGTGTTATGTATTTGCAAATTCTGCAGTATAAACACTATTTTGAGTAAAAACATCTTCTGACCTGCTTGAACTGAGCTAAATGCTAACATCAGCATGCTAACATGCTCACAATGATAAAGCTGATGATTATCAGGTTTAATGTTTACCATGTTCACTATCTTAGTTTAGCAAGTTAGCATACTACAAGTTTGCAAAGCGGTACTAAATACAAAGACCAATTGAAGCTGATGGGAGTGTCATCAGCTTTGCAGGTATTTGGCCACAACCTTAAATATTAGACAAACTGAAATTCGGACCAGATGTGCAAATGGAGTCATGAGCAGTTTCATCTTTTATCTTTTAAGCTTTTATCTATTCAGGGATGAAGGGTTGGCTAGCTGAGCTGACTAAGCAGGTAACATTACAGTTCAGCTGAGGAGGACACCGTGTTCTGTAGAGTATGTTCTGGAATGTGAAATTTAAATGACTAAAAAAAAAATACACCTTATGGTGTCTGCAGTGAAAAAGTCAAATCAATTGAGAAGCGTCAGACACAAGCACTGATTAAACAGTATCTAATCATCCACAGTGTCAGCAGGCTTTCCCCTGTGGCTGGGGCAGCTTCTGTTTGGGGGTCTGAAGCACAGCTGTGTTTAACAACAAAAAACCTGAACATATTTTGTCATTTAGGCAGAACATAACTGTCAACAATCACATTGTTATTATGTTATGTAAAATGAGCCATCTCATTTTAGAGGGCAATGATCCTTTTAATGCAATTCACAAAGATAGGCAACTCTTTTTTTGTCCATTTGTTGCAATGATGTAGATCCAACACTGAAACAGACCATGTATAAATAATGCAGAGTATTACAGTGACAACAATGTGCAAGTCCTCACTCTTCATTGCATGTCCTATTTGCTAACACATGATTGGTGTGTAAAAGACTCTGATGACTCATAATTCTAAAAGCAAATAGGTTCAGTTCATATTCATTTCGCAACTTAACTCCTCTCATGCAAACTCAAACTCACTTTGTTTGTTTTTTGACAAATAGTTTGTAACTATTTATTTGACTTATTGTTTGATAAGGACGAGACACTTCAGTGTGTACGTATTTAGGATTGTGGAGGTTTGTATTTTCCCATGTGTGTCTCCTTCCCCTGTTCTCCGCTATTCCTTATTGTATGTTTGTCTGTCTGCCTGTCCAAGCCAATCCGGAGTGGAGCTGGGCGGGCTCTGTCAATCCTCCTGTCACCTTCACCCCTGCACACCTGTTCTGCATTACCTGCCACACAACCCAGCTACCTTCCTCAGCTATTTAAAGACCAGTCTTCTAATTCCTTGTATATATTTACTTGTAGGAGTTTTTTTAGCTAAGATATGACATATTATAAGAATAAAAAATAAACATGGAGATTTGCATTTTGTGTTATTTCCTGCACAGTTTAGATCCCAACTTCCAAATCAGCAGATAATCATTTGCAATACAGTCAAGTTAAGATAAATCACCGTTTGCAGTCAGTACAGTTGAGTTCAAATTTTAACGTCAGCAAAAAACCACTGATGTTAAAATTTGTCATCTATCGAGAGAGACAAGAAGTCTAATTTAACAACATGTTTTTTCATGTTGGTCAGTCACTGATGCAGTGGCCTCAGGAAGCTCTTACTTGAGATTTCTATTGACATTTCTCACTGTTACTATCTTGTCTTGTTGTATTTCCCCACAGCTACTGAAATGTTCACTACGGTGTTTCCATATACAGGGACATGAATGAGGTACCTGAAATAATTCGCAATCTATTTCTTCCTGTGAGACACTTTCCATTACAATATTGTCCTTTGACTATTAAACATTATTGCTCTTCTGACTTTAGCTGAGCTTAAACTTATTTAAGAAGGATTATGCAAGTAAGAAACAAGAAATATCAAAACAGCATCAGTACAATATTAGAGCATATTTTAAAGGTTTTTACCTCTGATATATGTTGGTTTGAGTATTGAAATTAAAAACATTGTGCATTGTGCAAGAACAAACACTCACCTTCCACATGAGCAGAAGCGTCATCTTTCTTAACGAAGTAGACGACTACAAGGCTGATGCAGACACCAGTCATGGCCAGAAAGAGAAATATCAGACACTTTTCCAGGGTGCTCATACCCCTGGACCTACGACGGCCCTTCGCCAGATCCATTTTCTTCCCAGTGGTGAAGATGCACCAAACCTTACCTCGTCCAGCAATTTATCAGCCTATTACCAACACAAGGAGGTCCAGGCTATATCTGCACTTTTGACAGCACAGATGAACCTTAGTGCCCTTAGGTGTGGTATTTCAGCATGTCAACCCGAGAGGGTTGGAAACCATAAATCATACAGTATCACAAAGACGAGTTAATAAGTAGTGATGGTGTCCCTATCAAAGGATCAGGGATCATCCGGGATATCTTTAATGGGAACTGATTGAAATAGAAAGTATAAGGCAAATCTCTCACCAGGGGCACAGACCAGTTGGTTTTAGATCTTTAACGTGATCATTATTCATGAAAACTAATAACATGATAATTTGCTCATGCGCCTCGTTGACTCTCAGCATTTTCAGACTGAAGAAGAACTAAGGGAGGTGGACATTAACATTCGTTTTGGAGATCAGGGTGCTCTATCTTGCTTTGTCATGGTACTCACTACATATGAGCGAAAGTAACGTTTGCTCACCTAGAAGCAATAAACTGATGATTGACAGTGATGAATGATTGATAATCAACAAATTTAAATCATAAAAACACCTAGACGAGAGATTGAGAAGGCCCTAATGACCACTGAAGGACAATAAGTTTTTATTATTCATGTGTTTCAGCTACCCGAGGTTTACATTTCTCAACTAAAAATTTACACATATTACAATATTTCATAAGGTGATTCTTTGGACTAAATGTTCAAATTTGATTACTTACTGATTAATAAACATTTCACAATTTTCTACCTCCAGAACTTTAACCTGGACAATCTGACAAGGTAGGAGGAAGACTTTAAAACATCTTTCATCAGTCAAAGTTTATTTGTATAGCACCTTAGGGCAGTTCAAAGTGCTATACAGATGACAGACAAGCTGATAATGACAGTACAAATGTACACAGTACAGCAATTTGAGGGTAATGCACAGGAGAAATAAAACAAGCTGTAAAGGCAGCACTGATGTATTAAGAATTCTGTTCTGATATGTTAGTCAACATTTTATTTACAAATCAGCTCACCATTATCATTCATTCCATGTGTCCGGCCATTTGATGATTGTCCAATTTTTACTTTCTTTTAGCTCTGTTTTTGGTTTCCAGTTCTTCAGTTGCCAAATGCTCACCAGTTAGTCACTAACTCTGTCTGCTGGTTGATGCTTTGCACTAAGAACACTTACTGCTGTATCAGCAAGCTGACATTCTTATGATAATAATGAACATATAGCATGTTCACCAGGTTGGTTTAGCATGTTACTAATTAGCATTAAACACAAAGTACAGCTGATGTTGGTGGAAATTTTATTAGTTTTGCAAGTAGGCCTATTTGATCATGAACCGAAGTGTTGGACAAAACGAAACTTTGATCCGACGATGGAAAGGTCAGGGAATCTAAGTTATTACAATGAATCCTCTGGGGATCATGAATGTCTGTGCCAAATTGTGTGCTAATCCATCAAGTAGATGTTATGAAATGTCACAGTATAAGTGAAACTGTTAATGTACTGGTTGCACCAGAGGAAAAGCCAGAGGATGGTCAAAGTCATTAGAATGTATCCTTGCTATGGCATAGGAGATTATAATCAGATCAAGAATTTGTGGAACAGCACAATATGGATTAAAAGAAGATAACACTGGAAATCATAGCTGTGATGTCTATCCAAAACAGATTTTTTTCATATATTTAAAAGGCTTCATTTCTGTGTCTGTTGGGGTAGAAAACAAACAAAAAAAACACCCAAAACACTCCAGCGATACAGGCTGGACTGGAGCGATAACAAAAGCACCGAGGTCAGAGGTAATGAGTTTTCTGGTGAAGATCATTGTGGGCTGAATCTCCATACAAAGACGCTCAATCGGATTTTATCAGAACCATCGCCTGGACTCACGCTGGATTTATTAGAACCTGAAGCAGAAATCTGTCCTGTCTGTCCACTTAAACGCTACATTTTGCTCTCAAGATAAAAGAAACTTTCTCTTCATTTTTTAACTGTGACAAAAATCAGTGATGTAACAAAAGCTTCTTACTGCTCTACGGGGACTCCGAAGACTGCGGGAAAAATAATTCATCTGCAGTATGAAGGTTCTGCCTCAATGGCAGAAAACTGTTGAAGACATTGTCAGTAGCTACATTGATTTGTCATTCTTTCTATCCCTCCCTTCCTTTCTCTCTCTCTCTCTCTCTCTCTCTCTCTCTCTGTCTCTCTCCCATTGTTTTTCTTGCTGTGTTTCACCTTTATCAGTTTGTTTTGGATCCTCTTGCTCCACCAGGGGACCTATGATTTATGGGCACATCTGTCAGCCATAATAAAGCAGTCTCTAATGAAGCCAAGGAAGGTGACCTCTGTGTATACAGTATACATTGTGTATGTGTGTGTGTGCGTGCGTGCGCGTGTGTGTGCTGCTTTATAACCTGCCTCTTTGAACGTTGTAATACTCTGTTACAGTGGTTACGAGCACATGCGCTTGTGAGTTGAAAGGTAGCCAATCAATGATGAGCTCTAATATTCTGGACACGTGTGTGTGTGTGTGTGTGTGTGTGTGTGTGCTGTATGAGGGAGAAAACAGAGAAACAGAAGACGTACAAGAGAAAGACAGACAGTGAATGAAAACAGTGAATGTTTGAGGAAATAAATGGGGTTTGCTGTAGAAAACTGAAACTGTTTGATAAAGGAACACACTCTCACAGCCCAACGTTGCACCACAAACAAATGTAGGCCACATATTCCACTGGGAACAGGGCAGCCATCAGGAGGACAAGCCTCACTTCCAGCTATCTGGCTAATTCAATACGAGGATGAATAAGAGAGAGGAGCAATAGCCGACCATTTAATGGAAAATATTCTGCAGAGTGGAGGCCGGCAGAGGCTTTAATCACCTCACTGTTACTGGCTTAGGATGCTTCATTACGATATCATCCTCAAAGAGAGAAAGGGGTGTCTTGGACAGAGAGAAGGGGGGAGCTGGAGGGAAAATGGGGTAGCTGAAGCTGAAATGGGGAGGCAAAGCGAGAGACAGATGCACACAGAAGTTGAAAAACGATTGTGGCACAGAAACAGCTGAAAACTGAAGCATTTAAAGCTTTTGCCAGTCAGCACTTAAATCTCAAGAGCAGTTTTGAATCCTGGGTTATGTAGAATTACATGGCAACACTATGATCACCAGCCACCCCTAATTACTCCACAATCTCTAAATATGATCTGTAAATACTAATTAGCACTCATTCCCATGATAAATGTGTATCTAATATGCCACAAATGACCTCTAAGTGGATAGATTTTATCGTCTGGATAATTGCAATGGCTTCTGTCCAAGTGCATCATTTGCAGGGCTCCTATAAGGATTCCTATATGAGCTGAAGAAGCTAATGTGTTTGTGAAGCTAACTGGGTCACTGCAAGCAGATCTCAAATCCCCATACCAGGACAGCAACTTATCTGTGGGACTTCAATTATCGCTCAAAGATGTTGCTGCTGCCCTGAATTTCCCCCAGAGTCTGAGGATGCTGTTACTGAGTTACACATGGTGGCTGTTTACGCTTTGAAATGTTAATAAAACCACATCTCCACCGACATCCAAACTAAGTCATGGCAAAATAGTGTCTAATCTTCCCACTCAAGAATTTCAGATTATTATCAATTATCCAACTGCAGATAACCTATAATATAATAATAGTAATAACATAACCTCTCATAAATTTGATTTAGGAATCAATAAAGATCTGCAGGTCGAACACCCATTAATTTCACAATAACTTGCACATTTTTATCAATTAAATTAAATGTATCGGCCTCATTAAAGAGCGTTAATGTGTGATGACTCTTTTTATGAGTAAAATCCAGTAAATATTTCACACCGCATTAAAATATCTGGGGTGGGGGTGGGGGGTTATCTCTTCCCTGCACTGCAGTTTCCCTGCAGCCCATCTGCTTGCCCAGAGTACCAGCACTATTAGTTTCAATATCTCAGCGTGAGTCAGGGGAGACCCTTGGGCTGCAACACGGGGCTCCTGCTTCCACTCATGGACTATCAGTCCTTAATTTTAGCTGCCGACACAGCCTGGGAGTTTCCTTGTTAAGTGGCAACTCTTGAGAGATTATTATTTTACTCTCATGCTGAGTTTTAGGGTTGAACTGTCGCTGTTGTGTTAAAAAGATACACATTTAATCACCAACATTTTTAACAACATATTGTTACGTAAGTTGTGATATGATTGTTCATTATGGCATCACACATGGTCACATACAAGAGAAATCGAAGACAGAACCTTAATACTGAGTTGGAGCGACAGCAGAGCACCGCATAATCACTTCTTTTGGGATTATTGTGGCTTGAGTATTGAGTTAGTTAATATTCAAAGTATCCTCAATAACTGTGCAGGGAAAATTTGCATTACTTTCTTTATTTTTAAAGACATTTTAGGTGATTTATGAACTTTGAGCTCTGAAGGATACCACCGCAAGACGATACTCAATAGTTTTGTCAACAAATAGCATGAAAACAGCAAGGAAATGATCCTGATAATCAAAGCCAAAGATTATTAAAAACATCAACGAGCCACACTGTTGTACTGGATACCATTTCATTTCACCACCCAATGAGTATTAGTCCACAGGTGGTCCCCAACAAATATGTTTTATTCCTGTTTGCATAATGGTTGCTGAATGAATAAAACTCTCCACTAGAAAGTGATTAAGCATATTTCTGAAAAATTCGAAACATTTCGTTTAAGAAAAAAAAAATAACACAAGTCTTATCCAATATTTTCTTTGATAGCTAACAGTAGAGATGGGGAAATATGCTGTAAAGGCCAAATTCTAACCCAATACATCTCCATGACTTACAATACGTGCCTTCCAGCCCACCACTGAGCCAACAGTATGCGCCACTGCTGAACAATTTCTCATAAAAGAATATTGAGTGCAATGCACGTCTAAATTAAAATACCCGCAGACAGCATGGAGCACACAGCCAGCGAGGTGAACACTGAAAGCAAGTTGAATGCTGTCCTCTGGTAACTATAGCAGCAGGTGGTATTTGTCCATGTGCCTTTGAAATCCCTCTCCATGTTCCTTGTCACTGGAATAAATCTCCCTCTGTGCTAACCACCGCCTGTGGTTGAATCTAATCTGCGCTTCCAAATGGGAACCAGGCATAACGACACAGTGGGTTATTAAAAATTGAAACATAGCTAATTAAAGCTAGAGTGAAAGAATCAGAATTAAGGCTGGTGACTGGGCATACAGAAATGGACTATGGAGTCCATGTGTAAAAGAGACATTGACCTCGACTGGAACAGAAGGGGAAGGAACAGATGGAGACACACACACATTAATCTACCTGAGGCTGAGCTTGGTATTTGATATGAGTCTACAGATAAGTGATGTCAGTTTGGCACCCATCCATCAGCACAGTGGTTTAAGACCCATCTTAAATGAGAGAGTATATAAAGAGGTCATGATGGCGGAAGAGAAGGGGGTCACTGCTACCTCCAAACACAGGCTCTTGTTCTTACACAAATCTGAGCAGGTAGGCTGGGACAGACACTGTAAGGACAACTTAGTAGCTGTGTTGTCCAATCCCTGTGGAGCGAAGACAAGGCACTAGTATTAGGCGCCTCAGTCCACACCGTTTTTACAGGTTGTGACACTTCATCGCACAGTGATTACGATTGTAGAGGACTTTTTTACCCCCTGCTATCGCATCCTGACATTAATAGGAAGTGACAGGCTTGTTAAGACAATGACTGCAGTCGCCTGAAATCAGTGTTACACCAGTCAGGACAGTAAATTCGCACTGAAAGGACGCGTTCACCATCAAAGAATGGATTTTGTGGATATTCCTCGGTGTATCTAAGAGTTTTAGTTAAAGCAAAGCCTTTGAAAAAATGCTATGACTTCAAAGTCATGTTTTTGCAGTGAACAATGGAGACTGGAAATCACATGACAGTAAAATATTTTTGATTAATCTGGTGATCAAACGAAAGAAATAAATATCCATCACGATTTTCTACAGGCCAAGTTGATACAGTCTTGCCTTTTTTTGGTCCAAGCAACAGTCCAAAATTCAAAACATTTTCAGTTCACCTCTGTAGTACAGATAGATGCCACACATTTGAGAAAGTGGGACTGTACAATGTTTGGGATGTCTACTTGAACAATGGCCTCAATGATAAATCGATTATAAAGATAGATTTTGTGTCAATCAACTAATCGCTCAATTGACAAATCATCCCAGCCCTGACTGCATTTCAAAATGCATCTACTGATTTGCTGTCAAACAGAAGTGTGAAAGGACAAAAACAGCCGTAAAAGTGAAATGATTCTAGTTATTTTTAGTTAATACATAACATTATTCAAATATATATCTGAATGTTATGTATGGCCTAAGCACTATTAAGTGCCTCTGTGCTAAAACCAGCTGAATTTAGTTTTCTAAAAAACTTAAATCCCTTCTACATGGACAACCACACCAACCCACACTCACACACCTGATTAGACCTGTTTTCCAGTCTGTGTGGGTGTGTACAGACTGTCATTGACTGGCATCTCCCTCACTCTGCTGTCAGGGCTTTTATCACCGTCACCGATACTCAGAGTTTTGAGACATCGCATATAGTGATTTCCAGCACAGATTGAATTCCAGCCAGAGTGGAGATTTTATGCTGCATTCACAAGTTTGGAGATGGATGGTAGAGACAAGAAAGATTCTCATATCAGTGACTTGTGAGTGTCATCAGACAACTTGAGACGGTTGTACCATTACAGAGTTGGTCACGTGAGATTTTGTATGACTAGGTGCTAAGTCAGATATATCGGAGTTTTAGAGAAATCAGAGCTGGGTGTCAACTTGGATGTTGATGCGTGTGCTAGTGCTACATGATCAGCCTGAGAAACTGAAAACACTCATACGGGTGGGCAAGAAAATCTGAAATACTTGCAAGCTTGTAGCCCTGCAACTTTTTACCAGTATCGTTGGCATCCTCCCTTCAATTTAGAAAGTCTTTTGGATCCTAACATTGCTCTGACACCTGAAGTGCTTTAATATTTTTGTCATATTCATATTATCATTCCTGCATTAGAAATGTCTGTTTTGCTGTGTCTCCATTACTAACAATACAATAAACGATGGATTCACACAGAAACATGCACTGATTATAAAGTCCTCCTGTTCCAACACACATGCAAACTTCAGTTGTCATTGTCCCTGTCTATCCATAGGAAATAGTCGGGAGCTAACCGGCCTTTGAACAAACTTCATGTCTTCATTAGAGATCAGAAACTGTCTCATTAAGCTTGACGCTAATTTATGCAGCGCAGTCTACAATCTACTGTACCTCGGCTCTCAGCTGCAGTCTGTCGCTGCCTCACGTCTCCTGGGGACTGCGCTGATGTCCGCCTGCTGCGCTCACATCCCCCTCCCCGACGTGTGCGCTGGACTCACACACAAACAAACAAAATCTCTTCTTTGAGTTACTGATGTGTGTGATTGGTTTAAATTTCTATTATTATGGTTTTATTTGTTTTTATAAAGCCCAATTGTGTTAAACCTTTTTTTTTTCTTTGCAAGAAATTAACTTAAAAAACAGGCATAAACATCATCAGGACAGGGATGCTATACCTGCCCTGAAGTGCTTGCCAATACGGCAGAAATGAAGAATGTATAAAGCTCAACTTATTTTTTTTGTTGTTTTAATAGAAAACCCAACAAGAACACAAATTAAACAGCGCACGTATGCATACAGTCCCTTTTTTGCACAACGTATTCATTAACTAAAAACAAATGTGCACAAAAAGAAAATACAGCAATCTTATAAATATAGGGCCTCAGAAACACCTCAAAAACATAAAACAAATGCACCAAACATAATGAGATGTTGGTTTAATATAGTTGCACAAATATTCTGACAGTAAGTAATATGTCTACCCCATCGTTACCTTTTAGGTGGTTTGGACTTCATTTTAGGTCATACAACTGCCATTGTAACTAATATACATGCGTTTTACTATTATTGCCTTTGTTATTCAAAAATTGTTTTCTCTGTCTTTATAATATCTATTTCTAGAAAATAAGTCTTGATTTGATCATTTTATATTTCTATTTCCTACCTTCTTTGATCACAAACATCACAAATAGTTTGACTCCTTATGCTACAACACTTCAGTGTACTCACAGGGATCGTCGCCCCCATTAATGTTTCACTTGGCATTGCAATCAAGACGAGGGGAGGACAAACATTTTGACCTCTAGGAAAAGGGAGGAGTCTGACATTGGCTACCTCTGTGCTGTGGCTACTCGAGGACGGAGGAGGGAGGAGGACGCACGCAGCAGTTGGGCCGTCTGACATTTTGCAGCATTGACCTGAAAATGTTCTGCTGCCGCCTTTTGTTCTTCCTGCCATGTTGCGGCGAGTCAACACCAGAGACCGACTTTCGGAGGGAGGTCCGGGCCATCAGTTTCCTCTCTTGCTCCTTGATTTTGCACTGCAAGTGGCTCTGAATGGCAAAACCAAGGGATTCTGGGTCCACAGAGGCACCGTAGACCTCCCAAGTCATCCCTTGTTCATCCCAGACGACATCATGAACGCTTTTTCCTTTCTCCTTCCCTGAGAGGTCATCCTCTTCTTCCTCTTTCTCTGGTTCTATCTTCTGTTTGCCAGACTTCGTCGCCTTCATCGGGGCTTTACCCGCCGCCTTTTCTTTATGGCTTCCAGCTTTATTTTTAGCTAGATCAGACTGTGATGCAGTGTTTGTTGCTGTAGTTGTTGGAAGTGCCTGGCTGGGCTTGGCTGTAACAGCAGTCTGAGACAGTGCAGCATTGTCACTGTCAGCAGATCCAGTCTTGGGAGCAGCGGCTGTCCCCGGGGGTGTTCCTGATTTGAGAGTTTCAGCCGTGGCTGTTTTCATTGCAGACGTCTGAACTCCTGTTTTGCATTGGGAGTCACCTGTCTCTCCTTGCTCCTTGTGGTTGTTATGTTCGATGTTAATTTGATAAACTGGCTGAGTGTTGCAGAGAGCCAACCCTGAGTCTTTGGGCTTTGCTCCTATTTCTTTGTCTTGCTGCTGGGACAAAGTTTCCGAGTGGAAAACCACACTGGCATTTCGGTTGGGGCACATCTCTGCCTCAATAGTGAGTCTCTCTGACCTTGGATCAGCGGCTGATAGAGTACTTATGTTCGTCTCATGTAGTCCCACACTCCCGTCGGCCTGGCGGACTACAGCCAGGCTGTGCGCCTCCTCCCTGGAGAATGCACCACCACTCGGCCTGCGGGTCACCGCGAAAGGCAGCAGGCTCGGACTTGTGGCCACGGCTTTGCTGCACGTGTTAGCCACTGCTTGAACCTCCATATCATGACGCTGCTTGACTGGGGTGGATGACAGGGATAAGGTCATTGTCGAAACCTCCCTGTATAGCTTGCAGTGCTGCTGCTGCTGCCCTTCAAAGACAGCTGTGTTGGTCTGGCTGACTTCCTCAGCCACCTGTCCATATGCCTCCATGTTTTGTACAGCCTGGGGCAGAGTGCAGGAGTCTGGTGGTGAAGACATTGGTTGATGTTGATCTGAGGAGACTTGTGGTTTCTTTACTGGTGGTAAATCCTTCTCTGTGTTTATTGAACTTGAATTCTTATTTGTAAGCCCAGCCTCTGCATCTTTGCTCTTAGACGGAGGTGTGTTGGAGCTGAGCCGAGCCACAGCAGTCTCCATGCTTTGTTTGGGTTTGGGGGTCTCTTGCTGAGTGGCAGAGCTTTGTGAGCAGCTACGTATATGATCAGACTCTTGAGATTTCAGTGGTGTAGCAGTGTCCTTGTTTTTGGGCGCTGACGTACTCCATTTATTACCATGTTGTGGCTCAGATGGTGAATGCCTTACTTCATAGGTGTTGTTAAGATTTCTATTTGGAGAAGCACGTTTATCACTATCTTCTCCTGCTGTGGTTTTGGCTGAGGATGTCAGCTGTGCACGCTCCTCCTCTGCTGCACTCGGTCCTTTTATTCTGCAGTCATTGGTCTGCATGTTGACCTTTGACGCTGAAAGAGCAGGCGACACACTGGCCTTACAGATCTCCTTTTCATCAGCCGGGCTTAACATTTTCATATTAGCATTAGAATCCCTTTGGTCGCTTCTTGCCTCATCCACACTTTGTCCTGTTAGAGACAGGTCTGGCATCTGTGGTTCTCCACCTGTCACAGGCTGTGATTTTGTCTGGTTTCCATTAGTTGGTTCTGGTTTGTCTGACACAGAGCTGCTAACTGGTTCATCTCCCTTGGATGCTGCTTTTTGGGTGTCGGGGATGGTGTTAGTGGGAGAAGCAGTCAGGGATAAGTCATCCTGTTTGTGGTCAGGGGATGTGAGGGAGGGGTTTGGACAAACCTGAGACAGTTTGAGGTTGGGCTCTTTAGCCCAATTGGCATTAGTCTCCTTATTGCCCAGCGTGTCCACCACAGCCAGCTGAGGCACCATCTGGACTGTTACTGTCCTTTTTGGGTTAGTTCCCATGCCGGATTCACAGTTCCAATCTTTAAATATTGCCGTAATCCAAAGATGAAAACAGATGCACAATACCAGCCACAACTTAACCTAAAAGAGGAAAATAAAAATAGACTTAGTTTGTTTTTAATGACTGAGTTTCACTTTTCATTACCTTAAATATTGAGTTAGACAAAATAATCAGAGGAACCAGACTCACATAGTGGACCATGCCTGGATGAGCATTATGTAAACTGTTTCTGTCATTAACATGCATTTTAATAATCAGTGTTACAGTGAAGGCAAAGCACTAGAACAATCAAGGATTGAATTAAGTTTAATATGTATGTTACCAAGCCTGATGACCACATTAATCATAACACACAGTCATAATAACAAAACTCTAAGTCACTGTGAAGACTCTTTGTCTTGCCTGCTTTTCTTTGTACCGAAACTAACTGCCGATAAGTTAAATCTTGTCTTTTCTGTCTCTGCCTGTAAAGAAGTCAGATAAATTTTAATTTAAAAAAAATAAATAAATGAATATTAATAAATAAGTAACTGAGGTATATGTCAAAATGCTGTGTCACACAAAAAGTTTACAAACCTGGAAGTAAAGTAAGCAAAGTAATGAAAGAAATGAGAAAAGAAATGAGACTTTCAAATATGTAGGCTGAAAGTCCTTACAGATAAAAGATATTTTTGATTCAAATTTGTGGATGGCCATAAATCTTAATGCCCAGATAAATTATTGATGCCAGTTACCAAGTATAACCCCTCTGATCTTGTTGTTTTGTCAGTTTAATTGATTGTTCATCACTGTGTTGCTGTACATAGCATCAGTAATATAGTGCTCAAATTACTGAGTCTTTTAAATTGTCTAAGACAGTTACATGAGATCACATTTCTAAAGAACATACTGAAGTGTCACCTGAAAACAACTGAGGACAAAAGTTCTGCACTGCAGGTTTAACTTCACCCTTTTCTCTCATGGCTCTTTTCAGGAAATATAAACAGAAAAAGATTAAGGTAGGTGTGTGTGTGTGTGTGTGTGTGTGTGTGTCTTTAGATCCTCTTTTGTCCCATAATTGGTCCAGTAGAAATTGAAGTGACTGAGCTACTGTTCCACAAATCTCCTCATCCCGGGCCTGATGAATGTCTCCATCTCAGTCTGTCTCCTAAAAGTGTAAAAGCATCTGGGCCAGTTCTGCAAGTAATGTGCCAGCACTCAGCAGACGTCTCAAATATCTGATCCTTTAGAGACAGACGAATGAACTGCACTGTGATCAAGTCATACAGAGCATCCTACAAAAGGCCAGAGGAAGCAGAACCACCAATGGATAATCCAGTGGTCCACAGAGCTAGTTGTCCATTTACATTTCAGTGACATTACTGATGATAATCCATTCTGCATAATGTGCAGTTCACGTCAGTGTTAAACCCAGCCTTGTCTTTTGAGTTATTCTCACTGCTCACAACAACAAGCATCATCACAAGCCTCTTTGGGAGAGACAACAACAAACATACTTTTACGTTACTCTGATCGACTGCCTCTTTTAAGCCAAATCATTTTTAAGTGTGACTTGACTTAAACAGAACAGGAGGCTGCTGTTCTGGGTCATACACAGGTGTAGCCCATGTGTGTGTGTGTGTGTGTGTGTGTGTGTGCTCACCCACCATGCATCTGCGTGTCCCTTGTCAAAGTGCAAATATTTATGGAAAGCATATCATGACTGTAATTATTCAGCAATTGGTGGCTGTCTTTCCCCCCCCCCCTTTTGCCTGCAGCAGTTCAAAAAATAACAGAAGAGTGCATGCAGGTTGTGAATCCTCGCACAGCCGCAAACATTACATACAATGAAGTGATGCACACGACCTATTCGGGCCAATTAAAATCTATGTCATATGGTGTAGCCTACATTCGCAGTCCTGTCCCACCCCAACATCTCAGACTCCACTAATACGTGCTGATTTGATTTGACCTTGCGGACAGATTAAACATTTGACACGAATGAACGCGCAGTCTAATGAAAAGAGGAGGATGGCTTACCTTGAGAGGCGCTTTATGTCCCGTAAGCTGAGTGTGCCGTTTGCGCGTCCGTGTCAGTGATATGAGGCTAAGCCCCCCAGAAATGAATATGGAAAATCAACCCTGTGTCGGTGACACCAAGCCACGCCTTCCACCAGGGTATGGGTATCGATCCTCCACAGCAAAGCGCAAAATTCAAGCACCCTGACTGACTGACCGTGCGCAATGAGTCACCGCGGTCCGACCGACGGATGGTGCCTCTGAGTTGATTGCTGGCGTCGCCTCATGCCTCCCCCCCCCACCTAAAAAAGTGCACCTTTCACAAAATGGACCTCTTATGATGTGTGCTATCCCAGACTGAGCGGGTCCAGCACAGGCAGCGTGGTGCAGCAGAGTAAACCAGATGAATGGATGAATGGGGGGTCGGCGGGGGGAAAGGAGGCAGCGCTGTTATCAGCCGCAGGCAACTGGAGGAGCGTCGCTGGCAAACTGATTACTTTTAGATTTTAACATCATTATCATATGTCTCCAGTGACAGTCTGTAATGTTCAAAGAGCTACTGCTCATTTTGCTGTGCCTTTTTGTGTCACATAGAAACGGATCTACGAGAAGAGCTGCGTGTTGTTCGCAGCATATGTGCCTGTTTGAATATCGGCGTGCGTTATTGGACAGAAATTTGAATCCCCCCTGTGCTTTCAAAGACTCTGCTAGATAAATTTCCTTGACTTGGTGTCATGAAGTACGCTGCTCTCTCAGAGATGCAGCTGTTTCAGTTTAAGTGCACTTTCATTTGATATCTGATCCAATAAGAGAAGACACTCTGCAATAATTTTAAGCCTCCTCTTTGCATTACAGAAGAGGTGCCATAAAAAGGTGCTGCAATGATGAGCTGAACCAAATCGTGTTACAAAACTGATAAGATAAACATCATCAGTCCTGCTTTACTACATGTTCCTTCCATGTGCTTATGCATCGTTGGAGGCTCACAGGTTGACAAGAGGGAAGATATGAAGCCATCACATTAAAGAAACTGCCAGCGTGTTTCCTCTAAAAAGATTTGGCACATAAAACACATGAAAACGAACAAGCACAGCTTGTTAATCGATTAGCCGGTTGACCAAAACTATTGGAACTATCAACTACTTTGATGATCATGTTCATTCATTTACATTTATTGTTCTTTTCAGAATCAACTGATTAACTGAGAAAATAATCAGCTGATTCACCCGTAATCAAAGTAATCATCATAGAATATGTTATAGAAGTTAAAAAGATGTAATTCTCAAAGAACTACAGCAGTAAATTCCTGTTTTTATGTTAATGCATCAATAATAACAATCTATAACATATAACAGTGAAAGGGGCTAGTTCCTGTATTGAGTTTTTTTTATTTTATTATTTAATATATTTACTTTTAATACTTGAAGTAAATTTTCCCATCGTGCTTACATACTTTTACTTACTTGTGACAGAGTGTTTCACAGCATGGTGTTAGTTCTAAAGTAAGGGATCTGAGTACAGCTGAAGATTCACACAATGTGATGTTACCAACAAGGCCCTAAGATCAGACAGATGATCTATTTTGTCATTAACATAGAGAACTTTTGAACATTTGCTCAGAAATATTGTGCTTACTCATGCCTAAGGACCTCTGCTTCTGTTTTCTCTTACTTAACAAACTGTGGAGGTTTGATGAACCCGTCGGCCTTGCCGATCCCATGGATGCTCGCCCGCAAATAGACACAACGGAACAACAATAACACAACGCAACATAACGATAAATTCCAGTGAGCATGTTTAATTATTTCTCAGCTAACCTGTGGTGCCAAAAATTATTTTGCGCCACGGCTGTCAATGCTTAATATCAGCATTATTGGCTACTTCCTAGCTTTGTCCTAAACTAATCTCTCAGGCTGTTATTATAGTCTAAGTGGTGACTTTGGGGATTCAGTTTGCAAATATAGAGTGGGTCTGAGACAGGAGCTCTTCCTGAACTACTGTAATTGTACGGGATAGACCTCCTGCCTCTAAAAGCCCAGAGGGACTGATTAGGTGAGAAGGCAGACCATGATTTAATTACAGTCGAGTGCACGGTTGGTGAACCACTCAGGTTAGACTGCATGCATTGTTGATAAGACTTTCGTTTCAGGTTGAGGTCTTGTGTGCAGCCAGTACAGAAATGGTGACGCATTTGGTGAGAAGATATATGATTAAGATGTGTGGTCTGTTACCACCATTTTAAACAGTGGCTAGACATTATTTGTATCATTACACACATTAATGGTATCTATGGAACAGTGGGGACTTAAAGCCAAATACCAGTAATATGACATGGTTGGTCTGTTTTGAAAAACAGATAAATCTAATCTAACACACAGTCATGTTCAGTTCAGTTCAATTTTTATTTATATGGCCTAAAACCACAACGTACAACGAGACATATTGTGGATCTGGCATCATCTTGTGGTTAAACTGGAAAAAGACAAATACTTACCTTTTCAATAAAAATGACCTCGTGTCTGTCTTGGCTTGAGGACTTGGAGTCGTGATGATTCAGTGGGATAATACTTCATTAATCTGGATCCTCTGTCCACTCAAAAATTAGAATACACACTTTTTTGTGAATAGTGGGTATTCCTCTGAAGCTGTGAAAAATAGTCCATGCAGTACAGAGCGGCGCAGGCAGCAGTGAGGTTTGGACAGCAGGTGGCGCTGCAGCAACGTTGAAAGCGTCATGACAGGCTGGCGTGTGCTACATTCACAGACATCATATCATTTAGCTTTAAAATAACTTCAGCGCAAGTTTCTCGAAGTCTCTGCGCCATTTTTGGAAGAACGTGCAAACTAGTCATTCTCAAAACACTCTTTCAAGAATCTACGAGTAATTATCAAATTAAACTATGCATATCATCCAATAATTTTCTATTTCCAAGGTGCCTGTCATTGTTATTGCGTCGGAGTGGCTGTGTGTCCGGTTAGCAGTGAACGCACCAGAGCCAGACTGTTGTCAAGAGTGGTGTTGCTAACACACTGATAGCTTACAAGTGAGGATAAGTTTGGACATAGCTTTGTTCGGGAACATTGGCCCTGTCACAGCAGGGTAAGATTCACCTCCACCGCTCTTTGCTCATTATAAATACTGTCAAGCACATCCATGCTGGCGACGCAGCCTTAATCGAGGTTAACATACGTTAGCTAATTTAGCTAACACTTCTTCGAATATAATGACAACCTGTTGTCTGAACCGGTTATCTATTAGTTTTAAAGCTATTCAGCTTAGTTCAGCGAAACGAGCTCAAACTGGATATCAGCCGGCTAACATTAATATACCCTGGTCAGACTGTTTGCTAAAACGCCACCAAACTCGCCACATATTTGCTGCCTAAACTGAAAGGTTCCGTTTTTCCGAAGTTAGCATTGTTAATGCTAGCTGCTACAATGCCACCGTTAAGGCCGTTGAACCGTTCGCTAGCCCTCCCCCCGTTAGCTGTTCTTAGCACATTAACATGACCCCGTCCCGTGTTTGTAATTTTTTGAAAACGAACGATCAGCCGATCTTCTTATACAATGAACTACTCTGGTTTCATTCGCTGAATATTGTCTCAACTGCTCCGAACAGTGGCCATTGTCATGATGACACAGGCAGACCAGTGTTTCAATCCTGTTCATAATAATGTCATTGTAATCAGTGTTGGAAAGTAAATAAATACATGTACAGTTTTCCTTGAGTATTCACATTTTATGCTACTTTGTACTTCTGCTCTTTTATATTTAACACAAAATACTGGGTTTTTGCTCTACTACAGCTCAGGTGCTAATTTATCTTGCTGAGCAATAGTTTTCCTCCAAAACGTATATCAGTTTGTTAAAAATGTTGCCTTATTGTAGGTCAAAATGCCAAATTATACAAGAAGAAGATCGAATTTAGAGCTGGGATGACTAGATGTGTGTGCTATGTGTATTGGATTGACTGTTTTTTTTCCCTGCTTGGTTTCTTAAAGCGGCTGGCGTCTTTTCTCTGTCCACGTCCTAGAAAATGCTGGTGTGCATCTGGCAGTATGTGTACACGTCCTTCCTGAGGTACTGGCTGAAGTGGATCATCAGACAGGCAACAGGGAAATGTGAGCTGCAGAGAATATGTTCCAGATACAAGCCTGGGGCAACGAGAGCAATAAAAGCAGGTGAATTAAATCGTCTCAAATCTGGGCTACTTTTCTTGCTGAGTATGTATTTTAAAAATTATATTGACCTGCCTCTTGTGTCCTGTTGCAGAATATTCTCTCCAGTCTTCAAAGAACAAGGTAAGAATATAATATTGCCATTGTTAACAGTCAGATTTTGGGTAGGTTACAGTTTAGTTTTATTTCTGCTGCCTCTCATTTTCTCCTTTGTTTTCTTTTTTTGTAGGTTTTAAGAGAAGCTTTGGAAACCACCAAAGACAAATTAGAGCAATGTGTGACTCAAGTTATGAAAGTGAAAAATGTCAAACCCCAGAAAGATCCACTGTAAGGTCACTTCTCATCTGTTGTTCATTTTGAGGTTTCTTGCCAACACAAATTCTTTAATTTCACAGTCATATTTAGTTGAGTTTCATTTTTGAATCAGTGTCTTAATTGTTTGTTTAATATTTCCAGGTTCAAGGAAAGCCTACACATCTGTCTGTTACAAATAACAGGATACAGCAGCCTGTATGTAACTGTGGAAGACTTGAGAAAACGAGTCTACAACTCGGAGAGCCAAGAACACGAGGCCATGCTGTTGAAGGTGTGTTTTCCTGCTTATGAATTCATACATTAGCGAGGCGGTTTCTGTGCATGTTTTATTCACGTGGTTACTGTTCCGCAAAAATATAACTCCAAAGTATACGTATTTGTGGATCAGCCTTTGTGGATTTTTAAAACGGTTTTAAACACTGAGGAAAGTTAGAAAGCAGACTTGTGTTAACATAAGATACATTTTAAAAGTAGCTTAAGTGTTAGAAGGTGAAACCACATTTGTAATTTGTATGTAATTGGAGAAGTGTAATCGAGTTAGATGGCACAATAAAATAGCATAATTCAGATATCATTTGGCATCATGTTAGCTGTAACTCGGTGCAATGGAAATTAAAATGTGCAAACTTGGATTTGTTTGTACTCTCAGTTGTGGGACCTGCTGATGCCAGCAGCCAAACTGGAGTCCAGGATAACCAAACAGTGGGGAGACATTGGATTCCAAGGAGACGACCCCAAGACTGACTTCAGAGGAATGGGCATGCTGGGCCTAATCAACCTCGTGTGAGTCCTCAGTGAATAACAATGAGAGAGCTACTGATAATGTTGGTACTGGTGGAGTATTAATACCAGTATTGTCTTCTGGCCTCAATACTATAATGAATGTTAAAACTCCAGTAGAGTAGAAATATGCATCCAAATGCATATTCACATCTGCACTTACTTTCTTTGTGTAGATGTTTTGAATACATAATCAGCTCCATGTTTACAAGTATACCCTTGGAAAAAAAAAGAAAACACTGCTTTTGTAAAATCTGTGTCTAAAAATTAAACCTGGCACATACACATAGAGGCTTCACAGATCCCTGTTAATAATTTTTCTGTGTGGAGTCATGCACGTGTGTTTTATGCCTTGTATTCCACCTCGCGGTCTAGTAGCCCATAATGTGTAATAAAATCACTTCTCGAACAGATGAGAGTTGTGCTGTATTGAGAGAAAGAAGTACATTATCCTTTTGAGTCCTCTTGGTGGAAAAATGGATGATGAAGTGACGACTTTTTATATCCAGAGGTCAACTTCACTGTGTTCTGCAAAATGGCTTTTCAGGTGTTTATTAAATGAGATAACTCGGGAAGGGAAGGGGAGATCGTGGCCATATTTCACATTTGGTCAGATACTGACACCAATCTATGGTGCCCACCTCGAAACTGTGCTGATTGTTTAGTTTAGCTCAGTGCTGCCAGTTTGAAGACGTGTGTGAAGCCTCCTTGTTTCAGTACTTGTAGCTTCTTTACGTCCTATCTTAGAAACGTTCTTACCCACAATGCAACTCGACCTCTGTAAGTTCAGTTGAAGATTTGGGTGTGTTATGATAGTAGCTTCCAGTGTAGCCTAATGCAGAGATGAGGAGTGGGCTCCAGTCATCCTGTAAGCTCTCTTCTAACCCTGTAGCCCCCGCATTGTTTTCTTTTTCAAATCTTTCATCTTCAGTGCCAACTGACTCAAGTGGCTTCACTTGCACAGCTTCCTCTGGAGCCACAAAATGTTTTGAAACAGCTTTTCTCACATACTGGTATGCAGTTGTACTCAAAGACCCTTAAACAGACTTTGATGTGTTAAATCAGTGGGGTAGTATCGGGCTGTTGCTATAGATAATCAGACTGAAATGTTTTTGTTCTCAGTTTTTTCAGTGAGAACTACACAGAGGAAGCTCGTCAGGTGTTGTCCCATGCAAACCATCCTAAACTAGGGTAAGAGACATCATTACATGTACAATATTATCTGCATGTGTTCTGTTGGACCCTCCTAAAATCATTGCAATTGCAAAGAATCGAGTCAGTTTGCTGCATTTCATAGGGTTCACATTCCCTCCATGTGTCACTTTTCACGTGCACTTTAGGCTAATTTAGTATTTTTCATATTTTAGGTATTCGTATGCCATAGTTGGAATCAACTTGACAGAGATGGCCTACAGTCTCCTGAAGAGTGGTGCTTTGAAGCCTCATTTCTACAATACAGTACAGGGCGCACCTGAGCTCCGACATTTTCATCAGCTATACTGTGAGTAAAAAACAGTTTTCATTTGGAGCTCCTCTGATTCTTTCCTTACCCCAGAAAAATATTTTTTAAATAAAAAAATGAAATTTTGTAAGGTGTCTTTATAAAATAAATCTCTAGAACATTTGTTTCTTCTGTTTCTAGGTTATCTGGCGTATGAATTTGATAAATTCTGGGTGGCAGAAGAACCAGAAAGCATCATGCATTTCAATCAGTACAGAGAAAAATTTCATAACATAGTCAAGACTCACCTACAGGACCCCAACGTATCGCTCTCATTGACTGTCCGTTCTGAAAAAAACTAATGTTATCCAGAGACGTTCCCTGACGTTGTTTGATCAGGCAGAAAAAGGAAACATAAGCATAAAAGCAGACTGAAGCTTGCTCATCACTCATATTCCTCAAAAATTCAAACAAATGAATCCTCTTATATTTGGTTTCTAACTCGTTAGTCACGTTCTTTTCGTTTTGTCTCCGTGATAGTTTAGGGTTTTAAAACAGAGCACAAATCTAACACCCTGTACCTCAGAAATGACCATTCCTGTGTTTAATTCAACTCTGTGAAGGAGAAATGAGCGCTGCTGCGGAGGACTTTGGCGATTACAGGTCTGTCTTTTGTAAAGATTACAGCACTTTGAGTGAGTGAGCAGCCAAAGACAGTTGGCCATTAACTACCACATTTTGTAGCTGTCTTGTTTGTATTTCAGTAAACAAGACTTATGTGTTCTCACAGTCGTCCTGCTCAGGAATTTGATTTTTTTTTTTTTTTATGTCCAGACGCCATGTGCAAAACTTAAAGTGAGTAAAAATATGTGCACGTTTTAATGTGTCCCCATCTGTGTTCTGTAACGTAGATGAAACTCAAAATGGTTATTTGCTTCCATTTCTGACTGATACTCTTTTTTTTTTTTTTTGTCGTCATTTTTATGGTGTGATTTGCTTTTGAGGAAGGTGTGTAATGATTAACACGTCTTAATCAGAGTTAATAAATACACATTGTGATGTTTTGAATTGCTTTCTCTCTTTCTTTGTGGTGGAAGTGATGCCACAAGTTATGCAAGCACAGTGAAACAAGCCAGATATATTTAGGGTTTACATAAACCTGTTTTACATGTTATTATGAGCACCAGTATTATCGCTCATATGAAGGTGCACTGGTTTAAGCTGCCCAAAGTGTATAATTGGTAGCCTCCTTCCCAAAGGAGGTCGTTACAAATTGGTGTTTGCACAATTCAGGCCCATTAAGTTTAGAATGAGTTCATTATGAAAAATTATAAATATAAAGATACAGCCACATATCTGGTATACAGCCATTCAACATAAAGTCAAAATACTGGGTAGGTTTTCTGATATTCCTTTTTCAACAAAGGAATTTCCTTTTTTGTCACCACAAGACAAAAAAAATAAAATAAAACTGCAGTGTGCGATATGTTATTCATTAGGTTTTTTCAGCAACGTGCCAACCCAGTGGTGCTTCAAGTTTTTCAGTTTCAGTTGGTAGCTTCAATCCTCTTCTTCGTAACCATCATGGCTCTCTTGATTTGTTCGAATGACACAAACATCACAATGTTCCACGATCCCAACCTCAGAAACGATGGCATAAATCTACGAGAAACAAAGCACATGATTGTTTTTTTGTTTGTTTTTTTTTTTGTAGTGAAGAATGGAAGCTTAACTGTGTCCACACATGTAGCGTGGCTGAATAGCTTTTATCAAGTGACCTCAAGTACAAAGAAGAGTGTGTGCTGGGGTCAGAGTGGAAGAGCTTACCCTTTGTAGAAAGCAGACGGCCCCTCTTTAGTCAACATCGTCCAGGCACAGTTGATAGCACTCCTGTACTGGCCTGGTGGTGAGTTCATATATCTCGTCTTCACCACATCTACTGGGGAAGCAATCACTGTGGTGACAAAGCCGGCGCCGAAAGCAGATACAAAGTGGCAGGGCAGGTTGTCTGTGGAGAAGGTCAGAAACAGAGCAACTGAAGAGTACGAATGATAGCGACCAGAGGGCCTTTGTTCTGAGTTTAACAGTATAGAAACACACGTCAGCATGTTTCGCAACCCTGCGAACGAGGCAATATAAATGATTGAGATATACCACATCAACTGCTGTATTCACACGATGTTCTCTGCCAGCATATGTGTTGTTATCAGCTGTAGTGGAGTTGAAAGGGTGAAAGGGTGTGTGAATTTCTGCCCAATCAGCTGTCACTGTGAGATGGCAATATGTGTTTTAGTGTTACTGTATCCCAGGCACACATGTATGAGCTCTCCTACTCACCTGACATCAGATTGTGTCCGAGGATGGCCTCCTTGATCAGGTCATATGTAACCAGCTCTGTGCAGTTGACTAGTGCGTTTCTCGTGATGTTGGGTAGTGTGCCTGAAGAAGCCAGGAAAGAATAATAATTAATGTGTTTGATTACTCATAACTCACCAAAAATCATCTCCAGGGCTTCCTAAATGGCACCTTTCCAGAGTCCACGAATGCCCTCGTTCTGGAAGATGTGTTTGTAGGCTTGCATGGTGCCGCTGTAGCGACGGGCCACACCGTCCAGGTTCATCTGGGCTTGGAATCTAACCTTGACTACATCTGTGGGTTGTGCAAAGGACACTGCCATGGCGCCTGTGGTGCAGCCAGCCAGGATACGTACCAGCACGCCAGGGTCTGTCGAGGAAAAGAGGAAGAATAAGGAAGAAAAAAAATCATAATTATTAAGTATTAACTCTCAGTTAAACCATCAATCAGTGTCATCACCCTCAGACAAATTTGTGATTTTGGCCAATATAAATAAATTTTTCTGAAGTCTGTATTCATCTTCCATGTGAGGGTTTCGGTTTGTGACAGTGGGACACTGACATCTAAACCATAAACCTCACCAGGGATAGACTGATTTATGAAAACATAATTTCTTTAGGAATTTAAAAAACATGTGCTTCAAAAGTAACCACTTACTGTCTTTGCCGCCAGTGTAGAAATTTTTAACATTGTCATAGAGGCCGATTCTGACAGAGGCAAAGCACAGTTGTCTCTGTAGACCTGCCACCAGGCCGTTGTACAGAGACCTGGGCCCCTCTGTTCGGATCATGGTGCTGATCGTCCCAAACACGCCTCTGTAGCGGATGCCTCCCACTGCCGTCTTCTCTCCCTGAATCTGGGGTCACAGATTGTACTCAAGGCTAAAACCAGCTTTACAGAAGACAAGTAGAAACCCTTTGGACAAAATGGGGAAGCATGTAGCAACAGAACTGTGAATGAGTGCAATTGATTTATGGGTCATGAAGTGAACAAAGTTGAAAGTCAAGCTGCTCAGTCAGTAGTTTGCCACATCACACTGTTTTCCAAAGTGCCCCAAATCAAAGAAGCTGAAAATCATTGTCACAATAAAATGCCAGATGCACTGCAGTAAATGTGAAGAAAACATACTGGAGGTGAATGAAGTTTAGCTCGTCAGTATTACTGAACAGATACCTGTAGTCTGACTTTGGCTGTGTCCAGAGGAAATGTGACAATGTCAGCTATACAGGCTGCTGCCCCAGCACTCGCCATCTTCACCCCCAGAGGAGGGGGGACATCAGAGGGTTTAAGTCCCACCATGTCTCCTAAGTCTGGGGTTAAAGGTGTGCACAAACATGGAGACACAGAGATACAATCACCAGGAATCTCTCGTAGAAACCATCATATAACCATTAACCTCGGATACTTTTAAACTGAAAGCTTAGTGAACTATGATGCCTTTTATGAGCCAACAATCAAAGTGTAGATTGATGATATAACTGTACTTACACTGTGTGTCTAAAATTTAAAGGTTCCTTTGGATCCTCAGTTGTTTGTTTCCAGGCAGGATTTGATTGGCCAGATTATAATCCATAAAGGGCCCCAGTGCACAGAAAGGAAAGCTGCATCTTTTGCTCCGTATTTATACATCGTCTGGCTGGCTATTTTATGACATCCACAGAGAGGCGTTACTGTGTACTCCTGTATGCACAGGTCTAATCAAAGTCCACTGACTGTCAGAAAGTCAATGTTCAATTTACCCCACAGTGCACAGCCACATTTCTGAAAAACAACTGTTTAACTTCCCCCTTCTGCGACTCTAACATCAACATCTTTGCATCTTTGCGCTGTGTTATATTTCCAAAACTGTCTGTGAACATAATTCTGTAATAATAATAATAATTCTAGTAATAATTCTGAATGTTATTTCCTTCCCTTGAGATATTATCAAAGTTATATCCACATTCAGGACAGTAAATAAGCTCAGAAATAGATGCAGATTTTCCTTCTGTCCTCTGTTTGACTCAGTATTAATGAATTATTTGCTTCATTAGACCAAATGTGTGGAACCTAACAACAGTCATAATAAAACCCTGTCAGATGAGTTGGAGGCTTGTCTTTGTTCTCAGCCAATCAGCACAACAGCTGTATGAACAACAGAGAAAGGCTTTGCAGCTGACTGGCTGAGGCCAAATCTCACACCAGGCTGCTGTTTCAGTCTTTGTTATCACACGGTGTCGCCTCATTTATTTATTATAAAACATTCTTTAATCACAAATGCTGCTCTCATTTTATGTTGAAGAGGACACAGACAAAAATCACAGAGAGAGCGAAGTGAGGTGAACGAGGGATTGAAGTTCACTATGGAGCAGATAAGAACTTTGCATCACACTGCGTTCAGCCTCAGCAGTTTGGCAGCAGGGACGGTGCCTGTTACATAATACCTCGCAGTAAGTCCAACTGATGTGACTTTTCAAACAGTACTGGAAAATCAGATTTTGGGGAGTAGAAAAAAGGAATAATGTGGCCCCTACAACATTGAGTTGCTAGTTTATTAGATCCCCAAGCTTAATCTGATGCAGTCCGACAAAACCCCCACATTCATGAAGGTTAAAATCGGTTGGTGTTGAGACTGCTGTTGTGTTGATTCAACTTTCTGCTCACTTTGGAGGCTATATAATGTGTTTTCTGTTGAGCTGTATTGGATTGTGTTGTAGTGAGACGTGTTTCTCATATTTTTTTTGCTGATCCTGTGAACTGTACATCACTGGGGATAAACTAAATTTTGGAAATAACCTCTCCATAAAATGTAATACGATTCAACAACACCTCAAAGTACAATCTTCAATGTTGATTCGACACGTCTCTTAAACAGTTTCAACAAATGTTCATGAATGAACTAACACACTGGGACTGCAATAAATCTTAGTTCATTCATGAACTGCAATAAATCTTAGTTCATGAATGAACTAAGATTTATTGCAGTCCCAGTGTATTAGACTGCATTAGTTTTTACATAGGTTTAAATGTTAAACTAGAAAGGCTGAAATAATGATAATAAAGATATAATAATAACTTTGCAGGTTTTATAATTTCAGGAAAGCAAAGATTTAGACAACCCAGCTGACCCCTGCATAGATACAAACAATATTTCATCTATTCTGGCAACAAACCTAATTTCTGATAGATTAATCATTTGTAGCCTTGTCATGTGTCTGAGACAGGAAGCCTCATTTTCAATTTGCAGTAAGTCTCGTGAGCTCATTTTGCTGTGATTGGTTAACCAGAGCCACAACCCCAGTAGGGAGGCTACGTCACCAGCTGAGGTTTAATACAGTTGTGTTCAAGGCTCATGTCAAAACATCATCTGGGTCTTAGTAAAGTTTGCTTTTTAGCACAAACCAACTGGTTGTCAACTTGCAGAGGAAAGAAAAGAAAACTTGTTGTACTTGTTGAAGAGACAATTTGAAATTTTGAAGCAGGATGGTGTGTGTTCGCTGGGAGAAAAAAATTTAGATTTTACTAAAGTAAAAGTAGTAATACTAGAGTGTAAAAATACTCAGCACAGAGGGGTTTCACCACAAGTCTGCGGGCAATTTAGAGACACCAAGTAGCCTAAACTGCATGTGTTTTTACAGTGTGAGGAAGGCAGAGTTCCTGGAGGCCCTGGGGGTCAAATCAAGAAGCGTATCGCTGAGCGTCACGCACTGAATGTATGTTTTGTGTTTAAAATTTTAATATGTAAGCTTTAGCTGTCAATTTAGTGTAGAGGAGAAAAAAAAATATCTATAACCATGATATATAGGTGTATGATATATATATATATAGGTTTAAGTGTAATGCTAGACAGCCACTGGCATGCATTAGTGTGAAAGTCAGAAAGAAAGAAAGATCTGTTGCAGACTCCCGTCACTGTGAGTGAAGTCATATTAAGTTACTTTTTCTGCTAAAAAAATAATAATAATATGCAGTACACTGTATTTATATAAATTTAAACTAGCTCAAAAATAAGCGATAATGTTTGAGTCTGTGGAATCATACGGTATTTGAAGTGGCTGAACCTTGGCTTGTCTTCAGGAGAAAGAGTCCTCCTTGGTACTACAGTGATCTTCCACCAGAGGGGAGTAACGCTCTTAGTCACATAGCAGCACTCAGTCTGTGAGTGAGGAGATGGAAAAAGACCCGAGATGTTACTGTACTGTGCAGCAGAGAGTCAGTCATACTCAAATTTTTAATCAGATGATACACAATGCATCAGATTCCAGAGTAATAACACCTGGACGTTTAAAATAAAAAAAACAGTTACATAAAAACAACTTGAAAACAGCAGTGTAAAAATGTACAGAGCAAAAAGATTAAAATGTAAACAAAAGAAGGAAGAAAAGGCATTTTAATTTGGGAGTGCAGACAACAACAGCTACGCAAATGGCAAGCAAAGCACATATTAGTGAATCACATTATGTTAAAAACATAAAGTGCAGGCTCGTCATTAAATTAAGTGGGTTTTTTTTGTTTGTTTAGTGTAATCCTACTTTAGCACACTTACCTTCCTTTGAATTCCTTAACAATCAGGTGTGAGTTGTTCTCTTTTGTGTTAAAAAACAAAATGTGTTTGTATCATTTTTCTGTTGCAATCGTTATTACTGTATACATCGTTTTGTAATTTGACATACTGCAGGAATTTTAGGGAGTGAATGTCAAGGAAGTCATAGATAAGAGTATGAGGTGTGTTAAAAGAGACAATAGTGACACACTGCTTTAGCTTAAGAAGAGTTTACACAACAGTGCATGAAAATTCACTTTATCTTTGAATTTTCACAGCTCTGTTTTGTCTTTTCCCATACTGTCATTCGATGACAAACTAATAAGATTTTGTGATCAACAGCAAATGGCACCATAAAAGTGAGGAAGCAGTAGTTTGACCAGATATAATGTTAGGTGATTGTACGCAGACTATCAATATCTTGGTTTAGAACTGTAATGTATCTGTGGACATTTACATCTACATTGCCTAACAAGTGCTAGAGATTACAATGTTAACTCCTATGTATTATGCCTTATAAAGTACAGCTAACTACATGTTCACACTGATTTCATATGAGCAAACCTTAATATTCACATCCTGTTCCCTCTTAGTTGGACAGAATCTAGTGATTGATATAACAAAAGTCTTTCACATCTGGTAAAATACTTTCCTAATAGCAGTTTTTGGTCACATTCATTCCACTATCATACACATACATTTTACATTTACCTTCACTGTCCTCTAAAATTCACTGAGACATTTTTACGCCAACGACTGACAACCGTGTTTCCCTTTTGAAAGAACAAAAGTCACTTTCTTTAAAAGTGAAATCTCACTGAGAAAAGGCCCTCAGCCAGACAGAGAGATCTCATAGTCACTTGTTGACAGCAGCGGGCGCCCAACTTTACGAACATTCTTAGCGTTAGTTATACGAGCCGCCACCTCAACTGGCTTCTCAAAGTAATGCACCAGAGCCTGCTCGGTGAGCACAGACGCGAGGAACTGCTCAAACGTGATGGCCCAGTCTTTATCGATGCTGGTGCTGTGAGGCAGCCCTCTGTCGTTGTGTCCCCCGCCGTGGGGCCGGTTACTTCTCCCCTCGTTGGAGCAGCTGTCGCTACGCACCAGCACTGTGTCGTCTGCAATGTCCTCGCACTGCAGCTTTTCATCTGTCTCATGGGAGCCTGCGCTGAGCACCGAGTAAGATGACATTGAGGTGTCATCTTTGGTTTCATCATCCGAGATGAGCATGGCGGATGATACGCCCGTGTCTTTAGGAGACGAGTCCTCCAGCTTGATGTCTTGCATCGGTGGCAGCTGCTCCGACCCTTCGTCCCCTTTCCCCTCCTCACAGGGGCTCGGCTTGCTCTCCAGACCTGCGGGGACAAAGCCGTCACTCTGGTCCCGCTGCTTGAATATGCTGTCAGATACGACCTCCTGGGTGGTTTTGGGATCTCTCCTACACATGCTCTGCTCTGGATTACCCTCCACGTTGTGGTCCTTCCTGCCCGATGAGGAGAAGAGCTTTCCCACCTCTCCCATTTCCAGCAGCAGACTGGTGACTGTCGCTGTGGCGTGATAGAGCTCCTGTTCTGCAACGTCCTCACTGAACATGCTGTACAGGGTCTTGCAAAGCTCAATAAACTGGCTCTGGAGGGAAAAAGAAACATACAAGATCAGGTACTCTACAGTAATTGAGTGTCTCATACGTATACTGAGTATAAAAACTGATACAGAGGGCGAAATCTTACCTGATTGAGCTTGGGGAGGTCTTTTGTGTTTTCTCGTTTAGGTTTTGTCTCCTCATTCCACAGTTTTAGGTAGTGCCGATATTCAGGCGTGTTCAGTTTCTTCACTGTAGGAGGTACAAAGAAGGTGTTTTAAGTGTTAAGCGTTGTATGTTCATAATCACTGTCTGCCTGTTTCTCTATTGTGATATAAAGCCCGAACAGAATTTTTTCCCCTTTTCTTCGGTAAATACAAATTTTGGATTGGCGCCAGTATAAGTACGTATAGCTGGCTGTTAGCATCATGCACATATGTTCACATGTTGTTGCAGACAAACCAGTGGAAATAGGCTTCCTTTTTTTGTGCGAAATAAAACTTCTTCTTTTTTTTTTTTTTTTTAAACTGCTAAACTTCTTGCTGCTTTCAGACAAACGGATCAATATAGTATGTTATTTTACTTCTGTACATTCAGACTTTTATTCTTTCTGTAGTACATGACTCTGCTGCTCACCTTTTTCAGTCTTGAATGTAACTCTAACGAAGCCATCATCCCTCTCACTTCTGCACCTGGAGTCATGACCTGACGACAGAGTAACCGAGATCCAACATCAACATTTGTGTAATCACAAAGAAAAAAACCCAAAAAACAACAAGACGTCACCTTAGGTCCTTACCAATGGATGTTTCTGGAGTTATGTCTTCAAAGAAGTACTGAGTGGCCTCAAAAGCAGAGTCTGGCTCCTCCTGCTCGTGGGTGATTTCTGGGAGTAAAGAATTTAGGAGTCTGTTAAAATTTAATTTGGCTTCTGAAAACATCATGTTAACCATTCTTTTTATATCCTAATATATCCTAATTGTGATCATGAAGTTACTTTCGATAGGTTGCATTTTTAGATACATTTATCAATCAGATTACAAACAAACCTCTAAAACTGACTGGTTAAATTAAATTAAACTTCATGTCAAAATGTTAATAAATATCAAACCTGGGCTGAATATAAAACAGTGAGTTTTTTGTTGGTTATCTAAAAAAGGGACAAAATTAAACCAAGACAAAGAGCTCAAAGGCTTTCTTTCCACTGTGTCACCTCTTTTCTGTAAAGCTAATAATCCTGCGCCATTGAGTACGTTCTGTAGTTTCCTAAAGGCGACTTTCCGAGATGAGCAACTCCATCGCTGCACACTCACCAGGTAGGACGTGCATCTTGTAGAGGAGCTTCAGCTTCTCTGTAAGGTCCCCATGACACAGAACACCTACAACACAACAAGGTGACAGGTTAGACACATCAGAGCTCCAGATGTGATGCATCATCCTGAATTAGGACCAGCGTAACAGCGTAAAACACCAAATCGTAAAACTTCCAAAGGATGCAAGCAAAACCTTACTCTTCTTACCCAGGCCACTGATGAACTCCCGAAAATTGATGAGGGCATCTCCGTTTTGGTCAAGAAGACGGAAGAAGCGCACAGCCAGGGGGTCTGAGTGGGCTCCATTGGCCCAGGGGAAAAGCAGCTTGAACAGGCCTTTGAACTGCTCCACGTCGATGCGGTACTGCTCCAGGTAGGGCAGGCTGGGATCATGACGCTCTGTGGGGTTGCTGCTGCCGCCCCAGTAACAGCTGGTCAGGTGCTCTGCCTGAAGAGGGGAAGAGAGGGGTAAAAACTGTCAAAGATCCTGTGCAAACTGAAATATAAAAAAATTAGGACAGAGCTGCCTTTTACTGACTCTGAAGAGGCCAATATTAAAGTGTTTTAAATAATAAACAATAACCATTAGCATAGCTGCACTCTGTCACGTCTGAGAAATAAAAAAGAAACTAGGGGCTAATCTCCTAGGCCATTTATTTTCTCTGCAACGACCAAAGGACTTATACTTCACTTTTAGCATAACGGCAGAACAGGAGGTACACAAACAAGGTGAGAGAGTTTTCTAAAGCTCCCACGACATATAATGTGTAAGCTGTAAGTCACCTTGAAGAGCACATAGAGCTCCTCCAACTCGTCGATACTGAAGGCGGTCTCTGTGACAATTGTCCTCACCTGAAACATAAATATAGCCACAGTAAGTAAAACTAGAAGGCGAAGAGGTAAAAATATAATAAAAAGTGAAAGCAGAGTATCTAATAATGACCGGAAGGTAAGTTATTCAGTTTCAAAGCTCTAATCTAATTTGACCTGCAGAATTAAGAGACTTTTGGAGGTGTTGCTGTGTCTTATGCCTAAATGCAGTTTCTATAAGAGGAAGTCAGTGGATCCTCACCACATTGCGTTTAGTTGTGTCTTCAATGGTTTGGATCACCCGCAGTCTCTGTTTGAAACGCATCTGTTCAATCACATCTGCTCGGATTGAACCAAATTTCTGTCACAAAAGGTAAAACAGATGAGTCAGAGGAGACAACTGGGAGTCCCTGTGACTTACATTTAAAGTTAAATTAACGTTCAAATTAAACTGAAAATATATTACAACATTTTACTGAAAGTTGTAACATTAGAGCTTCGTTGAGAAAAAGAAATTGACGACAAATGGACAGATGAACATGGAGGAGGACAAAGTACTCCAAACACACAATGTGATTCGGATTGAATACCTCGTAGGAGCTGCGGACCAGTTTAAAGATGTCGACCTCTGGATGTGGTTCTCCATTGTCTGTCAGTAGGGAGTGCAGGTGGGGGATGGGAGGGAGTGTGCTGTCCTTATTGGTCACACTGTCCAAGTATCTACAGTACACAAATGTCAGAAATGTCAGATAAATGATGAAACGGTTTTGGGGATTTTCAGCTACAGTAATGTTTGTGTTCTGTGACTGAATAAAGAGACTGACAGGGGATAGGGGAATGCGGAAAGACACCCTGAATACTCAGAGTTTTGACATTTTGTCACTTTGGCCTCTCATTACCTGCCCAGTACGGTCATGGCCTCTCCGTCATCCTTGCAGCCCAGCAGCTGGTGGATGTTGGCGTGCAGCACCGAGAGTGCGAGCTGAAAGATGACCTTGATGCCGTCGTAGAAGAAGCAGTCCACCACCACCACGGCGCTCTCGAACGGCATGACAGACAGGAAGAGGGTGAGGAACCAGGAGAGCGAGATAGTGGAGATGACGCCAAGGTCCTGCATGCAGTCGTACAGCTGGGGAACATACTCGCGGGCGAGTTCCTCAAACACGCCCTGATCGACGAGGGCTCCTGGGGAACAGCAAGGGAAGAAAACAGGGTTTTAAGGAAATATAACACTGTCAAATCAAACACCCTAAAACACATATGCACATACTGACCTACAACCCTAGTGTTGTAGTAGTCAGGCAGCATACGTTCACAGAGCGCCACAAGCAGCCAAAAAGCCTCTTCTTCTTTAGCGTAGAGCAGCAACACAGATGTCACAATATTCATAGCCTGCGGTGTCGAGGGAGAAAACAGAAATTCAAGTAGTGTCAAGGGCTGCAAGGTTTCTGTCAGTTCATGTCAAAACCAGAAGAGGAGTGCGTGTACCTGACAGTATCCGATGTTGGGGTTTCTGAATGCGTAGGCTGTGAGGACCCTGCGGAGGGCAGCGATGCCCATCTCATTCTGAAAGGCCGGGTGCTCGGGCAGAGAGCGGTGCAGGTCCCGCTCTATCTCCTCTGTTGCCAGGTTGTACCTGCCCATCGACTTTTCCACCAGGTCCTCGTAGTACCCGGGGTGGGTGGCCATTTCGTTAATCGCCCCTAAGAAAAGACAAGATTTAAAAGTTAAACCAGCTTCTTTGTCAGATAACCGCAAGAGAGTGATAACAAGCAAAGTGGGCATTAAATATTTAAGTTCTATAAATATAACGTCAACTTTTTTGATCTTAGGCAGGGGAGATTTAAGTATCACAGCAGCAGAAGTCCATGATGAGAAACACAGATCTATAGAAATAACTTTAAGAAAAGAAAAATATCCCTCACAGACATCTGCTATATACAAGTGAAGTATGAAACAAAAAAGCTGCTGACTACGATCTACTTTCTTCCAACCGTCCATCATTGTACCCATCCGTGGATGTGATATCTGAGCTTCTGTTTCTTGCATGGAGGTTCTTCAAAGGAACAAAATATTATAATTTCATTACAAATAATAATTTGTGCAGTCACTTTGGAAGAATATAGACCCAGTTTTTCCTTTATTTTAATTTTGAACCTATCATTTAATTCCTTCTTCATGTTGAACCCTTAGTCTTGAGTCATCATTTGCACAAGTAACAAAATAAGCAAATTAATATCATAGCAAATTAATGGATAAAGAAAGGATTGAGGTTAAAAAAAAGAAAGATAAGATGATGAAGACATCTCACCAAAAAAAAACAAAACACATCTTTAAAAAACAAAATTGTTTTGTTTGTTTTTGCAGATTTTTTTTCCAGACTGCCATAAATTTACACTCTTCTTTTCTACAGAAATACATTTCTTTTTGTGTCACACTTACTTGTAGTTACTGTTCATATTAACTCCTCAAAATATGCTTTACAATCTGTATTGTCACATTAAGGCTGTCTCATGTTGTATCTCTGTATTCAATAATGTATCTTAACTGAAGAAAGCATTAAAACAGTAAATGTTACAAATGTTAAAAAACTGTACAACGACTGAATGGAAAGTAAACATACACGATAATAAACGTATTATCAGGGTTTCAGGTTTGACAGGGTTCCAGGTTTTACTCAGCCCAGTTATCCAGATACCTCAGTACATGTGTATATTAAGCTCGCCAAACTGGTTTTAACACCCTTTGCTCTATAAACAGACACCAATTAGGAATGTTTCGAATAAGCACGGAAAAATGTTTTTCTAGTAAGGCAATCAGTGAAAGGAAAGATCATTTGACAAAGTGTAGGTCAGTGTGACTAAGGTGAACACAATGCAGCTATGACGACGGCCGAGCGAGCCGTAAGTGGGCCACCCGAGAGAGGAGGAGGAGCTGTTTGTAACCCAGCACTCCTCAGGTGAGGATCAGTACAAGCTGCTGCTGGTGCATAACACGTCTGTGCCGGTAAACAAGAAAGTCTGGAGCTTGCAGCATACCTGAATAAATTTAACAATGAAAGTCACAAACCACTTGCTTCCCAGAAAATAAAAGGTTTTCTCGACTCTTCTCTCCGCTCCTAACCCAGTAGTCCTTAAAAAGTCCTTACTTTTCACTTGCTTCTTTAATGCTGGCGTGTAGGCACATTCTCAGAGGTTTGAGTGTTTGGAAAACAACTCCTGTCTTGAACAATCTGAATCGTTATGAACGCTACACCAATAACAAAGTGGCAAATGAATCTCTACCATGTCTTTGCACATGTTTTTTTTAGGAGTAACTTAAAAAAATGTTCTTATTTATTCTTGTCCCACGTTAGTTATTGCAGTGTTTATACTGTGTCTTGTATTTGTCAGCAGGGTTTGAATAGATGACACCTGTTTAAAATATGTATCATGTGAGGTTATGATCAAGTGTGAGCGCATAGTACGAAGGGTGTGATCTCATTAGGTACAATGTACGACCTTCATTTGCGGTACTGTATGCTTAAGGTGTTTTAAGCCTTTTTCTCAGGCCCCCCTGAACGTTTACTCACCAGAGAAGAGCAGCCATAGCTCTCCTCGCATGCTCTCAGGAATCCCCTTGAGGACCAGCTCCTTCGTTTTCTCAGTGCGGTACATACACACACCCTGTCCATACTCTGCAAAGTGGTTCTTCCATGCCTGCTCCTTCAGGAACTCCTTCGCCTGAGCAAAGAGGGAAAACAATTTCATGAGATGCAGTAGTTCAAGTACAATAACTCTCTACTTTGTCAGAATCCTGCTTTAACTATTCCACATCAGTGGGCTGAACTAAAATACTTGTTTATAATAGACTGATTTCTTGCACACTCCACAAATTATTCCACTGAAACTATTCCACTGAACTGAAATTAACAAAAGGTCCTGAGAGACAGAAAATTTAGCAAAGTTGCAGTTAGCAGCAATCCTCCATACAGCTTAATCTCCATGCAGTGTGATGGTGTGAAAATGGTAACTATAGCAAAGCAAAAAATGTACAATGTGATAACTTAGAATCCAAGTCTAGAAACAGACTTTAACAGAAGTAAAAAGGAATTAGTGTATTATTAGATAAGGTGTCATTACATGCTCTTCCATGGTCCTCGAGATTAAATGCTGTCTTAACTGTACTCCACAAAAGTGCATTCAACTCACGAGCTTGGGGTTGAACTCCTCGGGTGAGCGGCGGCGATACATGGTCATGAGGGCTTGTGTGGCCGTGGGCACGCTGCTGTCGTTCAGGTTGAACGTACGCTCGCTTTCCGAGCCCAAACTGTGCTGTGGACTGCTGGAGAGCAGAGATCCATGCTGGGAGCAAACCTGAAAGGCGGGCACACATTTAATAGTCAAGATTTTGAGTTTCTTTTTATGATTATTCACATATTTTGTATTCAGTTACAGTAAACTTGGTGTTTAAGAAGCAAAAGAACAATATCAAGGCAGACACCCAAATGTTTCACCTCATCGTCTGAGCTGTTTAGGCTGCCAGTAAGTTCCCTCTCGATGTAGATCTTGGAGGTGGTCTGCTGCAGGAAGTCAGAAATTCTCTGGACTAGGAAGTCGCGGTCCTTCAGGTTAGCGAACAGGAAGGTCATACGATTCTTGGTGCTGATGGAGAGCGGACTGGGCAGCACGTTGGAGCTGTCCGCCTTCTCCACAATGGTCACCTGAAATAACATCCACAAAAACCAAGCCGTAAATGACAAGCAGTCACAACCATCATAAACAAATGTGTCATGAACAGGAATTTTAATTTAAGAACAAAATAATCAGCTTTTAATTCTATGATAAGCAAACTGACATAGATAAAACACAATAGTCAATTAACTAACAAACTACGTCTTTTTTGTGAGAATAGTTCAAATGTTGCCTGCTTATAAAGTACATTAAGGAGTTTCCTAACCAATTTAATTAACATAGACAGTAGCACACAGAGAAGTTCTTACACAGAGACTTTTGTTACTAAACGGTGCAGCTACAGTGGCTTCCTGTTTTCATATTAACTTGCTTTTGACTCAGCATGGTAGCTGCATTTGTATACACAGTGTGCGTGTGTGTGTGTGTGTGTGTGTGTGTGCGTCTTTCTAAAGCAGATTGACAGTGCCAACACAATGACTTCGCACTTTAATTTCTGCCACTGCTGATGATGCCTTTTTGACCATGGTGTTGAAAAGTTGAAGTTATTTGCAAAATCTACCATCTTGCAAAGTTTACACTCAGAGGGAGACATTCAGACCGAACATCTCACCTCTCGTAGCGGGATGATGAGGCTACAAAGCGTTTCTTCCTTGCTGGTAAAGCAGATGTAGTTGGTGGAAACAAACATCTGACCCAGGATGTGCATCTTGTTAAATGGGGTCCACAGGGTGCAGTCCGTGTGTCCGTCCAGTTTCTCATCTTTGGGCAGACGGAAGAGTGCTCGGTAACGCTCACTCTTAGCTCTGGCATCCAAATCCCTAAAGAATAAATGCAGAGTCATATTAGAGGACAGATTTACAGACATTTACAGTGTCTGGAAAGCAAAAGGGTGAAATACAAAAAACTCCTCCCATTCAACATAATACTGGTTTACTATAGGCTGATAAATTCCAAATTACAGCTCAGTGTATAGTTTATTTTCTTGGTGTTACACAATTTAGCTGAATGACTGAATCTGGGCAGACAATGAGGTGTCTGTGTAGATACAGTGTTATGCAAGAGCAACCATCATACAACCCCATGAATTTCCCTCGGGATCAATAAAGTATTTATCTATCTATCTCCATCTATGTGGACTGATATTACAATGAAACTGCTGTGATACCGAATCACGCTTACATAAAATGCACCAACCAAACAAAATTGGGATCTTGAAGCCATTCTTAAGGGCGAGAGTTCACATTTGTATTTCCTAACACATGCTATCCACTGTAGCTTTTAAAACCTGGATGTACAACACCATCGTAGACTTTTATCCTCTGTTGTTGAAGAGTCTGAAAGACCAACTACTCTACCAACCATAACTCGTTAATGTTCAGTCCATCGTATGTCATAAACATGCTCAAAGAGCACTTACTGATGCACCCAACTATTCATGCTACGCTTCAGTTCTTTTCTTACCTCTTGAGTGCAGACACCTTCTTGGGTGATTTCTTCTTGAGCTTGGGCAGCGAGCGGTCCTGCTCAAAGCCTTTGTTGTCCAGGAGCTGACGCATAGCGATGTTGGCCAGCTGCTCCGCCAGTTTAAAAGTCTCGTTGATGTTGAGGAAGACGGAGAAGACGTGCTCGTTGATGCGGGTGCTCACCTTGATCACGTCGGGCAACAGGAGGGTGGCGCTCTTCTCCAGCTGGGTGATATCTGCCCAACGCACCACCAGTTTGACTGGCAAAGACAGACAGATACATCAGTATGAGCCAATAGACTAAATGTAACTCTCAGGATATAGCTGAAGAGAAGCATGCAAGAAAACTGACATGATGCACAGTTTGATATACGGTTTAGACATGGGGTTTACAGGCTGAAATGAAAACAGTCTTTAAAAATCAAAGACTTCTTCACATATCTTCAAGTCAGAGATGCCTGCAATGAATAAATAAAACACACAGAGGATACTAATCTTAATCTAATTGTTTAGAAACTCTAAACGAAACTCCAGATGGACCAACAAGTGGGAGAGGAGATACCCCAGGGAGACTGTATTAATATTTGGGTCAGTCAGACAAAGACCACCTTTATTTTGTGACTTCAAAGTTTAAATTTCTCAGGGACAAAAGCAATGTAGGAAGCAGTGAGGTCAAAAAGGTCTGTTTATCATTCTCATCTTGCCTGGACTTGGACCTGGCAAGATTGCAAAAAAAAAGATAATGAAAATATCTAAAATATCTGTTTATGCATGAGTACGATCCAAGGTAAGTTGGCACCAGATGAATGTCTTTAAAATGCTTGTGGCTGCCAACTAAAAAAGAGGAAAGGAAATTTCAAAGGAAAATAGGTGGAAGCAAACCCACGAAACTAAGGATGAACAGCTTCCAATTGTGAATGAAATAAATTTTATAGGGCATCTGACATTTATGTTAAAACTAAGATATGAGCAATATGTAAAACACAGGAAAAAATAACCATAAATACTTTGCCTCTCATTCTTATGTTATTAGAAGATTCTGTTGCTGTACAGTTACTATCTAGCCCAGCAAAAATAACTGTGGGGTAAAAAGACAGAAATATCAGTATATATCTATATATATCAACCTTCTTTTCCTAGTAAGTAGGAGTAGAAGCACAGGTGGTTGATGCTGAGGTACAGCCATCCCTGTCGGGGCACTTTGCCCTTCCAGTAGCTGCAGGAGTAATAGTTGACCAGCTTCTCCTCCTCCGGCATCCCAAACAGCTTACGAAACTTGGCGCTGGCTTCCTTGAACTTGTCGGTGTCGTCATCCTCTTTGACATCGTGGTTCTTGTTGTACTCTGCGATGATCCCCTGTGGCAAGGTGGAAAGAGACAGAATGAAGCAGACTGAAGCTTGAAAAAATGGGATTGTAAAGTGAGGTGCAGCAGAGTCTTTGTGACTGATGTTTTAAATACTAAAACCCAAATTTTACATTGTTATATGCATGGTAAAATGGGCTGCTACATTTTGACGACTTAATGGCCTTCTCTACACTGCACACCTGACAACTGATTGTCTTTGTATCAAAGAGTGTGCACCACCATAAATGCTGGCTGGAGGATGTTTTAACTCAAACAGCTAAAGCACGTCACTCATATCATAAATTTAAGCTAGCAACCTTTTCTATAATAGACTTATATGTGCAATGTATTTTTTTCCACGTGGTTAAAGATGTATTTATGGTATTCTGTTACAATATTTTGTAACAGTGTAATGCTAACATTTTGTTAGCATTACACTGATATTTCAGACGGAAGAAACTGACTTTTTAGTTTCTATGCAGATTGCAGAAAAGGTTTTTTTTGAACATGTAATTTATTGTGTTGTTGTGAATATTGTGATGAAGTGGATTCATCATGTTCTTGCAAAATAAATTTTTTTCATCTATTGTAATTATTGTAATACTTCATGCCTGGATCATCCACCTTTCTGATACTCCATAAGAGTATCAGAAAGTGTTATGCAGCACTGTCGGGGCCAGCCTGAAAGTGAATTGACTCTTAATCATGCAGATCACGGCCAATTAATTAAACTTACTGGGGACCCATCAGAGTAGTGTGCCTGTTCTACACTCTGAATGTCTGTGACAACAATTGTTTCACACAGGACATAAGTCCAAGCATCAAAATGCATTTTTTGATTATTTACCTGGACCTTTCCTTTGACAAAGGTGGTAATATCATTCTCATTCTCAAAGATGGAGAGAGTCTGCAGCAGGTTGTGTTCCAGCCACTCCCAGTGCTCTGTGATCTCTTTTCGGGAGCTTCCTGCAGAGGAGTGAGGAGGGTGAAGTCAGTGCACTCAGCCGCTGGGTTCCCAGGAGGAACATGACGGTGTTGCGTTTCAGAAATAACTGGCACTGTGTCACATGGATTTATGGAAGAGTTACTAATTCTTATGTCAGACACTGAAGTATTTTATATTCTTTAATATTCTTTCCACAGCTGGAAGATCCTCTTAAAGTGGATGACAGGCTAACAATGGCAAAAGCATCAGAGTCGATGTGAAGAGCAAAGAGTAAAATGAAATGCATGTCATCCATTTTCTCTTCAAACAGCAACACTAAAATTAGTAATTTTGTTACTGTAATCAGCGAGGTTAAAACAGATTTTTTTTTTTTGGCCGCAGGAGAAACTGATTGCAGTAATGGCTGCCATTGTGCTCCATTATCCCTCAACACTGCTGCGAGCAGCCCTTCAGTGAGTGCACATTCACTGAATTAGCCTCGTCTGCCAGACTGCTCCACTCTCTGTTATCTCTGGGCTGAAGACATAAAGGTTTGGAGGGGTGGAGAGGGAGGAGAAGTGGGGTTCAATTTACCATTTCAAAGCCGGGCTCATCTTGTGTAGGCTTCCATTTCAGAAATGGAACACAAATAAAACTAATTTAATTGACACATTTACCAAGGTACTGCTGAATTAAGCACACGGCTTCACATCTCTGCCCATCTCTGTCTTAACAGAGTCCCATCTCTAATGAAATTCAAACTAGAACTAATTAAACAGTTTGATCCTATTACCATAATGTTTTTAATCATTCTGATCCAACTCTGTGCATTACCAAATTGTTTTATTCCACATACATGCGTTCCAACACATCAACACAGTAAGGTAATCGAGTCTGCAACACTACAAAGTCAAAGGAAGAACCTGAGCCAATGCAGATCTCGTTTGATATATTTCACATAAATCTTTTTTGTAAATCTGAAATGATGAGCTGATTCACAAATCAGTCAACCATCAAATAAGTCAAGCAGTTTTGATGATCAACTAATGGTTAAAGTCATTTTTTTAGCTAGAATGAAAAAAAATCAACTGATTCAAGCTTCTCAAATGTGGTGATTTGCCGGTTTTAGTCAGCTGTCAGAGAAAATAAGGAGTTCTGAGTATCAATTTGTGCTTTTCACAGCTCAGTACTTAAACAACTGATTCATCAAGAAAATGTATTAATCAAACAATTGTTGCAGCTTTTTGTGTTGGAAATGTCAAAGCTTTTCCTGACATATAGTGAGGATAATTTCATATTCAATGATAGTAAAAATGAAAAGCAGATCCTGAGTGCAACTGCTAATTCACATGACCACAGAGGAAGCACTTTGCACACACAGAAGATGCAGATTACTGTATTGTGAACAACAGCTGAAGATGCGAGATCACAATGAAAACCCATCACGTGTCGAGCTGAAAAACCTAACATCCACCCATATTTGATATCAACTCCTGCAAACATTCCTGCAATCCTGTCCTTTAAAACTACTGGGGCATGATGTAATGCTTAGCATTCAGAGGCTAAAGACATCATGTGGTGGTTGGGGGAAGAGATGTGTGAGAGGGATAAAAATACAGAGGGGTCCATAATGGAGGAGCCCACATCTGTAAAAGTAAAATGTGCAGATAAAATCACCTGAAGCGACGCAAGTCAACAGATTCAATTCTCAAAGTAGACTGGAGGCCAGGTGGCTTCCTTTCCTCACTTTCCCCACAATTTTTGACCCGAGTGTTAAAGGGCACATACCGTGAGCAATGGTCCAGTAAACTAAAGAGTCAGGAGTCTGGTACAGGATCCTATACGGGGCCACACGAGCACTGGAGTCCAAGACAACATCCAGGGTACCAACCAGCAAACCTGTAAGAGCCCAAAATTCTGTTATTAAAGACTGAAAAGTACTTTGAGATTTCATAAAGAACTTTTTGTGTTGGCTCAAAAACAATTAAAAGGTCCCACTCTTAAATTAACTCACGATGCAGGTGAGCTTGTAAATTTGTTCCACTGTGAACCAAAGCAGCACAAACATTAACAACTATAATGGACTGTGTGAGATGCCTGACAAATTAAGCGCATTGATGCTTTCAGAACATTTTGCTATGCTTAAGCACATGGGAAGCCCATGAGGTCTTGTGATTTAAGATTTGAGTGGATGAAAAACATCTAGTGTTTACTTGTTGACATGGTGGACTGGTGATCCTCACATATGGCTCTGGGTCAAACTGTTATGGCTGTTATAAAGTTGCATTTGTGGACATGAAAATTAAATGTGATTGTGTCACATGTGATTGAAATCAGGTGATAAATGAAGGCAGATAACAACCAGTCTGAGGCTAACTAAAAGGGTGAGACGATGATAAAAGTCACCTGAATGTGCTAATTTGATAAAATAAATAAATAAATAAATAAATGGAAAAGCATAATTCATCTAAAGGTTTACCGGATACCATTGTTGCTGTATGCATGAGGATTCACATGCATAAGCATCAACATGTGAGCGATGTGTCATATTTGCTAATGGCTATCACGTCTACCCACTGATACACAGCTGTGGTAACATGGCAAGAGACAGGGAGAGCAAAGACAGGAAATAGAACTTATAGTGAGATAAACAATGAGACGTGTCCCAAATTCACAGGCTACTGGTTGCTATGATGGATTTCAAGTCAGAAAATTAACTATACCCAAACCTTTCTTTCTAAATACAGATTATGTTTTTGAGTGCTGCAGAATGTCACAGTTTTTGCGTAGAAACTCTGAATGCAACAGAAACTGTTCCTCCACAGGATTGCTTAAACTACTTCACAATTACAGGTGTAGACTTGATGGACTACTGTAGGACACTTTATTATTACTGACTATTGTATTACTAGATTTTGCTTCTGGCTTATTGTGACATGAGAAACCTCTGATCCTTAATTTATGATGTAACTTGATGTGAGATTTTGACAGTCTGGAAACCCAAACAGCTGTTCTTCATAAAACATTTTGTGAAAACTTCCTAATTAGAAAGTGGTGCCACAATGGCTTGCAGTTGCAGAATCCTGCAGTGAGCTATAACGCCATTTTAACACCATTTTCCAAGCACTTCCTGAGCTTTTGGTGGCTATGAAAATTCTTCCTTGTTCAGAGTAGGTATGCATTCAACTGCCACGAGAGACGAGCTATTTTTGTTCAGCAGCTCATCGGGACAAACACAGTATGAGTCACAGAGAGAGAGAGAGAATGAGGGGGAGGAGGGGAGAGAGGAGAGGCAAGCGAGGAAAGCTGAATGTTTTCCCAATTTCAGGGGAAGCCATGTCTTAAGGAGACAGACAGAGAGACAGACGGTTCAATCTTATTCACTGGAAGTCAATATAAAGACGTTCAGCTATAGCTGAGAGGAATCACACTGACACTAATTAGACAATGCAGCCCAACACTTTAGTTGTCTCCCCCCTTTCTGAGAAACAAACAACTGTTGTGGAGTGTGAGGTGAACTTCCTCTTTGATTTAAGAAAAAAAAAAAAAAATTACAAGAAGAAAACCAGTCAGAGCCGAAAGTTCACACTCTGACCTCACACTGTTTTAATGTGTTACCCAGTTAGCACTCCCTTTAAAAACGGTCTGAAATTATTTACCTAAGTGACACTGCAAATGTGTAACGAATGGTTCAGCCTACGACATGTGAGTTGAGGTTTTACGCAGGATACTGAGGTGTTAGGCACAAGAATGAGACCACTAAACACGTAAGACCACTTGACACCCTCCTCCAGTAAGACTAACATAAGTGACAACCCAGAACAGATGAAACAAAACCTGTTGGACTGATGTTTACATACAACCAGCAACACTGCGTGCCTCCGCAGCATTAATTCATCGGACCAGAGCCCATGTGACTGCTTGTTCCAACTCACACCTCTGCTGAATGAGTGGATGCAACAACCAACAAAACAAAACACATGTGCCGTTTATTATTTCTGGGAGGGTAGTAAAACACTGGTGGTGGTGGCGGCGAACATAACAAGCCAAAAAATGATGGTTCCCTATTGTGGGAGCAAATCGAATCACCTTCTCTGAAATGTTACAACAAGAAACTGAACCAAAAACATGAGAGAAAAAACTGCTTTTGTTTATACTCTCTCTCTCTCTATCTATATATATCTATAATACCACACAGTTTTGGGGGGAGGCGGCTGCTGCGTACACAAAGTACCACAATCTCCCTCAAACTAAAAATCAATACTTTTTCAGATAACAGAAACCGGAGACAAGCCTGGGTCATCATCATTTGTGAGCTTCATTGCCTCCACATGTGCAATCGAATGCGTTTTACAGCAACTCCACCATTTCTCAACACCGGCTGACATGAAGTCATGAAGTTCAAGATAACAGCGTGGCCTACAAACAAGAGTGTGAGTGGCTGTCTGTAGCAGCCAGATTGTGAAATATGGTGTTGTACAGTGACTCAAATTATTGTGTAATTTATGCTATAACACACCACTGCATCAAGTTGAGTAACAATTGACACAACGGTCTGATTCGGCCCTTATTTATAGTCTAATTAATGGAGGTTTTTGCCTTATTACTCTTACTTCCTCTCTGAAGATAATGACAATGTTCACATCCACATATAGGCAACAAATAAGTCTTGGATGCGAGACTTCCTGTGTGTCCTGGCACTGTCCTACAAAACACTGTACAGGCAAATTCAAGTATTATATAAGACTATAAGTGACTGTTAAAAGCTGGCAGCTTATCAGGTTTAATGTGCAAATTACATTAAACATGAAACTGGTGCAACCTATACTGCTGACCTGCCTTTGGGTTCATTAAGACAAATTGGCATCTTTTAAACTGTGGCACGGTGGTGCACTGGTTAGTACTGTCGTCTCACAGCAACAAGCTTCCAGGTTTGAATCCAGTCCAGGCCCTTCTGTGGGGAGTTTGCATGTTCTTCCTGTGCCTTGGGTACTCCCGCCTCCTCCCACAATCCCCAAAACATGCACATTAGGTTAACTAGCTGCTCTACATTGCCCCAAGGTGTGCGTGTGTGGTTGTCTGTCTTTGTGTGTCGGCCCTGCGACTGGCAACCAGTCCAGGCTGAACCCCGCCTCTCGCCCGTAGTCAGCTGGGATCGGCTCCCCCTGCGATCCAAATGGATAAGCAGTGTAGAAAATGGATGGATGGACGGATATTCACATTCAGTATCACTCACCAAATGTCTTGTGTGTTTCTGGTCCTTCTTTATACAACATTTGAAAAGATTATTTATTTTTCTTAAAGATTTGATACCTAACCCGACTTTCCTGTCTTTGCGTGACCTACACATAAAAACTTTGGTCCATGGAGAGCTGCTAATGGTCACTACAGAGAATAGACATTTGGAGACCCAAAACTCTTTGAACATCCTCTGTTTGACTTGTCAGACTCAAGAAGCTTTTGAAAGAACTTTTTTGAAAGAACAAGACTCCAAGACTCCAGATCTGACATGTTCAAAACCCAGAAGGGAGGAACATCAGATCCCTCAACCTTTCCGGAGTTAATTATTTCTCATATTTTCTCTAAAGGAACTGCGTAGATTTTGCAACTGTCCATCTCAGCTCATGCAACACAAATATGAAGTTGCCTTTTTTCAGCAAGCTCCACTAGATCTCTGCTAGCTCCGACATTGGAGCTCGAGTCCCATTAGATTGAACATGCGGATTTTGTGACTCGGTAAAATGCTCCTGGTCCTGGTGCTGCTGCTGGTAGCTCACTGGAAGAAGTGCTCGGAGGCAGCGCCAGGGTAAGCGGGCTCTCAGTGCCAGCTGGCACACAGTACAACGCAACAAGCTCAGCATTTACATAACAATGACATGATCCCCTGGCACCATTCGGCACATGTTGGGTTGCCACGGCAAGAACTCACCAGGGACTGAGAAGACGGATGCTGCAGGTGTCATTTTGAATTATTAACGTAAAAGGAGGGTCAAATCACAAAGATTATGTCCTAAATGCGCAACCAGGGTATGACATTTGGTTGTACGTCAGGTCTGAAAAGAACTTATTTAAATTTAGCCTTTATTCATCACACTAGGGTTGGTAAATATATTGTTTATACCCTGCATGCATTCCTGTCAATATCTCCGGGTGTGTTTGGCTACCACTGTTTTATAGTAAAAATTGATTTAAAAGACTTCTGTCTCAATGTGAGAAAGTACCTTCATTTATAATGTGTGTAAGTGGGTTAACTACATAACAGACCTTCCCATCTAATCTGTAAAAGCTTTCTCATTTGAGTTTTTCAGACACTAATGGTATCGGTGGTTCCTAACCTGGAGGTCGGAGCCTCCACAAGGGGGTCGCAAAATCAATCTAAGGGGTTGCAAGATAAAAGTGAAATTCTTCTGCACAAAATATTGGTTCGTGGATTTTACTCATAAAAATACAAGCTATGACGAGAAGTCAGCAGGCAATGCTTTGTATTGTATGGTCACAAGCAAAAACAGTTGGGAATCACTGTAATGCGTCACGATATAATCAATGCATTAGTATCATTAAATAAAATTTGAAGATTGGTACCATAAAGAGGATTTGTAGCCATTTTGCCTGAGTCTAAGTCAGGCTGGTCTTCAGTGGCAGAGATGCATGTTCAGGCCAGGTGAGTGCCAGGCTGAATCCAAACACTGATCAGTCAATAGTATAGGCATCAATTTCTCAAGCCAAAAATGCCTGCATTTCTATTTGCTACAGTCACAGAAGTACCAGGTTCACTGTGTGGCCACTGGCTTGTGATCATTTAATTCATCCATCCATCCATTTTCTATACTGCTTATCCATCAGGATCGGAGGGGGGCTGGAGTCTATCCCAGCTGACTACGGGCGAGAGGCGGGGTCAGCCTGGACTGGTCGCCACTCAATCACAGGGAAGACACACAGAGACTGACAACCACACACGCACATCTAAGGGCAATTTAGAGTAGCCAATTAACCTAATGTGCATGTCTTTGGGATCGTGGGAGGAAGTACCTGGAGAAAACCCTGGCGAAAACCCACGCAGACACAGAGACAACATGCACACTCCACACAGAAGGGCTCAGACCAGGATTCAAACCTGGAACCCTGTTGTTGTGAGGGGACAGTGCCACCCCATTTAATTCATATTTATAATATTAATGTTTCGCAACAGTATTAAATACACAAAAAGAGGAGGAACAAGGGGTTTATAGGGACTCAGCTGCTTAGTTTTGCAGGCCACCTGCAGATGTTGTCCAGCTTAAGATTGTGTCAGATAAAAGCGTCAAAATCGGGACCCAAACAATTTTATATATCACGGTGAAAGTGGAATATGTATAATTATCTCCTCTATCTCCTCAAAGGTGCTGCACAGCATTTCATCTGTTCAATCAGCTGCAATCCGCTTAGTTCAGGTCAAGAAATGAACCAAATTTGTGCATAGAAGCTGTTAAATTTCTTCCTCCTCCTCCTGCTGCTTGACCCATTTTGGATGAAATAAGCAAGAGGGAGGAGCTGGAGTGGGAGAAGGGAGAGCAGGGATGATTCAGCACGAGCAAGGAAACAGACCATGTCTGTGGTCGGTGTTCAGACAGACGCACTGTTGTTTAGGCATCAGCAGCTGCACAAAAACGACAACTGCTGTTGTTTTTCACTTGCAGGCAGAAACAGAGTCAACCATTTCAACCATAAACTATACACTGACGTGACCTGCTTTCTTAAGAAATTATATGATTAGGCTGTAGATGTGCTGGACTTTGTCCCTTACAACTGGTTCAGTATGATGTCTGAATGTTTGGTCAAATGTGTAACTTATCGTTCTTTAAACACAGGCTGATAAGAGTGTGAATACATTGCTTAGGGTATTAAGCAGCCGCAGACATGTAACTGCTCTTTGCAAACGGACACATCCGGGTGAGAGGTCACCTGTGGCCTTTGATAGGTCATGTGATGATCATTATCATTCCATGTGGATGTTTGTGTCGAACATCAAAACAAACACTACCACTGTCAGTTGTCACCTTGTCACCGTCAGTAATCTATGTATTCAAATAAAGTATTGACACTTTTCAGGCAACTGATATCAGGACTCACCCGCCAGTCCTCCTCCTCCATCCCCGTGGCCCTTCCGTTTCTGGAGAATGAAATATGGATTTGCTCTCTCAGTGATCCACAATGCGCCCGCCAGTAACACATCTTCGGGACTGACCCACATAATTCTGTTTTTTAACGGAACATTGAACACGCAGGACTGCTGATGGTAACCATCAACCTGGTCTGAGCGCAACGTTGAATTATCAGATTATTAAATCGCTGATGGAGGCCTGATATTTTCCTCCTCGACCCCTGAAATATCGTCCGTTATTGGATATCCGAGCGACAAGTAAGACGCGTATGCAAGTGTTGCTATAATTAAACCTTCCAGACACGAATCAGATCGGATCGGCCTGCAGTATGGCGGTCCAGGACCAGCCTCCTGTATGTAAGCGCAGGTTTTTAAATAAATGAATTTCTTGGACGTTTCGTAGAGTAGCACGTCTCCGTTTGCTGGCGCACAGCGCAATGCTGGGTCAGTCTTTGTTGTGCATGGCTCCGGAGCAGGTGCCGATGTTTACGTTGCTGTTTTGCGGATAAAATCGCATTGTAGTCGATCCAGATCAACCAAGAGTCGTTTGTGTGCTCACCCAGCGGCAACGTCTGTCGGTGTATAAAAGCTTAAAGACGATACTCCAACAGTGAACCCGACGCAAACGCGCCGACCCGGTCCTCCTCAGCTGTAGCGCCGCTGCGGCCGCACGCAAAATAAAGCGAGCGCGTCACGGGCAGGCCACCGCGAGACGTCACGACGGCAGGAGGTGGAGGCACGTGGGGAAACCAAGAGCCGATTCAAAACATTGGCACACTTAGGTGATTCACTTTTTTAAAAAAAATCCTACATTTATCCTTACGTTTGTGTTAGGTTAGGCTGGGAATTCCCAAAATGAGATCTTTCTTGTTGTTGTTGACAAACACGATTGTTGTTGTTTGCCTATTGAAGAGCATCGAAAGTCTCACTCTTTCCATTAACGTCGCTCACGTACTGTAAGTCTGTAAACATGGCATCTGGAAAGTGCCGAGATGCAACACAAACATTTCCTCTCTCTTGTTTTCCACTTGAGTCTTGATACCCAGACCGACTTACTACAACCTGCACTGGGACTGGAATAAGCTGCCTTCCCTTGTCGAAGCCCTCCACATGTTTTCCCCACCTCATTTTGTCCACATTCAGAGAAACAAACCGACATTTATATGCTGGGATTTACGATATGAACAATATGTTTTTGAATGCAGCAGTATATAGCTCTTTTTACACACTGTACAAGGTCGCAATATTGTTTTTGCAAAGTAAAATGTCAGATGATTTAATCAGCATTGTTCACTCCTACTCGTAAGACACGAGTACAGTTTATGAGGCTGAATTATGTGGAAAATTTGTGAATTTTTTCCATTTGAGGGAAAAGTGCAGCCATGACATTAATAAGGCTTCATTTTTTAACACTGCAAACAGTGTTAAACAAGCCAATACAGAATATGACCGTAACTTTAATACTGGAGGCTAAATATTTAGTGGAAAGTTAGTAACTGAAGTCTACTTGAGTGTTGCATATCAAACAAATTTCTAATTCATTTAATTATCACAAAGTTATTGCCATGCAGACAACCTGGCGCCTCTAAGAACTACCATAATATCAATGGCCCATAACTGTAAAAGGATGTTAGCAAAATTATATAGTATATAGATATCATTACTTTATTATGCTAGGAAAGTGATAATAAAAGTGATTAGAGACAGAAACAGCGTCTATGACTATTAATACCCCACAAACACTATGAGAACATAACCCAGGTGTGATGAGAGTGAGAGTTTTGCTGGGTTTCCTGCACTTTCAAAAACAGGATGCAAGAAGAGGGGGAGCAGCATTTTATTTACAGGCTGACTCAGATCAGCTGAAATGTGGTTGTTCACAAACTCTCCCTTCAGTAAACCGCACTGAGTCGAGCTACTGCACACTTGCAGGACTGACTCCTCCACACTAGTTGTTATGGTAGATGCAGGGTCAGAAATGAGTGATGAACCTTTACAATATCACCTCTGACTCCAGTATGGGTTCTGCTCTGGGTTTGTGGGTGGGAAGAAAGGGTAGGTGACATGACATTAATATCAAAACTTCATGACCTTTAAGTATTAGTGGTTCTATTCATGTCAGCCTGAGCTATATGTCATCAGAAACAAACAAACACTGTAATGTCCGAGGCAATACTCAACAGGGTCAATACCAAGAAGAATATGACTGCTGTGTCCTTGTTATGGGGAATTTGGAAGCTGGCTTTTCATCTGTGATTTGGGAAAAAGTGATTCTTCTTACTCTAACTGATATGAAAATGTTGACACCATTCCCTCTCAAATGTTACCAACAACACCGTGTTTCGGACAGTTTGTTCCAGCTCTTAGTTCCTGTATCATATCCCTACTCTTTACACGCAGATTTCACTTCTTCCTTTAAAACAAGGAAGAACTTGTGCGTTTTTCATTTTGAGTCACTTTAGGGACTTGCTTTTGACCAGGGAGAAAACAAAGACGGCTTCTTTTAAAAACCAAGACAAGGTGGTTTATTTTTTGGCCTTCAAATGATATAGGAAATGGAATATGAAATAGGCTTATGAGTGGTAATGAATAGAAGCTGAGACAAAAACATGCTCTGTGTAACAGGATGTATAAAAGCTAATGTTTAACTAATACTGTATGTCACATCATCTAAAGAGCTGTGTACCAAACTGCAATAGCAAGATGGATAAAACATCTTTGCTGATGAATCGGTAAATGACAAGCATCCAGAGTTACATCCAAACCCACAATCTGAACTGTCAGTTTTCAGTTTCCAGAGATGTTTGGAAAATTACAGATGAATTAAAACAGGATTGTGTTGATCTCAGATAAAATACTGCTATATGTACAATATATCCTTCGTATAAAACTTAACAATTTAAACTGACACACAAAACACTGACTGATTTCTGTGTCCATCATCAGACTTAAACCAAACAAGCTCCTAGAACTGTAATAAGAACTGACCATACATACATATGTAACATCCAATTAGTTAAACTACCTCAAATAACTAATTTGAAAGTCACTCCTTACTCATATTGATAAAAGAACGTAGAACTGTCCTGGCATCCCCCTTTTTCAAAGGGACTTCTGCACTGTTCATCCATGGTTCAGTGGAAATGACCAGTATAGCCATCATGGGAAAACTTTTATGTTTTATCAAATGTTTCCCAACCAGAACGGAGTCTTTGTAAAAACTGTTCTCTTGCCATGTTAGTTTCATGTTTCATCAGATACATACTGTGCATTATTATGGTTACTGTAGCACCCTCCTATGGCTAAAATACAGAACTTCAGATTATCAAAATAAAATTGTAACAGACTGACTACTACCTGGCAGTATGCGAAAACTCAACACATGACACATTGATGTGCTGCTTCCACTCTTCTGGGGAGACTTTCACACCAATTTGGAGCCTATGTGGTTGCAGGGATTTGTACTGAGCTACTGAAGTTACCAATTAATTTGGTATTGACAGCTTGATAAATTGTTTTCACTCCCAAACAATGCATTTCTCTGTATTCAGGGCTTCATGTGGTTACTTTGAAAGTAACTGCTGGCTCAGGCTGGAATCTCAGCAGGTTTGGACAAAGCAGCAACTGCATCTCATGCGTAACAGCTCTTCTCTTCACTGTAAAGCGCTGGCCCCACTGGAGTTGTGAAATAGAAAGTATATCCGAGTATACTTGGATGTACAATTTTATTCACACAGCCCCCTCACTAAGCCCTATTGGCCTTCTCATTTCAATGTGAACACACTGCTGTGTTTACATCATCTAAGGAAGAGCCATGTGAAGTAATCCATCCATAGCCATCTACATTTTTTTACATCACTCTATTGGCATGTTTACTTTGTGTTAATCTCTGTTAGTGAGGGTATTTGAAGTTTAGAACCAGAACTAAGAGGACATCAAATAATGTGGTCTCTACGAACTGCCTGAAAAGCAGATCATGGACCCCTTCAAGATCAGTTTCAATCAAAAATTGTCAGATTGCCCACTCCTCACTCACTTACAGGACAGGGTGCCCCTTGATTTGGAAGTAAGTGCAGACATTTGTTACACCCATTAGAGGCAAACTGTTACAAAATGTTAAAGACTAGTTATTTCTGTTTTTATAATGTTGCTGCACAGAATGTCTGGTTCCCATGCAGATCCAGGTTTAGTAATCTCAGAGAGAGATTATTGAGCACATCTTCAGCTGCTGTTTGAAAGTCCTGGGTGAGTGGCACTACTTCTGGCCCCATCACCAGGTCCTGAAGGCCATAGCAAATATCTTCTGCAGTGGAATTGACCACTGCAAGCTCCTCTGCTCAGAGAAGATCATCGCCTTTGTCAAGGCTGGGAGAAGCCAACAGGAGCAGACAGGACACCCTCTAGCAACAGCACAAGACGAGGAGCTGAAAGGTGAACTGGGGAAGCAACTGAAGTTTCCGGGAGCGACAGCTACAGCAACATCAAGACCAGACGCCCTGCTGATTTCAGAAACGTCCAAGCAGGTCATACTCTGAGAACCAGGCAAATGAGAGAAAAAGGATTGAAAACACTGATCTGGTTGAAGAGTTCTGGAGCAATGGGTGGGGAGCAAAGAGCGAACCCACTGAGGTGGGATGCAGGGGGGTTTGCAGATCAGACCCTCTGCAGGGACAGAAGGCCATCAAGTAGGTCACTGAGGCAGCAAAAGCCAACGCAAGGAGCTGTGGATCAGGAGAGGAAAGCCATGGGCAAGGCAGTACTGCCTGGAAACAAGTTGGGGCTTGATCAAACCCACCTGGGTCGCCTGGCTGAGGGTGTCTGTTGAAAGACCCAAAATACCTGTGTCTGTTGAAAGACCCAAAATACCTGATGACCCCAGGTACATCACTGACATCCATGATACAAGTAGTAGGAGTAGCAGTAGTCAGTCATCAAGCCATATCAAACAACTTGGACATCTCATTTGAAAATGCTCGGTCAAATATGATTTAATTATTTATTGGCACACTTAACACAAAACATGTCTCAACAAATTACAATGATAGATACAATGATTACAATGATACAATGACAGTTGGCTTCACACATTCAGGGCTCTAGCAGTAATAGTCCCATCCATTTTCTGCACACGGTGTCAGATGGCTGACACATCCGATGCTCGGATGATCATGAAACTTTCCCAGCTGCATCATCAGCACAAAACGTGACTGACTGCATAAGAAAATATCACAGGTACAAGCCTGTTGACAAATAAAACACAAGTAGAGAAGTTAACTCCGACTCCCATGGTGCATTTCTGTAAGATCACTGACCTTAAAGCTCTGTCACTTTCACTAACAGTGAAAACAAACAAGTTATTTTTTTAAATACTGACCAAACCGCAGCCTCAGTAAATTCACTTTCAGCTTGCAGGTCAAGTTTGGTTAAATCTGTAAACCTTCTACCATTGTTCTTTACAGCTGCAACAACATAACTACATGCTGCAGCTGTTACTACACATATGGATTACACAGGTCTTGTAGTATTTAGAAACACCAACCGCCAAACTGGCTGAAAAATAACAAGATACCTTGAAAACAAAGTTGAACTAACTAAAACTGATTGATTAAATGTAGAAAGAGAAAGAAAGAAAACTGAAGTGCAAAATCACTGTAAGAAAACCTACTTCAGGAGCCAGCAGCTGCTCCTCCGTCACACTCCTATTGCCTGTCTGAGTCAAAATGCACATTCCTAAAGAAAACTGTGACACCACAAAACAGGAGTTTACAGCTAATTCTGGTGTTTTGGGCATCTCAGTGCATCAATCCAGCCTGGAATGAAACAACAGAAGTTATCTCGTCTCTTCATCTCTTCCAATGTATCGAAAATATTTAGTATCAAAAACTTTCTTATTATTTGAGTGCATTGTTTTATTTTCTAGTTCTATTGGAAAAGGTATGAGTACAATGTGGGTATCTTATTGGCACCAGTATGGTGTTCTTGAATTCTTCTTCGTCACTATCAATTCTTGTAACCTGTAACAAGTGAACATCCACTGAGGACCATCTGGATCTATGGGACTGTCCGCTCCGCCTGTACACACTCCTCCGGTCTCCGACTTAGCTTAGGCGCTCGCTTCCAGTTCATGACCGGTCATGGAATCAGCAGCCTTTTCCTCATCATCTTCTGCTGCTGCTTTCTCCTCTACATCATCTTTCTCTTCCTCCTTGTCATCAACCTCCCCACATTTGTCCTGTTGGTCTTTGACTCCAGATGCTAAATTCTTCAAGTAGGTGACGTCATCATAATCGTCACCTTCATCGGCACCAGCCTGACGGCTTAATTTCAAAGTCGGAGCTGCAGGGAACAAAATGTGACGTTAGTAACTTATGTGTGTTCATTTTAATCACAGTAAACATGAAGTATTAGTGATGAAGTTAGTATATTCCAGCACACAAACATAAGAGGTGGAAGAAGCAGACTCTCGGTGAGTTCAGATCAGGAATATAACAACGCATCACAAGGGGCTTGGAGAAAATTTGTTGTCATGCATTCAGATCCAGATTTGTGTTGTAGTTTCTGCACTCCAGAGGAACTACTTTGTAGTTGGAAAAACTACTTTGCTACTGTACCCTGAAGAAGAAGTAAAACGAAACAAAACAACAACCCCCCTCCCCCTTGTAGCAGTAACATCTTCCCCTCATCTGGGGAGACTTTCCACAACATTTAGGGTTGTTTCTGTAGGAATTGTTGCCCATTCATGCAGTAGAGCATTTGTGAGGTCAGGAACCGATGTGGAACAAAACAGTCTGGCTCGCAATCTCCGTTTCAGTTCATCCCAAAGATGCTCAGTGGGGCTGACGTCATTTCTCTGTGTGGTGGGCCAGTCAAATTCTTCCACACAAAACTCATCCAGCCATGTCTTTATGGGCCTTTGTGCACTGGGGCTCAGTCATGCTGGAATAGAAAAGGGCCTTCACCAAACTGCTGACAAAAACCTGGAAGCATAGCACTGTACAAAACATCTTAGTCTACTTTTAGCATTAAGATTTCCCTTCACTAGAAGTAAGGGGCCGAGCCCAACCCCTGAAAAGCAGCCCCACAGCACAGTCACTCCTCCACCAAACTTTACAGCTGGCACAGTGCAGCCAGGCAGGTAACACTTTCCTATCATCCCCCTAACCCAGACTGGGCCATCAGACTGCCAAACAAAGAAGCTTGATTCGTCAGTCAACAGCACACGTTTCCACTGCTTCAGGGTCCAGTGGCTGTGTGATTTACACCACTCCATCAGACGCTTTTCATTGTACTTGGGGATGTGAGGCTTACATGGAGCTGCTCGGCCATGGAAACTCATTCCATGAAGCTCCCACCACACAATTTTTGTACTGATATTAATGCCAGTGGAAGTCTGGAACTCTTCAGCTATGGAATCAGCAGTGCTTTGGCCATGCACCTCAACACTCTGTGACTTTATGTTATCTTTTGCTTCATGGCTGAGTTGCTGCTGTTCCTAAGCGCTTCCACTTTCCAACAACGCCACTTGCAGTTGACTGTGGGATATTTCACAGGGGTGACATTTCACAGACCGAATTATTGCAAAGGTGGCATCCTATCACAGTGGACTACCAAGCTTGAATTCACTGAGCTCTTCATAACGACCCGTTGTTTTCATAAATGTTAGCAAATCCATACAGTATGGGATGTTGCCAAAAGTATGTGGACACTAGTATGACACTTGTGCTGTATGTGACCGTTGAACCAAACCTCCTCAACTCACCAACAGATTTGTTGTACGTGGATACTCGGCCACGGAAGCCCATCTCATGAAGCTCTCGGCGGACGGTTTTGGAGCTCACTTTGGCCCCGGAGGCAGTCTGAAGCTCGGTGGTGAGAGCTTCAACCGACGGCAAACAACTTTCCAGGGCTATTTTCTCCAGCACTTGACGGTCCTGCTCCTTCAGCTTGTGCGGTCGGCCACACCGTGGCAAAGCCGTCGTGATTCCTCCACGTTTCCACTTCAAAATTACGTTGCTGACTGTGGACTGCGGCAGGTTCAACAGCGCGGAAATCTCACGGATGGACTTTTTACACATGTGGCATCCGACCACAGTGCCCCGCTGAAAGTCACTGAGCTCCTTACCACGACCCATTGTGCAGCAAATATTTGTGGACGGTGTTAATTTCTCACCTACTCCTGCAGTTTTCCTTTCTTCGTCTACGGTTTCTGGCAGTTTAAATGGTTCAGGGCTCATTGCTGCCCCCTGCAGGGTACAAACACACTACAGCTGCCTGTTTGTAAGCACACCTACTTAGCTGCTCATACTAAACAGTGAAAATACGCTACTATAAGAAACAATCCTGGATTAGTAACTTTACTTAAAAGTATGTAAGTGTTATCAGCTACGTTTGCTTAAAGCATCTATCTGCCAGTCTCTGTCAACATCAAGTCAAAGTTAATGCTTCTCTATTGCTGATGGATCAGCTGTGTGTGTTCTGTTTTAACACTGTAGTCACTGAAAGTTGAGTGAATTTTTTGAGCATAATTTTCTATAAGATCATCATCCATTAGTGACATTACTGTCTTATGAGAATGGCATATCTCAAAAGTCAACTTTTCACGAGAAACAGTAGTTTTCAGGTCTATGATAATGCATTTTCAAGCTAATCCAAGAGGGGTTTTAAAATAGCTTATTCAGCTTATGAAGGAAGAGAATTTATTAAACTCATATAGGAACACTCAATTCTTCTGTTTATCAGAAACAGTCAAATTCACCAAATTTGGAGTCACGTTTACATAAATGGTACGAAAAACTGTAATCTGCAAAACAGAAAGTAAATAATGCTGTCAGACAATGCAGAGCAGTAATAAGTACAATATTCAAAAGTCCTACCTTCATAAACCTGAATACTCTAACTTCTTACTTTAGCAATGTGTATTATGTAGAAATGAGTGTCAAGCTGCCAAGAACATACAGTCACACACACAAAACACTAATATGCTGCTTCCATTCTTCTCAGGAGGCTTTCACTCCACTTTGGATGCTGTCTGGCTGCAGGGACTTGCACTGAGCCACTTCAAGCAGCTCTGTTAGTTTATTTGATCTGAGTGTCGCTCAGGGTTTGGGCTTTGCAAACTCCTTTGCTGATGACTTCAAAGGCGGCTCCCTTGTAAGTTGCAACACAGTGGCCGTCTGTGCGCAGGTCTGGCTGAATCTGCTCCCACACCTTCTTCTTGGGGTTCAGCTCTTTGTCCGGTTCACCTGTAGTCAAGAAATTGGATTGAAAGATTAGTGATTTCTCTGTTCACTTCTCATCCACGTCAAATGTGGGATTAAAAGGTCCAGAAATGACATTGCAAACATCCATGCATAACTGAGTCAGGACAGCAAAACCATGGTCAGTGGTATGCTGCCTCCAATCTCACAGGACAACAAGATAACAGGAACTGGCAGCAGGGATTTGCTCCTATTCAGAAAATGTTGGTACTAAAGCTGAGCTCGCAGTCAGCGTTCAAAATCAACCCAAAGATGTGCTTTTGCCACAAAGCTGGAGGCACACTGCTATGTATGATACATCTGTTGCTGATTGATTAAATGTAGAAAGAGAAAGAAAGAAAACTGAAGTGCAAAATCACATTAAGGAAACCTACTTCAGGAGCCAGCAGCTGCTCCTCCGTCACACTCCTATTGCCTGTCTGAGTCAAAATGTACACGGTGCACATTCCTAAAGAAAACTGTGACACCACAAAACAGGAGTTTACAGCTAATTTTGGTGTTGTGGGCATCTCAGTGCATCAATCCAGCCTGGAATGAAACAACAGAAGTTATCTCGTCTCTTCATCTCTTCCAATGTATCGAAAATATTTAGTATCAAAAACTTTCTTATTATTTGAGTGCATTGTTTTATTTTCTAGTTCTATTGGAAAAGGTATGAGTACAATGTGGGTATCTTATTGGCACCAGTATGGTGTTCTTGAATTCTTCTTCTGTTTGTCACTATCAATTCTTGTAACCTGTAACAAGTGAACATCCACTGAGGACCATCTGGATCTGTGGGACTGTCCGCTCCGCCTGTACACACTCCTCCGGTCTCCGACTTAGCTTAGGCGCTCCCTTCCAGTTCATGACCAGTCATGGAATCAGCAGCCTTTTCCTCTTCATCTTCTGCTGCTGCTGCTTTCTCCTCTACATCAACTCTCTCTTCCTCCTTGTCATCAACCTCCCCACATTTGTCCTGTTGGTCTTTGACTCCAGATGCTAAATTCTTCAAGTAGGTGACGTCATCATAACCGTCACCTTCATCGGCACCAGCCTGACGGCTTAATTTCAAAGTCGGAGCTGCAGGGAACAAAATGTGATGTTAGTAACTTATGTGTGTTCATTTTAATCACAGTAAACATTAAGTATTAGTGATGAAGTTAGTATATTCCAGCACACAAACATAAGAGGTGGAAGAAGCAGACTCTCAGTGAGTTCAGATCAGGAATATGACAACACATCACAAGGGGCTTGGAGAAAATTTGTTGTCATGCATTCAGATCCAGATTTGTATTGTACTTTCTGCAACCCAGAGAAACTACTTTGTAGTTGGAAAAACTACTTTGCTACTGTACCGTACTGTACTGTTCATAACGACCCGTTGTTTTCATAAATGTTAGCAAATCCATACAGTATGGGATGTTGCCAGAAGTATGTGGACACTAGTATGACACTCGTGCTGTATGTGACCGTTGAACCAAACCTCCTCAACTCACCAACAGATTTGTTGTACGTGGATACTCGGCCACGGAAGCCCATCTCATGAAGCTCTCGGCGGACGGTTTTGGAGCTCACTTTGGCCCCGGAGGCAGTCTGAAGCTCGGTGGTGAGAGCTTCAACCGACGGCAAACAACTTTCCAGGGCTATTTTCTCCAGCACTTGACGGTCCTGCTCCTTCAGCTTGTGCGGTCGGCCGCTCCGTGGCAAAGCCGTCGTGATTCCTCCACGTTTCCACTTCAAAATCACAGTGCTCACAGTGGACCGCGGCAGGTTCAACAGCGCGGAAATCTCACGGGTGGACTTTTTACACATGTGGCATCCGACCACAGTGCCCCGCTGAAAGTCACTGAGCTCCTTACCACGACCCATTGTGCAGCAAATATTTGTGGACGGTGTTAATTTCTCACCTACTCCTGCAGTTTTCCTTTCTTCGTCTACGGTTTCTGGCAGTTTAAATGGTTCAGGGCTCATTGCTGCCCCCTGCAGGATGAAAACACACTACAGCTGCCTGTTTGTAAGCACACCTACTTAGCTGCTCATACTTAAGTACTCATACTAAACAGTGAAAATACTCTACTACAATAAACAATCCTGGATTAGTAACTTTGCTTAAAAGTATGTAAGTGGCATTACTGTCTTATGAGAATGGCATATCTCAAAAGTCAACTTTTCATGAGAAACAGCTTTAGCTTATGAAGGAAGATAATTTATTAAACTCATATAGGAACACTCAATTCTTCTGTTTATCAACAGTCAAATCCAAATTCACCAAATTTGGAGTCATGTTTACATAAATGGTATGAAAAATTGTAATTTGCAAAACAGAAAGTAAATAATGCTGTCAGACAATGCAGAGCAGTAATAAGTACAATATTCAAAAGTCCTACCTTCATAAACCAGAATACTCTAATTTACTTTAGCAATGTGTATTATGTAGAAATGAGTGTCAAGCTGCCAAGAACATACAGTCACACACACAAAACACTAATATGCTGCTTCCATTCTTCTCAGGAGGCTTTCACTCCACTTTGGATGCTGTCTGGCTGCAGGGACTTGCACTGAGCCACTTCAAGCAGCTCTGTTAGTTTATTTGATCTGAGTGTCGCTCAGGGTTTGGGCTTTGCAAACTCCTTTGCTGATGACTTCAAAGGCGGCTCCCTTGTAAGTTGCAACACAATGACCATCTGTGCGCAGGTCTGGCTGAATCTGCTCCCACACCTTCTTCTTGGGGTTCAGCTCTTTGTCCGGTTCACCTGTAGTCAAGAAATTGGATTGAAAGATTAGTGATTTCTCTGTTCACTTCTCATCCACGTCAAATGTGGGATTAAAAGGTCCAAAACTGACATTGCAAACATCCATGCATAACTGAGTCAGGACAGCAAAACCATGGTCAGTGGTATGCTGCCTCCAATCTCACAGGACAACAAGATAACAGGAACTGGCAGCAGGGATTTGCTCCTATTCAGAAAATGTTGGTACTAAACCCGAGCTCGCAGTCAGCGTTCAAAATCAACCCAAAGATGTGCTTTTGCCACAAAGCTGGAGGCACACTGCTATGTATGATACTGCTGTTGTTGATTGATTAAATGTAGAAAGAGAAAGAAAGAAAACTGAAGTGCAAAATCACCGTAAGAAAACCTACTTCAGGAGCCAGCAGCTGCTCCTCCGTCACACTCCTATTGCCTGTCTGAGTCAGAATGCACATTCCTAAAGAAAACTGTGACACCACAAAACAGGAGTTTACAGCTAATTCTGGTGTTTTGGGCATCTCAGTGCATCAATCCAGCCTGGAATGAAACAACAGAAGTTATCTCGTCTCTTCATCTCTTCCAATGTATCGAAAGTATTTAGTATCAAAACCTTTCTTATTATTTGAGTGCATTGTTTTATTTTCTAGTTCTATTGGAAAAGGTATGAGTACAATGTGGGTATCTTATTGGCACCAGTATGGTGTTCTTGAATTCTTCTTCGTCACTATCAATTCTTGTAACCTGTAACAAGTGAACATCCACTGAGGACCATCTGGATCTATGGGACTGTCCGCTCCGCCTGTACACACTCCTCCGGTCTCCGACTTAGCTTAGGCGCTCCCTTCCAGTTCATGACCGGTCATGGAATCAGCAGCCTTTTCCTCTTCATCTTCTGCTGCTGCTGCTTTCTCCTCTACATCCTCTTTCTCTTCCTCCTTGTCATCAACCTCCCCACATCTGTCCTGTTGGTCTTTGACTCCAGATGCTAAATTCTTCAAGTAGGTGACGTCATCATAACCGTCACCTTCATCGGCACCAGCCTGACGGCTTAATTTCAAAGTCGGAGCTGCAGGGAACAAAATGTGATGTTAGTAACTTATGTGTGTTCATTTTAATCACAGTAAACATTAAGTATTAGTGATGAAGTTAGTATATTCCAGCACACAAACATAAGAGGTGGAAGAAGCAGACTCTCGGTGAGTTCAGATCAGGAATGTAAGAACACATCACAAGGGGCTTGGAGAAAATTTGTTGTCATGCATTCAGATCCAGATTTGTATTGTACTTTCTGCACTCCAGAGAAACTACTTTGTAGTTGGAAAAACTACTTTGCTACTGTACCGTACTGTACTGTTCATAACGACCCGTTGTTTTCATAAATGTTAGCAAATCCATACAGTATGGGATGTTGCCAGAAGTATGTGGACACTAGTATGACACTTGTGCTGTATGTGACCGTTGAACCAAACCTCCTCGACTCACCAACAGATTTGTTGTACGTGGATACTCGGCCACGGAAGCCCATCTCATGAAGCTCTCGGCGGACGGTTTTGGAGCTCACTTTGGCCCCGGAGGCAGTCTGAAGCTCGGTGGTGAGAGCTTCAACCGACGGCAAACAACTTTCCAGGGCTATTTTCTCCAGCACTTGACGGTCCTGCTCCTTGAGCTTGTGCGGTCGGCCACACCGTGGCAAAGCCGTCGTGATTCCTCCACGTTTCCACCTCAAAATTACGTTGCTGACTGTGGACTGCGGCAGGTTCAACAGCGCGGAAATCTCACGGGTGGACTTTTTACACATGTGGCATCCGACCACAGTGCCCCGCTGAAAGTCACTGAGCTCCTTACCACGACCCATTGTGCAGCAAATATTTGTGGACGGTGTTAATTTCTCACCTACTCCTGCAGTTTTCCTTTCTTCGTCTACGGTTTCTGGCAGTTTAAATGGTTCAGGGCTCATTGTTGCCCCCTGCAGGATGAAAACACACTACAGCTGCCTGTTTAGTAAGCACACCTACTTAGCTGCTCATACTTAAGTACTCATACTAAACAGTGAAAATACTCTACTACAATAAACAATCCTGTATTAGTAACTTTGCTTAAAAGTATGTAAGGGGCATTACTGTCTTATGAGAATGGCATATCTCAAAAGTCAACTTTTCATGAGAAACAGCTTTAGCTTATGAAGGAAGATAATTTATTAAACTCATATAGGAACACTCAATTCTTCTGTTTATCAACAGTCAAATCCAAATTCATCAAATTTGGAGTCATGTTTACATAAATGGTATGAAAAATTGTAATCTGCAAAACAGAAAGTAAATAATGCTGTCAGACAATGCAGAGCAGTAATAAGTACAATATTCAAAAGTCCTACCTTCATAAACCAGGATACTCTAATTTACTTTAGCAATGTGTATTATGTAGAAATGAGTGTCAAGCTGCCAAGAACATACAGTCACACACACAAAACACTAATATGCTGCTTCCATTCTTCTCAGGAGGCTTTCACTCCACTTTGGATGCTGTCTGGCTGCAGGGACTTGCACTGAGCCACTTCAAGCAGCTCTGTTAGTTTATTTGATCTGAGTGTCGCTCAGGGTTTGGGCTTTGCAAACTCCTTTGCTGATGACTTCAAAGGCGGCTCCCTTGTAAGTTGCAACACAGTGGCCGTCTGTGCGCAGGTCTGGCTGAATCTGCTCCCACACCTTCTTCTTGGGGTTCAGCTCTTTGTCCGGTTCACCTGTAGTCAAGAAATTGGATTGAAAGATTGGTGATTTCTCTGTTCACTTCTCATCCATGTCAAATGTGGGATTAAAAGGTCCAGAAATGACATTGCAAACATCCATACATAACTGAGTCAGGACAGTAAAACCATGGTCAGTGGTATGCTGCCTCCAATCTCACAGGACAACAAGATAACAGAAGCTGGCAGCAGGGATTAGCTCCTATCCAGAAAATGTTGGTACTAAAGCCGATCTCGCAGTCAGTGCTTTTGCCACAAAGCTGGAGGCACACTGCTATGTATGATACGGCTCTTGCTGATTTGTGACGGTAACAAAAGAAAGTCATTAATTACCTAAAGATGGAGACATTTTGTGGAGAGTCTTTCAATAGGCTCTGCTCAGTGACATCGTTAAAATATTCCTACTGTCTAGCTGGTTGGGAATGATTGCTACATTTAAATTTCATACAGTAATCAGGTAATAGTACCTGGGAAGCCCTGGAAAGTGACTCTGTCCCCTGGTACTGCGCCGCTTGGAGGGTCAAGGATTTCCACCTTGTCTGGTGAGCTGGCACACATGATCGCAGCCTGGGACACCACTCCTCTCGTCTTGGCTGGCTTCCTGTTGCAAAGCAGGACTGCCATGCGGTTCTGCATCTGCATGAAGGATAGAAGACTCAATGTATTTTGTATGGTGTATAAATGATATGAAACAGTACATGCACAACACATTATTTTTCATGTTTCACAGTATAACAGTCAAAGAGCATTAATCAAACCCAGAATGCATTTCTTCAAATGTTTTACCCTTGACTGCTTGATCGAATCTGAGGATCTTCTGTAAATAAGATTAGATTCCATTCTGTAAATTAGATTCCAATTTTAGGTTTACTCTGTAAATCAGTGAAGTACAAGTATATTATTCTGGTCCAAACCAAAAAACTAGAATATTTTTATGTACCTTGCTTTAAAGGCCTTCCGCAGACTGCTTCTGCAAAGTCGGTAAAACCCGACTGTCTAAAACTTAGACAAGAAATCTCAACAACAAGTATACAACGTTAAATTCATTGCATTCTATAGCAACTAAGAGGCTGCTAAATCATGTAAAAGATCAAAAAGTACATAAACATATGTTTAATATTCAAGCTGCAGTCAGAAACTACTTGATTCTACAACATACCACAACTGCAACACCATCGACACTTTAAACACATTAATGTCTAATAACTGTCTTTGTGCATATGGAAAACTTACCCCTTCCAGATATTTTTATGTGTTTCAGCTTTTGGCAAAGTCAGACATATGTATATATATATATATGTATGTGTGTGAGTGTGTATCTATATATATATATATATATATATATATATATATATAGATACACATACAGATATACATACATGCATATGTTTTTTATTATTATTTACATGACACACTATGTGTCAACAGGAAATTTTTGCAATTTAGCCAATTCCATATTTTATGAAGTTCTGTGACCTAATTAAGGACCAAAATGATCAATTGATTGTTTTTTGAGTGAGTATGAGTGAGAAAATTATTCTTCAGCTATTTTGATCAATTCATCTTCACCCTTCACCAGCTAGTTTTATATCATTATAAAAAAGATGATCATTGGAAACGTGACCTTAGGTTCTGGAAAATGGACTTGGGACTTTTTTTTATTTATTTTTTTTAATTTAAACAATTAGTCAAGAAAATAACCAGTAGATTTATTTTTAATTTAAAGTAGTCATTAGTTGAGGCCTTAGTAAATCACATAGTATTGAAAACAATTCCTTAACCATACAAATCATTACATAAAGAGTAATAATGTACCTGGTCCACAGGTATGTGCTGAGCTAGCTCGCTGACCACTGTCCTGGGAGAAGCCTCCCCAACATCAACCTGCTGCACATAAAGACTGTCAGTGTCTGGAAGCTGTGCAGCTGAGATTATACGTCCAACACGCAGGTCCAGACGAGAAACGTCCACCTTGGCTTCATCTTCATTTGTCTGCTTCATCTCCATTTTCCCCCCTGCTGTCACCAAAAAATGACAAGCGCTGCCTTAAAATCTTAAACCACACGAAGTCTGGTGTAATGATATGCTGATGTGATGTGTATTTTCAGCACAGGAAGACTTACAGTAGATATTTTTCTAGCATTCAGGAAAGTTTGAATGAAGAGCAGCATCCAAATTTTATGCCATTATTTTAAGCCTGCATAAAATGATACAAAATATCTGCTCAAAACCTATGGAGATACTTTTTCCAACCAGAAATAATTATTATTACGACATTAACATGTATTGGAAACAATACTGGACAGCCATTTAAAATTGGTATCATACTGTATAAATACATTATAGGGACAAAAGTATTGGGACACATAACCATTACATCAACAGGGAATTGAATGACATTACATTCTAAATACATAGACATCAATATGGGGTTCGTCCTGCCTTCGCAGCAATAGCAACTTCCACTCTTCTGGGAAGGCCTAACACAAGATTTTAGAGTGTTTCTGGGCTAAGTTTTGCTCAATCATGCAGCAGAGCATTTGTGAGGTCAAGCACTGATGTGGAACGAAAAGGTCTGGCTTGCAGTCTCCATTCCAGTTCATGCCCAAGGTGTTGGATGGGGTTCAGCTCTGTGCAAGCCAGACAAATTTTTCCACATTAAACTCATCCAACCATGTCTTTATGGGCCTTGCTTTGTGCACTGGGGCACAGTTGTGCTGGAATAGAAAAGGGCCTTATCCAAACTGCTGCCACAAAACTGGAAGTATCGCATTGCCCAAAATGTCTTGGTCTGCTGAAGCATCATGATTTCTCTTCACTGGAAGTCAGGGGCCGAGCCCAATCCCTGGAAAACAGGCTCATAAAGAGGTGTGTCTGGATACTTTTGTCTGTATAGTGTATCTGTTGTTATAGGAGAAGAAAAGGCAAACCAGTAAAATCTCAGACCTTTCTTTTACTCCTTGCTTTCCATTATATTATGTACCTCAGAAAACAGCACCGTCTCACTGCAGAACCACTGGCATTAATATGCTGACCACATTCTCCTTGAAGGCTTTCCACAGGATTTTAGAAACTTGGCTGTAGGTGTTTGCTCCCGTTCTGCCACAGCAGCATTGGAGAGGGCAGGCACTAATGTTGGTTGATGGGACTTGGCTCAGTCTACATTCCAGTTCATCCCAAATGGACAAAGCTGAGGTCAGGGCCCTGTGCAGTGCAGTCAAGCTTATCCACAAAGGACTGAGAAAACATTATTTAATGGAACTTGCATCGTCTGCTGGGGCCTTGTCATGCTGAAACAGAAAGAGCCTTTCCCAAACTGTTGACACAAAACTGGAAACACATTATTATCTCAAATATACATTATATAGACTAAAGTATTGGGACAACCCTTTATTACTGAATTCAGGTGTGGTATGGGGCTGTTTCTCAGGGGTTGGTCTCAGCCTCTTACTTACAGTGAAGGGAAATCTTAATGCTTCAGCAAACCAAGACATTTTGGACAATGTTATGCTTCCAACTTTTTGGGAAGGCGCTTTTCTATTCCAGCATGACTGTGCCCCAGTGCACAAAGCAAAGCTCCATAAAGACATGGTTGGATGACTTTGATGTGGAAGAACTTGACAGGCCCGCACAGAGTCCTGACCTCCACCCCATCCAACACCTTTGGGATGAACTGGGATGGAAACTGTGAGTCAGGCCCCTTCCTCCCTTCAACCACAGTGCCTGACCCCACAAACGCTCCACTGCATGAATAAGCAAAACCTCCCACAGAAACACTCCAAAATCCTGCTGAAAGCTTTCCCAGAAGAGGGGAAGCTGCCACACCGACAGAGGCAGGACCAACTCCATTTCAATGTCTACGTATTTAGAATGCAATGTCTTTCAAGTCCTGGTTGATGCCTTTATGAGGGGCCCCAATACTTTTGTCTAGATGGTACAGATCCAATTACGGATAGTAAGTTGCATGGTTTCATTTGCTCCCATTTGCTGAACTAAATGAGGCTTGAATTTTCTGCTGATTTAACAAGTTGCTCATCAACTCATCATCTCGCATGTTTCTGATCAAAATGTTGTTTTGGAACGCTTGGATGTAAACCAGGAGAAAGTGCAGCCTTGCAGCCAGGTCATATATACACAGTGTGTAGAGAAGAAAATGTTAAAAGAAGCCAGCCACTACAAGTCTGTTTCACCTTGGAATTATGTGTTTGAACTTTTCATCTGGCTGTAGGGGCAGAGATGATGAGGGTCAAGGCTCAGTCCGGGTCCAAGATGAGAAATGTGGAAGCCAAATTTGAACACAACAACAGCTATGAATTTCTATAAATGACAAGCAAGGCCAAAGACCAACCAGGTGCCAAAAGTTTACTGAATCGCAGGGGGTTGAGATAATTTAATCAAATACAGACTTGTTTGGGAATTTGTAGCACTAAAGCACAATAAAAACAAAGACAGGCTCTGCACTGTTCGTTATGATTTGTGGCCCTGTGTCAATATCCAATTTAAAGCTGCAGCAGACTAAAAAAAAAATGCATACCCAAGGTGACACCTTCAGATTGTTTGTTTTGTCTATCAGCAAGTTCAAAACGAACAAAAGAACAAAAAAGATCATCAGACAGAAAGAAGAACATTCTCACATTTGAAGCAAAGTGTCTGACATTTTTACTTGCAATAATAAGCTAATCTTTACAACAGGATCTTTATTTTTCTTGTCAGACAGCTTAAACCAGCCATACAAATTCACTATCAAATGTTTTTTCTGGATGTATGTTTGGATTTTGAGAACTCTGGTTTGACTTTTGAATTATGGATGATGGAGGAGTAACTTGCTGCGGCCCGGGGAAAGGCGGGTCCACCTTTCTACGGACGGAGACAGTCGTATTTGGGATACTCTGCCATCACATCTAGGTGTGATGTTGCCAAAAGTATGTGGCAGTTGAATCAAACCTCCTCGACTCACCAACAGATTTGTTGTACGTGGATACTCGGCCACGGAAGCCCATCTCATGAAGCTCTCGGCGGACGGTTTTGGAGCTCACTTTGGCCCCGGAGGCAGTCTGAAGCTCGGTGGTGAGAGCTTCAACCGACGGCAAACAACTTTCCAGGGCTATTTTCTCCAGCACTTGACGGTCCTGCTCCTTCAGCTTGTGCGGTCGGCCGCTCCGTGGCAAAGCCGTCGTGATTCCTCCACGTTTCCACTTCAAAATCACATCGCTAACAGTGGACCGCGGCAGGTTCAACAGCGCGGAAATCTCACGGACAGACTTGTCACACATGTGGCATCCGACCACAGTGCCCCGCTGAAAGTCACTGAGCTCCTCACCACGACCCATTGTGCAGCAAATATTTGTGGATAGTATTGATGATTTCTCGCCTGCTCCTGCTCGTTTCCATTTTCTTCTTCTACATTTTTTGGCAGTTTAAATGGTGCGAGGTCCATTACTGCCCCCCGCAGGATAGGAAAAATACTACAGCTGCCAGTTTATGAGGTACAATCACTGTATCTCACAACCACTTTACTGAAAGTAAAAGTACTAATACTTTAAGTAAAGTGTACAAGTAGCTGATAACAGTTAGTTACATACTTTCACTTAAGCGAAGTTGCTTAAAATGTTAAAGTAAAAGTACTCAATGTACAGTAAAATGCACTGTAGCTGGTACATTACTGGTGCATTCGCGCCTGCATTAGCTGTGTGTATTGTATTTCAGTGCTGCAGTTGTTGAAGGTTGAAGAAATTTTAACTTGTATGTTTACTGTTGGGTAATCTGCACGTATGCATAGTTTAAACTATTTCTATTTAACTATTACTATTTAAGATCCCCATTTGTGTCCTGTGAGAATGGCATATCTCAAAAGTCAGCTTTTCACGAGCGTAGAGTAAGAGCGCAACGTACTTAGAAAAGTATTCATCCCCTTGAATGTTTTCCCCTTTAATCACTTTTTTAAATTGAATCATTGTCAATATAATTTGGCTTTTTTTTGGACAAAAATGTACAAAAAAACTCTTCAATATTAAAGTGAAAACAGACTTCTGTTAATTGTGTCAATTCTGTCAATTAATTGTGCATATCAAAGTCAACTTTATTGTATATATATATATACTGTATACTGTCTGTATCTGTGCATATCTTTTTTTATTTTTTTTCATTCTATAATTCTATTTCTGTTCTTTATTTTTACATTCTTTATTTTATTTTTGTATTTGTATTTTATTTCATTTTTGGGGAATTGGGGAATTTTTGCCCATTCATGCAGCAGAGCACTTGTGAGGTCAGGCACTGATGTGGAACGAAAAGTTCTGGCTTGAAGTCTCCGTTCCAGTTTGTCCCAAAGGCGTTTGATGGGGTTGAGGTCAGGGCTCTGTGCAGGCCAGTCAAGTTCTTCCACACCAGACTCATCCAACCATGTCTTTATGGACCTTGCTTTGTGCTCTGGGGCACAGTCGTGCTGGAAAAGAAAAAGGCCTTCCTCAAACTGTTGCCACAAAATTGGAAGCATAGCATTGTCCAAAATGTCTTGGTATGCTGAAGCATTAGGATTTCCCTTCACTGGAAGTAAGAGGCTGAGCTCAACCACCTGAAAAACAGCCCCATACCAAACCTGAATTCAATAATGAAGGTTTGTCTATACTTTAGTCTATATAGTGCATATTTGAGATAATAATGTGTTTCCAATTTTGTGTCAAGAATTTGTTGTAGGTTCCTCCTGTTTCAACATAACAAGCCCCTGGTCCATAAAACAAATTTCATGAAATAAATAAACAAATATGTTTTCTCAGTTCCTTGTGGATAAGCTTGACTGCACTGCACAGGGCCCTGACCTCAGCTTTGTCCATTTGGGATGAACTGGAATGTAGACTGAGCCAAGTCCCATCAACCAACATTAGTGCCTGCCCTCTCCAATGCTGTTGTGGCAGAACGGGAGCAAACACCTACAGCCAAGTTTCTAAAATCCTGTGGAAAGCCTTCAAGGAGAATGTGGTCAGCATATTAATGCCAGTGGTTCTGCAGTGAGACGGTGCTGTTTTCTGAGGTACATAATATAATGGAAAGCAAGGAGTAAAAGAAAGGTCTGAGATTTTACTGGTTTGCCTTTTCTTCTCCTATAACAACACATACACTATACAGACAAAAGTATCCAGACACACCTCTTTATGGGGCTGTTTTTCAGGGGTTGGGCTTGGCCTCTGACTTCCAGTGAAGGGAAATCTTAATGCTGCAGCAGACCAAGACATTTTGGATCATGCTATGCTTCCAAATTCTTGTCAGTAGTTTGGGGAAGGCCCTTTGCTATTTCAGCACAATGCACAAATTGCACAGCCCAGTGCACAAAGGTCCATAAAGACATGGTTGAATGAGTTTGATGTGGAGGAACTTGACAGAGCCCTGACCTCAACCCCATCAAACACCTTTGAGATGAATTGGAACAGAGGTTGCAAGTGAGTCAGCTTGTTCAAATGGTTGTTTTGTCCATCAGCAGTCCTGACATTTTTACTTGAAGCATTAAGCTAATCTTGACATAAAGTTATGTACTTTCTTCTTTATTTTACTTTTCAGACAGTTTAATCCAGCTGCACAAAATTACCATCAAATGTTCTCTCTGGATGAATGCTGGGATTTTGAGAACTCTGGTTTGTCTTTTGAATTACAGCTGAATTACGCTTCTAAACCCAAATGCAGCCAAAAAAATGCAGCTGAAAACCTTTTACAAGGGTGGAAGGAGAGGGGGAGTCAATATGCACAAAATTTCTTGGAGTGGGATGTTGAAGGAGTAATTGACTGCAGCCAAAGAAAGGCGGGGTCGGGCAGTGCGGCACTGCCGTCCTGAGCCAGTAGTATTTGGAACATATTGCCAACTGAAACCGTGTTATTGTGGTTAATGTTGTGCAATGATAATCGAAGTTAACCTACCATAATGTAATCTTGCCAGTTGTAAATCCTCAACTGACAATTAGCTTACATACATACAAGACTGTCTCATCTGTAAGAAAAACAAACAGTTTTTCATTCTGCCCATAAAGCATAGCAGCATTCTGCTAATGTATGCTGAGTGGTTAGCATACTGTAACGTTACGTTACAGTATGCTAACTTCAATTGTCATTACTTGAACATAACCTCAAAAATAGGGTTTTGGTTATGTGTGTTATAATACAAAACAACCCACAAACTTAGTGCATATGCTGCAAATACTTAAATAATAATAGAAAAAGGTATTTCACTACAACAAGCCATGAAAATCTAATCTAATCAAGCTATATCTATTGTGTCTACCGTTTATACAGAATACATAATGAAAATTGGCAGAAAATAAACTCTTTACACCATAAAAGTAGCATTTTGCAGCTACAGCTCCATAAACCTCCATTTATTTTGGACTACCTCACAAGCACACCCTATATAACCAATGCTCCTGCTCTTTTCCATTTTCTTCAGTTTTGGGCAGTTTAAATGCTGTGGGGTTCATTACCGCCCCCCCCACAGGATAAAAGACACATTGCAGCTTCCAGTTTATTAGCTACACCTACTGTATCACACATCCACTTACTAAAGTACAGTGAAAATAATTCACTATAAGTAAAAGTCCCACATTAGTAATTTAAGTAAAAGTATTTACGAGTTATGAGCTACATTTAGTATCTATAGCAAAAGTATTTAATGTGCAGAAAATGATCTCTGTGTTTTCCTGTCTCAAGTCAAACTTACATCTATAGCAGGAGCATTACTGCTGCAGTCGTTGAAAGTCAAAGGAATTTTACCTATTTTATAACCTACTGCTCAGTAATTATGCTTACACATAGATTAAGATTATCATCTATTTGTAGCAATAGTGTCTGGTGAGAATAGCACATCTCAAAAGTCAATTTTTCATGAGCTCAGAGAAACAGGCCTGTTTACAGGTATATGATAATGCATTTTCTAGCTAATCCAAGAGGAGCTGTATAATAACAAATTTAGCTTAAGAAGCAGGAGAATTTATCCAGCCCACACAGGAACACTTAATCCTTCACTTTATCAGAAACAGTCAAATTCAAAATCATCAAATTTGGAGTCACATGTATTTGTAGAAATGGGATGAAAAATTGTCAGTGTGAATTAACAAGTAAATAAAGCTGTCAATGCAGACAATAAAGACAATGCAGATGAGTAATATGTACAATATTTGCATCCCAGATATACGAGTAGTGGAGTATAAGTATAAGCTGCACGAAACAGAAGTGGTACTTAGGTACAGCACTTGACACTGACTTCAACAATGCTACTCTCATCAACCAGAATACTCTAACTTACTTTAGCAATGTGTATTATGTAGAAATGAGTGTCAAGCTGCCAAGAACATACAGTCACACACAAAAAACACTAATATGCTGCTTCCATTCTTCTCAGGAGGCTTTCACTCCACTTTGGATGCTGTCTGGCTGCAGGGACTTGCACTGAGCCACTTCAAGCAGCTCTGTTAGTTTATTTGATCTGAGTGTCGCTCAGGGTTTGGGCTTTGCAAACTCCTTTGCTGATGACTTCAAAGGCGGCTCCCTTGTAAGTTGCAACACAGTGGCCGTCTGTGCGCAGGTCTGGCTGAATCTGCTCCCACACCTTCTTCTTGGGGCTCAGCTCTTTGTCCGGTTCACCTGTAATCAAGAAATCAGCTTGATGCATTAGAAGAACTTTGTTTATTCTCCACTCATCCACATCAAATGCGGGATTTACAGGTCCAGGACTGACATTGTAAAAGGTCAAGGAGTATTTATTCATTACGACCATGTATGTGCAGTACACAAATTTTCCCCAGGACACTACATGATGCTAAATAAATAAAAAAAAAGACTATACTACTCTACACTGAGTCAGGACGGCAAAACCATGGTCAGTGGTATGCTGCCTCCAATCTCACAAGAAGTCTTTCAACAAGATAACACAAACTGGCAGCAGGGATTTGCTCCTATCCAGGAAAAAAAAAAGAGACCAGTGAGGTTTAGCACTAAAGCCAAGCTCGCAGTTGTTTCAATAGGCTCTGCTCAGTGACATCGTTAAAATATTCCTACTGTCTAGCTGGTTGGGAATGATTGCTACATTTAAATTTCATACAGTAATCAGGTAATAGTACCTGGGAAGCCCTGGAAAGTGACTCTGTCCCCTGGTACTGCGCCGCTTGGAGGGTCAAGGATTTCCACCTTGTCTGGTGAGCTGGCACACATGATCGCAGCCTGGGACACCACTCCTCTCGTCTTGGCTGGCTTCCTGTTGCAAAGCAGGACTGCCATGCGGTTCTGCATCTGCATGAAGGATAGAAGACTCAATGTATTTTGTATGGTGTATAAATGATATGAAACAGTACATGCACAACACATTATTTTTCATGTTTCACAGTATAACAGTCCGTTAAAGAGCATTAATCAAACCCAGAATGCATTTCCTCAAATATTTCACCCTTGACTGCTTGATCAAATCTGAGAATATTCTTTAAATAAGAAAGTAAATAAGAGAGTCAAATTAGATTATGATTTTTTAGATTTACTAGCTCTGTAAATCAGTACTATAAAATAAAGACAAAAGTATTGGGATGGAGCAGTTTTTCGGGGGTTGGGCTTGGCCCCTCACTTCCAGTGAAGGGAAATCTTAATGTTTCAGCAGACCAAGACATTTTGGACAATGCTATGCTTCCAACTTTGTGGCAACAGTTTGAGGAAGGCCCTTTTCTATTCCAGCATGACTGTGCCCCAGTGCACAAAGCAAAGTCCATAAAGACATGGTTGGATGAGTTTGGTGTGGAAGAACTTGACTGGCCCACACAGAGTCCTGACCTCAATCCCATCCAACACCTTTGGGATGAACAGAAACAGAGATAGCATACCAGGCCTTTCAATTCCACATCAGTTCCTGACCTCATAAATGCTGTACTGCATGAATGGGCAAAAAATTCCCCAGAAAAATTTTGTGGAAAGCCTTTCCAGAGGAGTGGAAGCTGTTATAGCTGCAAAGCTGTCTGTGTATTTAGAATGTGATGCCATTAAAATCACTGTTGGTGTTATGATCAGGTGGCCCAATACTTTTGTCCATACAGTGTAAGTACAAGCCTGTTACATTCTTCTGGACCAAACTTAAAGTTAGTGCCTTATTAAATCACTGATTAAAACAATTCCTTAACCACACAAATCATTACATAAAGAGTTATAATGTACCTGGTCCACAGGTATGTGCTTAGCTAGCTCGCTGACCACTGTCCTGGGAGAAGCCTCCCCAACATCAACCTGCTGCTCATAAAGGTGGTCAGTGTCTGGAAGCTGTGCAGCTGAGATTATACGTCCAACACGCAGGTCCAGACGAGAAACGTCCACCTTGGCTTCATCTTCATTTGTCTGCTTCCTCCCCGCTTTCCCTCCTGCCAGCACAGACAAAACAACAAGTGCATCTATAATCATCATGGAAGGAAACTCCAGAAGGATTTAGTCTTAAAATCTTTAAACAGCCAGGTCTTTCATAATAATGTGCTAATGTGGTGTGTATTTTCAGAACAGGAAGTCTCACTCTAGACATATGTCTAATATTCAGGAAAGTCTGGAAAAATTAATGGCATAAAATCCAGATTTTATGCCATTATTTTAAACCTGCTTAAAATGATACAAAATATTTGCTCAAAACAACTGAAAATACTTTCGTCAACTGTTGGTTATTATTGTTACTAATACATTAACATATCTTAGTGGAAACAATACTGCATAGCTGTTTGAAATTTGCATCATACTGTACAATTATATTTGAGACAACAATGTGTTTCCAATTTTGTGTCAACAGTTTGTTGTAGGCTCCTCTTGTGTCAGCATGACGAGCCCCTGGTCCATAAAACAAATTCCATGAAATAAATAAATAAATATGTTTTCTCAGTTCCTTGTGGATAAGCTTGACTGCACTGCACAGGGCCCTGACCTCAGCTTTGTCCATTTGGGATGAACTGGAATGTAGACTGAGCCAAGTCCCATCAACCAACATTAGTGCCTGCCCTCTCCAATGCTGCTGTGGCAGAACGGGAGCAAACACCTACAGCCAAGTTTCTAAAATCCTGTGGAAAGCCTTCAAGGAGAATGTGGTCAGCATATTAATGCCAGTGGTTCTGCAGTGAGACGGTGCTGTTTTCTGAGGTTCATAATATAATGGAAAGCAAGGAGTAAAAGAAAGGTCTGAGATTTTACTGGTTTGCCTTTTCTTCTCCTATAACAACACATACACTATACAGACAAAAGTATCCAGACACACCTCTTTATGAGGCTGTTTTTCAGTGGTTGGGCTCGGCCCCTGACTTCCAATGAAGAGAAATCTTAACGCTGCAGCAGACCAAGACATTTTGGACAATGTTATGCTTCCAACTGTTTGGGGAAGGCGCTTTTCTATTCCAGCATGACTGTGCCCCAGTGCACAAAGCAAAGCTCCATAAAGACATGGTTGGATGACTTTGATGTGGAAGAACTTGACAGGCCCACACAGAGTCCTGACCTCCACCCCATCCAACACCTTTGGGATGAACTGGGATGGAAACTGTGAGCCAGGCCCCTTCCTCCCTTCAACCACAGTGCCTGACCCCACAAACGCTCCACTGCATGAATAAGCAAAACCCACCACAGAAACACTCTAAAATCCTGCTGAAAGCTTTCCCAGAAGAGGGGAAGCTGCCACAGCCACAGAGTCAGGACCAGCTCCATTTCAATGTCTATGTATTTAGAATGCAATGTCTTTCAAGTCCTGGTTGATGCCTTTATGAGGGGCCCCAATACTTTTGTCTAGATGGTACAGATCCAATTACGGATAGTAAGTTGCATGGTTTCATTTGCCCCCATTTGCTGAACTAAATGAGGCTTGAATTTTCTGCTGATTTAACAAGTTGCTCATCAACTCATCATCTTGTATGTTTCTGATCAAAATGTTGTTTTGGAACGCTTGGATGTAAACCAGGAGAAAGTGCAGCCTTGCAGCCAGGTCATATATACACAGTGTGTAGAGAAGAAAATGTCAAAAGAAGCCAGCCACTACAAGTCTGTTTCACCTTGGAATAATGTGTTTGAACTTTTCATCTGGGTGTAGGGGCAGAGATGATGAGGGTCAGGGCTCAGTCCGGGTCCAAGATGAGAAGCCAAATTTGAACACAACAACAGCTAAGAATTTCTACAAATGACAAGCAAAATCAAAGACCAACCGAGTGCTAAAAGTTGAAATGCAGAGCCCAAGGTGACACGTTCAGAATAGCAGTCCAAAAGCAAAGACAAAGAAAGAAGAACACGCATAAAGACAAACGTATTCCTCTTTTTTATTGAAGTCAAGAGTGATATGGGGCTGTTTTACAGGGGTTGGGCTCTGCTGTTACTTCCCAAGACATTTCAGACGATGCTATGCTTCCAATCCCGCAGCAACAGCGAAGGCATGCCCTGGTGGACTCTTCCAATTCGGAAGTTCATCCCAAAGGTGTTTGATGGGGCTGAGTTCAGGGCTCTGTCAAGGTCGTCCACATCAAACTCATCCAACTATGTCTTTATGAACTTTGCTTTGTGCACTGGGGCACAGTCATGCTGGAATAGAAAAGGGCCTTCCCCAAACTGTTGGCACAAAGTTGGAAGCATAGCATTGTCCAAAATGTCTTGGTATGCTGAAGCATGAAGGTTTCCCTTCACTGGAAGTCAGGGGCCAAACCCAACCCCCGAAAAGCAGCCCCATACCACACCTGAATTCAACAAGAAAGAGGGGTGTCCCAGTAGTTTTGTCCATAGAGCGTATGTGGACACTAGTATGACACTTGTGCTGTATGTGACCGTTGAACCAAACCTCCTCAACTCACCAACAGATTTGTTGTACGTGGATACTCGGCCACGGAAGCCCATCTCATGAAGCTCTCGGCGGACGGTTTTGGAGCTCACTTTGGCCCCGGAGGCAGTCTGAAGCTCGGTGGTGAGAGCTTCAACCGACGGCAAACAACTTTCCAGGGCTATTTTCTCCAGCACTTGACGGTCCTGCTCCTTGAGCTTGTGCGGTCGGCCGCTCCGTGGCAAAGCCGTCGTTATTCCTCCACGTTTCCACTTCAAAATCACAGTGCTCACAGTGGACCGCGGCAGGTTCAACAGCGCGGAAATCTCACGGACAGACTTGTCACACATGTGGCATCCGACCACAGTGCCCCGCTGAAAGTCACTGAGCTCCTCACCACGACCCATTGTGCAGCAAATATTCCGAGATTGCCTTGATTTCTCACCTCGTCCTGCTCTTTTCCATTTTCTTCTACGGTTTTTGGCAGTTTAAATGGTTCAGAGCTCTTTACTGCCCCCTGCAGGATAAGAAAAACAACACACTACAGCTGCCAGTTTGTAACTACTGTATCACACTATACTTAGGCACTAATACTTCACAATGAAAACATTCCTCTATTAGCCAAAGAATTGGTGCATTACTGGTGCATTAAATAACATTTGTGTCCTGTGAGAATGGCGTATCTCAACTTTTCATGAGCTCAGAGAAACAGCCCTGTTTTCAGGTTTATGATAATACATTTTCTAGCAAATCCAAGAGTTTTGAAACAGCTTATTTGGCTGAAGAACAAGGAGAATTTATCCAACCTATTTAGGAACACTTAATCCATCAGTTTATCAGAAACAGTCAAATTTAAAATCTAATCAAAATTTATTCATGCAGAATTTAGATGTTATCACAAAATTGTTTCATCAGTATTTCATTTCTTTGGTCTGGATCGGGAGGAAAAAAAATTTAATTCTTATTATCATCCTGGAAATCAAGAGCGTCAGTGGTTCCAAGAATGTCTAGATGGCATCACAGGAGTAAATAAAAGCTGTTCCTCAGTTTCACTGTTGTTATTAAAAATGTACACTGATCAGCCACAACATTAAAAGCACTGACACACAAATTCAATAACATTCATCATCTGGCAATCATGTGGACACACACCACCCATATAAACATTGCAGACTGACCATCCACTCCACCACCCTCTGAAATGTATGTGTGTGGCCATTATGAAGCTTTTTTACTCATGTGCATTTGCCTCACCATAAACCTGGACTTGTAGTAGTTAGTCCCTCTCACAGTCAGCAAACACCTCACATTCTTTCCATTAAAAATACTCTTTGGTGCTTATGGGAAAAAACGTACACTCACCTGGCTCTTCAGAGGACCTGAACCACCATTCTGAAATACAAAAACTCAGAGTAGTATTTGATTTGTAGTGTAGAGATTTGCACAACTTAGTTGGAAAATTTTTGTTTTTTTTCCCCACAGACTATAATAGATGGCTATGTTCTGGCTTCCTCAGTCTCTGAGACCTTGTGCTTATTACCAGAGTTCTTAAAGCAGCAAAACCTTATATTTTACTGAGCTTCTAACAGAACAAACAACTTAATCAAAGTTGAACAAAAACCTGAATCAAATTTATTCTAACCGACAACCACAGGCATTCTGAGACGTGCAAGAAAAGGACAGAGACGTCATGAATCGTACTTAAGAATTCTTTTAATATTACAAAATACCAATGCTGTTATTTCTGCTGGGTATAGTGTACAATATACTGATAACCCCCACCACCCCACACATACACAGTAGCACAGATAAAAGATCACAACATTACACAATAACCAACAACTGAGTCATGTGCCACGTTAAATACTGTAGCCCTCTTTCTCAAAAGCTGTACGTAAAAGACTTTGTCAAGTCATTCAGTACAGCCGCTCCACATTCACTGGAGGGATAAAGTGCAATATAGGAGAGTTAACACAAACAGAAGAAAACACATGTGACAGGAGGACAAAACTAGACTTGATTAACTAGCTCAGGGTCACACTTCATTTTACAGGTCCGTCACTTCAGAATAAAACAAAAGTCTATATTTAACAATATAATTGATAGAACAACATAATTTGGTACTAAATAGAGAGAAGAGTTCACATTCATTACAATTAATCAGTTCCATTTATCCTAGAGAGTGTTTTAGTGCACAGCAGGTGACCAGCATTTTAACTTTAACTACAGGTGTTTTTTTTTCTTTTTCTTAGCTATTCAGTATGGATGCAGCTAACTATCATGTGTTGTGCTGTGATATTATTTACCATTTTGTGCTTATTTAGTATGTTGTGTCTGAATTTGATGAGATATGTTGTTTTATTTGGGTGCCTTTTTAACATCATTTTTTTTGTGTTGATCAATGACTACAGTCCCTTCTCAGGTAAACTGAACAAATGAACAAAACATGGAGAATAAAGTTTAGGATTCTTTTGTTTAAACCAAGCTTTTCTTTTAAAGCACATTTCTAATTCACCCTAGATCAGCACCAAATTACATTAATCTTTCCAGGAAACTTGTTGGAAATCATTAGGAAATTACAGACACTTAAAGTAGATGATGCAGTGTTGCAGGTACAACTGGGGTCAACAATCTTGTGTAACTTCATAAGTACACTGAATGTCATTATGTTGCAATCGTATCGTATGTTCATCTATGCCAACCAGACGAATGGTCAGAGTATTTGTCATGTTTGCGTGCAAATGTGAGAAGTTCATAAGTGCAAATTGTGGGTCAGCGGTAACACGTGAGAGAGAAGAGAGCGACAGAGACTGATGCTTCTGGGTTATCTTGTGCCGTCTCATTATTCATGCGAGCTGATGTAACATACAGAGGCCTAGGAGGTCCACATCAGACTGGCAGATACTTAACCATCTGTATCTATGATGTGCTAACAGGAATCAGAGTCACCCCCCACCTTCATACCTACAACACCAAAGATGTAAAGCTAGAGTTAAAACGGCTGAAGACGTATGTTCATTAATGTAAAATGCCTCCACACATTCAGTCACACTGATGTGGCAGTTTTTTCCTCGCCACTGTCGCCAAGTGCTTGCTCAAGGGGGAATGTTGGGCTCTCTCTATTTACAATTTAATTAAAGAGTCTGGTCTAGATCTGCTCAAATTGGAAAGTGTCATGAGATAACTTTTGTTGTGAATTGGCGCTACATAAATAAACTGAATTGAAAAATAAACTGAATTGATGTCACAGGTTACATGTTGGACTGTTCAGTATGTGCTAAGAGTTGAATATAAAGAGAAGTAATGTGATCAAGCTTTTTCCTAAGTGCAGCCAGTATTTCACTATTGAACATTTCTGTCAGAACCAAAATATTCTTACTTAACTTCTTACTTTAGCAATAAGTACTATCTAGAAATGGATATCAGGCTGCTATAGCCAAGAACAAACAGTCTCGCAAAACATTCCGAGATATAAAGAATTAAAACGTTCTGCTCCCAAAACCAACATTTCTATTAAATACTGAAACATTTATCCCTACATTCAACGATCCTTCAGTGATTGAGCCGAGCATGGGTGTGTGCACATGTGCCTTTTATATAACAATCCCAGCTGGCTGTAGGACACAATGGAAACAGTGACTGGATATGGAGAGAAAACAATCCAGTTAAATTCCTCTGGTTCCATTGACTCAGTCAGTGTGTCTGTGCTTCATCAGTGTGCAAGTGGAGTGTTGGGTGTTTCTGATCTTCTTCAGCATGACAACACTGAAAAAGTAACTTGGAGGGTGACTGGAAGGACTGAAACAGAACAACAAATGATAAAGTAGGAGAATTAATTAGATAAGGATAATGAATAAGGGAGTTTAAGAGTATGTCCAAACTAACTCGGCCTAATTTAAAAAAATACCTCTTCAATTCTTTGACTTATTCCTCCATCCACATGAAGCTGGTGTTTTTCTAATCCCATAAGGTCTAACTGCTGTTACTCACTGCTGTATATTCTTAACTTTGCTGTTCTGTGCTGGTGGTTTAAGCTGGTGAAAGCTTAAAGTCAAACTCCGAATAAAAGGCAAATTAAAATAACAGGATTTTTATTTTAATACAACTCAACTCCATGTTTAGAATTTCTATATTCCATTTATAGCTGAAAGCTATTAAAAACATGTATTGTAAGCTTAATTCTCTTATTCATGGTACCTTTAGTTGTGTTCACTGACTACTCTCTCCAGGAAGTTATAGTGACAGGTGAATTAACACACATTGTTATCTTGTGCCATCAAGTATCTTTGAACTGGGTTGGAAAACACTGCAATACAGAACTCAACAAAATTTAAGGTTGTAAAAACATTGACTTAGTCATTTTTAGACATTTTAATGTGGAATTGTTACATATTATACCTTTACCTTTCAAGAATTTCCCTCCAGGGATTAATAAAGGAATTCTGATACCTTTAAGCAAGGCTAACTTTCAGCCACCAGAGGGCACCAACAGGTGCTTCTCAACTCAGTACAGTAACCATCAGTCTAATCCATTTCTGCGTTGCAGGTTTCTTGTTTGCTGACCACAACACTAAGAATAAGAGATGTTCTCCTATTACTTAAATGTTTTTCTGGCTGCATGCAAGTTCTTATCGAAAAATAGCCGACTTAATGTGGATGTAGCTCAAACAAAATATCTCAACTATCCCACAACTGTAAACATTTTCATTCTAAAGCTTTTTGAACCATAGGAGAAAATCTCATGTCCGGAGCTTTGAAATCCTCAAACGATCAATTCAAATGCATCTTCCTCCTTTTCCACAAATAAAGTTTACCTCTCAACTAACTTAAGCCATCCAATTCTATGTCAGTTACTTCTTAATAAAGTTTAATATCATGAAGAGAATCATTTCTGTTAAAGTCTGCTTGACAGCCAACAGAATCAATGCTCATGAAAAAAAACAAACCAAACCAAAAAAAAAACCCCAAAAAACGTCAATCTTGGCACAAAGACGTGCTGACATATTTATATTGGTTGGCTATGTTCACACTGCGAGGATTTGGTGGCGACCGCTGCTGAGTGTGAACTCACATATAAACATCTCCTTCCAGGCAAAAGGGAGGGAGTCCTCACCAGCATTGTGTGTTGTGATAATTTCCTGCAGCTGTTTCAGTAGGGCAATGGCTGACATTACTTCAAACTGCTTGTGGCAAGCTATGATTGTCAAATATGAGGACAGAAGTGTCTACATTGTGTTTGTTTCCATCCTCTCAGTAACAGGACAATTCAGCTGGTAAAACAGCAGTTAGAAATTAAGATTTCACAAAAAAGAAGCTAAATTATAGCACGTGCATACATATTCCGACTCCTCAAATGTCGCAGGACCACATGAACTTGAAATACTTGTGCTTCAAGTGTTCAAGGGATAATAACAGAAGTTGAAAAACTGCTGGTGGGAATTCACACCAACTGCTGATAAAGGCTCTAGACAAGCTATGTATCCATCACATCAATAAAACCTACTTTTGGAATATGTTGGCAGTGATCTCTTACCAAGAATTCAAACAATCTGAACATATTTTTCTTTTTTTAAAAAATAATAATCAGAGCTGTAAACTGGCACTAAGGAGGCCCTGCTGTTCCTGTGCTTATATTGTACCCAGCAGCAGCTTTAGTTTGTCAGAGTGAGGAGAAACTAATTCAGCCTTCTCAGTATCGTAAAGGGCCACAGCATTGCATGTGTATTTCAGATGCTAGGCTTAATGATGTGGATAAAAACTGGACCACCACAATGTGAAAACTGTGATTGTGTGTCTGGTCACCATGGTAGTCAAACCAACAAAATGGTGAAGTGCGACAGCTAGAAAACAAGCAAGCAACATGTCCACAGATGCAGTAAAGACAGAACTGGTTGTCTTTGTTCTGCTAAGTTGTATTGCTCTTTTGCCCATCTTCTGAGATGTCACGTCCTCAAGGGGCAGAAGTAAAGGAAGCCCCTGGTCACTCAGTCCTGCGCTCGTCCTCCTCCCCCTGGTGATTCATACCTTTTTCTTCTCGACTTGGAACGATTCAGGATTTGGCCACATCACACTCCTGCTCTGTGGACAGGTCGACGTCCGAAATGCCTACCTCCACGCCCGTGATTATGGAAGTGTCTGAATCACTGCTGAGCGGAGGCTGGTGCTCGCCTGAGGGGTGAGACAGGGAGGCAAGTCATTACTTGGCAGGTCACTGTGGGATGTTGTTATACCAGTGTCTCTGACAATATTCTCCAGTCCAGTTCTTTGAAGAAGGCTGAATTCTTCAGGTTAATGTCACTGCCGCTTAAACCTTAAAACAAATTTTTTGTTGGTTTTTATGGAGCTTTTTAAGTGAAAACTGCCAGCAGCAGCAAAAAGTGATGCTATGGGAGCAATGAGAGCAAACCAAAACAAACAGCTTAACAATGAACTGAATCTTGCCATAGACTTGCAGATCTTGCAGGTGAAAATTCCTGTTGGGTTCGTCACAACAGGTGACCCTTTTTACGCTGCTGTTGTGCGATACGTTGTCATAGAAAAAAAAGACACCGACAGCAACAAAATCAAGTCTTCTTCTGAGATCCTGTTTTCGCAGCACACGCCCAGTAAATGGCCGACTCCGGAAAGAATGATTGCTGCAACAGCATTAACGACAGCGTTCATTATTCAGGCTGAGGATGTAACACAATCTGCCCTCCATCACTGCCGAGCCACAGCAGAGAAATCATGACAGGTCAGCCTGTTTATCTCACGCTAACTGCTTATCAGTGACATTGTCTCCATTAGCTCAATAGTGCTGTGACATGTAACAAATCGCATCTAATTTACATCCTAATTAGTCTCAAGGAGAATACCTGCTTGTGGTGAGCTCATCTACTGCTTGTAAAGCACACAAAAGTAAAGTAACTGTTTGTGCTAACGGCTTCTCCTGAGTGCCTTAAACTGAAGAGGCAATTAAGGCAAATCATGTACGACATCACAATAATGAATTTTTTTAAATGTCTAGTGTTTATCAGAACAAATGCTAGTCTTACATGTTTACCTCCAAGTAGTGTAGCACTGTTAGAGCTAAAATTTAATACGAGGGCCATACCTAATTATTTTCTCAATTAGATTAAAAATTCCGTCTTTAAAATGTTAAAAAAAAAAAAACTTGCTTAGACCAATTAAGAGTACAAAATCCAAAAAATAATATTTGCTATGATTTAAATCAAAGAAAAGTTGAAAATCTTCACATTTGAGAAGCTGGAGTCAGCAAATGTTTGGCAGAGTTTGTACCAAACATGCACCAAAATGTGTATGTGTGTATAACACACAACTCTTCTTAAATATAACTTTTATATATTATTTATTATTCATCAGGGTTTGGGTCAGGGTTGTTTCTAAGTCACATGACTGATAAATACAAGGTATTCAAAACAACACCACAGCCATCTTAAACAAAATTGGTTGTATGTGGGTTAGTTTGAGTTTCTGAAGAGGGAAAACTATTTTTACCCTCCTGCACTGCCCAGGAGGATCTGAACTGGGGTACGTTGACCAGGTGGCTGCTGGCCTGATTTAGTCCTCAGAGTAATTTATTCAATGCTCAGACTGACAAGACTGACTAAAGGGTTATAAAACCAGAAGGAGTACGCTGTTAGGGCGCATACAAGTGCAACGATTTGGCCCAACACAGGGGACATCAGGTTTCCTCTGGGGGACGGGGGACAAATAGACAGAAAATCTTGTTTCATCTCATTTTTTTTGGCAGAATTTTACGTCCAAACTATTTTCAAACTATTGCGAATGTGTGACGTCTGGACTTACTGCTGGCGATGATATGGCTCTCCTCTCCTGCCTGAGGTTCTGTCTCTGCATTAGGAGGGAGCTGCTGAAGGCCTATCGCTCTTCCAGCCGGATCCAGAACGACCGAGCTCTCGTTAACTGTGACTTCACTCGCCCCACTGATGGGGTTGGTGGGTGGACCCCCGACAGACGTCTCATAGTCTGGAGGCATATCGTCTGAACAGTCTGCACTGAGCTGGAACAAGCCGGAAGATGTCTTTAGAGACACTGTCATCCATGCTGTGACTGCTCATTTCTTTATGCACTTTTGGACTAATCCTGATGTGATTAATACATATATTGTGTTTGTATGAAATCAACCTTACTGGGATTCCCAAGGCTTTGAGGATGTTCATTTTACACATGGGGCAGGTCCGGTGGTCTTGTAGCCACGGGTCAACACAGTGCTTATGGAATACATGCCTGCCCAAACAAGCACACAAGCAAAAAAAAACAAAAAAAAACAAAACAAATGACAGCTAAAATGCAGAACACAGTGAAATGTGTAAATATCTGTAGCTATACTGAAAGTGCAGACTTTATGCCATCATGCAAACAACAAATAAAGACACTTAGTTTTTACAGTACAGTATGTACAACAAAGGTCACGCACACAAACCTCACCTGCAGGGTAATATCCTGACAACATCATTAGGTTTATAACCTTCAATGCAAACAGCACAGCTGTCAAAGTCTGACTCAGTCTCCTACAACACAGAACAGAGGCAAAAACAAAACAAAGGCAGACAGTCTAATTCAAATAACGTCTTCCATGTGGATAAACATATCTTTGAAAATGTATGTATACTTTTAAATCCACTGCACAGCTAAACACACTTTGAAGTTTATGTGAAATATGCTGTTTGCAGTGTGGGGAAAAATCATTTACCTTGTCTCCTTTCTTAATGGTGCGTACTTGTAGCTTACTGATGGCCTTTTTGGCAGCATCTCCCAAACGTCTCTGTAGACATAAAGTAACTTTATTATGGACCAGCTATAGCAGACAAAAATGTCAGTGACTCAGCAGTATGCAGGTCTGTTTGTCTGTTCATATAGTTATGTATTTGTGACATAGTGTAGTATAGCATAGAATAAAATACCAAGCAAATTCCATTGATTGAAAAAAAATGTGCACACAAGATGATATTTCACAATAGCAAACACAGGGATTCCTCCATGTTGCTTCTTAACATTTTCTTGGAAATGAACAAAGGAGAGTCACCGACTGTGTGATCGGAGTATAAAACACCACATCTGAATCAGAGTTAGAAAAGCTGTGAAGCGACTGGAGACAGATCCAGGGTACAAACTGCAATCCAGTTACTTTTAATACCACTGGCTTTAAAACTAAGAGATCGGGTCATGAGAGGTGAGTCTTTCACTTGAAATGCAGCCAGAGTGGGAGAAGGTATGTAGAAGGAGCTGGTTGCTGTGGTGGTGTATGCTACAGTGAGGCCTAAAGTGTCTGAAAATATTATTTTAGAAGTACTCATTTCCTGGAAGCTAAAAACTGTCTCTTTAACGCAGCGTGCTATAAATCTTTTACATGCTGGACGAATTTATTACTGCCAGTTTATTAAGGGAACAGGTCTTGCAGGTCTGTTTTAAGACTGTGTCAGGGATATGATTATTTGATGTTTCAGAAACGTGATTAAAGAAAGGTTTCACATCAGCTTCTTGGTATAAAAAGTCAATGATTGTGATAATATAGAAAAAAAATCTGAACTACCGTAATATCACACGGAACAGGCCAGTGCTATCAAAAACAGGAACACGCTTTAGCTGTAACGCTGTAATAAGCTGAGATTTGTCCACTACGACTGAATTCTTTGTACAGCATAAATCATCATAATTCAAAGTGAGAAAACAAACAGTGGTTGTCATGGCACCAGATCAAAACAGACACGATGATGAACTGTAATTACAGACGTCACAAGCACGTCAGAGGGACCCATTCATGATAAAGCGAACGGAACTGCAACTATCTGCGCTGCCGACTCGAAGGGCCAGAGAGCTGTGTTGTTTGATGGTTCACTGGGTTGCCACGTCTCTGTTCAGGCCAGCTGTCAGACTAATTTTGGCCTTACAGCCTTACAGAGCCGACAGCAAGTGGAAAAAATGCAAGTGCCAAAGTCAGGAGTGAAAGTACGGCACCACAGCACCGTCGGGATGCGGTTTAAGCAGATAAACATCAGATCGCAGAGTTGTACTATGATTAAACAAAGTGCACACACACAGTCATACCTGATTGCGGTCCCGTGCATTGGCATAGCGAAACCTCTGGATGTAGTAGAAGACGAGCCAGGCGAGCGAGATGATCATGAGAACGATGAAGGAGATGGAGACAAACACTACCGACGTCCTGCTCACATACTTCTGCAGGTTGCGGGTTCCTATGGTAATGTGCAACGTGATCACGATGTGCTTCTCCAGCAAGGCCACAATCTCACGACCTTTGGGCTCTGGGATCATGATGGCCACAACATCACCTGTACCTGTGCACGTACATATATATATACACAGACACACATACACACAGACACACATACACACACACAGCACAGAAGGTTCCAAGTTAGATGTTCTGTAGATGAATCAAGGACACATCTGTCACTGAAGACACTGAAATCAGTATGGAGTTTAGACTGCCTGGAAAGCAGTTTAAATGAGGCTGATTTAGACTTATTTATAGTCATCTTCAACTATGTTTTTAGGCAGACACATTGAATCAAATTATCACACAGGAATATAGTATTTCGCCCTTCAGCGAAGAAAGCTTTCAAACAGCACTCAGCGAGATATATATATTACATATGACTAAATACATATGACTAAAAAAATGTTAGTAGAAATTTGTAATGTATTTTTGCATAATGTCTACAATTGCAACAATTACCGTAACTGTTTAGTTAATTAGCATTAAATTAATAAGCAAATATTCGGAAAATTATTTGATGGTTCTAGCTTCTAAAATGGGAGGATATGATCTTTTTTCTTTTATTTTACAGGAACGTGCAGATATTCACAAATGAAGTTGTCAGACATCCAACTTGCAACCCTGGGATCTAAAGAATTGTGATTTAAAGCAGAGCAGGTGTGAAAACACAGATCCTAGGAGCTTAGACAGGACGGAACAACTAAAGCCTCACTCTCAATGTAAGAGGCTTCCTGCAAGCGACCTGCTGTTGCTTTGCATGTCATGCGCCATGAACGCTTTTGCATTGCAGAGTCCCCAAGCATGTTGCAGCGACTGCACCTGAAAGATGTTCAGGAGGAATAATGTGTTTCAGAATAGGATGATGGCACTTCTTCCTGATCTTCTCCTAACCATCTCAGTTAAGGCCTCTCAACATTTCAGTCTCCTGAGGTGACAACAGAGAAGCTTGGCCTCCTGCCTTTAGAGCTAACTATTAATTCATTAATAGTTAATCTTCATGGTCTAGTACCTATCTAGAGGTGCAACTACATGAGCCCCGCAGGGCTTGCAAGGTAGCTCACTCGCCAGTTGTGTGTTATATGTTAAAAAGTAAGCTTGCTAATAAGGTAGAATATCGTTGACTAAAACGAAAGAAAGTTGGTTCAGGAGTACAATGTGGTATGTTGATCCACAGGAACATGTCCCACTTGACTAAATCATGTATTCAGAGTTCAAAAAATATTATGAACTTTTAAACAGTCTCAGAGTGTACATCAAGGCTACAAGTATAATTTTCATTGATGAGAAATCTGTTTTTTTTTAATGAATCATTTTTTGCACCTGAACTGTCAAAAATAGCAACAAATCAAAGTGACAAGCCTTCAAATGTCACTCTAACTCAGAGATATTCAGAATACAGTGAAAAGAGGCAAATCCTCACATTTATGAAGCTCAAACTAGTTAATAATTTTTGCTTGATAAATCTGACTCAAGCTATGAAATTATCAAAACAGCCAACAATTTGTACCCCAAAGAGCACCGTTAATTTTCCATTGTTCTTTATATTATTGTTTAGGATTTTTCCTTCATTTGACAGTTTGCAGTGAAGACAAAGAGGAAAATGTACGACTATTCCAGAATGTTGCTTTATGTTATTTGACAAATACATCCTGATATGTTATTGTAACACTTGCGATTACCAATGAAACAACACAGAACACACTATGAACTGCATAGCAACCATATATATAAGTTTGGATCTAAGCTCTTAAAGTTCACCACTTCTTAAAAATATCTTGGTTTTGTTTTTAAATGAAAATATGAGTTTTTCAGAAGGAAGAAAAGCACTGGCAGAGCCTGCAGGGAGAGCGCTGGGGTCTGTAATGAATAACAGGAAACTTTGTCCTGACCTCAGCTTCTCAAAACTTTATGATTCAGTGGTTGGCTCAGTTTTATTTTATGTGGCAGGAGTCTGGGGGTTTTGAGGATGCCCCCAAAAGTCATGCTATTCTCAGTTGTTGAGTTAAGGTATGCAAATGCACAACTACTAGCGCTATTGATAAGATGGGATGGGAATAATGTCTTGTAAATTACAAATGCAAAACTGTTGTGTTGAGGAACAGGCTTGTTCAGATGACAAAAAAGATCTTAAACTGGGATCAAGCACACAGTTACACTCGCTCAAAAGATGCCTCTGCAAGATTTTTCTTTCCTGATTCATTTTCTGGAACAACTCGCAGTGTAATATACAAAAATTATATTCAAACAAAAAAACTAATACAGATCCTTGAAAACAATGAAAAGAAGAGCTGTATCCAACATTATAAAATGTTTTTGAAATGTGTTCCTTTTGAATCTGTGGAACTGTAGATTATATATTGTGTGGACTGTGGATTTAAACATTTCTGTAATGAGAGAATGACACATGGCACACAGTGCTTAAACAATTACGTAGTCTCTTGACGTGATGAGGGAATAACAAGGCCCTACCCTCTCAGCCGTACAGCTGCAGGTTGGTGATTTCAGGAAATGCATCAACAGCCCGACAAACTGTTACATCATACTCCTTCTGCTGCCTGTTTATGGCTGAATGGAGTCAGCGGCTCCCTGCGGTGCTTCACTCCTTCTATCAGTTGCCATAAACAGTAGTTTAATTCAACCTGCCATCAACAACATCACCTCCTGCAAAGGCCTGCCAGACACAGAGCTATAACAAATCCTCATGCGCTGCACAAAGATCTGCACAGAGATGTTTTAACATTATATTCAGGGGTGTACTGAGACTGATGTATGTTTTTTTTTCCATCAGTGTCAAAGGCTTTGAATACAACAGATAGGCTGCATTTTCAGGATGTAACGGCAAAGTATTATTGCTCTCATGCTCACAAATCCCTTTATGTAACAGGTTTGTTGTAAAATCTGCACAGCTGCTACTTTGAGGATGAGAAATCACAGCAAAATAACGTCTTTTGAACTGTTCTATTTTCACACATATGCAAGAATGAGCGTAGGGATCTATGAGTTTCTTCGCTGTAACATAATAATGTTAAGAAATTTGGCAGCACAATTCTTCACAATTAAAAAATGTTTCAATTAGGAATTTGAAAAAGATAAAAACCAACCAATGGCAAAAATCATTTTGTGTACCATCCTCTGAAAAAACATCCAGATCCCTACACACCCACAGCCACACAAAAAACTAGTCTGCAGTATCTGCACTGTTAAAACAAAGGTTTATCCGTGGATAATGGTGGCCGCTCCCTCAAAATGAGTGTATGTACACTGTATGTTAGAGCTTCTAAAGTAAACCTTGCTACAAACTGTGACAGAGAAAACAGTTGTCCAAACACAAACAAAGCTTGTGTTTGGGCAGCAAACAGATGGCAATACGCTACTGAACCACAATGTTTATTGAGACTCTGAGGACACAAGCGTCCATACTTCTTTGTTGAATTTTCTCCCTTTATCTTCATCTTATCTATCAAGACTCCCTGACAACTTAAATGAATGAATCTTCACTGCTTCGCAAATCTCATTTGCCACTGATTTTCATGTGTTATTTCTTATCTGCAAGTGCAGAAAAGATGTCTATAGGGGTGGTCTGCAACCTAAATTATTACAGATCCTTAGGGCAAGGCAGACGGAAGGTAAAGAAAAAAGCCCCATTATTGCCACAAGTCGAGGTCAAAACTTAGCATAGTATATGGCTGGACTGAGTATAGTCAGTTTGCAAAAATGTGGTCAATTTGTTGCAGAGGTCAGTGGTGGTGTCCACAATGTGAATTCCTGGATATTAAATACCCATCTGCAATATTCTATGGTGGTCCCAATAACATTTGTTTTTAATGGGTACTTAAGTAGCAGATCACATGACATGGTTATGCTATGACAGGTTAAAAAAAATGCTATAAATGTGCCTGCAAGAACACTCACACGTTTGAGATATTTGATTTGAATGAGATGGTATTTTATAACTATTCTAATTATGTGTTAACCCGCTCTGCTTATTTATCTCGGTTTCTATTTGCGGATATTTCTCAAATGAGAGCCTTTAAACCAACATCACTCACGAAACTGAAGTTGGAGACTGTTTGCAAGTTGACTGCATACAAAAATGCCACATAAAATAAACAATAGAAATTAAGAAATATATACTTTTTGAAGTAAATTGCTGTTCCTATTCATCAAGCTATGGTGTTACAAGAATATATGTAATGTGCAGCCCTGAGAGGAAAGAGAATGGCAGATATGAACACCAAAAACATCCAAAGATAGATCAATGTCTTTTCCAGTTGCCTCTGAAGAGAGTGCAGTCTAGTGAAGACTGTGATATAACATTTGCTTTTAAAAACACAAAATAAGCAACATTATCTCATGTCAAAAGGCAAATGATTGCCAGACTCTGTAGACTTTAAAAATACCTGTGTAGGGTCAGCTCCACTTTCATAGCCAGCAGAAATAAGGAAAGGCGTAACAAGACATCTAAGATATCCCTAAGCCCTGACACTTAGCTCCTTCTTCTGTTCACTGTGACGTAATCAGAGTGGACAGAAATAGCTGCTGCTAAAACAGGAGGGCAACGTCTGAGACTGAGGCTGAACTTGTGAGAGGAAGTGAAAACCAAAGGGAATAAATACTGAATGGGTTAATTTAATGAACACCAACCTGTTCATTACATTAGCAGGCTTTTAGTCGACTGTGTAGTGGATAACACTGAGGCGCAGATTAACACAAAATTAACTGGTAAACTCTTAATGATCAAACGTGTGCTAACGTGAACCTGACAGTTACATGAAGTGGGCCAGACTTTGACTTAATCTTGCAACAAGCTTCAGGGTCTTTGACAAAAGCTGAACATTTTGGCAAGAAGGTTAATTCTGCGCTCATATCTACAGGTAAACATGAAGCCGAAACTAGCAGTTGCTTAATCTATCTTAGCATAAAGACCGGAAACAACAGCTTGGCCAGCTCTGTCCAATAGTAACTCAAACATCAATAGTGTGTAACATCTTTGTTACATCTTCCATAGAAAAACTGAACTGTAAAAGTGAAACACTGTGGGTTAGTCTGTGTCCCAGACTATCGCTGATCTGTTGCCAAGCAACCAGCGCAGACTTCAGCCTAAAGACTAAAGCACAAAGCTCCAATCAAACAATCTCCAACAAACAGACGTAGACATTAGTTTGGTGTGCCATGGCTGCCTGTCCTTGTTTGGAATTGTTTGGAGATGCTTGGTCAGATTCAACATGGTCAATCTTTCTGTCCATGTTTGACAAAGTCTGGTCAGTTTGCCATGCTTTCAAACGGACAGTGACCCAAACAGTGCATCCGTAGGAATTCAGCTTGTGCATACCCGGTTTTAGTGGCAAGCTCAGTGGATCAGTTGTGTAACCGTTGTTATTGTGTTAAGTGAGGTGATTTAGCCGAAATGGCTTTGCTTTGACTTTGTTTAGAGAAGATTACAAGACAGATTTGTCTTCATTTTCCAGCTCACAACAAAGGTGAAAAACTCCCTTCTGTTGTCTTCTTAATTACCACTGTTTGCTCCAGATTGTCTTCCAATATTTACAACATTTTCTACATGTCTGAATTTAATACATTTTAACAACACTCTCCATTTAATAATATTAAAAAGAGTAAAATGTTTTCTTGTGCAGCTTAAGTAAACAAAATGTGCCTCAACCATGCTAGCTGTTTCCCCTTGTTTCTGGTCTTTATACTAAGCTAAGATAAGCTAATGGACTGTTGGCTTGAGACACATATTTGCCTTCCAGATATGAGAGACATTAGTAGTGTCAATGTTCTCAACAAATTCTCAGCAAAAGTTAATAACTCATCTGTGAGAACAAATGTGAACTGATAAACCCACAGTATCTGACCTGACTTTATGGTTCAAGATGGAACATTACTCTGACAACACTCAGCCTTAAATAATAAAGCCAGGCTGTGAGAGGTTTCCGTCTCCGGCAACTGTGGATTTTACAGCCCAGCTGTGTTGGTTCTGGGCAGGAAAGTGCTCCATTGTTTCTCTGGCAGCCTCACATTCAGTCAAACACATTAAGACTGCTTCCTTTGTCACTGTACTCTCTGTTACCTTCCTCTTCTCTACGAGCTTAGTCATCACACCTGTTTAGGTTGATGTTTCTGTCCCTTAGAAAGCCTCAGTTTATATTTTTGTCATGACTTGAAGAAAGAGTTAAAGTCTTAAAAAAAGAACTCGTGCCTTTTATGTTTTGCTGCAGGTGCTCTGATGTGCACTGGAGCCTTTCTTTACTGCTCCAAGAACAGAGGGGGAATAGTGGATTTTTAATGGTCAAACAGAAGAGCCCAATGCCCCTCAGTAGACATGTTGGCAGATAAAATAGGAAGACACTAATTGAAAATCTTCCATTGCCAGTGGGCTGCAAACACAACACCACATCATCAGTCATCACCTGATGATGTGGAGCTTAACATGCTAGCAAATGGCTCCCTATTTACACAGTCAGCAAACAAAAGGCAACATTAGTATTCATGTTCAAGTCATCTGTCTGATGAATTCACTCTCTTTTTAGCTTTGCTTTGGTCTCCATCAAATCTTGAGACAAATATCTGGCTCCTTAGCTGCTAAATCCTCCACTATGATGACCTTCTAGATGCTGACTTGTCAGTCTGCTGTTTAGTGTTGGACAGATAGTGCACAGCGGGTGTTGAGAACTAATTTGTTGAAAACAGGTGTCAGGTAGAAGCAAGAATGATGAGACTGGCGAGAGTGGACGAGAACAGGCAAACTGTTAGTTGCAAAACAAAAAAATTGAGCTGAAAGACACTAAATTGCCTTGCAGAGCTGAGAACAACAGTCTGGCGATGATAATTCTCTGTGAGTTCATCACCTTCATCTGATCAACAGCTGATTGAAAAAATATGAAGCGGAGCAGCTTTAAGTATCAACTGTATGAGGAGAGGAAAACTGTTCATGATTTAACAGCTTGTCCAGGTGATGCCACCACATGATTACCCGAATTTGAGTTAAAGCTTTAATCTCACAGTCAACCGACCAAGTCAACAGGTGCTGTATGTTTTTATTTGAACGTCTGTGTCTGTAAAGCTCCTTTTATTGAACAGCTTTCCACACATTGTACTGTTGTCCAGCACAGGTGTGGCGGTTTGGTCAGCCGCACCTTTATGAAAACTAGCACCCTAACCCATTTCAGTGGAAATATAAGTCAAGTGGAAAACAAGGCTCTGCTCACAGCTACTGCAGAAAACCTGAAAGTTAACTTTTAGTCTCGCAAATAATACATCTAACAAGTGCTTACTTTGAAGAGGAACCTCCCCAGTGATGTTAAGAACCTTCTAGTCAAACTAAACTTTATCAACCTTGCCTACGATACAAAATACTAAGATTTCCAGCACAAAAAAAATGTGAGCAGATTTGTGAGTGAGCTGCATATCTTATTTACTGGTCAAACCAACGAGATGTTGTCACATACAGGCAGCAAACAAATAACTCTGTCTGAAGCTGTCAGCCATCTATTCATGTTCCAGCCTGCACTGCCACTGGCAAACAAGGAAATAAAAACCTAAGAAGAACCTGAGAGGCAAGCGCGAGTTTTGCATTTTCAGGACATTTTGCATGAATCATGTCAACCGATGTGTTGGACTTGTTGTCTGTACGAGGTTTATTTCCACATTTCATTTTGCACAGACTGTCGACTGTCAGTCCAAACGTGGGTTTCTGATGTTCCTCAGCTTTGTCTTAATGTGTGGTTTTATTTGTGAGTCTGCAACCTGTGCTCGTTATGTTCACACGTCGATGACTGTGGTTCTTCTCTTGACTGACAAATTCATGAAGACAGTTGTGAAGGGGAAACTGTCTTTCACACAGATTTTACTCCACAAATGAGTGAAGTTAGGCTGTAAGTTAATGGTTTGCCATTTGTGGACTTTCTTGGCACACTGTTATGAACAACGCTATCGTTTATTCGTCTATATGGTAAAAATCGGCATGAAGAGTCAGCGTTTGTGAGTTTTTGTTCTCCACGTGAAGTTGATTAATCTGTTTTTGTTCTGATCAAAGTGTAAAATGCAAAAATTTATTTCTCTAGTCAGTCAGAGAAACTGCAATGAATTTGACAAGTTGTGCGTTCAGTTGTTTTAAGGGGTTATCAGAGACTTAATCCTCTGGTATATGTGACCAGGCATTGACACTGAAAACAAGAGAGATGTTTATCTTTTTCTTGTATCTCTTGATTTTCACCAGATTTGTTTTTAGACTGGTATTTGTGTTTAGACAAACTGCCTTTGAGAGGTGACAAAAATGTACTACAGAAAAATATCTCATAATATCACTATCCTAAAACTTTAGGTTATTTGCATAACCCCGGTTCTCTGATTAATATGAGTGAGATGTCTCACTATGGGATGCACGCCTCGCTGCAGACCTCAGAAGCATCAATCTCATTACGCCAATCCTGATTGGCTGGTGAAACGTGTCCGTCCGCCCCAGGTAGTACCATCTACCTTAAATAGTTCATGCGGACGGCAACACGTTATTCAAGATAAGCACCTCTTCTCACTCGCCCAAGCAAGAAGGGTTGTCTGGTGAGACATCTCACTCATATTAATCAGAGAACCGGGGTTATGCAAATAACCTAAAGTTCTCTTTCATAATATTTCGCTCGATGTCTCACTATGGGATATGGTTGCTCCCGTATTGCCAGACAAGCTTATCAAGTGTCCACCAACCCACAGGGAAAATACTCTGTTCCAATCAGGACAACAAAACCGCTCGCGCCACGCACGGAGCAGAGACGTCCAACATATAGAAACGGACAAAAGTGAGAGGCGAGGACCAACTCGCCGCAGCACAGATGTCCTGAACAGAAACTCCCCTGAATAAGGCCCAGGATGCGGCCATGCCACGAGTCGAGTGCGCTCGCAGGCCCACAGGTGACTGCAAACCCTGACTCGTATAAGCCAAAGCAATCGCCTCCACCACCCAGTGGGACAGACGCTGCTTTGTGACAGGTTTCCCCTTATGAGGGTTAGCCCAGGAGACGAACAGCTGTTCGCTCCTCCTGACACCCCTCGTCCTCTCCATGTATGTGCGCACTGCACGGACTGGACATAACGCATGCGACCGCTGCTCACCTGGTGGGGTAGCAAAAGCCACAAGGTCAATAGGAGAGCATGAGCCCACCACCTTAGGCACAAAAGCCGGGTTGGGCTTCAAAATCATCCTCACATCCCCAGGAAAGAGCTGGGTGCAAGAGGGATGCACCGAAAGCGCATGTATGTCACTAACCCGTTTAGCCGAAGCCAGAGCCAGCAATAACACTGTCTTGAGAGACACGTGTTTCAAGTCTGCCCCCTCCAGTGGCTCAAAGGGGGGGCCCTTAAGCCCCTCCAAAACCACAGCCAGATCCCATGGTGGTACCAGCGGTCTGGACACGGGGAGAAGCCTGCGCGCTCCCTTCATAAAACGGCAAACCAGCGGATGCTGGCTCGCTGTTTTCTTCCCAAACCCCACATGACAAGCGGCGATAGCCGCCAAGTACACTTTAACTGTGGAGAATGCTTTCCGTTTGTCAATCAGGTCCTGCAAGAATGACAAAATCACTCCTACCGGACACTGAAAAGGAATGTGGCCGTTTTTATGACACCACCCCTCAAACACTCTCCACTTACAGTCATACAGAGACCTAGTGGAGGAGGCTCGAGCACTTTGTATGGTGGAAATCACCCGCTGTGGAAGACCCACAGCTGACAGATTTAGCCACTCAGGGGCCAAGCCCACAGTGCCAGGCGTTCCGGGTGCGGGTGGAAAACAGTCCCTCCCCCCTGCGATAGCAGGTCCCTGCGCAGCGGGAGCTGCCAGGGCTGAGCGCACATCAACTGATATATCTCCGCTAGCCAGTGCATCGCAGGCCAATGCGGAGCTATCAAAATCAGCGCGTGGCCGTGCTCTCTCACTCTGGACAGAGTGGGTGGTATCAGGGCCAGGGGGGGGAATGCGTACAGACGCTCGTGCGGCCAGACGTGCGCTAGTGCGTCTACCCCGAGAGGAGCATCCGCGCTGCGCAGAGAGTAAAACAGCGCGCACTGCGCGTTGTCTCTCGACGCGAACAGATCCACCACGGCCCGACCGAAACGAGCCCATATCTGTTCCACAATATCCGGGTGTAGAGTCCACTCCCCGTATACTGGCGCGCCCCTGGACAACAGGTCCGCTCCCGTGTTCAGGACTCCCGGGACGTGCGTCGCTCTCAGCGAGAGGAGACGACCGCAGCTCCACAGGATCAGTCTGCGTGCCAGCATGTGTAACTGACGGGAGCGTAATCCCCCCTGACGGTTGATATACGCCACCGTCGTCGTATTGTCCGTTCTCACCAGGACATGATGACCCATAAGAGACGGAAGAAAATGTTTCAGGGAGAGGAACACCGCTGAAAGTTCCAGAAAATTTATGTGAGAGCGACGGAGGCTCACACTCCAGCGGCCCCTCACAGACCGACCCTCGTGAATGCCGCCCCAACCCGTCAGGCTGGCGTCCGTAGTGACCACCTTCCTGGACAGGACGGAACCCATAGGCACGCCGCGGGTCAGAAAGGACGGAGCTCGCCAGTGGCGCAGCGTCCTGGCGCACTCCGGTGTGATCAGCACTCTCCGTGCGCCATGACGCACGGGATCTAGCCCGCATGAGGCCACCCAAAGCTGGAATTCCCTCATGTGGAGCCGACCCAGATGGACTACGTGAATGGCAGACGCCATCAGCCCGAGTAACCGAAGACATAATCTGAACTGAACAGATTTGCCTGGATGAAAGAGCGCTAGACATGCCCTGAAAACTTTCACTCGGTGCGCCGAGAGGCGCGCTGTGAAAGTCACCGAGTCCAGAGATAAACCCAGAAAGATTATGCTCTGTGTCGGAGACAACATGCTCTTTTCCGAGTTTATAACAAAACCCAGATCGGACAGGTGTCGTATGAGAATACGCGTGTGCGTCCTGGCCTCCTGCTCCGACTGAGCTAGCAGCAGCCAGTCGTCCAGGTATGTGGCCAAGCGGATGCCCTGCCGTCTCAGCGGGGCTATCGCCGCTTCCGTGCACCGCACAAACACCCTGGGACTCAAAGACAGACCGAAAGGGAGCACGCGGTACTCGTAACAGATCCCCTGGAAAGCAAACCTCAGATACTTTCTGTGGGGAGGATAAATCGGGATGTGGAAATACGCGTCTTTCAGATCGACAGAAGTGAACCAATCGCTCTGACGCACAAGACGCAACAGGGATGCGTGCGTTAGCATCCTGAACTTGTATTTCCTGAGATGTCTGTTCAGAGCACGTAGATCCAGGATAGGGCGAATACCGCTCCCCCCTCGTTTGGGGACCAGAAAATACCTGGAGTAAAAACCGCTCTGACACTGTGCGGGAGGTACGACACAAATTGCTCCTTTGTTCAACAGTGAGACGATTTCCTCCTGTAAAACGCGAGCTGACTCTCCCTGAGCCTGGGAGTGTATTATACCGGCGAAGCGCGGGGGAACAGCGGCAAACTGCAGCCTGTATCCCCTCGAGATCGTCTTTAACACCCAGGATGGGGCTGCGAACGCGGCCCATCTCTCCCATTTGGAGGAGAGAGTGGATGCATATCGCAGCTTCTCCAGCATAAGAGGCTCCAGCCGCGGTGCGGTGGTGCCCTCTGCTGGAGGAACAGTGACATGGCTCCCGGGTGTCGCTGAACATTTCTGCCCGGGAGGACAGCGCAGCGGCGGGGCCGACACTTCCCCCGCCCCGGGGAAAACCGTGGCTTCTCGCCGAGGCGGGACAGCGGGTGCCACCACCGCGCTGTTCATTTTGGGTTCGACATTTTGTTTTGTTTTTATTAGCTGCGCCCTCGGCACTCGGCCTGGATGCGGCAGCGGGACACATTTTATTTTCTCTGGGAAAAGATGTGTGATTGTGCGTGCTTGTGGACATGAGGGAACTGAACTTTCTGCCGTCAAATGTCCGTGTCTCCCGGATAACTCTGGCACGGTCCGTGGCAGCCGGGAGATGGGGGCGTGGTGGGCCCGGAGCACGCTGAAAAGCCGAACTGGCGGAGCTAGTGAACGAGGAACAGCTAGCTGCATCACCGGTGGAGAGAGAGGTGTATCAGGCCGCTCTCTTCTTTTTCCTGACCTGGTCGTGGGCAGCTCGCGCGGGCTGAGCCGGCGGAGCTGTGACCGGGGTTGCGGATTTCCTGGGCCAGCTGGTCCGACCGGGCGGGAGGGTCGGGGCGAGCTGAGGTTTCGGCTGCTTAGGGATTTTAAACTGCGAAACCTGGGAAGCAGCCTGCGCTAGACTTTTACGCTGCGCAGGTGGCGAGGGAGCTGGGGGTTTACGTGGGAGACAAAGCCGGAGAGCTTCATCCTCTTTCTTTTTGGCTTCACACCGCCGTTGCATGGAGTGCAACGCGGAACCAAAAATCCCCTCCGGGACAACGGGCATATCCAGGATGTCATCCTTCTCCCGGTCTGACAGGTTGGTGAGGTTAAGCCACCGTGCACGTTCCTGCAGAACCATAGTCCCCAGCGCCTTTCCCGTGGCCCGGACCGCGCAGCGTTGGACGCGGAGACACAAGTCAGTGATGACCGGGATCTCCTCCCACGCAGCTGGGTCCTGAGTTTGCCCAAAATCCTCGCATAACTCAGCCTGATAAGCCGTGAGCAGGGAGAGGACATTGAGCGCTCTGGTTGAAACCGCTACCGCCTTGTACGCCTTTTCAGTCAGGGCTGACTGAAAACGGTCGGACTTGGACGGCAGGCTGGGACTCCTGGAGGACAACGCCGACAGCTGAGGGTGAAGGTGCGCTGCGACGAGTGGCTCCATCGGAGGCATGCGGAGCAGACCCAGGCTCTCCATCGCCTCACAGTCGAGGGACGAGGCCCCGGGGATCGGGCTCCTACTGCTGTAAGGGCGGTCTCTCCATGAGCACGCGACCTCATCCAGCAGTTCTGGGAAGACGGGGACAAGTTGCTTTGTCGCGCTCTTGGCCAAGGGCAATTTCTTCCCTTCGTAGCGGGATCTGGAGGTCTCAGCTACGACAGCAGGCCAGGGGATGGACAGCCGGGCAGCAGCGCGTTTGCACACGTCGAGCATGTCCGAGCTGGGGAGGGGAGAAGCTGGTGTGCTGCTCTCATCTCTATCCCGAGAGGCGACGGAAGTCGCGGGCTTTGCAGCCCGAACCGGAGTCATGAAGATGTCGTCCTCGTCTTCATCCTCTGATATGAGGGGCACTGAGTCGCCATCTTCATCGTCCCCATAGTCCAACAACAGGACGTCTTCCTCCTGCGGGGGGTCCGCTAGGTCGAGCTGGGAGCCCCAGCTGACGCTAGCCTCAGAAGCCGCCGCCGCGACCTCCCTCTCCTTTCCGCCCTCGACGGCGGCGCCGTCGGAAGGGAGATAGGGGTCATGTCCAGACAAGCTAGCCTGGCGGGCTAGCCGTCTGCGGAGACTCTTAGTCGTGAACACCGCACAGTGTTGACACGAGCCGGGGACGTCGATAGCCAGCCGGGCATGTTCCAGCCCTAGGCAGCTCGAGCAGACCTGGTGTGGGTCCCTGCTCGATATCTTATTCCCACAGCGACAGGGACGGGCCTCAGAGTCTCCGTGTCCTCTGGTGTGAGGGGTTCTAGCCTCCATTCCTCACGAGCTGGTGTGCAGGCAGGGAGTAGAGGTGGGTAGCTGGTGTGCTACTCTGAAGAAAAAACCGAGGGAATAGCTGGTGTGCTAGCGCTCGGAAACTTGAACAGCCGTGGTGGGGCGTCCAGGACAGTGCTAACCAGACCGTGGTGGGGCGAGAAAAGCACAGAAGAGCGATCTGGTGTGACCGCCGAAGCAAATAAAATGTCCAAAGCTAGGTAGCGCCCGGCGACAGAGGCTAAATAAGATCCGTCTGTGGACAGTTAAGCTAGCTAGCCCAGGACACGAGATATGCTCCGAGTGAGAAGAGGTGTTTGAATAACGTGTTGCCGTCCGCATGAACTATTTAAGGTAGATGGTACTACCTGGGGCGGACGGACACGTTTCACCAGCCAATCAGGATTGGCGTAATGAGATTGATGCTTCTGAGGTCTGCAGCGAGGCGTGCATCCCATAGTGAGACATCGAGCGAAATATTATGAAAGAGAACTACATCATTTTGGTAGACCCTATCAGACTCATGTATCAAAGCAGCACTAATACAAAAATAATTTACATAATACCCAGTCCTGGTGTTATCATACAGCCATCGAAGTTTGCACACACAGAAAAACAAAAAACTGGAAAGGCAGTCCAGTTTACTACTTTAGCAAGAAACTAATTGATTTTCTTTAACGGATGACAGACATGCAGACGAGCCTTGGGACATCAGCAGGGGAAATGAAAACCCAACCACACTTCAAATTCTACAGTGACAGATCTCCCTTCTGTCGACTGGCAAGAAAACGTGAGAGAAAAGACCGTGAGACTCTCTTACAGGTCGTCAGGTTGTCTCTTACCTGGATGGGGCATTGTTATTGTGTCGTTGGCACTGCTGGAGCCCACGTTGTATATTACAACTGCAGAGGCGTTGTGGTTTGCAACGTTACGGATTTTCTCTCGGTATGTACAATTCCCGGCAGCCACCAACGCCACCCAGGCGGTGTTGTGAGACACAGGCGGGAACCTGACGTTTGGGTCGCACGCCTGTCTGTCCTGCATCAGAGACGGCAGCAGGAGCAGACCTCTGGCTTCTTTCTTGGGCGAGTGTTCGCCATACCGACCGCACTCGGTTTTCTCCGTCTTGACCTCGGAAGTGACGGGGTCCAGATAGGTGATGTTGACAAAAGCCGTGTACCATTCCTCCTTCTCTGCAACAGTGAAGTCCAGGCACAGCAAATGGACGAAACAGAACGACAGCAGCCACGTCGAGAGAGCCAGACTGCGGCAGGCTCGGATGAGAGACGGTGCCATTGTGAATGAAAGACTGTCTTAAGATAGATGACGAGCACCGGGTCTAGTCCTGACCGGAAAGCTCAGACCACGTCCCTCTTTTTACAAGAGGTGCAGGATGAAACATTCACCTTTCATGGTAGCCAGAGCCAGACACCAGCCCTCACAGATGAGGTGTCCCAGGAGTTTGAGAGCTACGTGCGGGAGTCCACCACACACACCACCACCTGCATGAACAGGCGACGCCGTGTGTTGTTGTTCACTGTTAACCGTTTCCTATCCTCGCTCTGGATTGGCTGACAGCTCAACAGCACGTGACCGGGGCGTGGACAAGGCATATGGAGAAACTAAAACAGTCATAAAACGGGGGAAAAAACATTCAATCAACAGTACTGGATTTTGTCTGATTTTTTTTGTCTAATTTTGTTATGTGATACGTGTGCCGTGAACTGTGAAGTGTAGGAAAGAAATGTAAAATTAAAACAATTTTTTTGAGTTAATTCTCAGTACTGTAGGCATTTCTTTACTAGGCATGGTCTACTTCCGGTATGTGGGTTTACTTGGTGAACAAATAGTTTTTAATACTTCAGAATCAGAATTCCTTTATTTATCCGCGAGGAGAAAATCTTTTTTGCACAGACATTGCACTTGCAGTTTTGACGACCAAGAAAGAAAGGGAAAGATATAAAAATAGGATAAACAACAAGATAAATATAAATTAAAAAAAATGCAGGTATTTACATGTGTGGTAAAAATCTAAAAATGATCAAGGATCAGGGAACTTTTATTGTCATACCAGCTCACATTTACATGATTATGGTATGAAATTAGGACTCAGGTCCCGGGAGCAATAGGTAGGGTATTTTATGAAAAAATATGAAATGAAAAGTTGAATAAAAAAATAGAAATATAAGCTAAGTAAAAATAGAATATATAGGCTAAGAGTAGAATATATAGGCTAAGACAAATACAATATAAAAAAACCTAAACATTCTGAGAAAGGAAATAAATAAATAAATAAATAAGAAGCCAGTTTAGCATACAGGTATTTACATGTGTAATATATATACATTGTATATATAAAAGTATATGTGTCACAGTGCAGAGGTGAACAGTTTGATGGCAACAGGCAGGAATGATTTCCTGTGTCGCTCTGTGTTGCATCGTGGGAGTAAGAGTCTCTGGACGAGCTCCTGTAGCTGATCAGCACATTGTGGAGAGGCTGAGAGGGAAAGTCTGTATAGTATTATAGTAGTATAATATAGTATAAGTATAGTCCTTATTTAACGTAGCAGCTCGAAAGTGTTTTATCAAGGTATTATTACTGATACATAAACTCTGGTGAATCATTTATTGACTATTATTTATTAGTTATTTTTGAGCAGACAAAACCTTATTGTGGTGTTGTAAACTAGACACCCACATTGCAGTTTATGATAAGTCTAGATTTGACTCCGAGCACACCCATACGTGTTTAAATCTAGATGAGAGCAAACATTTACTGAATTTAGGGAAGCAAGTAGGAACAAAAGGTTCGACCGAATGTTTCATCCGGACAGAATTGCTAACTGGACCTAGAGGAAATCGGGCTGCATATCATTACGGTAAAAATATTGCGAATCATACTCACACAAATCACACATTTTTTTTTATTGACACTTCGATGTATCTTTCAGTAATAATAATATAACTTCTCGGCAAGCTAAACATATATGAACGGCTAAAGTTTATTTCATTTACCTACCATGTGACTACGTGTCAGCTTAATGACTGCTTCTGTAGGCTTAACAGCTACTTAACATTAATAAAAACGTTATAAACTTTTTGGGTGTTATCTCAGATTGCGTCACGCGTGTTAACCATCTGACTTTACTTTACTGATTAGATTTCATGTGTACTAACAAACAGAAGTCAAACACAACACTTGAAGTCACTTAAAGTCATTGTGAGTTAGCTTAAACCCTCAGACATAAACCAGCTAACCCTCACGTATCTACAGCTACGACAACACTTTGTGTTTGCACGGTTTGCAGGCATCCGGACGTCACATTAGCCGTTAGCACTGTGGACAGCGGCCTGTTGAAGCAGAAATGCCGAAAAAGAAGACCGGTGCTCGGAAGAAGGCTGAGAGCCGTAAGGAGCGAGAGAAACAGAGTCGAGCCAACCGGGAGCATATCGAGGTGGCCAAACACCCCTGCAATTTTAACATGGTACGTAGCTACTCTGGCTAATACGTAATGGCAGTGCTTAAAACATCGCATCTTTAGTACCGTTTCTTACATTGTGATTTTATTGTCTTCTGTTTTTGCAGGAATGTGACAAATGTCAAAGGTAAACGATTGAATTTCATCATGTAACATTTATACAGGTGGAAGTAGTGGTAGAATATAGCTTAAGTACATTTACATTTCAAGTACGGTACTTCAGTGCAATTTCGGATTACTTTGCTTGATTATTTACATTTTACGCTACTCTACACTTTGCGCTCACGTTACATATGTTTGACAACATTAGTTAATAGTTTCTTCGCAGATTCTCATCGTTATTACAAAATATAGTTCAACTAATAAATTATGATGCATTATTTTATATTGAGCTACCCAGCAGTGTATAAATTAGTTGAAATTAGACTCACATGTACGAGCTGCATTATTAGCGATTACCAATTATAATCTATTGGTGCGTGTATAGCTATTCTGCATAGTGAGTGCTTACAACTTTTGGTATATTTTGATGCTAACACCTCTGTACTTTTATTTAAGTAACACTTTGAATGCAGGAGTTTAACTTCTAAAGGTGCATTTCTTTTTTACATTGTGTTATTTCCACTTTTACTTAAGTGTAAGATCTGAGTACTTCATAAGTAGACTGACACTTGTCAAGCAGTTAACAAACACATGTCTCTCTTTCTAATGTCACCTGGTAGAAAACAGAAGAACAGAGCTTTCTGTTACTTCTGTAACTCAGTGCAGAAGCTGCCTGTCTGTGCTCAGTGTGGTGAGTAAATTGCAACTCCACGTTTGTATGGCATTAGATGTAGATGTCATTTAAGTTTTGGTCTTTTCATGGAAGTTGTTGATAATAAGAAAAATATCATCAGACTTGTCCTTTAAACAGAAATGATCAAATTAATTGCAGCAAAGGTCAAGCTCTGATGACTTTTAGTACTGAGAAACAAGTCAAGTTTCAGAAATTCTGGATCCTGGAAAATCAGGATACTGTAAATGACCATCTGTAAATGTACACGTCTCCATTTTGTAATTTTCACTATAGCTTTGAAGCCCAAGCTGACATTATCTTGATGACTTCATCAGAGAGTTAATCTTTCAAACTTGAATAGGCTTTCAACTGTTTTCACAGACTCAGTAGACTAAACCATGACAACTAAGTTGATCCTCTTGTAAAATCAGTGAACTGCACCTTGAAAGCCAGTAAGTGTAGAAGTTTATAGTAAAAAATCTACTTTGCCCCCCGTGGTGGTCTCATAAAAGAGACATTGGCAGACAGCATGGCAGGCCTGTTATGTGCTGCAAAAAATGTTTAGCATCATGATAATCTGAGATATGCTATAATCATATCTGGACTCTTCATATTGTGGTAATAAAATAAGTTGTGACATCTTACAAAAAATGTTAAATGCTTATGTTGTCAGGCAAAACCAAGTGCATGAAATCATCAGATTGTGTGATCAAACATCCTGGGATCCACAGCACTGGAATGGCCATGGTGGTAAGTTAGCAACAAACTGAACTGAAACAATCACACGACTACTGACCCATTCACACTTATCAATCCTAATGGGGGCATTTGATTGTTGTAGTAATGTACATATACAATCCCAGTTCCAAAGAAGTTGGGACACTCTGTAAAACACAAATAAAACACAAATAAAAGAGAATGTGATAATTTGCTTAAATTCTGACATATAGTCAAATCAAAACAGTACAAAGACAATACATTTAATATTTTTACCTCAACAACTTCATAGATTTTTGTAAATATATTCTTTTCCTGAAATTTATGCGGAAAACACGTTTCAAAGAAGTTGGGACAGGGGCAACAAAAGACTGAGAAAGTTGTGGAATGGTTCAAAAACACCTGTTTAGAACATCCCATAGGTCAACAGGTTAATAGGTAACATAAGACATGCTCGAGAGGCTCAGTCGTTCACAAGCAAGGAATAAGTGAACTTTGAGAACCCTGAGTCAGCAAACTACTTGTCGTACACTATCCTGCAGATTTGGTTTGCAGTGGCATAGGGTAGAGTGAGCAAACAACAAAAGTCCAAGATTGCACAAGTACACAAAAAATGATGTCTTGAAATTGTGAAATATGGGCGGTAATGTCCAAATAATGTGCATGAAGCTGATTATTAGAGAGCATGTGCCCAACATTACTCTTTGCCAACATGACAACTGTGCACTTTTTGCAAGGGTTGCAATATTGTTTAATTAGGACTTTAAATTTATGGCCACTTTTAGATGATGGTGTAACATTGTATAATAGTTTTTCAGAATAATGACAGTGACAATATAATGACAATAAGTACAGTATGCAAGTGATGAATGACAGCCTGAGGCTCAGTGATCAGTGAGTCCTACTTAATAAATCACAAGGCATGTAGCAGCAGTTAAAATAACTTGTTATGTATTATATATATTTTTTTGCTTAATGTCAGGTTATGTCCTTTTAGTTTCAGAAAATACATGATGAAAAATCATTTTTTACCTTTTCTTTCTCTTCCACTAGGGGGCAGTATGTGACTTCTGTGAAGCTTGGGTGTGCCACAGCAGGAAATGTCTGAGCACCCATGCATGTGCATGTCCCCTGACTGATGCAGACTGCATCGAGTGTGATCGCAGTGTGTGGGATCATGGTAGGAGCCCCCCTGTTTGATTCAGACTTACCCAGTCAGTGTCACACTAAAGATCATTACTGACTCTTTTAACTTCCTGAATAGGAGGGCGAATCTTCCGCTGTTCCTTCTGTCAAAACTTCCTCTGTGAGGATGATCAGTTTGAGCACCAGGCCAGCTGCCAAGTCCTTCAGGCAGAAACATTCAAATGTGAGTCATTCTGTTTGCCTTTCAGTGTCATTTTTGTGGTTGATGGGGAAAGTAAAGTGTATCTTCCTCAAAGGAGAGCGAAATATCTAGAGGGTGTATGTGGAAGAGTAAATGTGATTTTTTGTTTTGCATTTTCTCACCTTCCATTTTAGGCGTTTCCTGTAATAGACTGGGGCAACACTCCTGCCTGCGCTGTAAGGTGAGGAGAAGATTCATCTCAGAAAAACACTTTTTGTGTCCAACCTTTTATGAACCTGTTTATCTGCTCCTTAGGCTGTACTTTGTATAAACCTTTGGGTAAGCTTTGAATAAAATCACACACACATTACGGATTGTTTGCACAACAGAGAACAACAGCCTACATCTCCTACTCACATAACAGAGTCAAATGAAAATTTGCTTTTGCATTACATTTGCACCACAACAGGAAATATTCCTGAAATTCAGGAAACAAGTAATTGAAACTAAATAAAAACAGAACATTATCCACTAAACGGCAGCAAGAGGGCATTACAATCAGATAAAACTGGATGAGGAAGGAGGACAAAGTCTTTTCCTGGGGCTCGTTTTGTTTTTTCCTCTCCTTCACTGAGTTACAGCAGACTCTCTTATGTATGAACAATGAAAAGACGTTAGCGATGAGGAAGTGTTGGCACATGGTTAAAATTACAAGAAATTACTAAATTTTTACTGATACAGCATTTCAGTGAACTAAGTTTGCTTTACATAAAACATACAAGGAAGGGCAGCAAAAACAAAAGAAAAGAAAGAAAAAACACCAACCTTTCAAAGGAACCGGGAAACCACTCACACCACAGACAAGACACACACACACACACACACACACACACACACTGTAACTGTGTCTGAAAACACAGATTTTCTTTTTGCTGAGTAGTAGAATACACTGACATATTTACTTCCTGGAAAAAGGAACTGCAAAATAAAAGCAACAGTGAACATATATAGATTACATCTCAGCAAACACAAGACATCCACTGCAGTTTTGTAGCTTCACTTTGTACACGTTGTGTACTGACATGCCCATGTGTACATTTTAAAGGTTTTTGTAATCATCAATTGTAATCATTCTTCATGCTCTCTTGACTGAGACACATTCTTTCCTTACACGACTCACTGTAAGGCCTCTGCGTGAAAAGGCACTCCTGAAGTTCAGCTAAAGGTATAAATAAATTGAATGTATTTGTTTGCTGGTATTTCCTGCAAGAGAATTACCAAGGGAAGCATCCATTAGCAAAGAAATGGTATCTAATTGGGGCATCATCTCGTACTTAAAAGACTGCAAGTCCTCCTATTCGCTATGGCTTAAGCTGAAATTGTTGCAAAGAAAGAAGAAAGACTATGTTTGTCCCTCATCTTTGCAGTGGACTGTGGATTTGATAGAAGTATTTTCACAGGCTGGACAGGAAAGCAGGAATGACCACAGTGGGAATGTTTTGTTTAGACATATTTGAACATTTTCTTAAATGCCTGTACATCATTAAGGTCACATCAGAGATATTTTTCCCATCGGGGGGAAAACAACAGAATCTTAACAGTAAAGTATGTGCTGTAACAGTGTGATAAGCTGATTTAAAGCACAAAGTCTATAGTCTGAACTGTCATTCAGCCTTTGTAAGAAAACACTTTGGTTGTCACAGAGACATGAAATGGAAACATGAATGATCAAAAGAGCTTTATCAAAGTGCGCAGGAGGAGAACAGAGCGGGTGAATCCTTAACAGGGCAGGGGAGAAGTTCTGCACTTGATGCAAGAGTAAAGGAAGACATTATGATGAATGTGCTTACTTGTCCAAACAAGCCCGAGATTTCAGCCATTGAGATTTCATTCTCGTGTTCTAAGCCACATTTAAAACTGTATATCAAGATGTGAAGTGTGTGTGCTATCAGTATTTCCATGTCAAGTTTTTTTTAACCTTTGTTCAATTGTCTCCTCTCAGGCGTGTTACTGCGATGACCACGCTAAAAGTAAGGTCTTCAAACAGGAGAAAGGAAAAGCCCCACCCTGCCCCAAATGTGGTCACGAGACCCAGGAGACCAAAGACCTCAGCATGTCCAGTGAGTCTCACACACAGCCTTTAACACTACTGCAAGCTGCTGTTTCCAGTAAATCTGCCGCTTAGAGGAAGTCAGAGCAGCCTCAGTTTCCCTGCTGTATCACGATTTTTTCAAACAAAACAGAAAGTGTGTGAAAACAGGTACGTTTTTCAGAAATTCTCTTTTGTTTCCCGTAAAAATAAATAGGGGAAGTAGAAATCAACTTGTTTGTCCCCTCCGTATGACAACCTACGATAGAAGAATCCTCAGACTCTTCAAACCACGTGGATGGAAGAGCAGCACTTAGCAGCTGAAATGATTTTTAACCCGTCTCCTTTGTTGCACCACTTTTTCTTCACCTAAAAATGGTATTTGTACAATGTCCTTATCATGCATTGTGCAGAGTCGTTCGTCAGGATTGTGGAAATGCCTTTTAGGGTCCAGCTGTAACTGTTATTAAACAAGCTTCTGGATCTTGTACATTTGCTGATATTACAGGAAAAAGATTTAGCTTTGAGACTCAGAGGCTATGAGAAGCACAAGCGGGGGCTGTCCTAAAATTAACTTTTCAATACATTTCATGGTTGATATATAAATATATATTTTTTAGTTCTTCTTCATCCTGATTGGTCTCACTGCTGAACTCACCGAGAGTCTGCTTCTTCCACCTCTTATGTTTGTGTGCTGGAATATACTAACTTCATCACTAATGCTTCATGTTTACTGTGATTAAACATAAGTTACTAACGTCACATTTTGTTCCCTGCAGCTCGGACGTTGAAATTCGGCCGCCAGACTGGTGCCGATGAATACGACGATTACAATGACGGAGCGTCGGGGTACGATTCATATTGGAAGAACTTAGCATCTGGAGGCGGAGAGCAGCGGGATGACTATGGGGAGGATGATGACGATGATGAGGATGAATATGAGGAGGATGATGAGGAGGAAGAGGAAGAGGATGATGAAGAGGAGGAGGAGGAGGAGGAAGATGATGAGGAAAAGGCTGCTGATTCCATGACTGGTCTTAAACTGGAAGGGAGCGCCTAAGCTAAGTCGGAGACCGGAGGAGTGTGTACAGGTGGAGCGGACAGTCCCACAGATCCAGATGGTCCTCAGTGGATGTTCACTTGTTACAGGTTACAAGAATTGATAGTGACAAACAGAAGAAGAATTCAAGAACACCATACTGTTGCCAATGAGATACCCACATTGTACTCATACCTTTTCCAATAGAACTAGAAAATAAAACAATGCACTCAAATAATAAGAAAGTTTTTGATACTAAATATTTTCGATACATTGGAAGAGATGATGAGACGAGATAACTTCTGTTGTTTCATTCCAGGCTGGATTGATGCACTGAGATGCCCAAAACACCAAAATTAGCTGTAAACTCCTGTTTTGTGGTGTCACAGTTTTCTTTAGGAATGTGCACCGTGTACATTTTGACTCAGACAGGCAATAGGAGTGTGACGGAGGAGCAGCTGCTGGCTCCTGAAGTAGGTTTTCTTACGGTGATTTTGCACGTCAGTTTTCTTTCTTTCTCTTTCTACATTTAATCAATCAGTTTTAGTTAGTTCAACTTTGTTTTCAAGGTATCTTGTTATTTTTCAGCCAGTTTGGCGGTTGGTGTTTCTAAATACTACAAGACCTGTGTAATCCATATGTGTAGTAACAGCTGCAGCATGTAGTTATGTTGTTGCAGCTGTAAAGAACAATGGTAGAAGGTTTACAGATTTAACCAAACTTGACCTACAAGCTGAAAGTGAATTTACCGAGGCTGCGGTTTGGTCAGTATTTAAAAAAATAACTTGTTTGTTTTCACTGTTAGTGAAAGTGACAGAGCTTTAAGGTCAGTGATCTTACAGAAATGCACCATGGGAGTCGGAGTTAACTTCTCTACTTGTGTTTTATTTGTCAATCAGTGATATTTTCTTATGCAGTCAGTCACGTTTTGTGCTGATGATGCAGCTGGAAAAGTTTCATGATCATCCGAGCATCGGATGTGTCAGCCATCTGACACCGTGTGCAGAAAATGGATGGGACTATTACTGCTAGAGCCCTGAATGTGTGAAGCCAACTGTCTCTCATTGCAACTCAAGAATGCATCATAACGATCCTTGAGGGGTCGTGATTTGAGTATCTATTATAGTTCAGTGGTGTATATTCCCAGATAAATTAGCAGTTAATGAAATCACTGCAAACAAACTTTTCCGTGATGAATATGGGGCCTTCTGCTGCTCCCGGGTCAGCGTGAAATCAAAAGTCATTGTCCCATCTTTATAATAGTAACTGTTAAAGTGCAGCTCATTGCGCAAATTCACTGGGTTTACCCTGCTTCAGTGCAGCACAAATGCCCAAGCAGCATGACCTGATTTGTAATCAGCAGCATTTGTTGAGACATGTTTTGTGTTAAGTGCCAATAAATACTTAAATCCTAGTTGACGGAGCATTTTCAAATTAAATGCCCAAGTTGTTTGATTCGGCTCGATGACTGACTCACTGCTGCTGTTAATCCCTACAGTTTGCAAAGTTCTCTCTGAGCAGCTACCCCGACGCGTACTTGTGTGTATCAAAGTGACGAATCAGAGGAGGAGTGAACTTCAGCTCGGCATGACTATATCAGGGCGTGTGTGCGGGGAGGGCACTGGGGCGACATCTGAACCGCACTCGCGCTCGTAATTAGCGTCAAAAAGCAATCCCGGACTCCGATCAATGAGACAAAGGGGCTTTGAAACAACACGTGAAATGCAAAAATGTGATCTTGACCGACTGCTCCGCTGGATAGGAGAGCAGCTGCTGCCGCTGCGCAGATGACAGACTTCATGACGGCGCTCCCGGTCGTCCTCGTCCAGTCCACATGTCCCGGACACCAGCGAGCGGTAGGCTCCCGTTCCGCCTGTGTGTGTGTGTGTGCGTGCGTGTGCGTGGTGGAGGTGTAACAAACCTGTAGCTTTACGACACTTCAGGTTGAGATTTGCAATGAGAGCAGGCCTACATGCTTTTTTTTTTCTTTTCTTTAATAAGTCAGAGGGGTGACAAAGTTCACACCAGCGCGGCACAAAAATCAGCGCGTAATGATCTGAGGTGTGTCGGCTCGCCGATCCACGTGATTTCACGGAGACGTTTCAGCTGCTGTCGGCGATTCGTGCATCAATATGGTTCTTCTGATTAAGGCAAACGCAACAGCCGCAGACGACTGTCACTGGTCAAGTTTCACTTTCAGTTTGATGCGGAGGACGTGACCTGGTGCCACAAGCCCCTCCTCCTACGTGTTCGCGGCCGAGATGTTTATGGAAACACCGATAAACAAATGACAACAGCTGTTCGGCGTGTTGGGGACGAAGGAATGCTACAGTGAGGGAAAGCCTACCCTGGGACAAGTACTGCATTCAAACTTAACAGAAAAATACTGCGAAGTAGTATCAGTAATTAATGCAGAAACACATGGTAATATTGGATATTGTTGTTGCAGTGTTGTAATTTGTCAACATGTAGCCAGTTGTAGGTGAGCTGTTTTACACACTGCTGGTTAGTATAACGTACAGAAGAGGATTTACTGAGTTATTATTGATGCGTTAGCTTCAAAGCAGCATTTTAAAACGTTTCCCTCCACATAAGTTATAAAACGTGTACGAATACTTCAGTTGGAATAGTGATTGAATAACCAGTGTCGCCTCGCAGTAAAAAGGGTTGTTGGTTCGAGTCCCGGTCTGGGAGTTTGCATGTTCTCCCTGTGCCGCCTAAATTCAGAATTTATGAACATACAGATATTGTTCATTTGAAAAGTTTAAGCTTTGCACTGAACGTTTGGACATCACGTTTCTTTGAGTTGCATACTGAAGCCTGTTTGGACTCCAAAGAAATTTAAACCTGCGCAGATGAATGTGAAAACTTCACCTTGTAATGTTAGTTTGGAGAGGTGCTTTATAAATAATCTTTATTATAGTTATTATTTTTATTGTCTTATAATTCAAAGTCTTCGGTAAGAGTAGTAAGTTTTAACAGTAATAAAAAGTAATTTCTATGCTGAATTTCAGGGTATTATATGATTAGTGTTATGTTAATATTATTGTATTGTAATTAATAACACATCACAAGTTATTAATAGTATACTGAAAGCAGCATTTCAATGTTGCCGTCAAGGAGGAGCAAATTCTTACTAATTTATATATTGTTGGATAGTTTAATCTAAAAAATAAAACATGTTACATATATTTCTTATGTTTTATGTGTAGCTTGTCAGCCTGCAAAATAGCAAATAACTACAGCTGTCAGATAAACATAGCGGAAAAGAAATATAAAGTAGCACAATACAGAAATACTCAAGTATGAAGTACAAGTTCAAGTAAATGAAGTGAGTTACATTTGTTCGAGTCACTCTGTAGATTCTAATCTTGCATAGCAAACACACAGTTATCTTTTTTTTAAAAAAATAAAATAAAAATGAGATGTTGTTGTCGACTGACCTGCGCAGCTCAACGTCAGTCTCATCCACTCAAACCAGAAGCTTCACTGGGCAGGACGCTGAGTCTCCTGGGAAGGTTCCTCCTATTAAATCTGAATTTAAGACAGGCACAATACTGTATGCACAGTTTGTAATATCACAGCTTTTTCATAAAAACAACATCAGACAAGAGTTATTATTCCACGCTTCAAAAACATGTCATGGACGCATCTTTAAAATCATCCTGACCAGCTACAGTTTTTCTCCACCGGTTTGTTTCAGTGATCAGTGAACCGTTCATGATTTCTGATTCTTTTCATTCAGTCCTCCTTACCTTTCAGATGTCTGAAAGGTAAGGAATGTGACAACATGGACAACATGAGGCTCACTCGGACTGTAGTGAAGCGTTTCAGGACAGTTTTTTTCTTAAAGTGTCTGGTCAGGTTTTAACTGGCACGTGGGATATGGAGGCGTAAACAGACGTACTCATTTTATTTTCTTTATCAGTTTATGACCACAAATGGCTGCATGTTTGTTTATGATGTTTGGGTTTTTTTGTTGTTGTTGTTCTCGTTCTCCTGTTTTCTTTTCAGACTCCAGTATGTGATTGTGGTGGCTGAGAGCACAAATTATAGGTTGATTAACTGATCATTTGTTCAATAGAAAATTAATATGCAACTACTTTGATCATCAAATATTGCAAAAATGCACTTGGCTCAGCTTCTCACGTTTTTTTTTTTGTTTTTTTTTTAATCTTCAAAGATATTTAACTGAATATTTGGGGGCTTTGGATTGTTGGAAAGACCGTTGAAGACGTCAGTTAATTAAGAAAATAACTGGGAGATAAATCAACAATGGAAATTATCATTAGCTGCAGCCCACACAAATTTACTGTTTTGCAAACTGGAATGCAGTTTTGCTGTTTATGTCACAGTTACTGTCAACACATTATAGTATAACAGTATTGCAGGGGGCCTTCTTCCTTATGATGAGTGTTTTTACTACTGATACTTCAAGTGCGATAACTCTCTCACAGTGTGGAGTATACAGCCTTTTACACTGAGGTGTTTCTACTGCCATAAAAGAAAAGGCCTGCATGCTTCTTATTTTTGAATAATTCAAAGTGAAACCAATTATGACAGTCAGTGAGTTTAAATAAATATTAACAACAACATGAAAATAAAGCCTGAATGAAAATGCACTGTGCCTAACGCTTTGCAGCGATCGCAACTTGGAAAACACTGACTCATCGTCAAGTGCCTTGCTTTTCACACAGCCGCTGTCAAAGCTGTTGTGCTTCCACTTTCCAACATCACCTCAGGGTCATGCAGGCAGTCTAAACATCTCAACAATGCTACTGTCCCAGACTGACCACTTTGTCTTAAGCACGGCGTGTTACTTCATGTTAGAGTCAGGACGTAGTAAGTGCTTCATTTTAACAATAGCAGTGGGTTAACAGAAACACAATTTTTAACATCTTCATTTCTAAAGCAAAAATGCCAAATATTTGCTGGTTTCAGCTTCATAAATGAGAGAATCTACAACTTTTCTCTGTTTTGAATATGTTTGGATTTTGGAAAAAATCAAATAAAGTGGTTTGTCTGCTTTGGCAAAATCAGTCTGATTCGATGGCACATTAATCAATAATGAGAATAGCTATTTTATAACCTCTCAGTTCAAGATTTTACAGCCTTAATCCAACACAGTCCAATATTGCGCAAAGTGTTAACTCATCAAACAGGACACCTTGTCCTTTCTACCTGAGGCATGGCACATGTACCATTTCTGTTCGGTGAGTCAAAGACCTCTCCAAGGCGACGCACTTATATTAAATTCTGTGGCTGAACAAGACACAACCACATTGCTGTCAAACCTGTACATTTTGTGAACTGTGAACAGCCACAACCTGAACGGAAGCACAAAAGGACTGTAAGGCACAATGATTTGTACAGCTCACACCTCAAACTCGAATCGGTTGATTAAATCAAAGGCTATTTAAAAACTTATAGTCTTCGTGCTGATTCACACCCTTCAAAGGGCTCACAGATGTTTTGCGTCACAAACACTCACTGCACGGGGATGACAGTGTGAGGAAGGTGGAGGCGGAGGCGGAGCCAGAGCGCAGGAGGTGAGGGTGGCACGGGCCCTGTTAGCTCATATCACAAAATGACCGCCAAGAGACAAACACTAAAACAAAGGGATGAAAAATGACTAAAAACAAGTCATTATTAAAATTGAAGTCATTCATTTATTGCAGTGAATAAACCAAATTAATAATATAACTGATACCACTACTACTACTACAATAATAATAATAATAATAATAATAATAATAATAGTCAAGAATGAAGAATGTAAGTATTAAAAGGAGACAAGCCCTCATAAATTAAGCCTGTACAGTTAAGATTTTTATGAGTCCTCTGTTTTTCATCTGGATGGATTCCTCTGTCGTGCTAGTAAAGTGAAAAATTGTTACTGTGGAAATATTTTGAAACAGATTGGCAAATCTAGGTCTGCAGAGGAAACCAGATGTTCTTCATGACAACAGGATAAAAACAGAAGTTACTGGAAGTAACTTCTTTCCTTACTGGAAGTAAGCTACTGGAAGTAACTGAGGCAAACCTCAGTTTGCCTTTAATGGGCATAACAGATCTCTGCACTTTCTTTCAAATCGAGTGACACCCTGTCCTGTAAGTGAGTGGTCAGTCTGCAGCTTGACTTCAGGGTTGGTCAATCTGACAATTTTAGATAAAAACTGATCTTAACTGAGTCCACAATCTGCTTCACACTATAACATGCCAACAGATGGCTATGGATGGATTCACATGGCTCCTCCTCAGATGATGTATTGTAAAACGCTGCAATGTGAACTCAACAGAATGAGAGCAAGAGGCCAACAGGGCTCAGTGAGGGGGGCTGTGTAAATAAAACTGTACATCCATGTATACTCTGCTTCTATTTCACAACTCCAACAGGGTCAGCTAACAGTTTACATTGAAGATTAACTCAGGGATGAGATGCAGTTGCGGCTTTGCCTGAGTCTGCAGATTTCAGCCTGAGCCAACAGTTACTCCCACAGTCACCACATTAAACCCTGAATACACAGAAAGGGATTCTTTGGGAGTGGAAACAATTAGCTGAGTTATGTACCGAATTAATCAGTAACTATTTTGATATACTGCTTCATTGTTCCAGTGATGTCTAAGCAAAAATGCCAAAAATCCAATGGTCTCAGTACATCAAATGATGAGTCTCCCTTTATCACATACAATCAGTCCAACACACTCAGACTTACTATCATGGCTTTTTTTATGGCTACAACTGAAGTAAAGGGAATCAAAGGCAGGCATTAGTGAGATCTTCATTTAACAACAGCCGAGATCTTCAATTTAACTGAAGATCTCGACTGTTGGCTGGATAAATTATGTTGTCACATTTGGAACGTATACTTCAATAGTTAAATGCTTGATGAAGCAGCTGATTACAAAAAGAACAAGGATAAAATATACGTTCAGCCATCTTGATTCAGGAGGAAGGACCAAAGTGCAAAAATAGAATATCATAAACGTTGATTAGCTCAGACCAAATAGCTGATTGTTGAAGATGATGTTTTCTAATGTGGATCTGCAGTGGCAGGATAAGAAGACGTGTGTTTGCAGAGCACTCACGTTTGAGTCTACAGGAATTCAAACTAAACACTCATTCATAATGAGTAGCTCAAGAGACGAGGAACATTTACTGTATTTTCCCTGTCAGACAGAGAGAGAGTCTGCCTGGAGAACAGTGCTGTTTGACCAGTCAGTTTGTTACCTTAGTAAGAAAGAGGCAAATGATGAAATTCCCAAGTGAAGTGAGACAGCAGAAATAACTTTATGCCTTTCATTCAAAATCATAATGATAAGTGAAAAAAATAAATGCCTTGTGCAGTGTGTGATTTAAGAGATGCAGCTGAAGTCAAAATGTCTTTGAATGTCTCTGTCTTGGGGGACAATTCAGAGCCAAACCGCATTTACTGAACAAACTACTGAAAACTGAAATGGTTTTACTGGTTACAGCAGATGGTTATTATTTTTTATTTTAAACAAAAGTAATTGAAATAAAAACTTTTTGTTTGGTTGTTTTGGGTCTTACACGCGCATGTCTGACCTTTAAAATATGTTTATAATGTTGCATCAAGGTAAAATTGACCTTGTTAACCCGCACTTCCTCTCTGAACAGTCTCATTCGAGCTTGACAAAATAACCCGAAGGATGACATGCTAACATTTCCTTGTGTTATTTCTAGAGAGGCATCCAGTTCCAGTCGACCTGTAGCCTGTGCCGAGAGAGTCACAAAACTCAGGTCTGGCTTTGTTTCTTTGTTCTGAGGTAGGCATACAGCATGTGACATGTCTGTCCTGTCCGAAAGTTACATAATTGTTATCCTACTTAAAAATGGAAATGTTTTTATCACCAGTGTAGCTAGAAAAAAAAAACCCCAGTCAGATAGTCTACATTATTTATAAGGGAAAGTAGAATAAAAAAATGTAACACCGCAAATATCTTTTTTAAAAATTTATATTCATGTTAAATGGAAAAAAATGAACTTATGCTGGGAAAGTTTCATCGAAAGTCAATCACTTTTTATCTACATATGAAGGGATGGCTTTTATGTACCTACTGGAGCACCACACCAACAGAACATCAACATGTTTGCAAAAGACTGTTGAGTAAAGCATCAGTATCTGATGCTCCTACAAACTAGATGTTAAACATCTGTCTGCTTTCACAAGCACTGCTGCAAAAACCCCAAAAGATGAATGAATAATATGTCTTGTGTTGTAATCATTGTCTCTTCGCTCTCTTAAAGCTTCTTGAGTGCATATACGTGTTCTGCTTCTGTGACTGATACAGAACACCTACAGATTTGCTTGGAAAAGTTGATTCACACCATTGAGGTGAGAGAAGGTATCAAATAAAGTAAAATTTTGGATATTTTTTTGTAGAAATGATATAGTTATGCTTACTGATACTTTGTTGACACTGTCCTTTATTTTTTTGCTTAATGCTTGAAAATATTATTTGTCTAATTATATTTTTTTAATCGTTCTGCCATAATTAATTTGTTGTTCTTTATCCATTTTCAGAAATCTGATGCAATGCTGTATGCTCCGTCAGCTAATGACATTAAAGTAAGTGCATGTATAAATTTTCAAGTTAGGAAAAAGGTGAAAAGAAATGTCTGTTTGCTTGAAGCAACTATGTTACAAAGCCATTTGAAATTTAAAGGATAAAGTCGGTGATATGCGGTAGTTTTCTTATTGTCAGAAAATCCTATGAAAAGGAGTAGTGGCGTGACAAGAAAGTATTTACAGCCAAAACCTGGGCGTGTTATAGAATCTGTCACCGTCCCAAGCAGGTGAATCCTGATGACTTGGATGCTCTGAGTTTTCCTCTCGTGCTGCCCAATAATTGAACTGCAGCACAATAATTGTCCAGTTAGGAGAGCTGTGGTACTAATAAAAGGGATCGGCACAAGACAGAATTCACCTCACGTTTTGATTTGCGAGCTGTGAGCCTTACGAAACACTGGAATTCTTGTTTCTAACCGTTAAAGGTACCACATAGTTTTTACTGTGTCAGTTTAACGACGCCTCTATCTGGCCTACATACTGACACATTTCTGCCTCTCCTAGGAGAACTGTATAAATGTGTCACTCAGATGTTACATGTTGGAGCTGATAATGGTCATCGATGAAGAGGAAATTGTGGACAATAACGTTGATTGCATCATTGATTTTAACGAACAGCTTATAGTGGATCCTGTAAGTCCTTTTTTTTTTTACATAATCCTCCTTTAATTGTCTGTCCTCGTCTGTCTTCATCTGTTCACTTGTTAAACTCTCATTTTTACATAACTGATGATTCAGCTGATATTAATAACTAACAATGTGTGGACAACTGTCCGCATGGCTCATCATACATTATTATACCATCAGTACAACACACTGCAATACATAAAGCATCAGTGTCATTAACTTTCATTTATGTTTTCTATTCTCTTATTTTTTTTATAAATGAATTTTCTCAAAGTTAACGTTTTATTGTCTCTCTTATACATCGTAGGTTGGCTGTCCACCATGTGAAGCATACTCACTTAAAAATATTACAGTATTCCTGGAAAGGCTAAATAACCTTTTGGAAGAGAGGAACGTACAACAGAAGACTTCTGACATGTGAAATGATGTAAATAATATAAGCTATGAATGTGTATTTGTATAGATTTGTAAAGACTTGTGGCTCTTATTTTGTCCATTTGTGACGAACCAAGCTGTCCTGTATTGTATACTCGCTGAGTTTGATGTGTAATATAACAGTGACTACATGTCACTGCATGTTTCTGTGTCACTGTGTCAGACTCTGCCTTTCAGTTGTAGTTTTGAAAGGCGTGTCATGAAGTATCATACAGTAGCAGCATGTTCTGTATATATAAGAATGTACATTATTAAGCTCATTGCTAAACATTGCTCAATATAATACCTATTATGCACTATACGCCTCATCAATTCCTTTATCATAAGAACTGTTGCTAACCCTAGTAAATAATATCCCAATTTCATTTTATTTCCTTTTTCTGATTCTTGTTTGTTAAAGGTGTTTAAAATAATCATATATATATATATATATATATGGTAAACACTTATGTTTATATTTGATGTTAGTGGGCATTCAGACTGAAAACAACCCAAGCAGCTGGCTGTGTTGGTCTTGTTTCATATACCAGATTGACATGTAATATGATACAGAAAGCCTGCTCTGAGTAACAGACCCATGAGTTCAAAGATTATCAGACACCAAACCAACTCTGGAAAGTTATCGCAGTGGCAGTAACGCTACTTTTCAATCACGAGGTAAACTGTAGAAACACAGTACTCATGTTACAAAAGTATTCTACCGGGTATGTGTGCTCGGATGTATTTCTTGACAGCTGAATGATGTTTTTTGTTGTTGTTTTTGGAAGCCTGCAATGTCCAAGTTGTGCACCTCTGCACAGGTCCATTCAAAAGAATAAGGGTGTGTCTGTGTTTTTGTTTTTTTTGTTCCCTGTGAGCCAACCATGTTTGTTTGTTAGCAGTCTTCTTCACTTAACTGCACCATGTGTTCACACAAGCACGTGTCCTCTTGCACGATAAGCACAAAATCTTGACCCAATCTTGAAAACGTTGGTCCACAGCAGCAGGTCACAAGCATTAAAAGTCGAGAAAATGATTATCCCTTTGTCTTCACTGGTGTAGAGTTTTCACTGGTCCCGTGATACGATGCTCTGCTTGATATTTGAAATTGGAGAAATTGTGACAAAAACCTGCCACCAAACCACACCAGTTAAGATATCAGGATCAGCTCGCACTCGTGTTCTCTCAGGTTGGACAGGTTGTTGCAGGATGTGCGCTCATTAATCATCATGACTCTCTTGTATTCCTCTGTTCACGCTGATGTTCAAGAAAACGGGTTCGTGGAGATCGACCAGGTCGGAAAGCTTTCTGTTGTAGAAGACTCATAGGATGATGCTGTTAAAGATCCCGAGGTTGTGGGCTTTTCTTTGATGGCAACTGAACGTTGACTGTTCAACAGGCTCGGTCACATCAGGAAAAAAATTGTTGTAATGAGGAACAGAAATGGGCACAAATAAATGAGAAAGTATTTGGTTAAAAATTACAAATACTTGCTCATCAAATCTATTAAAATAAAATTCAAAATACTGGTATAAAAACTGTATTCAAAAGAAATTTGTAATTTAAAAACACAAACTGCACTCTGTACAAACCGACAGTATAACATTTTAGCCTCAGAATGATCTGACCTTAACGCCTTTGCACTGACAAGCAGTAGGCTGGCTTGAGGTTTGGTTATTTTAAAAATGTATTTTATCAAGAATTTTTCTCTTTTCCCTCTGACTGTGCCAACTGTCTGTGTCCATGGGTGTCATGGGTTTCAAGGAGACACAGAGACGAACCTTTGTCAATGCATGGCGTTGGTGAAAAAAAGAAAAATAAAGACTTGTGTCCTGGGTCAAGCTTGGGTCTCAAGTTTAGCAGTTTGCTGAAGATTGTACATGACCAGCATGGAAGAAAGCTTAGCAACTTATATCAGTGACTGGCAGAGGAATTTGACAAAGCTGGAATCACTCCAGAGGTCCAGTCAAGGCTGAATACTTTTATCCAAAGAATTGAATTGAAAGGTAAGAGATACAAACAAACGTCCATCCATCCATTCATCTTCTTCCGCTTCATCCAGCCCCAGGTCGCGGGGGCAACAGCTTGAGCAGGGATGCCCAGACTTCCCTCTCCCCAGACACTTCCTCCAGCTCTTCCGAGTGGACCCCAAGGCGTTCCCAGGCCAGTCGAGTGACATAGTCCCTTCAGCATGTCCTGGGTCTTCCTTGGGGCCTCCTCCCGGTGGGGCATGCCCGGAACACCTCCCCAGGAAGGCGTCCAGGAGACACCCGAAACAGATGCCCGAGCCACCTCAAATGGCTCCTCTCGATGTGGAGGAGCAGCGGCTCTACTCCGAGCTCCTCTCGGGTGACAGAGCTCCTCTCCCTATCCCTAAGGGAGCGCCCCGCCACCTTGCGGAGGAAGCTCATTTCAGCTGCATGTATACGAGATCTCGCTCTTTCAGTCATGACCCAAAGTTCATGACCATAGGTGAGGGTAGGAACGTAGATTGACTGGTATTGAGACCTTCACCTTTCGGCTCAGCTCCCTCTTTACTACAATGGACCGATACAACGACTGCATCGCTGCACCGCCTGTCAATCTCACGCGCCCAAACAAACTGCAAGCATGCTAACTGTAATCTAATGGTCAACACAAGAATCAAATCCATGAATAACTGAATGACTAGGGTTAGGGTAGCACGAACACAAAACAATTAGCGGACGAGAAATGAACTTTAGGTTCACACAAACTTCAGAACCTCTCCGGCAGTTTGTTTGATGAGTCTGAACCAAATATTTCTAGTTTTCATAGCTAAGAGGCAACACTCACTGCCAGGCCGGGCCATCACCTCCTCACTGCTTTGCCAGTAGTGGTGTGCTGCATGATTTACTGCTGAAGGGAGGATTGCTTAAACAGAAAGCACAAAAAAAAAAAAAAAAGGCAGAGGACTGAGTTATGGTTCAGAAGATGTTTTAAAAGATTAAATAAAATAGTACAGCATATGGGTTAAACTAGTAGTATTTTACTGGCTCAATTAAACGCACACCTGTGAGATTCAATATAAACCATCTGCCAAACGCACACGCATACATTATTATACAACCGCAAATATCCACATTAAACCATTCTTTAATTCAATTTCAAATAGCCAGTTGTAAATGTCCAATTTATAACACAAAAATACATTTAAAACATGCGATAAAGTCCAAGGTATCAACCCTTTGAATATAAAATCTTTATAGAATATAAAAATAAATAATGGAGTTTTTTATAGAGCATCAAGAAATTATGGTCCAATATCATCATCATCCTATTTTAATTTCTACATGTGTTTCATGTGGTTTCAGTGGCTTGTACCTCGAGATATAAAAATACTGTGGAAAAAGTTCAGGTGCAAACGTTAAGAGAATGGGATGAATTATCAACTTGATTCAATACGTGTTATGAAATACTGGCATGTTACTTAACATCCATGGGGACACTTTGGTCCAAATGAATGAAAATACATGTACAACAGTAAAAAAACAAACAAACAAACAAAAAGTTCGGATCAGGATGTGTGATATCATAAAAAAAAATGTACAGATCAAATGCAGAAACTTGGGGAGCAGCACATACCTTCAGGTTTGGCACTTTTCATCCTGTAAAGCTCAGAACAGGTGAGAGCAGTAATTATACCACAAAAACACTGTGACATGGAAGCTCATTCTTCACTTTGAGAACAGAAGAGATGCCAAAAAAAAACAAAAACTAAACTAGCCTTTCTTTTAACCTTTTAACTGCATCAGCTGAGACGTCATCATCTCTGAGATAGTTGAGAAAAAGTAATAAGAGCTTCAAGTTATTTTTATCACACTTTTGATAAAGTTTAATTTCTGCCAGGGGAATTCTTCTGACAAAGAAATGCAAATTTGTAGACTGAACTGCCTGAGGTCTGCAACATGCTGTACAGTCACATACAGAGGTTTTCTGCAGATGGTTTGCCCACACACCTGTACAGTTTCTCACTGCATAGGCCATCCAAGAGGAAATTTAAAAAAACAAAAAAAAAGTGCATTAAATTGACAAATAATACATTTGGCAAATCCAGCTCACATAAAAACAACCAAAAAAAAATTAGAACAACAAACATATACCATCCAGCAAGTTTTTCTTTTTGGTTACATATAATAAAACATTTAACACTTTTTCACAATTATCTGTAAGCTTTCATATTGACAGACAACGAGAGGCTTTGCAGTGCATGGCTTGTGTCCTCAAGAGTCAACTTTTCCGTAAGTCCCCTCTGGTGGTCGGTAGCACTTTGGAAAGGCCATCAGCTGCAGCATGTTGAAGGCATATTTCCTGCATCTAATATTCTTTTGAACGTTCTCAATCCGACATCCTTCTCTGGTGTTCAAATAAAGAGGGCGAGGAGGAATGAGGGAAGAAAGAAAAACAAAAATGTAAACATGAATGTGTGCAAGTTGTGTTTTCAATAATAGAGAGAGAGAGAGAGAGAGACAGAGGCTTTTAAAGACTCTTCTTGTCCCGAAATATTTTTGAAAATTTTAGCTCAAAATAAAACGACATTTCGAAACACCGCTGTGTTACTGAATAAAAGTTAGTGGTTGTTTAATATGATTGAAGCAAAGCAAAACAAAACAAAACACGTGATACATTCGAAAGGTCAGGTTGATAACAGCGTAGAAATGCACTGTATACGTATACGTATATTACAGTACTGGATTCATTAATGTGTACCATTGTACCACAGTGTATCACTTCAATGTTGCAGCTGGCAAAGGCTGGGATGTGTTTAATTAATTTATATACTAGCTTGATCCGCCCTGGGGATCAATAAAGTCTTTATGTACGTCACAATTTATGTGTTTGTATTTCATTTGGGTTACTAATCGGAATCTGCAAAGCCACTACAAACTAAAGTTAGCAGATAAATGTAGTGGAGTAAAAAGTACAATATTTGCCTCTGAACTGTGGTGGAATATAAATATAAAGAAGGAAAAAAAATTAAAATAATCAAGTAAAGAATGATTCAATGACAATAACAAAAAACTACCTTTCAAACATGACCTGGCTCATTTATTCAGGTTTTAGTACCTTAAAACACCCTGACACCGTGTTAACTTTTGTCTGTCAAATTCTGCAGTCATATATCAAAGATTAACTTTCTGTTTGAAAGCATAATGCAGGACCAAAGCCAAGCGGGTTAGATTCCAGACACGCGACAGGCCAGTGATAAGTGTTGCCCTCCAGCACTGTAAATGAAATAATATATTTGTTTTTAATGTTTAATTTCAATATATTGAATAGCGCCCATGAAAATGCAATCCAGTACCAGATCTCCACCACAACTATGACCTAAAACTCCTCCTGGACATAAATCGTCACATCTGAGATTCAGTGTGTGACGGATGCGGTTTTTTTTATGGGCCCATACTGGTTTTACTGGAAAGGACAAAGTGTTACAGCATTAAAACAGCCGTTAAAAGAGCACAGTGTAAAGTAGTGAGAACCAAAACTCGTTGGACTGCGAAGTTTGGAACACAACAAGACTTATGTATTTCTTAAAAGGTCAGTTTGCGCAAATCATTAATTATTAATCTTCTGTGTGTACTGTACAGCACCACTTGTGACGTTGTTTCAGGGAAGTTTCTGCTATTGAGTTAAATGCCATTTTTCTATGCTTGTACTGTAGACTCTGAAGACCTTAAGATATTTTTGGTGGGCGAGTGTAAATCTCAGTGCTGCTACTTACTACAACAACCAATTCAGAAAATGTTTTTCTACATGATTTCATTTTGTTTCTGCCATTCATACCAACTCTGCACAAAAGCCGGCGAAGCTGCTCGTTTACTCAGTCATTTGCTTGCGTTTTCTCAAAAAAGAGCTACAATTACCCAGATATAAAAACAGCAGCATCATGTTATAAAGACATCAGTGGTCTGAGGAGCGACATAACAATCATTATGTGCAGTAAATGAAGCTTTGCCACAATAATGCAAAATACCAGAAGTTGTTCATACAGCATGTGGATCCTGCCTCTTGGCGTTTCTCAATAAAAGCAAAAAAGATTTAAGTAGTGTGGGGTGGTGCAAGTTGTTATCTGCATTGATAACCAACCATTGCTGCAGCTGAAAAGAATTCACAGATGAGGTCAAGTTTTCACTTCACGCTTGGTTGTGTTTGTTTGTCCGTACATGCTGTGTGTGTATTACGCGTGACTTTTTACCCTTCTGAGCAATAAAATTTTCTCCAATAGACACGTTAATGAACACTGTTGCACTGGGTAATGCTTTTTAGTATGATAAACAAGCACATTTACTCTGAGTCAATCCCACATTCCTCATCTTGCTGCTCCAAGTACTCACAAGTACACCAAATGTACACGACTGAAAATAGTCCCAACCAGATGCACTACTTCTTGTGTGAGTAACATCAGCGCTTGTTTTCGGAAAACCAAAGTGCACAATTGTGACTTTTTTTTTTTTTTTTTTTTTAAATATTTTTATATTAGTAGGAGTAACGAGCTTGGGATCGGAAGACACAACAGTGGGAAAATTAGACAGTTTTGACAGAAGGACTACTGCAATGTTGTTGACAGAAAAACATAAATTAATACCATTTCACCATAAAATGCCTGAGAGTCATAATTAACTTTATGCATTTTGTGGTGAAGTTAGTGAAAACTCTAACATTAGTTTCAGAAAAGTTTTCTCTTGGCCAAATATTACAGACTAGAGTTTTTCAGAAAAGATTAAATGTTTAATTGCTGCTTATTTCACTTGAGACATCTGACTGAAATAAATTTTTTTAGAATGGTAGAATGGTAGATCTTGACGTCGATATTAACCCACTCGCTGTATTAGATGTGATTATAGGAGAAAGCCAATCAGACCACAGATCACACTACCACCACTCATGAAAGAATAACCAGCAAACACAGAAAGAAGAAGCGAGTAGAGGTGGCGTTGTCAGCAATTTATTGGTATTTTGCAAGCAGAAAAACAAGACTTAAAATGAGCCACACAACCAGTAAGTGGGAGCTAACAAGCAGCAGGGCAATGGGGTAAAAGTGTCGTGACGCTGGTTTGTTCTCTGTCACGGTGCCAGCCTCAGGGTCCTCACACTGCCCAAAGTCTCCCTGGGTCAGCCGACTGCAGGGGCGCCCATCAGAGTGAAACAGAACCAACAGAGATAGATCAAAACACTGAGGGGTTAGTACACTCTAGATGCCATCTAAGTGGGACTTAAGGCGCAGGCTGACCACCTGGGAGCCAGTGCAGGTCGGCACCAGAAGGCCCACTTAGATAAAGAGCCATTAGCACAGACTTTGCCTCAAAAAGCCACAGACAAGCACAGAGCAGAAATGTGAGAAACGGGCTCACGACAAGCCGAGATGGAAGACGAGGCATGCGGGTCGATGCGAAAAGGTTGTCATGCAGAATGTGTTTCATTACATCTGATCCAGCTGACACTGAGGTGTTGAGAAAACAGTCATGTTTACAGTAGTGGTTCAGCAGGTTCTTTTGTGACACGTGACGCCTGTTTTTTTTTTTTTTTTTTTTTTAAAGTTCGCTTTAACGTGTTGATTTTCTTTGGGATGCCATTCCACTTCACTCACACTTTGTTTTTAACAGACTTGCTACCAAAAATATCTTTGTTTGTTTGAGTTAAACGGCTTCTTTTTCACTGTTAGAGATCAGAAGCAGATGATGAAACAGTAATGAAACTCTGAAAACATTGAAAAGCACATGCCTCGAGGTTTTAACTGAGTCATACATGAAATACCTGATGGCCAGTCTGACAAGAAGAACAGACTAAATCGTATACACTAACTCTGTATTTGCTGTTGCATGCACAGACCAGCAGGTTAGGTAAATGACAAACTGAATAATATTACACGCAGCTGTAAAATGCTGTTGTAGCTACCGATTATTTAGATCATGGTTGGGTGAATAAATGTACTCTCTACTATCGCGAAAGCCTTCTGAATTCCTATTCAAAAAAATAACAAAATTGGCCAAATCAATTAAACAAACACAAGATACGAATTTTCAGCCCAATTCACGTAAATATCACTTGAAACTGTTGTATGTATAGACACAAAATGGAAATTTCCACCTGTTAAAACTAAAACCAATAAGGATCTTTCTCAAACATCACTGACTTAACAGGTAAGAGCAAAGCAAACATACTTCAGGTGTACAGCACAGGTGTGACAACACAAACTCTACTGACAGTGTCTTTAATTGTGATAAATGTGCTGATGTCAGTATTTTAACATTTAAAACAGTAAGCTTTAAATCAGTTCTGACATATTAAATCCGTACTAATTCTGTACATCCAATCTAATACAGCAAAAACCGTCAGCCCAAAAAATGTTGAAATACAACAAACCATATTGTTCATATTCAACACTTAAAAAGTGCGTCAAGAGTTTCCTCCTTCTAACTAACCCCCTAATTATCCTCTCACTCCTCACTTCACTTCAACACTAAAATAATGTTAAATTCTCCCTCTTAAAGACTAATTAATCTACTAAGAACAGAGGCTTAACCACAGCCTTCATCCATTTAGAACAAAATAGACCTGTTTGCAGGGTTTTGCAGATTTAATCTGATTTTAGTGAGCGTGCTGGTGTGTGTGGGGGTGTGTGTGTGTGGGGTGGGGGGTGGGCTTCTTCAAGCTTCTTCACTGATCTCCCACCATCTTGCTTTTATGAAATGAAATCACCAAGAAGAGAAAATCAGAAGTATGCATTTTTGGAACGCAAATACAGTCATCTAAGAAGTACAACTAATCACTGTGTGGGTACTGTATTCAATCCCTGAACTAAGTTTGAATGCAGCTCCTGCAGTAGGTCAATGTGAATCACTGCTGCGTTGTGGTTTCAACCCTCTATGGGAGCTGCTTGGCATTTGTTCAAAAATTTCAGACACCAGGAAGTAATTACGGTAACCTGTCACACATAAATTCAGGACACTATTTTGGTTTAACAATATCCTCATTAGATTGTACATAATTTGTACATGTGCACATGATTACCTGTAATTTTCTATGCGAATAAAATCACTGTAAGCCAGTCAGACAGAAAACATCAAACCAATTAGAAGCACCACTTTCAGACGCAGTAACTGTATAATAACTTAGAGTACTACTGAATGGTTTTAAATGGCAAACCTACTACAAAGGTGGCTATAAAATCACTGATCTTAATATTTATTTAACCTCACCACACCTAAGCTGTACTGTTTTCTACCTATCACACGTTTGACTGGGTGAAGACTTATTTTTGACATCCAACTCACTAGAGTATAATGTTGTTCAGCTTCCTGTGTTTTGCCTTATATTACATACTTGCTGGGTGTTGCATGTGTATTCAATTAAGAATGGGTTAAATGCCGAGGAAAAATTCAGTGTGTGTAAAAATATATATACTGCCAATAAAAGTTGATTATTATGATTATGATTGCATCTTTCAGACGTATTAGTTGCATTAACTCGTTGCTTTACAAAACCTCTGTCGGTCATTACCACAGAAATTTCAGATGTGCACATTCAAACAGCCTAAAAAAAAAAAAAAAGTCCTTAAATTGGAATTTGTCAGATTTAGAAAGATGCAGATGTAGACGTTCACCCTGCTGACAAACAACAAACAACAAACACTAAAGACAGCAGTGTCCCCACGGACAGGAACATGCAGGGCAGCCTTTGTGAATGGAAGGTCGTGATGATGGTGGGAACACGTTATGATGTTTATGCTGGCACACCTAACAGTGCTAAGCTGCAGAAAAAATGCATTGGACGTGTGCCATGGACGTCAACTTTTGCTCCCATTATGTGTTGCGGGTGCAGGTTATTACTTCAACCAGATGTTTTTAACAACATGTCTGTTTAAGGAATGCAACTCCTAACAATTGAGAAATACTACCTAAAGGGCCAGTTCAGCTAAATTCTTCTCCATTGCCTCTATTAGCATCTACCCGCGCTGAGAGTTTAGTTTCAGTCAATGAGCTGAAATTTCGAGATATTCCAGCTGAAAACTCGCTGACAGGCCAATACAGTAGAAGTGAAAGGTGTTTTTTTGTGTAGGGTTTGTTGATTATTTTGGATAAACCGCAGAGCTCATCGCCAGTCCCTCAGGAAGCAATAGGAACCATTTCTTTTGTAGAAAGTAGCTCCATTTAAAACAGGCCTGTGAATTATCCAGAGAAACCAGGACTGTGTCTCTACAAAGACATGTTTCTGTTCCAGTTTGTAAAGGTTTTGCATTGTTTTGAGCTCCTATTGCATTGGAATGCTGGCAGAAATCAGATCAGACAGATCTTCTTTCTCAATAAATAAAACCAGAACTATCTGCAGGGCTACATACCACATCAAATAGAAAACTATGTCATTGAGTTATTTTTGGTCATTTCTTAGATGGCGCGTGTTTTAGATCGGTTGGAACAATAACTTGCACCCATAATAGTTTTGTACCGTTTCTTGTTCCTGTCTTACCTCCTCATACAGTCCAGAGCACGGATGAAGTAATCCTTGCTGAGCTGGTGTTCGTCACGTAGGAGGGCACACTGCTCCAATGTGACAGACATGGATGTCCGGTCTTTGGCACTTTTACAGCTGGTAAACCTGATGCCATTTAACCTTCGGCAGATCTGAAAGGAAGCGGACAACTGCAGTGTTTACATGCATCACAAACGCAAACTGTTCCTTTAGTTGTCCTTAAAAGTGATGTTGCCTTGTTTTACGTGTGCGTTCTGATCCAACGCAGACTTTAAATCAGTCTAATGTTCAACTGATGAGTTACGCACTTTAGTACAACAGATGATTACTTTAGATTACACAGAAAACTCACTGGATACATTGTTTCAGTGAAAAGTGCACGTTCAACAATGCATTGACAGACACTGAATGTCAGGTAAAAGGTCAGTGTTTATAAAGTCAATCCATCGTGCTCAGATAGTTACAGTTTGTTCGGCTCAGCGCTCTCATTAAAGTCCACGAAATATCAATATGTCAAAAAAATGTAACGCTAGACTACATCTATGTGTTTAAAGATCACAGCTGAGAAAGTTCATTTATTTGGTTCAGAGAAAACAGTGCTCCTTGACAAGGACGAATGGTCACAGTAACAATACTGCTTACCATTCCAGCAATCCACAGTATCTCCACATTCTTTCTCTTCTTTGTAACTACATTCTGGCCCAGGGTTTCAAGTAACTCCTTTATGTCAGACTGTGCATGAAAACACGGTAGACCTGTTCACAAAAAAACACAAACGCATTTCCAGTAAGGTATGTTTCCTGTTTTGTTCTGGCAAAAGTAAAGGTACAGGAGTACAGCCTGCCACTCGTGGCTACATGCAAGTTCTGTCGGATTAATGAGCGTGAGCAGACAAAATAATAAAAAAATACTACTTAAAAAAAATAAGCAAACACGTTAAGCAAAAATAAAACTTAACGCTGATGATTAACGACTTTCTTTCTTCCTCTCTTTTTGGAATTTCTGCTTTATTCAGAGAGCGACAGCCACAAAGAGACAGGAAATGAGTCAAGACATGCAGCAAAGGGGCCGGGCTGGAATCAAAGCCAGCTGCAGGAAGGACTCCAGCTTAATACATATTACATGATCTGCCTGCTGAGTGACTGGTTGCTCCCAGGACCTGCTGTCTAACTGGTAAAGTCTCAATTCATAAAATGTCTTGATGCACTAAACTCCATACGTTACTCAATACACTGTAAGTGAACAACTGTAAGAGTCAATGTGCTGCAGTGGGAGACAGAAGTTGTTTGTCTTTGGTTAAAGAAATAAAAGAGAAATGAAAACTTACATTCTAACGACAGCTTTTCACTTAAAGATTTATAATAGGCTTCTAACATCTCAAAGTTCTTCTGGTTTATTCTCTCTTGCAGAGAGATATCTCCAAACCTGAGAAGAAGACAGAGGAGACACAGTCAGCGGTGATGGAGCATCACCAACATGCTCACTGAGTCGGTTGATGTCAGAATCAGTTGATGTAACTATAATGAAGAGCAGGGGACTGTAGAGGAAACCTAAAACATTTTCAACTACCGGTAATTAACAAACGTAAATGCAGCACAGTTACATGCTGAACAACTCTTTGCCTATGAGGGAAAGTGAGTATGTCATTCGAGTGTTAAATGCCTCCTTTGCATAAGGATTACACTGACTTAATTTCTGGATATAAATGCATTTTTTTTTTAAGAGTGAAAAATAAAGAATAAACTCCTTTTTTTCCATAAAAGACTACTGTTTGTTAACATGTTCACACAAAGACTGCTTGTCCTTTCAGAGAGAACAAAGAGTGTGTGCAGTACCTCTCAGCTATAGTCTGCTGTTCATTGATGCCCACGTTAAACAGCACTGGGAATACTCGTAGAGGCTTGCCCTCCTTGATCTCCTCTGGCAAGGTCTGGAAAACCAGTGTTGGTAATGGCACTTCTACAGTGAAGTGGTCTCTGGAAGCACGTAGAGGAAAAAAAGAAACACAAGTTAAAAGAGATAAAATGGTTAAACAGGAGTTTGAAACCCTTTGCAATGATGCAGAATTTGATACGTTTGGGAAGTTGTACAATCTGACACCTAAGGCAGGCCTGAGCAAGCTGTAAAAAGAGAGACTGATGTGTGTGTGTGAGTATGCATGAGAGAAAGGGTGTTTCAGTGAGACAGAATGCTTCAAGACTGACGTGGAGTGGATGGGATGTGACATAAGAGTGTATCATCTTACCTTACCTGTAATAATGAGCACAAGGCCGAGCTCAAATAAACTGGCTTGACCTTGCTGTGGTAAACGTCCTACAAGTGAACTACTGAACATGAATCACTGCCCTGTGGTCTGGAGTTGGATCAAAACAGCAGAAAAACAGCAGACAAAATGCGCCAGACCCTAGGAGATTACTCAGTGCAACCTCATCTGCTTTTAGAAAACTCGCTAGTCAGAACCGTTTATGATGCTGTAAACCGTAAGTAGTAAACTTCCCTTTGGTTCTCGTAAATGAAGAAACGGCTGCGACTCCTTCTGCTTATAATTAGTTAATGTTACACCGAAACCTTTGCTCAGCAAAGCTCGAGCCTACAGCACAAGTATGTGATGTTATTCAGTGTTGCACACGCCTTGCACAATCACTGGACCCGCTGACACTTACTCATTATGATCAGTTACATTGTAAATTGTTACATAAGAGAACCTCGAATTCTTAACACTTTATTTTACAGAACATAATGAAAATGACCTGACACTTCACTTAGTTGGTGCCCACTGATCTGTGTGCTTATGAAACAGCAGGTAACAGTTGAGAAGAAAGTTTTGTGAACCAGAAAGACTGTATTCGTATGTTCATATGCAGGATTTTTTTTAAAGTTCACAGCAAAAACAAACCAGACTGAACTGAACTGGGTTGTATAAGGCTATATTGGCAGTTACTTGGGATTAAAGTTTAGCAAATGAACAAATAAACACAGCCTCTACTCTCTATAAAATTAACCCATAAAATTAAGTGTCACACTGGAATCTTATAGTCAAAAGATGACAATTTAATTAGCTGCTTGTAATTTCAGTGCCCATCAGGAGATTTTTGTTGGCATCTGGCTGACATCTGATAGTTATCTAAATACACTATATGGACAAAAGTACTGGGACACCAACAGGGACTTTAATGGCATCACATTCTAAATACACAGACAGCTTTGCAGCTATAACAGCTTTCGCTCTTCTGGGAAGGCTTTCCACAAGATTTTGGAGTTTTTCTGTGGGAATGTCGGTATGCTGAGGCATAAAGATTTCCCTTCACTGGAAGTGGCCGAAAAACAGCCCCATACCAATAGTGTACATAATGACTGTACATGCTACAACAGGCTGCAGTGGTCTGCAGCTTTCTTTTAGGTTATCACATGGAGTAGCTGAACATATTAAAGCAAAGAAGAAGATAATGTCTCACCGTTGGCCACGTACTAAAGGCTGGAGGTCACTGAGGTCATCCGTCTTGGCCTCCGTGATCTGAAACATGACTCTCTGCAGGTCTGAGATTCCAACCTCCATGTCCTCCAGCATCCCAATCTCTTCACCTTAAACAGTTAAAAAAACAACAACAACAACAACAACAAAAACAAAACAAAAATTAACAGTGATTTTATTCTTACTCATCACATATCTTTTTAGTTACTCAAAATGAGGTGAGCTCTTATTTAGTCAAAATTTCAAAAGCTGATCGGTAGTGATGCACAAAATGTATTTTTTCTCAACTGATACTGATAACCAATAACAGATAATTTCACATTTCTGTATTTTAAAAAGATGCTCATAACCTGTAAATTATGCACAACCGAGGGTAAGAACAGGTGAAATGTATTGAACATAGATGGATGATTTAATATTCCACAACACAAACAAGATTTTGTCACGTTAAGACCGTCTTACTCTCTAAACATCTATTGTACTTTCCAGACATGTCTTCCCCTAAAACTGTAGAAGGCTCTTCTTCTTCTTCTTCTCTGTGTTCATTAGTGGATTGCAAACAAACTTCAAAGGTGCATGCTGCCACCTAACATAGCAGTGTGCGTAGATGTGTTTTTAAAGTCACTGAAAGTGGCTTCATATAATCGCTTCTATTCAAAATAAAATTTCCCATTATCGAGCTGATAATTTATCTGTCCAATAAATGCTGTGCATCCCTGGTTGTCTGGATGATGAAATGTGGAAAAAGTGGCATCATATGAAAAGGGTCAGGGCATTAGCTGCGTTTCAGCTGTTTTGCTGGCCACTCTATTCTTTGAGCGCTGCACCATGAGCTCTGGCAAAGCAGCATGAATGAGAGCTTTGGTCATGGTGATGTATGGTACTCGAACAGGTGTGCTCATATCTTACAGGCACCTCCCCTTTAGTCTCTAGTGAACCTACACCTGGAACATCCATCCATTTTCATATACCGCTTATCCGTCAGGGTCGCGGGGGAGCTGGAGCCTATCCCAGCTGACTATGGGCGAGAGGCGGGGTTCACCCTGGACTGGTCGCCAGTCAATCGCAGGGCCAACACACAAAGACAGACAACCACACACTCTCACACTCACACCTAGGGGCAATTTAGAGTAGTCAATTAACCTAATGTGCATGTTTTTGGTATTGTGGGAGGAAGCCGGAGCACCCGGAGAAAACCCACGCAGGCACAGGGAGAACATGCAAACTCCACATAGAAGGGCCCAGACCGGGATTCGAACCTGGAACCCTGTTGCTATGAGGCGACAGTGCTAACCACTGCACCACCGTGCCGCCCACACCTGGAACATCCTGTATAAAAACCAAAAAAAGATAAAAGTTCCCGTGATACAGGAAAGGCACCAAAGCAAACGTGACTCATCCATCTCATACAGTGACTCATCACTCAGCTACATGTTGTGATTTGTTACGGCCTCACAATCACACATCACATTAGACTCATCTTTACCAAACTTTTATATTAGTCTTCCTTTCTGGAAAGCAAATAAAATTGAACAGCTTTTGAGGTTTTGAGGTTGTCACTTGTGATTTACAGATTTACTCACTGTAGGTGCTGAGAAGGCTCTCAAACTGGGCCACCAGACCAACCAGGTGGAGCTGCCTCAGGAACTCTTTGTCCTGCATTCCTGCATAGAGCCTCATGACAAAACCACAGGCTAAGGCTGCCAGCTGTTAAAACACACACACACATACACAGAGTTGAGACACATCTCCTGCATGTTATCCTTTGCATAAACAGCTAAACAGCCACAAACTATATGCTACACATGTAACAGGAGGCCCTGAACAGACAGAAATAATTCAGAAGCCAATACAGGGCTGAGGAACTCAAACTGCCTGGAAGCTGCAGCTGCGACCTCATAGTTTTATTCAAACTGTGACGTCTGAGTTGTCACTCTCTGGTCATGAGGAATGCTGCCAACCCTTTGGCAGTTGTTTGTTCTAGCGCTACTGAAGTGAAGCCTCCCTATTTTCTAGCTCATGGGTATTTCTTCCATAGACAGACAATCTGTTAAATGAATGAAAGCTGTTGGAATAATCTCTATAGAAAAATTATAGTTTACAGCTTTAAATAATGCGATCCTTCAAGAGGTAACATTTATTAATTTGTGAAAAAAGGTTTTAACGATGTGCTATGATCAAAGGTTATACACAATCAAATATAAAGGTGTTTTGCAGACTGCTCAGCAGCGCAGAAAAGGCTGCACTCTGCATGAACTAAGATTAGGAAAATACTGAAGACTTGTTGGCCTGTTAGTAATCTCAGTGTGGCCACGCACTGCCTGACTGAAGACCACATCTCGTCTCTGCTGGAGGAGGAAACCCTGTGGAATGCTGCAGGCTGCCTCCTGCAGGAGCACAAAGGTCATAGCTCTCTTGGCCTTCTCCACCACCTCCATCACACACTCCTTTAACCATGTCACCGGCGGACGCAGTTGCTCCCTCCAGTCTCCTGCGAAGAAAAACAAGGTGGGGACAAAGAGGGGTGGAGGCTTACACAGAGATGGAATGATAGTTGCGACTTGATTGCAGATTAAAATATGTCTTAACAGTTGAGTTCTCAGCCAGGAACAACAAAGAGCTTATCTGTGAGGTGAAACCGGTTCAGCCATTCATGTCACTTTTAAAAAAGGCAGTAATTACGGGAAAGAAGATCTGAAAACAAAACAACACCAATCTCTCAAAGGAAAGCCTGGATCAGCTATTAAGAAACCCATTTACAAAACAAAATGTAAAAAACTTTATGTGCATATGAAAAATATACAGTATAGTGACTGAAATATAAGCACATGGTCTCAGTATTTCTTTTATTATTGGGCAGAACAAATGATTGACTGCATGATAAAATTTTGAATTTTGAGGGTTCTGTGCAGTATCTTAGTTGGTCCTAGGACGGCGCTCTTCTGGACGGAGACCACTGATGTTGTACCTGGAATCTGCTGGAACCAGTCTTCCAGCCTGGGAGTCACAGCCCCCACTGCCACGATTACTACTGGCAGCGCTGTTGCTTTTACTTGTCACATGGTATTGGTATTTTCTCGGTATTTTTTTTTAGCTTCTCGTGTTCCTTCTTCTTGATGTTGCTGTCGCTTGAGATCGCTACATGTATCACCACTGCCTTCTTCTGTTGTTTGTTGACCACCACGACATCCAGCTTGTTCTCCATCGCCTTTTCGTCAGTCTGGATCGGAGAGTCCCACAGGATCTTGGTCATTCTCAACCACCTTGGCAGGTGTCTTCCATTCTGACCTTGGGACTTCCAGCCCTCACTCAGCGCAGACGTTCCTGTATACTATGCCTGCATGACAAGGACTGTCCTTCCTGGGGTCAGCCACTCTGGGTGAGTACCATCCATGAGAAGCTGGTTCATCTGTGCTGCTAGGTGCTCATAGAGTGCCTTTAGCTTCTTGAGCCAGTGCGCGTGGATCATATCAGGGCCCGACGCTGTCCAGCTCTTCATGCCTGACTCTCTTTTGACTCCCATTGTGATGGTTACTGGATCTTGTTCTGGGAGATTGCTGTGATCTGCTCTTGGTTTCACTAGACACTGAGGACTGATGTCATGTGATGCCTCCTTCTCCCATGTGTTCTTCCAGTACTGTTCAGTCTCAGCCTTGGGTGGATCTTTTCTCATGTTACTGCCCTGCCACTGAAAGTACACTTTGAATGGTTCAATGGAGAACATCCTGTTTATTCTTGTAACTTCTGCTTCTCATGGGTATCTCTTCAGGCGAGGAGAAAGAGCTGTGAGTCTTTGTTTGGCAGCCTCCAGTGCCTCAGGTGTAGACTTCATTGATAGCCCCATCTTCATCAAGCCTCTCTGTGGTTCTGAGAGCCTCTCCATTTTGCCCTGATCTTGGCCTCCAGCCTCCTTTTCCATGGGGGATAGTGCTCCTTGCAGCCAAGCATCTCAAGGATTACTGTCGCTGTGGTGTACATCAGCTCATTGCTCTCAGTTATCGACTTAGCAGGGATAGTCTGTAGGGCTGCAATCACATCTTCTAGCAGACTTTCAGGGGTACCATGTCACTTAGCTGCCAGATATCCAGCTTCATCACTGTCTTCATTCTCAGGTCAGCCGCCCTTGTGTTCAGGGACTCTGTCTGTTATTGGGGATTGGTACCCAATCTCTGAGTGTGGGGATGATCATATCTCCCCCCTGATCTATGGTCCTGGCTCCCCCTTGCCGTGGCATTGTTGTTGTACCTCATCAGATATCAGTTGTGATAGTAATTGCGCTTTGCGGATGTTGTATGTATGTGCAGCAGTGCAAAGTGCAAGTCAAAACGGCTGGGTGAAGAAGAAATATGGAATAAATACACTGTCAACCAGTCACACCACTGGTTCCATAGTTTTGGAGCAGCTTTGCCAATCAGTGAAATATGACAACAATAACTACGCTCCTCCAGGAAATCGTATTAGTGTCTGAACAGTGGTGTGGAGAAAACACACAGCACCACAAATCTGCAACCTGGTGTGTGTTTTTCAACAGTCCATGAGTTCAATGACGAAAGAAAAAATTTTCTTTATATAACTCGTTTTACCATCTTATCAATCCAGTGCTATCCCTGTAGTAATTCTACACTAAATGTCCTAAATGATCACATCATATGATGAGACACACCAACATATGTATCAGAATGAAATTCAAGAATAAAATATCAAACACCAAGTTTAAAAAATGTTGGAGAGGACGCAATGATACACTGAATTAACAAGCCTCTGTAATTTGATGTCTATTGCATAAAGATGCAAAATACCGCGCTAACTGACCACTCTTTCGTGTGTATGGGTGTGTGTGGTTGTTCTGTAACAGTCATTTGCATGTAATTTAATGAAGATAAACACAATCAACAGCTGTGTGTAATGGTGCTGTGCTCTGTCATGGCACTTGTCAAATCACAGACTGCAGATTTATCAACATATCTGTCCTGCTGCCTTCAGATGTCTGACAGTAAATACAGACATGAATGAACGTGTGATAAGAATCACCAGTTCACTCACGGAGAAATGCATATTTCTTAACATTAATTTTGATGCTCACTGAGGTGCATCTCCTGGGTAGGGAGAATTGAATGACATTTACTGTGAACACAAGGTCTAGACACACACAGACACACATGCACAAAAGCCAGTGTTGACCAAAACGCTAACAACTTGCTTTGCACTGGCTCATTTGAATGAGCCTCCTACCTGTACACTGTGTGCTCTCTGCTGGGCATCAAAATATCACACAGATGGACAAAGCAAATTTTAAGTTCAGCTCATAGATGCTTATGCTTCTCGCCCCCTTAAAGTTGCTGAGTCAATGGTTGTGCTCCATGACAGTGACAGTGGACCAATTTAGGTTGTGGCAAGGGAAGAGAAACTGTTCATTCATTATTTTCAACTAACAATTTCAACTGTTAATTTACTTCATCTGGCTGACGATTTCAGCTACATCACTTCCAGATAGCTATTTCAACTTCCCTCATCGCTAACTGGTCTTCGCACACGATGAACAGATAGATTAAACAGAAATTATTATTTATTATCATCATGTACTATTATTTTAATTATTGTTGTACATCAACGTGTTTACATCACAACATATTCAGAGGTTCAGTTGGTCCACACAGACTTCGTTGAGTATACTTCATTTCGTCACAGTACATACTCAGAACCTGCTTAGAGACAGTATGAATACAGGAAATAGGACACAGCTACTGTGTGATTTCATGGTGTCTTAAATGCATTTCCTCCATCCAAGAGAAGTTTCTGATCATTTCCTCATTGGCCACCAGGGGGCAGTGTTGGTTAAGCGATGAAAATAAAAATGTTTTTCAACAAGCTTTCTCCTTGGCTTCAACATATTGAAAAGTTATGGCGGGGGGGAAATGGGGACCAGTGTGGACCAACACACACACTCACCCTCTCACATGCACGCGAGTGCGCGCGCGCACACACACACACACATACACACACAAAGCACAGTTGGATAAACCAAGAATGTATAGCACATCAGCCTTTCCCTTGCCTTGTCAGAGAAATCATGTCTTATCTCGTTCTGCAAATACCGCCTCAGCACAGAAGAGGAGGAAGCAGAACTCCAGCTGTCATCTCTTCACCAGCCCACCTGTCCAAACACCCAAACCCCCCACAACGTCTTGTCATCAAAAGCCCGGGCTTCACCGGTCTCAACTAGAAGATAAACCCTCTCTTATTATTCCATCCATGTTTGTATTTACACAAGCAGATGACCACTCGCCCTGAGCCTGTTCAGCGTCTTAATAAAGGTGCCCGGGGGGGGGGGGGGGGGGGGGTCTGAGCTTATCTTTCAGACTGAACAGCAGGCGAACGGCCTTGTTCTTACCTGCCAGCTCACTTGAACAGACAAACACACACACAGACACATGTGCACAAAAATTACACAAAATGAACCAATACTCAGGCACAGATGCCTTGTACTGCCTTGATGTGTGTCGCACTTGTCTGCGACACACACGCACGCACGCGCACGCACTTACCCGCTCCGTGTCGCCTGGTCAGACTAATGCTGCTGCTCTGTGTGCCAGTTGGCAGTTGTAGCAGGCTGGGCACTTCTCTGGACACAAGCTTGAGGCAGGATTTCATTGGACGTAAGGGAGGACCGGGCAGCTTGTGGTCAGCAATGAATGGTTCTGCATATCAAATATTGCTTTCATCCACTTCTCTGGCAACAGTTTAAGTTTCTCTTCTGTTAATGCTTTAACAACAGGGAGTCCCTAAGTGGAGGCACAGTTTTTGTCTCACTCCTTTCAACAGAGGCTGTAGATAAACTAAATAACACTGACTCTTCAATGTTATTTCCCTTATTTGATTTAAATTATTTTTTTAAATTTCTTGGCCAAAAATCTAACACTCCCTCAGTTTCTTAAGCTAAAATTAGCTGCTATTTTGTAGAACAGGAAGGAGAATCTCATCTAAGTTACAATACTATCACCATATGCTGTCAAGGAAAATGATTTACAAATTAAAGCCAATAATGCATTACGCTCCATAGTGAGTTACTTGTGATGCATCACAGTATCTGTTTAAGTGAGGAGAAGCAAGAACCTCTCAAACAGGAGGATACATTATCAATAAACAGAATTCAATAATAAACAGTATTTATTCACCATATTTAAAAGTTCTTCAAATTTGGTAGTTTAGTTTTGACCTTTACAGAACAATGAGATGAAACAGCTAATGTCAGAATCACCACTGAGTCTGAGCCCTTTTGCACGCAGCATGCTGTCTGCAAATATCAGTTTCATTTAATAGTTTCAATTACCACACGTGAAGACATTTAATATCTATTATGGGAACATTCATAAAGAAGTCTTCCACTACCACAGAAACACTACAACAAGCACCTCGCAGAGCCACCTGTAGGTGCTCTACTAGGATATTTAATCCCGAAATGTGTTTTGGCAAATCCTCTACAGAATAATATAAAGAAAGTGAGGGTTATTTAGAATAGCATTTCCCAAACAAAAATATAAATTATGCTGTTATTTGTCATGAGCATAAAGTTGGCCTTGGGTTGTGATTCTGGTGCTGAAGAAACAGGCTAACTGTGATAACAGTAACAAAAGAAAAGTGATCCAGAACATGAAACATGTTTATGTTCATATTAAGATCTCACATACTCAAAGGTAAACAATAACAACAATTTGAAGAGCAGACTTTTTGGACCTGAAAGTGGAGCGATGCATGTGCATTTAGTATGGTACACCACAGCCTTCAGTGTTGCTGGGCTACAGTCAAGACAGGTGATTAATGTTTTTGCCCAGCGGCTGAAGAAGATTCAAGCTTTCGACCAGCCAACATCAGATAAATAGGCTAATATAACAGTCGTTTACCGGGGTTGTGTGAGGTGATGACATCAGCTAGCTGCTGCTCGGGGATTGGCTCCTGCGTGCTGCTGTCCTCCTCCTGGAGTTTATCCACCATGGCGATTACACAGTTGAGACATTTGGCGACGTTGGCCCACACCCTGTCCTAAAAGAGCCCAACACACAACCAGCAGTCATATCAGCCTCTGTGATTATATCTCTGTCTTTCTCGCTCTGTTCGAGACAATGAAACAGGAGGGAAACAAAACACTGAGAAACTACTGAAGACATAAAGACATAAAACAAACATAAATCCCCGATGTCTAAAAAACAAAGCAAAAAGGTGTTTCCTTTTCACAGTCTAAACTGGCTTCATGTCCAAAAGGTCAAAAGGAAACTGCTGTGTGGATATTCTGCGATAACTCTGGATTGTTTCCAGCTTTCTCTTTCTTTTCCTGAGCTCCATCTGTTAGTGGACAAATAGACGCTTTCTCTTTTGTGCGTTTGTGTAAATATGACAATCCAAGTGAGTGCGTGTGTGTGTATGTGTGTGTGTGTGTGTGTGTGTGTGTGTGTGTGTGTGTGTTTTGGTCTTTTTTGCTTCAAAAGTATGGTTTGAACATGTTATAATGGTTGGGGATATTTTGAGAGATAATTAGGCACTGGTGTGCAGAAATCATGATAAACCCCTGCTGTCAGGATGGCACACACAAACAAACCAACAGTCATTCACACTCTGATGAAAAAAAAGCAGCGTGGCTTCGATTCAGTGGCAAGGATACCACAAAATAAAATTTGACAGTCAGTTTGTCACCATGAAATGTTTAAACTCTTCAGAGAAAACCTCTCATTAAAAAGAAAGAGTAATGGCTGCTATGCAGTCTAATTTTGCAAGTAATTCAAATTAGTTGCCATAAAAATGGTTTATCTGTAATACAGTGATTGTTTATCTTCCTATGTGTGCTCTGGAAGGAGGAGCAGCAGTAAAAAAAAAAAAAAACCATTTGTCACATTTAATGTATAAAGCCAGTCATAGCTTTGAAAGATTTAGAAAAAGTATTCGCACTGACCCATTCTTCCTCGTCGTACTCTTTATGGTGCGGTATGGAGTCTTGGTGCTTCAGCGGCCCACCTTCTCCTCTAGTCGTGGTCTGTGATGCCTCCACATTATTACACACTGCTGTGCTCTCAGAGACCGACGTGGCCGGACTGTGGCTCGCAAGTCCCTGGACTGGGCTCTGATTCTGGTCGCTGTCCTGATGGATGTGGCCTGGATGTTGGCCTCCCTGCACCGGGGTTTGCTTCTGGTTCTTGGAAACATACCCAGGCTGTGCTGCATGCAGTGCTAGGAGTGCACTCTTGACCAATTCATCCTTAAGTGTGTGAACAAATTGTTCTGTCTGTAGCAAAGAGAGAGAAAGAGAGATTGGGAAAAAGAGATACAGAAAGTTATTGTGGGACGGCAAAACAAATGAAAATTTAAGCGCTGAACAAAGCAAAAGAGACAGAATAAGTGAGTGAGATAGAGATGAGACTGTCACACTGGCCGGGTGAGTGTTTGGAAGAAAATATTGGTGGAAGTGAGCTTGGGGGCGGGTAACTACTTACAGAAGAAGTGAAACGAAACAAGGAAAATGAACACTCTCCTTCACCATAAAGTTGCTGCTCTCCATTACCGCAGCACAGCCGGTGAGCAACAAAAACAGCAACAAACAACAAACAATTCAATTACTCCTCCTCCAGCCTGCTTCTCCGAGGGGCACAACTCCTTTGATCTCAAATTCACCAGCTACTGTAAGATGATGATGATCCCGGTACCAAGGAACCTCGTGCTCGCTGTCGCCGCCGCGTAAAGAAAATGATAAGGGCTCTCAAGAGTAATTGAGTTAGCACAGCAAAAAGCAATTTTATTACCACGGCAAAGAAAACACGAGCCAAGCCCTCCTTGAAAAGCAACCCGCGAGGTCATTGTATACATATGTTTGTCACACAAACACCCGGTTCCTGCTCCTGATGTGGACTGAATAGTGAGCTTGTCGACACTGCCAGACGTTGAGGAGACGGCTTACTCAGCAGAGATAAGGGCGGGCCAGTCCTGTCCCAAAGCTACAGACACTTTGTGTGGATGTCTCGACTAAGTGACTGTGAACTGATTTCTGGCTTGTGAACCTTGTACAATGAAGCCCCGTCGACTTGTGTCCTCTTTTTATCAGACTGCATGTGTAAATGACCTGCCTGCCATTTAAACAAAGCGTTGTCCCATTGCATAAAAAGCCACTGATTCAAACAGTTATAAGATTCAGTGTTAAAGATGACTTAAAGATTTGTTCATGATCCACTTGCTGGCTTTTCTGCACGATCTGCAGCGTCTGCACTCTGCGGCATCTATGCTTAACAAAGATAATTCACATCGATGGGGCCTACTGTCAAACACTTGCCATTGATCTCTTCTTATTAAACTGTGGCTCCCAACACTGAAACGCTACTTCTGTTGCTTTGACTACTTCTCACAAATCTGAACTCATTATAGCTTTTACTTTGAGGAAACTGCTGACATGCTTTAAGAGCGTATCCTTCTTATGATGCGGCTACAGCCATCAAGAAAACAACACTGTTACATCTGAGCCTGATTTAACTGTTCTGCTCTTGTGATTTAAAGAATATAAAGACATGAAATGGCCCATTTGATGAATGTATTCAGAATTTGCCTCCTCTGGGAATGAAATTATGAATACACTGAAAACACCACAGTATTTAATTCATGTTTATTTTTATTGCCTTCCAAGGATCTAAATGAGTACCATTACTATAAGTCAACAACGTGAGAGCTGAAGTCTATGGATAAGGCTACATGTGTAATTGCTGAGAACAACAATTTCTGCTGGAATACTATTCTGTGATGCACACAACTGTATACAAAGCAAACATTCATTTTTAAAGAGAAAAATGCCCAAATCGCAAAAGAAAGAAGAGGAAGAAAAAAAAAGAACCACACTTGAATCAGTAAGCAAAACACTTGACGAGAACTGGGATTTCAAAATGTAAATTCGTATTCAAATTGAACTCTGCTTATCTGACCTCAGTGTTAATTTGCAATCTATGAGAGCATGTATTATTCATTATCTTCCTTGTGATGGGCGAAAAAAGCCACACACTGTATTTAAAACAATATGGATCATATTTGCACTTCTTAACCACAGGGTCACAGAACTCATGTGTGTGACTATGCCAGCACTAATACAGTAACTTTTTATACTTTTTATGGAAATTTTTTGCATTGGAAAATCAAGCACATCAATCAACAACTTATCCATTCAATCACATTCCTAAATATTCAGCCAGAGTCAGTATCCTGTGAGATCAGGACCTACAGCAAAGTGCCAAAAACATTATAATGATACTGCAGGATCCGTACACTGTGTTAAGAGGAGAAAAAAATCAAACAAATTGCACCTTCTTTTTCTTTTTCACCCAAGCTAAACCAAAGCAACTCTCCTCCTCCACGTGCAAAAACTACTCCTTAGTTTAGCTCATCCACACCCACCTGCTTTAGTTTTGAATCGCTCGAAATCCCTGGAGATAATTCTGCTGCTAGTCTTTCTTCAATATATCTGCTCATATGATCTAGACTGAGCAGAGGAGCAATTCAGAAAATGCCTCTGTGGACTCTAAGTGTGGGAAAAAAAAAAAAGTTACGTTTGATCCACAGAAGAAGGAAACTGAAGGAATCTATTCACCCCGAATGGTTTCGAATGGTTTTACCCTGAAGGATGAACTGGTTTTTTGAGTGAGTTAAAAATAGAGCTTTTTCACTCAGTTCAACTTCACTTGAGAGGTGATGGGAGGCTGAAAATCTGAGCTGGTCAGATTCCAACAGCACTTGTCTGTGAGGACACTTAGTCACTACTGTGTATGACCTCTACACACCATATAATTTAACCCTAATCATGCATAGACGATGAAATCCACAGCTCTTCTCAGGTAAGCAGACACATAAAACATGTCCTAGGCCACAGCTGGAGGCAGGGGAGAGCCTGCCTCCAGGCTTTTCACTGTGATTATAATCAGAGTGAAATTATTATAATCATCATCAGCAGAATAATCACCTCATATAGAGATGCAACAGTGCATCTGCCATGTCCAACGCTAATCACAATGTGGCCAGGAAACCTATTAAGAAATGAAATACTGCATGAAGCCTCGAGTCAGGTGCTCTCAACTACGAAGGAAAAAAGTCAAAGGCATCCCCATGATTTTCCTCTGCAGGTTTCTCATCTTTCCCAGGTTCCCTGAAGGCGTGACTCACTGTCCTTATTGAAGAGATCACACACTGCAGAGGCACAAACTCAGATGAACCCACATTTATTTATACGTCTTTAAGAAAGATGTGAAATATCTCGGCTGACAACAAGTTGGTCTGTGGTGTCTCTTCAGCCTTTTTTATCCCATTTTAGGAGTTTTTTTCCATCTGAATCAACGACCTTAAGTCAGAGGTTGTCAGGGGCTGCAACTAATGATTACTTTCACCATCAAATGAAATCAACTTTTTTGTTCATGAAATATCAATAAAAGAGAAAAAAGACCAAGCTAATTTGCCACAGCCAGAGGTAAAATACTCAGCTTATTCTATTCACCCAACAGTCAGTGTGCTATCACAAATGAAGACTCATTTGAGGAGCTGGGAAAACTAATCATTTTCAGGTTTATGATTTGGGCAGTACAAATACATTTCGTGTGACTGTAAAAACTCCAATTTCTGTAAAAGAGATCCATGCAGAGGAGGAAAGACTTACATAAAATGCGTGATGCTGTTTGTGTTTGGTGGTTTTGGGGCGTTTTTGAGTGTGATGACACTTGAACATCAGCTTTCAAACACACACAAACACACAGTCTCACACACATGGCCCTCAACCACACGCACATATACACACAAACACAGCTTGGGATTTTAATCAGAGAGCAGCCCTGCTTGTGCTGACCAGGCCAGCGGTTCACTTGGCCAATGTGTGCGTGTCTAATCAAGGATGAGAGGAAGTGGTGACAGAGCGAATGTACCAATTAAGCAGGCTGATTGCGCTCTATTCCACTGTGGCAAAAACAATCTCTCCCACAACAGATTGCAATCTGACAGCACCAGATGTAATTCATTAATTATACCGATAAAAATGCCTCAACTCCATAAACCTCCATGCTGCTATTCTCTTTTGTTAGTTTGGCGTTTTTATGATGAGTTATGGATTTTTCCCATGGTTGTCTGTCAAGTGTGTGCATGTGTGTGTGCAACTGTGTCACAGCAACTGCTGGACTGAAAATTGTGGTTGTTTTTGTTAGTTATTTTGCTAAATTAAAAATTTGTTATTTTGATGCATTCTTTGTAAATGTATAAATTCTGCAGTTTTGTTTACAATGAAACTAACTAAAATTACCAGGACCGGTACAAAGTCACTCTTGGAGGGTAACTCCTCTGAGAGGACAAACATTTGTAGTGTCACGGTCAGTTTAGGCCCGCACATCCACCTGAACAGCCCCCAGATTGCTGATTACAACCACCGGGAGAACTGCTGGTTGTAGGCTTAGAAGCACAACCCCTGAGTTCATAACTAAGTTGTTTTTAGGCGACTTTGGGTTTAAATGAACTTATCATCACAGTTAAAGATTAATCTTTTCAAGGTAAGGTATTACCTGCCAGCATTTAGTGACATATCCAAGAATAAAAGATGCGGCCTGAGTGTTGCAGCAGCTTGAGGACAAATATATTGTTTGGAGAGAAGTGAGGGTGGGTGTAGGGTTTTGGGGTAGGGAGTGTGGGGGGTTGGTTGCCTTACCTTGTCAGAAAGGCTCTTGAGTGCATCCCTCAGTCCAGAGGAAGAGTGTTCCTGGGCAGCTTGGAGGAGCTGGTCTGCTAAGCTTGTGATGAGGGGCTGGAGGCGGCTCACGGTGCTGAGCACCTCCTGAGCTTTGGCTGTGTGCTCTGGAGAGTAGTAGATACACTGGTAGGCAGTGCTGAAGCTGTGGCGGGGGAAAGAAAACACATCAGTTCAGATTTGGTAGATTTGTAGCAGCATGTTTACATATGAATGTGTCCAAAATCTGACTGAAAAGAGCAGAGACACACTTGCTTGTAATGATACTGAAGCCAAACTGGACTGAGGCTTATTCTGTGTTTGTTTAGATCAGTGCTACTGGATTTCTTCACGTCTGCTTGGCACTGGCATTTGCCAAAGCTATCAGAGTAGGAAAGGACAGTATTTGATATCAAATAAGCTCTGAAACACTGTAACATGCACTAGTCGACCTGCTCTGTCTGGTGAGTAAATCAACGATGATTCAAAAAATCCAAAGATACACAACTGATCAGCTTTCGCCTTGTTTCTACAAGGCATGATTTAAGTAAATGTTCATCTTCTTCTACACTTGTGAAGATATGTTATGTGATGAAATCATGCAAAGTCTCTCTAACAATGATAGTTATTGCAAAATAACATTTTAAAATAACATTACTCATAATGGACACGTCAAATATATGTTCATTTTAGAAAATTATTTCTCTCAGTGCCTTTGGTTTCTGTGGAGCATGTAATGCCCCATGCTTAGTTTCCATGTGCACCTAGCTGTAGCAGCTCCAAACTCGACCTACAACACCTATGTTACGCCTGAATGCCCAACTGTGACTAACAAGTGCAACAGCTCGCAAAAGCCCGTAATTGTATTTACTGTGCATCCCTGGTGTGAATGAGTCTCTGACATCGTAGATCAAATTAAACACCGTATGGCTCTCTGTCTTGACTGAACAAACAGTATAAAATTTGCTGTTGTGTAACAATGGCAGAAAAACTTCACAACTACAGTTTTTGTTGTTCAAAAAACCATCAATGAATAACCACCAATGTCTGATGGTTATTCAATGTGTTGATGTAAAGTAATGAGAAACAATGTTATTTTTTTAATTGACAATAAACATGACATTATTGTGCATTTATTTTCTGAAGTCATTATATGATGTGTTGTGACTTTTGCTACCTTGAAAATGTACAAAAGCAGCACTTTTCAGGTACTCAGCCTGAACTGTCAAATTGGACCTGCAGTCCAATGTCAACCCATTTTCGCTTTATGAATAATTAATCCCTTCCTCATTTCTAGGGAGCCATTTAATCTCGGACAAAAACACCTTTTGTCAGTTCCTAGATTCAGGGCAAATCACTCCAATCAAACATTCTCCTCGGGTAAAGTTCCAGTGACTTTCAATGAGTTTCAGACGTAGCGTGGAGCGCGGCAGTCATTTGCAAGCCTCCCAGCTAGTTTGGAGTCAGCTCTGCAAGCCTCTATGTAGGCCAGACCCTAGAGCCAGATCCTACGGCATAATTGACATAAGAGATAGAAAGAGGGAGGGAGGGGCGCATACAAAGAGCTGGTAATATACAGTATTCTCTGCAGCGCTGCTAATATTTTGCAGTGAGGGAATGACAGTGTTTCTTTAACAATCTGCCCTGTGTGGAGCAGCACTGTCTGATGTACCAATAAGCAAGAAAATCTTAAGATCCTAAGAAATTAGGCGCACTGTAGTAGGTACGAGCTACTAACTATGTCTTTGACTGGCTGACTTTAAAATCTTGGCCTTGTCATTACAGCTAATGAGACCCCCGGAGAACTACCACCCACAAGCTTAAAGCCAATCAAAGGAATGACTAAATGAGAGAGATATGGAGGGCAAACAGTGTGAAATACTCAGCCGCACAGAACGCCACCATTTCTCCCGTGAAAAACTTCTGTTGTGCCCACATCCCTAACCATACCTTCAAAAAGTAAGATTTCAGCCACAGAGAATACCATAATTGAATAATCCACTGCAACAAAGTAAAGTCCGTTAAACCCTTTTACCCCCCCATGAGTTTACATTCGTCTTATTACATTATGCAGAGCTGAGGAGAAAAAAAAATCCTACACGGCTGCAGCAATAGAGATACTCCAGAGAAGCAGCATAGGAGAAAGTTGTTGGAAGAGGACAATTGCTTTGGCGACTGAGATTCAATAACAGCCCTGTTGACTCATAAGTACAAATCCAATCCCATTAGGGAGCCTATGCAGGCAATAATGAATGTTGGGACCTGCCACCTGATGCTAGAGGACAGAATTGATCCCCTCTAAGGCTGGCTAAGGCAAGGAACTTTAATTGCCTCATCAGCATTGCTGTCAGTCCAAGCTGGTCTACCAAGACAGCGAACCATGCTGAGGTAAAACAGCATAAATCTGTGAATGCAAACTTGATGAAAGGCCAAAAGGGGATGTTGCACACAATGATGTGATTGTCATTTCAAGCCTTGGGTGTGCCTTCCAACCCTGATGTAATTTAAGAGAGCTATGTGCCAATTTTTTTCTTGGTCAAAGTGGTGCCTATAATAACAGGGGGGTGGACACAGAAATACACAAAATAATCCAATACAACAATCCCTCAAAAAGCACTACCTCTGTGGAGCTTATAATATTTATCTTGAGTTGAGTACGTGTCAGAGTGGTGGTGATTGCACCCTCAGGTAACGTCTGGGGCAATAGTTTGTGGTGTCAGCACAGCGCATGATACATTAATACGTAAATACAAGAGCAGAAAATCCACCCACTGTCTAGGACTTACGTTGGCGGGACTTAGCCTCAAGCTGATTCACAGCACACCTGAACTCATAAACTGAACTCTGTTCATTTACAAATCCTTTACTTCTGACTAAATGCACTCCCAGAGAAGAACTAATTTACTGATTACTACTTCATGTAGAAGTCTGGACGGGTTTCTTTCAAACAAAACATTTTGTTCTTATCTTTAGAATAAGACAGTTTTGAGAGTTTGATATCAACAATATTCTTTCGCCTTTTTGTGCTATATTATCTGAATCCAAAGAATGTGCAAAATGCTTTGAAAAGAAAACATCTGATGGGTCTTTCTACCATAAGTATAAAGCACATAAGCCGATTCCCTGAAAGAACAACAGATGAAATTCTACACCAGCCATTGCTCTGATTGTGTACAATCACTGTATACGGTATATGAATGTTTAATGATATTCATAATGTGAATGTGAGTCATTTGTCCAGCAACCATGTAAACATTTCAGTCTGCATGCTATTTATGAATATTTATGTGTATGTCCACAGCCCTAATATACTCATTAGATTACATTTCCACACATGCAATGCAGAGCATTTTAAGTGACCTGATTTTTTATTTTTCTCCCTAAAGACTGAAACATTTCTCTAGAAAGTTGTCCTTGGAGTCTTTTAACAACAGTGATGAAGAAAGATCAGTGCAACTCGAAGATTTATTACATGGTATAGAATGTATAATTAGCTTCCTATAAAGTCATTTGAAAGAAGAAAGAAAGAAAGAATAATGTGACTGGAAAAAAAAAGAATATGTCATAAAAACGCCACAATTGCTGCATTTGTGACTGACATCCAGTTTAATCACAGTAATTTTTAGTTTACAGAGACATGGAAAAGGTCTACATAAAAACGATTGTATGCCCTCGTTTTTTTCCAAATGCAACCATTTCTTATTTCAAATGAAATTGTTATGGGAACTGCTGGATTTTCCATATATTCAGAAACAAGAATTCAATCCATCTGATCTCAGAGGCATATTTGAGCTTTACGGTATTTGCACTTGCAGCTCTTCTCCCCCATGAAAGAATATTAGTTTCCTCCTAGGTGAAGCTCCTCCAGACTCCATTACATGACGTCAGTATGTCACTGTGGGGAGAGCAATGCTTTTAGAACGAATTGCTGTCAGACCCAAACACACTCACTGATAATGTATGATAATGGATTCTTCTTAATCCCATCTCATTTCCATGTGCACCCTGGGTACGCCACAAGCCTCCAGCCATGAAAATACCGAAGGTGTGCTGCCACTCCCTCAGCACAATATGCACAAAGTGCCCTTTGACTCGTGAAATTATCGCTCCTGATCTTCTTATGATTCGAGTTTCACACAAACAAACAGCCCTGAATCTCCAGGAAAAAGTCCACATGCTTCCACATTTGCGGGGCAACACTAAACTTGAGTCTATGAGGAGACTCCAGTCAACCAACCGATCACTTAAACCAGGAGTGTTGACCAGAATGAACTTCCTCCTTGGCTTCCCTAAATGATCAATAGGAATTGGTTATAACGGTAATGAGAGATAGAAAACCACTGGGCCCAGCAGCCTAATTAAACCAGCATCTCCAGTGCATGGCTAATTAATAGTGGAGAGGAAATTAATGAAGAGCTTGTGGCCTGCTGCTGACAGCCAGCAGGAGTAAAATGCAGCTACGTCAGCAAAGAGCCCTGCAGCACTCCAGGTAACTGCCAAAGTCTCCTTCGTCATTTCGACAGCACACTCTAATCACAGTTCTCGCACCAGGCCACTGCCACAGTAAAAACATACTCTATCTACTATAGTTGGAAGATCTGATGTCAAAACAGATTCTTTCAAATGCAAAATTCCATCTGCTGTTGAATCCTCCACTGGACGCTGATCTCACAGTCCTCAGAATGACAGCCAAGTTTTCCTCACTGATTCTGACACAAGCTAGAAACCCTGATCTGAGACCAGATAAGCCTCATGGCTACTGCCAGAGTCCCTCTCCATCACAAACAGAACCTGGAGCAGGCTGACTCCAGAGCATCCAAAGAGCTAACAAGCTGCTGTCCATCAGCATGGAGTCCCAGCAACTTGCCAACATCCTGTCTCTGCACACACACACACAGGAATCCTGGGAGGAAGTTATTTTATTGGACAACATGCTGCTGGTCACATTAAATTTGAACACTGGCCCCAAGAGACTCCATTAAGTGTGTGCAATGTAGTTTTAGCCACTCTCTGTGTCCCAGAAATGTGTCATTCGGCAGTTCTGCTTGACCAGGAGTCCTGGTGATATGACACTGCTCCCGTCCTCTCCGCCACGGTGGACAGAATTCAAAGACACATGCAGAGCTTCCGCACAGCTTCTGCACCGAGCAAGTAGAGCCGACCTTACAAACAGGCCTCTGAAAAGTTGTACACAAGTCAAAACTACAGGCTGCTGCATATCTGCTATTCACACACGTGAGCAATGAAAGCACACCGCCGTACACACAACATCAGTCCAGGTAGCTAACCTGTGTCCAAAATAAAGTGGCTGCATCGTTATGCAGATTATCTGAATAATTCAAAAGAGGCTGTTAATGAAAGATTAGACCACCTCAGCAAATCCACAGCTCTGTCTACAGGGTTCAATTAAAAACGGATAAAAATCCAGTGACTTTTAAAACAGCCATTTAAGTGGGACTGCATGCATTAATGAAAGATAAATGTTCTTGCCCTGTGTGTACATGTGCAGGGTTTCTGGAGGAATACTAAGTGTAGCTATTGATTAAACTCTTTCCTGGTCCATCCTGAGAGACAAACTACATTGCATACTCCGATCATTGCCAAGTTTGGCCAATGCTGCTTTTTAATGGATCTGGAAGGAACTCCCCCACCCCCTTCTAATGTCCAAGGAACAAAGACGAATAGCTCTTTTATTGCCCTCCTGGTAACACCTCTGTGCTCAGGTTTTCCTTTTTTTTCTCCTCCCTTCCTCGGTCCTTTTCCATCTTCTCTTTGATGAATTAATATCACAATGAATAGGCAAGTCTCACATCTCGCCGATTGTTCCCTTTTTAATCAAATGTGATTACAAAAGGCTGCTTCTGAAAGGCGAGAAGACATAATGGGAGAAGTATAATGAGTGAGGTGTGTGTGTGTGTGTGTGTGTGTCTCGGCTCAAATAGGCTGACTTTCCGAGCAATTGAGTGACTCTCAGCTGGACATGAGCACACACACACACACACACAATTTAATATATATATTTTTTAAACCGTTCTAGGCTAAATATTTGTTCTGACATTTAGTGCATGAATAATAAAAGCAAATTAAAGCATGAAATAATGAATGCTCCTCATCTCAAGTAAACATGCACCTTCATTAAAATGTCCACCACAAACACTCTGCAAAATCACAGGGAAACGGACTTTATTCCCATTTCTGAAGATGACTGACAAATGACTGCATTCCAGGTCAAACATGGATAAGGCTCAGCGCAGGCCGTAGTCAGTTAGCCAGGCGGAAAATTGGAAAATTTAAGCTACAGTGAGTCATTAGCTAAGTCAAACACGAAACAAAAAGCTCTGCCTCCCTGGAGAATTCTTTCCGAAGTCTAATCTCTCACTGAAAGGAAATGATTTCACTTCAGTGGATTCTCGAAAATATGCTAACCTTATCCTAAGTTTACGCTGGCAGATAAAACTGACCATTTCCAGCAAAGTCACTTGTGCACTTTGGCGTACAGAAGTCTTTATTTTTCACTATCAGCACAGGCCCCCAACTATTTTCCCATCAGCTTATCCATTTCATACTCACACCTCACCCCTCTCCATCTTGCCTCTCTTTCCCCCTTTCTTGAGCTGCAAACTCTGTAACTAATTGGATCTGGCATGGTCTGTAATGACTTTGCACTCTATGGGGAGCTTTGGGAAAAATCACCTTTCATTTCTTCTGGCATCACTCAAGTGACCACATACTGAACTCCAGTGACATATACCTCCACCCTGCATCCAAAGGGCAAAGACAGCAAAAATTTACAGGATACTGCTGATCTCCGGCTTGAGGAAGTCATATAGATTTGCTGGAAGTGAAGGCAACAGGATATCTTTAGGTCCAGTACACTTTCAGTCAGCGTATGCGAATATACATTTATCTTTGCTATGTGAGTGTGAAAAACACAATCGCAGTATTGTGGTCTCATTTTATTCAGTCAACCTTGAGTGTTTGTGTGAAAAGTGGTTTCGGTCAGCAAAGGAAACAAACAAGACATATTTTTCCCAGTGTGTCACTGAGAACAACTCACAAAATATGTCTAGCTCGAGCACTGGTCTGAGCAAAGCCAGTACATTATTCGGACAGTTTTCTTTAAAGAATTTGTTTTTTTTCTTTTTCTTTTTTTCCAGATTAGGGAGACGCTCCTTGTGAAATATTCAGCAGTAATGATGACTAGTGCACCGTGGTCTCATTGGGCAGTCATTGATCGCTTATTGATTTCTATACATCTTATACTTTTTGTGGTAACAATACTGATGATTCAAGTGCATTTAGGTGCAAGCTCCAGCTGGCAGCTGGGGAGTTGTAGCGAAATGGGGAGCTCTTCACTGACAAGTTAACATCTTAACTTCAGGAGGGAGAAAAAAAAAATGTTTGCCAGGGAGAAGAACCAGCACAGAGGAATTTCTGACTCAACAAACCTTTTCCATCATGTCTGTTGCCTCCAGTCAAACTGAGCTGTCAGTGGCAGTGAAGTTCCAGTCTAAATTCAGCTTTGCTTGGCTGTACGTAACCATATGGGGCTTGGAAAATCAAGTCCACAGGCTGGGGACACATTTATTTGTCACTATCAATTATGCCCAAGTTAAATTCTTTTGTCAATACAAGCCTGTTTCCACCTCAGCATGTGTCCTGTATTGAATCACCCATGTTCCCCTCAAACACCATGGCGTACTTGTTTGCAAGGAGTTTATTTATTTATTTTTTTCCTACCTCTTTTTCTCTGCTTCATATCTGCTGAGGAGACGCTGCAGACCACCACACTTGAAGCCCTGGAAGTGGGCTGCAGGGGCACCGACAGTAACAACGTCATAGGATGCATCTGTGAAGAGAGAAAACAGATTTGACAGGATTTAAAATATTAAGCGGCAAGAAGTGTGTTTTTCAATTTAAAATATGCTTAATTTAATCATGAGTCCGAATTCTGCAGAATGTCCTCCACAGGGATATCAACAAGTAATGGTAGCTCATATGAGGATTGATTCAGTATTTATGAATATGCCATGCGACTTTTTCAGAGCTCATATTAAAAGGTCAAAGTTGCATGTTGGCGCTCCCGCCAGGCGTTACGTGTTGCAAGCTGCACACAGTATTTTTAAGCCCACACTATATTTATGCACACAAAAGAGGCTTGATATTATTCGGCAATCTGCCAGTAAATATCTATTCATCGTACATATTTCAGGTTGATTTATACTGCGTCTCTATCGCTTTATTACCAGTCATCTCTCCTCAGCTATCCTTTTTTCTTAATGTAAGACTGGTCCCGTGTTGAACTTGAAGGACGGCCAATGTCACAGCGCTTCATTCCAATTTGCACACTGCCGCCAAAAGTAAATAAACACTTCACAGACGGCTAGGCGGACACAGAGGTGCTTACAACAGGCCTTGTTTTGAATGAGTAATGGATGAGGCTGACAATTAAACGAGAAAAAACTGGAAGGAGGGAGGGGGTGGACAGAGGTTTATAGGGGTGAATATTTTGGTTTAGTTGAGTGCCGGGTCAGTTAATGAGCACCCCCGGGAAAGCAACAGTGTGCAGCTCTGACCATAGGCAAAAAGAAAAAAAAAAGCTTGAAAAATTGCTGAAAAAATATAAATTAATGACACAGCACAGCTCCAAGTGGTGCCATGGAGATGTGAATGACAGTGTGGCCAACAGCCTCCCATCCCCTATCAACACCACAGTAGACCAGTGGTGTTTTGATGTGGGGGGCTTCGCTACTACCCACTGCTTCTTCCATTAATTACGCCTGTGCTTGGCCACGAGGCTCCCTGTTCGTCACACATTTGGCCTCTGGAGTTTTTAGATGTCCAAGTCCCCTTAATTGGTTTTCCCAAAGCAGAACTACATTGAAATACAATGGCAGGTTTCAGAACATCAAGCACAATGACCAATTTGTGCTTGATTTGCCTGCTCTTTCTCACACAGCATCCTTTTCTCAATAAATCAACAACAGAACAAGCTGTTTAAACACAGAAAGGATAGTTGCTTTCTAAAACAGGAAATTGGTCGTGGCAGTCAGGATGAGTGGGTATAATTTATACTTAACCCATTCCACAATCATGTTTAACAATGATAAAGCATCCTTTTAACTTGACCCAAATGAGTGCTGAACAATGTTTCAGATCAGTTTTGCCAAGCAAACATTTTGCAGTTGTCATTTTGGAGACAGAAGACAGCCATTCCCAGAAAAACAAATGAATACTCTTTTGAGCTCAAAGTGTTTTCTCCTCCCGATTTCCCCTTCTCGCTGGATGATATACTGTATAGACAAAATGAAAATGAATGGTTTAGTGTTGTCAAGTGGATTGCATAGCCAAGCTCAATGAAATGCATCACTTCAGAAAATCAAAACGAACAATAGACCAATTGAGTACCGCTGGAAACTGAGACTCAGCTCCATTAAGGAGCAGGTTCCAGTGTTTCCTGAGCCCAACTGATTGCAATCATTTATTCAATTTGTTTTCTTTTTTCAAATCGAGCAAATTGTGCAATCTAATAGTAATCCATTATCAAACCGGGTTATTAATCTAGAAGGGAGCCTGACATTCACACTGAATGGCCATTTTGTTACAGCCTTATTGTCAGATTATTTCTGTGTCGGATGGCTTTGCCATTCATGTCAGATGGCCACTGATGTCATGTTCAGTCAATCCTAAAGCCGCCAGCTTTCACACAAGCTCATCATCGTTCACGTTTGATACTGTAAATATTGTCAGTGTATTCGGTACACCTACCTAAAACTATTGCAAACGAACAGCGACGCAATAAACCCAGCCTTCATGAATGTTTCTGTTGTTTTGGAGAGGTGGTGACTGTCATTTCTGGGGCTTTAGATTGTGATGTTGCTGAACTGCTGCATGTAGAAAGGTTATTTGGCCTCGATTGTTTTGTTTTGTTTTGCTTTTTCTTTTTTAAAAGAACACAATATGCATTGTTTGCCAGTGGGAGGCCAGTGAGTTATCATGTCCTTTCTACTGCACTCAGACTGGTTGGTCGTAGTGTCTGCACTGAGGGGAAATCCTGTCAGATTTAGCTGAAAAGTCTCAACACTTAATCGTGTTCTGCACACTTCATATCAAAAATAGTTATATAGCCAATAGTAACAATTCAGGGTGAATTCAAGTGCATTTAATTTGTGTGTATGTGTGTTTTAATATTATTTCTTTGTAAATTTTTGCTTCTATTGGCAAAGATATAGACAGGAAATCTGGGCGGATGAGAAAGATGCCATGAACGCAACCACTATGCCACCTGGATGCCCTCATGTTCTTACTAATGTAGCAAAAAGTTGACTTTAAAAATCTGTTCGTAATGTCTTTCTGCCACGGTGTTGTCTTCATGCACCATTAATTTAGATTTCCCAGATTTCTTAATTAACAGCATGAAGCCAGTGGGAGCTGTGTGTATCCTGCGGGGGAGTTAAGTCCAGGTCCTGCTAGCAGACGAGCGTACACACACACACAGACACATGAGCTAAAGCACCGCCGCCTGGAACTGAGTCAAGGTGTGAATTGGGCCCACAGAGGGTAATTATCACATTGTCTATCAATCATTTGACAAACTCCTCTAAGGCTTGTTCTAGCTTGATCCCCCTCCCCCTCCTCCTTTTTTTCTGCCTTGACAATAGAAGACAGTTGCAGGGTTGCATGATGACTTGATTTTACTTATTTTATCTGTCTTTCCTGATGTCTTCACTGAAGGAACTGCAGTTTATGTCAAGGTTTGTCTCTCTTCAAGTTTCCATCAATCATCGAGCGTATAGTTGAAATGGAGCCCACTCACAGATAGTGAGGCAGCAGTTAGTCGCATTAATAGACTGAGACAGTTCCAGGGCAATGACAGGCTCTGCCAGCCAGAGAGCAGCGGGGGAGGAGACAGCCTAGTCTTTCTCTGTGGACAAACGCAAAGGGCTTAATTAGTGTTTTGTCTACCTTTCTCAGGCCAAGTTAATTCTCACCTTTCAGCCTGGGTGACGACCTAGAACCACTGTGTCTGAGCCCTCTGAGGATCTCTGACAGATGGAGAAGCCAGGCTTAGAAAGACGACAGCAGGTGACAAGCACAGCAGCGTACGGAAAAGTGTGTCGTATAAAATTTCTCTTTCTTTCTGCCACGTCTGCCTTTTCTGTTCATAGGTTTCAGGTCAAACAGTTATCGGAATAACAGTTATCTTTATATTGAGAATGTGTGAAGTGATAAAGGAAAACAATGTGAACGGACTGGCTTGTCATAAAAAAACACCTGAATGTGCAGCTCCCCTCAGCTACACTGTGCATGCATAAAAGCCTACTGTACAATACCTGCTCAGGACCCAGCAGTTGGTGACAAGCTGGTGAACATAGTGGATAGTGGATTTAGCAACTAAAGAGCGAGATATTTCCCTAAGGAGTTGGACCAAAGACTAAAGCTAAAGGAGTAAATGCTGGTGCCCAGAAACACAGCAAATGGATGATAATGTTGCTTGGTAACTACTGGAAACAACAGTTTCACTATGGCAACTTAAAAGCGGCTGATATGTCAACATTATGTGTAATAGTGCGTAATTAATAAGTGTGAAAACAAGTGTGAGGCAGCAGTGTAATACCTGTCTTTCTGGGGCACGTCACCCTCATCCTTTGGGTGTGCAAGTTTATTGGGATGAACTCCAGAGATTTCTGGGCTTTGCAGCAGCTTGGCTTGAATGAACGACCTGCAAAAAAAAAAGAAAATAAATAAATAAATAAAATCACAGACACACAACAAATATGTCATATCGTCAGTAAACATTATTGAGTTGGTGAAGGTTTCAAGGGTAAAAACATTCTTATGAAAGCTTCTTTTGTTATCGAAAGAACTTACTGTCTGCTGCAGCAACACTATGATCTTCCCAGAGTTACTGTTTTATACGGTTGTTCTTTTTATTACTATGTTTACGTGCTACAGAAACAGATTAGCAAACATTAGACAATAAACAGAATTGATGTTCAAATGTTCTCTTTGATTTTCCAATGAAAAGAAAAGCCGTGTGCTCCTGAAAGACTTGAGATCTATTTAATGAACAACTGAGTGACAAAAGGCAAAGCATGCAAGTTAAATCCATTTAAATTAGAGGCTACAAAAGAAGCTGCAGTGCAGATTCAATTATACATTGTAAGGATGTGGAGGTTTTCACAGCTTAATTGCCAGAGTATTAAAAGTAAAGTGGGAGACAAGAATGTGTGAAATCTGATCACTATTCATTTGTCTGCAGTGAGTGGTTGCTCAGTAAGCATGCTTTTAAAATACCCCAAAACAAAGTACGGTACAACCAAAGTTTCAAATGATTGAAACATAATTGACCAAAGAAAGCATAACTCTTAACATAACACGTAACAGATTACATAAATGCTGTTTAACACAGTAAGCTACAAATCATTCTTTTGTTTGCCACCGAATTATGATTAAAATCATCTTAAACTTCCCAACACTTTTAAATACCCATGCAAAATCATTTACCAGAGATTTACGCATGTCAGATAGAGAATGTATCAATTAAAGATCAAAAAGCATCTCAGTTTTTTCCAATTAATTGCTTATGACATCCTCTAATGTGCAGCGTAATCCTTTAAGCACAGGATTTTATGCCCTCAGCAGCTGCTACTTCCCTCTGAATGTCCAATTAAAATTTTCTGCCAAACGTTGCTCTTTGTTTGCGGCTCGTAGTTAAGCTCAAATTCACAATCTGACACTCTGTGTTGGTGGCTCAAATCTCATATATGCAAATAGGGTTGGTGAGCCTCTTTGAGATGAGGCTAAGCTTTCAAGAACAATCACACAACAGAGGCAATTTAGAAGTGTTGTGATGTTTGCCAGTAGAGGTAAGTCACCAAAATGAGGCTATTCTGAACAGGTACAGAAGACCAAAATTTCAAAGTTTAATAATCTAGTTTGGCAGCAAAACTTTTGATTAAATCCTCTTTAAAGACACAAGGCTTTGAATTTCCCATCCAATGCATTAAGACTGAAATACAATACAGCTTTTCAGCTTGTATGCAGCATGTTTTTTTTTTTTCATTGCAGACATTATAGAGGACTTTCATGATATGTATGAATAACACGTGGATGTAATTCATTAATCCAAACTGCAGTCAAACTGCTAATGTCATGGAAGTTAACACAAATATATGCATGTGAGTAATTGCATCTGGTATTTTTTTAACTTACTGTTATATTAGGCCTTTTAAACATATTTGACTAGCCAGCAGAGCACTACATAGGACCTTTCAATACTGTAGTGCTTTATTAAAGTTGTCAGTGGTCATTAGTCTGGTTTATCATACTATCCATTACTGTACCAAGAAACAATATCAATTAACATCAGCGCAGAAAAACACAAAACTAATTTTTCATTATCAGTATGCTACCATTATTCATTAATATTATCATAAATGAAGGGATACTGACTGTAATTGTGAAGATAACCTTTTGGTTGTATATCTCTCAAACTCACTATCACAACCGTGAATGTGTGAGAGCAAAATGAACATAAGACAGGAATTTCATTAAATACTCAAGTTTCTACAAGAAACTGACTAACCTGCAATTTCTTGTAAACAACGACTATTGTCTTATAGCAACACCAACAAGGCCAAAAGACTGAAGTTCTGCTACAAATTCCTAATATGTCACAGATTATTGAGTTGTTTTAATGTGGGCCAGTATGTTGCTTGTTGCATTTGGTTGTGCCATAACTCCGCCTTGTGTGGGGAAGAACTAAAAGCCGAGCAGTATACACTCTTTTCCGTCCTGTTCACTGGCACCAGACCAGTATGCACCAATTAAAACCTCTGTGATGCAGAAGGTTTATTTTCACGTAGAATCTTGTTAAGAAAACCTGTTAGCTGCTGTAGATTTTTAACACCCTTTGGCAGGTTGGCCAAACATGAATACAAATCCACTGCGCCTCCAGTAGTGCATATAGTGCGGCAACTGTTGACTCACTCAAGCTGAAATGTGTTACCTCATAAATGGATGACACTTGTGACAGTGATGTGGCTTGTTATTTTCAAGCACTGGAAATCAATCATGTCTTCTTCCTAAGGTGGTAACAGATTTTCTGCTACTTATCAAAGTGCAAATGTAAACAGATGCAATTTCTAACTACTGAATTTACAATCTGTGCATCTGGAGATTCAGCCACAGTCCAGGACCTGAAAGCCTAATGAGCTGCTGTCTTAGTCAATCAGATGAATGTACACAGACTGCAGCCGCAAAATCAATGAAAACCACAGGACGCCTTTGTGCAACCGTATTTTCTTACTAATTTGGCCCTAAATGCACTCAATAAAATGCACCAGAGAAACATTTCTGAGGGGAAAGTCATTCATCTTGCAGGTCATCTGGCCACCAGCCATACAACTGGGCAAGCTGAAACTGTGACCAGGTGATGGCGCTAAATTAAATGCAAAGAAGATCACCAAAGTTATTCGAATTTATCGTCTAAGGACCCTCAATATCTGCATTTTGCATCAGATAATTAAAAACTCAAAAATGTCAATGTCACTGTTCTGTTTAGCTTATAAGATTCAGATCGTTAGTTAACAAAAAAAAAAAAAGAAAAGATTTGATGTATTTAATTTAATTTATTTCACTGTATTTTGATTAAATGGGAGTATTAGAAGCACAGTACCACCACCTACTGGCCGATTTTAGTTTAGCAGTCAGTGTTTGTTAACGTTAGATAAAAACTTTATTCAGGAAGTGAGAACAGAGTAACAACGTAACATGTTTGTCAGCTTCCAGAGTTGATCAGCCACTCCAGCATACAGCTTGTTTGAGTTGCATCGTTGGTACGCAATAATACGTTTACATAATTTTACTGTCATGTGCTGATGTTTTTAAGTGGCAAATCCTCTATTGTACGATCGTTAGAAATGTATTTTGCCTGTGTATCCTTCTAGTCTACTGTGTCTGTTAATCACGCTAGATTCTGGTTGATATGGTGCACAGTATGATGCAGAATTGTTTATTTTCTTTTTAGTTTCACCTTTACTTCAGCAATAAACCTGCTATGAAGATAATACGCAGAGTCTTGTTTGGAGTAGAGCATTTAGCTGCCTGTCGACACATGCATGGGACGCACTGAGGACAGAACAGTCACGGTGGGACTAAGAGTAAAAGTCAGCTTCATCCTCTGGGGACCATGAACATCTGTACAAAATTATAAACACATACATCCATATACTGCACAATGTTTGTACAAATTTCTTCACCCATAGACTCAGATTAGTTCCCTCAGTGTACATCAACACATTTCTGTGTTGGGAGGAGCAGTTTTCAAAGGCTAACATTAAAGTCAATGGCTAGGCTGTCATATGAGCTCAGTGGGCTCTCACTGTCGGCTGCAGAGCTCTGGGGACCAGGCTAATCGAGCTGGTGACCGTTGTAGGTTAGATTAATTAGTCATATCAGATCCCCATCTGCTTGCTCAGGTGGGCTGGCTATGTGACAGAAGGCCTGAATGCCAGCAGTACTGACCAACATCTGCCCACTATCTCTTCTTTTAATTTTTTTCCTGTCGTTTCTTTGCTCTTGGATACATTTCTGTGGTCCTTTGAATTCTTCAGAAGACGAGCAAACCAGAGTCCTGTGCTTTCAGAAATGTCTGCCTGGCTGCCTGTGGGCACACCGAGAAGAAAAAAAAAAGATCACAAACTCCAGCAGCCAGCAAAGGAAAAGCAGTGGCCCGTAAGTGAGGTCTGTCAGATCAATGTAGGTCTCTTTAAGCATGTAAAGGGTTTCATCTTCACGGGGAGCACAGCAGGCTTTTCTAATCAATCCACATGTTGTAGTGTTGAGGACAACTGGACACCTGCTGTGCGAGCAGCAAGTTGGACAAGTGAGTCACATCCGACAGAACAAAGGTTTCTTTTTATTTTATTTTTTAACCCAACTGATGTCCTTTGACATTTTGCTGCTATTTTAAGGCCTATTCTTTACTATTATTATTATGTTTAATGATAAATGTAGTAACCTGCAAAAGAAGTACGCATACCACAGCTGAACGCCTTAATGTACAATATGTAGCTCTGGTCCTTAAACTCCAGTTATCCCTTAAGTGGAGTTTAACAGTGACTGACGGTTTTGTACTGAGAAGTGCCTGCAGTATTGGCTGTCCAACTAACAGAGTACTAACAGGATTACATATGTGCCTTTAATTCACCATCTGGTAAACAATGAAAGCGGGGATGATTAATTTATGAATGGAATAGAGTTATTAGAGCATCTGAAGTGTTTGCTGAGGTCAGCTCATCATTAAAAATGGATAAAATGGAATCAGTGAGGGTGCTGAACCTGAACATGCGATGTCTCAATGTCTCGGCGGACTGTTTCTCTCCTTATTCGACTACCCACAGTTTCTTCAGCATTTTTTTTTTTTCAGAGAAATCAAAACCAAAGAACAGGAAAATATCAAATAACATCTGAACAATGAATCAGATCAGATTGATTCCTCTTTTCCACATGAGAATCCCCCTGACTCAGGATTGACCTTAAATTATAAGCACATCAGAGTCAGCGTCTAATTAATATAAATGCATAAATAATCCTGTTTGAGGACAGCAGTCCTCAAGTCCCTGTGAAAGCTGCTAAGCCGAATATTTTGATACAATAATTAAAAAAGTAGAAAAAAAGTCTAAACTGTAGGGGCATTTTACATTTTACATTCTTTCATGATTTTTTTTATTGTTATTTAAAGACCCAGGCATATGAGAGAAAAAACATACTGACTATATTTAGTTCATACTTGGTGTGCATTTTGAATGTAACAACATATTCACACATCCTCTACAACTTTTAATTTATGTGTTCAAGTTAAAACAAAGATGCTCACTTCTCTTGCGTTGAATGCCACTCAAAACGTTCACTTGTCACGACGTGTTTGGTTTGAGTAATTATTTTCTACTCGTCTCTGCTGTCTTTGCTCACCCACTGGTCTTTACATTCAAACCACCTCCACACTCTGCCTCTAATCTCCTCCTCTTTTTAAATGACATTACACATCAGCGATTAATCTTCAGCAGCTTGCCTACCTGTAACCTGTTTAGAATGTCTAGTGTCCTGTTAAATTAATGCAGAGCTGGATTAGAGTTAGAGCTGACTTGGGGCTCCTTTATGTATTGCAGCATCTGGGCCACACAAGCAGCTTGTCAGAACAATAATGACCAAGAACATGTTATCCATTTCCCTCACCCATAACTCCCTTCCTCCCAGCACAGGCAGGGAGTGCAGAGGCTTAGCCGACATCACCTCTTATCAACTGGGCAAAACAAAAAGCAGTGAGGAGACAAATAGTTCATTATGGGGAATAGAGTGAATCAGATTAAAATTAATCAGTAGCCATAATGTTCCTACAACCACAGCAAGCTAAAACATTCATAGGAAGGGATCATGGAGAGGGGAAAAAACACAAAACAATCCAGAGCGATCAATCAGTCCACAAGCTTTTTAATGTCTTTTTTACTGCACCTTTAAAGATTTTCAGGGGCAGATGATTATAGTACAATAATGCTAACACCTTGTGCATGTAGAAGTACACTGCATACTTTATGCAGCGCACAATATCGATGTGCACTGTTGGTATGCAGTATGAGTTTTCATTCTGCTTCTGAGCAACGAAACTTAACACAATAAATATATCACACATATATATTACATCGAATACGCCATCATCAGCGGCCTTCTGTGGCTTAATCGCATGTCCGATGAGAAACAGCCTAATTAGCTTGTGTGCTCACGTTTGAGCAGACTGAGTGGATTAATTTTGTTATGTAAAACATTTACAACTAGAATTACCACCTGGTGGTTGTATGCCTCTGCACATCAGTCAGGTTGCACTTTACACTCATTTCTGTCCAGACTCAGAGAGCTTCATCACATGGTGCAACAACCATCACCTGAAGCTCAGTACCATTAAAGCAAACAGGTATGTGGTGGACTACAGCGCTTTAAATATGTTGCTGCAAAGAAGCTACCATTTCCAAAATGTGGATCCTTCACACACATCTTCAACCCGACAAGACCTACACAATCAGCACAGTTTCAAGGTGGACGCCCAGGATGAATGTCACCAGTTCAGTATTGGACCAAATGTGAAATACGGTCACGATCTCCCATTCTGTTCCTGAGTTATGGTGTTCAGTAATTTACAGAAAGTTCTGATGTCACAGCGTAGACGACCTTTGGCCTTTTGGATGTAAAACGCCGTCACTTCATTTTTTTTTATCTTATTAGACACTTGGGTAAAATTAGTGTATGAATCCTTGAGTTAAAGTTAAAAAAAAACGTGTAGTGAGATCAGAATGAGCTTGACCTTTGACCACCAAAATATAATCACTTTATCCTTTGGACACAATTTGAAGAAATTCTCTTAAGGTGTACCTGAGATATCCCGTTCGCCACAATGGGATGGACGGACAACCCGAAAACATAACGCCCACGGCCAAGGCTATCGTTGTGTTTCTGTTTGCACATGGCAGAGATCTGTATCACTTTTCATACGCACTGCAGTCTTGCTATGTAAACTCTTGAAATGAAACAACTTCCCCCCCAAAGCTTACAGCTGACACAAACTTTCACACTTGTCTCCCCTTGTTGGACTTAAGCGATCAGAGGTTAGGGACTGCCACAGTGTTCTGAGCTCTGATCAGATTATAGCACAATCAACACGAGGAAAGCTCTGGCCAGATAACCGACACCTTACTCCTTCATTACTCACATGAATTCTCGTACATGGAGACCACACACATTACAGTAAGAAAACACTGTCTCCACTGCAACACTTCCTTTTTAGACAGAAACTGTACTTCTTAAAGGAGAAAAAGTCAGCTGATTGATAAGGTATGCAGTGCTGTCCGCAAACCTAAGCCAGGCTTCTGCTTCTGCCTTTTCACAGTGCAGCCATGGTGATTTTCTCAATGCTCAAGGACAAACCATAATAAGAAGAGAACAATAGAATTTTGATATACGGCACATAAAAGTTCTGACAATCATAACTGAACACTATGAAAGCAAGGGCAACACCAAAACAGTGTATTTTCAGTGAAACACCTTTGTACACAGCTGTATGAATGCAGGTGTGAATGGAAAATTAAGCAGCAGCTGCAGTCGTACCAGTAATCTTGTCCAGTTCAGCCAAATTCTCCTGGTAGGAGCTGATGATTCCTGCGTATCGTGCCATCACCTCTTTTCTCAAGTTGTCCCAGTGTGGAGACAGCTCCCCCAGCTCCCTCAGGTCCTGCACCCTGCAGATAAACAGATCTATGAGGACCTTTAATGTATATTAATCAGATCATCAACGAAATCCACAAAGCTCAGCTTGTTCCTAGTTTCTGCTTGTCTTCTGTGTTTAAACGAAACATGAAACAATCTAAGTAAAGGAAGAAAAGCTATTGAGTATTGTTTTAATGCTTTATCTAGTGCTGTGTCCTTTCCATGCTCTGAAATTCATTTCAAATTATCTCAATTTTCTGGCTTTAGTGTTTAAAAAAATGTTTAACAATCGTGGTAATACACAGACAGAAGCTTGCACATGCTGAACCAGACACACATGCACACACAGTAACGTCTCAAAGCACCCTGTGCAGAGTCAGATAAACACATTTCTGAACCTCAGGCTAGTGGCTGGTGCACACTTACACAACTCTACCATATCATATCCCTCCCATGCTCCTACCATTTTTCTACCATTACTTATTTAAAAAAGTCTTTACTGGTGTCACTGAGGCCATCGGTTGCCTCTTTTTCATCTAGCTATGGCTGCAGCCTAATGCTAAAATCATCTGTATTCTTTCTTTAGGAAATAATAGTGGCAGTGCATGAGCGTATACAATGTTTGTGTGTGGGTGGGGGTTTGATTTCCTAAGAACAGCCTCTTTCACTGGCTCATCATTTGCATGTCAAAGGGGACATCAGATGGACGGATATCATTCAGCCCTCCAGCATCCATTGAAAAGTAAATTGCGGTGATATTATAGAAATTAGAGGCTGAAGGAGGTTCAATATAGTACTCAGGATAACAAATACATATGCATTGCTTTCATGATGACAAGCCCAATTTCCAGCGATTACACCTCATACATTTTGCACTGTATGTCTTCAAATGAAAGCGTGCATGTAAAAAACGCTTGTTGGTCTGACTTATTGTCAATACCGGGCATAATTTCTTGAATGCATAATGTAGTAGTTATTTCTTTGTTGTACTGTAGTTCAACTACTACAACAAAGCTCTGGGTACTGAAAGCCTCTCCAGACTATTTTCTGGTTCTCTCCAGGTAAGTAAGTTATTTTTAGACTACTTTGATGGAGTATTTCAATACACAGCAGAGACAGAAATGGTGCCAGAGAGGAAGAGACAGAGCGAATCAAGGTCATATGTATAATCAAAACTACAATATTTTAATGGGGTGGGTTCAGCCAAATTATGTATAATAGAGACTATTTCTTTGTTGGAAAGTAGTTCCTCTAACAGCTATTTACAGCAGGGTGAATTATCCACAGCAAAGGGGACACTGTTTCTGACAAGATATGCTGTGGTAGAAATTTTTTTTAAATGTAATGAACACTGTAAGCACTCCAGCTAGACTGATATATTGGGCGATATAAGCTTAATGAAGTGAAGCCTGCCAGCAACTTCAGGCAGCCCAACTCGAGTCCACGGCTGCAGTCACATGGCAGAGTCTTCTCAGTGCATCATATATCAAACACTGTGCGCAGTTCAGCTGTCAGCGTCCTGCTCTCCTTTATGTTGTGTGCTCACTGCCAAGCAGCACACCTGAAAGGTATGCCGTTACTTGCTTTTGCTGCTGTTGTTGTTGTTAGTGCTTCAAGACTGTTGCTCCACCCCACGCTTACTCCTGTTCTGAGCTTTATTCTACACTATGCATATTCTAAATTTACAAAATAATCTATTTTCACATTCACTTGCATATTTGTAACAACACTGTCAGAGTTTAAACTCTTATTGGTATCACCATCTGGCTCAGATATCCAGTAGAGGTGAAGCTACGGTCAAGCTACAACCACCACAAAGAAATTCCCTTCACCTCCAGTGTTTTGGGGCAGAGGCAGGTATCTCAGGGAGGGATACAGTAAAAGCTGAGCAAATTAAACCAAAACTCTCTGCATGGGTTAATATCACTAGCAGTATCTGAGAAAACATGCTTCTATTTATTATAATGTGGGTGAAACGACTCAAGCCCAGCACAGCATGCCATCAGCTCACTACATACACACACTGCAAACATTTGCAAACGACATGAGAAGACGCAGTTTATTCTAACTTGGCTAAAAACGACTGAACTGGCTGTAAAACAAATGAAAGATCACATATGAGACATTTTCCTCATCTCTTGCCTCTTTTCTAGTTCTAAACAAACCTGCAGCCAGAAATAACCTCAAGGCAGAGAGGCGCCACATGCTGGGCAACTCTGCTAACCTGCTCAGCAGGTGTCTGTAAGTAAGTTAAGCTTATAACATAGGAAGATAAACAGTAACTACATGCCAGATAAACATGAGCAAAGCAAAGTATAGTACTGTGGGCAGCAGGCAGACAAGCATGTGAATTTAGGTAATTTAAAGGAAGCATTACTTTTACTTTTGACATAAAAATCATGCTTGAAACCCTTCCTCATTATGCAGGGATTTAGCAGAGAGACCAATCATGAATATACGTGTTTATTTAGTAGGTACATGCCAGAGATGAGCATCTCTGCAAATGAGCTGCTCATGAAAAGAAAGAAGAAAGCAGCATCAGCTCTTAAAAAGAGGAAAACAAACTACTAAGATAAAAAAAAAGCCACTGCGCTTTTATTGATGCATGACCATGGAAACCTATGGCTGTACAAGATAATGATATCTGAACAGCAGCACTGAGACAGATTTCTCAGCTAGTGAGGTCCGAGCAGGGCCCCCTCACATTTATCCCAGGTTTCAATCAAACATATTGTTTCCAGCAGACCAACTTTGGTTGAAATGGTCCCTTGCAGTATAAATGCTCCAATTTAACCAATCAAAGCATGATGTTCTGTAATTTTCTGGTATATATAGCAAATGTTACATGGAACTTGATTGTTCCAATGCTCTTTAAAAGATTGCAGGCATTCACAACAATCTATATCGCCTAAGTATATCTCTCAGTCACTGCTATTTGTGCATCACAGTGTCAAACTGCACAATTGTCTCCTGAGAGATTGCTTATTTTGTGTCGGGAAGCCTGAAGTGGAGGTCAGGATGGATGATCCCGATGTAAAAAAACAGACAATGGATAAATTAATAGAGAAGCATATATGCTTGGTAAATGAGGGTGATAAGGCAGTGGGTTGGTGGAGAGAGAGATATAGTATCACCTCCTTAATCACAGGGCTATTGTATGGAAGGAGTAAAGGTGTGATTGAGGTAAGAAGTGATAAGAAAAAGGAGAGGCTGATTAACGATAAAAAAGGGTCGATTAGGCCTTTTGGTATCACATCTAACAACAGGCATTTGAAAAGAGCGCTCTAATAAACAGTGAAGTTAGTATCAGAGAGTTCTGAAATTACTTTTTTACAAGGTTCAAATGACCCAACTTGATTCACTCAAATTGTACACTCAAGTTGGGCAACACACTTAGTTTCATTTCAAAATATTACCATGCTCCTCTACATACTCTTATAATACTGCATATGTGGGGAGAATTAAGCCCTTTTCCCAGTCCAGTGCTGTTTAAGGATGATTATTCACAGGTATGGCATATTGTGGCAAGTGGCAAACTGTGTTTAAACTTATCTTATCTTTGTTGATAAAAGGGGAGAAATTCAGAGAAGCATATCATTGCTAAGTCAAAAAAAAATCTACAGGTAATGACTGGGATGGAAATACAGCAGCTAGCACAGATTTTTAAAACAAAGTAGAACCTTGTGTTAAAATGGACTTGGACAGATGTCTGGAATAACAGAACACATTCCCTAAAAGCAAAGACCTGTCATGTGGGCACTTTTATTTCAGGGTGCATTATAGTGCCTGTTTAATTTAACCACAGAGGGCTTTGTGTGCTGGGGTCAATAAAAAACTGCCCGAGAGGACTGAAAAGCAAACAAAACACAAGCGCAAAAACAAAACTAACAAAAAAACATTCAAGCCACGATCATTAATTCAAAAATAAGCTAATCCGGAAGTCAACAAAACGTCACCTATATGATCCCGGCACGCAATCACAGTATGTTTACTCACGGGAAAGAAGGCATGGTTATTTTTCCATTAATAAGAAATCAGACAGCTCTTAATGAATGGGGTTTAATCGACACCTACACGCTGCCACTTCACAACACGCGTTGATTATTTCTACACACACACACACACACACACGAAGAGTCACGGCATCCTCAAGGGAAAAACGAAGGAAAATCAGCCACCTCTGTGTTCGCAGAGTTAGATTAGAACATGACTGTAGACATCAAAGTGAACAAACAGAAGGAAGCAACATCCAAGATTATCACAGAGTGGGGAAGCAAGCTAAGCCACCCACCATCCGCTGCTGCACTCACAACTTTTGAGGCACTAACTGAATCATTAAAAACATCGAGCTAGCACCAGTGTGAGGCTGGCTGAAAGGATTGTCTAAATGGATAGGCGCCGTGGAAAAAGACAACATTTAAAGAGGATTATTTGAGAGGTGCTTAAGCGACCAAGCTGGAGATACGGCACACATGCATGTTAATAAACAAACACGGTACATGGTAGTCATGGTTTGTAGCCTGCTGTGTGCTCGTGAGCTGCACTATACAGATAAGACATTTAATAAATATTATATAGTTGTCTCTTAAATTTAGTTGTGATTTAAATCATCAGTTTACAAAGCAGATCATCTTTTATTTAAACAGACGGTAGGGTTAAAGATACTGAGAGAGGACGTGTGGGAAACCACGACCGGGGAATGTGAACGGATTCCAGCACAGCTGATAACAAAGCTTGCCTAGTCAACTGGTCAATAATAGCTCTGCGACTGTTTCTGAGTATGCATGTGTGTGGTGGAGGAGGGCATGATTGCAGTTCTGGGTGTGTTTTCTCTTGTGAATGTGTCCTTGAGCTCTCCGTGATCCTTTAGGTGCATGCAGTGATTACAAATCAAACTCTCCCCCCAATACGAAGTTCATCAAAATCTCTGATTGCATCTTTCTCTGCCTGTTCCTTGTACTGAAGTGAGCTTTAAATTGTGAGCATTTAACTGTGTGTATGTATGCGTCTGTGTGTTATGTATGAGAGTGAGTTGCCAGGGACAACAGGCCAGTTGAGTAATGATCTGCCTTGACAAACACTGGTCGAGCCTGAGGGAAGGGACTCTTTGATCTAATTACAGGCGCACGTCCGGAGACTGGTGAAACATCACCTCCGTCTGACCTTGTGTCAACCTGTCCTCATTCTCACACAGTATTAACCTGACTGGACTTTAATTGCCATCATGTGCTTGATTTCCACTATGTTCTGGTGTAGTTTGTATGTGTATTACTACAGAATTTATATCAAAGTTATGATCGACAGGAGGAAAACAATCATTTTCAGCAGTGGATCAGTTTTGAATACTGAAGGGAGTGATGGAACAAGAGTTAGACGCCACTGCAAGCCGTAACAGCTGCAGCCTCCACTGCAAGGTAACCAGATTTACTGTGACCTGCTATTGTGTGCAGCATTTAGTCAGATTGTAGCTATTCGTGGCAAGATGACAAAAGCTATTTAATGGCCTATATATATGTATATATATATATGCTAAAAGCTCTGTCCGATTCAGCACCTGTGGCAGGATGCTCCCGGGGCCTTTTAACAGTGAAAGGACCTGGAGAAAGTGTGCATGAGTGTGTGTTTGATGTTTCACCCCACACACAAAACGACAATGTTTGTCGTTTTCTGGATACACAGGCATGGAAGCCTCTTTTGAAGTGTTAAACAGATCTGAATAATTCAATCCACTCCAAACACAGGCGTAACTTTTAAGCAATCATTTACATCGGTGAACTGGGTCGGGAAAGATGGTCTGGAGACTACACATACACACCTACTGTACAATTAGGCAACACTGGGGTGGAATTTTACTTTGAACTTCAGATGGTTCTCCACTGGCTGGTTGGTTGATGCTTGCACAATCAGGAAATGCGCTATCTGATGCAATGAGAAAAGCTTGCGGCGACATCCACAGGATCAACAGTATGATTTCAATTTGATTTACCTGCTCATGTCCTCCTGAACATACAGCGAAAGCAGCTGTTTGGGGATGCTAAAGGACAACGTGCACTCCTCCATTTGTTCTCGCACGAGCATCCACTTGCTGTCCACGGTTTGAAATCTGTACACCTTGCATACTGGGTTCTTGAACACTGAGAGAGGGAGATAGAGGCAGGGAAGAAAGGTATATTAAACCATGTAACGCAGAAGAAATACGTCACGTTCTCGTCAAAGATGATTTAAGCTTTTTAAATTACAAAGAAAAGAAAACTAAACCAACTCTGACAGCTGGCAACATCACAGATGCTACAGAGAGAGAGACCCTTCAAAAGTCACATGAGGTTTGAAGCACAAATTAAATTCTATAATCAATAACAGCGTCTGCCACAGATAAGGCATTTCTCATCTTCTAAGGCCTTCTCTCTCTCCCTTTCTGCTACTCCAGTGGCAGCATAGAAGACTAGAATACAGACTGAAATACAGAAACTTTGTTCTCTTAATCTTGGCCTTATTATTTCCCACCAATTTCCATTTTAACTGTTTGTTTATTTTACAACAGTGGATGACAATCATTCTGAAACACTGCTTGCTAACCCCACTACCTAGTTCTACCATTGAAACTTATTCCGATGCAGCCCCATCTTCTTCATTTTTGCACAGAGTGGCTAATAGCAGCAATCGAAAGCTGGAAACGAAAAACAGCTCTAATGCTCTTATCTGCATGCTGGCAGCAGAAGGCAAGAACGCTGTGTGCCTTGAACAGTGTTTACTGTGACTTTTCGTTTCCAGTACTGCAGTCATAAAGGAAGTCACTCAGTAAGTCGGAGCTGAAGCACCCAGGGTGAGCCGTTGACAAGCTCGCTCTAGGCACTCAAACATGCATAGCACCAGTAAAATGGTTTTGCTTGAATTCAAAAGTGAGAGCCACACTGACGGGACAGAGAGTGCTCCCACTACCAAACCCATCATCCTGTACTGTACCCTGATGTGCCCCCAGATTGTCCCTTATTCAAAGTCATCTGTCTAAGTGCCCAGGTCATTAATCTTGCTGGTACTACGTCACTTGTCCTCGAGTGTTTTAACTTCACTGATGCCCTTCAAAGCAGATGGGTTCAAGAGGCGAACAACAGAAGGAGTTCTCATGCAGTAAAAGGGAATTAACGTAAGATGCCACGTCTCGAGATGTACTGGCTGGTTGGTTTTAATATCCATTTCCCTTGTGTTTGAGAAAGTAAACTTTAGTCAACCATTTTGTGGGATGACACGTTTTCATCATTAATAGGAACATGGTACTGTTTTCCTTTCGAGTCAGTTCTGCATAAAACATTTGAGTGCCTTACAAAAGTTCAAACTTTGATTAATCAGCAGCTGAACATAGTTCCCAAAACATACATATATATATATTACTCCTGTTGTGACATTTGATAAAAGCTACAACACCCAGATTTTTAAGGAAAATCTGTTTTTTGACAGATAAAACATATATCTCAAATACACATTTTTCTAATCTAATTCTTTTAAGTAGGTCCCTGAATAAGAGTGAGTGGGCTTGGGGCCACAGATGTGGTAAGGAAATTGCAAAAGACGGGGATGAAAATTAATGGGTTGTGGATTCTGTCATTTTGTAAGTTACTATATGCAGTAACCCTGATGAACATCGTAGAAATGAGGCACCATCTTGTATGAAATTTCAGAGAGGCGATACCTCAAACATCTACTGACAGTAAACACACAGCAAACCCCGGAACATTCAGACAACAGAGATCCCCAGAAGGACAATAAGTGGAAGCAAAATACTCTATAGATGGCCATATTATTATTTTTATATGACGCTTAAGTTGATGTTGAAATTAATGACGATTTAGGTTAAGCCTGGTGAAATGTGGAATGACCCCAGAAAGCATCCATAATTGCATCTAAATGAAATTGGATATTCAGACATTGTTGGCATGGGGATTAGAGGAAGTGAAATGGATGACAAAAATAAATGGGGAGCGAGGGACACGTGGAGAGAAAGGGCTGAAGGCACAACCTTAATCGAAAGAGCGACAGTTGCCGACTTCCACTGCAGTCAGAGAAGCAGATTAACCCCTGAACTCACCCCTGCCACCACACTAATCTGGCCACCAATCAGAAGCTTCTGTTTCCTTTCCCGACACCTCTTAAGAAAATGACTTCCTGAGACTTGCTGCGCGTGGGCTCCCCTATCTCCCTGCTCTCTCTATGCTCATTTTGAAAGGTAATAAAAGTGGAAGACTAAATTGCATTACTCAATCTGGCAGGGTCTGCAGGGAGGGTATTGTTTTGACGGGCTGCAGATGTGCACCTGTAAAAGTGGCTGCAGTTCACTCGCTAATCACAGGAGAAACAGTAAGCGACAATGACACCATGACAACAGGCGTGGGGCTGCTGGGGAGCTTAGGGAGGTGGAGGGAATCTGGATAAAAGAGAAAATGGATCTTTGGAACAAATGAATCCACGGGATGAAAAAGGAACACTAGTTTCCCCAAGTCTCCTCTGAACAAGGTCTGTGAAGCTTCAACACAGCAGGAGTCGTGACCTTTTCAAGTCTATCCCTTTTTCTGTCTACATGTCTTTCATTTTCCCTCTACAATTCTCTACCAGTGAGAGGCATAGCTTTCTGTGTTACCACTAAATTAGGCTCACTCAACTAGCACGGAACCTTTTGCTTGTCTTCAGTTAGTCCACAAGCAACTGAGAAGGTTTGCCTCCCACTATTCTTTCTCACTGCGTGTAAAACACCAGGAAAGCAGGCAACATAGTAATTCTTTTAATCCAACAGGATACATCAGAGATACCTCAAATTTTGTTAAGGGAAATGATATCCAAGAGCAGTTCAAGGTCAGTTACATACCTGCAGTATAAATGTTAAGAGAGTTTCAGGTAAAGGAGGATGCTACAGAATGTTAGAAAGCACAATTCTGCACTACAACAAAAAAGTCAAAATAAATCATTGCAATTTTTCTTTAGAGGCCAATGCAGGTTGAGATTTTGACGGGATTTTTCTGTAAAATTACTATTTTATTGTAACCAGACAAAGCAACAGAATATCAAGAAAATTACCGGTAGTTGAAGTTTATTTTTTTATTTATTTATTTTTTGAACTGTCATGTTATTCAGCAGTGAATGGTAAAAGTACATGTGTTCAAGGTGTGAAACATACCTGGCCCTGTCAGTGGATTATTTTCTCTGTCAATGGAGGCATGAGATGCTGACTCACAAACCACGGGACACTGGAAAGGAAGAGGACAGAAGGAGAGAACCAGGTGGACATTATTACTTGACAAAGTCAAATTGCTCTTTTTGAGACAACAACAACGATGATGATGAAGTGTCTTTCTGAGGCGCAGGCAGGCTTTGATCATAACTATAGAAAATGGGATTCGCGGAGTGTCCGCCACCATTTTCAGAGGATTGGGTACTGGCTGTCATTTGGCTTACCTGTCAGTGCCATTTGTCATCCATAAATCGATCATTGTCAAAAATGTATAAAGTACATGCAAAAGAAAAATACCCACATAAGGAGAAGGTCTAAACAGAACTGAGCACTTTTTACTTCAGACCGCAACACCAAGCTTCCACTGCTCTTGAGCTTCAGAAACGCTTGAAAAATACATCTAGCTTGGATGCTACCGCACTATTTGATCAAAGGAAGAGCCATTAGATTAAAAAAACTGCAAGGTGACCATGCAATTGAGAAATGTATTTAAGCTAGTAATGCTGCCACTTCCTAAGAAAAATTGAACAAAATTACAGAGGAACAGGTTGAGACTATCTATCTAGAGGATGACGTCGTACAGGAAGAGCTGCTGTCCTCCCAAAATGTCCAATTTGCTGTTTGCAATTTGATGAACATCACATGAACCATCAGATTTTTAACTAGTATCAAACATGAAACTGTAAACATCCTCACATTAGTATTTAAAACGACTACAGATAATGAACCGTTCATTCATTAGGACACTTGGTTTGTATTTGTTTGATTTATGTGTTATGTGCAATTATCCAAATAAAATGTATTTATCTTTTTCAGTGGTTGTGACATGTTGTGGTGACAAATATGTATGCACATTGCTAATATTACAATTGAAGATTAGACCCGTGTGGAAGCACACAAACCAAACAGCTGCTGCTGCACTGCCCTCTCTTCACTTGTTCAGTGTTCAAACACGTTTCGCTCGTCTTCACTGCAATCAGAGATGTCACAGCAGGTGATGGCTGAAGGAGAACACCTGCCGTGTCTTCAATAACCGGGTTGGTAATTTTTTTTTTTCATCTCCATTGCCCTTTCAGCATTTATCATGTTATGGTGTCTTCCTCTTATAGTAAATTACCATGCACTGACATACAGTACATACAACATGTTCATCAAAGGGACATTAAGAGCAAAGTACGCTCGTACAGAATAACAACAGGTTACCCGAAACAAATGAGACAATTAAAAAACAACCAGAATAATTTCCTGTTTGGTGTGTGGAGTCTTGATTTTCTCTGCCTCGTCTCATACAGCTGTGGAACCTGACATCTTTCACTTGTAATGTTTTATTGGGCGACAGGCTCGTGATTTTTAATGTGGTAATTTCTTTATTTCACTAACCGAAGTAGGTGGAACACTGTGATAAAAATGAAAATCCACCCTCACTTTTTGTTCAGTTTGCTTCGGGGGGATTTTCCGAAATGACAATCCCCAACCCCATTCTGCTTCAGTATATTTAATGTTTCAAACTCCCTCACGGCTCCTACCGTCTGTCAGGCTTTCCTTTCTTGCACATGATGGCCTAAATGCTGAAAGAAAATTCTCTGGAAATTCATCCTAATTCTTTAAACGATTGAATCATGAAATTCAGACAGAGGTATATAAAAACAGTTTCTAGTTTCTGAATGGCGACTGTCTGTTTTGCTATTTTAAATAACAATTGTTGCTGGCAGATTTTAACAGCTGCTAACAGGTGGCTCCATGAGTTTGAAACCGTTGTCCCCAGACTTTTTCACTGTTCCAGTTAACTTTTTCTTGCACAGGCACTACTGCTAAAAACATGACATTGTGCTAAGAGGTTAACGCTGTACGTCCCAGGCGTCCTCAAAAGTTGTTGATCCATGTAGAAGACACAGCAATGAAGAAACAGAAAAATTTAAGCTCAGACTGTTGTTCTAACCCTGTGTTGCTGCTTAGCTTATGTGCTTCTTTGTATTTCAAACAGCATGTTGTCATTCTTAATGTTTTTAATGTTTATGTGTTTACAAAGCATAACCAATCTTTATGCTGTGTAAGCGTAAGCATCCCTAAATACAAAAAAAGCTGAGAGACAGAGCCGCTAACATTGCAGCATCAAGTTTGTTTTTTTAAACGTGAAGTGTAATCCCAACTGATGTTGCACATGAATGATGCGCTCTGTAGGAACTGGTGCTCCGTTATTATTCTAAGTAGTAATCTAGCTAGTTTGTGTAGCACTTGAGGCAGTCCTTCACATTTGTAAGTTTATGTACTTGCATGATTCTTGTAATTTCTGAGTAGTATCTATGTGGTTAAAAACACTTTTTATAAGTCACTTTGGATAAAAGTGTTAAAAGCTAAATAGATGTGAAGAGGCCAGACTCGCAGCTTATTTTAGAGAAGATACACACTCTGTTTAATCCACTCTTTACACTTTTGCTCTTGTGATTTGGCAAAAAAAGAACAGACGTCTTCATGTATCCACTGTTTTTTTTTTTTGATGTTATCTATTTTTAATGCAGCCTATTGTTCGTGGTATAAAACTGTCAAGTTAATTTAACAAATAGTGTAAAACTATACCCCTTTGTGAACTCTCTACTACTCATAAAACCAATTTATGCCACAACAACCCCTCTGACAGGCCTTTGATACTGAAAACCTTCAATGTCTCTTGATGGATTAAGGTTGGGATTCCTCATCAAAGCCATACTGACTACTGACAATCTTTTTGGCTCTTTGTATGTTAGCTCTGCCCTGTCTGATGAGCTGTTTAACACAGCTAGACAGCCAAACTTGTCCTGAGAAAAGGACTTTAATGACTTCTAGAAACAATGCATCACCTCTTCTCGCTTACCACCTCATGATGCATAAAGTAAGCAACCATGCTCACATGCAGAAATTCAAATAAAATGTGTTAGGTGAACAGAACAAATGGCAGCTGGAAATTTCAGTAAACGTACAAGTAAGGTCTCTGATAACGAAAAGTATTAACAATGAGCCAAGGGTCACAGCTGCAAAAGGAGTCCTATTGTAATTGTGTGCAGTGGACAGCATGTGTTCGTTGGCTCTTTGATGACTAAAATATGTAAAGAGACCAGATCAAAGGTGACTGGAGTCTCTCTCTTGTTTCAGCTGGCTTTCTTTTTTTTTCCCTTTTAGGGTCAGTGGGATATTTAAAAGCTGCAGCCACCCAAGAAATGATAGAGAATGATCGAAAAAAGTGCCTCAGACCCTCCCACACACACACAGAATACATTTAGGCAACAACACACACACAAGACTAAAGCAAATTGAAGAAGAACTTCCCCAGTCTTGAATCTCATGTGGACCCTCCCTAATGTTTGTCCTATCTCTTCCCTCTTTCCTCCCCTCATCTTCTTCAACAGAAACAACATACACAAGGGGAAATGTGCTGTGACAATACACACACACAAAACACATTCATCAAGACGACATAGGCAGATTGTCAGTGACACTCTGGAGCCTAGCAGGGAACCTCCCTGCACCAGCAACAGGGGTGGGCAGAAGCGAAAGCCAGTCAGCCATGTAGAAGCCCTTGGTCAATTATATAAGACAGTGATTCACACACACACACACACACACACACAGTAAGGCACATAGCAAATCAAAAGCAGGCAAGGACTACAAGTCTCCGTGCTGCCTTGCAGAGCTGTGCTGTGATGATAGAAAATCAGAATGTTCCCCTTTACAGATCAGAAGCATCATTAAAGCTCCTACTTTACTTTTTAATACCCAACTCTGCCTCTAAAGCAGCACACATTCACTTGACGAATGTTCAACAAATCAGGCTCCATTAGGAATGTACAGACAATAAAGTGAAATCAGAGTACATACAACTTCATTCCTGGTGTGGCGGCAGCCCATTCAGATGAAACAATCTCTGGTGTCAGACTGTGAGGGACAACACCGCTTCTTCCTCTTTCTCTCCCTGGGTTATGTGAGTCACTTCAGAGCTGAGTTAAGTGCTATGTATTGTATGAGATTACAGTGGAGAAGGTGGGGGTGGACACATTCAAGAAACATGTGGCACTTGGTCAGATGAGCCAGGGTTACAGGACCGGTTACACAATCCCACACAAACAGAGCCAAAGTTTAGGTATTTCAGAATGTGAATTTGGTCCGTTTAATCTTTTCTTTATATGACGAAGAGACAACACAACTGTGCTTGCAGACACAGACACGCACACACACACACACACACACACACACACACACACACACACACACACACACACACACACACACACACACACACACACACACACACACACACACACACACTACATGCACATCCGTCCTCAAAATCCCCATTAGGGTTTAAGTTTATTTCATCTCATTGGAGGACTTGAGCGGTGTCGGTCTAATCCTAGCATTAGCGCTAAGCATTTAGAGCCGAGAGAGTCCTGCTTTGTCTCTTCACCGTGCCGTTTTACCTTGTGTGACGGTATGTCAGTGGTGATGTGGTCTACGTCAACTTCTTCCATCTCCCCCATCTTCAGACGACTAACCACCACTGTTCCTGCTGCGCACACACCATCAGATGACCTGTAGGGAGACAGGAGTTACACGGCGTTAGCCTCTTCATTTAATCTGTTGAATAAAAAGTCTGTTAAACTATCTTTTCCTCCGACTGCTACCTCTCCATGGACCTAAGAAAAATATTCATCTCCATGTTGGGCCCCCCTCTCCTCTCAAACTCTCCAGATCTAATAAGCTTATTTCCAGCCTTGAACAGGTTGTGAAATTATAAAGCTGTCTGACTATAAAAAGTGGAATCAGGACATAGATGCTTGGACTGCGGCAATTTCTTTTTCCAACAGATTTTGCAGCAGAGTATGCATGCAGAATAAAGCTGAGCCTGCTCCAGCAGGAAGCTGGCAGGGTTGAAGGGAGGAGCATTTCGCATAACTGTTCAAATGGCTGCCTAATAACCCAGGCTATGTGTCCTGACACATACAAAATTGATACTAGAGGTTTCATATCAGGGAGCCCGACCAATCGCTTTCCCAATCATGCAGCCATGATTAAGGAGCTGATAGAAAATCCATAGTATTGGCAGCAAGACAGACACTCTCAAATGAAGAAAAATGGTCCCTGGGCATCGTACGAACAAGATGATCACCTTAACAGACCCATCCCTAATGTGTTCAGTTCCACTCCAGCTGGAGAAAATATTGGATGTTGTGTGCCAGCCAATGGTCTGGGGAGTCGCAGGGGAAAGTTGACACACCCCTGATGGAAGAGAAGAAAATGCAAGGATGGTGATGGAAGCTGAAAGGATGCTTTCAAGGCCAATCCATCCTTGTTGGCCACAAGGGAGTAAATTTAATGGCACCCAAAGGAAATAAGGAAAGGGAAGAAGAGATGCTGAGGAAAGGTAGTGAGAAATGTGAGGGACTACAGCAGGAGGAGGACTGGGATATCAAGTAGGCAGATGGAGGCAGACGGGTCTCTGCGGTGGGACATTGGGAGCGTCAGTTAGCGCTTAATGTCTTGCAGCAATCCCCAAGCAGAGAAAATAACATAGGTTGGTTTATAAATCTAATCTTCGTCCCTTGCCAGACACCTGTCTCAGTGTTTACTCCTCTGCTCATCTGTCTGTTTCCCCCCATTCCTCATCATCTCTCCGTGCAGCACAGGAATGAGGTAAAAGAAAGTCACCCTGACTTTGAACAAACAGTATGTATCAACAGTGGGCCACACATAATTGAGGAAATGAAGATTAACATGCATCACATTCAGTGATAGTCCTCCCCAGGCAAACCTTAGGGGGCTACAATGGACCTCTACTCTTTAGATTGCTCTGTCTCAATCCACTAATGAAACTCTCAATTTAAACAGACGAAGGAGACTTTGTTAGAATTGCTTTAAGGTAATTGCTTTATGCCTTTGAGAGATATATTGTGTATTTTTTTGATTTGCGGCCAAACGGACCGTAAACTCAGCACCTGTTCAGATACAATCTTCATACATTATTGTCTGTGAGGAACAGGACTCTTCAGGAGCTCATTTTAGTGATTTGATTTTATTCCATCACCACACTGCTGATTTACTGTAACAATTCTGCTAAAATCAAGCAAGAAAAGGGCAGATCTCAACTTCTCAACAGAGCGTGTGGTTTGCAGTGACAAACTTTTCCCTCTTGGCAAACTACAGTATTTTAGTATGCACATAAACTGACCTCGAATTAACTTTGAAGGTTCTGATGAGAGCTGCGTATGATAAAGAAGCATGCATCCCTCCCACATGCCCTCCTTCTCCATCCCCCTCTTTCCGTCTGTTAGCGCTGGCATGGAAACAAATTTACAGATTGTTCTTTGCCTGCGAGCCCATCTTTTTTCTTTTTTTTTTTTTTTATCTAATTGGCCAAGGATCCCTTTTATGACAACACTTAATCAGCTTTGTTAAAGTGACAAAAATATTGTGCTTACAATGTCTGAATTTGGCACAATTCAAAAAATAATTAGTTAGCAGGAAAGTGCCTTATATTTGATGGTTATTTTCTTTTGAAAGCCTCTCCTGCAATTTACAAACACAGTTTTCTACACAGAGGCCTGTGATGTATGAGTCATATTTGTTACGTATACATGATGGCATACGATATAGAAACGGCTCAAATGAGAGTCTATTAATTATTCGTATAAGTGTCCTGCCGAGAGTCAAATCTTACATTAACTTCTTCTGAATAATAACAGGAATAATGACATTCTCTTTAACAGTGACGGCTGGTATAAATGGGCTTCCATTACATTATGGAATAAAGATGAGAAAGTTGTTGTCTAAATAACACACAAAAGATTGTTATACGTTTAAGGTTTAGTTTGAGTGAAACCTAAAGTGGCAGCAGCACCAAATAGTTAAAAGAATTACACAAGATATCTCTAAATGGGCTAATTTTATGCAGCGCAAGCGCATCAAATCTGCTCTTACTTGTTTTCCGGGTGTAAATGATTGACGGGTATCATGTTCCGCCCTCTTCATTTACTGACCATTTGGGCTGACTTCATGTAGCCCACAGGCCGATCGGTTCTGACCAATCAGCAGCGAGCTGGCCCCGGTTAAATAATTGACAGGTGTTGTTTCATGCCCTGTGATTTACTTGTCATTTCAAAGAAGATGCAAAATTGTAGGCGCTAACATGAATGAGGTGGATCATCTGCTTAATAGTCCGTTTTCTTCAGTGTCTTATGAAGAAAAAATTTGTCAACTTACAACTTTGCATGTGTGAGTATATAAATATACGTATATAAATATAATATAAATATATATATTGAGAGAGAGAGAGAATGAGAATGTTACTTTTACTTTAAATTGCAATTCTATGGCTATAATTTATTTGTTAGCCCACCCAATCAATTTCAGCACCAGCTGCCACCGCTCTTTACATACAAATTTCTAGAAAATTCGCACTATATTATCCACTAAAACGCCCCAAAATGAAATGTTATGGTTAAGCTTAACTGCAGATGCTGGTGTCTGATGCTCCTACTGTGTAACCAGTTGTAATTCTTGGGATGAAAATACATGAGCTGGAAAACTTTTTGCCTCAAAAATACTGGCTGCAGTGTCTGTTTAAAACAAGACGGCAGAAAAAAATGGAGTGACAACTTGCAACGGTAACTTTAACAGGCTTGTTAAGTTTCTGTCATACTGCAGTTTGTGGTCCAAAGAAATATGACAATGATGATGAGTTTACTCAGCTGAATGCGAAAAAGATTTCCACACAGACAAGACCCCGAAGGAAAAATAACTACCGACTTGAGCCAGTACTAGATTATAGTCATGTTTACACGGTGAAGTCCAACAAGTCATACCTAAAACCACCACGCTTTCCCAGCTTGAGTGGGTAGAGCTAAATATACATACTGTGTGTGTGTGTGTGTGTGTGTGTGTGTGTGTTGCTATGTAGCAGAAACCTGAGCACTATTGTATTGTATGAGCACATTGTATCACAGTTACCATTGTTAGTTTCACTTTGTTAAACACATGACTGTGTAACTGTATGCTACGCTGCATGCTGTTTTAATTTACATTTTACACAACGTCCTGACTTTTTGGGAATCAGGCCTACAGATGTTTTCTTGCTGTGAACAGAGTGGAATTGGTAAAAGTAGCAAAGGTCTGTAGATAATGATGATGTTCATGTGCAAACATAACGAAGTTGAAGACAGTCTAATGGACAGAGACAGACATCAAGAGTGAAAGTAGCCGAGCAAAATACCTTCTTTCTGCTGCTCTATGGAAAAAAAAAATAAAGATTTACAGAATGATGGCATAGGAAGGACAATTTGATTTTCAAGGTCTGAATTTAACAGCCTGTGGGTGGGGAAAGTTCATCAAATAACTTCAAAGCAGCAATACTTCTGTAGCCGTCAGGCGATTTTCTCTGCGTGAAGCCTCACAGAGGAAGGAAAACACCTGACAGCCACAGAAATGAAGCGTCGACACCAGTGCCTCACAAGGGTTTTTGCTTCAGCTGTAGGACACTAAAAATACTCAGCAGGACCCGGAAAAACTATTTTGCTTTCGCTCTGGATTTTGCCCACAGGAGATTTGGTTTAGGGATCCTTCAGGACACCTTAAACCTGTACGAAGCCTGTGGAATGGGAGTGGTCAGAGAAAAGTAATTGCCGGGATTTCACACAAGCAATAAGAATGGCACAGCCTTCAAGTGAAGCAGTGGAAGTGTAGATGGGATTCTTGACCTATATAAAGCTGGACGGGTGGGCTAAATATAGAGCCGACTAGTTTTCACTGAGGACAGATGTTAGGACACGAGACTGTAATAATGAGGACTGCCAGCTTAAGAAGTAACACAGAGGGTCCTGATTTTCACTGGGGATGAATGACTTTATCATGTGACTCAGCAGTAAACACATTTTGTGACTGGGAGACTGACTCAATCAATAAAACCACACTGCAGGCAGTGTTCATAGAGCTGGCCAGAATCACCAGGGGATGCTAAACTAAGCACACACTCTCCGGCTTGTCTGGACAACTTTAAGCATATTCCCAATGAAAAAAACTGCCCTGGTTTCCTCCTGATGAAAGAGACTTTCACAAAAAACACAACTTCAGTCTGAATGCAAAGTGAATGCAAAACACGCTATGTATCTTGTATTATAAGCAACGTAAACATCTGTTTGGTGCTGAGACGAATAGGTTTCAGTGGCAGTGGCAGACTCCGGACGTTTTATGCTTGAGAGGTTGAGCAAGCCTCCAATTTTCAATCAAAACAAGCTGATTTATCCAGAACACACCAGTGGGATCAATATTCACAACATGCAAATTTATGCAATGTAAAAAAAAAAAAAATGTGTTGCAATACATGTGTAATAAGCGGAATAGGAGCTATGTCAGGGGCAAGATGCATACTTTCACAAGATTTGTGAGTTTTAAGGCATCCTATTTGTTCCAGTTCCGTCACGCACAAGACTGTATTCTTGCATGACAAGAACTGTCTTCACACTACATTTACTTTTATGTTAGTACTTAACCAGTGTCAGAAACAGTCTGGCATAAGCTGTTTTCACAGAGGAAGCAAGGTGGAACAACTATCCAGAAAGAGTGCGATTTGCTTAACGAATCACATCAATCCAAGCTGGGGCTCAAAACTAGCTGCTTGATGCTTGTTGTGTACGACGTCTGTAGATGTTTTCTTTTTTCAAGAGAGTGAGACGGGGGAAAAGCTGTTCAAGTATCAAAAGAACATCCATACCTCGATGAGAACATCCCTTTGGCCTTGTTAATAAACAAGGCCAAAAGGGGATGCTGTTTCACACAGAAGATCAGAGAAAAGTACACGCTTGAATACTGTACTGTAAACACAAAGAAAGGTATTATATAGTGGCTTATAAAGTGGTAAACAGTATTTAATAAATGGGTTTCAGAACATTACAGCTGTGGGCAGAAGCTAATGCATGTCAAACTGGGAGTAACTGTGGGGATTCAATACAGCGCCATGAAGCACCGAAAACAGTCTAATCAAGTCTGTCTGGTTCAAATACTAAAAATCTTAATGTTTAAAAGATAATGAAATATTCCAATGACATGCTAAACAGCACACTGTCAGCTAAGGTAAAAAAGGAGCCTCAATAGATTTCAACACCACTGAATACAAGCTTTATTTCATGCTAAGAGCGTGGCTACATTATGTACGTCCATAGGTTATAGTTTTCATGGGCTGGCTGGGGTGGCACCTGAAAAGGTAGCATTAACTAAAAATCTTGTGCTACATTGGGTGTCTGCTGAGCAGCCACTTCAGCAACTCATGTCACAAACGTTTTATGAATTTAACAAAACTTTTTCCGTAAAATTTCATGTTCATCACTGAGATTAATATTCCTGTAATCTTCCTAGAGCAACCCAGACCATATCCGATGGGGCTCAGCGCTTTAGAAAGTGATACTTGGATTCTCACTTGATATTTTTCATAACTTAATATTCCAAAATATTGCAGTGACACTTACCATTATCTGTCAGCAATATTTATAATTGTGATTTTATCCACATTTATCTTAATTTATCATAGAATAACATATATTCTGGTGCAACCAATCAACAGTGAGTTTGTTATATATTTCTTTAATATCGTCCAGGTTATATAAAACATTATAATATAATATTTTAGGGACTCTCTGTCAGTTTTGTCACAGGTACACTTTGTCAAGATGTACACATTTAGCAGGACTGACACATGAAGACCGTAGCACAATATAACACGTATATAATGCACACACTGCACAAAGGACTCTTACTCTTTCTACAGTTCTAATCATTACTGCAACACATTTCAAAGTAAAGCATGTGTGTATATCGTCACAGCTAAGGTGAGTGATGACAAAGAGCAGGTGTTCTTGACCGTGTGCACTCAGTTGTGTGCGCACCTTGACCCATGAACACAAGTGGCAAGTATTCAGTGCGAAGCCCTTGAAAAGTAAAGTGCAGATCAATGACAATTGAATGAGCATGGGTGGAGATGACATTCGAGTGGGAGAGGGCAGGATGTGCAGAGTACTGTATGCCCAGATGATGACCTCCTCCATTACTCACTCAATGAATACTATATTATCACCATTTAAGTGGGACAGGGGTCATTCTAAGCTAGCAAGTCGCAAAAAAACTAAAACCCTAAAAAACGTTTGCCTGAATGCATCAGGCTCTGAAAAACTGAAGGGAAAATCACATCATGTGTTTCAAGTGTAATCACTCAGAAACAGGGAGAAGGAGCATTATGCCCCCACAGAGCGCCACTAAAGGTTCATAATTATTTTTCAACAAGCTGTAAAAAAAAAGAGCTGACAAAACAAAGTGTCTGCTTTCATCTTTGTTAAACAGATGGGTTTTTTTTTGTCCTGCAATGGCTCTTGAAAAAGAAGCAAACCAACAGCACCTGGACTGCCACTGACTCTGACAGGCCCGCACTGACTGGATGATTGGGGGTGGTGGTGGTGGTGGTGGGTGTTAAACTCTTTGTGTTGGTATGAACTGTGTGTTCACGAGTTGTCATCTTTTGAAGACAAATTTTATTCATAGCCTGCTTTCATCTGAGCCAACATCAATTTCATGTGACCGAGAAGGAGGACATCAATGAGGGAAAAAAAAGAAAACAAATGTCAAAGATCCCATAAGCGTCAAAGACCATTTGGGAGTATGTCTCAGGTAAAATGATTTTATTTTTAATGTGTAATTTGCAGCCTAATTTTATGTTATAAAAGCATTTAATAACTTGTCAATGTGACGCCCTGTAAACTCTGTTAGATTCATCAAACTGCTCTGAAAGTGGTCCCAACGACATCATTCGCCGCTGTCATTATCACTGTAGTTGCAGTGTGGATTTTGCCATCCGTGTGAGTTAGAGCAATTTATAAAACAGTGTATTTATAGTTACCGTTATAGTTACCATTCTCAGTGTTGACGAAAGAGTGAGTGTGTGAGAGCTGCAGCACAGCAGATGGAGAGTAAGAGCGACTGTTGCAGCCTTACAGTTCGTGTTGGCCCACAACCATTTCATTCAATTTTAATTCAGTTCAATTTTTTGGCTCAGGTCCTTGCACTGTGTGCAAGTTACAATACAAATGAACAATGTAACTGTTTGTCAGTATATGTCTATCTGTCATGAATATCAGTTCATATTCTTGAGGGATTTGTGGAGTTGCTTAGTGTTAACTGTGGTTTACCACCTGCTCAGTGTATGTCTGCTACATTGACACAGTTATTAGTACTGACAAGGAGGTTATGATTTTGGTCTGCACTTTTGGTTTGTTTGTTTGTCTGTTTGTCTGCAGGATTACAGAAAAACTACCGGCCCAATTTTGGTTACACGTGGGGGAAGGGTGCCGCATGGGTCAGGAAAGAGCCCATAAAATTCACAGCAAGCGTATTCTGGCCACAAACGCTACTGCAGGGCTTCTCTAAAGGATGACAGATGAGCTGTGCTTGATAAATCAAACCTCACAAAGAGGTCTGACTGATTATCCTATTTTATTAGGATGATACGATGATACTTATTGTTTAATAAACAAATGAACTTAACATTTTTTTTCCTGCTTATAGGTCAGCCTGATATATTTATTGATTATTGAGATAACACTGGAGTTGGAATGAAGATATATACATGGCTAATAATATAAGTCACTTCAAAATGAAGGCTACTTGAAAGATTATGGGCCTCATTCTTAAAAAAAGATTTCTAGATGTTTATTTGAACTTAAATTAATTTCTGACAATGTTAATTCATGTGTTGTTTCTTAAAAAATGCTGGCCATAAAAAACCTTTTGAAGTAGTTTCTAAGAATCTCATCAGTAGCTCTGTAGTATAAATGACAAATAAGCTTAAACTGATGGCCCTTGTTCTTACAAATTCCCCTAACATAATGCCAGCACAACAAGGGTTTTGTCCAGAATAGAAATGGACCAAAATAGACAAACAACAAAACTTTTTGGAGGAAAAAAAATGGCAATGGTACAAAGGATTAAAGCTACACAACACACCTGAGGACTAAAGAGTGCAGTGACAAGCGAAGGCAGACAGCTTGGGAGTCACCGCTCAAGCAAAATTCACCACAGACTTGGATTCATATGTGTGTATGTGTATATGTGTGTGTGTGTGTGTGTGTGTGTGTGTGTGTGTGTGTGTGTCTATGGCTAAGACTCCTTAACTGAGTCAAAATAACCTTAAAAATCATGACAAGAGAGGTCAGTCATAAGTTTGCAGCACAGATTTGTTTTCTCCTTCTCAGTGAATGAAAGGGCTTTAAGAGCTGTGCTAACACAGGTCATCGGTGTAGATAAGGCAAGTAGTTAACGTTCTGCATGGCCTCCCTGTCAGGCTGTTAGAAACACTCCAACATCTGGTTGTATAAAGTCATGTCTTTCTGAAAGATGTCACTTCAGGCTAACATGGAGCAGTATAGGAATGTAAACTTTATGCAAATCGTGAAGTGTCTGCATGCTGTTACAGGACCTCTGTGCGTCTTCTTTTCCGGGATGCAAAGAAACCAAAACTTCCTGCAGGAAATATATTTACTTAACTACTGAGTAGTTATCTCCCTCTCCCCCTCTTTCTCTAACGTAAAAAAATACATAGTCTAGGTACATAAATAAGTCACGATTCCACGGTACAGTGTACTATTACTGGACTAAGGCACAGTGACAAATATTTGACCTTGACCTAAAATGAAGGCAGTCTCAGTCTGGGCTTTGCGAAGACACAGTTAGCCTTCATTACAAAAACATGAAGGCTATTTAATGGAAGATTTGGCCACACGTCAAGCAGCCCTTGTGGTGTGTGTGTGTTGTGTGTTTCTGTATGTGTAGGTGTGTGTATCCACACATGAGACGGTCTGAAACAACAAATTTATGCACACATCCCAACTGTTTTTGCTAACACACACACACACACACACACACTGAGTGACCAGACCTTAGTGACCATTTATGCAGATGCAGGTGAACAAAATAATGGAAATTCTCCTGCAGCGCAGCCAAACTCACAGTTTGCTCCAAACAGTGTCAACATTATGCGTCAACTTGAGCTTCTTGTTATGCTAATGGAGGATACATGTCACAGTGGATATGCGGCAGCAGCATGCGTGGTTGAACAAACACAAGTCCAATATGCAAGTTATTCTTGTTGATTGAGATGCTCAAAAACAGCAATGAGTTGAGAGCTCGAGATTTCCCAAAGTTAGTAGTTTCCCAAAACAGATGAAGCAACATATCTGTTTTTAAAAAAGTGAATTGGATTCATTTGTTTGAAGGAGGTAGTAGAAGCAGAACATTATCATACACTGCGCCCTGCAAGACGTACAAACATTTGAATATTTAAAGCCATTATATGCTTATAAATGGACACCACATTGGATTATTGAGGATTATATTAAACAGCGAGGCAGACAGGATATTATATATGACCTCACCTTCTACAGTTCACATATTGGACCTGGAGCAAAAGGAAAGATTGTATTGCTTTCTTTCTCTTACCATTGCCCCGGCGAGGTGCTTGAATGATGGAACACTGCAATTTAATCCCAGATCAAAAACAGAATAATACATATATATAAACATAAACCTGTGAGACATGATTTTATACACCTACTGTCTTCCCCTCTTCCTCCGTCCATTTTGTCCTCATTATCATCCTCTCATCACATAGAGAGCTGTGCCCCTAGCATGCCTCAGCACCACATCGGGCCACATTTATTAAATCTCTTCTGCCCATCTTTGGCTCCTGACACATCTCATTTTCCCATCTCTTCGGCCTGTATGTGTTGTGTTGTTAATACTATAGGATGAACCTGATGAATGATTGACTCAGACTAATAGATCTTACCTTGGCACTATTACTTTATTTAATTACTATGTTTTTTTTATTGGAACGGGGTTTACTCATGACAGGTAGTTAAGGTAACTTGTCAATGGCATCTGACCCCCCCATTTTGTATCTCAGAGTTGTTCTTTGATGCCTCAGTGCAACATTGGCCAAGTTTGTTATTTTCATATTCTGCCCATGAGCCCAAAAGCCTCAGGGATCTCACAGATTATGCAGAAGAACTGTGCAGAAAAGAAACATGTTTAGTACTGAAGGAGGAAAAATGAAGAGGCCACATGTGCATTTATTTCAGTACAACTGAGCACCATTTCTCCCTATTTTACATACATATGTGGTGTGTGGTTGTGTGTCAGTATTACTATATATACTTTATGGGAAGCAATGCCATACGTGCATGCACGTACAACAATCAGCCACTGACAAGTGAATAACATTAACCACGTGTTTACAATGCAATGCAACAATGACGTGGATGTTCTTGAACACGCACCACCCACCTAAACACTGCAGACCAAATACACCCCACCGCCCCCCAAAAAAAGTGCACCCCATTACATTTTGAAAACAGCTCAGGAATGTCTCAAGGACCACAGCAACAGCCTGCAGACTCCCCAGATCCCAACCTGATTGAGAATCTGCGGGATGCACCTGAATAAGCCGAATGCACAGGTGCATCGGGCCCTGTGTTCAATGCATAGCGTTGCGGCTAATCGGTGTATGTGTGCATGGTTATGTCCGTACTCGTGTGCATGCATGTGATGCGACAATGCAGTGATGTGAGCGTAAACCCATTCCACCTACATTAAATGTATTTACACGATGATTCCACTCACATACACACAAACTTGCTTCCAACAGTCTGCTCAATGTGCAAACCACAGATAAAACATTTCCCAACAGCAATATACTCAAATGCCCTGGCCTTCAATGTCCTTTAGTACCCCCTCAGTGATTCAGTACATATGTTCCTCTATTCACTGCTACACCGATAAAACTTCATAAATCAAAACATTTATATGTTTAATAATTACCTTCCTTATTTTATTTCTTTTTTTCCAGACTAAATAGTCCCCTGGTTTAATAGACGATGAAAAATACCAACGTATGTGTCAGTGTGTGTGACTGTTACAAGGGATTACTTTGCAGTAATTAGCAAGACTGTTTTACATTTAGCACACACGCTGACTATACACAATAGTTATTTAAGTAAAGCACTTTTGTGTCATGTCATTTACAATAATTAATTCTTAATTAATATAAGACCAGGTCATGGAGGAATCCACAATCTAATCCACAATCACAAACTAAATTATGCGTTTCTGAGAGGAGCTTAACCACTACATACCTAACATTTAGCCTAACCTCAACCAAAACCCAAGTTCAACCCAAAATGTTTTATCCAGCCCTTTACCTCCATAATGACTGTGGGACATAAACGTGTGAAAAGGGAACACAAACCTATACAGGCAAACACACAGGCAATTCTTCTTCAGTATAACTGGATCAGATAGTTGATCTTTAGGCTTTTAGTCAGGCTCTGATGCAATCAGTCACAGGGGATACAGTGAGAGTGAGGGAGAGATGGCTGGACGAGTGTGAGAATTGGGACAAGGTGGTAGTGAGGGCTCTGAGGTGGTAAAATGGTGACAGCAGGCTAAACTGTTAACTGGTGGGACAGTTAAGAGTGGGCCCATCCAATGGAAATGGATGAATGAGCCATGGAGCCAGGCAGCAGAGGCACTGGTCTGAGATAATGTAGCCTTGCCACGGCAAATCTCACATGTGCACACAGACACACACACACACACACACACACCAGCAGCAGCACAAGCATACAAATTCATATCAAAATCAAATCTCAAACTGTGCTGTAGAACTGGGTCATTGAGTGCCTCTCCTACTGAGTGTAGAAAGTTCTTGAGATAACAAGGAGAGCAAAAGGAAACTACAGAGCGAGAGACTGAGAGGGCAAGAGTTATATTATATTATATCTTTCAGCAGGGGCGAAAAAGCAAAATAAAAACTGGAGAGCAAGTCACTTATTTGGCAAACTCATGCATATACTGTATACAGTACTTACATTGCAAGTACACATTTGCACATTTTCACGTCACGCATTATCATATTTAGACAACTCTGTTTTTTTATGTGGTGGGGTGAAAGAGGCTCACCTCCCTTTTTAGAGATAATAATCTTTCTTCCCACGTGTATTCATAACATGCATTATTGAGAGCCCTCTGCAGTACTGACATCCTTCCAGCTCCTGTAGCACACTGGTTGTGTTGCTCGTCCCGGGTCCCCATTTAAACCATGCTAGATTTAGAATGTGCGTGCCTGCAAAGAAAGCCACACTCCACACTGGAAGGAGAAACAGGTACAATCCTCCCAAATTATTCAGTAAAAATACGGCAGGGAGGCAGGATAAACACAGCTACAAATGGATGTCTCGCTTGAGTTTGAAATAAAATGCAACTAAAGCAACAAAAAAATGTGCATTTCATAAATCAAAGGTAAAGAGCAAACCGTTTCAATCACTTGTTCCATTGCTATAAACGGCTGCAATGCTTGAATACAAACACTAAGTCTATTGGTCAGCATGATGCTACAATAAATCCCACAGATTATGCAATGTATGCATCTATGTTTACAACCAGCAGACAATTAAGAACCCAATTATGATAGTGGTTTGCTAATGCATCGTACACTTCTTACTTAATGTGGCCATGTGAAGCATCACTCTACCAAGATATGGGAGCATTCGTACAGCTCAGTACAGTAGTTCCTTCGTCCTGTGTGAGTAATGGCCACAAGGGAATCAGGCAAGCAGTCCAAGTCCATATAACACAAAACCAGAGAGAGATTTACTACGAGCTCTGTGCAGGTACCAGGACAAAGCCAGCACAGAGGTCAATGTTCACACTCCTGAATTGTGATAGCATATCTGGTGTGATAGCTTATCTGGTGTTATGGCATATCTGGTGTGGACGAAGGTTAACTGAGACAACGCATATAGTGAGTAGGTACTTCATTATCACATCAAACAATACAGGACTAAGCTTGAAATTGCACTCGCCAAAAAATGGATGTTGAATAAAATGATGTTAAGTGATGTGACAAAAGGTTGCTCGCGGTGACAGCCTCACAGATAACATCGGTTCATCTTTTAGCTCATCGTTTTCAGTTTTGGCTTCACTGGTCTCTTTTGTCTTACTAATCTAATCTACCTGCAGCAAACGCAGGGAGCTATTTTTAGCAAAAAGAAAATGTTGATGAACCACCCAACAAGCAGATAGTCCCGGTAAGCAAGTAGCTGGCGAACATAATGGAGCACAAATACTGATCAGGCTGACAGAGATATGACTCCAAGTGAATGCTAATGCTGCTCTGCAAGGTCTGGATGTGTAAAAAGGTAACTGTAAATATTTACATCTCCGTAGTGTTTACAGCTTATTCTGCAACCCCCCCTCCCCAAAAAAAAAATAAAATAAATAACTGTCCATTGTACTTTATATATTACATAAACAAGGGAACACAAAACTAGAGGCATACATTGGAAGGCAATGCTCACATTCAAATGCTACTAAGTGGTTACAGAAAACACACTGCTGTGAGGTGTTCCTGTCAGAGTTGCTGGGGGCATAACCCAAGGCAGGAGAACACTGAGGACACGGCGATCTCATTCATGAGCATCTTCAAAACACAAATGCTAACACATGGAGCCACAGAAGTATGCAGACACACCTGCATGCAGATGTATACATTATAGCTATCATTCCAGCTATCCAAAACCTGACTTCAGTATCTGTCCTATGTTCAGGTTCCATCAGAACACAAGTAAAAACAGTGAAGGATTCCTGCTCTTCAGCATCCAGCTTTCAATATTCTTTAAATTCCTTCCCATCTTTCCTTGCAAATCCAAAAAGACTGCAGCCTTAAAATAAGACATTCAACATGTAGTTTTTGTCAGGGAAACTCAAGGAAACTCAGGGAAACAAATCATCAATAATTCTCTTTAAATCAGATGTTTGCTCTTTGATTAATAAAGGTCCAGACTTCAAAGAAACAACTTAGTTTGGGTCTGTGTTTTCATGTGGCCTGCTTCTGTTTGTATGCTGGTGAGCACAAACACCTTGGTGTGCTTTTTGGCTGAGCGAGAGCTGCAGGAAGGAAAGGTTTTCTCATCATCACTTCAGTGGCTTCTGGATCCTACAAAAGAGACAGATCTGCACAAGGGCTGAGTCCATGTATCCACCACTCCCACTCATTCAACGCGACGCTGTCAGGAGCCTTCAAAAAAAGTGACCCAAATCAAACCGGTCGTGCCTTACAGGAAACAAAAACAATCCGTGACAAACATCCTAACCAGCCACACATGAAAGTGAGCGTGAGACCTGGGAGAGCAGCAGAAATGCAAAGGGAATTCATAAGAATAAGCAATGAGCTTTGAGATGGACAGCCCTGTAGCAGGATGAACTTTACTGAAGGGCCAAAGTGAAAGTGAAAGTCACATACACACACTGGCGCTGGTCAAATAGCAATTTCCTCTCTACATATGCTCAGCACCAATGTAAATCTAGAGCTTATGAAGAGAAGTTGGTCAAAGTCATATTGGTTTTGAGATTCAGTGAAGGGAATCAATCCTAGCCTCATGGAGATAAAGCAGTCCCACTTTCCCTCTGCTGAGCAAAGTCAACTCAAATTAACTGACTTTCTGCAACAACCGACAAAGCGGGCATTAAAGCACTGTATTAAAATGAAGCAGCCATTCCTTAGAATGAAATGCACTCCTGCCCATGTCAGTGCTGCAGCATCCGAGCTGCTTGGCCAGCAGAACTAATCTGAACTGTGAATCATAGGCTCATCCACAGGTCAAACAGCCCACAATGAATCATATATGCTCATGAAAAGCTGCTCATCTCTGAAATGTTTTCTCACTGGATGAACCAACAAGCAAACAGCATATCGAATCAAGACAGTTTCCTCTACGTGTCTGTACTTGTTACACATGCATCACTGACTGTGCAGAGTAACACGTTCAAGCTCCACCACCACACCAGCAGCGGCTCTTCAGGCCATTCTAACTTTGTGTGTGTGTGTGAATGGGAAAATTTTAAATGTGCTGCTTGTCATTATCTAACACAGCGCAGGTTCGCCCCCTTGATTCTTTACACTGTCACGCCTGAATAATCTTTTGTCATTAAAAAGCATCAACTCATTGTACTAAAAAGTAATGTAACAAGCTTTTATTAGGTGTACCAAATATACTTAAAAATCTACTCTGTTCGCACAGTGAGTTGCTTTCCTAATTTTTTGTGCTGATTTTCAATAAACCCTAAAGCAAGAGTTTCAGGCCTTTTTGGGAGTTTGACCCCTTAAAAACAAAGGAACTCAAATGTTACTGGTTGCCTACCACTTGTGAATTTAAATGCCTGAAAGCATAAAATTAAAATCAAAAATTAGAGAAAAGTCTACATTAAAATGACTTATGTAACAGAAATGGTTTTTGTTTCTGCCTGCCTACCCAGTTAATCATTTTGCCATCTTTCCAATTCATATTGAGACCTCCATGATGGGAGAGTGTTGCTGAAAATTTAGTATTTAGTATGTGTAGATGGAGGGAGCTGCAGTAAGACACTATAGTACCAGTAACTTGTGAATACCGACGCAAACTGTTGACATTTAAAGTTTTTTTTTTCTTGTTATTAAAAAGCCTTGTGGCATCATTTTAAGTGTCATCATCAAGACACACTATCTGCATTAGACACCCTACCCCAACACACACACACACACAGAACAGAAAAGGTTGCAATCTCTATTCTCACTGCAGCTCATATAGTCAATCGTGCAAGACACAATTATACCCAGTGACCTGGCACACCTACAGGAAATGAAAAGCATAACAAAAGAGAGTAGACAAAAAGCAGAAAAGAGAGAAAGAGGACTGCCAAGGGGGCATATTTTATGACACAAGAATGAGTGTGAAGGAAAAAGGAAATTCAGCTTGAATATACAGAGAGGACAGACAGAGACACTTTCATCTTAACGGTTTACAGGTGGACCAAAAGAATCCTGACACAGTACTGCATAAACAGCCATAAGGCATTGTGGGTACTTAATTTTATTCTAACTCACACACACACAGGCAGTTTTTTTTGTATGCATCAATTATACCTGCCTACTTTCAAATCTTAACAAGGAGACCACAGATACAACAACAGATTTGACACATTTAACATTTTAATCAGACGATTCAGTCGCACACGTGATCACACGCTTAAGGTTTATATTAAACTAGAGAGGGCAATTCCAAGGACTTAGATCTCACAGAAACAAGCTTTTCCTGCTTTTCTACTGCATGTGGCTCGGGAGACACCAGTCCTAATTACACTGCCGTTGGTCACGTTTCTGTTCTGTGCAAGTAGGCAACATCCAGTTGGTAACGCTTCCCGATCAGCTTGCTCTCACTCACTGTTGGGGGTTTATGTTCGATATTTCAGAGCTGTCGCTTTCACAGTACAGGATCACAAGTTGTAAATATGGGATCATTTGGACAGATAACACATTCAGACCAACCTCAAATGTCCTGAGTGGACCCAAAATGTTTTAAATTATCCTGTTGTGTAGGACCATTATTACTAGCATACACAGCATTTATAGCTTAAGGTGGACTCATGTCCCCGGTCACCATGGTAACCCATCTGATCTTCACATTTCTCCATGGTAGCCTCCTCATTACGGTTCCTCAGTTAAGAAAGCCCTGTGTGATTCCTGTGCATGGGACAAAACTCTTTTTGCGCTACAAATATATAAAACAATCCTGGGTCACAGTCAACTGAGCCAAAATAGAAATGTTATTTACTGTTATCTCTGCATTCTGCACACAACAGCATACTGAATGATGAAACATACGTTACAATGCGGTGTAGTTGAGTAATGCTTTATTGGGAAAAGCATCATGAATCAGCTCAAAACGCAGTGCTGGCAGCTGGCCTGTAAAGCGCACAGCAGCAGCAGCAAGCAGCGATCAGCAACAGCAAGCAGCTAGCAATAGCAATAGTTTAAAGAGTAACTTAACACTAAACAGAGAGGAGCGCTTCACTGTTTCACCTCTGACCATACCCGAGATCAATGGCACGTGTCGTCGGTCAGAGGTGTGATTTGTTGCTCTTGTAAACACATCCAACAGTGCAAGATGAAAACTGGAGGGGAGCAAAAAAGAAACTATGCTGCTGTTTTTAAATGGTTATAATATAAAGAAAAGTCTGTGAATATTCATAGGTGTGTAGTTGTAAGAGCTGATCTGAGCCATTAATGACAGCCAGGCTATTAGCTCAGTGTACACTGAACTGCACACAAAGAAAGCAGTCCGTTAACACACCACAGGCAACAGAGGTGTTTCTTCTGTCTCTACCGCAACACACATTATTAAAACGATTAACAAACACTAATTTCCAGCCAATGCATGAGATGCTGTTGTGTCAGTCCCTCCTCAAAAAGCACTCCACTGCTGTGTGTAAAATAACTAAACCCACCAGCAAATTATCATTTTATGCTGGTCAAGTCTTGGTAGGCATTTATTCTTAGACCTGTGTCATACTTCTTTGAGTGCCTCATGAGATGGACATGCCATTAATCATGTTCAGGAGCTCAGCTTATCTACTGCTTGTGAGCGATCCTCCAAAGACTAAAACAAGCAGTCATGTTTGAGGTAAAAATACTGATTATATCCTCACAGTCTTGTCTTAAGTAACTTATACATCAACTTTCCTCTAATTTTTTTTTCCTCTGTTGGCTGCCTGAATTTCTAAAGTACTTTACCTTGACTGGATAAAAGCGGAGGAGACAATCATTCTCTTGACCTTTATAGAACATTTTCACAATCAGACCAAACTTAAAAAATATGCCTGAGCTATCCATTGAATGAGTGTCAGTCTTCGGATCCACACGTATATATGTATGAAAATGTTATGCATATGTATGTATAGGTATGAAATATTTCAAAATGTCCTTGAAAAACAAACTGGTTTTGGCCCACTTTTCATTCAGTTAATTTATTACCATTATTATTCACCGACTACCACCCACACCATTTACCACAATAAATAAATAAATAAAATAAAAGCAGAAAAAAGTAGACTGGAGTACTGTATTGTATACCCACAAGCCAACTCAACAATACTGAAACAAACAACCCTAGCAGCTATACTGTGACCTTCCTCAAGCTGCTGTTGCAACATCTGTGGGAAGGTTTCTTTTCCCACCTCTCCTCAGTTTGATGTTTAAGTTGGTCTGTCAGTTCTTGTGTAAAGAGGCATAATCTCTGGATTCTAAAGTCTGAATTTTACTTAGCCTGGAGGGACACTGAGAGCAATGAACAGAGTATGACAGAAACATGCACTCACCTGAGACTCAAGGTCAGGCGTTCATCTTTAGCCCTCAGCAGATCGCCTACTGAAAATGTTGCACTACCCAGGAAGCTGCTCTGTGAAACCAGACAGAAAAGGAAAAAATATAACAGGTTAACACTGGGCGAATTATTCCAGCAGCATGTAAACTGTTGAAAAATAAGGCAATAAAAAGAGACCGCTGAACAGCTCTTTTCTTCTTTTCATCGTACCGCAGAAGTGTTATAAACAGGTAAGTGCCAGGCATAATGTTGCAGCTATTATTTTGAACCCCGTGATCTAAAAAAGCACAAATACGTGATCTTGTTGACATGAGGCACAGCGATGTACAATCTCGTCTCCTTTTCACGGCTCTGACAACATGTGTTTGCTGCAGGCGTGATCGTGAACAGGGGGTGTCAGCACAAGAGAACTGGGTCATGGAGAGTGAGGTAGGGGACGAGCCCATCAATAACGAAGAGACGATCCACGTTCGTAGAAAACACACACACACTCTCTCTCTCTCTCTCTCTCTCTCATGGGCATGCCAAGACGCAGGCACATCCACTCACACATACAGAAAAGTCCTGCACCTGCATCTGCATCTAACACCATCAACAAGCTAGCTTGTGCTACAGGAGGGGAGGGCTAAGACCATGCCAAGGACGCTGTAGAGTAGATAGAACAGGTAATTAACAACCGGTACAAAAGGTGAGTCCACATATTTCATGAGGCTGGGGCAAAAATATCTTAATTAATATATTTGCAGCCTGTGTCCAAGATACTGCAATGCTACAGTACTATTTCTAGTCCTTTCCTGTACCAAACTTGACTGTTTGTTTTATTTTTTGTTTTTGTTTTTTAATTTTTATGCATATGTCTTTTATAAAAGTGCCAGTGATGGTTCTTCCAACACTGAAATGACAATGCAAAACAAGACAATTTGTGTCATTTGAGTCTGTTCCTTAAGATAGCTGTCAAAGGCCGTATCTTGCCTGCGAAGATTTTGTAATGAATGCAAATGAGTTTCAGATATTGTAAGCAACCACCAGAGGATTTCCACACATTCAACACGGTTTTTCTCTGCACCTTATAGAAAAGTGAGCACAAACAAAGTCAACCTGTGAAAATGAGATGCACGATCCAATACTCCGGATCAGCATCAGCCCTCATCAAGCAGATCGGGTATCAGTCATGACTAGGGCTGCATGTAACAATCATTATTATTGTTCATTACTTATTAATCTGCAAACCATTATCTCAATGAACACGAGAAGTTTTGTCTATAAAATACTGGAAAATAACGAACTATAAACGATAATTTCCCAGAGCCCTACATGGTGTTTTATCCAAATCCAAAGATATTCAGTTCATTATCAAATATATGACAAAAAAGCAGCAAATCCTCAGTTTTCTTGCACTGACTAATCAATTAATGATCTATCATTCCAGCTTTAGTCATGACATGACAAATCCACATTAAATACTGTTTCACTATCATGAAATTCAGAGTCTCAATTATCAGTTACATTTATTCAGTCAAAGAGAGTCTGACTGCTCACAGCAGTCACGGACCTGATGTAAATTAACATAAAAGTGACTCTAATGAGCTGTACATAACTCAGCGGTTAGCACTAAATTCCTCAAAAGAAGGTCCTGGGTTTGATTCCCAGCTGTGGTTAGGCCATTGTGTCTGCTTCTGCTGATTTTCCCCATCATCAAAAACAAGTATAGTGCAACATTAGTTTAACTTTCCTTCCAGCGTCCTTGCAACCAAACCACCGACCAAAAGGTGGAGTTGAGTCCCTAGGTGCCATATGGTGGCTGCCCGCTGCTCCTCAGGGAGGGGTTAAATGTTTCACTACATTATACCAAATATGACTGTAACGAATATAACAAATAAAGATTCTCCTTCTACCTTTTCTTGTCTGCACTGGCATTAACAGATACCCTGAGTTGAGACAAAAAAAATTAGAAGTATGAACATACTGTATTATGCATGACTTGCATTCCCTTGCGACTTGCATCATAAGGCCAACATGACTCACTGATTTTTACACTTAAGAGGTTAGTGTGTGGTTGAAAATTTGGTTTTGAGTTAGCTCCACTGCCACACTGTTTTTCTTTTCTGTTTTTTGTTTGGCTATCAGGCTACATTCTGCTACCTCTAATGTTGGTTCCTCCCTCTTCCTACCACTGTGCTGCTCTTTCTCTCCCTGTTTTTGGGTCTCTCTCTCTCTCTCTGCAGTCTCCTGGATCAGATTAAAAAAAAGGGCATCCTGTCTACTGACCTTTTCTCTCAATCATTTCCTCCCCAAGCGTTTTCCTGCTACCCCATATGAATCCCCAAATGCTTACAAAAAAACACAGGCCCAAACACATTCTCCCGCCCCGGCCCAATCACGAGTAGGCAAACAGAGACACACACACGCATGCGTGTGCACACAAAGAGAATGAGGAAGTGACCAAAACACAAGGTCAGTCAACAGTGCTGTGAAAAAAAAAAGAAAGAAAGAGAAAAATAATAATGTTTAAGAAGCAGCTCAATTTTACCAAGGAAGACACACAACCAACCCCAAGCATGTATCCACTTAGAAGTTAATGCAACACAGTGACATGTCCTTTTGAATTAAACAGAGTCTGGACCCCCAGTAGGCACCACTTAATATGCACAATGTCATACTCTTCAGCACTGATGTATCATAGCCCATCCTAGTTTGCCCTGATAACCCAGAGCACAAGGCACAGAAGGCCATTACACCTCGGAGGAACATTATATCCCTGTGTAGCCATTACTCGCAAGTCGGTACAGAACGTCTGGTAAATGGTGTTAGAAATCCATTCCTTAGCATCTTTTTATGGCCCCTCACGATGAAGGCTTTAAAAGTAATGAAGCTCTGGAGACGATCTTCTTACACAAGATCAAAGTAGCTGCATCACAGAAAATGAGAGAAAGATGGGGGCAAGAGGAGGAGTGGAGTGAGAAAAGAAGACAAATGATGCTCTTCCAGGATCATGGAGGATTGATTATGATGGCCTCGCTCCGTTCCCTCCTCACATGCTCTGGCTCTCTCTTTTTTCTATCTATCTTTTGACCTGCTCTTGCTCGTTCTCTTAACTGGTCCTATTGGCCGAGCCGATCGCAAGATACAAGAGAAACTTTTGATCTATGATCTCCTTCACTAGCTTTCAAAAAAAAGCAACAACTTGCTTGCCAGCGACACTTTTTAGACAAGCTCAGAGATAAATGGACATTCCGAACCAAACACAAAGGCGCTTTCGAAAACACACGCACGCACACAAAAGATCAAAATTAAAGGCTCTCGTGCTGGAGCACACTCAGCTGTCATAGTGTACATCTGCAAGCAATCCCAAGCAGCCTGTCTGTGGACCTTTGAAGGCCACTGTGTCTGTCCATCACTTGGCAGAGGTAAACGGTTCAACTCGAGCCGCAGATCTATTGATTTTCTCCATGCCCTGAGTGACAGGGTGACACACACACACACACACACACACACACACACCCCGAGACATGTGCTAACTCTCCCTCAATCATCCTCCCTCTCCTGATCTGTGTCTCACAAACACACACACTGCAGAGAATATTTGGAGGAGAGGACCTTCATTCACATGCTATGCTAACAAATGACATTTTATATAAATGGCAGTGGTGACAGTTTTGGCACTCGCTGAATAATACGCATCTGGCAAACATTTATGAGTATGAACAGATTTATACCACAGAGGTCAGTAGTGTCTACATGAATACACTGCTCCTTCGGTACAAATAGGGCTTTACAAATTGGCCTAATTAAGTCATTAAAGATGTCATGACATGCCATTTATCCTAACATGCAAATGTGTGCACTCGGGCACAAAATATGGACACAGCAAGTTAAAACTGACACACAGGGAACGATCTCTCGTTCTCCCTCTCACACACACACTCTCACACAGAGCATGTAACACGTACCACACACAAGGAAGTCCACTTACAGTTATGGTGCACACAGTCCTTGCAGCACCAAGCGAGTAAGCTGGCAAGACAGTGAGGAAGAGCTATAGAAAAAATTAGAGGCTGACAGAAAGAGAGATAGACTGAAAACAAGAAGAGAGAGAGAGTGAGAGAGAGAGAGAGAGAGAGAGAGGAAAAGAGATGTTATGTCTTCTTTCTTCCTCTTAATGAGCTCCAGGAAAATCTTCCCACATATCTTGCCCCAGTCTTCGTTAGAGTAACTCCACACAGACGATATGTCCGCACTTTACAGAACAGCAGGCACACTGGCCGATACCGTACATTGTAAACACGCAGACACATTAAACTCACACATATAGACACACACACACACAATCACAAACTGCAGCCTCCACTGTGACTGAGAACTGGCTAGAGTGAGCTACTGGCACTACCGCTGTTGCTGCTGTGGCTGGCTTGACAGTAAGTGAGACCAGCAAGGGGTGGCGGGGTGGTGGTGGAGGGAGGGAGAGGGAGAGGGAGAGGGAGAAGGAGGGAGGGAGAGAGAGGGAGAGAGAGAGAGGGAGAGAGAGAGAGAGAGAGGGAGCCACAAGAAGAGAGACAAATACAAGCAGTTGAGGTGGAGAAGGGGAAGAAAGGGGAGGAGGGGGGAACAACACAGAAGAGGAAGAGACAGAAAGGAAGGAAGGCAAACAATTAATGGCTTGAGAACCAAGATAGCAACACTAAAAAAGGAGACAGACATAGAAGAATAGAGGATAAGAATATATATATATATTATATATCCATAAGGTTTATAAGAATACACACATGACGAACACACACACACACACACACACATACATACATATATACATACATACAGACACACACACACACACGGAGGGGGGGGCAAAGAGAGACAGACAGAGTTGTGTGTCACACTTCGGTTGCAGCCTGTGACTCAGATGGCCAAAAGTAAAACTACAATTTGTTTTGGCTACTTGAATTAACATGAATTTCAACTGCATGGTGCAAGGCATATGTGTTGGAGTGTGTGTTCATGTACAAAATGAATAAACTCTAGACACACGCTGAACTACTTGATGATCACACGAGAGGCTTGCTGAAAAGACTCACACATTCACCGACACATGAGCCCCAGAGAGGGAAACACCCATTTTGAGACTTCGAGACAATGCTGAACAAGCTCACACAACAACACCAGTGACTCCGAGCTCAGGTTTTAACTCAAACCTTGGATTAAGCAGGGTTTAATTTACCCATGCTGACACAGGAGGATGAGTAATTCTGGCAGAACAAAGGACATGCTCTACACCGGCCCTTATCACCCCAAGCAGGTACACAAGCATACACAATGAGAAACACAACACAAACACTGAAGTGCACATGGACACGCACACCCACCCAGATATCTAACATTTGCAAGCGCACACAGACGGTTATGTACAAACGCACTGAGCACTGGAGGTCATGGTGATGAGTCGTCAGCTTCTCTTAATATGGGAGTTGGGGAGTGGAATTAGGGAGTGTGGGTGGAAACACTGGATTCAAAGTGTTCTAGCTGCCTTCATTACCATGAAGATTGACGACCTGGGTGCCAGGTGGAAGTCAGAGCATGAACTCATACCTGCCAGAGAATCACTAAAATGATTCTTAGTCTGCTAACAAACTGCTTTCTCTGACGATGCAACATCATTTATGTGCATTTGTGCTGTTGGCCAAATCCATTCGTACATTTTTTGTCAGTGATTATTAAGTGGTTTTTGGCTTTTTCTGTGTGCACTCCCACTCTGACAATCTGTGCACAATAGAATTTTGTTTGAATCTTACAGGAACGGAAATGTATGTTGAGTAACAGGATTCGTGGAAAAATCCTAGATCAAAGCTTGTTCAAAATCAGAATCAAGCACACTGAAAGCTGGCATTGTCTGTTATATATATTTAATGCACCACTTTGAAACTCAAAATGTTTGACATATTTTAGAGCATACAGACAAACTGTGAGTTCCTGAAAAGCACACTGAGATCATCCCTGTGCTGCATGTATCACTGATGCACAAGCTACCTACCACAGTCAAAATGTTTGAGACTCCTGGTTGCACAGGGAAAAGCTTAAGTACTTCTTAATTCCTGCTTTTTAGCATTATTCAACCAGCTCAAAGCGGTTGAACGCTATCGCTATTGCACATGCACAGACACACATTATTCATGGACCTTCTTGATCTGTAGGCACTGGATGTGTGAGCCCATGTAAAGATCACCGAACAAATGCCACTGGCAGCTGACGTTTTTCCTACAGACAGCAACAAGGGATCTTAGACGACCAGTCACCTCCAAACTCAGACAAGCAGACAAAAACAGGCGGTCGTGTTTTCCCTGGGTGAGCCGATGTGTTCTCATTTTTAGCTGCCTACCCTAGACAATGTCCTCTCATTCTTCCCTGACTTATTCTTTTCATGGTTCTCTACCTTGACCTCATTCCCCTGCTTCTGATCTGTAACAAAGAAAGAAAGAAAAGTCTGCCGGCAGACAGAGATGCAGCCAGACCTGAGCTCACCCCCTTTTGCCCTTCCCCATCTATTTCTTCACTGTATCAGTAACAGCTGGCATGAAAGGGACAACCAAACAGCGCTGACATTTTACCTTATTGGCTTGAACATAAGATGGGTATTGAGTGTTGCATTATGGGTTGTTTGTAACGGTAATGTTGCTAGGCTAGCATGTTTCTTCAAGTGTATTTATAGTGAGGCTTTTAGAGTTACTCAGTCATGCAAGGCTTTATGAAGCCCCACTGCTTTAATGGAAGTCTTTCATCTTTCACTTTTGCAAGAGAAAAAGGTTTCACAAATGAGAATTATATTCTCCTTGGACAAATAATATCTCTGGGTAAATTCTCCCAAATGGAATGGTCTGAGAGTATTTCATTTCTTCAAAATGTCTCTTCCAAAGCAGTTAATGGAAAAAAGCAGGGTTGTCTTATATTCAGGCAAATGGGGGCAGGTTCTACTTCTGAATTTGTATGTAGTGGATATAATCAGTTCCTCAGGGATTTTTAATTGCATAGTCTGACCTGTGAAGTGCACGCTCCAGATGCTACGTACATCTTATGTTGCTTATGGAGGTCCTAAGGTGATGTGTGTGAGCTTCAAGCAATGAAAGGCTGGTGTTCTTGTTTTTTTGTTTTGTTTTTTTTTTTTTTTGCAATTACATGCCTTATTATGCCTATTTTTGTCTGCTTTATGAATGCCTTTTGAAATGTATCAAAGGCACCAAACACACCTACTGTAGTACAAAAGGCATGACTTGTTGTGCACACATGAAACTGAAACAGGAGAGATGAATGCCTTCTGGAACTGGTTTTGATTAAAAAAGAAAGCTAAACTTTAATCTGCTGCAATTCCAGCAAGATTACGGAGTGTAAAATCTTGGAAGTGGGCTCTTAATTGGCATATCTTTCCATGTCTTAACTTCTGTACTCACATAATGTAGTGATAATACTTATCTCACTCTGGAGTCTGACAAGTGTAAATTACCATGAGAACACATGGAAGGTTTAAGAAAAATCCATATCTAAACTAAATTAAGGAAGGGGACTATGAGGAACATTATGATTAAGAACTGAATCAATATTTTAACATCTAAGTGTTGCTAAATTGTGCAGCTACAATGGTGCAATGTCAATACTTAATGCATTTGCTCGTTTAATTAGCCAGTTGTTTGAAGGATACAGCTCGCTGTGCTGAAGTACGAGCTACAACGGCAGACAAACTCAATCATTACCCCAGACTATGATGCCATCTTTGATAGTGTTGCACTGAATATAAAATCTCCATATTTTGGGAGGGCTGGAGCTTTCCCACTGAATGAATTCACCAGGCTCTCTAGTGTGCTATTTTTACCATTGTATCTCTGCAGTATGCCAGAGAAAGATATTTTCCGGGACTGTGAAATTTGCTTTTCAATCAGATAATGTCACAATTCATGTGTGTCGCTGCAGACAATTCAACAAAATGACACATAATCCCAACATAGAAGGAGGTGAAAGAAAGTATAGACGCAGCTTTCTGTCAGCACTGCTAGTGGCTGTCATTGGTAGTTGAATATGTTTAGTATACTGAAAATACATGTTCTGTGATGCAAAATCTCCTCATTCGCAAAAACATTTTAAGAGATACACTTGCTGCTTGAAAACTATAGAAACCAAGAAGATATTTTCACACTTGATTGAGAGACTGGATGAGCATGTAAAGGAGGCTGGACTTTTCCACCCGGATAGTAAATACTCACTCTGTTGCTGAAAGCCTGAGGAAACTCCTTTGACGGATCCTTTTCCTGCAGTTGCTGTACAGATAGCTCTATGGAGCCATGTATGGTGAACGCTGCACAGTGGTGGACATGTTAATAACCTTCTTTCCCGCAAAAAGGTTTTCAAATAGCTGTGATTTTTCTGTCTCAGAGGGAAGATGAGAGGCAAGAAGAAACAGTGTTCATACCTGCTCTCACGTACATTCCTCAGCTTGTCAATGCTTGCCACCCAAACAAGAAGCCCTTCCTACCACTCTATTAGTGTTTCATTTCTCCTCCCTCTATCCTTGCTCTTGCTTACTTAATCACGTTCTGGCTGCGTCCTTTTGGTACCTGGCCAAGTATGAGGCAGCCCAGGCTTTATGACAGAAACCTCCACGCACTACACCAGACATCAGGAAGGATAAGGACAGGCTTGAGTAACAGATACAGTTAGTGTTATAGACAATCTGATTCCCAAGACCACATCTGTCTATCTCACAGACAAAGCTGCAGGTAAGAGAAAAAGAAACTCAGCCTGCAGCCCATGCATCCTGTCCTTGGCATACTGGAAGCACACTACCAATGCCTCCCACCCCATACACACTCACTTCTTTGGCCCATAAACTTTAATGGCTAATCCCCCTGCAGACTAGGTGATAAAAATCAAGGCTCCCTCACTCACAGTCTGTAAACATGACTTGGTAGCAGGTCCAAAGACTGTACAGTTTAGTTTAACAGACCCTTTTCCTCTCTGTCAGCAGACAAGACAGATCCATATGATCATACACTTCACAATGTGTAAGTGTTTCTTATTGGTTTCTTATTACGAAGTGCTATCTGCTAGACCTCACGGAAGCTGCGGTTAGCAGTTTCCCCTATCATGACTCTGCGGTTTGAGTTGAGGCGCAGAAATGCAGCAACGGATAGGAGCAGCAAGGACGCAGCTTATCATTTTTATCACTCACAAAGCAGGTTGCTAAGCTTAACATCCTGTTTGTCACTTACCTTGGTTGTGGCATTGCTATGAAGCTTTTGTTGTCTAGCATCAGGAAAACATTTCTCAGACAAACAATGGCTAAATAAAGCCTGTAATTTTCAGCTTCAGCAGAGTTTCAGCTTAGGGTTCTGTGCAGTACAAACCCATGGATGGATAACAGGGAATGTGCATGTTGCAAGTCCTTATGCAACAGCAAGAAGCTTCTAGCTTGCCCCAAGGCGTGTACGGCTACAGGCTATGGCTGAGGCTTTCCCTCTCTCTCTTTATCTCGCTTTCTTTCTCTTACACACACACAAACACAAGCACGTGCACAGCAATAGTACTCTAATATGCTAGCTCATGCCTGAAGTGGCTGATAGCTCTCTTCTTCAGAGAGAAGGGCTATGGGGGTTGTAGAAGTAAACAGCTCGGATCAAACCAACTCTCAGCTCCCTTTGAAGAGTGCTAGACAATTACAGAGATCAATGGTGCAACCCAGAGGTGGTTAACAGCCTCGACATGCAGAGAGACAGGGATTGATGCCCCATAATATCTAGAGAGTCTGTACCTCGGTGCCTTCACTGTACAGTCTGATCTGAGACGCGCCGAACATAACTTGCTGAACATACATGTCAGAACACAATGAGCTCTGCCCTGAGAACATATACAAGTACCTGGGGCCATTAATCCTGCAGCGTGAACGATTCAAACACAATCGTGTGGATTTTGCTGCTATACATTTGGAGCTGGAGCAGATGGTGTGTGTTGTGTGGGCAGACAGATCTTTCATTGAATATTTCTCCAAACAGACTGGGAATGCTTTTGCACTAATCGCTATGTTCACCAAAAATAAATACTACCAAGGACAGGCTTTCATCAAAAAGTAATGAGAGTCTTAAGTGATCTCTGTGCTTTTGTGCAACTTTTTGTTTTTTTTGTCCATGTGCCTTATGCATTTAAACTGAAATGTTATTTTACTTTTAGTCATCTTTAACATTATTTGTACAGTGGTAAAAAAAAATAAAGGAAAAAAAAATTACCCTGCATCTGTGTGTGTCTGCGTGTGTGTGTCACTCATGGTGCGAGACGTGGCTACAAAGTGTAGCTTAAAAGCTCTGGCAGCACACTCACTCCTGCTGTGTGGGAGTTTCAGAACAAGCTCTCCTGCCCTTACTTTCTCATGGGATAACGTAAAGCTAAGTCCATATACAAGCTGCAATTTCAGGCGGCTCGCACCACCTTGACTTCATAAACAACAAGATGCAGGAAAGAGTGGGAGAGGTGCAAAAGCCGCTAGCTATTTTTGTTCCTCAGCACACCACAGACATATTAGTTGCCTAAATGACATATTTGCCACTTGATGTGGAACAATTCCAGCAAGAGTCTTTTGAACTAAATATACTGCTTATGTGAAAGCAGAATTTGTCCTTGGTGGCTATGAGATAGCAGATGAATAGATTCAGATTTACTGTTTTTCTTGTTTTTGGTACACTTATGAATAGCGCATAAAATTATATTTATATATATAAAAACAAAGACATGAGATCAAAACAAATACAGTTGCATTTCCTGAAGAGTGAAAAAGATGCCTTTTTGAGATGTTTAAAGGCCTCCCACCCTCTTTGGGAGTGCAGAGGGGAAACAATGCTGGCTGATTTCTGATTATCATATAAATCCAACCACGTTAACAGAAGGGAACAACAAAGTCGGAACAATAACCCATCCGCCCCGCACTCATTTACTTTTCAGTCCTCCCGGACAAGGCGAGGAGGAGGAGGAGGACAGCAATGTTTCATTATCTTCATCAACAAACGCAGATGGCAGGCTGCAGTGCAAGTGGCGGCACACGACGATGATCAGACTGAAATATAAAATTATGAACTAATGTCATAAAATTCTATATTTCAACTGTCTAAATTAAACAACTGTAGGATTTTAAACTGCACCCACCCAAAATGACTACGACTACGCTGCACGCAGACACTCAAACACATGACAACAAATACTGCTTTCCCACAGGCTTAAACGTGTGCACAAAACGCAACAATCTCACACACTGTACAAGACCCTGGCAAACTCATCAGTGGCTCCGTTAGACATGGAAAATAGCTGCCTTTACACACATACACACACAGAGAGAGAGAGAGAGAGAGAGAGGGAGAGAGAGAGAGAGAGAGAGAGCCAACAAGCATCAGCACTTTCCACCAGTGCCTCTCAAAGGAAACCATTACACTGCAGAAACCCGCGGGAAGCCAGACAGAAAGGGGATATTCTCAAGCACTTTTATTCTCTCTTCCTCTCTCCCCATCTGCTTTTTTTCTTTCTTTCTTTCTTTCAAAAAAAAAAAAAAAATCTAAATTACACTAAGCTACTTTTTCCCGGAGAAGAAAGATTACGGTCAGCCAAGTGTCTAATTCACCTGTGTCCCAGTAATTCATTTGGCTGATAATCTGCTATTGCAGGTGACACTAACAATCACTGATATGATGGGTAGAGAAGTGGGGGAAGGTTAGGGAGAAGTATTGGTCTTGCTGATTGGTGGAGGAGATATTTGATTAAATTCTCAAATGAATAATGCATTATGAAATTGATCCAGACAAATCCCACCTTGAGGAGATTGGGGTAGGATTATACAGGAAGGGGTTTGGGAGAGGTTATGACGAAGAGGAGGTTTCCTGGAAAGGCGCACTTCAGCATCAAGTGGTTACACTTTGCTGTGCTCCATTTATATGCGTGTCAGCTGCACGGAAAAGGAGCCTACTGTGATTTACATGCACAGTAGCAGATTATGTAAGATTTAGCCAGAATACTATATTGCACATGTCCATAACCTTTTCCATCCAACGGCCTTAAAAATAAAACAAGCGCAAGCAGTTTCTGATTCTCCCCCTCGTTTGATTATCTGTATCATCCTGATGTATAGCTGGCTTTAAGGGGACGTCAGTTTATCCCACTGAAAGTAAATACCAGGTTATATTGTATATGAACATAATCCATATGAATTTAGTTATATGACAAGATTGATATCATTCTCTTGTCTGTACCGTATATTTTCTGAAATGTCTAAAAAGCATCCCTTTAATTTCAGTAGTACTGTAACTCCTAACGAAAATAACCAAACACTAATGAACTCACTGTCTCCACGAAGGCTTCCTTGTAACATCTGTGTATAATTAGACTGTATACTGGTGTACTTCACTCGCGTTAACTTGTGGCTTTACACTAGCAAGAAAGGGCGTCTCCTCATGGCAAAAGCACTAGGCATCTGCTCAGCAGTTTTTATAAGTAATTAGCTTCCCCGCTTAGATTTAGTTGGTTGCTTTAATGAGTGTGCACTATTCCAACAACTATTTTCACGAGTGACTGCATACACCCTCACGACACAACCTAGAGTGCACTTAATTTCCAACAACTGTAAATATTCATTGGCACAATGAGTCACTTTATTGAAGTGCATGTCAACACAGTTGGGGCAAACAATGTGGGAAAACAAAGTAATTAACTGGTGCCCTCCTAAATACAGTAAACAGGAGTTTGAAGTATTGTCAGCCAACGAAAATGAGATTGTTACTGCGAGGAAGCACTTTAAAGACTCGGGCTCAAATGTTTTCACACATATCGCTCCAGTGTGACACGTTACACTCCTAACAGTCTGTCCTTGGGGCTTTTCAGATCCCATGTGAGACATATGTATTGCTAACCCGACAGGGCAGACCGAGGGCTGAATTGTCAATAAAAAAGCTTCAGAGTGTTTAAACTTTCTATTCTCCAGGGTTGGGGACCATTTATTCCCCCTCAATTGTCATCTGTCTGGCTCCAACACTTTTACAAGTGTGCTAAAGTTAACCGGATTTTCTATTTTAATAAGCAAAGGCAGACAGAGCAGCACTTGCAAGGCTTTGAGGACAGTCTGTCCCAATCTGTACAGAGCTTCAGGTTGAAGAAGCACTTTAATTCATTACTATGTTAAATGTATTGGTCTGGTGAAAAGCAAATCCCATTCATGTTTTGGAGTCTTGCCATAAAGTATGTATTCAGAATCCATAATATTAAAAGCTGCTGCGGTTTCTTAAATGATGAGCTTTATTCGCAAAATGTGTTCACAAACAAGGCAGACTTTACACCCGTACCAGCAGCCTATTATCCATACATTTTCCATGCATCTGGCCTCTGCAGCAGCACTTTCCACTTGCTCAAGCACTTAAAGTGAAAGTCTCCGCCAGAGATTTTTTATTTGTGCCAAAGTGAATGCTTTACCAATTATCATACAAAGCAAAGCAGGTTCCTCTAAGCTTTCTCGCCTGATGTTTTATCCCTTCACTTTTGCTAGTAATGGGGCATGAAAAGCTGGGGCCATTGGCGACAGTAACAGGAGCAGTGTTAAAAACAAAATCAGAGGCTCGGTAATGAAGTGAGTAATTAGCAAAGCTGTCAAAGCGCAGACATTTCAACTTAGGAAAATGACCTGAAATCAGGGAGAATTTATGAAAAAAGGCAATTCAGATGGCACTCAGCGATGCCTTATGGCTACAGGGTAATAAAAAAAAAACGATTTCTGGATTTGGATAGGCAACTGGAGGTTCATAGAAACGTAATTGTGCAATTCATCAAATGCACTCTTAGTAGCCTGTCTTTCTAGAATATGAAATTGAATGCACACGAACAGGGATAATTTACAGCCTGTTGAGATGTGTAGAATGTGTGAGCAGAAAAAGTGGAAGTTCTGTGTACAGTACATTATGTCATAATTACAGAGACTACAGCACTTTCCCTGGTGACAGTGAAGGTGTTACTACCCATTATCACTGGATGCTGATAGCCAAGAATTTCTCTCTCTCTCACACACACACACACACCTACAAGTGATGCCCACAGCCACCCCACAAGTTCCCACTGCTTTGACTTGTTCCCATCTATGTGGCTCACTTGCCATTGTCATGATTGACAAATGTCAAACCTGTCACCATCCATGGCGCTCACCCCTCTCTGCCGCGACTGGCAGACTCTCTGCTAACTTTCAATCAAAAATGAGTCCGCAAGTGTTTGATTGATTTAGAGGTCAGACAATTTATCCAACCTGCAGGTGGAAACCAAGGTAGAATTTGCTGATTTGCACACACTGTTTAAACCAGAGCTATCTTTAGGATTACTGCATAGGCCCCTCATGTCTCAGCCTGGTATGTTGTATACTGTTTTCCCTATTAATCTAATGAAGGCATCTGGTTGAAGCCCTGAACCCAGCAGGATAAATCTGCGAGAAAGGTTAAAGACCAGAGCTTATTCCACTTCATGTTCATCCCTGTGGTGCTCCTTGGTTATAAACTTAACCCCAACTGCACCAGTGGAAAATCTAGTGGCCAACAGATCCGGCTGTCAGACTTATGAAGGTGGTTGTGGCTCAGGAGGTGGAGCAGGTTGGCCAGTAATTACAGGTTTGGTGGTTCGGTCCCTTTAGCAAGACAGTCCTGATGACTGTCGGTGAATGGATGAATGAACAACGCACTGTCTTCTTGATCCAGACTGAAGGATACACTAGAGCTTTTCATTTGTGTGTGTGACCAAATAATATATATATATTTTTTTGTTATTTTTGTGTTGTTTTGAACATTTGAGTCGTGTATATAAAATAATAATAATAATATTTCACTTCCCGCTGTGCGGTTTTCAGCTGTGTATGTGAGAGGAAAAGCATGGTGATATGCATATACGTATGGTAACTCTTCAGAGTAATGATCATAAAAGCCCTTCAAAATAAAGCACTATTTCAGAGCAGTTCATGTGCTGGGCAGCTGACTGGTGTCAAAGTGTGTAAAAAAAAAAGCACTATTTTCAGTACCCTCGCTGAACAAACAATGATTAAAAAAATACTATACATGTTAAAACATATCTTTTTGTAAAACAATATTTTGATAAGGTGTCAAACACTGTTATAAGGAATAATGGAAACAGTGCTCTGAATATAACTACTCTGGAGGCTCTGAATATAACTGCACTTTATATTCTGTAATATATGCATCCATTCAAGCGACTCACGTACATTACAGCAACTAATACTAACCCTACCAGTAAAGTATCTTACACTTATTGCCTGGCAAGACTGCCAAGCAGGAAAGAGAAAGAAAGAGAGACAGACAGAGACAGAGAGAGAGAGAGAGAGAGAGAGAGAGAGAGAGAGAGAGAGAGAGGTCACTAGTTTGACAAATTTTAGTAGTGCGTAGTGTGAACAGCAGTACTTTGCAGCACTTGTGACATTGGCTGACATTGGTGAGAGAAGCAAAGTGGCCATCAGACAAGAAGAGTTCCTTATCTTAGGACTGTTACTCTCGTAGGTTATCACTGCTCAGCTGTCCACCAAATCACTACCAAGACCATTCTTGGATATCTCTGAGATTGGTTCTTCTAAAGGTGTGTTTATGTGTTTGTGCGTGTGTGCGAGAGTGTGTGCGTGTGTGTCCCCTCTAGCCGTTTCTCACTGTCTGCCGTTTCCATCTCTGCTTCCATTTCTCTCCCCTCTCTCTCTCTTTCTGGCAGTAAACTCGTGCACTTACAGAAAATTCCCACCACATTGACACTCATCCAGCTAAAAGCAAGTGGCTGTGCCAAAAATACGTCAAGTCACCGCCTTTTACACATCATGATTATTGACAGGGCAGGATTAACTGAGGCTGGGATTCTCCATACTTCAGCAGTTCATAATTGGAGCGACAATTCACCATGGAACAGTGGCTGCTCAAACTGCCTCCTGAGATGTGGCTAATATCTGCCAGTCAAACAGCTCTCAAATCTGGAAGAATAAGCAGAATAAAAGAATAAGAGAATCTGGAACAATCACAGCCCTTCAACATTGTACATGGTATAGAGAGACTGAAAGCATACTGGGTAATGTTAAATCAGTTTATATCTCTAAAAGAGTTATTTTAGCGTTTAGCTTCACACGGTCCTGAAATGTTTTGAAATTTTAATCAAGCCAAATTCATCCAGACTTGCAAGACAACACCTGCTGAGAAATTGTAGGTTGGCTTTTGCTGCGACACCGTCCGTCTTTTTTATTATTGCATATTATAAAGATCCCCATCACATGTATTAAGGCATACCTAAAAATTCTGTAATGTGGGTCAGACATATTTTTTTTTTTTACAGGAAATTAAAAAAAAACCACATAAAGTCAAAATCCTTGAAATGGCACACACAATGTCTCCTACTTTCTGTCCGTTCTGAGTTGACCTCAAGTTTTCACATCACACTTGCCCAACTATACTACATGTTGGAGCACACTGTATGTTGTGCTTGTGAGTCTCTTGAATTTGTTTATTTTTTTTTTTTTCCTCAAAGATGGTGTCTGTCAATTTAGGTAGTTCTTATCACATTAATGTATGCTTCAGTGTTCCTTTCAGGTTTGGTTTTAATTAGAGATTTGATGCCATAAAATAAATGAGTGGCAGCTGGGTGTTGCTTGAGACTGACTCGCTCATGCAGGATATTTTGACTTCATGTTTGTACAGCGGGAGGAAGTGATGCATCGTCCATCTTTATATATGTCAAATATGTTTCTGACCCGAAGTCAGCACTGTAACTGCACAGGGAGATAAAATAAACGGAGTGTAAAAAACAAACTACATTAATTAATGTAGTTTGTAATGTGATGTAAAGCTCAAGAAGGGAACCAAGTGAAAAACTCCAACAATATCTCATCCCAGCTGTGCACTGGGACTCCTCTCATTAAGCGTCTGTGTGTGTGTGTGGCACATAGGCCACCAGTTTGAGACAGATCTTTGAACAGCTCTTTGTCCACTGCCCCCTGAATCAACAACATCTTGCTCTACCTCTTTTGTGCAGACAGTGTGCATGTGTTCATCAGGTTGTTTGTGGCAGCCAGAGGAGGAGATCACCATTACAGCAACTCAGTAAAAAACCCTCTGCTTGCGTTTTATTTGACTGAACGCACTTCATGGTGGCTGTATGAAAATGAATGAACACTAGCGCCATTTTTCTGCTTCACCTAGTGTCGGGTCTTTTGTTTGTCGCACTACAATCAGAAATCCTCACCACGGCCAGTAATAGGAATGCAAGCTGAAAACTGCATTACGCGTTCACTGCAGATTGCAGGGAGCAAAGGCAGGATAAATGAGGCTGTGATTAGAGAGAAGAGCTCTTCCAGAGGCAGCTGTCCTATCCCTTTATACCACAAGAACACTCAGTAATAGGTTTGCAGTGACAACAAACCACAGGTCTGTCATTAGCAGGGTGCCTTCAAGCCTCTTCAGAGAGGTAAGTGAGCACAAACCAGATGCACCCAACACACTCAAATAATCTTATTTTATAATGTTCCCTTTTATATAACTCAAGGCCTCTACTTATCTCACCTCTCTCAGACGAGTCTTGCACTGATTTCTGATGAACTTTGAAGATGACTGGCTACTGAGATTTAATACAAGAGTCCTAAATGGTTTGTCAGACCACATCTTTCACTCCAACCTCCAATGCAGGTGAAAGTTGTGCAACACTTGAGTCTCTTTCCCCATATTTGAAATGCAAATGCCATTTTGCGCTACCTGCCACGGCTGCCAGATATGGTTTTGTCTCGTTCCTTATTTAAACAATATTCAAGGCAAGATGCAGTACATTAGTTATACTCTGAAGCATACCTGTTCATTGTGTTCAAACACTTCGGTGAGTCCATGATAAAACTGCTTTAAAGAAAGCGATCTCTGTAAAGTTGACACCTTTTCATCCAGAGTGAATATTTCTTGATTCAGTGATCAGAATGTGAGCTGAGAGGGAATTTAATGCCCCAAAGTGCACTTGCAGGTAAGACATCAGTGACAAAGTAAGGCTATCCTGTCATTCCTTGACAACTAGAGCTTGGGGGGGGGGGTTGCTTACACCTGAGGATATCTAACCCTGTCGTACTCCTTCTCACACCTCCACTCCTTCGCTTATCTTCCTCTCAGCTCTGTGCGTGTTCTCAAATATTCATGACCATGCAGCCAGTGTCATCTTAGAATATCTAAATGGGAAGCCCAAGGCAGCGGGAAAATCATCCCACTATGAAATTCTCCAGTGCTCTACGAATGTTAATGCAGTCATCTATAAACCTCGCTCTATCACCCTTTCTGCCCCTTGGATTTCCACTCCAAAGCTGTTACGGTGACAAGACATGGACGTGATGGAGATGGAGACATGGAAATTCAGACAAAAACAACAAATTAGGGTTGTTTTTCTTTTATATATTGTTGGAATTATGTCAGTTAGTTACGATAGTGTTTTTCCCTGTGTGCCTCTGCTTCCCCTGTTCTCTCCTAATCCCTTCTATATGTTTCTTTGTCTACCTGTCCAAGCCAATCCGGAGCAGAGCTGGACGGGCTCTGTCAATCCTCCAGTCATCTTCATTCCTGCGCACCTGTTCTGCATTATCCTGTCACTCAACCCAATTACCTGCTGATACTATGTGAAGACTGGTCATCTCTTTCCACCTTCGCCAGAGTGTTCTGTTCCTCCTTGCGGTATACACGTCAGGCTTGATCTCTGTTTTTGGCTTTTTGACTAATTGTGCCTTCAGGTTCACTGCCCTGTCTTGTCTTTTCCGCCCAGTCACTTCTTTGTGTTCTCCTGTGGGAAAGGGAGTTTTGTTGGACTCTGATGAACTCTTTAAACGTACCTTTATGCAGACCACATACACTCTCCCGCGGTTCAGTTTCTCTGCTGAAATTAAGACTGTGTAACTCACCTTGGACTTTTTGCATATTTGTTAACAGTGTAAATAGTCTGACTTTTATTTGGGATCCTCATATTTTTTGGTAAACATAACATATATATTGAATGGTTGCCATGCGTGCTATCTGCTTTCCATTGCAGTAAATCAGCTCATGGTTCATCATTGTCTACCGGAGGTGAAAGTAGTATGTAAAACTTTGACAGCTGACTTGTAAAATACACACATGCAAACACAGCAAATTACCCCCACGCTCACTCTCTCTGGAAAAGAAAGAAAAAGAAAAACTAAACTTAATGACTGAGCCTTGGCTGAGTGATTCCCGATCTGCCACTTAAGCGACTGCAGGCTGACGCATCGTGCCAGCTCATGTTCAGGGTCATGCCTGTGTCACTTAAAGACTCTCTAATGAGACCCAGACAAGTACGCTGTGCCCAGCAGAGCGGGGCTGAAAAGATCTAAAAGCCAACTAGAACATGAGAGCACCGGTGCCTGGGTAAAAGAAAACAGAAAGGAGGAAATAAAGATCCTACATGAGGTCCACTAACAGAAAGAAAGAGGCGATTTAGCGAAATGGATACAACAGTCTTCATCCAAAGCATTTTTTAAAAGGGCACAGAAAGTTTTTAAAAAACTTGCATGTAGATAGTAAATATCTTATCATGCATCAGCGAAACATCTTTGTATCCTGACATTAGCTTGTCTGGCCACATTGTGTAGTTTAGTAAAACCTCTGGTGGCAGTTCAACATGAATATTCAATACACACCTTAAAGTAAAACACTGTGTTCCCATTTCCAGCAAAGTTCACCTGGGATTATGTTCTGAGGCTGAATCCAAAGAGGTAAATGACTATACAGCTAGGCACATGAGTTAATACTATTCCACAAAAATGGAATTTAGTGGTAAGCATCACCTGAATAAAATCTAGATCTAATTTTTCCACAGTAGAAAATAAGTAAGAACAGATATTTGGACAATGTAGGACAATAGACATTTCATTTTCCAAGAATTTGTGAATGATCTAAACACTCGGTACTTTAATATGTGAATACTGGGTCCAAGCACAACGACAAACTCAAGAACCATGCTCAGAGCTAGTTTCTGCAAATTTGGTGAACAAAGTTATCCAGATTGTGTTGGAAGAGAGCAGCACAATCTGTAAAGGAAGCTGGAGCGGGATGAAGACATTTCTAGTTGGAAGAAAATTTTACTGGCAGGTGGAGTTTGTATTTGCCTCAGATCAGCTGAGGTGGAAGTCCAGACCCGCTTCTCTAAGGAGAGTACTGTCTCCAGGAGGTGCTGAGTCCCATGACACAAACACAGATTGCCCCAAATACCAAAATAGAGCACACCAAATATGCATGCAAGACCAGATAATATCCCTGCTTCAGCTGAATTTACACATCAGGAGACATGAATTTCTGTGCACACTGCACAATGTGATGACAAAACCCACCCATTTAGGCTGCTGCTACACAACCTATAAGACAAGAAAACATATTTGGATTTATAATGAGCTATTGCTTATAAGTAATTAAAGGCTTATACTGAGTCCAGTGGGCATGTTTATTGCATATTCTGCAGGAAAAACAATGGCCTCACTGTTTATGTGACTGCATCAACTGACACCTCCCCATAATAACGCTACTGACATGAATGAAAACACTCTCTCATTATCCTGAGGAAAATGGATTTGGGAGTTGCCTAAAAAAAAAAAAAAATGTCCCAAGATGTTTGATGGTGCTAAGGAAGCATCTCGAGTATGCTTCCTGAACAAACTCATTCTATAAACAACACACGTGCAGAGTGGGGAACTAGCCCAGAAACATCTGTCTAAAAAGACCATCTACATATTTTTGTAAAGCTTGTTGTGATATCTAAATGTTAAAGCAATCCATGAAAACAGCCTGTGCACTGCTACAACCACCAACCGCTCGATTAATGTCCTCCATTCATCGTTAGGCATGTTACAATTCCCCTAATCCACTAATCAATCTGACTTTGTTTTGAAGGCCAGAATTGTGAAACCCTCACTATCATATTTATCCTGGTGCCTTTCTGCCAGGATAGGCAAATTCAAATAATAATAATAATAATAACAAAATCATCAAAAATCTCAGCACCTCTGAACTTCAGCAGTTTCTCAAATCTGCCCTACGTAGAATCCCTGTTATCAGTTCTGTTCAGTCCAGTTCTTCTGCCCTCTTCTCAAACGAATCAATCAAGGGGTTAACTCAAAAGCCAGTCAGCTGAGTCTCTGTCCACACAGGATCAGTGCGTGAAGGTACTGTTGCTGTTTTTATCATTATTTTTTTATTATTTTTTTGGACGTGCGCCAGTCCCAAGCAAGTAGGCAGGTTAGAGAAAAAATATACTTGGAGAATCAGTGATGATTCTCCAAACTTGCACTTCAGTGTGCTCTTAAACGGGTATAAACTGATAAACATACAATTAGATCTAAAACACAAATGTCCAAATACATGAAATATTTTAGGAGTTTTTGAAGAGAATGATGTGACTGTTGGTGATTCAGTTTGCGATAAGAAACTGTCTCAGCTGGTGGAAAAACAACACGCAGTTTCAGGACAAAACAAGCAACAAATTGCACAAGCCACCCACCTTTGTGCAAAAAGATTCGTTTCAAGCTACTAAACTGTTTAAATGTCATACTGTAAGTGCACAAAACTAACTAATGCCAAACAAAATGACACCGCAAATGAGTTTATGAGTGTGCAAAATCAGAGACCTTGATGTGACACATTTGCAAATACTAACGACTGCTTTAAAGGAAACATGCTGGTCGTAAAGCTCATGAGTATTTCATAAGAAGTTATGCCTGGTTATGATTTTACCACCCAGGGATGAGTGGAGCGCTTGATTAATGTGGGACAATATACCCACGGTGAGGAGTGTGTTATAAAGTTTTCATAAAACGTCTGAAAATGAGAGGGCTCGGCCCAGTCAAGACTGCATATCTGGTCTTGTTCCCATTCTAACTAACGCTCCGACTGCTTTTCCGAGAGGATCAAAGCCACAGTAGCGGCTCAGATGCTCACAGAAGGCTAAGCACCCTTTTCCTCCATAAGTCAATGCAAAGGTCTTGGTCTGAGGCTGACTCAAGCAAATGATTAGTAACATAGTGGCGTAATTCACTACCTGCTATAAATCAGCAAACAAGTCGTTGCGCCTCTGAATCAGTAGGACATAATGAGATTCTGCTGCAGATATCTCACAGCTTTTCATGTTCATCCCCTGTAAAGTGTAAAAGCTCAGTGGCACACATGTGAAAGATGACTGCTTCATGACTGGCTTTGAACGCATTCTCATCATTATCTCCATCTCTCTCTCGCTCACGCATGCGCGATTTTCAACATGCAAACATACAACAAACACAGAGAAACACAATAACTGTTCACTCACTGATTCCTGGCTCTTGTCCTTTGCATCATACACAGTCAGCTGGACTAGTGTCTCCGGGCTAGCGGGATACTCTGAAGGGAAGGTCACCCCCGTCAGAAACAGTGGGTCTTTGTTCGCCTGTCAGAGAGAGGGACAACATAGAAACAGGGTAAGATACTGTGAGTGTGTGCACATTTGCATAGCAACAAGTGTTCATAAACAAAACAAAAAAAAAAAAACAGCAAGTCAAAAGGGAGAAAAGGAGGGAGGCTTGGGTGGGTAAATCAGCCAACAGCTGGGCTCAGTCGGTCCTCCTCCTCCTGGAGTTTCTTTCCACTCCTCTCGCCTTCCCTGCTGCCTCTCCTGGGCACACAGAAGGGATAGATAGAGCTCATCCTGGTGGGTCTACCTGGAGCTCTGGCACAACTACAGTCTCCCAACTGAGACTGCAGGCCAAGAGCAACAAACATTGACAGGTAAAGCTGGCACAGTGACAGGATGGCAATGGGATTAAACCAGCGCTCACAGCAGCCAGTGCGGGTCTTCAAACATACCAGAGGGCTGCATGGCAATCACTAATACTCACACAAAACTTTGCTGAAATCACAGTACACAGTCATCATTTTGAACTGCCAAGCCCTTTGAACCACATGGCTTGCTTAGCCATCACCTGCAGAGAACTTTGCCTTCATTACACTGTAAAAAATGTCCACCTGTTAAGGTGTTACTGGTGTTTACTTTAGATTTAAAACCCTCTCTCTCTTAAACCTCTGCAGGGCCAGCAGAGTGAGCACCTCGATGTTTCACCCATCCGAACATCATGAAATAAGACCGATTTCTCTGCCGGCATCTAAAACATGTCAATGCTTTCAAAAACATTTTGAAAAGATTAACATTTTGTCATATGCAAGTGTCCAGCACTGCTGGTGAGATTTAATTTCCAAAAGAGCCAGTCTGAACTGCATCATCTGGAGATTTGAAAAGATCTGTTATGATTTAAGTTATGCTGTGGCATCCTGTGAGGTTAAGGAGGGTCAAGTACAAACCTTAGCCCAGGTATGACCTTGAGTTAATTCAGGTCATCTTTCTCCCAGTCATTGTGTTCTTTAAGTAAAATCTGTTACACGTACTCGACAAGAAGCCCCTCACATTTTTTTTTATTTATAGGATCTGCAATAAAGCCTAAGATAAGCAAATGTAATGCACTGGGGGAAGAAGTTCTTTTCTGGACAGATTTTTCAGCTGATTGGTGTTGTCTATTTGGACCAATTTTCAAAGCACTTTGTGTTTACACTGGGGATTTCCTCTTCCCCTGCTCTGCTCTGATGGGCGTCTGTAGAATGCAACCCTTGGGGACCGTATGGGGATTGGGTGTGGAGTCGTAATGAGACTGACACAGACAGACTGGCAGACATGTATGAACGTATGGTCACACCCTTGAGTTGAAAAAAAAAAACCAAAAAACCATTAGCAAAGAAATTATAAAGCTGAAAATCAGAACAAAATAACATGTTATGCTTTTTCAGGGGAAATATTTTATATTTGTGTTTCGCTGGATTTTCCTTTAGGTAAAACCCCTCACGTGTAAGACAAAATATTGACTCAATTAGTTGATAAACACCAACACTGACTTACTACACAGAACCGCAAACATTAGAAGGAGTGCAGTTACATGCACATCACATGTAGGTGTGAGGCTATGGGAAATCAGCATTGATGAAAAGACTGCACACTGGCTCCAAACCACAAACTCATTCAAATGCACAACGTTTCGCCCGTCGGATCTTCGTTAGGTCGAAATGTTTAAGGGATACAACACAGTCTGTTTCTCCAATTAAATTAATTTGTGGTCCAGAGTCAGTCATTATTCCTTTCATTGATCACCGATGTCAAAGATCACATGTCTGCACAATGGCTGATTACTGCCTCACAAAGCCAAAACACCAGTTTGCTTTTCACAAACTAAACAAATCCTAAATGAATGCCGAATCATCAGAACAATCAGCAGCTAACAGGTGAGACTGACACACCAACAAGCCGAGAGACCTTGAGATAATAAAGGGTGGCAAAGGACTGGGAGCCAAAGAATGAATGAAGTGCCCTTAAAACAGCACTGTACTCAAAACACAGACACACACACTCAGAGACCAAAATATGTGTTCAACTGCACACACTACACAAACACACACACACACGAGGAACATGCAGACCCACCTCCTCACCGCACCACTAACCCCACTGAGCCTTTAGAAACCTTCCACGCGCTGACAGAGGGGAAATAAAACAAGTCTATCTTGTTTCAGCCTCTCAAGACATGGTAATACCGACTTGTCTTGATGCCCGGTGCCATTCTGCTGCCCAGCCATGAAGCTTTGTGGTTTGTGTACACACAGCCCCATTCAGAACAGCGGGTACAGATACAGAGGAACCGACACACTGCTTTGAGCTCAGCGCAAATCTGGATGTGTATCAGTACTGTACATTGACAAAAACACAGTCAGTGCCATTATACTCAAGGGTGTGCAGGTATACACACACAGAGCCCCTTACACCTCCCTCACTAGCACACTGAATAGGCCTCATTCAGACTTACCAGCATGCTTGGCAGTCTCAACTGCGGCTGAATCTTCTTAGTCCTACTGATGGGCTGAGATGAGCTCAAGTGGTAAGCTTGTCTCCATTTACACAGAAAAGTAAGCCAGACTGTCCTACAAATGCTCAACATATGCTATGGGAGACAGCTGCCCCTCTCTTCTCTTTTTGTCCATTCGGGTGGCAAACCTCAGTGGAATGGCCATTAGAGAGAGGGGGTGTGTGTCTGTATCTATGCGTGTGTGTGTGATTTGGTTGGAGGGGAAGTACGAGGATTCTGGCATGAGTTTCCCCACACTGGAGGTTTTTCTCCCCTCCCTTGACCACTCATAATCACACACAAACACACTAGACTAGACTTTTTGGACTTGTTCCAGGCAGGGGGTTCTTCGCTTGACTAGCATGACATCAAAGGCCGATTTATCCACTGGTTTTGCATGACGTCAAATCCCCTCGAGTGGCACCGCTCCTGGACCCACTGCCGATGTTTAAGCAACAGGATTTTCTTAGGAGATACTAAATAAACTTCCTGTGTCGCCAGCTTCAAATACAATTTGTCAGAGATGTTTTCCACTGCACTTTAAAGAGATTTAGAAGACTTTAGAATTTCTACTTAAGTTGTCGCTGTTCTGTTCTGTTTAACCAACAGTAGATTAAGATACAGAACCCACAGAGAAATATACGCTCGCTCTGTGGAGATAAAAACAGTTTGCCTTCTCCGGAAATATGGCGCTGTGTTCCATAGCACTCACTGTATAAATAACACTTAGTGCCATCTATGTTTGAATCTCAACATTGCATTATGTGACAAAACAATATACAAGGAATGTATGTACTTTACAATTTTGTATTAGCAGGAAAACCAATCGGCCCAATCAGGACTTTAAAAAGAAGCCCAATTACTTATTTCTTTATATTAATATTCCACATAAAAAAGTCTTTACTTCTTTAGGCTAAATGGGAAACTACTCAAATAGTTACAAAATGTAACCCAAATTATCATTATCTTTAACAAATTGTCTCTTTCTGCATAATCAGGCAACGCTGGCACAAACAGAAAGGCTTTTGGGCTCTATATGATCTTTTTTATCCTTCTTTTCTATTGTTAATGAATGCAAATAAACAAACATCCAAATTCACATTTGAAAACTTCAACACCAAGTAAATGTTTTTTCTCTAAGGATCTAATACTTCATATTCTTGTTTGTCTTGTTCATCAGAGGCTGTCGCACCACAATCTACAATTCTCACTCTTTCTCCTGTTATGCCCAGCAGTAAACATTCATATCTGTTTTGTGCATTGCGTCAAATTGTCAGTTGATACCATAAACTAAATATAAAAACACTGTTGTTTTGGTACAGTAGCAGTTAGCAACATATACAGAGGTAGTTTGTACTTGAAAAACTTGTTACCTTTGGCATATAATGTACGCTGGAAAACTTTTTTAAGTAATCACGCCTGGAGAGATAGTTTCTTTAGACTATGACATAGTCCAGATTCAACATGATTAAATGCTATCCACCTCTTTATCTGAAGCCTGTCTAGTAATTCATGGGTAAGACTGGAGAGGGCTACATAACAGCTGACACGTTACATCATTTATCTTCTCAATTAAACCCTTATATACAGTGGATTCCTGATAATATGTCTATCACATGAGTAGGACTAAAGCTGAAGCTCTCATGCGGCCAAGACTCCAGTCAGTGTCCAGAAAAGCGGGCGGCAGCTGTTGAGAGCTGGCATCCCGGGAATGTGACAAACAGGAGAAACACAAGTGGCAGTTGGGCTGTCCTCAGATTTAAGCTACACACACACTGGGGCTCCTCAGCACACACACACACACACACACACACACACACACACACACACACGTCCTCCTGGACACACAGGTTAATGAACATCTGCTCCTGTGCATGTTGGATGGCAACACGCACAGATGTCCCACTGTCCTGACAAGTAAATTTTGTTCCTCTTAACAAAACACCGACAGTTCATCTGAAGAGGAGTTCAAAGTCATGTTGAATTTTTTTTCAGTGTTGTTTGACTTCTGAGTCAGAAATAACATTAATATTACTGATCAAATGTCTGTGTGCCGCACTGGATATACAGCTATACGTCACAGTAGGGATCATCACTTTTCTGTTTTGCAGACTAATAAAATGAGTGTAAGACTGAGAAAACTCCTCATCTCACTATCCTAAATAGCTGCGAACCTCTCTTCAAAGATAGTCTTGCAAAATCATAAAGAATGAGGCACATACCCTGTTTTTGTGAAGGCGAAAGCAGTCCATATCCTCAGCTCCAAATCCTCAACATTACAGCCATGAAATCAAAACTCCAGCAGCACTCCGAATGTCTGCAGAGCTGGCTGAGCCAGCATACAGTATCCTACCACATCCTGTGTTTCTACACACACACACACTCTGTTCCCCTCACAGGACTGAGGGAAAAAAGCAGTCTTTGAAAGAGACGGTTATGCTAATTTAGCTTTACTGGATTAGGAGGAAAATAATGCGAGTCAGGAAACTTTGCCCTCATGTGAGGAAAGGAAAAAATGTGTGTATCTGTCTGTGTGTGTGTGTGTCGCTACATATATGTGTCTAAGTAGGCGTTCCATGGTGGGTTAGGGGGCAGCTGTTGCTACCCAGAAAACACTTGTGTGCCTGCAACAGCACTGTCACACTGGAGGCAATAAAACACGCATTTAAAGAAGTCAAAGAGGATAAAAACACACTCACTGTAAGAACACTTCGTCAATTAAACCCACAACAACATACTGTACATACTGAGAGATGATAGTGGTTAAGAGTCACACACCAACTCTTTTAGATGTCTGGACTGTCACAGTGAATAGAAGGTTAACGCTTATTGTCTGTTCCAGTCCAATGAACCAGATCTGGCGGAAAAAAAGGGTTGAGAAAAAGGAGGGCAGACCGAGATGGAGAGACAAAGATGGAGAGAACACCAACCAAGACCCAGTGACCCAGAGACACAGCAAAACAACAAACATCAAAGGTCAGAGAGAGCGAGACGGGGTAAGGAAGGCACATGTGTGTGTTGGTGGGGGCGCTTACCTCCACTATCTCTGTGCAGGCAAGAGAGACGGCGTGCTGCTTGTGGGGATCTATGACAGCCACCTGGACCAAAGCGTTGGGCTTCCTGTCTCTGCCCGAGGCCACCAAATCATTACAGGCTACAGAGGGGAAGAGAGGGTGTGAGAGAAAGACAGAGAGGGCAGAGGGGTGAGAGAACAGGAGATGACAGGAGAGCAGGGAGGAGAAGAAGAGGATGGAAATCAAGATGAGAGAGGCACATAAACCTTTATAATAGACACATAAGTGACACAAATCTCACCACACTGGGTCACAAACTCCGGATGTGACAACAAGAGACAAAAAGTAAATAAAGAGCGGCACAGAAAGGAGAAGAAAACTTAGTTAGTGGATTTATAAATATCTCCCGTCAGATTAGTAGACACATGCCAAAACATTACAGAGGTGCATCACCTGTAGTGAGTTCAGTCCACTGTCCTCACTGAGGCCTCACCTTAGAACACAATAAAAGTTTGAGCAAATAAATTAAATATACTGTAGCTGCTACAGCAGTTGATTAAAACGGCAGCAGGACGAGCAGAATTACTTCTGGCAGTGAGATATCAGTTTTATTAGGGTTTTCATTTCTGACAACAAAAGCAGCTTGTCACTCAGTCCTCCTCCAAGGACAGGAAGAGTTTACACCCCACTATTCCTTTATAGGAAACCGACACTTCCTGGTTACAAAAAAATAACACTCACTGATTCCATCTCAGCTAAACTGGTGAGTCTTTCCTTTCTATCCCTTTAGTGAAGTCACATGTGCAGTAGAAGAGTTGCATTTTGACTAAGTCACAAAGCAACTTAACAGGTTTTCTAAACAAGTTTAAGATCTGTAAAACCTGATATCCAGGAAATTACAGCATATGACTCTAAATGTATGTATTAATGAACACTGTATACACTCAAGATTTGTGCTCAGCAACCTCCTTGGATCCTGTCCAACAGCTGCTTTTTATCTACCCAGCACAATTCTGGCACGTAAACAGCAATCGATCCACTTGCAATGCCTGGTCAGTTTCACACATTACTCTGCAAAATAATGTCTGGATAATAATCAGTCAGTGGGTGAAATTCCATTAAAAAAAGCAAGGGCAGATGATTGCCTCTTTGTGTGCAGCTCAATCTTCATAGGGGTGAATTTAATGTTTAAGCAACTGAGCAGCAACTGGAGATGAAAGGGAGGGATTTTGAAAAGGCTGACTGAAGAACTAGAAAAAAGTTGGCGAAAAAAAAATGAAAGGTTCAGTACCATGGAATCAAACACCCTGATGCATGTAGACCACCTTTCTTTTCTGAGCTTTAGAGGTGGTTTATCTGACTCTGTCTGATGCTTTAGTTAAAGAGACTAGGTAAACTACATGGTAAAAGGGTGCGCCTGTGGATCATTTCAGATTGTACTTTTATTGCAGCTGTACAGAAACACACAGTCTTCAGCGTAAGTTTTACTTTGTGCACACACATGCACAAACACACAGTGATATTCGCCTACCGTAAAACCATGGCTGAACCAGATATTTCCCTGCAGCACTAGTATGCTGGTCGTGCCATCAAGGTGGCTGTCCTTGGCTTTTTTTTTTTTTTTTTTTTAAAGAGTAGCGACACAAACAAAGCAGGGATTTCATGAGCATTTGTGACACGCTTGCATGGAAGAAAGCAGATAAATGAAAGAGGAAGCTTTTAGCATTCAAAATTCAAAGCTTTTTGCAATGCGTGACTTTGCTATTCCCTTTCAACCTGTTTTATGTGAAACTGAACAAACCGCATCAAATACAACAAAGAAACATTTGGCTGAAGGCTGACTGATGCAGTCTAAAATAAAATGAAAAGCGGTTCACTTGGAGAGAGGTTTGGCGGAGTCATTCACAAAATGTCTCGGCATCTGTGTGAAATACTGTAACGCACACACAACCTTTGTAAAAGAAACTCTTAACAGCACCAATCAATGATTTTTTTTTTTTTTTTTAAATGTACTTATTTGATTTCTAAGTGTCAGAATTACAACAGTCTGTCGACAGCAGTTCGTATTACAGTACATATGATTTGTGCTTTACGCTACGTTAACAGTTAAGATAGATAGATAGATACTTTATTGATCTCGAGGGAAGAAAATGTGTCCTTAGGTTAAACTGACATGCAAACTGGATGACAATCTAGTTTCCTTTTAGCTTTGATATTTCACTATGGTGAAGGAATGACAACACATGACAAGACGTCCTGATCGTACACAGCACCTGAACCTATGGAGAAAAGCTCCTCACGTCATCCCTTTTCTGTTTTATCAGGACAGCTGCATACCATCGTGCATGAATCACTGATGTGTCTCACTGGAACTGAGCTGTTCATTAAACACATTCCCTTAATTACTCTTGCTGTCCCATGCCTGTCAAGCTTTTCATTCTAACACAGTGTTTATGCAATTTACAGTGATAACAGTGGCACATTTAACGGTCAAACTCCTTTGAATCTTTGGGTCCCTTTTGATCGGTCAAAAATAGAAAAAAATCAGCTGCTCAAGCGACTGGAGTTTTGCTGGCAGAATCGACAACTTTATAGTTAATATTCGCCTGTGAGACGGTTCACATTTTCATCTTTGGATTACAGTGATGAAAATAGGGAGAGCAATTTAACCACAATCTGAAATCATGTCTTTTTCAACTTCTGGTTGTTTCTCACCTTCCTGTAGTGAAATGACATGTGTCTTTAGGGTGTGGAAATATGTCATGACATCACTGTTGGGTGTAGTTAAAGGTGCCACAGAGAACACTTCTGTACACACCCTATCCATTGGTGCCTTGAGCAAGCAATGCAAATACACCCCCATTATTCAATACGGGGGAGCAAAGTTATGGTTTGGTCACCCCACTTATTATCTTTTAAATAATAAACTAATTTTCATACAGTCCCTGTAATCACGTGATTATACTTAAGCAGACCATTTCAATTATGGTATTACACTATTTTCAGCAACTACCCACCCGCTGAGTTGGTTCAGTTGATACTGTTGCTGATGGTTTTTCACAAGATGCTTTGGCTGTCTATCAGAGTTTGTCAATCCACACAGCAGGCTTTAGTGTGAGATACTGTCAACTGTGATCAAGTACTGAAAACAGAACAAAGGAAAAGACAGGCTAGCGTATATCGAATGAGCCTGGTTGGTCCACCGGCTCCAGTCAAACTTTAAATTAAATTAAATTAGGACAATACGGGTGCAGAAATGCTGAGTAAGGGCTAGCTTGCTCAACAAACAGGACGAGGTTGTGGAGAAGGATCCAAACCTAAAGAGCTGGCTCTTTTAAGTTTAACATGGATATTAAGTCAAGGCCTTTATTTTTAAGTCCCTCTGTGAGATAAATATATTTGGTCCAATTCTAGAACAAATCCTCCTTTTTATCTTTATTTTATCTCCCATCTGCTAAGTTTAAGTTACTGCTTTGTAACTTGGCAACAGTAAATTTTCCAAAAAAATTACTTGTAGATAGAAATATATTTAGAAACCTTTGTTTCATGGTCCTTTGTAGTATAAATGTCACACAGATGAAGAGCTGTGTTGCCTGTGAAAAGCATTCATGTTAGTTCCTGAATGGTGATAAGACCACTGAAAGTGAGATTTTTGCTTTGAACCAGAACAAGCATCAAACATACACACACAAATTAGCATGGAAAAAGTTCATCAGTGGAAATAAACCTGACCTTGGAGGGAATAACTGTTTACTTGATTTCTGTTTCAAAATAGCCAAATTGGCACATCGGTCAAGATCCACCCCAGAGATGGAGTCACAGAGGCGTGACTGATGGATAGTGATAAACAAAATCATAACATCACTTCTGAACCAGACCTTTGAATGCATTAGAGTAACTCCATAATTCTCCAGGTTTGTCTCATAATGAGACCCGGTGAAGAATGTTCAAAATAAAATATCGCATCTTGCCATATTAAATTGAAAATTGCGGTTTGCTAGAGCCAGAAACTCTGTGTTTACATTCTTGCACCAGTCTGAGTTTTGTCTTAGAACTGGTAAAACAGTCTGGGATTAAGGGCCAAACGCCACAGCAGGGGAGCCCAGAGTGATTCATGAAGGGAATAACTCGGTCTAAATGGACTTTAAAAGGCAAACGGTGAAGCATGTATTACTGATGCTCTTTCACTACTGATAAAAAAACAGGTGCATGCTGCTGGAAGAAAACTATTTGTTAACCGGACCACAGTTTAGATACTGTGGGTTTATATATTTTATATGGATTTATTTATATGTATGTGGATGTACTGTCTGTATAAGCAGCTTTCATAGCAAAAATAAAACTACTGTCGCAATTTTTCATGCTGTAAAGATTGTGATCTATTAGATGTGACAGCTATAGTATGGTATCTGTAGCAAGACTGAAAATCCTTGGACAGTGGCCATCTAATCTGTATGAATTTACCTTGGATCCCCAGGCTGCAATGTAGCATGATGGCACCTTGTAAGATTTAAAACCCCTCAGAGTTCAGGAAGACCTGATCTACTTCTCCCAGCTTTCCACTAAGCCAGAGGAGGAAATTAAAGAGGATGAATGAAATACGGAGGCTCACGGCTGACATGATTTGGGGTCTTAAAGTGTGTATGTCTGCGCATATACTGTAATGTACTTTTAACAAATGGCTTAAATTAGCTGCAATAAACTCACTGATGACCAAGACAACGCAAGGACTCCTGTCGGTATGCATGTTGGAGGGTCATATACGTGACTGAGCAATGAGGCAAATGCTCTCTGCATTTCTGCATGGCTAGACAAACTCTCATACAGCAAGTGGACCAAAATGCCAGAAATCCATTCAAATATCCAAAAGCCAGACCACTGATCAGGCATCATAACCAAGTTCTTAAATGAACTGGCTGTGACTGAACTGGGGTGAAAATCAGGCTTTATCCATACTGCATCTGTCCAGCTTGAAAATCTGATTTGAGGAAAAGAAAAGACGGCAAACATGTTTACTACTGGCCAAACAGTAACATTAAAAGTCTCTGATCGTCTTAGCAGCTGGCGTTGGGAAAAGGAAAAGGGCCGAGCTGTTTAATATTTCGCAGTGCAGCAGAGCTCATGCATGTATTATCTCTTAGGGGCTATTGTGATTCAAGACCCTGGTGCCGGGTCTTTCGGACTCACATTAAAGGAAATCTAACATTTGTTTAAGGGAGGCTGAAGCAGTGCGGTTTATGTGCAGGCAAAAACACATCATATAAAAACATATTTGCATCCACTAATGCTCATGCAAACAGCACCTGTGTGCCTCTAATTGTGCCTGTGTCAAAGTTGTAAGTAAGCGTGTGCTGCATGCAAAGAGACAAGCGCATACAGAAGTCAACAGAGGCTTCAGAGGTTTTCAAAGAGCTCAGTCTTATTTCTTTTCAGCCTGTTTCATCATCTCCTCCAATTTGATGCTTTCCATTTGTCTAAATTACACAGGCTCTCTTTTCTTGACACGATTCATTTATTTTTTTTCCAAGAACATATTTCTATTTTTTTTTCTTTGCTCCACAGCACTCACTCACACACACACTCACACACAAGATGGGATACTACAGATAAGCTGCTGACTGACCCATGAGTCACCTCAGGGGACGTATATTTGACTTCCCTGAGGGATCTTCCCTTTGCTGCGGCACAGTTAACCACAGCCTGACTGGTGATTGAAATGGGACTGGGTGCCCAACCATGCATCACTAGAGTGGCTATCTTACAGGGATATGACACTTCGGCTGACCCTCTAAGGTCAGAGCTATTATGATGCTTGGTGGGGGTGGCAGGAAAGGGAAATAAAGAGGGCGACAGACGGAAAGGACATGAGAGTCCCGCAGAGAGACATTTAGAGTTTGAGGAAGGAAGCCTGAGAGAGAGGGCACATAATGAGGGAGTGACATCGAAGGAGGAAAGAGGAGTATGCTGTATAAATATGAGAAATTCAAATGGACTGAAGAGCAGGAAAATAAAGGTGCCCTGATAAAAGTGCCTTAAAGAACATAATTGTACATTTTGTGGTCATTTATTAGTGAATTACCTGCCTTAGCTCAGGTAAAAATTAATTCAACAAAGATGTGACTTGCAATTTTAGTCAAGCGACTCAACTGCCAAAGTATACTGAGACTGATTCCCAAATTACCATAACAATTGAGCAATTGGAGTAATAATGTTTGCCCATCCTTGGAGGCTTCAATTACTACGCTGTATTTATTTTGTGTGATTGGAATATGCTGGGCTCTTTCAAGATGAATTTGCTGGAAATGAGTTTTAATGCAGTGGGCCTCTGAGACCCCACAATGGATCTAAATTCCATTTAATCGTGAAGGGAGCCCTGGGAGTTGCCACAGGAGACAGCAATATACGCTCATCTCCAGAAGACGCTTAATTCATCATGATAATTATTTCAATGCTTCAATTAATCTGACAACATTATTTGCATGTGCCACCACAATGCACACCTGTTTGCGAGTGGGTCTGGGGAAAACGGAGGGAAAATTAGTGCTGTCATGTCCTGAAAAATACGTCCTTCACCTGCTGCACGAACCAACAAGCATATAATGTTAACTCTAATGTTAAATTTGTAAAAGACTTTGATGTAATACATGTATTTGTTTTACTATGTCAAGGGAGTCTCAACTTTGAAACTACAATTTATTCATTGTTAAGGTGCCATTCACGGCACCTCTTACCTCTGGATATTTAAAATACAGGGAAGAGGTGTGAATTTGGATATGAACAATGGATTTTTAAATCTTCTCTCTTCAACTCAACTACTGTTGAAAAATATTATAAATTCATCTTAAAAAAAAAAAAAAAAAAAAAAACGTTTGCTCTGGTACTGCTGTAAAGAATCCCGACATGACTTGAAAAAGAAACAAAAGACTTCTACAAGCGTCTTTGTAGAGAGAAAAATTAGCCTCTTGCTTTCACTGTGGTTAATCGCGGCACAGAACTGAGCTGATGTTCGACGTGGCAAGGCCGTCAATTACACTGACATTCGGATAAAAGAATGAAAAATTCAAAAAAAGAGAGATAAGTGTATGAAGTATTCTAAATTACAGCAGGCTGTTGTAAAGTGGCACTGTAGTGCTTGAATGAGTGTAACCCAAAAAGAGACCGATGATCTCCTGACAGGAATCAAGTGCAAGCTTTTGAAGTGACACAGCAGATGGAGGGGGGGGGGCACAACAACAAAAGTAAATAACCATTCATTTTATCAATATTTCTTCCCAACTGATAGTTTAATAAAGATATGCCTGGAATAAGTGGCGAACTGGCACAGAAGTCTCCAATTTACATTGGTTGGGATGCGAAGTGACAGAAACAAGCACAATTTTTAAATGAGCTGCTTTGTTTGTAGCTCACATTTCGGGCAGAGAAAAATTCTTCACAAAAGATTTAGCGACACAGTGTCAAGACAGACACAAACTCCAACGCACACACAAATATCCTCATTATTTTAGGTTTGAAAAATAAGTTCAAAGCTTGAGATGCAAGAAAAAAAAAAATCCAGCAAGTGGTGAGATGGATAAACTGTATTCTATTCTATCTGTGCGTGTTGTTAAGCTTTAACCGATGACTTTGAAACTCACGTGTCTTCTGGTATTGCACTGGCCACGGCAAAGATGCTTTGCTGACAGGCAGAATAAATACATCTGCTTGTGAATTTGTTTGTGTGAAAGAAGATTTACTGTTGCTGTTCTATATAGTTGGAGGACACACACAAGAAACAGATTTAAATTAGAATAATCCAAATCAGACTTTATGAAGTTTGTATCAAGTTCCAAGCATGCTGGAGGCTACTTTTCCCAGATGTAGCTGTACTTCAGACCCTAAGACCCTTACCTTCTCATTTTTACTTCTTCCAAATCCACGCCTTCAGTTTGTAAGATTTTATTAAAGGTTGGATAGATCCAACTAATTGTTATAAAAGACATATCGAAGCAATTGAGAATGATGTCATGATCCCTCTGTGTGTGTGTGTGTGTGTGTGTGTCGCATTCTGAGATTTCTGCTCTTTGCTTGGTTTGCCAGTCCCTGCCTGTCATCCTCCCTGCGTCTGCTTTCAACATGTTAGGGAAAAACAGTCCACTAAAATGTGCTCCTGATGTGAACATGCGAGGCAAGAAATACTCTACGGAGTAACAAAATCTTGATCCATATTTAATCGGCACTGTGTCGTTTGACAGCGTGATCTGAGGTTGGTGAGACGTGTGTGTTCAGATGCCTCTTTCTTTCTGTTTTTCACCAAATTAATCGAGAAAATGAAGCGTCCATTTGTTTTGGAACTGAGATGCCGGTGCTCTAGTGCAACATCTAGTTATTGAACACGTCATGCATTTCACCTTTAAATATTTTAAAACCCAAGCCAATATAACCCTGATGACATTTTCAGTCGATGTTTCAAACTTTAGAAAGCTCAGTCTAGAGCCACAGAAAACATTTAAACAGCCGGAGTTGTGCTCCCTATGGCAAGTAAAACTGACAGAGTGTCCCTTTAATCATCACCACCTAAGTGCAGCCTTATTCCCCTAAATACCATGTTTGTCTACAGCGATATAATTAAATGTTAATTAGCTGCAAAGTTCATTGCAGCTTTTGAGCACCACTCCCATACACAGCCACACACAAATATGTGCACAAGATTAACAATCAACAATTATTCTCTGTACTCTGTACTGTATAATTTTATTTTATTTTTTGTTTGTTTGTTTGTTCTTTTTTTATAACCTCTGTGGAATGTGTGGTAGTTTCATCTCACTGAGAAAATTGCAGCCAGAGATTTAATAGCGATTAAAAAAGGAAGCACATCACACTATACACAAATCGATGCACTGGCTTCCAGTACAAGCAAAAACTGCGGCCTCTCCAGTCAGCTGCCATGAGCTTTTAACTGAGGGTCAACTGAAAGTCTGGTGAGGCTGGATTTGGTATTTGTGCTCCTCGTTGCTGAAATATCTTCTCTGAGGACTTGAAAGTTGCTCCGAATGTCACTTCTCTCAAAGGCCTTTAAATTTTATTTATTTATATATATTTTTTTAATGTTTCCTTTCAACAATTATTATTGTACCCTCACCTATGAATAATTTGTGCAGGCTGTCAGTTTCAGCCTCAGACTCTGTCCTGTCTGCTTGTTGTGACAGAGTAGTTTGTCAGTGGTTCTTTCTCTTCTGTTCTGACTAGCACCACATTTAACAAATTATTCAGACCATCAGGGGAAGAAGCAAGAAATATAAGAAAATATATTATAATTCATACCCATGCATGCTGCTGTTGTGCCAACAGTAGCGGGGTCTCTGCTCAGCTGTGTGCAGGCAGTCAGCAGGGGTGGCGAGCGGGGCAGGCAGGAGGACGCTGCTCACTACAGGAGTTCAGTTTCAGTGAGTTTCTATGGTTAGGCTGGCGCTCTCACTCTGAAACTATGTTAATACTATAGTCCATATAAATACTATAAAAAGCTTCTCTCTTGCTCACACTCTCTCCTGATCTCTGGATTAGGATGTTCCTATAGCTCGTAAAATTTAATTTGTAAGTTTGATTTTCCCCACCCCTTGTGGGACACTTTTTCTTCAAATATAGACTATGATGTCCCTGCAGTGAGTTGTGATTATTTGATTAAAGATTTCTCTATCCACCTGTTATAAATGGCTTTAGGTGACCTGCCCCTTGCTGCTTCTGACACAGCTACTTATGTGAATTCATGCGCGATGGGATCACCAATACGCAAATAAGCATATGACATCATCTGGTGACTTTAGCAACTTTTGGAGCTAGCGCTAGCTATTGGAAAAGAGCTGGAAACACTGTTTGAACCACCCTGAGGTTCCATTATCTATGAAAAACGCTGGATGATTTATGTTTTTCTTTCTCTCGATCTACTGTTCATACTGGGAAGCAGCTGGCTAGCTAGCAGCTGCTGAGGGCATGTTATTAACTGTGGCTTAAGTGCTCATGACTCTTCTTATTCTTATTAATACCATTAGTACCATTTTTTTTGTCAGAAATAATCCATAATATAATATATTTGAACGTGCAAAGGATTTAAACATGTAACCTCCTTCTGGAGCAAAAAAGTAATTCAGCTTCTACTGCATGTCTTTTATCAATATCAATAAAAGTTAGATATAAAATATGCACATATCTTGTTAAAATATATATATAAATCAAACATTACTGCTGACGGTTTGATAGATCTGAGAAAGGTTTGACAGATGTACTGTACAATGAGCACACATTCAACCAGGGCAAATTAAAGAAGGACATGGTATTTCATTGTGCCAGCTGTCAGCTCTGTTTTCCACCGTGACAGAGAATTTACATTCAAATAGTTTTTTCGACTAAAGTGCAAACCCTAAAGCTACAGTTTCATTTGAGTATAAATTCAAATAGAACGAACATTTAGAAATCAAAGCAAGCATTACAAATGCTATATTTGACTTTTGTGCAGATGATATTGGCATGCCATTATCATTAACACGTGTGTACGTACATGTACACACGTGCATGTTTTCAGGACAATGACTGTCCTATTGAGCCCCACACAATCTCTACATAAATGAATCACATGTCATTATGGCTCATTGTAATTTTGCCCTCTATGGTAATGGCAAAGGGCCTATCACTACTGAGAATCATGAAGTGTCAACATGTGCTTTAAACTCGCTGGAAAACGTTTTAATGATCACAAGCTATGCACTGCGCACTGCCCAGGCCACGGGGGCATTAAGTGAAGCTAGGGAAGACATGTTTGTGCAGAACTGAGAAACTGCAGTGAGGAATATCCATCCTCAGTCACTCTCCAGATTATTGTGAACAGTGGCCTTTGTTGCAGTTGACTCAAAAAAAAAAATAGAAACAAGGGAGCCGAGACAGCAGTCTTTGATGCTTCCAATACTTTTCTGTCAAAGACAGCAGCAATAATATTTCTGTGAATTTTCCCTTTAGGAATCTTGACTTGAGCCGCAACGAATTCCAAAAGTCTCAGTTGCATAAAAAAATGCATGTGACCCTTGTGCGATTCTGTCTCATGTTTTCTCTGTCTTTTTCTGCGTTGTCCCTCATAACCACACTTGGGGTATGTGTTTGTGTCAGAATTGAGAAAAGATTAAGAATTTCCGCAGATATGCCACTAATTCTGACTGACTTGTGCATTAGTGTAACTGTCAGCTTGTGGTGTGTGTTTACAGCTGTAACATTTGGACTTTTTTCATTTTTTTTTTTTTTTAAACCTTTGTTGTGTTTCTGGGCCAGGGAAGAGAGATTTGACACTACGAAGAGTTTTCACCAAGAGTCTTTTATCTAATGTGCTTACAAGAATGCCAGGAGAGTGTGGGATAGTACTCAATACTTCTGTTAAAACTAAAATGACGGAATAAATGCAGGACTTACCGAGGTTGAATTCCACCTGAGGCAGCTTGGGCATTAGAATAACACCTGAGAGACAGAAAAAGAAAGAAAGATAGAGTGGAGTTGAGATAAAAGTACATGGAGTGGACACACAGTGAAAGGGAATCAGGCTATGGATGTTTGACTTCAGCGAGGAGTAAGACGTGACACAACCAATTACAACTTTTATCACTGATTAACCTGTCAATTATTATGATTAATAAAATAATAATTTAGTATAAAGGATGTCAAAATACAGTGAAAAATGCCTGTCATTACTTATCTCAAATATCTTGTTCTGTACCGGATGATTCATTCAAAACCTAAAGACATTTTATTTACAGACAAAAGAAGAGAAAGACAGCAAATCCTCACTTTTTTTTTTTTTTGCTGGCAGTAAACCATGAGTAATGGGCATGCTTTCCTTCCCTAAATGACTGAGTATCAAAGTAGTTGATGGTTATTTTTTCACACTTCACATTTGAATATTTGATTCATCTACTAAATGTTTCAGCCCTAAAGAAGTGTTCTAAAGGATAAAATATAACCACACAGGTGACAGAAACAGAAGCAGACTGATCCATTTTCACCAGTGATGCACCACCGCTGAGACAGAACCTATTTTAGTCCGCAGAAAAAATCTTCAGAGATCGTACTTTAACATGCTAGGAGCATGACAGAGTCCCAAAATGCCACAGTGATAGATGTAACTGTTAGTTCAGATTATGCAAACATACAGCAATCTTTGTAAACATCAGAACAACAATCTCCTGGTAGCCAATGTCCTTGAGGGTTTATGCCATAATGATGAGCAGAGGAGTGACTGCTGGTATCATCTGTCACCAACATCGCCTCCCATTCATCACTTTCCCAGTCCGACACACAACCACTCAAACACCAAACAGATGAAACACGTGCACGACGGTGCAACACGTAGAGGGGCTCTCTAAACCACTAAGCCACACTTTCCTCTTCCTGGGGTGCTTGGACACAATTGGCCCCTCTCTAAGGCTCATCAACGCCGCTAATGGGCCATGGATACTCGATGCTCACTGATGTATGGGGGCCACATGACTTTAGGCAATAGTCATTTTATGTAACGAGGAGAATTCACAAAGACTAAAAATGATTAACTTGCGATTCATAATTACTTCAGTCACCACCAAAGCCTTTCATGACAAAGCATGTCTTCATGGTCATTACAGAGTCAACTTAGACCTGACCTAAAACAATCATACATCAACATGATACCAAGATCAAGGCAAGAAACAGTGCATGCTGGAAAGACATAAATTATATCTTGCCCATCCTAAGCCAACACCACCAGCTACTAACCCTAAGAGGAGACCTGGTAAATAAACATTATCGAGCCAAACAATGCGGAATCGTTGGGACGAAGCAAAACAAAACAAATTACCTGTGTAGTTAACGTCGTTTGACAGTTATTTTCCACGGGATGTCCAGCAGACAAGGGAACGAAAGTTTTTGGACTCAAAGGTTTTCTTTCCATAGAGAAGCTTCTTAGTGTAACACAGCTATGCTAATAGACATGACCCAAAAAGTATATGCCGATAACTGAGAATACCTGTGGGTAATGTAGCAGTATTGAGAAAGTTAGTTTGAACTGTTAGTGAAAGTTGCTTTAAAATATCAGATTTCTCGTAAGGGGTAAATGTGGAATTTCACAAGATCACAGAAACATTCTTAAATATGTTTTGTTTGTAATACTATATATTATTGTTTGCCTCAAATTCTTTGCTCTTTTAAAGTATGGAAGGTTGGATTTTTGTCTTTTTTATTCATGCCTCTCCACAGTTCTACACAGTAAGTAATGGAATTAAAAGTGAATATTACAAAGTGGATAATGAAGCCTGACATGAAGCCTAAATTGTATTCAGTGATTCAATTACTGAATGACTGCGTTTTTCACTATAACATATGTGATCTCCAGCATAATTTATTTTCTATGATCACTGTGAGAGATTCGATTTCAGACAGTGTGTGATCATGAGTTTGCTTTGTAAATGTTGAATGATTTCCAAAAATGATGAGTTTTGTTTTAATAAATTCTCACACAGTCGAACCAACTTTTCAGAAGTTTCAATTCTCTTTGGAACATTCATTGAAATTCATGCAAAACAAACAATGTTACAGAGATTGCTAATGAATAACAAGTATACTAAATTACATAAAGCATTAGCATTTCCCGGTGCCTCTTGAGAGTCACTTGCATACTGAGGGAAAGACAACCCAATGCACGGCAACTTGTTAAAAAAAAAACACTTGTGCTGCATATGTAAATTCAATGAATATGTTAACAAAATTGTGAATAAAATCTCAATTTGCTAGTGCCTTCTCAAGTTTTGGTGAAATTGGCTGTGTCAACTCACTTCTAATTAATCAGGTGCACACATAGCTGAAGCACACGGGAAGGTCAACACACACACAAATGACCAATTATGCATGTAAACAACTCTTTGTGTCACTATGTGGTTTTCACATTATCCTCAGCATCATCATCATCTTCGCATTCCTCAGAGGTCGTGTCTCCTCATGTTGTCACCACTAAGGCTTCCTTGTGAGTGCTGATGAAACTTTAATAAGCCTCGATGACATGTCGTCTAGTGGCAACAGAAAGCCCTTTAGCTAGGTGGGTTGAGACAGTGCCAGCTGCCGGGTCTCGTCTCTGGTGCCATCATAAGGGACTGTCACTTGAACAGCCCAGTTACTTTGGAGGATTCCATCTGTGCCAGGCACTGGGTTATCTGAAGTGGTAAAAAGCAGCAGCAAATATCTGTCATTGCAGAAATAACTGCAGATAAGAAGCAAAGCTTAGTCTGGGTCTGATATGGGTTGAGGATGCTGATCATGAGGCATGCACACATGGCAAGGCAACCAGCGACTGCTTGAGAGTGAAGCAGGAGGTGGGGCGGTGTTAAAAGATGTCTGAATTTTAGAGCCCAGCTCATGAGCGTGTCAAGTATTTAGAAGGGTCATGTCAGATGCTTTGATTATAAGACAGTCGACACAGGTTATACTGCATCTTCGAGAATGAATACTGACTACATGACATTTAACACTGCAGCTCTGGAAACTGTTGTTAGCATGCTCCCAGTGACTCAATATCCACACTTATTAAAACTACGAACAAATTATGCATACACAACCTAAGGACACAACACCTGTTATGTACTCTGTGACATCATTCTTGTCTTCGAGCACTGTACACGCTGCATGTCATTAACCTCTCGGCGAGAGCAGGGCTGACCAAAACAAATAAACAATGCCTAATTACAATAATTACCCATTATACGGGGAGAGGTCAACCACCGGTACTGTCCACCTCAATCACATCTCCTTCAGCATATGACACTCACAGGTGATACACCTCCACTGTGTGGATAAGTATGTGGAGAAAAGTGGAACAGGTGTGGTATTTAAAATCGATATCCGCTGGCATTATGAATATGGTAATAAGCTCAGCATGGCAGCAGGCAGGCGGCACATGCAGATGTAACTCTCAGAGGGGCCCAAAGCAAATGAGGTGTGCACGCCTGCTATACTGCAGTTTCATCTGGCTCTAGAAATAATAGCACAGCCTCACTGTACCTCCAATCTATCACTCCCCTGTCTGCGGGCGGTATTAGTGAGGAAAAAGGCACGCTGAAGGGAGAGGAAAGGGTAATTTATTAGGATGTGAGCGGGCTAGGTGATTTCTCTGGAATGACAAAGTTAATTAATGTACAGGGACTTAAATTGTCCGTCTTGCTGATGATCATTTAACCCTCTTCCCTTCTCGCTGCCCTCCTTTCTTGCCCACTGCACAGTGTGATAACCCCTCACTGGCTTCTGAAAGGAGGAATAAAAGTAGGAAATCTGTGGGGAACTACACACACGGATTTTGCGTGGGATTGCTGCTTATTCCTGACTCCACAAGAAATAATTGTGGAGAGGCTCCAAAACACTGCCAGTCACTGCCCCGATCCCCGTCACATGCTCACCGGCTCAAGGAAGAAAATCACCCAATTTCTAAAAAGAGCTCTGATAAACCCCCTGGCAGTGGGTACACTACACATTCTTAATCACTCCCTCTGATCTGCTTCATGAATAGATATTACGTGTAAGAGCCTGTGCCTAAAAACAAATGCTGTTTATATATTGAATGTTATTTGGATTTTGAGCTGATATTAATAATTTACTTATGTGGCTCACCGTGGGATTAATATTTCGGGGATATAACTGCCCGTCTTTGAAAGAAACCATTCCACCCCAATCACAAACACAAACACCATCAACTCAACTTATCCTTGCTACATATGCACACACACACACACACACAAGCTGAAAGCTTTCTTTCTTCTAACTCACTTTTCTCCAGTCTTATCCTCCTCAGTTCTTCTTTATTCTGTAGTTTAATTTGCCTCCTCAACTACACCTGCGCATCCTTTCTGAGATACCTCTAACTCGATTGATGTTTGCACAAACAGGCATCCTATTAGGACAAGTGGTGCTGAATGGGAGAGTGAGTTATCGTCACATTACTGCCCTGGGAGATTGAGAGGCGACAGATGGTTTTGTTGCCAGTGTTTAATGAAGTGTTGTGAATCAGTTGGGTGTGCTGAGGAGGTCTTCACTGTCATGTCAATGGGAGATGGAGTGTGTAGGGTTAACAAGGGCACGGAGTGAGGCATTTTTTGCTTCTCAACAGTTTTATGATGTCAACCACTGTGCAATGAATACGCCGTCAATTACATCACAGCTTTCACTGAAAACTCACGTGCCTAAATGCAAATTCTATTACGAATAGTTAATAGATGAAATAATATTACCCCTTGCAGCGGGGAATTTGTAAAATGCCAATTCAGTCTCACCTTAATAAGTACTGTGCGGCACCTTGTTTGTTCCCACTTTTCTCTCTTGTCAAGAAGGAGGAGATAAACTATTTCACCTTGCGACTGATAATGCACGGTTGTCAACCTGTCTTTCGTGCCAAACATGGTAATTATGTGCTTTGCTCTTCCCTTTTGTCTCCCAGGATGCTCAGGGGGAAGAAAACAGAGGTACAGTGAGGTGTTTGTCATTACTGTTATACTCCCACACCTGTCAGATGTCATCTCAAAACCGTGACTGTGTGATTTTATAGCAGCGTGTATCGAGGGTTCGCAATCAGGTCATAACTGGTAGAGTATTAGCATGTGTGTGCGGCTGTATGTGAGAGTGCACGCACGCTCATGTCTGTGCATGTGTGTATTTATGTGAGGGTGTGCTGAGGTGTTGTTGTTATTTGCTCATGTGTGTGTGTTGGTATGTGTGTAATTGTGCATGTAAGCTGGTTCAGCGTGTATCTGCGTGGTTCAAGGCAAAGCAGACAAGGCATCATGAATTGAGCTTTCATTCCTTTTTGTACGGCTCCATTTACTTATCCCCACAGGGAAGATGATGGTGTTGAGCTTGCAATGCCAATGCTAATGCTTAGCGGCGCTCCGTGCAATGTCTGTCCTTTTGGTGAGCAAAGGTATTAAACTTGGAGAGCGAGCTTTGTGGCATTACTGATATGGCTAATCTCTTTAGCATTCTCCTGTTGTGATGGCACCGAGACATCCAGTTTCCCTCTGCCAGTGCTCATTAGTGAGAACACATTCCGACTATAGAGAATATGACTGCAGTGAAAAAGGCGCGCGCACACACACACACAAACATTCTCATGCACACAGAAACACAAATGCTCACACAGGTGAACATGCACAAACAGACATGTCGACAAACGGGGTTTTCAAACTTTTCTCCGCAGATTCACAGAATCCAATGCTGCCCAAAGTGAGGTAAGGCAGGCATGACCACACTCTGAGACAGTTTGGGATTTTCGTTGAGCCACACCACAAGAACAAGAGCACTTCATTGTAAATCTGCAGAAAGGCCACCATTAGGTTTCAAATCAGCTCTCTGGAATAATTTGTTGACACTTTATCCCGAGTACTGCAGAGTGTGTCCACTTTGCTTTGAAGATTTTATTATCACCTTATTATTTTCTGTATCACCTGAAAACATGTTATGTTAATGGAGGGTATAATTAATCTTCTTTTGTAATTATACCAACAAGATGACCCTGAGGCGTGTATCCAGAAAACCTGCACTGAATTCAGTCACTTGATTATTGATTACTATATATTTAAAATTTTTTCCCTTTCTCAATCTCACCGGTAACTCCACCCTTTGCTTACTCTGTCTCCCTCTCTCTCTCTCTCTCTCTCTCTAACACACACACACACTCTTGCTCTGTGTGTGTGTTTGAGAGAGAGAGAGAGGAGAGAATCACTGCGAATACAAGTAGAGAAAAAAAATGCAAAAAATAGACAACACCAGGACATGCATTTATAGAGACAGCACAATGTTGTACTGGAGACAGAATCAAATCTACTAGCAGAGTTTGACTGTTTAAGAAAGGACAGAGGAGTGAGAGCAAGAGGAGACAGATTAAGAGACAGACAGACAGAAAGACAAGACAGTGCAGTCTGCTCACCGGCAGCGGTCAGTCCTTCAGGGTCGGCGCTCAGCTCCTTCATGTCAACCATGCAGTGTCCCAGGTGCTGGGTGCCGTCCTCCATCTGTCCAGATTTCCTCTCAGCTCTCCCTCCTGCTCTTCCACTTCCTCCTCTCCCACCTCCTCCACGAAATACCACAGTCCAGTCCAGTTCCCCGGTTCACACGCCGCCTGCCACGCAGAGAAGCTGTCACAAAGATAGCAATCCGCTCGCCTCGCCTTCTTGCTGCCTCACAGCGCGCTCTCTGGCAGCATTAAAGATGCCTTTTGAAACTAACACGGAAAAGAGAGGGACAGGCGAGGGACCTGGAGCAGCGGCAAGAGGGAGAGAGGGAGGGAGAAAGAGCGGGAGGGGGGTGCAGGAGAGGGGAAGGGAAAGGAGGAGTGATGAGGCAGTGAGACTTGGAATGAAAGAGAAAGCAGGACAGAATTGATGTTATGGGCGATACACGGCTCTATCCATCAATCTTGGGCTGTCAGTAGGACACCTAGACCAGACTGCACAGTGCAACACACTCAGAAAGACACAACTCTGCCGCTCTCTCCCTCTCTCTTTCCTGTTCTCCTCTTACTGCGCAGCCAATGCTGCATCCAGACATGACAGCAGGGGACCCTCTGATTTCTGACATCTGTCTCCAGCCTCCTTCACCATTCCACCACCTCTTCCCCTTTCCTTTTCTTGAAGCAAAACAATTAAAAAGCATCTGACCTCTGAGCTCCATGAGGTTGAAGCCAGCATCATGCGGCATGTGATTTCAGAAGCTACATGCAGTATGCAGGAAAAGGAGGGGAAGAAGGCAAGAGAGAATTCACAGTGCAGTGAGAGTTTGTAGTGCAGTTGTAATGTAACTGCTGAGTATAACCCAACATTGAAACGTCACTACAGGATTAAATCAACAGGTCAAACAGACATAATAAATGTTTCTCATGTTATTTAGGCAAAATATATTATATATATACACTGCATTACAGTGTATATCTGGGCTGAAACAGATTTTTCCAATCAGCGATGATTTGAAATAAAGAGTTACTCTGGTACAATATTGCAGCTCTCTTCCTCTGCGCCTTTCTTTGTTCTTCTCACTGTCTTTCCACCCACTCATACTGTGAAGGTTATTGTTAGTTATTTAGCCACCAAGGCCATGATGCAACAGTAAGACCATATCTAAAATCAATGTTAATTTATACCCTGCTGAATGAAAAGGTGCTGTAGTCTGAGCTAAAGATCCCCTAAGACACAGAGAAGGCGACAGCCTTGAACAAAAGAAGGCAAAAAGTCTACAAAACTTATTATGAAAGACATGCAGCATCACCCTGAAATGGAAAAAACGGAAATATGAGACAACAAACATACACAATACAGACAAAAGTATTCAGACACACCTCTTTATGGTGCTGTTTTGAGGAGCTGCCCTTTCGTCCAGTGAAGGGAAATCTTAATGTTTCAGCATACTAAGAGTCAGATCTTGTCGAACTGAATGGGCATGAATGGGCAAAAATTCCCACAGAAATATCAGAAAAATCTTGTGGAAAGCCTTCCCAGAAGAGTGGCAGTTGTTATAGCTGGACAGTTGTCTGTGTATTCAGACTGCATGTCATTAAATCCCTGTTGGTGTAATGGTCAGGTGTCCCAATACTTTTGTATATATAGTGTACAAACAAAAACCATAAAAATGGCTTTTAATCTGTTAAAAACGGAGCTTAAAAGCAAGAAGTTAGAACTACCTTTTGTTGCACTTACATATTTCCTGTAATTTTAAGGTCACTAAAGGGGACAAGTTTCTGCTGTTCTGGTGCCTCAGCTGTGAAACTTTTTGAATGGGGATGAAGAGGACACTTATCTTATGGCTTAACTTACTGTATTAGTACTGTGTAACCTTGTTTCATAGGTTCTATATGTTACAGTTACAACATTATCTCTACATTTTTTAGCTCCTCAACAATAAAACAGATAAAGTTATTAGATTCATTTTTTTACATGAAACTAGAATTAGTTACCAGTTAACAATGATATAGGAATAGTACTGATTTCATTAGTAGAAAATATTGTGTATAACAACCCAATTCAAGCTCATTAATAAACCCTTTGTAGTGAATGTGCTTATTAATATTTATGCATGCGTCAAGACACTGGGTGTCCCATGATGAATTAATTTGACATGACCTCAAACTAAGTTTCACCTGTTTACAAATACATATTTCTTTCTTTCCGATACAAGTGTTAAGACTTAAAGAAATGTTCAGAAATCTAAACAATATAATCAACCTTTAAAAAAAAAAAGAGCACTGGTCAAACCATGGATGCAGGCCACACGTGCTTCATGTGCATTCCTGAGGTGGCTGGTCTGTATTGGGGTTGGTGCCAAAAATATAAATGAAGATAAATTGGTCCCAACAGGAGCAATAAGACAGAAGATGAATCCACTCTGCACGAGGAGGTTTCTTCTTCACTTTCTACTACCCTCTCCATCCTTATCCCTTCATCCCTCTATTGCCACATTCTCCTTGCTTTCCACCCCGCCTTTATTCCCTAAAACCATCAAGATGAATGTTGCCTTATTCTGCTTTAATGAAAATGTGGTGGCATGCGCATACACAAAAACACAATAGTGTGCGTGTGTTCATACAAACACACACACACACGACACAGTAAAGAGGCACACAGGGCTGTGAATCATTAACATTCTAATATGTTTCTTTTAAAGGCGACATGTGTTGTCTTATTAAAGCCTGACTGATAGAGGGGGCTGGGAAAAAAATCAATAGACAATGCACTAGAGATGGGGAATAGTACAAGTACACTGAGGAGAGGAGAAGAAAATAAACATGCCCTTTTTATCTATTCGAGCCCAAAGCCTGGAGAATAGATCCTCACATTTACCCATTCACATAGCACTTCAGGCCCATTAGAATTTGTGATACACTCCTTCACAGTATTAACTGAGGACAGCCAATAGCTTGATTCACAGTTGACTCTGGGGTGGATGTTGCTTCAACCAGGGTTACACAGCTGTAGTGCAGTAAAAGCCACAGCGAGACATCCCGTTCTTACAATGTAAAAACATACTGTGGCCAAACCTGAGCAGGTCAGACCACTGCTCAGGGCATGCTCAGGCCTCAGCTCATCTTCACTTCACATCAAGTTACACATCTGTTGATTTACACGTGTAACCATCACACAGATTTGCAGTTTGTTTTGGTATATTTATAATATCTACTGTGTATTAATATTTTATTTGTTGTTACAGGCATCGGCATGCTGAGTGTAGCAACAACGAGAACAATAAGGACAACTTCAAAGCATTCATTTGCAGACGGCTGCCCATGCTGGGTGCCTGTTTTGTCTAACATGTTCGTGCCATAAATTTCTGAGAAAGCAAACAAAAAAAGGAGTCAATGCACACATCGGGTGGCAGCACAAGCAAAACAATGAGAATTTAGTGAGTTTGTAGAGCGAAATATTAAAAATATTACAAAGTTTAATAAAGGTTTTGGTTTCAATATGGAAGGCTTTATGAGTAAAGGATTAAAAGCCTATAATGCTTAGAGTTGTTTCTGTTGGGACAAGCTCGCTAAATTATGAAACAATCCTGCAGCGGATCTCACACATATTCAATTGCTTATTGGAAAAAAAACTGTCTGCTTGGTCAGGTTAACCACTTTACTTATTGAACACCCCGGAATGAATCAAAGTGGACATGAATAGCATCCCACTGTAACCGCTAATATTACAGATAATGAAATACTAACCTAAACAACACACTGGGAATAGGATAAACTAAAAATGGGCAAAAAGGACAGGTTCACATTTGTTTCATATCTTAAAACATTACTGATGTGTTCATCAAGGCGTTGTCATTTTTCAACAAAGTCCTTCTTAAAAAGATTTGAGTGATTCAGTGAGGCTTCAGCAGACTTTTCACAGTGAAATCCCCTCTTTATGCTCCCATGTTTTTGTTTCAAAGTTGAAATGGCGGGTTAGTAGCACAAAGCGAGAATGCAGTATTTAAAAAGCACAAAACATAAATCTGAAATGCTGAAACCTCATATTAGACTGAGTTTAACTTTAAAATTCACTGATGCATAGACACTTAGTCACTGACATCAAAATTGCCTTAATATTCGATCTCTTTGCAGTACAGGTGTAACAATTCATCAGTCAATACATGATTTAATGATTTAACATGATCGCTAGCACCAGGCAGGCAACAGGCACTTAGCTGGTTACGGTTATTTGTCTCGTTTTTTGTTTTTTGAGGCAAAAAGCAGAAGTCGTGGAAGCTTCTTCTGGAAGTACCTGTGTAAAATGTTCACATGATAGCATATGATCTCATATTGGTTGCACACCCCTGAAATGAGCAAAATTATCTTTATCTTTATATGTATATAAATATATATTGAGAGAGAGAGAGAGAGAGAGAGAGAGAGAGAGAGAGAGAGAGAGAGAGAGAGAGAGAGAGAGAGATAATCTGTATTCACATGTCATCTGGTCTAATGGGACTAACAATCAGTGTCTGTCAGGGTCCACTTGAATTCTTTTCACATTAAAAATGAACTGACACCCATCCCCCACCCTTTCCCCTTCACTTTCAGAGAAGCTGAAAGGATGAGGCTATTGATTTCTCATCATGTCTTGTCATGTCAGGTTGCAACATCCTCCTTTACTACACCTCAACCGACATCCCAGTTGTTGAATTCCAGTGTCTTGTAAAAGGAATTCACTTGGTTGCTTGGGGAGGGAACGTTTTTATTTGAAGGAGGTGTACCTCACAGGTATTGAAATTTAGAAATCCAGCATCCCTCACTACATCACCCCACTGACCAAACCCAACACTAACATTTGAGGATTCTGCAAAACATTTTATTGACAAAGTCAATTCTTATCTGGACATATTTGGGTGAGTGTGTCTGGAAGCCAAACTCAAAGACCATAATGTAAAGCACAGTATAAGAGTTACTGTGACCATTTTTCTTGTCCATACTGACCCTAAAGGAACATCTTCCTAACGCGACTAATTTTAGGAGACAAAATCTGTAGTCCTTGTTGCACTCTGATGCAAAAATGCTTACTAAAATTGAGCTCACATGAACATAAGTCTGTAGCAGTGTGGGTTAGCTAAATCAAACGGGTATCTGCCAACGTCGGCAGCAAAGAGAGCACGGAAGAGTGGCTTTTGTGCTGGAAACTAAACACTGTAAAGATACCTGCTACTCAGCTGAACTTCAGAACAAAGATTTCTACTCTCATCACCCATCTCTTACATACAAAATTGCAAAATAATGTCACTTCATGGCCAATGTGCTGCGCATGTGGGAATGTGAGTGTTGTTCAAAGATGTTCTGCCTCATCTCTGAATGAAGACCTATTTGTCAAGAAAGCCAGAATATCTTGTACTGTACACTACTGGAAATAGCAGAAAAAAATGATAACGGAAATGGTTTCAAAGAAACATCTAACAATGGTCATTTTGACTTGTCACATTATAACTGAAGTTTCAAGGTCTCTCTTCTCTTTTTTAAAATTTTTCCACTGCGGGAATAATAGAGGTCTAATCTTATCTTATTTTATCAGATTCTATTATCTGCTTGGTTGTAGCATGCCAAACAAAGCCACATTCTCATGCCAAATATCTTTTCCTGGAGAAAAAAAGACCCCTGATGCATCCCATCCTCATTGTTTCCAGTGTATTACAGTATAAACATAAGACATACATGACAACTCAAATTTATCAATAGCTGGCCAGTATTAGAAGTGCATCAGCATGAACAGCTAGTGGTATTCGTTTCCCAGTCAGGTGCCATTAAACTACTACAGAAAAACAGGGTGCAATGAGATGACTTAAATAAAAGAGCAGCAGCCAGTTTCAAAAGGTGGAAAACAATGCAGGAAACACGATGCAAATATGGCATCAGTTCACATGAACCTGATGTTTTTATCTGCTGCTAGTTTTCATCTTCTCCAGTGGAGCAGAACGTTCAGTTGAAATCATAAGCTTCATGTATGTAACGATTTATCTCTCACCCTTTTTTTTTTAAAATACTTAGATGTTTTTTTTCTTTTCAGTTCTGGTGTTTCCTCTCTGTTGTCTTCTGCACAAAGTGAACTGAACACACTTACTGGCTCATCATTTGTACTATATATATACAGTATACATATATACAACTTGTAGAAGTTTACATCTGGGAGAAAATGAAGTAGGAACATGCATACAATACCCTCACAAAAACTATTCAGTGCTCTATTCACTATTTCCCATTGAGGACTGAGCTCCATATACAAAACTCTTGCATTTTGGAGTCCCCACTATCACTGTGAAATACACTCACTCACTTGGCCTGGGCAAGGCTAATTGCTAATCACAAGTTGTGTTTCGATTACAAATTTGCTTCCCTAAATGAGCTTTTACAGCTTAAGTACTGGAGGAGAGGCTGGGCTGTGATCATTTTATTCTTTTCTCTTTTCTTTACTGACAACAGTCTCTGTCAGAAAGAAGAAAGACGAGGACTCAAGCTATGCTAGCGGTGGCTCTGACACAGTGGAAACCAAATGGCTTTGGGCACTCAATATCCCCGATAGGACCACCAATGTTGAAAGTACAGGATAGATATGGATTAACTGCTCCCACTATGTTTCTGAATTACTCGGCTGCTAGAGATACACACACCACCATGCCAGCATCTATGTATCAAGCAGCAGGAGTATTTTCATTACCCAAGGCTGATTTTAGTTTGTCAGGATTGTTGCTCCATAAGTAACATTATGTCCATCAGGAAAGGTCAATACTGATCTCACCCCCACTTGTTACACAGCTTTCTGTACAGCCAGGTACTCTGTGGCTTGAATTGCCTTTATTCCATCTTCTTTTTGACTTGTAAGACAACAACAGCAATTCTCAGTGAACACAGGAATCCAGCAATCAATTGTTGCCTGGTTCCAAGCACTAAATCACTTGTGGTGTGGGCAAGCCAGCTTTAAGACAACAATGTTATCAGCATAAGTATTAAGTTTAAATGCAATGACATAGAGCTATGAAAGTATATTAATGGTTTTTCATGCTGGTCCATCTAAGAAAGTGATAACACTACGAACAGCTGGCAGACTGTTTACCCTTTACTCTCCAAGTTTCAGACACAAGAAAATAGAATCAATTTCTAAAGTGTTTCACTAATTAAGTTGAATGCTTTGCTTATAGCTGCTCATGACCTGCTAAAAGAAGACAGGTTGTGAAATACTAGTACCATCATGCACATTCAATCTTCCTGGTCTAAAGATCATCAGTCATACAAACTATGACTGAAGAGGATACTATATGTTTTAATTAATTTTCATAGATGTACAACCCGCACTGTAAATCACACCACTGGACATCAAGTATGCAATGGGAAAACAAATCTGAAGTCTTGCTCACGGTGCCCTGAGGCTGTAATTCTGTCCGTAAAACAAATTTGGTGACTGGTTAAAAAAATCAAGACAAAGCATAGCTGTTTTTACATTCTAGCCACTATTGGGGTGAAAATGTTTTGTTTAACCAGCATAACCTAAGGGCAGTGAGACAGGACAGACTGTGTTATGAAAAAGGAATAATCCTTTGTACAACGGCGAGTATTTTTGCATTCCATAGCTGCTGACAACTATAATATGTTTACCTGCAAGTTACCTTTTGAACATTAACATACTATAGATGTTAGTATGGAAATGTTACTCTGCTAAATATGGAATGTTAATGTAATCTTTAAACTGTTACGATATTTCACTCTGGACACTGGTGTGCTGACAGGCTGGAAGACAAAGCTGTGAACCATGTGAAATACAAACAACACACACATTGCATACAACTTCACAAAAAAAAGATGCAAACATGCAAAGGTGATACATTATTACAAAATTTTCTCACAACATTTATAACACTAAGAAAGCAACACCTTGAGTTCAGGATTCAGGATTAAGAATCAAGAAAATTAAATCTTCAGAGCAATGCCACCAACAAACCTCCCGCTGGACCACTGTAGTGTAAATCATATGTTATAAAACATATACACTGTCACCTGGTAATATGCACAGTGTTAAGTCAGCCATAAACCATAAATCTCACACCTGCTCCCTGAAATCTCCTGGCTCCTCTCAGTCCACACACCACTGGCTTATGTGCCAGCCAGTTCAGAGCAGCTATGGTATGTTTAATAGAGAGACATCAGGTTTAGGCTTCTTTCAAACAGCCTCTTGAAGCATTCTTCAATAGCCATGTCGGGTTAAACAACCAAGTAGATTAGATTATTGATTCATCAACAAAACATTCTGATGCACACTAATTCTGACATCCTTGAGATAGCACATTTAAAAAAAAGCTTTTGTAATTGTGCGACAAAGGAACAAGCACCATTGTTACACGATCAGCATAGGGATGAGTTTTATCTAGAAAGGACAAGCCACCTGTAGGACAGGAAGGCAGACTAGGATAAGTTCATATAGGATATGTTCATAGCTGACAAGTCTACATCGCTGTACAGCCTACAGGCGCTGTGGTAATGCTGCAATGCGAGAGCTCCATACAGGGCCAGCAGGATGTCTTCCAAACAAACAAATATTAAATAAATATACAAAAATACTGTCAATGCAGTCTATTTTTACTGCATTTATTCACACACACACAAAAAGAACATGGCAACCAATTGGCATTGGCGAATCTGCCAAGTCTTAGCAGGTGCCAGCCTGGTGCTGACAATGGGGCACGGAGACAGCCAAGAAGTGGAACCCCCTGATCCGACACTCTGTCAGCTGTGTATGCCTGCTGTTACTCTCTGACTGTTGGTTCACTGGTCCATTCTTCTGGTAGGCCATGTCTCTCACTGCATCTGGCTCACAGATGCATTGCTAAGTACAATCCAGATTAGTGAAGCCACTGATGCCATGCAGTGGACTGAACTGTGAAAGCTAATGGTACCGATGGCAGATGTGTTGCTGGTGCTGGCCAGGTGTTACGTGATTCTAATTCACAGTGCTCTTTTGCAGTACAGAATGAGGTTGACTACAAAACAGACAATTACTTTAGCCATCACTTATTAAACTGGTCCTCTATTGTTGGTTTTGACATTAGTTTACAAGCTCACCAACAAATCATCTCCAGCTAAAAAAGCTGGACAAGATTTTACTCGTCCACTGCGAGATACCATAATTAACCTTAAGGTCCCTTTGCTGACGCTGGCCAGATATGCATTTGGGCTGCGCCTTTCAGTCAATTTGCGCTGATAATTTGCATGTAATTAGCATCTGATTTACCAAGGCTGCAGCTAATTATTAAATCAGTGACTATAACAGCCTCTTGAGATTTTTCTAAATTAACACAAGACAGTGTAGCGTAGTTATGCAGAAACGGATATGCTCATCAAGTTAAATTGCACAATTTCAAAACATTTGCTAAGGCTTTAATCAAACTGTGACTGAGAAAATAATTTATTAAAAAATTATTAGGTTTTACGATTATTAGTTTTACAAATTTTTTTATGAATCCAATTATATGAGTCATCGATCAAACTTCAAATGAAAATGAAAAAGATATGGAATAACATAAGGAAGCACAATTGAAAATACACACCACGGCCATTCACTATGTCAGTGAAGTTGAGTCATTAAATCCATCATCAAAATAGAACTTACTGCCTCTGGTATGGTTTTCTGGTCTATCAGTTACTGCATCATTTTTATTCTCAAACTAAAAAATTAAAACACACAGTCCTCTCTTTTAATTGATAAAAGCTGTGTTGCCAGAGTCGGGGAGTGGGGTGTGGAGGTCTTTCAGAACAATGCAGGGTTGGCAAAAAACTCGCTCAACTTTTGCTGTAATGCAACAATCAAGGCAATCCATCAAGGCACTGCGTTAGAAAACAAACTCACAAAAGCAAAAAGACAATTTCTGACAAGTTCTGCTTTTAACCTTGCAAACACTGTGATGAAAGATAAAAGTTTTCAGAGTATTCCAACTTGTTCAGCATTTCGGCATCTGATATTCCTTATATGCTTTACTGTTTCTCCAACTAGTCTTCTTTGATCAAAATTCATTATATCACTTACTTTAAAGACCACGCCCACATTAACAAAGGCCCTTGCTTTTTAATCCCTACTTAGGCCTGCACTAGGGTAGAACAGACAGACTTCTGTGAGAGTATAGGCAAGCTCCCACCTTTGGTTGTGTGTAGTTAATCATGTATCTATATAATCTGACAATGTAATGCAGTGGATAAATTAAATTGTTGCCACTGTCTTCCATTACTGGTAATCACAAGGAGAAGCTACATTGTGTAGCAATGTTCATCTTCAACAGAAATCTGGTTCTATATATGTTTCGTACAAACGTCATTTCCCAGATAGGATCAAAGTCCGCTATCCTACATGTTGCTGAAGTCTTAGCCATTGACAAGTGGTCTTCTCCTGTCTTTGCACATGAAAACCGCCCCTCCCTCCAAGCATGGGTTCCTGCACTGGGAGGGAGGGAGAGATGAGAAGATTAGAGGAGGCCTGGGCTACTGGAGATCTGTGATGTTGCTCAAATATTGGGGCTGGCACTCAGCCATTACTCTTCTTTACATGTAGGTGTCAAAAGTAACTGGAAAAATTTAAAAATTAAGGTATAAACACACAAATGACTGCTTTTTAAAAAGGTAATCCTACACAGCCTTGCACTCAAAAGGCCAGCCAGATACAAAGCAGTAAAGCTTTCTTTTATCTGGGTGTGCTTCAAAAAATGTCTTCCTAAGGCAGCTTTTTATGAGTCAGCAGAGAATGAAGTCTACAAGGGAATTTTCTGAGATTCCAAAGGCTGAGCAGGAAATGAGTTTAATTGACTCTCTTTGAATTGCATATTACCATCAGAGTTGCCAAGTGAGTGTGAGACTCATGCAACTGACAGAGATCTCACACTCTTAACTTTTAGTCTTCATCTCCTACGTGTTTTCTTGACAGGCGGAGGCGCAGAATGCAGAATTTTTCACGGACTGTCCGCGAACACGTCGATCATCATCTGAACCAAAAGCGTGCAAACAACAAATCGTTGCAATAGGCGTTCCGGTGGGAGCAGCCAACTTTTAAATAGCACTAGCAGCTATATTTCCAGACATCTGTCAGCCGGCTTCAGTAGTGGAGTCAGTAGCACATCAGAGAAGCGCGCTGACAAGGAGTTGACACAGAGCAGTAAGTTTAATATTATATAACATAGCCTACACAGAGTGCTTCAAGATCAAAAACACCTGACCTGTGGGTCTTGATTCTATACTAGAATGATCAAAGTTAATGGACAATTGTAACATGTTAACACTCCTTAGATTTACTTTTTTGACTTAACTAAAACTGATTTGCTGATTTATTTGCCAAATCATAAAATAATATAGGAGACAAGCAAAGAATACAAAGATGTTAAGTTTCTCACTATTCCAGTCATTTTTGCAGTTTTACTAATTAGGTCAGCAGTTAATGCTGAGCACCTTCATCACTGAACATCTTGTCTTCTGTCGTGTGCGCAGGGGGTTTGTGCATTTACCTTTATTGATGTGAGCCAAATAAACGAGTGAAATGTGAGTATTTTGTCGTCCTTGACTTGAAAATTTGAGATGTGCTACTGTTTCATATATCCTTCTGCTGGAATACGCTCACTGGATTTTGGGTTTGAGCACTCCATTGGGAATCTTATTGATGAAGCGCAACCTCCTTCTCTGATTCCCGCATGCAATGGTCAGTTGTATAATTTTATGTATTTGCTAGGTGTGACTCAGGTCAGGTCAGAGGCAAGCATTCAAATGTTGGTGGCCCTGTTTGTATGAATAGCTCTAATGACCATTAAACTCTTCACACCCTTCATCACAGGCTACTGCAGACATGAAGTAGTTCAGAAACACCATCTCTTTATATCACCTCGAACAGCAGTAAGCACAGATAAGGTGTGCTGGGAACATCTTGGTGATTACGCACTTGTGCTGAGGGTTCATGTGCGTCTTCTGTGTCAGCTCAGCTTAGTCCTCTTGGGGTAACATGTTCAGCAAAACATACATCATCTTTAAACTGCGTCCGTGTGGCTTCACATAACTCTTAATTAAGTCTGAGGGTAAGGCAGAGCCTCTTATGTTTGTTGGAGCTTAGTAAATGAGGTGTTCAGGGTATACGTCCAAGGTGGGACAGCGATACTTCTGAATTTTGCTCATTTCTCTTCACAGAGGAAAGAGCTTTAATTATAGAAAGTCTAATATATTATATATATACAGTGTATGCTATTTAAGTGTAGGTTCTCTGCTGAATTGTGGTAGTGGACAAAGATGCTACCACTCTGGGAATGAAGCCAATTAGTTGAGAATAAAATGAACCCCTAAAAAGTTCACCTCTTCATTGAAAATCTGAATTTAAAAGGTAAATGTTATATCAGATGATGACAAGTTCCTTGACAAGTTCCAACACAATTAATTAGAATTATTAATTATATACCTAGACCTTCAGCATGACTTTGGTTGTTTTACATTTTGATAACAAGCATCTATTTTTAAACTCAAAAATTATTCCAATAAGTAATGAATAAATCTGAATAGAAGAAAAAAATATATTTTATGAACATGGCCTGGTGTGACATTCCTTTTGTGACTAAGATGATATTTAATTTAGCTTTTCTGTTTCTGATGTTGCTGTGCGCAGCCTTTTCTCAGGGTGCAGATGTCCCATTCTGTTGAGCAGGAAGTGTAGTAATTATGACTGAGCTACTGTACCAGTGTCAACTACCAGCTAGAACATCAAATCGCTTTCATTATGATGTCTCATATTTAGACATACAACACATATACAGTGACTCATATGGTTCTGATAGAAGACAAAGATAGACTGCGCTATTCAGATCTGTTCTGTTCAGTTAAATCAATACATTAAGTATGATACACCCATCCTCTGTGGGCTCAAAAGCACAAGTGTATGGACAATTCATCATTTTAAATACATTTTGGAAACATAAAAACCCAAGAACGACCTACATGTGCTGTTGCTAGGTTCTGAAAAACATCCATCTATGACTGACTTTTGACTGAAGCAGGGATATACAGAGAGCTGCTGTAGACAACATGAGATGGGATTAAGCTTGTCAGATTTAGAGAAGATGTGGGAGGTTGTGTGTTATTCAAGTCTGCAACACTTAAGGTTTTTATCTATGCTGCAGCTAGAATTGACATCAAAAGAGCTGATCTTTAAGACTTTTACATTAAGTCACATGTACTGCATAACAGTTGAGAACTGATGGTGGAAAGAGTGTTAAACCTAAATGACCCTTCTCTGATACTCAAAGTATTCAAATACTCAAAAAAACAAACATATATATACTGAATATTGCATATTGAATGGCAATAAAGTCATATATATATATATGTATATACACACACATATATACATATGTATACATACATACATGCATGCATATAAATGTTTTCAAAGGGAAATGTGCCTGTTATAAAGTGCTATGAGGGTCATCACTGTAATCACCTTTTACTTACACATATCCAACAAACAAAAATGTTTTGAAATGGTCACTGCATTCGTGTGTTACAACTGGAGCAATGCAATCACTTCTCGCACTCATATAATCTTCAACACATTAATGACAACTTGCTTTTCTTTAGCAGAAAATATTCAGAGTTAATTTATAACTGAAGTCTCATTCTTTGATTTCTTAATTCAATTTCTGTGTGTTTTATCAGATATAAAAAGCAAACAAAACGCCATTTTTCTGAAACACATGAAAGAGTTGGTTTACATCTATAATTATTTTCAAACATAACAAAGAGAGCAGAAATCCCATAAGTCGATTATTTCCAGCGCATTTACTTGTGTCAACCAAAAAAAAATCTAAAAAGTATGGAAAAAAAAAAAAAAGAATAGATGAAAATAAGCACATTTCAGATTAAAAATGCAAGTAATTAGACACTTGCTCTTTCAGACGAAGGCTTGTTAAATCTGTTTGAAGGTTAGTAAAAATGAAGCACTTGTACTAATGCAAAGGCATTGCATCACTTGGTTTGCCCACAGACACAAGAGCATGTCATCCTCTCCATGATACCATTTTGTTGCTGTTTCCCGAAGTGAGCAACATTTGGCCCATTGTTAGACCAGAGTGCTGAGATGCACAGCGAACCTCTCTTTCCTATCATCACCCCCCTCTACATTGCCGGCTTCGGATCTGAACCTTTGGCTCTCCCTGATAAAATATTTAAGATCTGCCATGATTAAAGTGCATCCTCCTCACCTTGGCAGCAAAATCCATTAACCCCACGAGAATCAATTCCATTGATTTCAATGATAGAGGCTGGAAATGTGCGTGTGGAGGGCTGAGCGTAAGGTGAAGATAGAGGGTGTGGGGAGGTGAAAGACACAGAATGATGTTGTTGAGGTGGGAGATGGTGGGATAGGAAAAAACTTTTTACTCATTGCTCACACAGTCAAGCTCCCGTATGAAAAATGCATGGGACATCAGTCAGGAACACAATTATTTGCATGGCTCAGAGGATTGAAGCAATGCGTGCAAGCCTCCTAGACACAAGCACTCAGGATGCTCCTACAGTACAATACAGCTTAACACAGCATAGCTTGTAACAGGAACAGTATGGCAAGGGGATGGGAAACAAAAAGGGCACATGCACGTCTGAACCAACTCGAGGACACGTGTGAGAATGTGTGCCGTACTGTATAATCTATGTCACCGTCATCCACCGCTGGAATAATCACATTAATGTAGAACACAGACCACAGCACTTCCACACAAAAAGTGCAGCAGAAAATTGTGACTGTGATCCTTTAGCACTCTAGGTAAACCGACCTAGTGCATAATTTCCATCGAAGCTGTAATCTTTGTTTTAATGTTCTTTATAACATGCAGGAAAGCATCCCAGTCTCTGGTGAGTGTGGATAATTACACAGGTAGAGTAAGTGATGTCCTCAACAATGACTGTGTGTTCTGTGTAGTGTGAACATTATTAGAGATAAAACAGCCTGGGTGTGCTAGTAAATTGCCATGGCCTTACCCAGAGGCAGAGGGTTGAAAATTTTGAAATATGACTTAATCCAGAGGTGTCAAACTAAATAATGAAAGCCAAGTCCAGATGGGCTTTCACTGCCTCTTTTTAATTAGCCCAGAAGAAGCAGAGGGCAAATCATCAAGCTGAATTCACTTATAAAGACACCTGACTCAGACACAGCTGTGAGACTTAACCATTCAACAGCATGAATGTATCAAATCTATTTACATTGTGCATTCATCTCTTGTGTCTATAATGGGAAGTCACAAAATTGTTATGGTGGCAGTGATGTACCAAAACCTAAATTTTCATGTAAGATCTGTCAAACAGATGACACAGAATAATTCAGTTCATATTTCATCTTCACAATGTTGATTTCATCCCACAGCAGCCATCAATGACTCTACTGTTGCAGACAGTCATGTGACACAAGGTGACACCACGCTTTTCTTTTTACCTACCAGCCATGACCCACAACCGGATGGTAAGTGTGTGAGGTAAATGTGGCCAGGACCATCATCCTTTACTCAAGAATCTTTTGTCCTCTTAAACACAGATTTTCAACTGTATGTGTGCTTTAATCAACCTAAAATTTTTGGTTTGTTTTGGAAAATACTCTGTAATACTCCATGGATACAAACTGAGTACACTTAGTGTCAATTTTATTGGGTACACCTGTGGTTAGATAAAATCGTTCTGCCATCTAATTTTACGATGCCTGAGCTCTGATGCCCTCTGTTGGACCCACTGGTTGAGAATAGCTGATTAAACTATAAATGGTGCTATTTTTCTATTCCAAGATTGAACTTTGAGTGCATTTTTGTGCCATAATCGACTTAATTATAACGTAATTATCAAATTAGTCAGCAATATTTTAAGCGACAACACTAAATCTGTGAAATATGAACGCTTTTATCTTCAAATGACAGATGAACATTTAAAAATGCTGTGGAAATTAACATTTTCTGCTGTATGCAGTTGGCAGGAATGCAGTTATCTCTCTCTCTCTCTCTCTCTCTCTCTCTCTCTCTCACACACACACACACACACACACACACACACACACACACACACACACACACAGCTGTGCTTCCATTACTTTTGGGGACATTACATAGACTTACATTCATTTCCTGGAGGCTTAACCACTGCCAAATCATAACAGTAAACATTAGTTGTCTGATCCGAACCCTGACCTTAACCTAACCTTAACCTTACAGCAAGTCTCCAAGCTAATATTTAATGATTTTTACTGTGGGGATTTGAATTTTGTCTCTGTAAATATGACGGGGTCCCCGCAGCATGACTGCGTAAACAGTCACACACGCATTTTGAAAGATATTACTGCTTATAACATTCGTAAAGGAACCACGGCGCTAATACACATCTGCAGCTACAATATTTTAATTGACAGTTAATATTATTTCATCAGCTGTTCACTTTAAAAAATATAAAAACTGATAACTGATCAAGAGTCGATTGCGATCACTTCAATTTGCTTACTTTACTTATCAAACACAACACAACTCAAATTATTTCATTAACCAGGACATATAATGGAAATGAGCAGCAGCACATTCTATCTTTAAACCAATGACGATTAAATGTTTTTACTTGATAAATGTTCCACATGGTTAATTTATTCTTTAAACTGCCGCTGAGTCTCAGTACTGGTCATATACATGCATTTTTGAATACCTTTGTCTGATGCGTACATATGACTTAGGGCATTTGATTTTCATAGAGCTGGAAAATGTCAAAACTAATTTCTTTAGAAGAATCTGTTACCATCAGATCACATCCTATCTTACAATGACTGCACATCTCATTGGTGCATCCGAGGACAACAACCTTAAAAACATACATGTGCACACATGTGTAAGCACACAGGGCAACTAATATCACATCAAACAGTGGGAATCTTATACAGCCTGTGAAGCATTGACCGGAACAAGCTTTTGTTTCAGCTGAAACATCAAACATCATGAAAAATGTATTAAATCTTTTAGATTTAATACATTTATGTAACGGATTCATATTTACAAGATAAATATTATTTCAGGAACACATTAGGACACTGTCTTTCTCTCTCCTACCACTACATCCTTATTTCCCTTCTGACACCTGCATACGCATTGCGACACAGAAGTACAGAGGGAGATGGAGTCGGTCAGCATTACATAACAAAATCTTTTTCTATGGCTGAGCAACAGTGAGGTAGTTAGCCACAATAGGGTTTATTTCCAAGTTACAAACCCCCATGTCAATTTGTTGACTGGCTGTTTCTAATGAAGCACAGCGACAGGGTTTCCTCAGCTAACCAGAGGATGAGGTTCTCCTCTCATGAAGAAGCTTAGCTGGGGCTTGCCAGAACTCAATCGCGGCCTTACTAGCAAAAAATCTTGTGAAGTGCAGAGCAGCAAAAGACACAGGTTGATTCAGGTCACCCAGGTCCCTTTCTCTTGCCCTCATTCTCTTTGAATGTATCGTTATGTCATTGTCTCCTTATTAATCTTGAATGTGTTAATGTCTATTATACAAGACCGAAGATCAGTTTGTCATTGGAGAACATGACGAGATTCTATAACAAAACTCGAGTTGTCATCTCTATGCTACACGAAAAAAAACCAAACATCATACAAACTACTGTGTATATAATTAAGACACAATAATAAATTATACACAAGTCTCATACTTCTGTATCTTTTGCCAGATGGCAGCAGACACAACAGGCCGTGGATGGCGTGGGTCTTGTCTATTAATATCCTTCAAGCTCTGCACTGGCACCTCACCACACCAGTATCACATGATGTTCAGTAGATGAGTACCAGTGATGCGCTGGGCAGGTTAAATCACCTGCTGCAGAGCCTTCTTGTCTTGGGCTTTGCACAAACCGTGCCAGATTTTTCCTGTCAGACAGCTGCTTACTGCTGCTTGGTGTGGGAATTTAGCCTTCTTAAATACCTCTAAGAAGCGCATTTTTCACCAGGGTGGAGATGTGTGTTGTCCATGACAGGTTTTATGTGATGTTGAGCCTAAAACTGTTCACCTGCTCCACTTTAGCTACAATCAGCATTATACACAGTATGACAAATAAAAAGCTGCAGTGGCAACAAAACAACAATGAAGTGGAAAGAAGAGCAAGGATCATACTGCATCTGATGTGCTAAATGTTGGTCCTTATGAAATGTTGATGGTAGTGCTTGACAAGACTTGATGTCAGGAAACATCAAAAACAATGTATCAGTAAATGTCATGAGTCTGAATGAAACATGAGTCCATACACTTTCTATTCTGCCTGGAATAATATGTTGGCAAAGGCTTATTTTCAGTTACACATGGAGGAGACAAATTTGGAATCAAATTCAAATCAATCAAATATGGGATATTATAATAATCTGAATATAAAGGTAAATTACCGTACAGGCTAATGTGGTCATTGAAAGCAATGAAAAAAAGGGACAGATATTTTACGGATCAATCTGACTGTGATTCTGATGAAGTTAGATGCTACAAAATGTCTTTCTAAAGCAATGGCTAATGAAGGAGGTGATTAAGGTGACACAACAGTTATGGAGATATTAGGAGAGAGAACATTACAGCCTGCATTAGGTTGTGTTGGACTGTCAGTTACAACAGAGCGTGATACTTGACCTGAACAGAGTGTTGAGTGGGAGGATTGTCCAAGAGATTACTGAACTGTATAATCTGCTGTGATGAAATGTGCCAGTAAAATCATAAAACTAGGATGAAATTGGACAGAAATCAAAAATTGATAAATGCCATAAATTCTCATAATTGCTTGCATGTGCCACTTTTGCGCAAGTACTTGAAGAGTCCCCATGTTCTGTCGTGAATTTACTCAACCCCCACCCCCACGTGGCAGAGAGAACATCCATAGCAGCAACTCCTTTTTGTAATTAAAAATAATAAAATAATTTCTACAGCACTGGTACAATTATAAGCAAGTGCTGCAGTATCACAGTAAATTAGCATCCGTTCGGATCTGACAAGCACCAGTCAAGTATATAGAGTGCCAATTAGGCTGCCTACACATGCTAATTACGGCTATAATTAGTTAAGCAACTTTGTTCCACACAAGCTATTTTTAATACTCAATTTGGTAAGTAAATAAAATAAACACTCACGCCGCTACCTGACTTGTGTACTCACTCAGTTCGTGTCTACCAGGAACAAGTTCTCTGATGCACGCAGCTCGTAAAAATTTTGTTAGTAATCAAGACCTGATTTGAGACCACGTCTGGGGGACTTTTGTCACATCTTGGAATTGATGACACTCATTTGGTCTGTAATCAATCATCGTTTTCAGCATTACCACAGCCTAAAAGGCTTTTCATTTCATTGCAATTCAACAACTACCTTTTGATGGCCACCACCAATTTTTAAGAAAACGAAACTTTTATTGGCAGTATATGTATTTTTGTGTTTTTACATACACTGAATTTTCCCTCTGCATTTAACCCATCCTTGGTTGAACACACACGCAACACCCAGCAAATTGCATGCAGTGAACACACACTGGAGCAGTGGGCTGCCACTGTTAGGCGCCCGGGGAGCAAATTGGGGGTTAAGTATCAAGATGGCGGCGCGCAGTAGTGCAGCCGGTTTAAGCCCTCTGTTTGTTTTTTTTTTTTTTTATACTGCTGTTTTATATTTATAGTTATTTGCTATTTTGCTATTTTTCTTATATGCTATTTTTGTTATTATATATATGCTATTTTTCTTAACTGGGACCTGTGTCTGACAATAAAGCTCCCTGAATCCTTGAAGTGCCTTGCTCAAGGGCACATCAGCGGGCTAATGGAGGGAGCAGGGGCATTTTTGTTATTAATCACTCCACCACACCCAAATTTTTCTGCTAATCCGGTGAGGGAATCCAACCGGCGACCCTCGGTCGGTCCAACCTGTAGGCCATGGCTGCCCCTCGGTATAATATGACTAAACTTTCCAAATCAGATTTTAACTTGTCACTTAAATACCACAATATATTGGTTCATTACACACAGCAAGGAAGCAGACGTAAGGTGCAAATGTGTGATAAGCCGCTCTAAAAGCGTGGACTATGTGTGATATTGTGGTCAAAGCACATTTTCTTCAAGTTGTGCCTTTGAAAATGACTCCGTAGCTTAGTTTACAGCCTACAGTTATACATAACTTGGGTTAGGTTTATTTATTTCTATGCCTTGCTTGCCAGTCAGGTAAAGCATCTCAGTTCAGATGGAGCGTGTCCAACAGCACTTATCTAACTCCAGGATTGCTATAGCAATTAACGTAAATAGTAAGTAAAGAAAAAAGCATAACTTTACAATATGTATTTAAAAACAAAGTCAACATGCACCGTAAATAAGCTAGGTCCCTTGAGTCATATTTCATAGTGCACCCTGAATTTTAAATAACAGCTGCAGCTTGAAAAACACTCACAGAAATCCGTCACCAATAAGGCCTTTACCCCCTAAATGTCTGCTAAGCAACAACAATGAGGAATCAAAGCCTTTGAAGATAAAGAGAAGCCATTAAGCTTACACTGCTGCACCAATCATTATCAGCCAAATCCCAGCGACAAGGCTCATCACGGGGGTAAAATAAAGAGTAGATAAGGCGGGAGCTAATGATGATTTTTCTCCCAGCATCCAGAATGAAAAGCAACAAATGGGCGATAAAAAGCCAGAAGATATGTCAGAGAAAGACTTGAGGGAGCTGACAGAGGCTAATCACCGGGGTTAAAAGCTTTCTGAAAAGACGAAAGTGAGACAGCCCAGTCACTTTTATGACTTGTTCAGAAAGCTGGTATGTGGATTATATTTTTCTCATGGTCAAAAATATGAAGACAAATAACTTGGCATCTTCTGCTTCACGAGTATTTGGAAATGGTATTTCTAAAGAAGGTGATGCCAACAAGTGGAACATGCTGCTTGCAATCATTTTTGCTTTCTACAACATCTTAATAACTAGACAGAATTAGCCTCACTCTCAGTCAGTTCAAATAAGGGCAGTTTCTCAAAGGACTTGTCTCATTTCAATCTAATGACATGAGTCTTATAACTTTGATTTAATTAGCCACATTGATGTATGATGCTGTCAGACTCCACAACAGCAGAGGTATTTCTGTGATATACCACACAGTTCTCATTTATCAGGCCTAGTTAGAATATTTTTTAATGAGTTTTTCCTGCCTATTGTCTTTATTTGTGTTAGATTCAATCTGCTGCCTCAAAGTGAATTCAATGTAAAGCTTTGGGACTCCCTAAAAAGGGACAACATACTCCAGACATAATTATGCTCTAACAAAGGATATCTCATCAAAGATTTACAACGCAATCAGGCAAATAAAGAGACCCTGAGTTCAGGCAACTCAGTAATCCTTACCAGTAAGCAAATGCAAGCTTAAGTGAAGCTACTGATGCCACGTAACATGTCAGAAACATGTGCATCTGTACATGCACTGAAAAAAAACCCCAAACCTTTCACATAAACAATATGATCTGAGGTGAAACTATGTCCAGTTTAAATAATTCATACTGTAACAGACATGGAGCATATGCACATAAACACGTATGTACTGTATGTGTAAGTTCATGACTTTATTTTTATATGTTATAACAATATGCTTTTGTTTTTTGGAGAATAACCATGACTTCAAAGTTATTTTACATATGTACATCTTCAGTCTTGTTATATCTGCCTAAGAGCTCGTGTTTACAATACGGTTTGTTTGTTAGGTTTCCAGTAGGATTATGGAAAAACTACTGACCAGATGTTCATAAAATCTGGTAGATGGGTGTTACATGAGCCAAGGAAGCTCAAATTATGTTTTGGAGTGGATACAAATCACAGGACGGGTACACAAATTATTTAATTATTTATAACTTTTCCACTAGATACAGCATTTGGCCTTGGCAGAATGAATGCCACACATCTAGGCGGTGGGTATTAAAGTTCAACAATGACATGGACTGTTCGTGAACGCACCAGTCACCATCTGTTTGAACCAAAAGCATGCAACAACAAATCATTGCTATGTGAGTTCTGGTGAAGCAGCAAATCAGAAAGACTAAAGACTAAAAAGACTACGGTGTTAGCATTGTTCACACTGTGCAGCTTGCTAAATCCGTGCTGCGGTTAAACTAACATCAGTCAACAATGGTTCACTAATTGGCAGATAAGCAACTTCACCACTCAACAACAGCGAGAAAATGGCAAACAAATGTAACAATATTTTAACTGGTGTTGTCTTTTTGCTTTTTGTATATGGCTGGTGGGGATAGCACACACATTTCAAACACTGACCACAGACGTGTTAACTGTACAACAACTACCAAGGAGCACATGAGAAATTGTTGCTTAGCAACGTAGCATGTGTGTGCTATGCAGTGTGTAAAATCCTTTTTGATGTGTTTGTGGCTGCAGCCACTACGGAGTTTATATTGTTTATGCAACACTGTGTTGCCCGCTTTGATGATGTTTTACTGTTTTGTTAAGTGGCAATTATTTAATTTCTCTGCTGTCACAGAAGAGTGGACTATTGGCTTTGATGGAGATCTGCCTTCCCCAAGTGCCCTACAGATGTGGAAAGAGGATATGACCATACAGTTTTGAATCTTATTCTGCTGAAGCTTCGATGAGAAGGGTCACCCTGTCTGCATCATCAACAGACTGTAAAATCTAACAAGGAAAAGTACTGCAGTGCTTGCACACTGGGAGGGGTTCATGCAAGGACTTTCCGTGGCAAGAAATCTCCACAACTCAAGAAAAACTGCACTACCTTATTCTCCATGAATTTCTGTGTATGTCTGACTATTATCATCATTACATACAAATAAAAAGACTTGATAGTGTGGGCGGCACAGTGGTGAGTACTGTCATTTGACAGCAAGAGGGTTCCAGGTTCAAGTACGGGTCTGGGCCCAAACAGAGTTTGCATGTTCTCCCCGTACCAGCATGGATTTTCTTTGGGTGCTCCAACTCTATAGGCTTCAGTCCCCCACAGCCCTCCACAGATAAAGCAAGTAAAGAAAATGGATAGATGGATGGATGGACGGATGGAAAAAGACTTGAAATCAAGGCACATAAATGTAGACGCCCAATAACTTTGACATAACTGGGTTATGTCCTCAATTTAATAAATCACTCAAATCATGCTGACTCCTAATAGACTAGACAACATTATAGAAGTATAAAATTAAACAAACACCTGCTCTCTCACTCTCTGCTTGTAACAACAAATCTGATTATCTGATATCCTTTAACAGTGTAAAGCAAACACTACAGTCAAGAGCAGCGTCACAGTAGACCACATTTATTGAATAATAATGGCCTGTGCTGTTGTTTTGGTGTTGTTAACCTTCATGGCTTCAGATAATGGAAGCAGTGGGTTGTGGGACTGTGGGAAAGCTGTCTCCTATCGCTATTGCTGCTTCACTGCATGCCGTACCTCAAACTGCATCAGCTACCTCCATAATTGATGAAGCGGTTGGTAAGGGATGAGGCTGCTCTCGAAGATATTTCTATGCTCATTTTAAATTTTATTTTGCTGCACACATTTTCTCCTACAGGAACTCATATATATAGCTGATCAGTGGCAGTTTGTTGTGTCCTGGCAACGAACAAAAACATCCGTTTGATTAAGGCTCTTTTTGAAGTTAACCTCATGCAGTGTTGACAAAAATAACGATTAAGAGAGCTTAAGATCCTTTGACACAAAAGCATGAATGTTAACACCGGCCAACAGTCACATAACATTTACACAAGAGGGCTGTTGGCATTTCTGTACTGTTGTGCAAAGGTACAAAGCAGCATTAATGTGAAATCTCTACACCCTCAGTCTCTTCCTTGATGTTCCCACCTATGGATCCTGCCGTAATTGACTCTGCTTCTGACTTGATATCTGGAGGCAATGATAGTGTGTGCCTTTGCAAATGCATGTAGATGATATCTGCATGACTACTGAGTCTATACTGCGCACGCTGTGAGCAGTAGTGTGATTTGGAGCTGCCCTATTATTATTACTTGCCAGCCTAGCAAAAGAGAAGAGTAGATGAAAGCGGATGGGGAAGGAATAGCTGCCTGAAGCCATCAAATCATTTTTAAGGAACCTGAGGTAAAAGTGCAAACCAAGTGGCTCCGCGACAATCGTAAAGACTGGGATACATGGATGAGGACCCGTACTGTTTTGCAAAGCTTAAAACATGGGTTTTTGGGGAGCTGTTAATGTTGAGGGTAACTCACAGCGGCAGTATGAATTGCAAGTACTCGGCTTACAACAATGGGTTCCTAAAGACAGTAATCTATTGTTATAACACTGCATGATACAGACCCTGTAGGTTGCAGATATTCATTTGCGGTTCTACATCATTTCTCCATTACCGCACCGTTTGAAGCAACATTTACAAGTATCAAGTACACGTATCAGAGAGAACTAAGCCCAAGAACTTTGAAAACTTTCCAGACAAATATCACAAAGAAGATAATCTACCCATCCATCTGCTCATGTATCCATCTAATGAAATCAAAGCTGATTTCACACTCATCACATAATCTCAGTTTATTACACTGGCATACGGAAAGGATAAGGCTGATAATATTCTACATTTTTCTTATTGTCAACAAAACCCATAAAAAGACCAGTACCAAGAACAAAGTGATTATACCATTATTACCTCTGTGTATGAAGACTTTTACCTCCGTGCCACAGACCTTCACTGTGTTCAGTAACTATTAAAAACACATCACAGAAAAAACACCGCTTGACTGCCTGACACATTCTTTCATTACAGTGAACATGGGCAATTTAGTTTGAGCCAGTCCTGCACAGCCCTGCTGCAGTAGTACTCACGAGCATGAGGTTTACCTTTTCATGGGCTTTGCTGACAATAAGAAGTAAAAAGAACAAAGACCAATGCCAGCCTCATTCTTTAAAGGTCAATGGAACAGTTGCACTGTAGTTACAAGAGGTGATTACTGTGATCAAAAAAACAGACCTTTTCTTGATAACTTATTGCACTATAAAAATCAACTTGCCTTTTCTTTTATATGTAATTCAAGTATCTTTCTTTGGGAAAATTCACATTCTTGTGAAACAAATGTTCTGTATAAATACAGCCTCAAAACCTACAGTAGGTAAATCAAACCTCCAAATTTAATTGAATTTAATGTGAATGAAGGCAGTATTGCCTACTGAAATTACCATAAATGACTTATGCTAGCAGGTTAGCCTGGTACACACACAGGCACACAGTAGTGCAAATCTACTGTGTCGGCACGAAAGAATGAGAGCAGAACTGCTGTAGGGAGCCTGTATTTGGCCAGTGCGCAACCTACTCTTACAGGGCACGAGTTAGAACCTTGATACGCCCATAAACCTGCTTTTTTATTGGGTTTTTATTTGGCCACTGTATTGATTTAGTTACATATGCCTTTATTATTTTTGCACAACTTTATACTGCCACCTAAAATGTTATTGTTATCATTATTATTAACAAAAGAGTTACCGTAAGTCGCATGGGACCATGTAAGTCAGTCTTTGTTTTAAACAATTAATTTGAAGCACAATAATTTAAGTACACAACTCAACAAAACACATAACAAAGGTGTGGTCTTTTTTGGACACTTTACTGTGGAAATGCTACACATTATAACTTCAGGTGGTTTTCACAGTTCTCCATTTCCCTGCTGTTTTTACTGTTGCTCCATCAACTTGTTAAGTTTTTACTGGCTATAAAACACTTTGTAGATTATTTTTAGAAACTGCAATAAAACCAAAATGTATTTTTATTAGGTGCAGGCAGCATGCAATGCATCACTTTTAGTCAATAAAATCTGTCTCAATGTAAAGGCCTAACTGAATTTAACTACAGACTGGCTGCAGTATAATTGGTAAAGTGTATTTTTACCTTGACATCCCCATTTTGTCAGTGGATGATGCTACAAAACTACAACTACTACAGTACGATGTTTTCTGAGCTGACAAACACAAACCATAATCTGCTTTCAGTTATTTTTGGTTTTCTTTCTTGGTTTCAGAACTTTCAAAAGTCATTAACCAGGTTCTCAAAGAATTTTATAATTTTAGGGGCAAAGCCATTTGGGTATGCAGAGGGGCAAAAGGGAATCAAGGTCATAAATGGCCCTAAACTTCTATAATGCATTACTGAATTTTCAGAGGCATAGAGGCACAGCCATTAGCATGGACATCATCACTTATCCACATATGGTAGATCTGCCATCTATTTACTGTAATTATGTGATTATAAGTAAATTCTGCAATTGCATGACATTCTCTTTTGGCACACTGAAGTCCATTTCAAAGTTAGACCAGTTACTGCACTTAAATAAGTTCAGCATAAAGTATTGGTGATCTGAATTTAAATTACGGAAGCAAATGTGTTAAGTGAGGAGGGGTTGAACTCCAAGTGAAAGCTTGAGGGCACTGGCTTAGGCTTCATTAAGAATGGCTGGCTCTTCAAAAACAACTATTAGAATCAGCATGTAATTATCAGGCAAGTGAGACGAATTCCTAATCTGCGAACCTACAGGGCTTCCAGCGTCTATGGTTAAAACTGCACAGCAGTCCAGATGTACAGTGCGGCTCTCTTAAATATGATCCGAAAGCCTGCTCAAGAGGGGGCACACATATCCAGTGGTGCGCTACTGGTGCTGGGATATAGTAAGACTCCTGATCTCAGGAAAAACTTTGGCACATAACCTTCTCAAGTATTTGTGAAAATGTGAAAACAAAATTAATAACGTCATCAGGCAATGGCGCTAACATGTTAGAACTTTGAAATATGTATATGTGTGTATATACACACACAACCCAGTCATCTAGGTCATCTTTCATTCAGATTAGCAGCAAATTGATGCCATATTGTGGATTTTTCAATCCACACATAAGTTGAAATTAAAATGGCTGGCTCTCTGCCACCAAGAACAGAGAGGTGAAGGATGTGTTTGTCAAAGCAGAGATCTGCAGTCAGTCCATGTTCACTCAGATGTCAAATACTCTACGTTTAAAGCTCAAACTGGCATCCTCTCCCCACCTCCCAATCCTCATGCTTGCTGCATTATTCATAAAACTTCCATAGACGACTGCATGGGAAAGAGGTCTTCAGCATTCGCTGCTCTGTTGTGCAGTCAACAGCTGCAGAGTTTTTCCATCCCTGTATTGCATAATGCCAGTTGTTTGGATTTATATTCAAATGAGGTAGAGGCGCAAGGTCATAACAAATACCACAGAACAACCAGACCATAATCTGCATGCATCAGATATAAATGTGGAAATCATCAGCAATCATTATGGAGTTTGTTTTCACAAAGGGGCAGGTGCTGTCAGTTCAGCACGCTACAGCCATGACTCAGGGTGATATTTATCACAATTAACAAACAGAACTGATATCATGTATAACATTTAAATCCAGGCTGAAGGCTGCAGTACATCAAAGAATATACATTTTTAAGAAATGAGTACAGGGCATCTTAAAAACTCTATTGTTGAACCTAATATAATGACTATAATCTAAAATACTTTTAAACAAAAATGTCCAATTGCAATAGTTAGTTATACATCTTTTCACCTGAAACTCACTCCCAAAAAACATTTACTGGGCTGTGCTGTTATCAGCTATGGCTAATCCCACAGTTCTCAATTCAATTAAATTAATTTCATTTTTACTTATCTCCACATATCTTCATGTTGGCATCCTGAGGGGCACATCAGCAACAGACTGACCAGTGGCTGGTGTGCTCCTGCAGTGTGCCACTGATCTCTCTAATTAAAATGCAAAAAAACACTGATTGCAAGGTTGCTGAGTGAAAACCATAAAATAACAAGTAATGCTGGCTGGGTTTATTACTACACAGTTTTCACTTTCAGGTTATATAAATCACACAAAAAAGGTAATGCTTTATTTTACCCCAAAACATGTCAAAATCAATTTCAAACTAGTTCTGTGAGACTTAAGAGCTTTTTCATTTACCCTGGCTAATTGCACCTGTCAGAGGTGATATTTGCTGGCCTTAATTAGCCCAAGAATCTGTATTAACACATCAGTGAAAATGCTTTCAGCACAACATTTCAACCGGTACTCTGCAGATCAAAACGACTTTAATGATAAACAAACCAAAAACACATCATGGAGACACAACATTCATCTTATCTGTGGTTTTCTAAATTCTTTGAATTTATTACACTGTTGGACATCTGCATGACTGCAAGTCTGTCTCAAAGTCACCCCCACTGGAACTCCAGACTTCTCACACATCCAGGTCTTCACATCAACTTCTGTAACTCCACCATAGCTTTTCTGGGTTTCCTGCATCTCTCAACTGACTATGAATTCTCCCAAACTGTGTTTAGAGACCACTGATGTAACATGCAAACACTAAAGATAAAAGGGAGAAAAGTGAGCTGGGGGAGATGTGTCAGCATTCACTTTTTCTCTTCCTCATTTACTAAACTCCGCTCTCGGACTGGGTGGTTGCAGGTTAAATGAAGATGTTATCAAGGCTCAGGGCAAGTCAATATTGCATGTGTGTGAGGCTGATAGAGGCCATAAATGGATAGCCAGAGGTCCCAAAAGAAAGCCAACTCAAGCCGCGTGAAGAGAGCAGGCCACTGGATGAAGGGCGACCACAGCACAAGACAGATCTGATCATCTCAAAGAGTGAAGGTCAGCATTATTCATAGAGAAGAAGTCTGATAAAAAGCGTGCTTTCATCAAAAATACATTAGGCCAGTGTTGCTTTGGACAATATCAGGACCAATGTGCACAACCCTATTCTATGAATAAATGTCATGTGTTCAGGATTTCTGCATCTCCAATCATGAACACAAACAATGATGATATTCCTGTCTTATCATGACAGAATCCAGTAAACTGCAAGAGCCATTAGTTTCCCATTTACTTGTTTTAATTATTCAAAAGCCGTATTACATATTGTAAGCACACAACTGCAGAAGCACAAAATTGCAGGAACACACACACACTGTACCACCCTCTGTTTATGGGCTATAACAGACAGCCAGGGGGCTCCTGAAATATGCCTTTGAAGAAGATTCATTCCAATGTGGGAGAGACATTTTTACTCTTCTTACACAGATGGATATTGCTTCCAGTGCAAAGTATTTCAGAATGAAAACGTACCTGGCTTCTTTGTGCCCTAACTAGGTATCTCGTCTATTGCATCAAACAAGGTTCAACACGCGGTCAATAACTTCAATAAAATGTAAATGTTGAGAAAAGGTGTAAATGAATTTAATGAAGACAACGTGTTCGAAGAATTTGTCATTTAAATTAAATATTGTACCATTAGCTCCAGTACCTGCTGCACACTGATTTTATAGCACAGCTGACACATTGCTCAGAGTAATTTCACTCAAGGATTTAGCTAACGTTACACTGTAACTCAAATAAACTTTATTTAGTCAATAAGGAAGTACAGTGCCATAATAAAAAGCTTGAGGTTCTCACACATATATAGAAGCCCTAAATCATTTTTTATTTGCTTTGTTCATCACTGTTTTTTTCCCCCAAACATGTCCAAGTTTGAAAAAAAATCTGCTCAAGACTGTATTAAAGATTTTGTTTGTTCTCCACATCAAACAATATGTTCTATTAGCTCATCTTAAAATCTGCACAAAAAATATGAGGTGAATATTTGAGTGATATAACAGTTGACACTATGCCACCGGACAGACTAAATATGAGAGACAAAGTGTGTGTGTGTGTGTGTGTCAGTCGGAGAAAGATGGACTTCAGTACAACCAGTGTCTTCCCTGCAGGACAGATGATTGATGGCCAACTTTGACTGTTTAAAAATGTGATCTCAACCTGACAATCAATCACTTGGCTCAGAGTCTAAACCTGCAAAATGCAGGTGCCATATTTAGAAGGAGTTGCCGCAGAAGATGTGGGACACACAGGGTCTTAGGGAAGCACCGTATGTGTACTGCTGCCTAAGCTTGCCTAAGCTTGCCCCGTCTGTGACCTTCCCTGCCGATTTGTTCAATACAACCAGTTTGATATTGCCCCACCATGCCCTTCCCTGCTCCACATGAAAACCTACACTCTCTCTCTGGGTGGGAGAAACCTTAGTGGCTTGAGTTATTAGGTTTATTGAAACACAGCATCCTGGGACACAGTTGCCAAACGCATTTGCATTACGTCTCATCATGCCACAGCAGGAAGACAACATACACTCTGGCTGTGCGTCGCTGCTGCCACAAAGTGTGCAGATTCCCCATATGAAGAACCCTGCCTGCTGGCTGCAATCTCACTTGTTATTATCCCTCTCTAACCTGAAGACAGACAGGACCAGCTGCAACCAGGTCACCTGATCATGCATCATTTTCATTGCTTTTCATTCTCCTCTGACAGGAACTGTGCAGTCCAGCGGCAAATGTAAAGCATCTCTATTTTAACACAGACGAGGGATTATCCAGGTACACACTGTGTGCTTCTCTACCCTCTCCTACACCCTCTCTACTTCCCTTTCAAGCCACATTTGAAGATGACAGATTTTGCCTCTTTTTCTCAAATGACAACAGAGTTCTGAATGCCATAATTAGATTAGAGTCATTTTTAGAGTATTTTCAAAAATGCACTCACGTCTGAAATGATGTGTAGCCGGTGGGATTTAGAAGGGAATTAGTTGCTAAAAAGAAGGTTTAGAGATAATACATAATTTCACTAATATTTATCAATTTAATCGCAGAAAACAGCAAATATACAGTTTTGACACAGTTATACGCACACCACACAGATAAGGATTTGTAGCTTTATGCAGAAGTTGCATTAGACCATCTCTATTACCCATCATTGTAATGTTCATTTTTAAAGACCAACATATAGATTATATATTTGTCAGCGCAGAACACAAGAGAAGAGAAAGATAAGATGAAACTAAAGGTAATATGAACAAAATATTTCTGCCCGAGTCGTGTCAGATAGATATTCATCAGCAATAGCGGTTGTTTAAGAATAAAGACAACAACTTTGCATTACAATGGAAGACGATACTTCTCTTTTTTTGGGTGTATCACAGCAATGTTACATTTCTGCCAGAAAACTCTTCAAATATTTACATACCTCCAAAGATATGCTTCAGTAATTCTTACTGCTCTGAAAGTTAACAATATACTAAAAGCGACTGGACAAATACCCAAATCAACACTGCCAGCTTTTTAAATTATAAAACTGTAAGTGCTTTTCCCAAATAAATGTCTCGTATAAAACACCCACACAATTAGAAAAATACACTGATCTTAACAACATATTACATTCAAAAAGGTTTTATAACTCTGATGGACTCTTTATGTTCCAACACTGGTGGAGCCTGAAGGTTTGAGAAAAGGGCTAATGACTATGTGGCAGCAGGTTTGTTTCCCAGACTGGCAGGATAAATCTGGTGGGGAAAATGAAAGGGCATAATGAGAAGATGTGTTTCAACATTGATTGCCATTTCCTGTGCCAGCTTTTACCCTACACACTAGAGTGAGTGACCGGTTATGAAAATCCCATGTGCTAATTGGATGTCATTTATAGTCAACACAGAGTATGTGGTCAGAGCACAGTAACCATATGTTAACTGTCAGACTACACTTTGCATAAGTTATCAAAGAAGAGCAGTAAAAGCCCACAGGCCACTGCACTGAGTTTTACGCAGGCAGAGCCATCAGTGAATACTGAAAAGCCTACCCAAACACGGGCAGTACCAGAAACATGTGGAAGGAACCATGTTGTCCAAGCAAAACGCTTGATAGGAAAAAAAAAAACAATCATATGTCATATGTTTGAGGTGGTTAGCTGCTGCTGCTGCTTTTTGGAAAAAGAGTTTGTCAGTTTAAGTTTTAAAGAGGGTTAAAAGATTGAGAGAGGCCAGAGCAGATATTTTATCACAAGTTAATATGAAAAATTGAGTAGCAGAGAACGGGAGCAGAATCAGGTTGAAGCAATGCAATATTTTGAGGATAATCATCAGCCTAGTTGTTCAACAAATGAGGCGACATAGCTGTAGGAAATATAGCACCTATCCAAAACAAGAAGCTTGAGTACTGATGAATACAAAGTGGAGCAGGGACCAACAATAATGGAACAAACAATGGGCCAAACAAGGGAAGATGCATCTTTGCAATGACAGACGCTGCAGCATGGAAGATTCAACAAATGTTCATGATCTCCTGATGATCTAAGAAATGAACATTACTGCAATAACAGATGGAAGTATAGCACAAACTAGATTGCGTGACATCTCAGCAAGCAGCTGTGTTGCATGAAAATCAGAAACGAGAGCCGAATGACAGAAAGTAATAGAAAGTTCACAGAACAAAGTCAGGAAAAGTGCTGATTTGTGAGAAAGGGTGACATGAAAATGAGAGTCAACAGTGTGGGAAAGCAGAGAAGGCAGAGACTGAACATGTATGATCTTGGAAATTTATGAATGACTTAAAAAGAGCAAAGAGATTCACAGAAAAGGTGAGATCTGAGAGAAAAAACAACAACTCTTTAAAAGGTTCACATAATTCAGCCTCTAACAGAAGGCTGAAAAGGTGTAAACGAAAAGCAACATGGCAGGTGCATGCTTGGGGGTCAAGTGTTCCACACTGCTAATATGTGAACAGCTGGCAGAGATCACAGCATGAACACACACACACACACACACACACACATTCGAGGGTGATTTATGAGGTTCTGAAGAACAATTGAAAATGAGGCACTGAACCATGTACGACAGGTCCATGGGGATGAGTCTGTGGCTGCTCTGGAAGGCAGTGTAGCTACCATAACTCTGAGTGATGGAAAGTATGGCCAGTGGGACAGTGCGTGCACGTGGGCTTGAGTGTGTGGGTGTGTGTGTCTATACCATTGATCTTTGTAGGCCAGCTGTGATTGTGCAGAGTTAAATTTCAGTGTTAATTTTTTATTCTTTAGGCCAGTTTATGTCTGATTTTATCATTTTTAATTTTGGTGACATAGTATCCAAGATACTGACAGACAGCACAGTAATTTCTGTACAGTAAAATCATTATAATGTTTGAAACACAGACTGTAGAAATTGTACGCAAAATAAAGACAATGCGGAAGTGATTTAATTCTGCATTTTTCTAACAGCCAGCAGGGGGTGACTGGGGGCAGCTGTGGCCTAGAGGTTGGAGAAGCAGTTCGTGATCGGAGGGTCACCGGTTCGATTTCCCCACCGGACGGGCAGGAAAAATTTGGGTGTAGTGGAGTGATGAATGCGGTAAATGCCCCAACCCCTCCTTCCCCTCTCCATTAGCTGGCACTTAACCCCCAATTTGGTCCCCGGGTGCTTGATGCAGCTCACTGCTCCTGTGTGTGTGTGTTTCACTGCATGTAATTTGCTGTGTGTTGCATGCGTGTTCAACTAAGGATGGGTCAAATGCAGAAGACAAATTCAGTGTGTGTATGTAAAAATATATATACTGTCAATAAAGCTGATTCTTGATTGTTCTTCTTGATTCTTGACTCCACCGGCTTAAGGAAAGAAGTCTGACTGCATGCAAGCATATGAAAAAATGTCCAGACTTCTCACTTGATTTATTACCTCAGTAAACAAGACTGCATGCTGTTCCCTTTGTAAATTACAATAGATAGCAGTCTATGCTGTGTGATTGAGAATTTGCTACCACGGCTATCCTTAGGTTACCAGTAAGACTCAAACAAGATAAAGGCACGCCCAGTAGACATATTTATGTCAGGTACACAATTTTCCCTTTATTTTTGCTCTGTATTTTACCAAATCCTATTATAAGTCATAAACTGGGCCAGTCATTGTTGCTGCCCTCACCTCCTGCAGTAGAAAACTGCAGTTGCATTTGAAAGAATTTTTTCCCTTTCACTCAGCACAGAAAGTACAAAGTATCAGCTGTGAAGCCAAGGATATTTTTCATCCAGTCAGAAAACTGCTCCTTTATAAATGTTAAGATTTGGAGTTTTTGCTTTTAAGCACTTTCATAATGTTAGCTGGATAGAACATACCATTCCGAAGGTGTCCCTAGAGGCCGTGGATGTTTGGGAAAGCATTTCTCATCATTCCATCATCCATGATGAAAATAATCATTACTATACTAAACAGTTCAAAATGAGTTCCTCCTCAAACGAACAAACATACTTATTGATCTTTTGTTTCATGCCACCACTAATGTGCCAATGCAAAACAAAAAGTGGTCAACCAACGAACGTGTAGTACTACGTACACCAAATTTAGCCACCAGTGGCAACTGACTTCATTTTTTTTTTTTTATTCATATTTGACAAGGGCAGAAACTAATTTTTCCACCTTGTATGGAGCATAAATTAAAGGCCCTTATGAGTTTCATTACTTGTGACACCCAGGAGTTCCTGAAAATAAAAAAATACAAAATAAAAGGTTCTGAAACAGTTCCTCTCCTGGACATGGTCACTGGTAAACACGTAAAGACCAACTGACTTGCCACTGAGTAGGTTTTCACGTATGAAGAATCTGCCTTTGTGTTTTGGTGCAAAACAACAAACATAGCATATTAAAAAATATAAAGAAAGCATAAACAGGAATCAGAAAATGGAAAGGGGCTCGACTCTTCCAGAAGTCTACAACCATCTCCCCTGTTTTTGCAGCATTGAGCTTCATGTTGTTCTGCCTGCACCTCATGGTCAATCTTCCACCACATGTACTCAATTTAACATTGATTATTCACACAGGCTAAGCTTTGTGATTGAGAATTTGCTACCATGGCTTTCCTTAGGTTTCCAGTCAGATTCTGCAACTGCACAAAATAAGAGTGAAGAATTAGTGATGCAGGTTACTGACCACGGTCAAGTTTAGGGCCACATGCTGTGGAACAATGGAACAGTCAGAAACAAGGTGGGATTACATACAGTATCCCTATTTTTGCTAGAGGTGTGTATCAGTCATGGCCAATCAAACTGTCCTTCTCTTTTAAAGCACCATGCTGCATCAATTTTGTGATAAGGTCAACAGTCCTGAGTTGATCCACCACAAAGGCTTCTCCCCAGAGGACACTAACATCCTTTTGCCCAAGGTGCTAGATCACTGCGAGTGAATATATGGCACCTTAGATTAAATTAGCTTAGGAGAGAACACCTACGCTTACAATATTACTGCAGTCCTGGGAGATCCATTGTCCCATGTAAGAAATGGTTCAGGGATATTAGGTGAACACCCTAACACAACCAGAATAGTGGACCACTGGGACAATTTGGCAGCCAGTCCCTGACATCTATAAAAGATGTGGCTTGCCTCCACAATTTTTGCTCTGCACGTTGCAGCGCATACTGATGAGTCTGTGTTGGATACAATCACTCAAACCACTGCCACATGTGCGTATAGCCACAGTGAAAAATACAATTAAAATAAGTTATTTTTCCTGTTTGAAGTATTCATATGAAATCAAAGTGAGTAAAACAGCATCCAAACAGGGTGTGGAACTTAACTAGGATTTGTTCAAATCGCAAACACATAACACTATTGTGATTTTAACTGAGTATGACAGGAGTAAGATATATGTTCTACTATAGCTAATCTTTCTACAAAGATATTTGATTGAAAGTGTAACTGAAGTCACATGATCTCTACCAGGTGACAACTTCCAGCTTTTGATTGTTAACCCCATTTTCATTTTGAATAACGCTTAATTTTTTCTATTTTGATTCCATATCATTTTTGTCTTTACATTTATGTACAGCGGCAATTTTAAAGTCATCCCTCCCGCACAGTCATCTCAGTCTAATTTATTTTTCCTTCTTTCCATTTAAAGGAGAGGAGCACCAATGCAGGGCTACCCAATGCACTTAAAAGGATCCAGCATGTGTTGTCTTTTCTGTTTATTTACCTCTGCGTTTTCATTGTTGGCAACATGCAAGTCCTACGTTCTTGCTCCTTTATCTATGAGCGAATGAAAATTTCAAAACCAAGTGTCTCTTGGATTTGGATGATTGTCCCATTTCCGCTCTGTATTTTACTAAAACTTCTTAAGCACCATGAACTGGGCCAGTAACTGTTGTTCCCCTCACCTCCTGCAGTAGAGAACTGCAGTTGTATTTCTCATGTATTTTTTCCCCTTTCACTCAGCACAGAAAATACAAAGTATCAGTTGTGCTGGTAAGATAAAAAAAAAACAAAAAAAAAAACCTAAAAGGTAAAATATTTTCAAGCCCTTCATGAATGTTAAGATTTGTTGCTTTTGTTTTTAATTACTTTCAAGATGTTGGTTGGACAAAATAATCATTCTGAAGGCTTTACTTTAGGCTGTGAATAACTGGGAAAGCATTTCTCATTACTTTCTTAATTGTTATGAACAAAACAGTCAATCAGTTAGCAGAGAAAATAATCAGAGCGGGTTAATCCACAATGAAAATAGTTGCAGTCATTAGTTGCAGTTCTATACAAAACAATTCAAAATGAGCTCCACCTCAACCATCTACAATGAAGAAGATATTCTGATCTGTTATTGATGGTTAAACAAACGGCAAAACAAAACGTGGTGTCACCCGACAAATGTGTAGTAGTGCGTACACCAAATTCAACAAGCCGCTGACCTCATTCATTTTAGGTGACAACATAGATCTTTACTTTAATTTTGGACCTAAATAGCATAAACGCATAAAATAATGGTCCATCTGGGTTTCATTACCTGTGGCACCAAAGAGGTCCTGAAAATAGGCTCTAGAATGCAAAGTAAAAGGGTTCTGATAGTGGATAGCTTATGTATTCCTGGACATGGTCACTGGTAAACATATAAAGACCAGCTGACTTGCTGCCGATTTTTACATTAGTAAAAGTAAGAGTAATCTGCCTTTGTGTTTTGGTGTATGACAACAACAAACATAGCAAATTTAAAAACAATAAGCATAAGCAGAAAATAGAAAATAGACGGGGGCTTGATTGTTCTTGAAGTCTACAGCCATCTCCGATGTCTTTGGAGTGTTGAGCAAGTTGTTCTGTCTGCACCTGGTGGTCAATCTCCCACCTCATGTACTTGATTTAACAGTGATTACTCAACACTCAACACAGAAGAAATAAATGAAAAAGCTTACCTATTGCTATTTTCTATGACATCTGCTTTTTCTTGACTGGAGCAACTATTTACATGCTGCAGAGACAGTCAAGTGGGCAATCTGCAGGAACAAACTTGTCGTCCTTTATAAGCAAGATTCTCATTTGAATTAAAAGACACGTATAGCTGCTATACATGCCACATTTCTCTCAAAGGAATGCGGTGTGATAATGACTTTTTTAACAGGGTTGTTGCATTCATAAACATTTGGCATTGTGTAATGCATTAAACAGCACTTGAAATCTTAATAGCCTCCCTTCTCAAGTCCCATAAAATATATCCTTAGCTTCATTTAGCTGTTTCAGTATCCTGCTTAAAAGGGCCTGTTATTGGCTTTCAGCAGATAATTTACAAATAGCAAAGCCTATTTTCTTTTTACTGCAGTCTCTGCTTTAAAATGACTAACAAAATATATCAGGCTGGGGATTTCACTGCCAGTAATGAATGTAAATTGACACACTATGGTGGAAACACGATGCATGTAGAGGGAGACTCATTTCAGTGCAGGACATGTGGGACTACAACAACAACAGTCATCAAATTTCACAATCCACTTCTTCATTATTGTTTTTCAGAGGACAGATAATATCCTATGAATCCAAGACAGTAGTAAAGTGCACTCAGAAAAATAAGACTGGGGAATAAAGGTGCTTGTGTTGCCTGCAGATCAGGCATTCCTTAGGGAGCCTGAATCTGCTGAGGCACGAGAGTTTTACAAGGAGCATGTGTGATCGAAGCACCACTGAGACCAGTCGGTGTTGGTGTGTCTATGGGGAATGTTGATGGAGATCATGTTTAAAATCTGGCAGCATTTTATGTGTCATGGTAATGATGAAAGGGCCAAGGGACAAAAAAAAACTGACCAACCATCCAGATCGCAAGGGATCTCAAGGGTGAGAGTCATCAATTGGACTACAACCTGGATTACAACTGAGGCCAGAGCTTACTAGAAACTGAAATGTGAACTGAAGAACAGCTATGGTTTGGCAGTGTTTGGTCCTCTTTCGCCTCTTCACCTTGTGGAACCCTTACCCTGTTACATCTGCTGTGCATCCACGCTAAAAATGGAAAACGACTTCATCATGAGACTAATGGACAGCACTGTTCACCACCATGTCACAGAAGATGATGACAAGTCTATAATTAGGTGTGAGACTTTTCAACTGTTGTACTGTCCATCTGTACATTAATCTTTTGTCCCTAACCCAGTCCAGAGTTGCACGAGGTCAAGGTACTTTTGATTGAGCCCTGATGGTAAAACTTCTAAGGCTGCAACTAATGATTTAGATTTAGATTATTTCTCTTTTTGATGGAAGTTTCCAACCCAGGAAGCAAGAAAAATGACATCTGTGGGCTGCTCCACTTGAAAGGCTGAGTACAGAACTTGGTCATTTTAAAGGCACTAACGCAATTACACAGGCACCACCAAGAACCTATTCATTTCATCAGTTGGTGTCATATTTCAGTACCTGAGAGCGCAACCAGGTGAAAGAGTAACTTAGAGTGAAGAGAAAAAGACAGACTGAGATGTCACCCCTGCAAGTATGGATACAATTTTCAAAACTCGGCATAGACAAAACTTTACCTTTAAAGTGAAATGCAAAGTTGGCCAGCACAACATGTCTATTCTGAGGAAAGACCTGGTCAAACACAAAATGTCCTAGAAGCTGTGCACCATGCATACTTGTTGCGATTGCTGCGCTTGTTCATGAACAGTTGTGAACAATGAAACCTGAAGTGAGGCATCAACAGTTTCATCTACTACATCGGCATGTAATCAGATAGTTGTATAAGTTATAGTAGAAACATTACTGGCCATTTTTTTACTGCCTTGATTGACATTTACTCAGCACTTTTACTGGCATTTGCCCACACTAACATAATATTTAGTATGCTAATATAGTATGTCAGAATGTTAGTATGTCAACATGTCCAAAACCTTAGTGAGAAACCAAAAGTTTGTGCACTGCATACTATTGTAGTATGCAAGCAACAGGATAACAGGCAATTCTTTTCATCTTTCTTGAAAAAGGCAGACTAGATGCTAGAGTTCTTTCGTCTTCTGCTTGTTACTGTTGTTCCTTTTAATAGTTCTTTATATTTTTTTATATAAACACCCAATACTGTGCTGATTTACATCAGTTACTTCATCTGAGTCCAGTTGTCAAGCTTTAGTAAAGTGCAAAGAATAAAAATGGTTTCACTGGCTACTCTCAAATCTTTGAATAGCACCATATTTGGTGTCTTTCCTGTCACTCTTTTTTAAGACAATAAATTACATTTTTGTTATTACACAGAGAGTAAAGTATTGAAAATAAGTATTGGTGAGTGCCGGTATGAAAAACCAGGTAACTGTTCAAATATGAATGGTATGCAACCGTATCTACTTGTTCACTTGTCTCCCTATAGCTACCTCCAGTTTAGAATCCTAAGAAACTCTATATCTGGGTAAATAAAGTCCTCTCAAGCATGTCTTCCAGTTTACGTCCCAAAGGGCGTCCTCAATTTCTGTTCAAGGAAGAAGCAGTTCCACTCTGAGTTTTAGATCTAAGTTGAGAATCAATGAGCTGCTTCACAGAGAGTGAGTTCTGCCAGCCTGGGGACAATGATGTGATCCTTTCACATACCACTACATTTCACCAACAATGATCAATCACCCCGTTCAAACAATACAATACCTGACCCTTTTTTGATACAATACTGACCAGTCACAAAGCCTTCCTTGTTCAGCTTGTTTACATTACAATACAATGCTGTAACAAAAAATACAATTTTTATTTTACTCAGACTTGAGGAAAAAACAAACAAACAAAAAATGCTTAGATCGGGATGTATGCAGAGCTTACCATGTCTGCTAAATTTCCTGAATGAAACCTGGCTATCATATAACATTAACACGTAGCATAAATTATAAGATAAACTGTATCTAACAAGACAGTTTTACAGGCGCAAATTGATTTATTAGAAATGAAATACACAATACTATTTTCCCACTATCCAAAGACTAAAATTGCACCAAAATGGCAGGAGAGTTCTCTCGAGATGCTGTCAAAACTGAAACATGACTGTATACTGCCATTTAACAAAGTCTGTATTTTTTTATTCAAACAAAAAGCTCAGAATGCTACATTTTATCCATTCTGACTCTTGTTACTGTAGTTTAAGGTACAAGCTTGCAGAAAATAGTACTACATTGAACAAGAGTTTGTACCTAGTTATAAACATTGTGCTTAATAAGGCACAATTTTATCCTCAGCATGCAGGATACATTCAACTCTACACCACCATCCAATGTTCATATCCATTTCTAGTATGTGCTTTCACAAACCCTCAATTCAATAGTTAGTGCATAAAATATGAACGTGCAAATTATTTGTATAAAAGCCAAGAGCATGTGGATCTGTGTTTGTGTACATGCATGGTAAATAATGGATATTTAACTTAAAACAATGTTACGTTAAGTTAAGTCTTTCAGTTGTGTGTTCATGCAGAAATTAAATGGATTAAGAAAAATACATGGAAGACACAGTACCACACAATAACTCCTGTAATACTCTTGAATTTGCTCTTGTAACCCTTCCTGTTAATGCAGCAAAGCATGTTGGAAGCAAAACTGTGTTTCCACCTGAGAAACAATGAGGCTTTTTTCAGTGAGTGAAAGCACCACATTGTCCAGGACTTCCTTTCCATGCTTCTCCATTCCTCTTGGTCAAACACACAGAGAAGGACTAGTTTGTGTCTGGAGGGCAAGAAATCTTATTATTTTTTAAACCACCTCAGTGGCACCAAATGATAGTCTAGCTGGGTGCTTGATTGCTCTGACAACTGGCACTGATACAGTGGCAGCAAGTCATTCTGTTGTATGTGCTATTGAAGGTTTTCCTTTGGGGATGGAGACCATGTTGCTGCACTACCTCATGCAGTTTCTGTCATGCATTTAATGTGTTCTACTGTCAAAATTCGCTCTGCACGAAGCAGGAATTGGAAAATATAAAACACTAGCCTTTGCAAACACCACATTTGTTTTAATTAAATTTCTCTAATGGATAACAATGTCTAAGATAAGAAGAATAGGATAATTACTTTTGAATAAAGGCAAAGGTTATCTGTAACTACCTTTCATAATATATGCAAACCCCAGCTGCTCCCCTCAAATTATAAACAAACCACAGAAGCACCACACAAGAGTAGTAGTTTGGACTGCAAGCATATATCTCTTTATGTCCTTTGCCTTTCCCTCCAAAATTACCAGTGTTTCTTAACACATTTCTCTCCTTCTGCTTTTCTATCCCTGCCTGCCTGCCTGCCTCCCTTTCACCTTGTTTCATCCTTTGTTCTACCTATGCTTTCCTGTCAGAACAACACCTCCCAGGTCCAGCTCAGCCAGACTCAGCCTGAAGGCCAGGGGACCAAGTGGCCACCCTTGACAAAGTGCATCTGCCTACTTCTTAATGACTCCACAGCCACAGGGAGATCCAAAGGGGGGGTGGGGGGATGGGGGGGTTAGAAGGTAAGAGGAAATGGAGAGGATGCATCTGTGCAGTATACAGTTGTTTCTATCTGAGTGTGAGTGGTCTGGCTTTGTATCAGAAACAAAATGGCACAGGCCCTTTGAGGGCCTCTGTATACTGAATCTGAAGATACTGCTATATATCTATATATTGTAACTTTTTCTGGCCTTTTTTCTCTTGTACTGGATGTGAGTCCCAATTTTCTTTTTTAGCAACTCTTCCTTTTTATCTATGTCCCTCTGACATACACACACACAGAAATACAACCAGGATAAGCATCAAGGATCGTAAGGTATATAACTGAATAACATTATCCAACAGCATAAACCCATTAGCATAGTTATCTACACAGTACACACTTCTCAGTGCCCATCTACATATGGGGCAGAGATGTGAAACCACAAGAACAGAGGCAGTTTAGCATCTCCAGGCCACATTCCATTGATTCCATCCCATACCATTGCATTGATCGAGACTCAAGATTGCCCCTAAGGAAGCCTATCCTGCTCAATAGCATGTGTACTTCCTTCTGAGTCTCCCCAACATTTTGTCAATACTTGTCCAGTTCCGGCACTATGTGAGGAGCTTTCTGTGCAGGCAATCTCTATGAGGATCAATTAGTTGGGAGGATGCAGAATGGCAACTGTCACATACAGTGAATCCTGACAGGTCTGTTAAAAGGGCTTGTGTGGTCTTATCATGGTGGATCCCAGTAACAAGCTAGGTCCATTAATTTCCCCTTGGCTGGTTTCAATTATTTAGGAGACTTGTACTGAATACTGTAAATGCGTGTGAGCGTGCACACACACTAAAATCCACAGCAGCTGGAAAATTATTTTCCCAATTAAACTTGTTTGCTGAGTAAACACATCCCAGTGCACCAAAGCCAATGAGTTCCTCCTCAGTGCCGTTTGATATGCAAACTGGCCACCAATCTCCAATTTGCTACCACTGTAATTGTAAACACTAGCTGAGAGGAGTTTACATATGGTAACACTCCTGATCCTCCCAGCTGCCATAAGTCTCTCCAGGCTCATTTTAAATCTATATCTGTGCTTTGGCTGTCTCTAATCGAGCCTGAAATACATTTCAGTGACTTTGCACCATTGTCTCTCAAATAGTACACCTTTGTATCAGTTTAATATGACTGAAAGGTTTTCTCTCTCAGCCCTGTTTTGTAACACACATACGTTTTTAAATGGAAAGTCCCTACTTCATTCATCTCTAGGACACAGATCTATCATACAATTTACCACACTAAAACAAGTAAGGCAGACATAGGCTCAGTGAGCTCACCATACAAAACTCTGATCATCAAACAGACAGTGGCTTTGCGGAAGTGTGCTGGTATGAAGGTATCTGATCACGGTGAGATGTCCTGCTTCTCTCTTTCTTTGTCTACTTCTGGTGGACAAACTTTGATTTCTGGTAAAAATGTAATCAATGTTAGGTGCAGGTGATGAGCCGCACCAGACAGACTTTGAAAAGTACCACAAAGTTGAAGGTGAAAGACTTCAATCTAAGGATTTATCACGCCCGAGTTAGAGCGCTCCTACTTATGTTCTGCTTTAAAAACAGCAAGTCTTCCACTTTTTCTCTTCCACTTCCAATTTTCAAGCTCATTTTCATGTATTAGTTGAAAAGCTGGCATGTCTAGGAATTTTTTTTTCATTTGCTGCCATCCACTGACATATTCTGGCATCAATAGACAGCAGAAGCTACACCAGGGGTTTAATTTGCTTCTCACCACACAAAGTAAACCCGTTTCAGCTCTGGCTGAGGCTGCTGCTGCTTTCTCTGGGCAGCAATGTTTGCCAGCAGAGACAACAGAGGACTGAGATATAATAGTGGTGGACAACAGCAAAAAGACTTGTTAATTTTTGTTGGATTCATTGCACTGTACTTCATAGTTTTGCTAGTCCTGTTGGGCACACACAATGTTGTTTGTTTGTATAATTGTCAACCTAATAAATATATAGATCTTGAACCCACCCATCTTCCAGTTTTATCGGATTAAGCTGACTCACCAGTATCAACCTCTACATAATTAGCAGTCAAACCTTTTTCTCAGAGTCTAAGTCTTATAGTATAAAGTTGTGGCAGGTTTTATGAGAATAATTTGCTAAAGTAGTATTCTATCAATACACATTTGGATTTTTTCCATCCAAAGTGTGCAATAACCTGATGCCTACAGTGAATTAACATCTCCCCTTTTCCAAAATTATACCTGAATGAAAATACACACAATCACACAATGCACAAGCAGAAATGCAGGAGACGTCTGAGGTGTTATTGTTGAATAAGCAAACAAAACAGATACTGGCAATAGTAGAACTAGCAAACAGTACTACTACTGTTTAAGGCTTTTATTTAGTTAATCATCATGCTAGCTTAGAGCTAACTAATTCAACCACTGAAACTATGTGGTGTGCAGAAACTATTAAAAGAGCATTTAGGAGAAAACTATGCCAACAGTTCCATCTGCAGGGAAACTTATTTCAAAAAAAGACAAAATAAAATAATCACTAACTTCAAGTATATCAATAAGATTCATACCCTTGTGGAATAGAAGGTTTATTTTATTGTTTTAGCTCCACCATTTTTCAAAAGTACCTGTCCACTACACTGTGAAACAGCAAAGTCCATTGTTGATAGTTGACAGAGATAATGTATCTAGACTTTTTCACTCAAAAGAAAGTCATAAGTTTGAGCTTCATTCAAGGAGCCTCAGGGACCCCTATAAAGACAAGAATGATGTCTCAGTCCCCTTAATGGGGCTGAGGTCTGTGAAAACTATGAATAATGGCACAAAAGATGAGGAACTATAGAAGTCTGTGTAAACCATTTATCATTTGTCATCCGATTAACCTTAACTGTCTTTTGTTGTCTGATTGTTGTCATAAAGGCATTTCAATCATGGGTCAGCTAAAAGTTTGACTTTATGCTAGAGATGTTCCTAACGACTAATTTTCCTGACATTTAAACAAGAAGTTTAAAGTTAGATTAGCTGACTAGTCTAAAAGTAATAGACTACTCAGAAAACAAAATTGAATACAATTCAACCTATAAGGTTAAATTTTGTCCAAAAAAAATAACACATACCTAATGTGAGCCATTTGAAGACACTGAACACATTCTTCAAGAACATCTTAAGCATCTTAACATCTTCTGGCGTCATTAACATTAGTAGCGGATGCTTGTTGTCGAAAGCAACGTTTGACTATGAAGACATGACAGTTTGTGCCCTGTAACGGCTAAGCCTAAACTTAAAGCCACTGAGGGGTTGCTTCAGCAGGCTAATAACTAAAGTGTTTGCCGTGCCACCAATAGAAGTCCAACTTTCACTTCTTGTCTTCAATGGAATATGAATTGCTCAGCCTAAATGTTCTTCATCGTGTAACATGCAAGGAACCATAACCACTGTCCATAAAACCCCATACAGTCACACATTTCATTCATACAACAATCCAGCATTCACCTAGCGTAGCACTAAAAAAACTATTTGTGGTCCTCCGTCAAGCAACTCCGTCCCCCGAGTGAAAGTTTCTACCAATATCGTAACTGACCCAAAGCACAAAGGTGACACCTACTGGTCCTACATACATTTAGCTACCTGCACCTTAATAGAAAAATAACTAGTTTAATGACCAACAAGTATTTCTGGTGGTGACTAGCGAAGGTAGCAACATTTGACTGACTGATGGAGTGATTGCACACATCCCTAATTTACAGAATGCACAGAACGCAACCTATTTAAAGAAAAGGGTTGATGAGGTGCACCAGAAAATAATTTGGAATAGTCCATTATACTCTCAATACTATGTCATGTATGGATTTTACTGTGCCCAAATTTTATGAGCACATGAGCCGATCATTTCTCGCTTTCCCTGTGAGTGCCACACTGCAGAAGTAGCACTGAGGTAATGCTTTGTTCACATACAGCAGCTGGATCAAGGTCTTCTACCACACACTGTGGGAGTGAGTTATTGTTCTCCTGGGAAATAAAGTCTAATTGATAATTACAAAGAGAGCAGACGGGAGTAGGAATCAGCCCACACATTCTTTTTACCACTATAAAAATGTGCACAGCATGTTAAATACTGTACCAATATATATGCATATTGCCAAAGAAATGTCTGGTGTATAACTTGAATTACACTTCAATTGATGGCAGATGGAAAACAATATCGGCAAAATTTGCAAAACTATTATTGTGAGAGCACTTGAAGATATGAATGCTGAACAGTAATAAGAAGTTATTTTATTGTGTACTAAGAATAATAGGCTTTTCGCACAGTGGGTGATGAAGTTTCGAGGTTCACTGTCAATTTTTTCCTTCACAAAGTGACTAGCTAGTTCTTTGTGGCACTCTGCTGGCAACATCCTTTCAGTGGTTGTTTTCAAGCAACCAGCTGCTTCACATTAAGTCCATTCATAAAAGAACCCACACTGCAAGTTATCAATGTTGATACCAGTAAAATATATTTATTATTTATTTTATTTTTAAAAAAATGTCAAAAATAGTTAAAAACAGCCAATCATCTCAAATTTTATGAGTCAGTCAACCGCATTTTCATAATTAAGGCAGCAGCAATAAATATTCATATATTCTTCATTTTTTTGTATTTGATGTTTCAACAGAGCTCTGGACTCATGTTTACCATCACTGAGTAACTGGAGATACTTTCTCCTGACAGAAAAGAGCATATAGATCTTTATATTTCAGATTATCTCCATGCACACACTGCTTCCTGCTTTTGTACATAGTACACTGGTATGTTTTGTTTTTTCCTTGTTTAAACACCAACCACATGGTCCTCCTGGTTTCACTCTCAGCTACCTTTACTTTCTCTCCTTCTCCTGTGGTGTCTTTCCTTGAGAGTCGTTGCAGGGAATCTCCAGCAATCAGATTAACTTTACTCTTTGTAGTTCTTAGAAATACTTGTGGAGTATTTACTGTTTATTTTTGTTTCATTTAGTGTACTGTATTTTAGTGTATTTTAATGAATTTCACATAGTGACTTTTAGTGCTGCTTGGAAAAATGATCTCACTAGAGGATCTGATAGACATTTGAATTGATACCGTTAACGAACGAAGCTTTAGACATTCGTTTTTGATATGAACAGATCTAACAGCCTATCACACATCAAAATAAGTTCAACAGCCAGCAAGTCTGCCTTTGTTCTCTGTGTCGCAGCTTGTCACCTGCCCTGCAAAATATGCCATCAGTCATTTCCATCACATTCAAAGGTACCATCCCAGCAACCACAACACTATTTTGTTAAGACAAGACAAGCTAACTTGTATACTGTTAAGGTAGATAAAGCATGTTTTTCTTCAAGCATCTTCTTCAAACTGGCAGCAAATAATATATATATATATATATATATATACACACACACACACATACACATGGGGAAAAAATATCAATAATACTTTTGCCATATCACGCAGCCCTAGTAGCTTGTGGTTTTATAAACATATTAGTCTATGGGGGCTCATGGAAACTGTGAGTGGTAGAGCTGAAAGACAAGAGGGGAGTGAGAGGGCTGATTGGATGCTTGTGTGGATAAGGATCAGTGTATGCTTATGAGTTATGAGGATAAGAGGAAGAAAATGGAGAATGATTTGAGGGGATGACTTAGCAGAGATGGATATTATGGAAAAGAGGTGTAAGATCCCATCTTCATGAAAGTTAAAATGTTCAGTTTTGTTGAAACTGTCTAGGAGAGGTGTTGATTCAACTGTATAATCATTTTGGAAGCTGTAGTTTCTGATGCTGTTGAATTATACTAAGTTCTAGTGACAGTTTGATTACACCATTTATATCAATCAGAGTACACTAAAGAACAGAAACCGCATTACTGTTCAACAGCTTATATGAACTCATTATATAGTGTATTGTATGTATAAAATCTATTGTCCCTCTAGTTTGAAGATAAATGCAGAGAAAGTGAAAGAGAGACAGAAACAGAGTGAGAAAATAATTGGCAAAGCAAAAGTTTTCTTTTGTCAAACATAAAAATAACAAGAATGTAACACTTCTGATTTCTTTTTTTAATTTTCTAACAATTAAGATCACAATTGGTGATGAAAACAAATGTAACAAGATAAATACTGTGATTTGTACTTGAATAAATTTACATTTTAATGGGGAAATATTTGCAGCATAGCTCAATTTAGTCCTTGTTTTCAAGTCTGATTGGTCAGTATAGTTTTAGTCGAACCCTCAAGAACTCTCCAACTTCCTCCTTTGAAGGTGACAGCTCTGTGTGTTTCAAACCTTAGCTCTGCTTTGCTCTCTGGCTGACTGTGACACAGGAGGATTTCTCATAAAAGAAACTGTCATCATTTCTAAGGGCTTTCTCAGCCCTTGAAGAGTCATTTCCACTGAGTTAGACATGTCAGTGCTGCAGACCACCTAGTGAGTTGAAAAGGAATAAAAACCCATTGGGTGCTATGCATCGAGGTGAGGGCAGGGACAGGGACGTAGTGAGGCAACTGCAACAAACTGTCTCACATTCCCCCAGAAAACTGGCCTCTAACATATGTGCCTGAGGCTGCTAAGGGGAAACAGAGACTCAACACTGGGACTATAAAAGGGGTCCAGTGTGGCCAGGAGGAGAGCGGGGTAGGAGCAGGACTAGTATCTGGGGAAAAAATTATCTTTATTGGGAAATTCAAACACAGGAGCTGCTATGGAAAAACAAATTCAAGAGCCTGCCTGTGATGGGGGGGGTGGTGGCCTCGTTTGTATACAAGTCTACAGTCTGTGCACCAGACATCACAGAGAAGGGTGAGATGCAAAGTGACATGAAGAAAGAGAGAGAGAGAGAGACATAGTTATTTATGGTGGAACTCTATTAGAAATCTATTAATGTACTTGACATTCGTGAAAATATGTTTCCTTCACATCTAAAAACTCAATTTTACAAGGTGCATTTGAATAAGCAGTTTTGACAGATGTCCCAAGTCTGAAAAGACTATGGAACCACAATCCCCAAAGTACTCAAATCTGATATGAATGGATCTTTTTTTATTTTTAAAGGGTCCCAATCAGACAGGGACCTTTAGTCCAAATAGATGGCATCCAAAATGGATTCAGTCCAAACAGCTGCATCATGCAACACCAGTTAATGGGCAGGCACGGACAAAAAGAGCAGCAATAAATGTCTTTACTGTCTGCACTTTATACACACTTTATCTGGCATCAAAAAGCACTGTTCTCTCCCACTATCAGAGCACATTGTGTGATAAGTTCTGACAGCAGACCAGCTTTGATACACTCTGGATATTTAGACAAACAGACTGCAAACCTGCAGTAATACAAAAGGATGTGATTAGACTGATTTGGAGCCAGCCCTGCACAAGGCCCGAGTCAGGCCTCAATTACCAGGATCACGTTCCAGTTGAGGCCCCTCCATCAGCCTCAACCACATTATAACACAACTAATCTTATCCTTCACATTTATGGTGATTTAAGGTCTTTTGTGAGGCAAAGTAATAGCAGCAGTTTGCTTTTTGGCCTTTGTTTCAGATTATCTTGCCATAAAGACAACATCTTTGATCATTGATGTATTCCCTTTTAATTTTATTAATTTCATCAAAACGCACTTAATCACTCCTACTGCTGCCCAAAAGTCTCCTGAATTGTCACATTTCATTTCACAGGCACAGAGCACATACAATATAGGACTACATGTGACATCATGAAGCACAAGGCATCGGTGCTAAGTTTCTCCCCCTTCATGCCTATTGGCAGCCCCAAACTGATTTTGTGTGGGTGGCAACTGCACTGCACTCACTGATGGCCTGTCTTTTACACTTCAATGGTCCACATCAAGACAAGTATATCCTGAGAGACTATCACGGACAACAGAAACAGCAGCAGACTGTACGGGTTTCTGTTTAAGTTTGAGATTTTGATTTCTAAATACTGTTTTCATTTAACTCGAAGTCAACACTTTTCCCACGACTTACAATGGCATTCTACCCTCAGTTATTTTTTGCAGCCTAACATCTTGAAACCTTGCCTTAAAAACCTCTCAATAAAAAGCCCCAATAAAAGTTTTTTATGTGCACTTTCAATACACAGAACCAAGGCAGCAGTTACAAAAACCTTAACACGTGTAAATTTATGATGACTATATTAAACCATATGAAACCAGCGTGAAATGTGTTGTACAGTGTGAGTATGCTCCCAGTGCCTTGTGCATCTGTAAAATCTCCACAAATCAGAAGTGACAGGTGAAATGGCGGACACTTAATGGAATAATCTGATAGCACACTAACTTTACACATGTGGTTACACAGATATGGCATGGGTTACTGTTCCATGTCGAGGTTATGAATGATAAGTTCTCATAGCTGCGCTGAGTCTCTGCAGTGGCTTACATCCAGCTTTAGGGCACAAAGCAAATTATGAGAAGATGTAGAACCAAGAAGCAAAGCTGTAGCATCAATAGAAAATGATTTTGGGATGAAAACAATCATGTTTGCCAAGCACCCCAAAACATTAAGCACGAACAGGTTAGTGTTGACGCGGAAAGCATGTGAAGGCGGACACATGATGCCTGCTTGGACAACAAGTACAAAACCCATTAAGGCTCTCAGTTCATGACTCATTTGTAGCATCTGTAGATGCAGACAGACCAGTGCAAACATTCTATAATTTAACATTAATCATGCAAAATTGCGATTTAATCTAAGATTATTTGATTTACATTGGGGAGAAAAAAAACAAGACTTACTGATTTATTGGCAACCTTATAAAAATATAAATGGAAGTCAAAAGGTTTCGCTGCATTGACCTGGAGTCCGATTATGGTCCCATGAAAATAACAAATATTTTGAAAACTAAATAAAACAAAAACGCAGTCAAAACAACCATATAAATTAACAAAGTTCAAATGACTCTCAAAATTCCCCTCTATTTTACAGTACCTTTGAGATGACTTTGTTTGTGAGTTTTGTTACGCTGTCCATCTCTGCAATTAAAGCCTTATTACAACATCACAAGAACATCACAAGAGCCCAGAATATTGTCTGTCTGTACCGACTCGGTCTGGACGAAATTTTAAGAGTAGTTATTGGCAGACTCCTGCCTGGTCCTGTCTGGTTTTTAAGTCTGGTGGAGAGAAGAGAGCAGTGTGTCCAATTTTTTTCTGTGAGCTGTCTTCAGCATCAGACACATTGTGTACTCATACAGTTTGAACACAATTTTTCCCTTTCCTCCCCTTTCATTCTCCCTTTTCTTCACTATCTCAATTGCTTTGTGGTTCTGCACTATATTTTTCGTGTTCCAAAATAATGAAGTGGCTGCTGGGAACGAGCTATGATTCACATTCAGTGGCTGAAAAATCAGCTGTAATTGCAGTAATTTCAAACACCTTGTAGAGCAAACCTGTGTTCTGTGCCTAATCGTATGTTCTAATGTTGTGCTTACGGGATGTACTGTGGATTACAGTATTTCCTTTTAAATATTTACTGACAACAGTAACAACAAATGTAATGACTGTTTGCAAGCACAAAAATATGCTGTTTAACATTGTCCAAATTTCTTACATCTTATGGTCCTGCACAACTAACAATCCCAAATAATTAAACCTGTTATAAAAATGTAAAAATCTAATGGGCAGCTTGGCATGAAATTTCCTCTTCAGTGGTGGCATCTTTAACATATAAGCTCTTTCTTAAGCCTTTCTGTCTTTTTGCATATGTTTTTCCTCTTGGATGTTTGGCTGCCTTTAATGTCTTCTCTTTCAGCACATTTCAATTGTCATGTCTGTGTTGCCCTTCCGCATGTGCTTTGGTATTTGCAGCAGCTCTGGATTTGTAACCACTCTTACTGTTTGTGCTTCTGCTCTTGTATGTGTTTTGATAGCTGCACAATGTATGCACGTAAAGCGCAATCGCCTGAGTATTTGTTTGTTCTTGAAGCATGATTGCCCTTAGGGGCTGTTACAAGATGCTGACATGCTGCTGGCTGTCTCCTTGATTAAAGGCATTAGTTCATCATGTTTGCACACAGGCTAGTTTGTTTGAGTGGAACAGTGTGCTTCTCAATGAATAAATACTTTAATTAAAATGCAGCTGATCACACTGTATACAGTATGTGTGTCTGATAGCACATGGAAAACCAACCAATCAACATTGCTTCCAAGGATAACACAATTGTTGTTGTATATGTTAGTCAAATTCAGTGGTGTATTTTCTTAGTAATATCTCGACTGTGCTTCATCATCGTGTCTAATTTTCCCTTAGTAGAGGAGTATAGGGCCAATAGGCTTAATGAGCTCACAGCCCTACAGCATTCAAGAGTAATTTCTTCACCCTTTTACCATGACAAGATAATTTCTGAGAATGTTACAAAAGTTTTACATTTAAAAATGGGGCCTACAAGCTGACTGAGTGAAAAATTTAGATGACATGTTATTCAGGGTACACACACATTATCAGGATCTGTTTGCTACATTGTTTAGGAATTTCCTGCTGTATTTACATGATGCATGTTTGTTTTCAAGATTTTTTTGAACTAGTCACAGAATGTTTTAGAATGTTTAGAATGCTTTATAAATATATTTGGAGAATACTTATTGTTTTTAGATGATCCAGTGACTGAATTAAGAAATTCTATAATATGATCTGTCGATATTATGGATCCAAGCATAGAACTTTAGTCACACTAGTAGCACGACTCTGCTCAGATGGTTGGTCATTCTGTCCACTGCCATTTTGGTTCACACTGAATCGCTATCTGCTAATTAAATGTGTTGAAGCAATTTGCCATGGGCTATGTTGCGCCATTCTGATAGCGCATGCTCGGTTTTGATGCAGTAACCTGCCTAACCACCCTAACTGCAAAAGGCAACAAGCAACTCTTAACAAGTAGCTTCTGAAACCAAGCGGACCTGACAATAATGATGATGAGTCTGAGATACAGTCTGAAGTCATCAAGACGTCTGTAGTTGCTGTAGTTGAGAATGCAGTATAACCCTATTTGATGCCTTAACACAAAGACCTCATCTAAAACATTTTCTTTGAAGGAATTGTGAAATACTGACATCATGGTCACCATTTACTGCTTAAAGATAATGATAAACTGTCTCCGAAGAGACTAATTGACTGCTGGACAAAATGAAAGCAGCCCCTCCTCTAAGCATTATTGAAGAAGATGTGTTAATCACTCCTCTTTAAATCACTCCTGTTTAAAGGGAACTGATGAAGGGTATGTTCCCCACAAGGCTAATGCATCTCATTTAGCAGAATGGCATTTTTATGGGAGCCTGACAATACTGTGAAAGGAGAGTCCCTGCAGCAACAGAACCAACAATCACGGCGGGTGGACTGGTGGTGTGCTAGAAGACTGTAGCATCTTGGTCATTTCTGCCTGTTTTGACCAAAAAACAACTCACAATTCTCAAACTCATGGGGAAAAAGTTCCATCAGTCTCTGTCAAATGAGTACAACAAATTGCTCCCTTTTTTTCTTTTTTTTTTCCCACCAAAAAGGTAAAATCTGTGTGAATTTCACAGAAGTCCAAGTGTGTGATGCTGGTGTCAGATTGGTTTCTGTACTGGAGGTGATGACGAAGAATAGAAGAGGCTTTTAACTTTACAGGAGATAAGATTTAGGACCTAGTGATGCTGGCTATTTTTCTCTTTTGTGCTCAGTCTTTCTGAAAGGGAAAAGGGAGTGAAAGCCTGGCTATCACTGCTTATCAAAGCAGCTTTTCCACACTGACTGGGGGTTTATTTGTGACAACAGCTAAAGGAGTTTGATGGCATTTCATGGACTAAATGATTTATCAGTGAATTACAAGATGCAAATTATACATTTTTCAAATATGTATGTGTTTGAAACTTGGAAACATAAATACAGTAAACTGATGGCTACAGTTTAAATAGACATTTATTTCCAGGGCTAAGTGTTGGATTTATAATCTACCTTACTTACAGTCTTCAAGACACATTTTATATTTACTACGCTGTGGCTGAATTGCAATAAAGAATGAAGTTTTTAGGTATTAGGTATTTAAAATGTCAAGTGCCAGTTGAACATTTAATTACAATAAGGTTGCACATACAGTAAAATTTATTCTAATTACTGCTTCTGCTGAGTACAATGATTTTACTGCTAATAATATAGAAATTCAATGCCAGTCATCAATACTATTGCAGATCAAATCAAATAAATCCAGAAATATGAAATAGTCTCAGTCTCTAAGTTGTTCACTAAGTATACAGTACGATCTATAGCTCATCAGTAGTGGAACAGCATAGTTCGAGAAACAAATTAACAAAGTAGTTAAAATGCATTTATCAAATACTAGTGAGAACATATTGGCATTCAGCTTTTGAGAGTTTTAAAATTTTACACAGATGTGAAAGAAGGTTTCTGATTACCAGATCACTCAACGCTTCGACAGCTGCAATTTCCTTCAGGGCATCAAATTCAACATTATGTAACACAATATCTCATCTATGTGGATCAACAGAAAAAAAAACGCAGCAAACAGGACTGCTATATATGAGTGTCATTGTAAAAAGTCCTGTCTATGATGTCCCCACTTAACAGTTTATTCATTCACGATGTTTCTGATATTCATGTGTCTGCAAAATGGGTTGTTTTACTTGTACATAACCATATTCAATTCAATTAATCTGTGAATGAGTTTTTAATGACTCACAAAGTCAACAGAAGGTTGGATTAGCAGTGACACATACCCATAACCATGTCCAAAAGTCCAAGGTGACCTTCAAATTACAGTACTTAAACTGTCCCAACACCAAAGACATTCACTTTACCATGGCATAAAACAGAAAAAGGCAGAATGTCTACATTTGAGAAACTATGCCATTTCATCTTGATGTTTTAAGAAGATTCAGCAATTATAACTGATATTGATTTTTAGTACAGGATTTATACAGGGTGGAAATTCTTGATTCAACCCAAACTCCATGTGGTAGTTGGAAAAGTGTATGCTAATCAACTCATCTTCATTTGAAGAGCATCCTGACTCTTGCAAAGCTTTAATCCATGACAGCTTGTTCTGAACATTATCTAATAATTGGCACATTCTGCTGATGAGAATGGGCCTACAATCTCTTTCCCCAACATGACAGAAATGGTTTGCTATGCACATTCCTTGTGGCTTTGAACTTATCTTCACCCCCCTCACCCCAACTCAATTCACAGTTGCCTCCCACCTCTCTCTGTATGGAAATATGGTACATCACATTATTTCACCCACATTTCTTATTGCTTCAGGGTATGTACAGTAATGTTAAAGATTAATTTCATGGTCTGCTATTTACATGATGTTTACCCTGAAATAACATGATAAAAAAGGGATCATTATAATACAAATTGTAGCATAACTCTCACCAAGTATGCGTTTAGCTTAATTCAAAAAACCTCCCATTGACATAGTATACTGCATGTTTGCTCTCAAGGACTTCATGGCAAATTATCAAACATTTTTTCAGGGATATAGCACATGCTCAGGACACACACACAACCTTAGCTTGCAGGCGGGGTGAGGAATTTGCTGCCTTGATCTCCTAATCTCATATACTGGGCTGCATTACATGCCAGCACCGGCAGATGGGCAATTCTGTACTCTGGGCTTTTCAGGTCAGCGAGGAAACAGTACACACAGCAGGTTACACAGAGCCAGTGTTTGGGGGCAGTAAGAGGTAAACATCAGCCTTTTTCCCCTGCTTAGTAAACTAACAGCTTCAAGCATCAACACTGCCTCAATAGCCTGTGTCTGAGACCTGCTGATCGCAGAAACTACCATAGGCTCTTTGCAATGGAAAGTATTTTTTCTTTTTAATTATTCTGGCTTTCAGCCTTCAGAAGTTTTTAAGCATCATACACTGTAAATAAAAACCTCAAGTTAAAAATACACCTACCTAAATTAGAATTTAATTGATTGACTGATGGATCAACGCTACTATTAAAGCCGTTCTAATCAATATTTCTACAAACACTAGTGGAGTTAATTATGTGTCATGTTAAAGGGGTCACTCTTACTGATGAATCCACACAGAATTATTACCTAACTCTGCAATACAGCTAAAGCCATCTTGAAGCTCTTTTTTTTTTGGTTTAACAACAACAACTTTATTGTTTTGGTTCATCAGAATGTGAACCAAAAATAAAGCTCCAAATCAACTGTATGCAACCTGCTGAGCACCAAATGACAAACTTAATGAACAGCTGGTGAACATAAAGCAGAGAAAGTAGAGAAAGACATTTACCTCAAAAGTCAGTGGAGACCAAAGAAAAGGTGAAGCAAGAATGAATACTGAATGTACATCTGTGAGGTTGATCAGAAACAGGACTCAATGAATGCTAACGTTGCACCATTTTTCTTGGATGCGTGAATAGCCATGTGATCTGCTATATTAGTGTAAAATAGAACAATGTCTGCCTTTTCCCTTGACCCTCACCTGATCCATAATATTTTTTGCATCTACGCTCCAGCCCTCGCCTTTGCCTTCATCCAAAGGCTTCCCTGGTCCCCTCTTGGCCACTCTGGCCCCATTCCTTAAAAATATCCTGTGACACAAACAACTTTCAACACACACATAAGACAAATCTCGAGGACTGCGTACTTCCACCTTCGTAACATTAAAAAATCTGTAATCTGTACAACAAGTCGCAGAGGAGGCTCCCCACATTAGCCCTTGACACTTGCTAAACAAATAGCGTGATATGCAGTCATCAAGCTGTGAAAAGGCTTAAACTTTATTTGGATACTCAAATAAAACAGTTTTTATATATAAACGCAATCATCATAACCATCTACCGGTTCAAATGCCCTTGAAGTTATGTGAGACAGTATGATTGCGAGAACTGTCTCACCTCATCCTGTGCCCTGGTTTAACTCACACAGTTAATCTAATTTAGTTCCCAACCAGCGACATCTGGTACATCTTAATAAGTCATCTGAGGATATAATCGAACTGAATGTCACCAGTATAGCATTGTTTCACTGATCCAGGATTTGCAGGCTAATCCACCTGTCATGTACAACTCGTGATAATGAGTGCAATATGTCCAAAGTCCAAATCAACCTGAGGGACTAAAGAAGCCCAAAAGACATTGGTTAGCCCGAGATAAGGCTTCTCCGCTCTGTGCCCACTTACAGCTTTCCCATCTCCCTTGGTATATATCTTCACTATCCCTCTAAATCAAACAGTAAGGCCTTTTATTAATAGCCTGTCAGCAGAGTTAACATTTATTTCATGTGTATTCATTTGAACAGGTTTTACAAATGACCTGGTGCTTGTGAACCTGCTCTTGAAAAATTAGCCCTGTGTTTTACCCCTCTTCTCATGAATTTCAATGACAAAGTGAATGTAGAGCTATGTGTCTACCTAGATGCAGTTTTCAGCCTGAGGCTAAAAATAAAAAAAAATTAAAAACTACTATATTTAGATTGCTCAGAAATGTCATAGTATGTAATAGTTTCTTATAAATGAGAGGAAGAAAGTTGAGGCTGTTATGATGGTAACTGCTGAGAAGGGTCTCAAATAATAATAATGGCATATTTTATATGAAAGAAGATGCTTTAAATAGCCCCATTGTATTTGAGAGTGTGACAGTGTAACTCAAGTGATTTGAACAGATGTTACTCGCTGCCAGCTGTTTTGACAGATCACCAGAAACATAAGGGTTTGAAAACTGAGATGTAAGAGGAGGGAAGTCATACAGGAACACTGGTGCCACGATCGAAGATGCTATCAAGAGTTATCTAGTGGAGATCTCCCTAAACATAAGTGAAACAGACAGCGCCTCTCTAAGGATTTATGGTGGCCCATTATTCCATTTTGTGAATACCAAGTGTTCTCTCAGCATTGGCACTTGCAGAGAGAAACCTGGCATGCTGACACAAATTGATTACAGGACCGAGGAGACAATCTATTTCTTCCTCTAAACTGATAGCAAAGTACGACAGGATGAGAATGGTCGGATGTACACAGACAGAGACAGCAAGCACAAGAGAGAGAAATAATGGGATAGAAAAAAGGCGTGGGAGAAAGGACTATGAATAAAGTTTTGTTCCAACTTCCTATTTTCAAAGACAAACATACCAATGAAAGTGTTTTGCAATGCAGATCTGTTCAGTGATAGTGCTGTACCTGACAGAATTTCAATCACAAATACATTCCTACACATTTCTTTTTATGGAACTGAGTTTATTAGCTTTAGGGCAAAGCTTTTATTTTTACCATAAGTGACCTGGCACGGTAAGTGTGTAGACAAGTGTAAAACAGAATCCACTTTTAGTACAAAATGAATTAATGAATTTTCATTATTGACTCATGCATACAACTACGTCCACCCTAAACTGGCTTACAAGGTGCCACAAATTAATAAAAGCCAGATCCAGAAAGCCAGGTATATATGTTAAAATGAAAAACATTTATTACGTACAATTAGAATACTGGAGAAATTAGAAAGAAGACTGATTAGTTTGTCTTCGGATTCTGTTATAGGCTTTTGAAAAGAAGTGAGCAAACTTTAAGACATTCAAATTTTTGATAGAGAACAATTATGGAAAATGTACACACCTGAATCACTCTTCGAAAACAAAAACTAAATGCTACTTTCCACTTTGTCAAATAACACAGCTTGCAGGTACAATTAGTTTAAAAATATACAGTATTTGCACTTGTCAACTACTATCTTTGGCTTCTTTAGAAGGATGCAACATAACATTTAGCAAGTATTCATATTTCCAAACACTTTCACCAATTTTGGAAAATTGCTCACTTTAAGTAGGGGTCACATCTTATTCCTGTGGACAACAACTTCCTCATATAGTGAGTAAATCTCTGATGCCCATGGAGAAGCACGAGTTATACTGCATAAGCTCATAGTTGCATATTCTATCCTCTGTTATTTTGATTCCACAGTCAAATCATTTCACATTTATGCTGTACTGACTGAGGTACTCAGGTTCTGACTCTATGTTGAATTTCCAGCACAGAGGCAAAATTTATGAACCTCATAGAGTTAAATTCTGTATTCTGTAGAGTCTGCCATTTTCGATTCCTTAAAGCCCAATATCCTTGAAGCATAATTCAATGTAAGTGAGACACATGCATCATAAAATTCGGTATATGCAGAATAGCCAAAGTCATTAAATGTGTTTATGTAGCTATGTCAGCATCTCTGGCTGACCTTGCCAAAACTTAGAACGCGCACAGAAATTAAATGTTTATTGCGGGATTTAGCAAGACCAATCCAACAAGATACTTCTGACATCCTTGTCAAATACAGTTAAGTAATTAATGTCACGCGGGAATTAAAATCTCTTCAATGCATCACTTGCTTCATCTCAGAGTCAACTGTCTTTTACAGCCACATGGACAGCACAAATCCCCACTCTCCAGGCTCTATGTGACAGAACAGGTAAAGCTGCAGAGCCAATACATTTGTCCTTCAGTACATGACACCTTAGCCTTACTAATGAGCCATTTAACGGCACTGGGAAGGGAGCAGAAGTTAAACGAAAGGCCCCTTGTGGATTTGGTAAGAGCGTGTCAAGACTGGAAGAGACAGTAATACTTCACATTGACAGGAGGAAGAATGAATAATGAGTGGTTTAGCGGCTGCTTCAACGTAAAGCTAATCTCTCAACATTTTCCCATGGCCCATGTCTCCCTGGAGGAAGAGCACTGCTTTCACACCACACCACAAACTCAAATCAAAGGAACATCCGTCAGACTCATTATGTGCTTCACATTATCTAAACTTACCATTACATTGCAAAAATATACGTGGTTCATGTATATCGCTTGACACAACCAACAATCCATACTGTCTTTAAAGAACTTTTTCTACAACTACAGACACTAATTGACAATTTAAATACAACCTGAAGCACATCTGTGCCTCCTGCCTAAGCTATTTTTAACCATTCCTCCAAGATACACCTGGAGGTTTAGGAACTAAAGAGCCAGCTCTTGTAGTTCTCTGCATTAAAACTTATGAGTATTCATGAGCATGAGTAGGCAGCGCTCTCCAATGGGACTTAAGTCTGCCATGAACAGAAACTGTGTGTTAGTTATTGTCAGTGTGAGCTGAGAGCTCAGGGGACATCGTTACTTTTCCATTATAATACAAGACTTGCATTCAGACTCCAACAACTCATCTCATAAGAGCCAAAGCATATGGAGAACAAACAGAAAAGGCTACCTTTGGAAAGCCACAGATGGCTGTCGCAGATGTTGAAAGTCAGCTGTAATTTCATCTCTGACAAATTCATGCAGCAACTTCTGTTTTCAAGTTTGAAGAGAAAAAAAAGAATAATCTAATTCCATCATAAATATTTCTCTCTGGCCCCCAAACTGATCAGTGACACAGAGTGCTCCATTTACTGTTGAAAGTGAATACATGAGAACTTGGAAAAAAATAAAACATGTATAACTACTGTCTCTATTTAAATACTTCATTTATGGTCTTTCTGGTTTTGGTAGTCAAAACTACAGTACAATGAAATTAATGTAGAGATTCAGATGTAAAACAGTTACCAAACATGATGAGCTACATTAATAGCTAATTACTGATAACAAATTTTGTCCACTGGTTGTGAGTTTAGGTTCGCTGTGAAGTAAAAAAGTATTTTGAACATGCGGGATATGCAGCACTGTTTAAAGAAATATGAGAATCGAACAAAATAATTAAAAAAAACGAGAGAAGTGCAAAAAGTGAGCTAAAATATAAACTGCCAATGTTATTTACGATGTTAAGTCTTTAGATTAGTCTTTAGTTATTTCATAGTTTTATAAAAAGCCCTTTGACTGTTTCAAAGAGCCATTTAGGTTTACTTAAGATGTATTGTGTCATCGTACTTCTGCTTAATTTCGAGCATATTTTGTGCTAGCTTTCTCATTTGTTTGACTGTAACTCACTGTCGTCACTATCTATCCAAATACATTTTTACACTAACGGTTTCCTGGTAAAACAAATGCAAGTTCTTTTTTATATGATGGGGCTATGTCAGTTTAAAAAAAAAAAAAAAAAATCAATCTGTGCATAAGACTGCATGCTGTAAAAATAGTTAACACTGGCAGACTTTGAACTGTGTTGGAGTAACACAGTGTTGCTATAATCTATTTGATCCATTCGTTCGACTTGACCCTACACCAACACTGCTGTGTTTCTGTCCTCAATTCAGTCAGTACATTAGATTCATTAATAATAATTCTATTTGTCCACAGATAATCACAAATCCTATTTCCAGTAATAATGAACACGACGAAGCTCTGGAATACGCTGTAAGAAATTTACGTCAGAAATAAACTCCTTCTTAACCGTCTGGAAAACCTACCTTCATGGTTCATTCATTAGCCACAATCCATTGTTATCTGCATGGGTTCCTTCTTCCCTTTACCCAATACAGCCACATTTAAAGTTGAAAAAAACTAAGGACCACTGTCAGTCAACTGTGAATAATAAATCAGAAATCATGGCATCCCCTAACTACTAGAAATTTATGTAGTACTCCCTTTTGAGAGCCAGACATCGAAAAATGGAGAAAGAAAGACAGGCTAAAAAGAAATTAAGGAAGAAGGAGGCTTGGCACCAGTGAAACTGACAGCCTGGCATGCAAATGTGCCCATCTATCTTACTGGAGAACACTGAGTGTGCTTTATCTCATCTAGAAGGAGCAGTTCATCTGAGCTAGACAGCCATTTGGATGCACTAGACTTAAAGAGCAGGGGCACTAAATTGGATAGCAATTGTGCAGCTTTATAAATGCTTGTGTGCTCACCTCAGATAACCTCCTTTTCACTAGGAACATGTATGTCGTTGGTGGCCTGAACCTGAGCTGCAAGCTAAACTAGCTTCAGTCAAGGTCACATGACCCTATTTACTTCAGCAGAATATGTAACTGTGTAGATGTGTGAATGGTTGAGTGGAAATCATATACATGTGTGCACGCAAGCATGCATGTAAACATATATTGTGGTGTGAAAATAATCAAAATAAGAACTATGATTCTTTTCTTCTCGAGTGCTTTCGGATGATCATGGGAAAGCAGGGCTGGTAGTTAGAACATATTGGCTGTAATGACAAAACAAATTACACTCATCTGTATGAAGAGGGTTTTGACACAACAGCAGATTGCATCAAATATGCTTGAAATGTGCAGCCTTGGCTTGTGTACCAAGGTGTGTGATTGGCCAAGAAACTATACTTAAGCCTTTTATCTCTGAAATACCCTCAGAGATTAAGTACCTACGCATGCACAGGTGGACTTGTGTACAAATACAGACTTACAGTAAAGCAAACGCAACAACATTTGTAGCAGAGTATCAGTAAATGTACAGATCTGGTCTCTAAATTCCATGAAAATTTCAACCTGACTTAAATTACAGTTCTGCTTTTTCTTGGCCATTTCACAAATAACCAAGAGAAGCACTTCAGTCATTAAATTTCAAAACAGAAAACATCTTCACCACCTAGGTGCACAAGTTGTGCATCTGCTGATCTTGTCGACCACAGAAATCAACCAGCAAATGATAAAATAGAAAAAAAGTGCTTACCAAATCACACTAACTAGTTTGCATGCATGTTTCCATAATATTTGTGTATCTTCGCAAATGATGAAGTATGGTACGTACAGACAAAAGCTGATTCACAATAATTCTCAGCATTGTCTTACCTGTTATAACAGAGAGCATTCAAATGAAGCCCACTTCTGTCAGTATTCCAGTCTATCCTCTGTATTTGTCTGTACACATAAAAATGAAAGGAAGAGTGATGTGAAGAGACAGCAGCACCACAGCACAGCAAATAACGGCTCTGGAAAAGCCTCTCTGTTTTGTTTGCTGGAGCTTCATCAAGAGATTCTGAGAATGTCTGCAGCAGTTGCAAGACGGCAACTTGAATCACCCTCCCTGCTTGACATCTTGAGGAAAAAAACACCTCCAGAAAAGGTCAGTGTAAAGAAGGTGACAGCAGGGAACAAGGTTGGACAGCAAGAGGCAGCAGAGATGGCAATGTATTAAATGGTTTGAGCTGAAGGTAGCAGTAGCCAAGGCTATACCAGCAGGCTGTAAAATGCCTAGGAAGGTCCCAGAGGGCAGTGTGGGGTCCAGACACCGCTAACAAAGTGCCATTTCTGCAGCATAAATAAAATATATGACATAGAACCAAATAAGCAAGCAAGGTTGTGATTGTTGTTTAGGTCATTAACTATGTAACTAAACCAATCATGAGAAAAAAATGCAAGAGGATGTGGACTGCTTAAAAAAATGTAGTGAGGAAAGACCCTGGCTTTGCACTTAGAAATATGCATAAGCAAAATTTAAGCTTGGCTTGACTGTTTTTAAACAAACTTGATAAGAGCATGTACTGACCCCTCCATAAACTAGGCATAATTCAATACATAATGTAGTTCGCCAGCAAGATGCATTTGATGCGTTGCAGTAATGTATTGATATCACATTGATTTTTTTTTTAGAAACTTTTTGATCAAATTGTGGGTTTTGAGATGTTAATGTAATACTTGCTGACTTTCAGCTGTTTGGGAGACACACATAATGTAAAACAAACTTCAACAAAATGCTGTCAGCATAATTCTGTTGCATTATAATGATGATACTTGATGCTACTGTACTAAAATTGATATTAAATAAACACTCAACTAAATACATAAAAGAAAAATGGGAATCAGAGTTTAAGATAAAAATCACTGATGAAGAGTGGCATGTGGAAAATACATCACACATCCACTAGTGTGTAATTTCACACAAGGTAAAGAGTAAACAGTTGAAAAATATACCTTGTTGGAGAGACTGTGGAGTAATGAATGTGGATCACTCACATATTTTTTGGAAATATGACACAATAAGACAGTTTTGGAAAATGTTATATGATGCATTGTTAAAAGATACTTGGATATAAGATTCCTATGTCTTGTACAGTACTGTATTTGTGTAACCTATGTGAAGAAAATATGCAAGTGAAGGACAGATACTTGGTAAAAGCATTATTTACAGCGGCTAAAAAAGCTATTACGAGGAAATGGGGAAGGGAAGACATCCCTACACAGGATCAATGGACAAACATTGCAGAGGAAATCTACACAATGGAAACAATGGCAAACCGCAGGAAGCTCAGTTCGAAGAGAAACAGACGAGATGGACAATATTTGTGACTGAACAGCGACAAAACACAAAAATTGAGTAAAGGAAAATGGAATATGGACAGATTGCTAAGACAGTAACTCCCATGTGTTTATATTTGTTTGTATATTTATTTGAATTAGTTTAGGTTTTACATTTGTATAAAGGAAAAATTCTCAATAAAAATTAAAGTGACAAAAAAAACAGGCTACTATCACCACTCTCATTATCACCACCTACACCCAACCTAATTTCCCACACTAGAACACTGATAACAAACTGTATGAAAATAAATATTGAAGTTATGCAGATTTTCTGACGCTCCAAGTTTCAGAACGTTCTGTTACTCTGCAGCTATCAAGTCTTTCAAATTTACTTTTCTAATGTTCTAATTTTAATCTCATTAGATTCCTAAAACTATAACACTCTTTTACTATGCCCTCTTAATCCAGAAAACAGGTCAACTTAAATATTTAAAATATATATATTTTTATGAGGCACATAAAGTTATAATTCTCCCTTGAGTTGAACAAATGCAGTCCACAGCCAGCAAGGGAGAATTTACATGACGTTTTACTTTCCCCTTAACACCATAACCTATGAAAAAAAAGTGACTACAACGAAATGCATTAGTGTGCTCATAATAAGCAGTGGTATTTCCCGTGGATAAAGTGCAGCTAGAAAAGCAATTAGACTTTCTATTGTTTTCCATTTGCACTACTGCAACAGGCTATTAAAACATTTAGTATGAAAAACACAAAGGAGTTTCACTTCCACCTTAATGAAGGATTTCACAGACAAATATCACAACAAATTAATTCACAAAACATAATTATTTTTTTAAAAAAAAGCAAGCATGCACTTTTACTGAGGCATCATTTGAATAAGGAGCAACCTGCACTTAAATGTTAAACGCAACCTATTGTTCTACCAATGAAATACTGTAAAACGCCACTTGAACACAGTGAATCCCCTATGGATCCGCTGAAATTGAAGAAACAGAAAATGCTCCATAAGCAACTGCAGTCAGATTGAGGAGATGTACCACATGTTTTCATGATTTATATTCCTGACTCATCTGTCTCAAGTGTGACCATAACTTGCTCATTCATTCCTGCTTCTCTATCCCTCCTCTTCCTCCTCCCTAATACTAAAAGTACAAACCATGATGACCCACTGTTAATGAAGAACTGCATGATTATTCATTAAACACAGACTGGTTCATTATTAGCAGAGCATGTGAGCAAAAGTGTCATGTTACCTATTCTGCATGAATGCAGGTGCAGCTGTGCTTCAGGCCCATGTCAACAAAGAAAAGTGAACACCTAAGCATCATTTACCAAATGGAAAGCTTTACAGGGAAACATGGCCTCTGTCCCACTTCTCTTCCCTCTGCTCCAATAAATCAACATCACTGTCAATGACAACTGGACAGATTCCAATTTTAAAAGGCATTTCACCATGCCAAGCTAGGGACACATAAAATGTATCCCTAAACATAATCCTGTCCTGATGTTTCACTGCTATTCATATTGGCCAAGTGTTAAACTGCTTTTGTTTTGGAAGCCATAACTTCAGAATGCACCAAATTCTGTATGATGTGATTTATTTAGACGCTATAAACAGAGGTAGCCCTTACTTTCAGCCCCCCCCCCTCTCTCTTATTCTGATTACCTGGGATGGCTGGATATTGGAAAGAAGGCTAGAGAAAATGTTCATGTAAGGCAGTGGTGCTAGCAAAAGTTTGTGAGAATTAAACATGCAGCAAAGGGGGGCAATGCAAAAAAAATTTGGGAACCACTGATGTAAAGGAAGCTGTATGGACACGCACATACATAAACATACACACATTTAATATATAACTGAGACAAAGATAGGGAATTTCTGGGCTGAAAACAATCACTGAAAATTGTGTGTTTGTTGTGTTTTATGATAACAAATAATATTACTCCAATTACAAAAATATGAAGAAAACCAAAACAGGCTCACCTAACATTTGCAAGTTTATTTCCCAAATTACTAATTAGAACAATCTTGATTGAAATTTTGCAACTGAAAAAAGGAGGGCAATTTTTACAAACACCTTTTCCTTTCCTAAGCTAAGGAAACTTAATTGGAAATTATGTGGTTTTTTTTTTATAATCAATTACTATTCTTGGGTGTAAATCATAATGTCATATTATATCAGTTCTTTGGACAACAACACAATATGTTCTTATGTTATAATGTCTATCTTAACATGATTTCAGTTTGATTCAGTTTGACATGATATATGTCCATAAAACACAATCAGTCTCAGAAGAAATTGCTACCGCCTTCTTTCCTGCTTTTAGCCATAAAAAAAATGAAATGAGCAAAAAGTAAACAAATAAATGCAATTATTGGTAACCAGTGTTTTAAAATTGGACTCAATAATAAATGTCATGGTTCATAGACAAAATGATTGTCTATAGTCTATATAAATAAAGTACCTAGCCTGCATTTAATTTAATTTAATTTTTGAATTTAATTTAAGTTACTTTATTAATCCCAAGCTGCGAATCGAACCTTCCGATCACAAGCCGCTTCTCCAACCTCTAGGCCACGGCTGCCCCCTTACAAACATTTGTGAAAACAATGGGTCGTTTTGAAGATCGTTTGCTATAAGTCAGTTTGTGAAATTTCTTCAGCTGTTTCTGGCAGCTGTAAGTGGTATTGTTGGATAGAGGAAGCGTTTAGGAGCAGCACCATCTCAGCCAGAAAGAAGAAGACCACACAAAGTCACAGAGTTCCAAACTTCCAATGGAATTAATGTCAGTACAAAAATTGTGTGGTGTTTCAGAGAATGGGTTTCCGTGGCTAAGCAGCTGCATGCAAGCCTCACATCTCCAAGCACAATGCCAAGCGTCGGATGGAGTGACCCTTTTCTGTTCCAGCTTGACTGTGCCCCACTGCACAAAGCAAAATCCACAAAGGCTGGATGAGTTTGGTATGGAAGAACCTGACGGGCCTGCACACATTCCTGACCTCAACCCCATCCAACACCTTTGGGAAACAATGGAATGGAGACTGTGAGCCAGGGCGGCACATTCAACATCAGTTACTGACCTCACCATGACTCTACTGAATGAATGGGCAAAAATTACCACAAAAACTCTCCAAAATCTTGTGGAGCACCTTCCCAGAAGAGCAGGAGCTGTTATAGTTGCAAAGGGGGGACTAACTGCATATTAATGTCTATGTATTTAGAGTGTGATGGTTAGGTGTCCCAACACTTTTGTCCATACAATGTATCTTAAATCGTGGTGTACAAGTGTTCCTTTTAACTAGCTTTTTTCAAAGGTTAGACAAAACCAATAATGTTATATCTGTATACACTTCATGTATGTTCACAGACTGTAATTTAGAGCTGGACAAAGGTTTGTACAAGCAGTATTTTTCATTCTAGCCTGGGCTATTATTCTTGTAAATTTGTGGCAATACACTCAACACACCGATGACACAAAAGGCCAAGTCATCTCCTTATCAATTATTTGCTACATAAGAGGAGTGCACACAGTGAGTATAAAAATAGAAAAAAATAAAAAGCAAATTACAGCCATTTAAACATGAGGTATAAACAGAGGATAGACAAGACAATATGAAGGATGACAGTGCAATAACAGTATAGACAATAAGACAGTGTGGTACAATACCATACAACACAATACAATGTGGACAATAGACAGTGCACAGTGTATAGTGTAAAGTGACAAAAGAAATTGTGGTATTAGTTACAAGTATTATCTGATATGACTGAAATATGTAGTTCAAGAGACACATCAAAATCTTTATGAAGCTGCAATAAAGAAAGAAAGAAAGAAAGAATAAAAACTGTTGTGCAAATGAATAACTAATCCAGAAGAGACTAAAATTCTCTGAATATCTTGGCAACTCAGCTGTGAACAAGATCAATGTCTGAACTCAAAAAGGCAGATAATGATCCCAAACTCCTATGGGAGCCAGGACTATGACTACAAACTGGAAATATATCAAGTTTTTCAATGAGGCAATGAAGCAAGTTACTTAGTGAATTTTGAATTTTGAGCAGAGGAGAGCTAATAATGAAGGTGTACAGGTCTTATCTGTAAATATAAAAATATAAAATATAAATTTAAAAGAAGGCACCGAGAAGGAAAAATGTGCACAGATACCATACACGGGAAAGTTAAGAGTCTTGACAATGGAAAACGAATGAGAAGGGGACAGCAACTGTGGAGGCATCACTATACATCAAAGCCTGCTCACTGCCTCAATGGGCTCTTACAGCTTATCAGAGCTCCTTTCGATCGCAAATGCAGCCTAGTCTCAAAGTGAATTGCTGATTCTCAGTAAACTTTTGACAAGGCCTATTACACAGATGGATAGCTGTTTTCAGTGGGAAAACACAGACCAGCAAGTCCCTGTTAAAAACACTTCAGGCGACTCATATCCAATGAGGTTTCTGTTTTTTCAACAGGAATTGCCATGTCATGGACTGCTGTTACCTGTTCACAGCATTAATGATCCATAATGCATAACTCTAAGCGGTATAATATTGCAGAATAATGCAGCTCCCAAATCATTATACAGTGTCTTACAAGAGTGAGAAAAGTTCCAAGGAGCTAGGCTCAGCATCCTAACAGCAATTTCACAGTAACCAATTAATACATTGAGTAATCTGCACAAACAGCATTTAAATTATCAATATATCATGAATTTACATTAAGATTTTGCAATGATAATAAATCTCAGTATGTTACAGATGGGAACATCAAGTCACAGGTAAGATTGAAATTGGAGCACTACTACTGCTTGTTAGTTGGTTTTGTCAAGAAGGCTTACAGACATGGCTTTTTAATAACTTAATATCTTTCCTGACTTAGATTTTTCTTGACAATAATGTGACACAAGCTCTGCTGACACCCCTGTCAGGCTGGCAAGCTCCAAGATGCTGTGTAAGACAACCAGCTACACAGATACACAGCTGACACACCATAAAACAAAAAGTGAAGACAGCGGCAGAAACATATCCAGATACATCCAAGACCAGACTTGAGGAGCCAAGTCAAGGGACTCCTACAACGAGCGCTCAGGAGGTAGAAAATCCCTTGCCATCTTCAGGCAGTTGCATAGTCAAAGATTGACATCTTTGTATGTACAACTGAGGTCCGCTTCTCCCCAGCAATTATTCTGCACTAATATTAGCTTCTCATTTGTGTCATTTCTAAAAAGCAGATTATCTACAATGCTGACTATTAACAAAATTCTATTCATAAATCACTGATCCGCTGGGCATCATTTAGTCCTTTTGTGCATGGGGTGACTGATGTTAGCCTAAGCCTTATAGTGCATTATCAGGCAGGATAAATTTAGTATTATCTTCAGGCAAATTCCTTAAGCTATTAAAAATTAATACTACCTCGTTATGTGGTGTTAAGTTAGTATCTGAATCAATAGAAGTGTGCATTTACATCCTCTGTAATATAATAACCATCAGCTTAGTTAATGGACCTGTGCAAATGTGCAATAAATGCAGTGAAACTGTGGAACGTAAAACGACGCAAATCATAAGCTGGATTCCCCACTGAATCCCCAAATACAATTACGACTCTTTCCAATACAGTAATGGTTTTACTGCTCCAAATCTCTGCTGATGACATTGCAGTTGCACACAAAAACTCAATCCTCAAGCCCTTGCTAAATCTGATTAGAGCCAGCTTCGGTGAGAGTGAGAGAGCAAGGGGGAAAAAGAGAGGGTTTTCAAAATCACTCACTTTTTTCTGCTCTGGCCGACTGCCAGCAAGCAGGATCCACAGTGTAGTGACAGGGCACGTCGCAGGCAGATGAGGTCAAGTTATTGCTGATTGATAGGGAATCAACAGAGCTGCTTTGATCTAAAAATGTATAGAAAACATGACCAGAAACAATGTTTCTCTTCCATGTTAAGTACAATTCTGGGTCTTTAATATTTAAGCATATTTACACAAACCTCCACTTAACATCTTAGTTTACAAGTTTCACAGGATCTTTCACAAAATCAAAAATAAAACGAATAATTATCTCTATCTTGCTGTGTACTTGATTATGTTATACCACAGGTGTTTTTTCATAATGCCTATTCACCAATATCAAGTCAACAATGACACTCTGGGCTGACTTCAGGACTTGAACAAGGGGGGCAAATTGATTTTCTCTGGTGTATCTGCACTCAGTGGGCACTGATGTTATGTTGTGAGTTGCTTTAGATTCAGTCCGTCACTGGCTCAGCCGTAATGTAATTAGAGGTTAGAAACAGAAAGAGGAAAAGCTGGAGAGGCAGCGAAAGTAAGAAAAGCAGACAGATAGACGCCAGGTGGGGAAGATGAGGGGTTGACTGGGTGGAGTGAGGGTTAAGAGAATGACACACGGCTTGCCAGGAATGGAAGGTGAGAGAGTGCAACAGATGCAGTAAACAAAACTCAATGCAGGGCTGCCAGAAAATACTGTAATGACATGCATTTGATCAGAAGAACATCCAAGAGTCAGGATGTTCATTCGGAGAGACAGGTATGCAGAAGCGAAGTTCAACCAAAAGTGAGACGGGAATATTGGAAAAATAAAAAGTGAAGTCAACAAAAAATATAAGGGGCAACTGATTCGCCAAAAGAAATAAGACCACCACAAAGAGCACGGCAACAAGAGTTAAAGATAAACAGGACAGTATTTCCAGGATAACAGTTAAAATGATAGCTAGTAGCAACGTAGTAGTAGTTAGTAATGACACCATGAAGTTGAAGCAATACTTCAGTGATGGTGCAATTCATCTAAGGGCTGTTGTATCACACAGCATTAGTTTTAGCTAGGCATACCTAATAAACTGACAGCTGTTTGAGCTGCAACTTTTAGTAATTAAATGATTAGTCAGTAATCAACATGTTTGATTACCAATTAATTGAGTCATTTTCTAAAAGAAAAATAGCTACATTTTTTTGTTCCGGTTTCTCAAATATTAATATTTTCTGGTTTCCTTGGTCTTCTACAACGGTAAAACAAATGTGTTTGGATTGTGAACTATTGGATGAATGAAAAAAGATGAAGAACGGAAACTGTAATGATTTATCAAGTAAGTCATTATGATTTATCAAGTAAATAGTTGCCAAAATATTGGTAAAGATAAGTAACTAAGTAAATAAGTAACAAGAAACTGTAATACAAAAATCCCAAGCTGTGCCACATTTCAACTACAAATTTCCTGTTCTTAGCTATAAAATGCCTCTCACTAACTTTGATATCCATTTTATCAAAAACAGTGATAATTAACAGATTAATCTTTAGTCATTATCATATTTTTGGTATTTGGTATTGGTATTTGTTGTGCTCTAGTGGCAACTGTATCCAGCAGAGGATGGATGTAGCTGCCACTACCCCGTCAATTAATTGCATCGCTGGCCCAGTGATAGCAGAGCCAACATGTCCCTTGAGGAATGTTCAATTTCAACACTTACAGTGTGTTCCCCATTAATATCCCACATGTTTGTACTTTTCACTCAAACTAATGGTGTCAATTAACCATATACGATGTATTATTTTGAACGTCAAGTACACAGTGCTTTCAATTGGATTCATACATCAGAACAATGACAATTTAAACCTATGTCATTGTCATGGCATGGCAAAAACAGGCCACAGATGTCCCTAAACATATGTACTTCTGTAACTGGCCCCACAAGACAGCACCCCAGGCCACCTTACAGACTGCTCCCATCAGTCCAGGCAGACGTCCAAAAAAAAAAAAAAAACCAGCAAGGCCCAATAAAGCTCACAGGCTCCCTGCTGCCCAAGAACAGCTTCTCAGTTCCCCTCATAATTATTCTGCTGGTCCTGTTAAGAAGCCCGAAACACTCTCCCCGCTCCATTACTCAAACACTGCCAAACATACTGCATAGAGGCTCCCCAGGCTGCACACAGCTACAACTGTGTAGGTAGAGGCACACATGTAAACAAACAGAGCAGGCTCAAGTTGTATTTTCAATTCAAACATTCCCACGTTATGACACGCATACACACACACACAGTGATTAAGATGCTTTTCTGACAAAAGCTTAAAGCTTTCTGCAACGCATTCCAACATGCTTCAAGAGTAATTAAGTCCCTAAATCATTTTTTTCTGCTGAAAATCAATTTAAATAGATATTTAGTGGTGTTACTGATCGATTCATGTCCAAATCTTGATATTTCAGTGGAGACTATTTGAATTTTCTGTTATGTGTTATAAATACAAAGCTTCCAATTCATAATACATGTAAGGCCAAACAAACCCTGGCGGACTACCAGGAAAACGTTTGGAAAAACAAACCTAATCAGACACTTGAAAATACCATCGCACAGCTGAACAAGTCCATTTTGAAGAAGCCAGCAAAGGAAAAGCTGCTAAAGCTAAGGCTAGCTAGAGCTCAGTCCCAGACACAAGTCAGCAGCCTATCGGATCTTTCCTTGGTATGAGCAGTGAAAAGTTTGCTGTAAGTTTGAGCTGACTGTAAATGTCCAGTACAAGTCACAGTTAGTCGATAAATAAATGCTCCCATCCGCTGCTGCATCACTGTTTGTGTAAAGTGAAGGTGTTAGAACCAAAGCAGAAGTTAGTTTAGGCCCATCAGGAAAACCCCCCTGCTTCCTGATCACTGTCCGGAAACTAAGCAGAGAAAAGGTCAACAAAAAGCTTCAGAAATCTGATAAACTGCCTCAGCATTGGTGAATTTAGCATTTTAACATACTGTACAATGAAATAAGTTGTTTTGTATATAAGTCTGTTGCACCTGATCTTTTTTGGTAAAGTAAAAAATGGCAGATAAAGTTGGGCATACAGCTCGTTTTTCATTAATTGTTATTTGCAACTCTTTGCAGTTGCTTTATTTTTAAAGAAAGTTGTAAAGTTTAATAATATCTCTTATTATGAAAGTAAAATTTTGTATTGAAGAAAAGTTGATTTTTGTTTGGATATGCTGTCAATTTTAGTTCTTAGGGGGAAAATCGGAATTGGCAAAAAATTGGCATCGGCAGGTCACACTTCTGAAAAAATGCTGTACAGAAAGTTGTTTCAGAAAAAGAAACAAGAGCTGAGTAAATGATAATTGAAATAGCTGAGAGACAGAGTATAGTTTTATATAATTAGTTTTAAAAACATGCTCACAGATGGAAAGATGTTCTTCGGGTTTCCATGGTCAAGCATAAGATGAAAATAATCCTGGCAGAGGCTTAGATGATGACATTATCAGTAATCTAGTTGTCACATATCAAGCATGCAAACCAGCCACTCATATGAACACTGAAAAAGCAGCACTATAAAAAACAAGTCAAAATCTGTCATCTGCCATATGCTAACCTGCCATCACATCAGCCACATCTGACAAAGTGAAAGGAAGATTAAAAAAAAAATCCTGTTAAATAAAGCATGAAGCCATCTGATGGCAAGATTTTTTAGTCTTTTGTGTGTCACAGTAACATCTATAATCCCATCTCAACTTGAGTTTCAACTAGGTTATCTGAGTCACTCAGTACAATGAATATATAGATAGAGTATATTTCATGATGTGGAGTACTACAGATTTATAGGAATAAATGTGACCCAGAAGCCAGTGAGTCCACATGTTGCATTTGAGTAAATTAGAGGTCTGTACTGAATCTATGACAGTTAGCTAGCTGAGGAGTTACATCTCAGTGCTGCCTGGTACCTTGTAGAAGCAAAAGTGGACATTATCAACTATGCATGAATCAATCTTTTTTTAAGAGATGACAAAAATCAGAGTTGTTGATTCAGGAATCTATCATAATACACTTGTTGCTCACTCCTCCTCTCCTGAATCTCAAGAACCTCTGAGGGTCTTCGGAGCCCACCATGAGAAACTCTGCTTCAAATGATAACCTTCCAAATATTTCTGCAGGAAAAAAAATTATGTGAGAGACTGCCAACACATTGTGACACACAGATTTGTCTAAATGTGTGTTAAAATGTAGTGCTTAGGATGCAAAATTACGAGCATGTTGAGCCTTAGGACATAACAATGATGAAGATAATACAGTTCTTTAAACCCAAATCACCCTTCTGGCGACCCCTTGAAGAAACTTTGTAAAGCATCTTTCCGGTAGAGGGACCAGTGGAATTCACTAGTGTTAGGCAGACACTGGTGAATTTATCTCACTGTACATACCATACTGAAAACTGATCGTCATATGGATATAGTTTTAAAAAAAACGTCTAAATTACAAACTCAAGGAGGCCCTGGGTGCTCCAGAGCCTAACTGCTGTAACAAGAGAGAACAGCACCGTGGCCTCTGAAGTTCATGGTGAAGAACCTGCAAATGTAATTCAGTCTGGCACAGCACTGCAGAACCACAGACAGGGGGTTTTGCTGAGAGAAGAGACTGCACTGAAAGGGGTGTGGGCAAAGGGAAAGCATATAGGCAAAGAAGAGCATACAGTTCTTCAAACAACAGCTCCATCTAGTGGTCACCTGAGTAAAGCTAAAAACAGGAAATGAGTGAAAGATCTGGGTTTCTGCACAAGGTGATTCATGCTTTAAATTGCTAGTCAAAGATTTCAGCTTGAGGGCATCTCTTCCAAAACAACAAGCTGTATGTACCAAAAACAAAAAAAAACAGGTTAGATACTGTGAGGTAAAAGGTGAAAATACACCAAATCATCCTTAAAAGCAGATTCAATAAAACCATAACGAGAACAACTGTAGTTCAATAGTTTCTTTGACACTGAAGCAATATACAGTTTACACTGAAGAAACAAACACTGCTACATCTCAAAAGTCTACAATGAATACAAACTTTCAGATATTTTTGGTAGTCTGGTAGTATTTCAGGCAAAAAAAAAAATCTTTTCACCCACACCTACATACTTAATGTTTCTGCCTTTTTTCTGGCATCTTATGGTCTTCCTCAATAGATGGTGTTGCTTAATTATCATGAAAGGTTTCATTTGTTGACACATGAAGCGGCTCGTGAGAAAGTAAGCACGTTGTGTTAACAATTCTTTCATCAAGCTGTTTCTAAAATCAAAAGAGAAAGCTGTGTGGTGTTGTTAAACATTCGTGTGTGTATTCTGGAGACAAGCTGTTACCTTCTATTTGTAGTTAAAAAATCATATATGCATCAGCGATCACAAGAGATTAACCCTGCATTAAACGCAGCCCTCACTGGGCTAATTAGCCTACGGTTTTTAACCCAAGCTAACATAAAATAACGTCAATAATAGCTCATTTGAAAGGGGGAAACTTACAGAATATTGCATTTCTTACCTGAAAATTGATAATGAATCGACCACCTGAAAAAAGTGGAAAACACCTGCGAGTCGAACTGCAAACAGTTACCTCCACGGTCAAAAACTAGCGACACTGGTTACTTATTGCGCCACCCACCTTTATAGATACCTGTAGCTAACGTTAACAGTAATTAGAAAATAAGGACCCCTACGCTTAATAAAACACCTTAGACAAGACTTAATATTGTTGAAGGTTCAGTTTTTTCAATGACAAATCTTACATTTGTTTACTTATACATTAGCGTCAGCTAAATTAGGAAAGTGACTTTTTTTCTCAATAGCTAATGAAGAACACAACCAATTTTACACTTTAAACTTACCATTTTTGAAGGCAGATTCTTCTTGTGGAACACAAACTAATATATTTTCTACATTGTGTATTTTAACTATGAAAGTAGTTCAAAGTTGGAATTTTTCACCCACGCTTTTGACTTAACACTAACATGGCTAACATGACTTCTAACAAAGATGGCAGCCGGAAGTGGCATAAAAACATCTCGCTTGCCTTTCATCATGCATCAAGTTGTATACTACGTACAACAAATATGTAGGTTTTGTTTATTTAATTTTTTTTACATCTGCCTGCACTTACTAACAATATTAATTTAAATTTATCATACTGTACTGCATAAAAACAGGTTACTTCCATGCTGCCATCATTGTTTAAGAAATTAAAATCTTATTTCAGGAAGAATTTAAATTCTTCATTGTGCAGCTGGATCTAAATCTAATCTACAGACAGAAATACACCAATGTGGGCTATGTTTGGTTTAGTTGTAAGGAATTTAAGACAGGTAGTATTGCAAGGTTAATGTTAAGATCGTAATTGTAGGTTATAAATGATGCTAAAGTATTCAAGATTAATTGAAAACCTAGACATTATTTCAGTTTAACTGAAATTGTCTGTGAAATAGGAATTAAAGCTGTGTGCAAGCCTGCCTCTGCCTGGAATGATTTTATTAACTTTACAATGTGAATGTGACTGAACTGCAATAAAACTTAAAAGAAACACTCACCGTGCACAGCAAAAAATCTTTACCTTTAAAAATTGATTTTTTTTTATTTACCATTCTAATCCTTCATCTTCTCTTTTCTATTTTGATCTCCCCATCATAATGGAAACTGCCATCAAGAAAGACAACACGTCTAAGAGGTTGCATTTTATTTAGTCCACTTTTAAAATTTACATTTTCTGTTGAGATTCATTAAAAAAGAGCTTCGCAGGTCATATCACAAAGAGACTGCAATAAGGAAAGTGTGAAATAGAATGAAGATGACTTAGTAGGCACATTTTCAAATGATACATGTTAGTCTAATTGATGGCAAAATATGTACAGCGATGATTTTGTGGTAGCACATGCTTGGGACTTCTGAGTGAGAGTTCACAGGTTATTAAAGCACAGATTGATGCAGACATAACTTTTTCACTGTCTGTAAAAGCTATATCAAGTTGACTACATGAGGCAGTCAATTTCCCAAAACTGTATGCTAGTTCAATTCGAAATAAATTAAACCTAAGAGGAGAGAGAAGTGAGGAATATCAATGAACTTGTGAAACTAATTAACCAGTGCTTGTCAAACTTAGCATTTTAACAGAGTTTAGCAAATGTTCCTCCATATGAATCAAAAATACTGAGCTAAAAGTGGACATGACATCCACCTGATGAAATAACTTGAGAAATAAATTAAAAATGGATAGTTGTATTAGTATGCACTATAAAGAGTACCTGATTTTCTCTCTCTCTCTCTCTAGCCTAAGTCTGATATCTTTGCATAACTTATACAAAACCTGTCACGTTCTTTTAAAAACTCACAGTAATTCATTCATTAATCGCAAGTCCTGATACCACCAAAGACAAGCTCAGGATTCTACCCTGCAGAATCCGTATACCTTCGAGTCAAACACACTGGATATTCCATACAAATAAAGGACACTTTTCCTGTTTATATACATAACACTTTTGTACAGTCTTTGCACTTCCATTACAACAAATTGAAGCATCTCCACGTACAAAGTAAATGGAAATCAAATCATGTTCAGTGGATTAAACCTTGAGTGAATCCAAAGCTTAAATTGAGCACTTGGTTAGATGTAAAATGAGCAAGTTCAACTGCCATTGCATTGAAAGAGAAAAGTAACACAACTCTGAAATTCTGTCGTACTGGGTTGTCTTACGGATCAGATTTTAAGTTTGCCTTAGACACAGACCAGAGTCCGTTTTAGCCATCCACCATAACTTAGTGAATACAAAAAAAAAAAAAAGAAAACTGACCTGTGACCAGTGCCCATGTAAACTTCACCCCACTCAAACAGGAGAAACTGAAAAATCAACACTGTTAACCAGCTATGCTAATTAGTAGTGTTGCAGTGACAAAGTATCGAGATCACGTTATCAAGTGATTTCACTTCCACTCCAAAACAACATCTAACAGCATCATAATTGAAGGAAATGTTAAGTCTGTATCAACTCACTGTCCACTGAAAAGTGAACAAAACAAAAAACTCTAGTCCAATATAGGAGGCAGTGAATGGTCAAAGTTTTGAGTCTGCTTAAGTCAAACCCCCCCCAAAGACAAGTCCAGTCATTCCACCTGCTTTCATACTGCATACAGCTTATTCCTGGATCACACCCCTACCTACAACTGTACACACAGACCTGTCCTAGGCAGTGCAGCCATGTAAACTAAAGACAGTTGAGTGGCTATGAAACTCCACTGGCCCCTACACACTACGGATCTCACTGAGGTGGAACGTGACAACTGGACCATGCCAAAGCACAAACCACAGCCTGCACTAGTTTCAAAGGCCCAGCAGTTTCGGGGCTTCGAGTGTGGGATGGCATTTGAGACAACGGGGTCACTTAGGTCCTTTGGTAGGGGTGTCTGTCTCTGTGGATTGACGGCCATCGTTCCAGGCCTCCCGGGTACTCTTAAGGGCCTGTGTTCGTTGCTGGTCCACAACCACATAGTCAACACGCTCATCTGATGCTGCCATGCCAGGTCCATTGCTTTTCATCTGATGAACAAAACACACAAAATGTTAGTCTTAAAACCTCTGTAAACTGATTTCCTGTAATTGTGAAAGACTCAGGATGTGGGGATTGTTCAATTCCTACCTTTCTAGGTGGGGTAGACTTGCCAGGGTCAAGATCCAAATCAAGGTACTCCACCTGTTTGTCTCCCTTTGGCTTCACCATAGGGCTGCTGCCACCATCCGCTGTCATGGGCGCACCAAGCTTCATGTTCTACATAAGCCAGAACAGGTTGCTTTTACTGACATAGGAAGAACACTGAGGTGGTGTTACAGTGAGACAAACTCATATTTCAACACAGTCAAGCATTGTCACAATAACCAACATTTGTTTGCTACTGAACACCAACTTTAGAGACTGCACATACAGGTGCATATGGTTGTTGTTGAAGGATGAGGACTGCAATAGGCAATTAATGCAAAATTCATTTGAACTGTAGTTAACAAAAACAGTCCATGTAACATGGCTGTCAAAAGTGGAGCACTGAAGCATGATTTATAGTACTATTTAGAAGAAGCTGATCAGTCTTTCATTATAAGAATGGATCTGTTTAATCAGTGAACATTATTTTCCCATCTAGCTGGTCCCATTTCTGTCAGGTACCAGACAAGGTTCATCGAAGCACAGATTTAGCATTTTGCTGACACAGTCAAACAAACTGGGCACCGAAAACATTCCAAAACTCCAGTTGCTTCAAAGTTGTCCAATGAAAGACGTATGTCATTGTTTGGTTTATGGGCGCTTTCCATATTTTTCTCAATAAAGCAGTGGTTCATTGTGACAACACTGTATAGGTAGTGTTAATTTCTAACTACAAGTGGCGTGGAGTTATTAGAACTAGGATGGTGATGAAACTAGGGCATAACTGACTGTAAGGAAAGTGACCGTAAGCAACATCTAAAAATCACTGCAAACTGTATCCAAGCCTTCTAGCTGGTGTTGAGGAGCGATAACAGCACAGCAAAGTATGTAATAGGTACTTGCTGAATTTCTAATCTATTGATAACACCTGAAACTCGGATCCTCTGGCATTCTAACAGGGTAGGCCATGCATGTTTAACCTGGCAACCCTGCTCACCTCCTCTATGGTGTCAAGTTCCTCCATCTCCCTCTTTATAGGGGTGATGGGGACTGTGCAGTAGAAGGACTCCTCTCTACACAGAGTGAGAAGGAAGTGGTAAGAAAGAAAAAAAAGGAGAGAACAGCAGATGGTCAAGACCAGAATGCAGGAAAAGAAAATGGATGAAGCCTGAGCCTTGAGAGGCCAGAGAAATGCGGAACTAGAGAGAAATAAACAAGCATAAGTGATGAAAAAACAGGAAGTCAGTAAGACAATATCAAAGTAAATGTAGGAAAAAGTGAACAAATTGATACAGCAAGGAAAAAAATAGAAAAATGGTATATCTAATACCCAAATTGTAAGAGAAAGAATCCCTGTTGACAGAAACGGCATCCCATCAGTTCAACCAACTGTGTGTTGTGTGTTTTTCACATGTCCCAATGAGTAAAACTTGATTCCATTACAACCAATGCCCAAATAACAAAATAGGGATCTTCTGAACTACAATAAGGGTACCAATTTGACCAAATAAGCATTTTTTAAAACAAATGAATACCTGAAAAGCAAAAGAACAAAAATTGAGAATAAAGAAAGCAGAGCGGAAGGACAAGAAGAAACTGCAAAGAGTTGAAGTGGCGAGGAGTCCATCTGCAGCAAACAGTAATTTGTCCACACTGATGTATACCTTAGAAAGTGGGCTTTCTATTATTACATCTTGACACTTAAGCTTGCATGGTGTTCAACCCTGAAAACTTTGTCGGTCTAAAAAACTTAATCGCATTTAGTTTATGAAAAATATCCTTGTACATTTCATATACAACAATGGTGAAAAACAGTTTCAACAAAGCACAAAAAAACACAAATAACAATAGAAAAATGAAATCAGGCATTTAGCTCATTATTTTTTGCAGCTTTGGTTATCTGTGATTTGAGTAGTATAGAAAAAAGTTATCATGCAACTTCTTGTAATCATAGGATAATTGTGTGTTACATACTGGTTCATCTGTGGACATATTAGAGACCATGGCTACATAATTCTCATCACAGTCCTCGGAGTCAGTGCTGGAAGCCGTGCTATGCACTGACGGGGGTCTTGCTGGCAATGGAAACCTAGAGAAACTGAGCAGCATTCATAATGTTTACACACTGACTTCCAGGCAAATACACTCTCTGGTGGGCACAAAATATAATACAGACATAACAGACACAGCTATAAACCAATGCAGCCAGAAGAGTCCCTGCAGCACTAAGCACAGAAATAGACCTCATCTCTGATAAGCCAACAAACAGCATTGAGTATAATGTAGCTCTGAGACATATCCCAGACTGGATTGTATAAGCAGTGCTACTTTAGTCACAAAGTGACTACAGTAATGCATGATGTGTTAGTGCCTACTTCTTTAGTTAATTGTATACTATATGTACTACAAAAGGGAATGTTCACACCAAATACACCTTTGCATTTCGTGTTTGTAATATGAAATAAAGCAATTTCATTTTATTGTCTAGTTAAGTTATTTTTTTTCTAAACTTGAAGCACCGCACCATTCCCCATAAGATGTGAGGCATTGTGCCTCCTCTGTGACAGCCTCCCTCACTTGACCTCAAACTAAAAAATAGAAACAGGGCTGCTAGGAAAGCAGAGTAGTGTGAACATGCCCTTAGTTGCTAGAAAAATGTAGAATTACGAAAAATGCTGGAGAACATGTCAGATACTTACTCCCGAGCGAATGACCGTGTGACAGGCGAGCGGACAGGCGTGCAGGGCTCCTCCCATTCTGTCAGTGGTTTGATCTCTAGTGGAGCGGGTTTTCCTGAAGCAAAGTACATATATTAGTCAGTCTCTTCTCAAGACGCATACTTAAGCTACATGTAAGTGTGGCTCACAGTGGTTAGCAGCAGCAAGTTGTATAAGGTGTAGAGTTAATCAACCTGTGTGTTCATAATCTTGTGTGACATTATATCTGTGTAAAATATAGTTTGAACAACAACAGGTCACATGTAAACAGAGCGCCACTGTACAGTAAATGGACACCATAAAGGCGCAGTGCCCATGGATTCTGGCACTAAAACATTGTAAACTACACATTTTATGAAGAAGGTAGCCACTGTCGGTACATACTGTGTACACAAGTGGGAGAGTGGATGTGGTCATTTGTGTGTCTCTCTTTCATTAGATGATATCGTTGTTCAATTTCCTCTTGAAGCCCTATCTACTACTTTCCAGAGCTGTGTGTGTGTTTTTCTGACAATAATTCTGCCGTGACTGCAGTGTTTTGGAGGCTTAATATGTGAAATTGCAAACAAAAACATGACAAGAAATGTTTGGGAAGAGAAATGTTAGTAAGTTATTTGGTTGACTGCGTGTAAGTAGTCACATCAGGATGAGGGGATATTAAAGGTAAGGTGGCAGTTTCAGTTCATTTTTAAAGGCACGCTGTGACTGTTCACGAGCTCCAAAACTGTATCAAGTGAAATCCAGCATGCATGAAGTGCACACTCATCCCCCTCCTACTGGGATTAAAAAAATAACACTGGATTAATGCAACAGTTCTGACACCCATGTTATATTTTTAAAGCTATTTGGGTATCTCTGGAAGTATTAAGGTATACTTTAATTGATTCTGGTTTTGCACACAGTTAATCTCTTACAGAACCAACAGGCCTAAGAAACAACAGAAATCCCACAGAACACTACTGACAACATGCAAAGAGCTGAGATGAAGTAGAGTTTGGGCAAGTCAAAGAAAGGAAAGTTTTCAGATGCACAGTGGCAGTTCAGTGTGGAGTACCTACCCTTACGTCGTCCCCTCGGGAATTCACCTACGGTTTGAGAGTCGGTTCGCTCTAAACCAACACCTTTTGCTCTTATTATTTTAGGACTCTGACCTGATTGGTGAAAAAAGACTTTGCTTATTATAAAATTTCTGGTGATCACAACAGTTAAGTCCTACTGTAACCCTGCCATGCAAAGCAAAAGACGAGACTTTGCTGAACAACAAAACTACGCCCTCGCGTACACCCAATCACCTTTTTGTGCAGCACAGTTATCAAGAGGATGATTGTCATGACAACAGCAGACCCATACTGCCCAACATGCACCTCACTCCATGCACCACGGCTTCCCACACAAAGACTGACATCACAGCTGTGCATGCACGATGAGCTGTGTATAAGCACTGAGAGTACACTGAGAAATCATGTCATGTTGAGAAGAGCAAAGACGTATCTGCAGAACAGAGTAACTTACTGACAAGGAACATACTGCAGCTCCTTTTACATTAATACACTAATCACAACATGTTTTCTGCAGGGCTGACAAGAGAAAAAAACCCAAATGTGCCACAATTTCAAAGTAAGATACTTAATTTCAGTGGAACCACTTATCATAGTGTTAACAAAGTAAAAGCCGCTTGCTGGGCTTGGCCAGGCGTGTCAAAGCCTTCATTACATACAGCTGAGACAACCAAAGCAAAGAACATGAACATGGCCGGTAGTGAGTTGAATTGGTCCAAAGTACAGAGGAATCTTGCATGGCTCATGGCAAATAAAAAAACGAACTACAATTGAGGGAAAAATCAAAGAAGCATGTGATGCTCTACTTATTTAAAGAATGCATTTGCTCAATCTCTCTACATCGAAAATAAATCTATCAAGTCAGTGCTTCCCAGTGGTGATGTTACTACTGTTCACATTTCTTCAGTTTAAGCCTAAATATAATATAAATATTATATTTATAAAATATAAATATCATTTCAACATTCGACAAAAAGATTGTTGCTAATATTCTAAATTCTCTGTGCTCCTTCCAATACAAAAAACAGCTTCCAGTAGATTCAAGTGGCTTAAATGCAAGATCCAATTAGACAAGCACACAAAATTTGAGCAGTGATATTGAGTTTAAACTAATATAAGCATATTAATATGGCATTTTTCATAAAAAACTAAATCAGTAAGATACATAATATAAATCAGCAGGTATGGCAAAATGTTTCAAAACTATCCACACTATTCATGAAACTAAAACAGATATGGTGCAGGGAAGATGCTGTGACAAACAGGGATAGAAGTTAATTTAAAGTGAACGAAGAAAAAAAGAAAGATCAGGGTTGCCGGACGATATGAATGACAGGAAATGATCAATAACAAGAAAAATTAAGACAGTGTGTGTGTTGGGGGGGGGTACTTTTTACTCTCACACATTTATGGAAATTATGAAAGGCAAAACTAGCTTTCCCAGTGGACCATAATCATGCAAGGCTGAATTTCTGGAATGTGAGAGCATTAGCCTAACAATAGTGGTGATGAGCTACTGGAAATTGATTAGCTGCTTGCAGCCATGATTTTTGCTCCCCTATCTTGTCTTGCTAAGTTTCATGAGCACTGGAGATTTCAAATTATGGCTTTTTGTGAAATATGAATTATGCCCTAAAACTGGTTGGCCTGTTGTGTACCACATGATCAGGACTGATAAAAATCTTTTTATAACTTTTGGTCACAGCCGTGCAGAGATGATTCATACCAAATTTGGAGATGACTGACTCAAAGGTCACAGAAAAAAAAATTACAAGTCATACATGGGAGGATTCCCCAGTGAGAAATGCAAGAATCCATAACATGTCCTATTTTCTTCAGTGACAATAACAGCCCAGCCTTTTCTTTTGCATACATGGTGACTCCCTGCCTCTATGACATCCTTCTCTCTCTACCCACTGCTCAGCCCTTCAATCTGCCCAGATTGCAATTCCCCTTGCTATTAGGTCTTTCATCAAAGAGCTCCATTCAGATGAAGGAACAAAGGAGATGGAGGTGACCACTATAGGCTTCGGTCACTCCGTGGCACAGAGACCAGCCCCCTCCAAAATGGTTTGCAGGCCTCTTGAGCTGGGGACAAAAGTGCTTTTGACAAGGAGCTTACTGTGTTGGGTGTAAGAGGATGTAGCAGGCACTAAAGTAATTCATCAAGAGCTGAAATAAGCTGGTCAGACAGATGCAGAGGAAAATGGACGTATTTAATACACCAGACCAAAAAAAAAAGAGACAAAATGAAAGAAAAAATTTTTACACATTAATACTGGCATCTTTAAGTATGATGAAGAAAGACACTGCTTTGAGAATGGTTGGAAATGAGGCAATTTTGTACAGATGGCTTTATGACCATGAGCCAGCACTGTGAGAATAGCAGCTGAGCGTGAGACAAAGCATGGTCAATTGTTGCATTAGTGAATACTGAGCATACTGAAGGATGTTTAGTGCAACAACAAACTTCAACGCACATCAACTCTGCAGCGAGACCTTGACGAACCCACAGAATGTTTATTAACCACGTCACAGCTACACATGCATGCACATCCATCTTCCTCTCACCTTTGCGATCAGGTTTGAGATTTCGGTCCACGGGTGGGGGCTGGCAGTCGCTGAGCATTGGCCTGCGAGGAGGGGTCTTTGGACTGGAGCGGAAGCCCATGTGGGCAGGTGGGGGGACCTGCTTTCCCAAGGAGGAGAACTCCATGGTGCCTGGAGTCATGGGCACATAGTTCGCTTCGTGCACTGGCTCTGACAAACTGCCTGAGTGATGGTGTGACGGGGAGTTGGCACTCATGGGTACATAGTTCTGGTCTACCTCCTCTGTGGACTGGCTACCCACTGGCATCATTCCTTTGTTTTTCTGATGGTGACAAATAATATGTGGTCACAAACAAAACGACAGCCATAGCTAGTATGAGCTTGCCTCTAAACACGCAGGCAGACAGTTATTGATTTTCGACATCATCTTTTTTCTTTGCAAAATAGTTGATGGGTAACAATTCATCAGGAGGCAAAACATTGTCTGTGGCAAGAGTAAATCAGTCTAGGCCAAACTCACAGAAACACTGCAGGTAGCAGGTTTGTTTATGCTGCACTGCAGTATCCTACTGGGCAGCAATTAAGAAAAACACTGTCATATTTTGTGCCACCATGTGATTTTTTTTTTCTTCTATCTATACTTTATGTTGCCATCCTGTTTTACGTGGCAGGAATGAGAATATGCGAGTACTGGCTATTGTAGGGACACCTGAAATCTAGTCTGAACTTCATAGTAAGCAGAAAAAAAAACATTTTCTTTGGAAATCCACTATTAACAATGAATGTTATCAAGACATCCGCAATCATAACTTCCCTTTGAACAATCAGCTTCTACCTGAAAGCACACCAGTGTTCTACAGAACTGTGAGTTTATGAACTGGTGAACTTCGGAACACCACTTACAAAGTAGCTGTTGAAGTTTTCACTGAACTCAAATGAGCAGCTTTTGTCAGAAGGGAAGGATCTAGGAATGTCATAGCAGTCCTGGGATCCAAAATCTGCAAAAAAGAAAAAAAAACCAACTAATATTACCCAAACAACTAACATTACCCAATTGAAAAATTATGTGTATTGCAATTATGTTCTATTGCAATATACATAATGATGTAGTGCAAACTGATGGGATTCAATATTTAACACTTAATGATTTTTATCAGACAGTGAAGAACAAGAGCATATAATATTAGTCTTCCAATATCAGAGCTTTATCATGACATTCAATCAAATCTGCTATAGCATAAACCTAATAATACACACAACAGAATGCTGTATGTTTTCATCTGTAAAAATGGTTTTATTCAGAGGGATAGAGCTCAGCATCTATCTGTAAAAGCGCTACTGTGTAGCACATTGTTATCGTTTGTTTTTTTTTTTCTTTTGCTCATTGTCCTCCACTGCTACAAGAACCACAGCAATGCTAGGAAAAGCCTGTCATGCAAACGAGAGCATCAGCTGCAGAACTGGTAGGCAAAGACTGTGTAAGGGAAAGATTACAATGAGACATGCCATTTGTTTCAAATACTGCAACTGCCTCAAAATAAACAAAAATATAGTTTCAAATTGGTCACATGAAATTGGATATAAACAATCCATGAAGATGCAATGCATAAATAAATTCATACAATCCAGTCTTAAGTTAGGAGAAAGATTCAGAACAGCCTCGACTCCATTGTGATTTCACACAACGCATTATCTGATGAAGCTGAGACATTCACTATATGTGCAATAACATGTCTGACAGCTTTCAGTACAGGTAAGACTGCCTACTGACTTTCACCACCATATTTGAGACTCTCTTTGGCTTTTATAAACAATTATCTTGCCAATAATACTTTTGTAATGACATTTGTCACCACAAGAGGGAGGAGTAAGTGGAAGAATATATAATGTATCCATCCTTACTTAACAGGTATCTTGACAAAAAAAACTGTAAATTTGTTACATAAAATTGCAAATCCCTTCTTTAATACATAATACAATATTTTATCACATTTATGTCTGCTGTTTTTAGAGGACCAAGGCGCCCAAGGTTAGTGAGCCTACAGTACAGACTATGTGCAACAGAAAATGCTAACTAGCCAAAGATATCTGTCCCTCGAGCGTTGGCCCGTACTTGTCCACAAGTGAGGACACATTAATATGATCCTTAATGTATCTCATTGGTTGTATGATGTGACATGTTAGAACTGAGTATGATAAGCAATAGATAGGACTGGAATAGGTGCAAAAAGCACTGTCAAGTTTCTTAATTATCAAAGCCCTAAAGACATGCCGAAAACTGCCTGCTCTGTGTTCAGTTTGTGACTGTGAACAGAACAGATAAAGGTGAAAGGGATTGCAGCTAGCAGAAAGCATCCCAAGAGCTCTGGTGGTGTCTCGTATCATTAAGGAAAAAAAGTGAAAAGGGTAACAAATGCCCAAATAAAAGCTGTGCAAAAGCCTTATAGTGACGCAAAATATCACTGCACATAAAGGTCAAATTCTAATAAAGGAACAGGGCTTTGTGAACGTGTGTGTCCTGTTAAACACTATAATTAGATTTAAATATTTCAAGACCATAAAGAATACTTTCTAATTTCATAGCAGTCTTACAAAAGAGAGGAAATCTCTACTCCTAACAACTAGAAGAGAAAGAGAAAAAACAAAACTCTCCCTGACACCAACCTTTGCGTAGGCGTGAACAGTCCACAGTGCCAATCGTGTTGCTGCGTAAAGCCTTATTCCCAGCACTAGTAGGCACACAGTAGTTTCCATCCGTCTCTGATGCCGAGCGGGGCACATGATAGGTGTCCGTAGGTGAGCGCTCAGCAGGGGGTGGTGGGGGTCCTGAGGTGGAACTGAGCGAAGGCTTGGGTGGCCTAGGGGGGGGTACTACATCTCCCCCACCCTCTGAGCCTCCTACCGCTGTCGACGATGACAAAGTGCGGGGCACCTGGTAGGTACAGTTTGCACCAGGTGTAGGTGGGATATCATAACTGATGGAAAGGTTGCGCATTTGTGTCTCCATTGAGGTCTTCCGCGATGGTGTGTTGAAAACATAGAGCTCAGAGCCATCCCCGCTCTCCGGATGGGCCGAAGGGGAGGAGGCCGACTTTGGGAGCAGCACAGTGTCCTGGGAGTAGCTGCGGGGGAGGTGGTAAAGGCCGCTGTCAGTTGAGAGTGAGGCACCGCGAGATGGAGGCGAGTCATAGATGGACGAGGCGGAGGTAGGGGCCGGGTACTGTGGGAAGAAGCCATTGTGCGAGGTGTGTTTAGCTGAGGAAGAGGAGGACGTGGGTGTGCGGTGAGAGGGGAGGTTGTCATTCAGGTCTGTCTCTGAAGAGGTAGACTTGGAACACTCAGCATAGGCTCTGAGAAGATAAGGAGAACACAGATATGAACCAGAGAATTAAATGTTCTCAATTGATTTAGAGAAGCTAAGGAATCCACTCCGTCATGGTAAGCTTTCACAACACTGTCTGCAAGCCATAGTTAGTAACCTGAGGTTAAATAGAGACGTCCCTTAGCACTCAGCACCTCTGTTTAGGTCAAGTAAAGGACTAGGCTGGGTAATTTCCAAACATGCAGGAAATGGCAAAATTAATCCAGTGTTAGGTAAAGTACAGCTCAACCTGTTCTGATCTACAACACCTCAAATCCAGCACTAATAATCATCTACAGAAGTCATGTAATTCTACAGCTGAGCGAGCACAGCACACGAGCAGGCAGTTCCAGCTACATGGCTGGCCACTCACAGAGTAGCCTGGGGAGGAAGAGTCTTGCTCTCACACTCCTCCAGGAGCAAATACTCCCAGTCTCCCTCCAATGGAGAGTGAAGCTGCACTGCGCTACACACCACACAGCAAAGAGAAGGATGAGAGTAGCAGCACAGATGAAATGTACAAAAACAAAAAAAAACATAAAGGAAGGAATCAGCCGGAGCAATGTACAAAGAGAAGCTCGTGTCACAGTGTAGCACTCGAGCACAGCATGTAAGGAGCCTCATAAACACAAAAAACAAACCTACCTGTTGGGTTCAGGCTTTTTGCTCTCACAGTTGACTAGCCACAAGTAATCCTGCGGCTCTTCTGAACTGGACTGAGAGTCCAGGTGTCGTACACTGACCGGCTGGTATGGAGGGGGCACGTTGGACAGCACCGCTGCTGGACCAACAATATTAACCAGAGCTGGATGTGGGGGGGTATCAACCACCAGGCCTCCGATGGCTGACTGGTGAGCAGCTTTTGCTGCCTCTGGAGGAGAGAAATCAGATAGCTGGGTTAAGGCTCCTGTTCAAGAAGGTTTATGTGTTATCTCCTTTCGTTTATCAAACCACGTGTGCTCCATGCCATCAAGACCTGTCAGACTCGGCTCAGCAGATGACTCTGACTGATCATGCTTACACACGGCACAGTGGTTTTGCAGTTGTTAATCAGGGCATCACAAAGCCCACATTAGATACCTGTCGGACATGTTTGAAGATGGATAGATACTCACCAGCTAGGGAAAAGCCACAGCTTCTTTATTCACTTCAGATGGACTTAGAGTGAACATACTGGATTCATAAGTTGTATCTGTTTCCTTTATAAATGCAAGGTTGGATCATAACCACGATGTTGTGTTTTTTTGTATTTCTACTATGTCTCTTCCAACTTTTTGTCAGTGTGTGACCCTACTGAACCACCAGTGATCCAAGGAAGTCAAAAACTGTATTGTGGACCTATAAGTTTATAGAGTGCAGGTAATGTTAGTGACTGATGATATTAGGGAGAAAATAAACCTTAAGCTGCCAGTAAGTTTGCCATTGTCAACTCAAGATGTGTCCTAGCAACCCATTTCTGATGTAATAGTCTATAGTCACCAGCGGCATTTTGACTGACATATCAACTTTGCGTCTCTGGACAGAGGACAGATCTCAGATATCTCCTTGGAATAGCTCACCGCACTATGCTGTTTTAAACTCAGTCCCAAAGCAAAGCTGCCAAGTGCCCCTTCTAAATAGATCCAATGAGCCACAGGAACACACAGCTTCACCTCCTACTTGGGTGGATTTCCTGGGGGAAATTAAACCTTTTCAAACACAGTACACCGTCTAGCTTGAGTGGAAGAACCTGATATATGTGTAAAACTATTCTCTAAATAAAACTGGAACCAATGGCTAATATCAAGCTGAGGCATGCTGCAGTCACAAACGCATACACATACGAAAACCACTTAAAAGTTTAATTTGTTTGTAGAGAGCCTGAATACGATGCCCACACACTCCTTCTCAGACAGCATTTCCTCAAGGTCTCTGCTTTGTCACACTGAGTTTTCAAATATCAGAGTCCTTTTCATACCCTTCTGCTCAAGCTGATTGTTGTACTCCACTGACAGCCAACATGGCTGATGAGTGTACTCTGTGAAATATATCTGTTTTCATTCCACATCTTTCCACTTTTTTCTCCATTTTCACAGTTTTCCTCCCACTCTTTTTCTATAACTGACATGGTTTTATCACACACAAGGTCTCCGGTTTCTCTTCTTTTAAAAGTAAATTTCTCTCTTTAATAAGCATCATTTGCTTCAATCTCCTCCTCTGCCATATTCTTCCCTTTTCTCATTTGTTTGTTGAAGCTTCATGTGCGGACTCATACAGGAAAAGGGAAAATCCCCTCTGCTCATGCTCATCTACACCTCCTACACTGTCTCTCAGAGCCTCCGTCCCCCGGACTTCCTAATGTTTCCTCCACTAATATCTGTCCAGTCATGAAGCACTTTAGCGTGGCCACACACAACAGAAGAGTGGGAGTTGGATCTTTAATGCAAGGAAGTGCAAGCAAGCTCAAAAGGTAGAGCCAGGGACAATCTTTAGTAATAAGAACTGTGAGGAAGGCTATGTACCATAATAGTGGTCTTTAGACCCAGCTTCAATCTTGAAAAGGCTTATTGTTTGTTTGTACATCAGGGCTTTAACAGCCATTTCCATTAATCCTGTTGAAGAGGTGCCGTGAATGTTGTTATCAGGGTTGCCCTGCAACTCTAGCTGTGTGACAGAGGAGGAGGCAAAGCACAATACTGTGGAGAGGACAACCTTGAAGCAGCATAATCAGTGACTCAGAAGCCAGGTTTGAAAATACATTCCTCTCCTACAAGAATCTCAGTGGCGTGATATGTCAGACAGACAGTAAGTTAGTCTAACTTTTACATAAATTCTCAGTAAAATGCTTACAGATTTAGTCAAGGAATGGGGTGAAAGTATAAAAGACCAAGACTGAGGCGGAAATCATGAAAGATGAAATTGGGCTCAAACACAGACACATACAGAGAGAAACAAAAACCTGTGACCGAGAGAATGAGAACCAGATAACAGGGAAAGAACGAAAGCAGGGCAGTGAGACCAACAGGCACACAATGCTTTGATTATCCAGTACTGGGGACAAGAGTAACGTGAGCCTCCACACAACACATGGATCAACACATGGATGATTGGGCCTCAGCTGAGAACTATGGTGAATAGAGGCCTACTGGCACATTCAGCTGGTTCACCTAACTCCCTCACAGAAACAAAGACAGATATCTAAGAGGTACAATAATGGCATCAAAACAGAGACCAATCAAATATCAGTGCTGGTAACTTGGACAGTAACTAAGTGTAAAATATATTAACTTCAGATATCAGTGGACAGAAAGGTGTGTGCCCTTATTCCTTCATAGCGGTTGCAACCTAGAGCTCATTTTAATGATATTTCATCATTTTAAGAACATATTAGTCTACAACCAAATGGTATTGCTGGCCATAATGCATCTTTAGCCCTATTAGCAATGTAATTGCAGACTCCAGTCAAAGGCTAACAGGATAAGAATTTAATAAAAAGGTAATAAATGCAGCTTTCAGTGAAATGGAAGTCATAACTATACTGACATGTACAATTTCAGTGAATAATTTCTAGTGAGAAAGATGGTGTCTTCACTTGACATGGTGTCTTCCCTCAATTCCAGCTGCCATTACCTCAGTGAAAAAAAGGCAATCCTCACCGTCATCAGTGGGGTTAAAACCACAGATGTCGCAGATGCAGCGAACCCACTTATTCATCTCCTCCTCTGTGTCAGCCACCAAGTAGAAGACACGGTCAATGGTCTTGATGTCAAATATGAAGCTGTGCTCCAAGTCTTTCTTGTTGAACGTCAGCCCAGCGTCCACCTGGAGGGGCAACAAACATGATTTAATTTAGTTATGGCACCAGTCAAGAAAAAATAACTGATTGTAATTACAGCCAAAGAGAACACTACGGGAGAAACAGCATATAATAAGTTCACTGATTGCTTAGCTGATTGCCACAAAATTAACTTTAATAAAAGTTTTAATATTCAGGCAATTTTTCAAGCATAGCTGCAAAACATTCTCTAGCTGTAACCTCTCAGTTGTGATTATTTACTTAACTGTCTGTATAATATAACTGTCATCTTTGGATTTTGGACTGCTAGACTGAAGAAAACAAGCAATTTGAAGACATTGGATGGCGGTTTACAAAACTGTGTCAGGCATTTTCACTTGCACTTGCCACATGTTAAACATTAGCACCAGTTTGTGCTCTGTTATCAATGCAAATGCCCTAAATATAAAACCATGATTACATACAGTGTATACACTGTAAGTACACAAAATTGGACTAATTCAAAAAAAAGGAATTACATATGCAGAAACAAGGAACTGGGCATTTTTTATAGGTTGATGTGAGGTTGTGTGAGCCATACCTGCTCACACAAGTTGAGATCAATCACGCGGATGGGCTTCTTGGCATGGTCATTCTTGTAGTACTCCAACACATCTGGGTCGCCCGTCAGACGGCCACTGCGAAGAACAAACCACCGCTTCTTCCATGCCTGCAGGGTGAGCACAGAAACGAGGCCAAAGGTTATTATGTATGTCCTAACAATGACTGCTACATTCTCACTGACCACAAGCTGGCCAAATGCTTTATTTTTCCAGTTTAGCCAATGTGTCTTAGCATAGCTTGTGTCTCTGTGTGCATTCTCCACCAGCTGCAATGCCCTTCGCTGAAGAATACTCAGAGCCAGAGGGAAGAGGCCCGTGACCAGAAATATGTGTCTGGGTCAACCAGAACAAAAGCCACATAGTTTGGTCTAGCACCCTGATTGGGGTGAATAACCAAAACCTATAAAGAGAAACCAGCAATTAAGTCTCCTCTTTCAAATGGGATGTGATGTCTGTGAGAAAAAGGCACCACAAAGCAGACAGGAGAGTTCAACTTCAAGCATAGCAGATAGAAGAAAAAAGACAAAAAGAGAGCAGATGAGAGTTATGACATGTACACTCACTGTACATGAATAAAAAACTGTTTAGCAATAACATGGCTTGTCCTGTCCGAAACTACATCAAGTCTGTTAATGAGATAGACAATAAGACCATTTTACATCCCTTCGTGTATGGGGTAATTTAAAAGATTTTAACAGATTTTTGAGATCCCCAGTACTGCACTGTGATTTAAAATACAGAGGCATTTTACTGGCAGAGAAAACAAACGTTACAGCATCAGAACTTGTTCGCATATCATGCATAGCAGCCATATAAAAGATTTAAATAAAAAAAAGTGAAAAGCCTCTTAAATAAAGAAATAAAAAGCCAGAGGAAGAATAGTGTTGGCATTAAGCTGAATCTGCAGTGTTTCTAGAGTGTATTTTCCACCTCACGGTGTTTGTAGTTTTATTTAGAGAACATATCCAGCAGTGATTCATTTAAATGCAGACTGAAGGAGGTCATGAACTCTCGGTTTTGCTGATTCATGGCAGTTACACTGAACATTCAGTTAAAAAAAAAAAACTCTCCACAAAATACTACCAAGACTTGTCTGAGAGACTGCTGAATTTTGCCATAAGATAAGGAGTCTAACCTAAGATACTTTACATCCTCCAATTACTGAAGCCAGGGCAAGTTTGTATGGACTCTTTGTGTTAAGTTTCATTTGACCAAAAAATCAGATAATCAACTGAATACCAGAAACTTTGCCAGTGCTGTTTGAAATTGGAATTTGACAGACAAGATCAGGAAGACAAACAACAAAGATCAGACAGATCAGGAAGCATACCAACAGAGTTTGAGGAACGCAAACTAAAGCTTTGTTGTTGTTATTTGGGGTAAGATTTTGACCGTATTAATAGTGCTGTGGGCTTCGTTTCTTTCATCCCTTAGCTATTTTTCCATCTACAGGGTGCCCTTTGTTAGTGGGCCAAGTCCTGTATTGAGACAGCATGAAGAGTCTCAGACCTTTCCCTCCAAAAACAAAATGAAGAAACAAGTAACCTGCAAAGCCCTTGGTTTTCTCAGGGAAAGCACATGGACATACAAGAATCACATGTGCAGAAAACACACAAAAAAATTCAAAACACAGTTACATGCTGGGGAAAGGAAAAAAAAAACACCATTCAAAGCCCACACTGACACTGCACTCACACAGCACGTTTCACACTGTAGCTCAAAAGGATTGTATTATATAATCACAAACACGCCCACATAGTCCAAATGAGGCTTAAACCTATTAAACCTCCATCCTTTGAGAAAGGCTCACTTAAATACCAAATTTAACTATAAAGGCTAAAGTGAATGTGTGAAAACACAACACAACGCAGACACATCTGTGTTGGGTTGGTCAGACAAAGACGGTGGGTGTGGAGAGGGATCCTCTCTCTCTGGCACATGACAAAGCAAACTTGGGTCAAGTTACCCTGTGGGGAACAGAAGGACCAAGAGCTTAGGTTACAGTGAGTTCCAGGCCCGCCCAGGGTGAGAGTGTTGACAACTGGGTAAGTTGTACATGCTGAAGACAGATACAAGTGACGCCCAACTGCTCAACAGTCATGGAGGAGTTCCTTTAAAAATGCTCAGAAAACAACACATCAATTACAGTTAAAAGGTAAACAGAAACGCAACAAAAATCTTTTTACAAGTCATCCAAAATTCAAACTGAACCTCAGAGATCTTCATTAGATTTTATATGAGCAGACCAACCCAAACATCACACAGGTGGCAGTGCTCTATAGTGCGGGCACAATTAAAAATCAAACTGCTCCAAGCACAGTACTTGATAAGACTGATACCCAGATTATCATAAAGATGTGCTTCTGTAAAGGGGTTGCAATAGAATACTGGTATACATAATAGTACACAAGTCACATAAATCATCCATAAAAATCATAAATGAAAGAAACAGATAACTATGGCAAACAATAAAGGAATACTCAAGATAAAAAAGAAATGTCATGAGTCACAATTAGTACATCAAGGAAATTATGTACAGGTGAAATTCATCTAAAAAAATTGGAGAATAAATGATATTATAAAATCATTAAAACTATGGAGACCCACAAAAAATGTCCGGGATCAAAATAAATAATAATAATATTTTAAATCCACAGGTGATGGGTTATATGATAATAGCTATGTTTAAAAAGCAGTAATATGAGATTCAGGCGAGATGAGAATCTGCAGTTTCTGCACTGCCACATTAGCATGGTTACAAACAGTAGTGGCTCTAGGACGACAAGCTGTGTGGTAGCTTGAGCATCTCTCCTCCATCTGTGGGCTTTAACACAGATTTCTTCATCCACAATTATAGACACTTGCACTGTTTTAGGCCTATACCATCGATTTGTGCATAATGCATAAAAATAATGGTACACAAATGAAAACACCACCCATAGTATGAAGTAGTACAGCACAATTCTTTTCTTCCCTAAAGGACACACCAACACAGCTCCATACATGCAGATCTCACCTGATGTGTGTTGTGTTTCATTTACACACATTCAGATACTTAACATGTTTATACGCACAGAAGACACTTGAGACCTGCACTGTGAAGCAAGTTGAACATACCCATGATATCTTGTTATTATCTGGCTTCACTAATCCCAACAACCGCAATCTTGCTAGGCGATTAAACAAAGGTGGTTATCAACTCGGTAAGTCAACGCAGGATTTCCCGATATACACATGATCATGTTCTCATAAAAGATGAGGTGTTTGCAGCTTATGACCAACCGCAAACACAGACAAGTCTACTGGAGACAGAGCAGCATACTTTACAGGTGAAGAGCAATAATATGAGCAAGAATATTACACAAAACTTTGATGATGTCATACAGCTTGGGACCTACAAAAACTAAACATAAAACATAATTCAGAGCGGTACAGTCATACTTTATGAGCACATAGCTTGCAATACCCTGGTTACTGTAAATTGCAGCTGGTCAGTAAACAGATTTATTCTCTATCTCCCATCATATTTTGAGCAAATACAGGCAGATTCAAACTATATTAGGGATATACACTATAGTTCAGCAGGGGAAACATATATAGATTAATTTATTTTATTGGACTTAACTTGGGTACATTGGATTCAGGCCACATGTTATCAATCATCTTGTCTTGCCTCTGAAATGCTGCCACAGTAATATTTTATTCTGTGAAACCTGCACCGAAATCAGCGCTGTTGTGCCAGACTTGTTGGAAACCGATTTAAAAAAAAAAAAAAAAAAAAAGCAAAAATTGAACCATGTTATTTTGGTCTCTTTTCCTGACTAGATTAAGTGAACTGAGTTACTTGTTTATATGGTCTTACAAGAACCAGCATTGCTAAGAGTGAAGCACTTCAGATTGAGATTGAGATTCAGACAAAAACTTATGTCGACAGAACCATTTGAACAGTGATACAATCACATAAAAATCTACACATGCAGTGCCCCTCAACACGACAGAACCAAAACCACAGCAGAGTACCTTGAACCCAATGCTACAAACACACACTGTAACAGCATCACCACATGACCTTTGCCAAATACTGAGTAGCTGTCCACCATTACATACCTCTTGTAAAGGCTCAAAAAGAACATGATGAAGCATCTAGTACTGCTTTGTGTTTCACATATTCCATTGTAGCCAGTGTAGTGTTGAATGAATGTTATATCCCAACAGACTGTAGTCCTTAATGGTCACAGAAAATCCATACATCCATTCTAGTCTTCCTTAATGATCCAACAACAGATTCAGAACCACTGAGCTCACTCAATGATCACAGAGCTCACTGCAACTTGTAGGAGTCTAGTGCACACTGCCCCAGGGTTGGGAATGGGACGGCATGGGACGATACTGAACTGGGATGGGGAGGGCTCCCATAGCATGGCAGCTGTCCCCACCAACCCCCCTTTCTACCCCCCTCCCCCTTTTCCAAGTATGCTAGTGTCTTCTGATAGGGTGAGGCACAGGAAGACATGCTCTATTTGCCGACCAGCCTATAAGGGTCAGACAGAGAGGGCACTGAAGGTCTGACTAAGGCGATGACAGGGGAAGGCAGTGAGGGTTGGAGGAGGAGGAGATGCCAACTGAGTGGAGTCACGCTGCCATCAGAGGCCACCTCACAAACATCACTGGATGATGACAAAGGCAAAGGTAGAAAGAAGTAGGTTAACTGCTTAACAAGGGAGAAAAAAGGTCAAAAGGGACAGTGTGTAGTCCTGATATAGTTCATCATTGAAGCTTGTAACTTTGTCCCTAAATTCTTCTCATGCTTACAAAATGTAGGTCAGTCACCCACTAGTAATACACATCATGTCTAAGGACATCTCACATTATCCAGTTTAATTTCTGTCAAAAGGATGGCCAAAATGACCCTTGGGATCATTCAAGTACTAACCATACATCAGTACAAGGAAATAGAAACATTTCTGATAGCTTGAGCAAAAAAGTCGAGAAATGTTTAGGGAGGGCCGAGCAGGGGCACTTCATTGCTCAGCTGCTGAGATGCGGGAAGCTCTGGAGGAGAGAGCCGGCGGCCATGGCTGGGGATTCAGGAGGCATGAACCAGATTCTGCTCTGAGTGTACCAGCGGGGAGAGATCGCTTTAGATCTGCACATATCTCCCTCATAAAACAACATTGGTTTTTTTTCTTGCCATTTGTTGTGATATAACTCTCAACTCCAGTACTCTATAGAGTAGAGAATATGTGCTGAACTACTCCTTTGAGACAGTGACTGGCATCCACAGAGACATAATAACAAAAGCTATCCATGCTGACGTCTATAAAGCATGAAAAGAACTATTGCATTCCCATGTCAGATGTCAAAACTCATACTAAATAGAGAAATGAATGAGACAATATGGAACCATCGTGTGTTAATTACAGACATGGCAAGACTCCCAAATGCAGTAAGACACAGAAAAACAGACAGTGAATTATGCTTTAGCCCGAAGCCACTAAAAATACAAACCTGTGGCAAAACCAGCCTCTATTACAAGAGCTGACGATCTAATTTATTGTGATCTAGCTTATTATTAGTCTAAATACTTGAATCTAGTTGCTGGTGAACCATCCTGCCATCCTCTCAAGCTCCACCGACTCCAGTTTTACTGCGCTTAAAAGGCTAATTGTGCTCCATGGTTTAGATGGCTTAATGCAGCCTAAAAAGCCTTTAAGTGCACTAATTGCTAATGCGAATATATGGTCATCACAGGCTGTTAAACTGCATACTTAAACTCATCATCCATATCTCTAATGGTAAATTACACTGAGACAGGCCTCTGGGTTTCCACATTTCTGCAGCAGCAGCAACTGGATCATTACAAAAGACTGTATCTTAAGGACATGGACAGGTGTGCTGTTTCTTTGTTACTGGTGTTGAAGTAGTTCATGTGTGACGGTAGGCGTTAATGAAGGCACAACATGTCTCTGCTTTCAATATCAAATGAAATGGACAAATACAAGGGTGGTTAAAAGGACACTAGCTAGATGACCAATTAGATTGGTTACTTTATGTCGATAAACGTGTATTCTCAGACATGCTTTCACTGCAAAACAGCAAAGGTTTGAAGCTGTGGTTGGTGAAGTTGGAGAGACAAGCAACAGTAGCTAGATTTTGAAACTATCCAACCGAAAAAATCCCAACTCCTCCCTTCAGGAGTCTCTCCAAAGCCTCTCCTCCAAAACACATGAACACAGGCTGCCTGATTACACTGACTGCTCCACAATTCCAGCTGGGAGATATGTGTGAGCAATGAGTTCGCTACATTCAACAAGCTGTCTTAGTTTTTTGAGTTTATCAAATATAAAAATAAACCACTCTCTTAAATCTACCACAATCACATGAGCACAAGCAAAATAGCCTTCACAAACACACCCAAACCTCATTCTGAAAAGGCAACCTGCACTTGCAGTTACTTTTAACTGTGGAAGGGTGCCTAGTCCTAACTGATTTAAGTGCTGAACGACAGCCTGTCGTTGCAGCATTTGTTCTTCAGCTCTGGGAGTTGCTGTTCACTGCTATAAGTATGCGCTTTGTGCGACTGGGTTAGCTATTCAATGTGTCTGTGGCAAATGCTATAGTCATACAAGCTGTTCAAGCACCATGTAAAAGTTAGAGCTAGTTTGTGCATTCAATAGGTGGTCACTCTGGAGAGAATGTGTTTTGAACATCCAACCTAAAAGTAATTTCACAGTGGTTCCAAAAGTACTGCACATCATTGCAATCACTGACCATATCCAAATACCTCATATCTGATTCACATTTAAGAAAACTTAACAATAACATGATAAATGTAAATAACAAAAATGGCGACTCACACCTGTCAAACCAGAATTAGGAAACTTTGGGCACAGGTAAGCAGGTTTTGCTTTTAAAATATGTTATTAACCCTAACTTTCACGCAAACACACTTCCAATCAGGAAGGCTCCTGTATGTGGCAATTACAGGTTACTATGGACAACTTACCCTATCAACAGTTAACCACAATTTGGAGAATCTAATGCAGTTTTAGTCCTCAAAGGTGCATTTTCACATTTTTACATCTAATACACTACCAAATACTATGCACTGCTGCAAAAATACAGTTAATCATCCATTATCTATGACTGCTTATGACTGCCTTTGCAGGGAGGCTGACATTAATCGGGTGGCCGTGTACACCCTAGACAGTTTGCCAGTTCATCAAAGGGCTGACACATATATCCCTATCACACTGGATAATTTTGGCCCCTTTTCCAGTATGACGTTATGACAAACAAATTAAACTCAGAGTACATAAATATTTTTTCCGTTTGTCTCTTTAGTCGCCAATTAACCTAATCTGTATGTCTCTGGACTGTAGGAAGGACCACAGAAGCAGGGAGAACATGCGAACCCCACGCAGAAGGGCCCAAACCAGCTGGCAGGTTCAAACCCAAACTGTGCCAGCTTGGCAACAGTGTTAACAACCGGACCACTGTGCTGCCCCTCATATAGTTAAAGCTAAAACTTGGGCATACTTTGTGGAGAGAATCTGTGTGTGATTTAGAATGTGAGACTCATTATAAGCATGACATACAGTGAAAAATGAAAAACTGTTTACCAACTGGATTGTATCATTATTGTGCACTCCCAAGTGGAATCTGCATCACAAGGCACATAAAACTAAAAAAAAAAAAAAAAAAAAGACAATGAATCCCAGTGCCTTGGTGCATGGAATTAAATGAGATCTGACAAATGATATGTTTTATATATTTTTTTCCTGGTGCATTATTCATCTCCTCCAAACAGTAGATAAATGTTTTGATAGCATTATCTGCGCTTTCTCCACTCCAGTTCACCTATGAAGTGTTAGCATTAGCTTAGCTCACACACTCTGGATGCACAGTTAGCACTTAGCAGCATGAGAGTGGCCTGGCCATCTGTCCCGTCTGAGTGGGCTGCGGGTAAATGACCTGCACCCCAGCTGCACTGACTCATCTTGACTAGGACGGCTTCTCTGTTTGTTCCTTATTAAAACACAGAGCAAGGGATAGAGCAACGAAGAGACATGGTACAGACAAGGGAGAGAAGGTCAAGATTTTGGTGATAACAGAACAAATCAGTATGTGCTATTATTTAATCTGGCAGAAATCACTTCTTTTTATTATGGACACAAAGACAACAGGCCACCTCCTATGGTCAACTGATAAAGAAAAAAATCTCTCCAGCATTGACATCGACACAGTCTCTCTTTCTCTCGCCTAAGCAGGAAAATTAACATAGGAAAGTAGCCAGTGTGTCAGCATTTATCTGCATACTCTTCAAAGCAGTCTCATTAGAAAGACTGACACTTACAGCGAGGTGAGAAAAATGTAAATGAAGCATCAGGTGCTGTAATCTTTGTCAGCATCCATAAGGAAAAATATATATGAAATTCACTACATCTTGCCTTATTCATTTCAATGGCTTCGGTCCACAATGGTAAAATACCTTCAGCTGTGAACCTTTGTGATACCTCAGGTACCTGAACAAATAGTTTTTCCTGTCTCAATAGCCACCATGAATTGTTTAACGTTAAAGAACGAGTCAGTGAGAGGTCAAGCTTCAGCAACACCAAAACAGGAATACTCCTTTTTGTCTCATATCAATTACAGCACAATCACAGCAGTCAAGCAGCCTCAAAACAAATTCACACCTTCTTTCAAAGTGCTGTTTTGGGGGGTTTGAGAGGAGACAAAAGTCAAAGAATGAATTTCTGGAACTGTGTGACATTTTCAATTACTTGAGCAAATAACAGAATATCAAATAATAGCATTTGCTGACGCAAAAGAGCAAAAAAAAATTACAAACTATTTCCATGACACTGCAATCGGACCCAAATGCAGTAAACAAATACGCAATCTTTTAGACCACAGTGCTTCCCTAAACCTCACTATCACAGCCGTAGGACTATGCTGAACAAAAGCCGTTCTAAGAGAGAAGTGTCAAGAGCGTCAGAGATTTTGGCGCTCATGGCCTTGGTGACGAGGTCTGCAGAAGGAGAAGGAGGGGTGGGACAAAAGATCCTCTATGCTTAGTGCCGCAACTTGTATAAATCAGTCTTTGTTAGCGAGACATGACTGGGATTCTTGCTAAACAGCTATTTTTACCTCCTTGAGCACTAGAGAGGGCAGTTAACGTACAAGTAAGAGTGCATGGCCTTTGGCTAAAGTGAGGTTGTTCAGCCAACGTCATCAGCCCTCCGCCTGCTGGAAGCAGAGGGGACTTCCATGAAAGATATGCATGCTTGAGGTCCAGCATCCTGGACAGTGGTTTATAGTCAGCTAATTTAACCACCAGTTTTCTTAACTTGGTTTTTAAATCACGTCATCACTTCAACTCGATCAAACAAGTGCCAATATAGATGAGAATCCAGCATGCAGCTGAGGAGAAAACTGTTTGGGGAAAAAAGAATAAATCACTGAGAGATTCTGTTCAAAAACCTGCATTCCTGTACATATTACACCTGTGTACTCAAATGTTAAGTTGCGATGCCTACTTCTCTCTAAACCCAGACAGTGTCATGAACTGGTAACACTGGCTTTTTAAAGATACAATGTTCTGCCTTTTATAAGGTAAAGAAATAGAATGACATTATTATCTCTAAACAAACTCTGATGAACTAATGAGCACTTTGCCATGATCCCACAGGACTGGTGCTAAAGAATCATCCTTCTCTGTATGTGGGGAAAAATGTTGCATATAGAGACACTAACATTCATGTGATTAGAGGGAGAAAGTTTGCATGGCCAACTTTTTAGCTCACACACTAACAGAAATCACCAAGACTGAGATAGTGCACCACAGAGCTCAGCAGAATAACAAGACAAGCTATTCAATACTCCAACAAATGTTTAAAGGCTATCCACAACTGAATATTTTCATGACTTGAGCAAAAAACCGAGAGCCTACCTTGCAAGCTGTATATCCACTAAAGTTGTTTTCACTCTGCGCCCTGTAGTATTTCTGTTACTGAGTAACAGAAAGTGAGTAAGCAAGTGTCATCTTGTTTTTGTTTTTGTTTGCGCCTTCGGACTTTATCGTGTGCTGCAGTGTGTGTCTGAGGGTCTGTAGTTTGTGACCTCTCCCTTCTCTGACTTCCTGTTCTATGTAATCAGGTTGTCCCAGACCCTCTTAACTGTCACTGGTAAATCAAAGGGGGTGGGGCTTGAGGGTGTGCTACTTCAGAAATCAAGCTGGAGTGCACACTGATAAACAGCAATTGATAATTGCTTTCACCAACAAACTTATTCCATTTTTTACAAAGTGGCTCCTGTTTTTATGAGTTTATAATTTTGGCCACCACTACTATCACATGTGAATTAATACAGAATTTTCTGGTTTCACTGCAGAAAAAATGTGACCTTATCTGACACAGTTTTTATATTGAGGGGCACACAGCAACATGAGAGATCCCAAAGGTTTTTAACAACTCGCACAGTCTGAAACAATTCTTTAGAAGTGAATATGAAGGTCAACTCAATTTTATTTGTATAACACAATAATGAAAATCACAAAGGGTCTCACAATATGCACTCTCTCTTTAGATCCTCGATTGTTGTGACGAGGTAAACATCAAGTGATTACGTAGACTGGACAGTCCAACTGTCTTTCTCTCTACAAATGACACTGAATGATCTTTCACTGTGTTGTGCCCAACCAACATCCCATTTCCAGAGCAAATACATCACATTAATGAAGCAACGGCAGCATTTCATGAAGGCTTTGAAATCTGTTCGTCCTAACTGTTCTAGCAGGGTAGCACCGCCCCCAGATTACAGCAGTGAAACCTTCCTGTCTTCATTTCCACTGCTAATCGAAGGTCTGTGCGGAGCTCATAATGGAAACTCACATCCCTTGTATTTGTCTTTCTTGTGTTGCATCTGAAGGATGTGTCCTCTTCCCTGGATCTGAGCCTTCCTCATCTTCCTGTGGACACTTTATGATTCTGTTTCCCAGCTGCACACTCCATATAAAAAAAAAGAGAGTCAGATATGCCACAGCACGGACAGCTTCCTCTAAATGCCTGTTTCACAAAGGCTTTGCCTTGGCAGCCCACTGACCCCAGACCCTTCTGCTAAGAGACAGGTAGTCAGTGACTGGGTTTTGTTAAACTCAAAAGATATGAAGGGCTTACAGTGTGGAGAAAAAAATAAGTAAGATATTAGCCAGATTTCCACCCAATATTCAGTCACTGTTTTACAAGCCACTGTTTTGTACTCCATCTTCATACGCTGGTTTGATGTAGTATGATGTGTTTTAGCATTTCAATGACATTTCAAATGCATGCTGGATGTACTGTTCTCCAGTGACAAACTGCACTCTTTAGCACAAAGACAAGCAACTTTACAGGGCAGCCCTTTGGAGGCAAAGTCGTGCAAGACAGCTTTACAAAATGCAACTTTCAGCATAAACATATGTGCATTTAACCACTTTTTAACCCTAACCAGGGAAGTGTCGATGGGCAATTACTCCATAAAATCAATGGGGTGATATGATATGAGTCATGATTTGATTATCTTATCCAACAAAGTTGAAGATTAATTTCAATTTCATTCTTCAACAATGCTTTACCACCACCATCCCCAAGACAGAAGCGAACTATTGCAGAAGTACATTGTCCTGTATAGATAGACTGAAACGAGAAAAACAACAAAGACTGATTGTCCAAATAAAACACTGAGATGGAAATATAAAAGTCTATTTTCTTTGTACCATAATAGAACTGAGGACAAAGACAGCAGAGGAAATTAACAAAGAAAAATAGAGTGAGGACAAGCCAAATATAGGACCACCCAGGAAAAATAGAGAAGTAACAGCAACACTATCATAGGTGTGACTGTGTGTCCTCTTGAACCCTTACATGTCCATCTTAGAAACACCCACAGCAAAAAATGCAACTCCCAACTGGGTCCGAGCTGATCAATTATCATCCATGTCCACAGCATAGTGCTGCTCCCATGCATGAGTCAACCTCTTCATTCCTCTCCAAGAGAAAACAAGAACAAATCTTTGTTAAACTGAAACATCACATCCTTGCTTTGTGTGCAAGCGCCCCATCATCCCACACAGGTCAGAGACACTGAAGTGAGAATCTGAAGTCTCAATTCTTCCAGAAAAACCAGAGCTCAATACCCAGAATTCCTCAGAAACTAGACATCCATTTTTAATGACCTGCGAAGAACTAACCTTGCATTTTTACATCAAGGTCTAATATAATGTATGTGCTCATATCTATTCATGTTATAGTTATTACAAGATAGATTATAACAAGAAGACTAAATGATGATGAACCACAAACACTCACATAAATTAAGATTTAGAAGAACTGTACGTAGCAACAGTTTCCAATCGTGTGTCTAACTGTGTACAGCTCAAATCATCTACCTCAACCACAGAGCACAATAGATTTATATAGCAATAATTAACATGTTGACATAGATAGTAGTTGGTAACAGATGAAATTCACTCATCCATGTTCATCCATGAAGTCAGCTGGCGTTTTAGTGCTTTGCATATTATAATCTTATGATCTAAATTAAAAAAGTGCATGTTGCAACAGATTATTCAATTTGTTTTTATTCCCATGGACAAACAAAGCTGCAAACCACAATAGTTCAATGTATGAATTTTTTCAAGATATAATGTGAAACAAACAAGACAGTAAGTTAATGAGGTTCGTTAGAGACACTTCAAGCAATGTGAGTCAGCACGAGCTCCTGTTCAGTCCACAAGGACAAACAGTTAGCATACAAAAAAACAGAACAGTTGTTTCATGCAGCTGGGTATACACTATGTAGGTAGCATTTGTGCATTCCCACTTTGCTAAAAATAAAGCGACATCTGCTGTGTAAAGTAAAGACAGAACATATGCATATGTGCCTGTTTTCTGTGCATGGTAACATCATCTAATATTACCAAATTCTTCAAGGCCATTAAGTGAAAACAACTTTTCTAAACACCAACCTTCAGCAGCAGCATATACATAAAGAGCTTCCTGAGAGAGTGTGGGATCCATCAGTGTGCTCACATCCTATATGCATGCTCATCAACAGGGCATTGATCCATAAGGAGCACCTATGATCAAAACAAGCCTGTTCTCTCTCTTCATTATCTACACTAGTCCTCACGCTCTCCCTTAATTTACCATCCCACAGTCGCTCTTCTTTCATGTGCAGCTGTGAAATTCTCACCCAGCCAGACGCCATCTGACCCCAGCCCTAACAATCTACGGTAACCGTCCAAAGAACACAGACCTCGGTAGTCATACTGCTATCTTTGCAAACAGCGCTCACAAAAACCAACACTCTCATGAAAGATCTCCTGAGCGGCAAACATGTGTTCTTCATTTATGGGCTTTCACAGGTGACCTAATAACAGGACAATGTCATCATTTTTAAAACTCTTTTAAATCAAAAACAAAATATTCTGGCTGAGATCAGAAACCACACCAAACTGCCCTGTCATTAGATCTAATACACACAAGTACAGTCTGGAATATTTTAACAAGGTTTAAACTTAGAACTTTACACAAAATGCAGCACACAACTTTGACAAAAACACATCTGCAGAGGAAACAGCGATGCTTACCAAAGTTTTCAAGAGCGAGTATTCTTTTCTCTGAGGCTTTGTTGGAGAGGTGTTCTCATCGACCAATTCTATTGTACTTTACGCCTTCACCATACGGAGGACCGCTGTGCTGTGTTTACTCCAACGTCTTGGATAACCAACTGTGTAATTGCTGTAGTTGCTCTACTAAGTCCTTCTCGTAGGGCGGGGACAGGAACTCTCGGTCAAGTAATCATTCCGTATCATTCATTAGAGTCTCCACAGACAGAGGGAGGGAAAGACCAAGACAGAGAAAGTGAGTGAGAAGGAGAAGGTGCGGAGGATGTAGCAAATGACAGCAAGAGTAAGCGAAAAACTGATCAGTGGTTCTGCACTGGATTTATTTTTCAGAAAACAGGGATGACAGGGATTCAATCACATTTCTGCCAGCCACATTTGACATGTGCCACCTCCACAGCTTTCAGACAGGGTTAGGCTGAGACTTAAATTGTGCACCCAGGGTAAAGCATTAACTCACAGGGAACAGGTTTAAACATTAACACAACCTCACATCATGTATGACTGAGGGAGCACAGAAGTGTCAGTGGTTGCGTGTAATGTAGGAAACTGTTCAGCACTCTCAGTATTAGCTTTTTCATCAAAACTAAACCAACTACCTCTTACTGTGTTTTCCAGGAAACATGGGGCTTTGTGAAACAGAAAAAAGGCGAAAAAAAAAAAAAAAAACACACACACAAGGCAAAATAACATCCCTTAGTGGAAGTTTCCACTTTGTTAGCGCTTTTTATCTTCCTGGTCATCTGTTCCCAACACACACTCTGGGCAAAAAGATTTCCTGTTTTGCCTCCTTTTGTCACTGTGGTTGTGTTTGGGGGTTGGCCTGGTGCTAACTTTAGAAACTTTTTCTATATTAACATTGGGTGCAACGGCTAATATCTTGCGAGTTGATCACAAAACTGAAGACTGGATTCATTCCTCCAAACCACATAATGAAACAGTCTAGCCTTAACTTATCTTTGGATGTGCATAACACACTAAAGGGAATTGCCTGGTGAAATCACATTAACAAAAGTTGATGATTTGCTCACATTATGTTTCATTTGTGTGATTTCTGCAGAAGGAAGTGGTCAGAAATATCCCTAACCACAAACTGACGTTAATATGCCAGTATCAGATTGAAAATCTTTAGTTTGAAATGAAACTAACCAGCATATTGCACAGTGTATGATGTGCAATCACACACACACACCCTCTCTCTCTCTCTCTCTCTCTAACTCATGACAATATGTTACAACAACCAGTAAAATACGCACATGGGCACAACACAACCCAGCACAAAACAGAGTTAAACCTGGCTTCCGAGGACAAAGTCATTATGCTTAGAGAATGAACTTTGTTCACTCTTTCAGGTTTCTGAAGGTCTCAAGATTTCTTATTGAAATGCAATACTGCAAGTTAAGTTTTTCTTCACACAAGAGCTATGACTGCACTCTCTGGAAGAGGCAGCATTCATGATGGATACTTTTTGTGCGGGGAAGGCTCTCGCTTATCTTTATAGAGTTTAAAAGACAGACACCATCATATTTTTACACTTTGGGTCCTATTTTTTATAAACTTACAAACTATCTGATTATACTTCAGCACATTTGTTTTCGTGACGGACAGTCATTCAATAATTATGCTCTAACGCTAAATGCAAGTGCAGTTAGCCATGCTCTTGACAACCCAATACCCCACAGAACATTAATGTTCAGGTTATGTAAGAGTCATCAAATTTCTCCATTTTGAAGTCGATTAATAATCGTTAGGTAGTTAAATTCATCTCTAACCCTCTGCCGAGAGTAACAAACTAACAACATTTGCAAAACGCTGATAACCGTATTCAAATGATAACAAAATGCTAAATGACAACCACACAGGTCATTAAAATGCAATTTACGGCTCTTTACCTGGTTCTGAGGAGTCCAAGTTTTGCACAAATAAAGACGAGAAACATTGCGAGAGAAAGCAATGTAAGCAAGATGCTGACCAGCCACTGTTGTCGAGTGAGTCTGACTACTTTCCTGCCTACCCTGCTGACTTCCCTCCCCTCCTCTTTACTCTGTAAAGTCTGCAACACCCTGCTCCAATAACCCCTGACCCACAGGAAGTAGACACAATGGACTGAAAATAACACACCACCTCCCCTGGCAACAACTGCCCACTCCAACTCCCACTGCACACTGCCACTACTCTACAGTACACCTACAATAAATCGGCCCAAGATAGGTGGACAAAACCAAAAATACCAGCCACTATTCAACTTGCACCGTCCCACTCTGAATTCGCAGTGTGACTTTTCATTCACTCCTGCACATGCAGCAGTCAAAAAGGTACAAAAGGGTCCTTCCACAGATTACTATTGTGGATCTTCCAAGATACTTTTACAGTGAAATGTTTCAACAGAAGCATGCACTTGCACAGCCTTGCAGAACTCAGCAAAACCGAGGTTTCACACTACAGCAGGTTGTGGGTTGGGCGGCAGACTCATGATGCTTCAAATGCTTCCTGTAGGGGGACCACTGCATGGTGAGATGGATGAGTTCTCCATAATCAGGCCTGAAATGCATCCGCGGGTGAGTGGGTGGGCCTGTGTGTGTGTTATGAGTGGATGTTTGGCTTATTTGTTAAAATGAGACCATGGTCAATTTGATTTTCTTCTTATGCAGTATATACCAATGAAGCAATAGAAAGCATATTCTCTACATTGTAAAGCTTTTTCATTGATTGCAATTAAATAAGACCTGAAACAGCTGGATAATAGGTACTGTGTTAATACTGTTAGTCCACTCTGTGTTTGCGTCCAACCCAATCCTTATCCATGCAGTGAGCAGCAGCAGTCTAATCCAATCAGCCCAATGAAAATTATTCCAAATCACATTTAGCGGCCAGTGAGAGGTTGTCTTAGACATGATCTAATTAGTCGCTCTCTTACTAGAGTCCGTCCATGAGGAAATGGCTTGAGATGCAGTGCACACAGATAAGGAAATGGACTCCGATATGCAATTCTGTTTTGCCAGTGGTGTTGCACACAAAAAAGCAGCGCCTGGTTATGCAGGACAAGACAATTTAGGTTCCCAGTTCTTCCAGTTAATGAAACACTTTAAACAGCAGGAAACTCAAAAGACAGAGAATTAGCAAATGCTGTCATGAATTCAAGTGTTATTTGATAACCTGTCTTTCTTAGATTAGAAATGAAACACAAGTGTTCTTAGTGCGTGCATTAACTATCTTTGGTGTCCTGTTCTACGAGCTGAGCTGTTGAGCATGCCGAGACCTGTTAAGTTAAAGACACACCTCCTTTTTCAGCCAGTGGCCTGAAACTGGTACACACCTCCACTCTCTGTTGTCACATTCAGATGATACTACTTCACTTTCAGTTGAAAGGAAATGTGTGTGGTGTGAACACATACCTCAGAGGTTGTGTGCTGCATGTGTGTTCATGTGATTCCCGTACAGTGATTCACTATTACTGAAGAACGCGTGGAATCCCTCGTCCACATCCATTTTAAGCCACCAGTACAGGCAGCAAAGATAACAATGCAAAAAAATGTTTTTCAACTCAACCATTACGCAAACGGCTCCAAAACAATGTCAGCGTTTTACAGAAAAAATGTCCTCTATCTTTAACTGTGGGCTGGCTTCTGTGGGTGTGTGCTTACATGCCTGGAGATTTGTTCTAACAACTTGCACTCATTCATACCTGCACTCACCATCACAGCTTCTCTTTAAAGGCTTCATATACTAACCTTTTTAGGCTATGAACCATTGTGTCGTTCAATCAATTCTGTTATGCCCAATGAACAAATTTATACATTTTTCCATTTTAAGTTTCCAAAAGAGAGGCGGAGAGGCCAAAAGGCAGGATTTGACCAACTGTTGACACCACATTTATCCAGTAACTGCTTTAAAGCATCTTTAAAATAAACTGTTCTGACTTTTAAACAACCACAACACCCAATCCACCCAAAAAGCCCTGACCTCAGCAGCCTTCTGCTGTTACATCACAAAGCTTAAAGCCACAGAAAAATGAGCCTTCCCTCATAATAAGGAGGAACACTATATAGACAAAAGTAGTGGGACACCTGACCATTACACCAACAGGGGCTTTAATAACATGGCATTCTAAATGCATGAACAGCTTTGCAGCTGTAACAGTTTTCACTCTTCTGGGAAGGCTTTCCACAAGATTTTGGAGTGTTTCTGTGGGAATTTTTGCCCATTCACACAGAAAAGAATTTATGAGCTCAGGCACTGATGTTGGACAAAAAGGCCTGGCTCGCAATCTCTGTTCCAGTTCAGTTCACCCAAAGGTGTTCGAGATATATATGTGTGTGTGTGTGTGTGTGTGTGTGTGTGTGCGCGCGTATATCTCAGAAGGGTTGAGGATCACTTTTAACAGAACATAGTCTAGCTGCAAAATTAAATGGTACAAGATGAGCAACCCACCATGATAAACAAAACCAAGTGGCTGTAAAAAATTTTAAACATAACTCAAACACAGCTGGTTCCCATGAAAAGCACAAAGACAAAGCACTAATAAAAAGAGTGCTTTGTGAACCTACAGCTACAATATTCCACTTAAGGGTTCAATAAATAAAAAGAAAAAACTCTCCCATCTTAAAAAAAATAAATAAATAATCAGACTGAGCAGTTCCATAATAACTTTCATCTCATGAGCAAAGTATTGCCCTTTTCACACAAAATGATATTTGTTTCCAAATGGTCTGTTTTTGTGTGTGTTTTTTTTAACCAACGTCTGTACATGACGTATTCTAATTCTTTCTGGGCTTTTAATCTGATTATAAGTGGAATAAAAGGGACTGCAACACCCTGCTAATAGTAAGAATTGTACACATATAGCAAAATAATACAAATCAGATTCAAATAACCTCATCATAGAAACATAAACAAGGTCTGTACATTATCCAGGCACAGATCATAGCCAGTCAACATTTGCTCTATGACTTGAGTATCTCTCTCTCTTGTAATTCATAGCTATTGTTTCTCCAGCATAGTGAAAATGCACTCACATTCACTTGTGATGGTGAGCAACATCCAGGTCACCAATCATTACCTATTAGCCCACACAGTAGGAAACAACATTAAGCTAAGGGCATAGAGAAATGGAGGATCTGCATCTATTATGTGCTTTGTGCTTGAACCCTACAGTCAAGTTTTAGTAAATTTTGTAAACACATCATTTAAGATTAAGATTATTTAAGTTAAAAAAAAAAAAACATTTATCTTTCCTTTTCACCTTTTCAAAGGAAATTCCTGTCACATCGATACATTAAAATGGCAAAGTAACCTCTAACAATTGTTTTTCTTATCAAAACACACAAGCTGCTTATTCAAGGAACAATCACCTCACTGTTTTAATGTTTAAGTCCTCTTCGATCAAAGAAACACACTGACAAAAACTCAGTGTTGCTCCCTCACTTGTGCACTGACAACAATAACTATGGCTCCTTTATATAACCAATGGGAATCTTTGCTGAAAATGATTCCCAGACTCAATGTACTTAATTACCCATGTTCATACAGTGCCCTATTCAATCTGCACACTCTGAGGAGGGTTTGTGAGTGCAGATGGCAGCCTTCTCTTTGCCACGAGAACCAAAGCTGTGCTAGAGATAAAGACCAGCTCATCTGACTTCAGGATATGTTACTCCCCAAAACAAAAATTTATCACATTCCCACAGTATCTCCTCGTTGTTTGGTCTTTCAGTTTTAGCATGTTTTTCCCCAGATAAGCACAAGGTCAAATGTTGCTCCTCCACAACCTTGACATTTTATCTTGCTTTTGATTACCTGCCCTTTCTCCTCTGTTGTTTTCATCCTATCTGCCTTTGCTTCTCCTGCAATCGCCAATCTGAGCTCTTGCAGAGTCACATGCACTTGTCAAAGCTGCATGGTTAGAATTCAACACATTCCTTTGGCATGGCAGACTTGCTTCACATGATCACACTGTTCCTTGACCACTAACGAGAGGAGCTTAAACAATTGTCCTTTCAGCCCCCATTGGCCTGTACACAGTGAAACAGTGAAGGCCAGCCAAACGTGTATGTAACAGTTCAGACAAAAAAAAAAAAAAAAAAACAGTCACATTTGAACAGAGTGTTTTGCATATATATCAAATTTCTAACACACACTAAACCACAAGCAATAAGTTCTGATTTAAGTTATCTCTGAGACTTAAAAGATTTAGCATAAAAGTCTGTTTTCCAATTTCAATAATTCAACTTGTCTAACTACCGGTAGAAGTTATTTGATGTAACTTTTATTATATGCAACAAAGATGTAGAGAGAGCCATTATTCCTGAATCAAAACTGTCCCTTAAATCTCATCTAAACTGCAAATGTGCCTGTTACACTGGACACCTGTAACTAAACCTGCTGATCATAAAAGGCTTGTGTGGGAAATTCCCTTTGCGACTTCATCACACCACAGAAGAATATTATTTACACACCGTAACGTTTTCAATAATTTTGTTATTTATATTTGCTTTCTCTTGTTTCTCTTTCCCAAAATGACCTGTATTCCCAGCCAAAAAGTGTTTCTCATAAAATTCCAAACTGTAATTTCAGTTCAAGTGAAATAAATTACCAACCTTGAGCTCTGCTTGGACTTCCGAGAGTTTGCAGTTGGTTATGCAAATGCCACGGGTTAAAGAGCTCAGACAAAAATGGTCATGGTATTCCACAGGTTTCTAAGACACACTGGTTACAAGTGTAAAAAGAAGATCAGTGTGTCAAGGAAAGTTCAGAGAAACGCCAAGAAAGTAGGTGGACAAGGAGAGGAGGTCCTCCAGACTCTCAGCTCCCAATCAGGCTGGAAACAAATGCTCTCTGCGAGCAGGGGTCTCTGCTGCATCTGTGTGTGTGTGTGTTTGTGTGTGTGTGTGTGTGTGTGTGTGTGTGCATGTGTGAGCGTTTAACCACGTCCTCTGGCTTAAGGCCAGGCCAAAGATATCAGAAAGCACCAGAGTGCCCCTCTAATGCAATCAGGGACAGTGGCCACAACAGGACCAGTGGTGAATGGCAAATAGCCATCCGTCTTTTCGCTGTCCTTTTCTTTTTCTTTAGAGGATTCCTAAGCTGGAACACTAAGAAACCGATTTTAAAAAACAAAATGAGATGTTTTAAAACTAGATACAAAGACAAATTAATGGCAATTAGATAGAGACAGCATCTATTTTATTGAGGGACTGTCTGAGTCACAGTAACTTGGGAAATTACACAGGTCAGTAGCAATATTTCACATCTAGCTTCCCCAGCCTGATGCCCAACCCCCGACTAACTCAACCCGTCCTCAGGTTGGGACGAACATGCACAGATATTAGTGGACACATAGCACAGAGCAAGGGAAGAGGGGCAAAAACTACCATGACAGCAGTGGGCTATATTAAGGGGCTGCAGACACAGCGGCTGGGGTCAGATCACACAGCACCACATAACTAGAGTGCCAGCTGCATCTCTTGCTCTCTCTGTGCATGTGTGTGTGTGTGTGTGTGTGTGTGTGTGTGTGTGTGTGTGTGTGTGTGTGTGTGTGTGTGTGTGTGTGTGGAGTTACAGAGACGTATCTGTATGACAGATACAGCTACTATCTATATTCTATCTTCAGAAAGGTGCCCTCAAACATGATTGTTCTAATAATCCAACATTTTTAAGCATGAAACTTTGCCACAGACAACACATGTCCAGTCATCTGAATGACCTTCTGGGAATCATTTGCTACCCTGCATCTTGCATCTGCCATTCTGTTCTTTAGGTGCACGACTAGCACTTTTGAGACAGGGGAATTTTTCTTGTTCATCTCTCTGGTATTTGTAGAAACTTCCCATCTAAAAAGTCAACTCCTCCAGAAAGAGGAAGTCTTTTTTAAAGATGTGGGTCACAAGACATCTAGTAGCTCAGCTTCTCCTTGTAAGACCAACTTGATCATTAACACATTAACTAATATTTTTCAAGTTCATGATATATAGCCCTGATAGCATCAAGGTAAGAAAATAAAAAAAACATGTGATGTTAAGTGTCACAGCTGACTTCTCAGAAGTCATCACTAAGTCGCAACCTCGGATTCTGGGAAACTGAGTGATTTTATAGATCAAACAAATCTGATTTGAGGGTTCTGAAAACCCCAAACTCCAAGTCTTCCTTTTACACTTAACTATCCATTTTACTCAGTAACACTGTGTCATCAGACAGCTTTGATATTTCACCATAATCAATTGAGTAACACAAAACTGCTTTTATTTCATATCATCTCAAGACATTTTTTCTTTAGAGGTAAGAAAAGAAAATATGTAACTTAATGCTAGCAAGCAATCTTTTTTTTATTTTGCATGCAATTCTATTCTGAGCTCTTGCTGAACCCCATCAAACCTGCACCTCAGCTCCTGCTTAACAGGTGTGTGCAGGCTTCTCTAGTCACTGCAGCAGCACTACATGGATTAAAGTAAAATCTTAGTTATGGACATTTAAAGAGAGTATGTGTCATGAAGGCTTTCAAAGTATACAATTCTTCAGTGAGTCACTAATCACAAGTGAGTCATGAAGACATCTCTTCTGTCAGGTTATGTAGCACCTCGAGAAACACAGCATGGTATATAAGTCTGCAAAATCAGGTTCACCATCTCTTTCCTTTTCTTCCTCCTTTATTAAGAGGGCAAGCAGCAGTTGATGAAAAGATGTGGGGAGATGGAAATTAGGAAGACAAAAAGAAGATTTTGCAAGAGGAAAGTGCAGAATACAAGCAGAAAAATAACAATACAAAGGCAGAAAGGAAAGATAGAGGAAAAGACGGCGAGTGTATAGGACCCCTCCTCCTCTCTCTTCACCCGCCATCTGGTAGCCATCAGCGCCTCACACAGGAAGGGGCGGCCATGCCTTGCTGGGGCACCAGGGAGCGGCTCCTCTTCCCTCCCGGTGCTGCAGAAACAACAATCGGCCAGTGCGTTGCAGAGCAGAGCAGTGCAGTGCAGTGCAGTGCAGTGCAGTGCAGTCCAACCCATCCTAGCTTAAGCTGGAGGGCCAGCAGCAGCCCAGGACTGAGCGCTCACACCCCAGCAGACCAGCAAAGAGGAGCACAGAGCAACCTCACATTCCTGCTGGCTCTGCCTGCCAAGAAGCACTGGGAACGGAAAGAAAGAGGGAGAGAACAGAGAGCTGCTCTCACTGGGGGCTGCCTAATGGTGTTGCTTTGAGAAGCACTCCAGTCCTTCTCATCCCGTTTGCTTCCCCTTCACTCTCTGCAACAATGACAAAGTTATTGATGATTGTCATTGTGGTATCTCCCCGCCTGCACGTCACTGTATACATATTTATAGTACTACCCCATTAGTCGCGACGAAACTTTCCCCTGCATTGCAAGAATTCAGGGAATGCAAATTATCATAAATTTGGCCCAACTTCTGTTTGTCCCCACTCCAACCCCCAAACAACACACACACACCAATCTGATGGGAACAGAGACCCCTGAAGCTTTTCTGCCTGGTTTGTGTAGACCATCTTTGGCCATTTGTGTTCCCCTATTAGCCCTGTTCTCCTGTTCTATGTCCAGAACAGACTCCAACTACACTACAGTCTCAAAATAGAAAGCAGCCTTATGACATGTACTATTTTTACTGCCTGGTGTCACTAGCTGAACAGTTGAAACTCGAGAAACAATGTAAAGCAAGCATGTGGGACGTTTGCCTTCAAATTGAACCTATGTCAAATTACTCCGTATGAAAATCATTTCAATTAACAATAAGAAATGAAAATAACACAGGATGACATGCATAACTGGCCTCGGCAAATAGTTTAGAAGTTTCTGTCATTCGCATTTAATAATAGCTCTACTTGAAACTCTTCCACTTGGCATGGTGACAAATAGCACAAAAGGATCATTTTACCACCAAGCAGAATCATATTAGAACAAAAAGACACAACTCATAATCTGTTCCCAAGTTTCAAACAGGAAAACCAAGTCTGCATGAGAACCTGTTCCGTACAGTCACACCGTGAGCTGCTGGCAGACTTGGCACACAGGATGGTAAACAGCTGCACCAGGCAAAAAGAGACACATCTGTTTACAAAATGCTGCATGTCAGCCTTGACCTACAAATTCAACCCAACAATCTCAGAATCTCAGCGCTTCACTAAAGCAACACATTCAATTTAAATAACAATATAAGAACATAGCTCACACATTTTGCCGGGAATAGTGAATAAACCGCACTAACGCCAACGTTCCACTGGTGCAGACTTGGTCACAGTGACAGAAATGACAGCACACTATTTGATTATCTTGCATTGTACTGACACACCTTGTTTACCTCCTGAAATGGTTTGGTGACTTCATTAGGATGTACCAGTATGCATGCAAAAATATTTCAACCAATAATTTATTCACAACTCGGTAAACATTTACCTTGTGTGAACAATTTCTTGATGATCCTTTCCCCCCCATTGTCACGTCTGAGTTAGTGCCTCTGTTTTGAACGAAGACCAAAGGAGGCCTGCAATGGCTTTTTTTTTTATACATTTAATGAAACTTCTATGAGGTTTCTTAAAACTGCCAAAAAACATTAAAATACAAAGTGTTTAAAGTGATTCGTCTGCTTAGCTGTTGTTCTTTTTAAATGAATATAACTCATCAGTTTCATTGTCATTAAAATAATGTAATTTATGCTGCTACTGCTATTGTTATTTTGCTGCTAGACCACCCCATTAATACAAGCTTCTGCCTCCCCTGATGTGCAGCAAAAACAAGGGAGCAAATGGTTTTGTTGAGCACAGTGAAAATGTTGTATTTTGACACGCTAAACACAAACAAGTGAAGAAGAATTTTTCCTCAAACATAAACATGTTGCGAATTTTGGATTGCTCACATCTATCTGTTTTCAATTTCTATTTAGACTTTAGGACTTTGCAGTGCTCTGGAGCTGTTTTTAATGTTTGGATCACACAAGTAAGAAATAACCTTTCGCAGCCACAACTGGAATATAACTCTATAAATACAAAAACACGTACTGATATTATTGTAGCCTTGCAAGTGTGCAGCAATACCAAGTTCAAACAGAATGAATAGACATGACAAAAAGCTGCAACAGCATTTGTATTTGAATGTCACCGTTAAGAATGAAGCTTCAAAGCATCAAGCTATAGACTACAGTAAAGCTGAAAGAGAAGCTTCTATTTCAATTTCATTTTGAGACCTTAAATGGCTTGTGTTGGTATAAACAATGGTTTATTATAGAGGTGGACTGACTACAATTTTCTTGGCCAATTCTGATTTCTTCGGAAGTGTGACCTGCTATGCTATGTGACCTATAGTATGTTTATAAATTCACCAACACTGAGGCTGTTTATCAGATTTCTGAAGCCCCTTGTTAACCTATTCTCTGCTCAGTTTCCGGACAGTGGTCGGAAAGCAGGGGGGTTTTCTTCCTGGGCCGCAGCTAACTTCTGCTTCGGGGCTAACACCTTTGCTTTACAAACAGTGGTGTAACAGCACATTGAGAGGTCACTGCATTTATTTACTCAAACTCAACTCACACTTATGGCTAACTCTGTTTACACTTCTTCTACACTGCACACATGCCGCCACTCACCGCTTCACCGCTCACATACCTACCGTCAGGACCATGGAGGACTGCTTATCAAACAGTGTCATGAATTCCATAATTTTCCTTGTAATTGCTTTGGCCTTTTCACTGCTCATACCAAGGGAAGATACGAAAGGCTGCTGGCTTGTGTCTGGCACTGAGCTCTAGCTAGCATTAGCTTTACCCGCTTTTCTTTTACACGTGTCTTCTTCACTCACGGTTAGTGTGCAGCTCCAAGTTGCCGCCCGTGCTTGGAAGGTTATGCATAAAAGTATCTAATTTACACAACAGATGAAGAAATGACCTTCGAAAGGAACACCGTAAGTGAGTGAGAACTAAGAGGAAAAGCCGAAGTGACTCAGTTTTAATTTAACAGACCTTCGCGCCATCCCAACTGTATCTGTATTGTTTTGATGCAGACAACCAGCTCTTGCCAGATGCTTGTTAGAACGGTTGACAGCAAGGCGACCATATGGCAACAGACAACAAGGAGACAAAGACATCAGGGGACGAATGCCTAAAACTCTGTGTAGATTCACAACTAAAACTGAAAATACAAAGACAGAAAGATGCCTGTGCATTCTTTTTGCAGAGAGACAATGAGATATCCAAAATAGATAAATGTAATTGATTTTTCTTTTTTTTCCACTGGATGGTCCCTCTGAGTGACTGGATGATATGTGGAATTCATGTTTTCATGACTCATGTCACATATAGCTTTTATAGATAACACACATATAGTGAAGACACCTATAAAAAAAACAGATAAGTCTGAAGTTCATTTCACATTTCAAATGAAAGCTCACTTGTGTGATGCTGCAAAAGACTGATGATATATTTACAATCAGTAAAAGAAAAAAGATGCAGCGCCAAGTCAAAGGCCTTTGCTCTTACTTGACGTTTCTGAAGTTGCGTTTTGCTTTGCGATGTAGTGACATCATTTCAGGCTTGCTACGCTCTATAAATATTCAGTAGAAAAGGGAGACAATGTTCACTTCTTTTGTGTTTTGAAACAAAGGCCTAAACACCAGTTAGGGTCATAAAAGATTTACACAACTTTATTATAAAAAATTATAATTATATTAAAGCTCAGTTGAAAGTATGAGTCCTTACAGCAGAACTCTGAAAACATGTTCATTACCAATTTGGCTGCAATGCAACTGGTGCACCCATGTATGACACAATGACAACAGTCTGTGTCTGAAACAAAAGTGGGCCGGTAAGGATAACTATTGTAGTAGCAGAGATATTAATATTTAATGGTTATTTGTTTGTAATGGACATTAAATAATTAATGGCACACGCAATCTATTTTCAAGCTGTGGCAGATCATACAGCAGTAGTCTGCTTACTCCAAATGGAGAGCTGTGTAGCTGTGGCAGTCAGGACTCGGTCCAGTAATTTTTCTTTGTTAGCCTAAGAGGCTAATGCTGCACAAGTATGCCTCTGTTGCATCTAGTTTGGTAGCTTGTTTGTTTGTTTCCTCAAGCATGTTTTGGGGGGGGGTTGACAGAGAGTGAGCGAGTGTTCTCTGTTCCACTTGCTAAGCAGATTTAATGAATCCTCTACTTAATCAAAGAGCTATGCGTTTGTTTTCGTTAGGCCACATTTGTTACATAAATATTTCTCTTCACTTTGCAAATGACAATTGTTTCCAGTCAGCTACAGACACAAGTAATGGCTTATGACCATGGTAGTGTATACTGGAAATGCAGCTGAGAGGACTCAAGACCAGCATGGAGCATATTCTCAGCCTCCCTTTACACTCATCAGAAGAGGACCTTCAGGGTTCAATATTTTCCTTCTTCCGGTCTACCCAGCAGTCTGTGCTCCAATACTGAGGCCCCATTAAGGGCTGGACTAATTCTACAACAAAATTCTGATCTCTTTCCAGTGGGTGCATGGCAGTGGACTATATGGATTATAACTGTCCATATGTGCAGTGGGAGGAAGGAAGAGAGAAAATGCTAAGCTAAAATAGGGCTGTGCAAAATATTCTTATCAGTATCACTCTAATTTTATATATTTATTGCAGTGTATGTAAACTTGAAATATCTTTTTAAACCTAACGACTGTGATTTGCATAACATGATCAACTGAAAGATTATGTTTTATATCTCCCTTACGATTCAAAGTATTAGTCCTCATTATGTCGCACGCATGCTTGTCATGAATTAAGATGGAGAATAAATGCAGAACGAAAAGAAAGCAGGTCAGATTCACTTGCAAATAAGTGCTGCATCCACTTCAGTGTTCTTCAAAGGACACATAGGGCCCAATTTAAACTATCTGCCCAACTTCCTTTCACTACATAAATGGGGCAGAATCTGGGCACAAACTAAGGCACAAGGCGCAAAGGGGCTGCATTTAGTCCCTGAATTAATCAAAGGTGTGTGCGGGGTGTAACAGGAATTAAACCAACCAGAGCGTCATTTCCAATTCTTTTTAAAAGCCAGGTGCACCTGCTTCTGCTCCATTCTATTTAAGCAATCGGCAATGTTGTAAAGATACCAGTTTCGAGGGTGTTCCTTTTGAAGAAGATTTTCACAAGAAATTTACAGATTTAACGGTAAAAAAAAAATAAAAGAGGACAAGGAGAACCAGATAGAAAATGCAGTGTAAATGAAATGGAAAATCAGAGAGGATGCATTTATGACAAATTCTGGCTGGGAAAAGTCCTAAAAAAGCAGTTGTGATAAGTTACCTTCATGGTTCCCCTGAATGAGACAGTAATAGCCAGGAAGTGCTGACTCTTTCTCACTGTGACTAAAACAATGAATTAATTTAATTCTTTTCACTGCTTGTATCAACAGTAAAAATGCAGGAAATCTTTCAGATCTGTGAATATTCATTATAGTGGAATTCCAGAAAATCAGACAAAGAAAATATCTTGATTGTCTTATGGTAATTTACAATGGTTACAGTATTAATGTCATCAGACAGCTATAAGTTTTAAGAAAATCAGAGACAGCCTATGTCAATAAAACCTCATCTGATTCATCAACATCAGGTTAAAGTGATCCAAATTTGGTGTATTTTGAATGCTCCCTCCTCACACCTCACAGGTTATGAATAGCATGTCAGAAGCCCAATATGGTGGTGGTTGTTCAGACACAGTCAGGCCTGCTGAACTGCCTTCACCTTTGAGCTCCACTGATCAGCAGCCTCAGGGACAAACTTTGCCCTGGGTGGTTAATCGGGTAAGCAATGGCACCATCTTAGTTGGGGCTAATAAAAACAGAGCTGAATGTGGTGGCATGTTCACACACCATTATAATGTGTTCTAACCTATCATATTCTTTTAGTTTAGTTATTTAATTAGTTAGTTAGCTCAATGTTTACCTTAACAACACAGAGTGGCCCATTTGATTCAGAGCAACTGCAGTGATCTGGAAAGAGATTTCTCATAACTTCATGAATAATAACAACAGCGATAATAATAATCAAAAAATAATGTTTACAAAGTGCTTAAGAAATTTCCTTAAGAAATTCAAAAACTCCCAAATGGCAGCTCAGGTCAGATCTTAGAAGGGATTTGAAACTGAGTTTGCTGACCTAATTTAATCCAGCAGGCCATTTCGAATCACAAGCGCCAAAACAGAGAAAGTGCAGTCACCTTTGGTCTTGAGGCTAGACTGAGGAACAACCAAGAGGGCCTTGCCAGAGGATCCAAGTCTGCGTTCCAGCTCAGAAGGAGTTAACGGATCAACAATATAACGAGGGCCTGGACCCCTCTGTGCTTTAAAAGCAATCAATAAAATCTTAAAAACCACTACTGAATCTTTTTGGACAATCTGAAGACTTGAAATGAATTTGTGACAGGGGCAGGTATAGAGAGAGTTGCAGCAGCATAAATGAGATGAAATAAAAGTATGAATTACCTCTTGTAATCAGCATAAAATAAAAACGACTTTATTCTTTATATATTCATCAGTTGGAGAAAGCAGGACTGCACAATTCAATTTACCTGCTTCTCAAAGGTCACTGTCAAAAACTCACTCCTACATCCAGCTACTGCAGCCTGGCTGCTGGGAACGAGTACAAACTCTGGCTTATTTTTAGGATGGTTAAGGGCTCGCCAGGTTCTGTTTAGATGTAAAATATATGTGATCCCAGGTGAATTAACACGTACAACAGGAAACTAAAGATGTCTTGGTGTCAAAAAAAACATTGCTGCAAGACACTGATTCAGACTACCAGACACATCAAGATAGCATCAGTTTATAGAATGACAAGATTTTTCTATGGCCACGTTTCAGAGCTGTAATCTCTAGTCAATCCTGATTTTGCCAACAGACCCTGTCATACGATCACCACCACATGCCACACACGTTTACTCACAACTTCATATGTATACAACCTCCAATGTTTAAGTGTCCAGCTGTAAAGTTGCTTGATTAAATGACTAGCCAAAAAATTATTACTGCAGTAGTACTGAAGCCTGGATACGGAGCTGGTACTGACAAATATTTCCAAACAATATCTTTCCTGAATGCTAGCATATAAAATATATTAATGGCTGCAGGTTATTAGTAGTGTAGTTATAAAGTAAGCTGGCCACTGTGTCAATAACATCAGATGATATGTCATCCAAAGGAATGAAGCTAAAGTAGTAAACTTACAGCAAGTGCCTCCTCGTGACACATCTTTACATTGTTCTTTTTAAAAAACAGACAAATCAAACAAAAGGTGATCAGAGTATTTAGACAACAAAACAATTCTTAGATTCACTCGTCCTTCCCAGCCTGAAATCCCAGCGCTTCATTACCTGCTGCATGATCTCTATTTTAGAAAACAATCAGCTTCTCCATTCATTTTGGACATCAACTGAGACAGCTGGTGGTGAGTTCCCAGACATGTAACAGTTGAAGAATTTGTCATCACCCCCTAAAAAAAGAACTGTCAGCACTTCCATGGATTACAAAGCCTCATGTGACCAAACACAGTGACCTTTCACAGGGAGTTGCCTACGTTTTTTGTTAATTAGTATTTTCAGATTTCATTAAACGCCGGGAAGCACATGGAAAACTGCATATGTCTTTGTCCTTTTACTTCTGTTTTGCAAGGTACCAAAAGGAAACACAAAACAGTGCTTTCATCATCTCAGATATTAGACAAACTATGCTTTTTTTATATGAAAGAACGTAAAAAAAAAAAAACTACAACAACAGCACACAGTTGTCTGTAATGTAGTTGTAGTGATGTAGTTTTCTGATCAGCTGTAAGCCACTCAAAATTGCCTTCATAAAACCAGCATTCTCATAACATATTGGCTATTCTTTGCTGCCATGTCCAGGAAACAGTTATGAAACTGGAGCAGCTATTTGCTACATCCCCTTGAGAACAATTAAGCACTCCAACAGCACGCTGTTTACTCTATTGTGAAAAAACTATTTTGGGTCAGTAGAGCCAACGCTCGGTTTCAAAGATATTATCTCATTATCTCCAGTGATGCTGAGGTGAAAACGCCCTGAAGCGGCAACGTTAAGCTCTACATCAGGGTGCGCGACACCTCTGGTCAGTGATGTAAGGCTGCACGTGATTACAATTCACAAAAGGCACACAGGAGCTAACATTCTGACATCCTAATCATCAAATCATAAGCTATTCTGTTATGAATCTGAGAAAGCTCAGTAGAAAACCTGTCCTTGTGGCTAGACTTTTTTTTAATGCTTTCAGAACAGCAATAAAACCAAAACACTTCATTGGAACTGTGGTTTCTGTGAAAACATGCCTCCTCTCAAATTGCGGCCCTTGTAATTCAAATATCAATAATGGAGATATCCACTGGTCCACAAGGAAAGTATGCAGACTTGACAGCTAACATGTGCTACTTAAGCTATTTGTTTTTGCATTAGCGCTGTCATCAGCTATAAACCATTTTCCAACACATATTCACAATAAATGAGCAGAGAGAACTGCACGCAAACTAGTGACATTAATGGCCAGGAACAACATGCATTTCCTTCATGATGCGTGTGTGATTGTGAAGGTGCATGAGTGATCAATCAGTGTAGTTCTGTAAACTTTAATAGTTACAGTAGCTCTGACAAACAACTAACACTTCATTATGCACATCTGACAACTCTCTGCAAACGGTTTAAAATTTGCATGAATGGGCTCATCCCTTTATGTATTCTGCGGTTGTTTTGTAAATCATTTAACACTTGGCATGACCATCTACCACCTTTGACACAGGGAATACAGACTGTGACTGCAGCACTACGTCTCTGGAGTATCCATGTGTTGTGTTATTGGTCCAGGAAAATCAAATCCTCAAAGGTAACCCTGTGAGATTGGGTCGATGTGTGGTGGCAGTGAGCAGCCATTAAGGAGCCTGTCTCATAATAAGGTCTCACGTTTGACCCAAAACAACAGCACTGAGGCCTGTTGAAGTGCTCCTGAACAAACCAACAGCCTGCTGCCTGCTAACTCGTGGTCAGGTCACTCTTACTATAAAGGATTACAAGGCAAAACCGAGCTCAGAGGGGGTTCAGAGGAGGGCAAAACTTGTTTGTTGAAATGCTCACACGATGAGGCCTACGCGTCTGTCAATGTGCCACATGAAAAGTGTCCAGGGAAAAGCAGGCACATTGTCTTAACAGGTTGCTCTATTACAACGTAACAAATAGGGTATAGAGAATATAAAGTGCACTTACGTAACGTCTCAACTTTTTTTCAGGAGGAGACTTTCTCAGCCAGCCAGAGCACACCACATCTCCCCCACTCATATCTGCTCCTTTCTTGCTCTCCCCGGAGTTTGAGCGCAGATTTCTGTTTGGCTTCGTTTGTTTTTGGGAGTGTCTTCTGGTACCTGAATAGGAGAAAAAAAAAACGCACACACAAAGCACAAACGGCGAAGCTGAAACGTGAAGCGTAAAAATGTAGTGTCTTCAACAGCGATAAATACCGTCACTCCTTCGAAAGTCGACTCACCGACTGGGCAGCTCTCTGAAATGCACAGACCAGATTTTCCGCGAGTTGTAATCAAATAAACGGATATGTCCCGAGCTTGGAGTTAATAAAAACCTCAGCGGCACCGCCTTTTGTACAAATATCAACGCTAACCTGTGTATTTTGTTCAAACTGAAACGCCGTGGGGGCAAAAAAATAAACGCAGGCAACTGAAAGTCGCTAAGTTTTTGTTGTTATACGTAACGCTTCATGCTAATTCCCGTCAAAGTGGAGCGAATCCCAGTTGGCGAGATCAGATGTAAATGTTCCCACAGTGAACCGGTGCATAGTTTTCGTTTCTGCGCAAATTAGAAGAATCTTCACCATACACAGTGGTTCCGCCGAGCTTCCCTACCAGTTTACTCCCATGGTTCCTTAATTATGATTGACAGGGTGGCTCCGTCTTTCCCTAAACTCACCCTCCTCTGGAACATGGCGGCGTCAAGTTACCAAGTCTAATAACAAGAGGTCGGAAGTTTTAGGATATGTTTTCAAAATAAATGTCTGGCTAGTTCAGAACGTTACTGCCAAACGCCACCATAAGTTAAGACACTTGTGTTTAAATTTTCTTTTATTTAGACGTTGATGGTTCATATTTGGAAGCCCTGGTTATATACGCGTATTTGTTCAGAGTTATGCTTGACATGCTAGTTGATATATATATTTTTTTTTACAAAAACAGCAAACGTACTTTAATTAGTGTGTTAAGGAATCTTGCGTCGAGCTTATTTTCATGTTTATGATCCCGCATTACGTTCACTGAACATGTTCCCTCAACGTACTCTTTTCCATTGGATAATTTGTTTTGAAAGTTACGACCGGATGTTACGATCTTGTAGCTCTGCTTGCTTTAGAGGACGAAATGGGGAGGCGGCGGCGTGGAGGGAAAACTGTGGAGCTTCAACCATGGGACATGTAGTTCAAAAAATCGTTTATGTTCCGTCCCACAAAACAACAGAGGACTGTAAGGCACTTAGATAGACGAAACGTGATGTAAAAGAGACGTGTGCACCTCTGGGTGAATATAAAAAGCGGCCTCAGCCACCAAAAGATAAGACAAAGAAACGACCCACCTCAGTGTCAGTCGAAAGGTCCAAGAAATCACCTGAACCTCCTAACTAAGCTACACTACACATAGTGTGTTTCCTAAAGAAAGCTCGCCATAAAAATCATGTAATCTTTGTACAATAATAAAAGACACCATACAGTCAGGTGTACATTTATATTCTCAGGTATCATTTTTAGCAAAAGGGATTAAAATCTATGGTGGCTTTTTAGTTATCACGGCTTGAAACTCAAAATATATAGCTGAGATGAATATGGTCACCATATGATTATTTATTTGAATTTATTGAGATATATAGATCAGGAAAGGGTGGTCCAATACTGTCCAACACCACAGTGGTAAGGAAAAGAAAATATTTGCAGATTTAATACTAATCTGATATACTATATCTGATCAATATATTGGACTTCACAGATGTTTGAAGGGGCTAATCCACTGGCAGAGATGTTTCCTTTGGATTGAGAATGGTTGCTGAAGAATCTTATTGGAATGCTATTGTAATGGTAAACGTCCCCCCTCCCCTCAAAGGATATTCCCTTTTAGCCTGTGATTAATGACTTCATTGCACAGGCACGTTACCTCTTTCCACAGCCTCGGTATTGATGAAGAAACAGGGAGCAATTAAAGGCTGTCGACACAACAGTTCTAGTTAATGAATTATTTTTTTTCATGATGCAGCACATTTAGCACTACGGCTTACAACATCAAATGACCTGTGTGCCATGTTCTCGATGCATCAGGTTTCATGAAATTGCCGTCTAATAGGCATCTGCGTCTGTGAAGCTGTGTCTCTAATGCTGTCTATTGTTGCAGAGCATAACTCATTTGTACCTACATAAAATGAACAGATCAGGCCTTATTTCCTGTCAGTGCATGCCCATGTGCACATGAACTACACAATAATAAAAAAAAAAACCAAAAACTTATGTAAATATTCGAAAATCCTTATATGACGTGACATTTAAAGAGAAGACATAACATCATACGATTCCCAAGAGTTAACATTTCAACAAAAGTGAGGAGAAATGCATAATGGTTTGGCTGATTAATAATTAAGAATCATTGATTTTTTTTTTTCCAAATGCACTTTGAAAGCTTTAGTGCTACTGCAGTGTTTTTACCATATCACTTGCAAGTGAGTAACAAATGGCACCTTTACAAATAATTTGCAAAGTGACTTTTCTGATATCTCCAGACACAACATACAAGTGTACGTGATTTCCCAGTTCCTTTTTCAGTCACTGTTTTGCTCATACTCACTTCCATATGTGCAAAAAATATTTTGCAATCAAAGCAGAAAAAAAAAATCAGATGATGCGTGCTTGTTTGGACCAATTACGCAATAATATACGGTTCTGTATTTTTTTTTAATCAACAAAATCACATACAAACCAAAGAAAATTGCATGTTTCTGAGAGGATTTCTTGAGGTTTGCAGTACCAGTAAAGCATTGAATCGAACATTTAACCATTTGCAATGTAAAGTATTTAACTGATTAGAAAATGCATTATTTGTATCTTCAAATCCTTCTACCTGGCACTGGTGATGTCAGCGTCTGTATATACTTGCAAGACAGAATATAAATTATGTACAGAAAGAGATCTCGAGGGGTGAATATTTTCTCTGCAATGCAGGCATGGAATTATGGAAATGTGACAAGTAAGGTGACACAGACACTTGAGCATAACAACACACTAATAACCTTTGATGTTTGGCTCATTTCCATAAAAAATTAATTTAAGATTTCCAGAAACCACCTGCTGCTTTGTCATACCAATATTGAACTGAGTATTTAATTGCCTTTCATACTTATCATTTCTTATTTTCTAATATTTGTCAGTCACTTGATATTACATATCCTGCCTAATTAAGTTAAACAATACAACAAATACTGATTTAGAGAAAGATGGAGTCATTATGAATATTAACAGAGTACAGCTGAGGTGTATATCCTGACAAAATCCTCTTAAAAAATCTGCATTAAATATCAAAAGGCACATAAAATCAGCATGAACACAAAATTCTCCCTGAACGATCAAATCAGAGGAATGCATTAAAATATGCCTTCACATAGTTAACTCCTGTCAAATGTGTCGAAACAAGCAAGTTTGCAAATTAGTTCTCTGCTGATCATACTACCTATTAGCTGGAGAACAGCATAAAATATTCATGTTGAATAATGCCTCCTGGAACTGTCCCATACCCAGTATTCCACTTTCCACATATAGTTTTATATTCCATGATTATTCAGAATGTTATTTTGAGTCATCTGTACATTTATTGCATGGGGTATGAAACCTATAAAACACCAAAGCACACATCAAAAAAAAAAAAAAAAAAAAAGATTCAAATACCTTGAAAATCAAATTCCACAGTTTGTGAAGAAAAGCCGCATGCAGAAAAGTAAACAAAGATTTTGAGCTGCGAGTTCATGAGCTCAACTATGACAAATCAGAAGTCTGTTTATCTTACAGATGAATGCTTTCTTCTGTACTGTGCACGGCACATGCATGTATTTGCATATGTTTGTGTGTGTGTTTCTGTGTATGTGTGTGTGAGGTAATATAACACTAAGACAGTGTCAAGTCAAATAACATGAACATGTTCTAAACTGAACCAGTTTTACACATTTAACAAGTCTGTCAAGATTTAGAGCAGATTCGAGTTTTAGATAAGAGAGGATCAATGAAGGGTTTCAATGCTGAGGTCACACAAAATAATCAAACTCACTTGAGAAATTTTAAAAGTATACTATGGAGGACCTATCGGCTGCTGTTTGTAAGCGTATCGTTCAGAGGTGCGGTAAGCGAGAAGGATAGTTGACTGTTTGTTGACTGAGTTGTCACATGCCAACTCTTTGGATTAGTGGCTGAGACTCAACAATCAGATGTCTTTCTCCAGAAGTGTTGATGCCCACAAATGTTCTGCAGATACCGACACCAGCCACACACTTGTGATTGGTCGCAAGTGATGACTGTGAGGGACTATTATTGAGCCTATACATCATTATTCTGTGCAACACCTGCATAGGTTACCTTTAAATGATGAACGAAACAGTGGTATAAACCGTATTTAATCAAAACTATGAAGATTTCAACAAAATCAAATCCAATATCAGAATCAGTGCAGATGCTGTGTGAGTGTGTGTGTGTGTGTGTGTGTGTGTGTGTGTGTGTGTGTGTGTGTGTGTGTGTGTGTTTAGCTCATTTAAGTGGTCTTTTATGAGGTTGTATGCACATCTATGGTATGACAGTTCAGTACTCCCTTAGTGCCAGTTAATCTGGGTTTCCAGCAGTACTTTTTTCTTTCAGAAGACCAGTCTACTAATGGTGTTGAAGCCCCCTCCCCCTCCTCCTCCTCCACCTCCTCCACCAGATGGGCCACAGCTCCCTGGTGGGTTATTGTCATCTGAACCGTTGGGCCTGAATGAGCAGGAGGATGAAGGGGCCTGCAGAGCCTGAGTCCGGGCATTGAGCTCCTGTTCCTGTTGACAGTATGGAGGAAGGAGAAAGGTTTCCTCAGTTAAGCTGTTTTAAAGTATAAACTAAAACATATACCTAACCTACCTAATGCCACATGAAAGAGTTAATTTAGCACTGGCGTGGTTCTATGTGACCGACAGTGCTCCAGTGTTGTCACTTCATATAATTACAGCACCCTCTAGAGGCGAGTTTCTTTAGTCGCATAGCGTGTCGGAAAGTCAACTCAACACAGCACAGTTCAATGACTCATGAAATTACACCTCACGTCTTGTAAAAGGACAGCTCAGATTTGGCTTCAAGTTCAGTCAAAAAAAAAAAACTGCTATACTCTGCAGGCCCTTAGTTATCTGTGAAAGTGTGGCCTGTTTTGCCTCAGCTTCTTTCCACCTGAGAGAATTTTGTACAGTCCTCAACTTTCATAATAACCTCACACTTAGAGGGGTTAGCGGTAATGGCATCAGCTGCATGTAAAGCATAAAAACAAGGACAAGAGTTTCAGCCAAAATATCCACTGGACCTCTTGGCAGCAGATTAAATACTTGCTGTAATGCTAATCACTTCACAATTTGTTTGCAATTATGGGTGCAATTTATAGTGGCTGATTCAAATGGGTAACATAATGACTGTACAAAGACAACATATGATTTATGTTCACACCCCACATACCTGCAAATACAGTTTGTTGTCCTTGATAATAGCATCCAGTAGCTCTTTCTGCAGGGGAGGTTCAGCACTCAGTCTCATTCTATTTGCCATCAGTCCCGCGTTTCTGCTCTGCCCCGGCAGCTCTTGTTTCCTGTACATGAGCACATACGCTGTGTCCTTGGGGAAGCGATTAGTAATGTTTTGGACTGATTGGAAGGATGAGTATGTCACTCTGCTATCGTTGAACAACAGCCAATCCCTTGCCTCCTGGCTACAATTAGGCAGTGCGTCTTCTTGTTCAGGTGCAATTGAGAGAGCTGAACAAGAGGAGAGGCTACACTCAGCCTGGCCATTTCTCAAATCCTCTTTGAGGACAAAGTGGTTGGCTGGATGCTGTGTTCCATCTGCTCCATTAACGTTACGTCCATAAGAGTAGTAGTGGCCACTCTCAGATGAAACACCAGAATGCATCACCACTGAGCTGAGGACGTAGGGCACTGACTGAACCGACATCTCTCCTCTTCTGTTTACCTGCTCTACTCCATCTATTGTCTCCTTCTCCTCGTCCTCCTCATCTTTTTGAGATGGTTTGAGCTTCTTGGCCAGATTTTCACTGCTCTCAGGAGAATCCACGTGCAGAGGAGAAGAAGCAGAAGAGGAAGGTAGTGAAGGCATTGACCGGGGATGTACAGGAAGTCTCATGAGTGGTGGGATGGTGACATTTTCCAGGATCTTTCTGCGGACATGGCATTTGGCATCATACGAGAATCGCAGCAGGGTGAGGATTAAGTATTCAGGCGCTGACACCACTTTCAAAGTCCTCTCAGCCCGCTGGAGGGAGCCACACTTCTCACAGAAATAGGCATTATCTTCGGCCAGAATCTCTGGAGCCAGGAAATAGTTAACCAGGTCAGGCACAGAGAGGGGAGGCTCATTTGTTGCTGGCACAGAATGGACATTGCTAGCCGGGGCTTTGGCCGAGCCTGGCTCAGGCATTTCGCTGCCACCATTGACAGATCCCTGACAGAGAACCTTGGGTTCCTCTGAGGGGCCCTCAGGCTGAGGGCTGTTCTGAGAGGTGGCAGAAGGACAGAAGGCCAAAGAGAGGTCCGTAAAAGGCTCTTCTTTCTCAGAGATGCAGTTACACTGCAGACAGCGAATACCCGTGATCAGACTCCCACCAAACATGGTTTCTATTAACGTCCTGCTGTCGTTCCCAGGCTTGACGTCAGCTGAAGACAAGGATGAATCCTCTCCCTCCTTTGGAGAAATCTGACTTGTTGGATCTTTGCTGCTTGAGTCAACAGGGGAGGCGACCTTTGGCTTAGCTGATTCGAGGACCTGAAGTGTTTTCTCCTCTTCATGTAACCTTTGAGATCAGGAAGCAAGGGCATTTAACATTTATTTATTTATTATTAAATGTTATTATAATTTATACACATTTATTTGTTCTAAGCAAAAAGCCCCCACTGACATAATGTAGTTCTGAAGAAAGTATAGTATAATGTGCATTAATGAGTCACAGGCATGCACACTCATCATCCACAGTGCTTTTTTTGAACTATGTTCTTAACAGCAAAAGCTTTTCAATGCCATTTTTATTAACTTAACTGGTTGCATTAATTAGGCAAGGGGGAACGTGGAAGGAAAAGCTAGCTTGTACATTAAATTTGAAACACAAACCTTACGTAGTCCTATAATCATTGATTCGTCCAGTCTGTTTGGAAATGCAACTATACCTGTCTAGAAGAAATCTGAGGTATTCAGAACAGTCCTGCTGAGAGCCGACATTAAACCAGGGAGGCCGAGATGCTTCCAAGAAGTTTCTGGGAGCATATGCTGCCCTCTGCAGGAAACAGACATGCACCACACACAGTGGCAATCAACTGTTGTTGTCATCGGTCATAATATTCTGTAACATCACATTACACAGGGCAACACTAACCTGAGTGTGTGCGAGGAAAGCAAAGAGCAGCTGGAGCTTTTTCATGAGTGTGTTGGAACCATTTAGATGTAATGACAAAACATATCGCCTGAAACTGAGGGAAGGAAGAATCATTCAGACTGACCACATTTAGGCCTTTTGATTCAGAATACTGATATAAAAATGCAACAGTCATGTGTGTGTGTGTGTGTGTGTGTGTACAACTCACTCTGTGGCCATGAAGAGAGTCTGGATGATGCTGTTCATGTAGCAGGTGTTCCCCAGGTTGACCAGGCCAGTCTTTCCGGTCTCAGACTTCCCGACTGGCCTCAAAAGACCTGAGGAAAATGAGTTGGACTGGGATGTCCAGGCACTTTGATTCAACACCAACTTGATCTTTTCCTCTGAGGGTTTTGGAAGATCCTGAGAAGACAAACTGACATTTTTAGATACAGAACACAGTAATTACTGATGCAATGACCTTCTCAGGCAACTGCTAATCAACATTTTCTTAAATACATTTTATGAGAATATCTAGAGGTTGAGGTGTCCCCCACATACCTTGATGGCCTCTAGTATGTGGTCATAGAGGTCAGGGAAGCCAGAGTACTGGTACATCATGCAGTGTATGAGCTCAGTGAACTGCAGCAAGAAAGCTTTACTGGTCGAGAGACCATCTGTCCTCAAAGACTGGACTAGATGCACCACATGTGGAACGACCTGGGAGAGTGAGGAACGAAGGTAAGAAAAAACTGTTGAGGACACTGTGGTGCTCAAAAAATGCTGGGAAACACTGCAAATATTAATCACACAAATCTGCTGCACGGTCAGCCAGAGGGCAGTTTCACATCAGGAACCCCGCCGAGGGTTCGGTCTCAATTACCGAGTATTTTTTAGACTATTCGTGTTTTTAGATACTAATGAAATCGGCCAACTCAAGGGCCATTGCTCGGCATTTAAGTGCTTCACACATCATTAGTGGGAGAGCAGTGCCGTGGGTGGGGTTCTGGGAAAAGAAGTCTATGCAGCTTTGGAGTCATTTAAGTGAGGAGAGAAGAAAATGAGCAAACCAATAAAGTGGCCATATGAGAGGGAAATGGGCTGTGAGGAGACAGGAGATCCCTTACCAAATGGAAGGCCTCAGGAGAGTGCTGGAAACTCAGCAGCATATGGGAGAGCACAGCTAACGCCCCCTGCCGCACAATGGGGTACCACAGACGACTGAATACCTGTGGATTAAAAAATAAATCTTTATGTCATAACTACATTTATGGAAACTGGGGAACTGCTTCAGTAACTCAAGTGAGTCATTTCACCAGCCCTCAGTAAAATATCATCATGAAAAGTTACTGCAATCTGGCTTAATTATTACTTTAGTTTAACATCTGTCGCTCTAAAAGACGCATACAACTTGTATCTAGCTTCTTTCTGAGACCCATAATAAATCAAAACGAGTTCTCAGTACAAACCAGTTCAATTTTAAGCAGAGTGACATCTATGAGGATAGTGAACTTCTGCACTGCAGCTAGTCCTTTGAGAAGAGCAATGACCCAGGTGTCAACATGTTGGGCCAGAGGCCATGAAAGCCAGTCAATCATCCTTTACAGACAGAAAAAGATTACATTGGTGTGTAAGTGATGTACGTATAGCAAATAATTCAAAATAAAACACTGCAACAGTCATTCATCTTGGATGAGTGGAGTGCGTTACCTGCAGAGTGCTTTAGTCATGTTCGCGTCTTTGACATTTTGGTCTGTGGTGAGACTCTTGATAAGCACTGTGATCATTTGTACAGGGATGTGCTGGACCAGGCTGGCCAGAGCGATGGATGGGTCAAAAGAGGGATCTGCAAAAGATAAATCAGACTAACCATGCAATTCCAAATCTCAGTAAGTAGGGGGGGGGGGGGGGGTAAGAATATGCATTTGCAGTCAAAGTTTATGACTATGTTTAAAATATTCTGAGCTTCACACAGTGTTTATCTATTATACGGATGCACAGTGCACAAACTAAAGCAGGCCTATTTCATAATTAATAAACACATCTAAATTGCTTTGACAGCTGAATAGCTCTGCATGAATAAAATATATCCTGCATCACAACTTTCCTCTGATGGCTTCCTGTAATATTTGATATAGTGTCTTATGTTGTTTGTATAATATCTGTGAAGAGAAGAGAGAGTGTGGCCCTGTGGATCTGACAGCACCTTCCCCAGCATGAACAAAATACTGAAGTTCAGCAGCACAATTTCAAAGTGAAGTTCACATGAAAAATGTCACTGAAAAACTTCACAAAATGATTTTTCAGCGTTAACCCTTGAGAAAATATATATTCCTTGAATCAGAGGGTAATTACTCAGACCAATGGCAAGTATTTAAATTTAGGCCACTAACTCGAAAAGGAAATAATCAGTGTGCCAATACACTAGAATATTACTAGATGAACATTCAGCCAATACAAATGAGAGAACTAAGCCAAGAGATCAAAGTCAGCTATTGGCAGAGCCCTGAAAAACCAAAATGAAATGAGGTACCGTAACTGTTTCCAGGTGCTCAGTCACATGCTAAAATCTTTAGTATTAATGCCAAGATTTATAGAAGGAAGGTTATAAGTCATAGTTCCACGCTGCCAATTGTAAAAACTCTGATTTTCCCTTACTGGTAGGCAGAAATCTATGAAATTATAAATTAAATCCAAATTTGTTTGTATTTCAAGCTTCTTTAAGACATCTTTAACTGTTCCATAGTATATCATACTATAATTCTATAAGCATAAAGGCAGCTCTCACTCAAATATGAAATGCCTTTATATTCCTCTAACCTGCATTCTCATGTATCATAGCCAATTTGGAAGGACGGAAGGAAGAATGAAGGAAGGAAGGAAGGAAGGAAGGAAGGAAGGACGGCAAAAAGAAAGAAAGGAATCTCACCCGTGGAAGATATGATGGCAAAGACTTCCTGCAGTGAGGGAAGAAGTGTGGCTGGGTCAGCCTTCCAGATGTTTTGCAGCAGTGTGCTAACCTTGGTCACCTGACCGACATATTCTCCCAGCTCCCGCTCTTCACTGGCAAAGCAGTGGAAGTAACTGATTGTTCTCACCAGCTGCTGGCAGAACAAAACGCCTGACTTATCCCTCGGGATGCACTGCACAAAGTCTGAGAGCAAAGTGTTCAAGCGGGCACACAGCGCAGGCTCCGGACGTTCGCACACCATCCTTAAAACCTCCACCTGGATCACACTGAAGATCTCCAGCACCGAGGGGCAGCTGATGAGCAGCCGCAGGCAGCAGTGAATGTAGTCTATAATGGCAGGGTCTTTGCGGTCCAGCTGGCTGTAGCCCTGTTGCAGAAGACTGAGGACAAAGTCTTTGCTGAAGAATCGCTCAAACTCTGGGCGGTGGTAACGTGCATAGGCATCCAAAACCTGGAAGCCAATCTGCTTCTGGAAGGCATCTTCACCAAGCAAGATGAGGCGGGTGGTGAGATTAAACAGCGACTGACACTGTTCCTCTGTCACCTCTTTCTCGGCGGCTTCCACTACCTTCTTCACAATGGCTCTCTTCACTGGAACAGAGTGGTTGGAGCTGACGAGGCCCTCCAAAATCTTGTCCATGATGACGGTCTGTAGAAAGTAACTACATTTGTTTAAAAGGTCACATGACTTCTGCACTCATATTTGGTGTGGTAAAATAAACGCATGGCCGACATTTATACTGTTGACAGTAACATCTGTGCCTTTCCTACGACGACAAGTCAAAATGTCTCTTGTTAAGAAGTGTACTAATGAACAGACTCCACACATTATCAGCATTCACTGTGTGCACAGCCGGTCAGCATTCAGAGGTAGACTATGTGTACTCATAAGGGTCAAACTTGTGGGCTTTACTGTTACTGCTGAGGCAAAAAGTCGCTTTACACCATTCGAGGACTCGGCCTATTACACAAACATGACATGATTACACTGTACTTTGTACAGAAAAGGTGGGAATATAGCTTTGCCTTTGGCACGGTGAAAGAACACAACAAATGTGTACTACTGCGTTTAAATTAGGGCTCAACTGGAGACTAACTTGTCAATTTTATAAGCTATAATAGTTAAAGTGCTTTGAGTCCAACTTTCATTTGCCTCAGTTTTGGCCATCAGTTTTCCTTGCGGTGGCTTTTGACAGGTAACTATAACGTTTAATTTCCTCAGTCCAATATTCATATTTGAGCCTTGACGACGACAATCCCACTCAAACGAAGTATCATTACGTTACACATGTGTAATACTACCTTAAGCCTGGTGTGCTACTCTTTGCTCGCCACTTCAGGATAACAGCGACAAACCACTATCCGTGCCTGTTGTGTGTATACCGGCGCGTAGCTTGCTAACGCTAGCTATAACGCTAACTTTAATGGATTTCTCCCCGCAGTCAAAACACGGCTCGAACATTAAATACACATAAACAGCCGGAGACAGTCCTTCCAACCCATAGCGACAAGTGGTACTAATATCCTCCTTCGACGACGACAAAAATAACAAAGCAACCAAGCAGGCCTGACGTTAGCTGAGTAGTGTTAGGTTCCACTGACTTAGCACAAATACCGTCATGTATAAGTGCCATACAGAAGCTTTATGATGTACACTTACCCAAATAAAACATGTCAACCGTGTCCGACCAAAATATTATCCGCGACCGGGAGATGTTAAACCTCTTCTGACGGATAAAACTGTGTTATTTTGGCTTATTTGATCGCAAAGAATCAGCTGATTAACCCTCCATCGACGTCATTCCTGCAGACCGAGATCGTGGTAGGACCCTTGAATGAAAGCATTTGCGTCTTAACATTGCCTGTTACGCCGTCTTTGAATTTTGAGTTTAAAAGAAAAACGGTGGTTCTCCGTCAACTATCTTTCCGAACGTTTAGAATGCTACGATTTAAATGTACCGACATTCTTAACAAGATGTTTAGGTACTTTTGAACCGTTTGTGTACATTTGATGTGCTGCATTCATATAACTCTCGTTCACCTCCACTTTACGGGTCTCTCGTGAGTCAGTTGAGGAGGGTAAGTTAAGGCATAATTAGTGATGATTTATTAGGGTTGGGGTATAATCGAAACAACATAAAGCAGTGTGAAATGTCTAAATAACATTTTAAACGTTTTTTTAAAAAAAAAAAAAAAAAAAAAACATAGAACAAATGTGAGTGGTTTTCTCATTTCAGATCTTGGTTTTATTGTACCTGACTTCTGGGAATGAAACCTAATCTACTCTACACTCTGAAAATAGTCATTTCATATATTGAGCTGCACTGAAGATCATGATGTTGCTGAAGAGTTGAGCTCTCTGACTCGAGTGAAGATTTTGAGGTTATTTCTTCACAGTCCAAGGGAAAGGAATATCCTATAAGACATACCAAAACATTATGAATGTTATGTATGTCTACTATTTATCGCTATTCTGCATGTCTGCATGTAACAAAAGACAAATACAATCAGCATTGTTTGAAATGTACTGTCGTCTTGCAGTAACAGCCCAGCTGTTTGTTGTTGCTCTGGATGGCTTCTATTTCTTTCTTATAGTTCTTGTGTTGTTGACGTTGCTGTCTTTATGTCTTTATTTTGTTTTTGTAGTGTAATTTTACACTTTCATTTGATCTTGCAAAGGTGCTACAGTTACGTATTAGCCAGCAATGGCACATTTACAGAACTGTTGATTAATGTTTGTTGTCCTTATAAACAAATAAACAAAAGGAAACAATGAAATCCACGCTGTCAGTGTCAGACTAATAAATGTGGTGCGGTTTAACTACCCCAAAGTATTTTGTGTGGATAAGCAAACTTTCTTCCAAGGATAGTGTAATTGATTTTTATATATTCAAAGCTTTTGAGATTTTGAAGAACATTTTAACAAAGAAGTAGAATTTAACTAAAAATTAAAAACGACACTCCTTTAACCTAAAGCTCAAAAATTTCCAATGGCCTTGAAGGGAGCATAGGCAAATCTCGCGAGAGAGCCATGTGAACGCGGATGCACGAGAACAAGCTTCATAGCGCGAACGTGCTGCCTGTGGCCAACCGGTGTGTCTTTCATTATAAACAACAAGATAGTAAGCATTTATCGTGAGAAAGTTCGGAAAATCTTCAACGGATCTTATACGGGATCATATAAGGCACCAAATAACGGACGTTATTTCTGAGACGAACGGGAAATTCGATAAAAATGTCCGAAAGCGCAAACTGCGTGGAACAGCGGGAAGAGCAGACTGAACTTGAAGAAGCCGGAGGAGCGGAGGTAAGATGGTTTAAGATGGACATTGTCTCCTCTCAGCACCAGGTACACCTTTCACAGATCTGTTACACGAGTCTCAAGCCCTGAAACATCCGCCCCTTAGCTAAGTAACTACACCTGTTTCCCAAGTTCCACTGTGTTAAACTTTCACTTGGTCAGCGTTAACGCTAGCGCAAACTAGCTGTTTGAGCTAGTTAGCTAGCCGCGGCGGCGCTATCATTAGCTTACGACAACAGCGGCTCGGTCCCATCCACTCGGGAATGAAGCTAACGTTACAGCACACAACAGCAACTAGGCCAGCCGGTTTCATAAGCGCTCAGACTACTAGCTCAGCCCCGCTAGCCACACATCGACTATCACTTTTAAAGTCCAGTAGTGCTTTTTGTTTACTCCCAGGCCAGATTCCCCCTCAGCGGGTTGCTTGTAACTGTGATCGTGGAAAAACCACGGGAATACCAGTGAAGAACAACAGCCCCGCTCAGCGGTCCCATCTGCGCCTTTGTTTTCAGTGAGACAGTGAGGGCAGCAATGGCTTTTGTAACCGATGTGAACGCTGCTACTGCGCTGTCTGTATGCAGTCAGGCTTCCGCTGCAGTTAGTGAGCTGTGATTAAAACTGAATTTGCTTTTCAGGTTGGCAGATCAACAGTTAACATCAACTGAGACGAACTTTACTTTACCCCCACGCAGGGAAACTGAAGTGTCATAGCAGCAAAAGTACAAGAACAGATACAGGGTATAAATAAAGTAATCTTAAAGGGTAGAATAACTTATAGTCACCTATTATCCATAAGATAAAGGATAAAAAGTAACCAGATTATTAAATATATCACAAATGGATGCAGTCATTCATTACATTGTGCATAAACAAAGAACAAAGAATATATTTAATACACAGATTGCTTTTGAGGGAATTGCTGTGGAAAGTTTGTGTGTGTCTTTAGGATTGTCAAAAGTGCTAACATGTTGATAGATATATAATTATTTCTGAATATTCTGAATACTTTTGCCACTACATTGTGTTTAGAAAAACAATATCTCCATTTGATGGTATTGAAAAGCACTAAAGCTAAAAATAAAATATTATTCCATTTTGCGTTCTCTCAGTTGGGACCACAGGGCATCCCAGAACAGAGCTGTTTGTTTAGTCTGGTCCTGCCTGCTGTTGTGGGGCAAACCAGAAGATGGCCACTAAACAGTTCTGTTTTCTGCTCAGGAGAAGTCTGATTCTTCAGATGCTGGAAAAGAGTCCTCTTCAGATGCCGGCCCTGATGGGCAAGATGCATCTTCCTCTTCCTCATCCAAAACTAAAGATTCTACTCCAGGGTATGAGGAGAAAGTGGTAAGGAAACTTTTCCATAATGTGCAGTGCGTGGCTTTTTGGGTTACCACCGTGTTATTAGATACATAAGTTAACAAGACTGTCTCTCCGTGTGCGTAGCAAACAGACCGGACCAACAGATTTGAATACCTGTTGAAGCAAACGGAGTTGTTTGCTCATTTTATCCAACCAGCCGCACAGAAGACCCCCACCTCCCCCCTGAAGATGAAACCTGGACGTCCTCGCATCAAGAAAGATGAGAAACAGAACTTGCTGTCTGCCGGAGAGTGAGTACACGTCCACACAGTACAGATGTATTTAATTTTAAGAAGTTTAATCCCATTGTGATTACGACGTTGTTTCTCGTCTTGACAGCAATCGGCATCGCCGCACAGAGCAGGAGGAGGATGAAGAGCTTCTGAACGAGAGCACCAAGACTACCAATGTCTGCACTCGATTTGATGAGTCTCCCTCCTGTAAGCAATGGCTTCTTTTTTAAATTTAAGATTAAAAGGCATATGGCAGGCTTATATGATGAGCAATAATCATCATATTGAATTTTTTGCCTCTAATCTAGATATCAAAACAGGAAAAATGAGAGACTATCAGGTCCGTGGTCTGAACTGGCTCATCTCTTTGTATGAGAATGGCATCAACGGCATCCTCGCTGATGAAATGGTCAGTACTTTCTCAGAGTCAAAAGGGTTACCTCTTTATTTAAAGGGGTAAGGTGAATATGTTTTGTCTTAAAAGTTGTATTTACATGTACTGCGCCATCTCACACATGCAGGGCTTGGGAAAGACTCTGCAGACTATTTCTCTGCTGGGTTATATGAAGCACTACAGAAACATCCCTGGTCCCCATATGGTGCTGGTGCCCAAGTCTACCCTCTACAACTGGATGAATGAGTTCAAGAGATGGGTGCCTTCGCTCCGTGCAGTCTGCCTAATCGGAGACAGAGATGAGAGGGTAGGCTGTGTCAGAATCTTATGATTGTCTGAAAAGCCAAAAAGCACTTTAGAAACCATGAATTGATGTTCTGCTGTGTAATTTTCACTTTCACTTTCATTTTAATGTGCTAGTTTTGTCAGCCTAGTCAGCTTAGTATAGTGGCCCCAGTTTTCATTTTAATAGTCAGATTTATTTGTGCAGATCCAGCATTTTCGATCACCTTACCGGGCCACTTATTTGGCTGATGATTCCAAAGCTACTTTGAACTGAGACTGAAATGTGTAAAGGTGGTGAAATTAATTTCTGGGTTGAAAGTGAAGCTTTGTATTACTGGTTGACAAAACAAAACAAAATTGGTTTTTGCTTCAATTTCAGACCGCCCTGATCAGAGATGTGCTGTTGCCTGGAGAATGGGACGTGTGTGTCACATCCTATGAGATGCTCATCATTGAGAAGGCTGTGTTCAAGAAATTCAACTGGAGATACCTCGTCATTGACGAAGCCCACAGGATCAAGAATGAGAAATCAAAGGTCAGACAGCTACTCAAGTGAAATAAATATTTACACGTCCGAACCACGTAGCGTTTATCACCCAACGAAACAAAAATCCTTTTTTTATTTCCTGTAGCTATCAGAAATTGTGCGAGAATTTAAGACCACCAATCGTTTGTTGCTGACTGGAACACCCCTGCAAAACAACCTCCATGAGCTGTGGGCTCTGCTCAACTTCCTGCTGCCTGATGTCTTCAACTCATCAGAGGTAAGAATCCAGGAAATGCACCATTTCAGCTTCAGCATTTCAGCTGGAGTCCTTAGTGGTACTGATATGATGTTTTTATGATGTCTTTTGTTTGGGGGGGAAGGGTTTTTTGTTACTCATTATATTTTATTTTTTTCCCCCAAAGGACTTTGATTCCTGGTTTGACACAAACAACTGCTTGGGTGATCAGAAGTTGGTCGAACGTCTTCACACTGTATGTATCGCGTTTCCTCATGTCAACTTCAAACAAATCTCTAAATTTTAAGCTATGTTACTATCATTTGGGTTAAAACACTCTTTTGATCTGTCGTTTAATTGCCACAGGTTTTGCGTCCTTTCTTGCTTCGTCGTATAAAAGCTGACGTAGAGAAGACTCTGCTTCCGAAAAAAGAGATCAAGATGTATGTTGGCCTGAGTAAGATGCAGCGAGAGTGGTAAGCATCCTCAGTAAAGATTGGTCCTCAGCTTCTTTGTTCTGAAATAAATTGGATGCCGACAGTAAAATTGATAGTCTGTAACATCAATTCATCTCACAACCCATCAGGTACACAAAAATTCTGATGAAGGACATTGACATTCTGAACTCTGCGGGTAAGATGGACAAGATGCGTCTACTGAACGTTCTCATGCAGCTGAGGAAATGCTGCAACCACCCGTACCTGTTCGACGGGGCCGAGCCTGGTCCCCCTTACACGACTGACCTCCACCTGGTGGTGAACAGTGGCAAGATGGTGGTGCTGGACAAGCTGCTACCCAAGATGAAGGAACAGGGTATGTAGATGGCTGTGCTGTAATTCCAGCAGAAAATATTGTTATCATTTTTGTACACAATATTTCTATTAGAGAATCTTTGATACTTACAACAGAGCAACACCAGCAATCAGTTCAAGGACTTGTCTGAAAGAACATCTTTTTTTTAATCAATTTCTTTGGCTGATGCTACCATCTTTTCTTCTCTTCAGGTTCTCGTGTGCTCATCTTCAGTCAGATGACCAGGGTGCTGGACATCTTAGAGGACTACTGCATGTGGAGGAACTATGGCTACTGTCGCCTGGATGGCCAGACGCCGCACGAGGAGAGACAGGTGTGGTGCTTGCATCTTGCATAAGGTGATGATGATAATGTCATGTGAAAGGTTTAGATTGAATTGATTCTAATCTGTTTCCCCCTCCCCCCATAGGAAACCATAAGATGAGCTGGGCAACAAACAAATTCCATTTTCATTTATGTTTGTGTTTTTCAGATCTCTATCAACGCATACAATGAGCCCAACAGTTCAAAGTTCATCTTCATGTTGAGCACCAGAGCTGGAGGACTGGGTATCAACTTGGCTACAGCAGATGTGGTCATCCTGTACGACTCAGACTGGAACCCTCAAGTCGACCTTCAGGCCATGGTTAGTCCTCTGAAGAGCTACAGGATCTGATATTTTCTTTTCTTAAAAATGAGTATGGGTGCTGTACCACTTTCAGATGACTTGACCAGTTTTATCATTATTATTATTATTATTATTATTATTATTATTATTATTATTATTATTATTTCAGGACCGAGCTCACAGGATTGGTCAGCAGAAGCAGGTGCGCGTCTTTCGTTTCATCACTGAAAACACAGTGGAGGAGAGGATCGTGGAGAGGGCTGAAATGAAACTGCGCCTGGACTCCATTGTCATCCAGCAAGGTAATTTAATCTCTCCTTTCTTATTTAGCAGTCATAATTGAAATGTTTGAACAGAATTTAAAATCAGGAAATACAAAAGATGTGAATAAGAAATTTGAATGAGCCATTAAGTTGTTGTCTTGTCTCTGTTAAACAGGACGACTTGTGGATCCAAGTGCCAACAAGCTGGGCAAGGATGAAATGCTGTCCATCATCCGACATGGTGCCACACACGTATTTGCCTCCAAAGAGAGCGAGATCACAGACGATGACATTGATGCGCTCCTGGAGAGAGGTGAAAGGAAGGTGAGTCTGGATGGATCGGAAAAAATCTGTAGACAATGCTTTTTTTGTATCTACTTTTAAATTTGCCATCAAATTAACACTTTGATCTTTTCATTTTCTAGACTATGGAGATGAAGGAGAGGCTGGCAGCACTGGGCGAGAGCTCTCTGAGAAACTTCACCATGGACACAGAAAACAGCAGTGTGTACACATTTGAAGGGGAAGATTATCGAGAGAAGAAAAAGGTTAAAAGAAAAAGAAGAGTTTTCAGTCTTTAATCAACTTATTCTAACCTCATGAACCATTGAGTCTTTACCTTGTTTCCTCTCTTCCGTCTTCATTCAGGTGATTACCAACTGGATCGAGCCACCCAAGAGAGAAAGGAAAGCCAATTACGCTGTGGACGCCTACTTCAGAGAAGCTCTGCGAGTCAGTGAGCCCAAAGCACCCAAGGTAAGGAAGAGTCGCTCTTTAATCACTCTTGGGATACAAAGCATTAATGCAACAGTATATGTTAATTACAGTGTTCTGAAGATAAGTTGCATGCTATCCTGCTTGTGTTGTAATATTTGTTTGCTTGACTCCATTTTGCAGGCTCCTCGCCCTCCCAAGCAGCCCAATGTCCAGGACTTCCAGTTCTTCCCTCCACGTCTTTTTGAGCTTCTAGAAAAGGAAATTCTTTTCTACAGGAAGACCATAGGCTACAAGGTATAACATTGGTGGGGGGTTGTTTGCTTGTTTATTTTTTTTAGATGAGAAATAGATTCTCAGTCTAAAATTGGGTAGAAATGTCTCTTGATTCAGTCTGCAACTGCATCTCTTTAGGTTCCCCGCAATCCAGACATGCCTAATTCAGCGCAGGTCCAGAAAGAAGAGCAGGCTAAGATTGATGAGGCTGAGGCTCTCACAGAAGAGGAATTGGAGGAGAAGGAGAATTTGCTGCAACAGGTACTGATTACACTTGCTAAATACATTCAATTTATGGTCATTATGGCACAAATCAGCATTAAATGCTTTGTGTCTCCATCTAGAATGTGAATATTTTGATAAACTGTACCTTCAATGCAGGGATTTACTATTTGGAACAAACGTGACTTCAACCAGTTCATCAAAGCCAACGAAAAGTGGGGAAGAGATGATATTGAGAACATTGCCAGAGAGGTCGAGGGAAAAACTCCAGAGGAAGTCATGGAATATTCTGGTAATTATTTAATGTTCTATTCCATTGGCAAATGCAGACTTCTGACGTATTTAGTGTATTCATGTGTTTGTTTGTTCCTCCAGCTGTGTTTTGGGAGCGTTGTAATGAACTGCAGGATATCGAGAAGATCATGGCCCAGATAGAAAGAGGAGAGGCCAGGATCCAGAGAAGGATTAGCATTAAGAAAGCACTTGACTCAAAGGTAAGTGATTGTCATTTCTTGTTTAAACCACCCAATTAGCTTATCTCATTAAGCTTTAAACTGTAAATCTTAGTGCGATTCCTTAATTCTTAATGTTCCCTTAATATGTTTGGATTTTTTGTTTTTTATCTACTTGAATAGATCGGTCGCTACAAGGCTCCCTTCCATCAGCTACGTATATCCTATGGCACCAACAAAGGCAAGAACTACACAGAGGAAGAGGACCGCTTCCTTATCTGTATGCTTCACAAGCTGGGATTCGACAAGGAGAGCGTGTACGATGAGCTGCGTCAGTGCATCCGCAACTCGCCTCAGTTCCGCTTCGACTGGTTCCTCAAATCCAGGACCGCCATGGTAAATCCTATCCTTTCTCTTTTATCTTTTTGTTTTTGTGCATGGTGTTTTGAAAAAGTAGCCAAAAAAACTAAAGTTCTGTTTGGTGATGTGTGTAGGAGCTCCAGAGGCGATGTAACACCCTGATCACCCTGATAGAGAGAGAAAACATGGAGTTGGAGGAAAGGGAGAAGGCTGAGAAAAAGAAACGGGGCCCAAAGACTGGATCAGTAAGTTACGAATCTGTGGACACATTTTAAAAATCGACATATCCAGTTTTGAAGTTTGCTATCCAGCCTGGTTTATCTGGTACCAATGACTTTTATGTCCTTACTGGTGATGTCCTTTATAAAAATCTTCTCCTCTTGCCTAGGCCCAGAAACGGAAGTCCGAGGCAACCCCAGATGGTCGCGGACGCAGGAAAAAGCTCAAGTTGTGAAGCTGAATCTATTGCCCACAGCTTCAGAATTCAAGAGCAGCAGCCAGCTCGGGTATCGTTAGTCCTAGTCTCTACAGGCTGCGATAATGTACTGTGTAAAGGAAAAAAAAACCTCTGACGGACTGATCTCGTGGTATTAGGTTCTAGGAAGTGCTCCTTTACAAGCCTGCCTTGTTGTCACTTACCTAAACACTGCAGCTGTGCTGGGTTAGTTTTTTGTTTGCTAGTCCTTTTTTTTTTGGTTTGTTTTTTTTGTTTTTTCTTACGAGTACTAAATTGAAATAAATGTATTTATGCCTGTTGGTTGTACCACATTCCATTGCTTGAAACAATATGTACCCTTTTTATTCTTAAGAAAACATTTGTTCTTTATCTTCCTATGTGAAGTAGAAAATGTCTTTTTGAATGTCACAAATAAACTTCCCTTTTTTTAAAAAAAATGTGTGCACTCTGCTAAATAAGACACTGATTCAAAAAAGGACATTTATATTTGGTAGTTGAAGTGTACATACATCCAAACTCTTGAAATTGACACAAAATTAATAAGCCATAAAAGCCTACAAATAGTTGGCACATGAAAATATACTGTCACCTGTCGAAGAATAATAACGATAATGATGTACTTTTTTTATCAACAAACCAGAAAGACGTGTAGTTATAATTTTTCAAGTTTCACCAGGGTATAATAATAATACCTTTTTCATAGTCCTACAATGTTATGTACACATAGTCTTGTCAGATTTCAGCCTCATTGACCTAAAAAAAAAATGTTAAAAAAGAACAAAACAAAAAACTAAATTTTTGCATTCTCAAAAGACCAAAATGACATTTACATTCCCTTTCAATGACACCATATTGGTATTATTACTTATTTGGCAGTGGGCGTGTACATTGCAAGCTCTTTAAAGCACAACAGTGAAATGTCAATACTAAAAATCATTTATCACATTATCATTCATTTAGGTCAGCTTCAACTAACATTCAGTCCATTTTGCTCTATTCTCAACAAAACAGTAATGACCACAGTGACTTGCATTAATAAAAAATGATAAACTACTTACTTTTAGAGGAGGAGCATAGAAATTTTTCTATGTGCCTTTCTCATGCATTTGCAATCATTTGATAAAGCGGGATATTTTACAACCAAAGAAGCAGGTTAATCTCTTTGAGGGGCTTCTACGTTACATCCATTACTCAAAACAGGCTTCAGGCAGAAACCTACAGTACATTACAGCAAGAACAAACCTTTATCAGAGATCAATAAGCCTCCAAAAACTCTGGCACATTCTCTGCATGTAGACCCCAAACACTGACATATTGTGCTGTCCACAAATTATACTGGGCTCTAATCAGTGCTACAAGAGTTGGGCTTTGAAGGCACAATGGTGGCAGAGACTACCATAGTTTTTTTTAATTGGGTGCAGGTGTTTGAGGTGGAGAGGGGGTCCACATCTAGACCTCAGAGCTATCTGAGCTGCTCCACATGCTTGCTGGGCTTTGGCTGTAGCCATTGTAGGCTGACGAAGAGGAGGTGGCGTAGGGAGGGAACTGGGTCTTCTTTTCCCTCTTCTTGCGCCGCAGCACCAGGATCACAATGATGGCGATGAGGCAGATAAGGAGGATCAGCCCTGCAAGGCCCACTAACATAGGCACGGTGGAGGTATCAGTTGGCTCTCTGCCAGAGCTCTCCAGCAAGGGACGCTCCAGGATGGGGTCACGATTAGGGGACCAGGGCTGGCGCTGGCTGACCACCATGCGGTCTGCACGGTCCAGAGCAATGTGCTGGATGTTGGTGCCCCGGTTGTTTTCGACACCTATGTCCTGGGTCAGAGCGGAGGTAGACAACGCGGGGGCGGCACGGCGGTGGCGGTGGGTGGACATGTTGGGGATCTCTGGCTGGTCAACAGAGGACATGCTGTGATGCAGGTACTCTACACTGCGCTTCCCAATGTTGCGGTTGGCATTTTCTTTGGAGCGGACTGTATAAATAGTGTGGATGAACCATTCTCTACCGGCAGCCACCTGCAGAAGTAACGCATGTTTGAGTCTGTTTTTTATTTATGTAAGTGTTCATGCAATACATGAATATAGTGCATTTTGAGAATCACACAGACCTGGAAAAGTGGAGACGAAGAGAGTGTGAAGCCATCTGATCCTGGCTGTCTGACCAAAGGCAGACCTCCAGGTGTGTCTTGTGCCAGCGTGGCCTTAAAAGCAACATCACCAAATGCAAAAGCTTGAGTCTCTGGCTGGGCCTTGTCCTGCAGAAAAACAGATACAGAAATCAGAAATGACCTCTACTTCTTTTGGCTTCCACACCACAATAAAATAGTGTTCTTGTGGATTCACTGCATCATACCAGGATCTTGAATCGGTAAAGCAGAGAGGGAGCATCTGCCAGGCAGCCGTACTCCTTGTTAGTTGGGTTGTACTTGGGAACGTAGCCATCTGCACCAGTGCAGAGGAAGACTTTCTCAATGCTGCAAGAGAAAGAATCACCCAGGTTCTGGACTGGGTCCACCATCACACGGCCGAAGATTGTGGAGCCTGAAGCAAAGAACAGCGAAACGGTAATTGAGCCTATATAATGGGATTGTCATAAGGCTGATATTCCTCAACTGCAATGTTTATGAAACTCCATTAGGTGGCAGTGTTGTAGTACCCTCTGAAAAAGCAGCATCAGTCCCTTCTCCAAAGCCCATAGAGCCATCAGACAACCACAACTCCTTCTTGGATAGCAGGAACATCTGAGTGTTGAGGCTAAACTCGGCTGCAACTGGGTCACTCACCTGGAGCACAGAGCGAGGGTTACCATGCACAGAACAGATTATGGGTATATTAATGAAAGTGGCAGCTATGACAAAAAAGCAACCATCTTAATGAGTGATCTTGTAATAAATGTTGTATTTGTTAATACTGAGAATCTTCCATTACAGTGAGATAATGTAATGTGCAAGTGGATTATTTGTCAGGATATCCAGGCTAACCTGCTGGAAGCGAATGTCCATGTCAAATGTGAGTGGCTCTCTTGGGTGGCAGACAGGAGGGATGCTGAATTCCCCATTGGGTGATGCAATGCAGGGGATAATCTTCACCGTGTACGTCCCAGAGTAGTCTCGCACCTAGAGTGCACACAGAAACAGAGAAACACGAGTAAGATTGTCTTAGAGGTTTTCAATCATTTCACCACAGCTAGCAAGCCCTGATTGCATGTCGACTCACGGCAAAGTCTGAGACAAAACTCCACTGCTGCATGGGCTGGTTGTAAGTAGGCTCAGTCCTGATCAACGAGAGAGTGAATGTGAGTCCTGGGTGGTCAGCACACATCACCATGGACGACACACTGGTTCCTGAAAAGAAACATGTATGCAGTTGTAAATCTTCAAAGCTTTGTCCAAACTAGTGCTAGCAACGGGGTCTACCTTTTTATTTATAGGGTGACCTTCTACATTGTGTCACTTGCCTCCTCACTGTAAACACTACAGGGTTATTTTGACATTTGCTGAAATGACCTCTGGTACTTTCACACAGGAAGGACCCCTAACGTGGAACTCCAGAAATAGATGAAGAGAGGATATGGGGCACAAGGTAATCCAATAGGAGGTTGCTGTACAGAATGACCGCATCGGATGGGTTTAGGGGATGTGTGTGTGTGCATGCATGTGGATGCCACTCTCTTACCTGGATGAGACATAACAAACTGTCCCCTGAAGCGAGCTTCTGTCTTGAAGTTGACCACTAGACGTCCCTCCTCATTTATACGCATACTGGTTGGGTACATGGCTCCTATGAGAACAAAGAGCTTATATTAAGCAGTGTTTCTCAAATGGATTTCTGTTAGTACCAGCAGGGAGCAGCAGCAGATTGAGAACGTACCTTGTAGCTCAGCCTCAGGTGGGCTGCCAATGCCATCCTGCCACAGAATAGCTGTGTCATACACAAAGGTGAGTTTGAGCTCTGACTGCAGGTCAAAGTGCTGCCACCCTCCCACAGCCACCGGAGAGTGGAAGACGTAGGACACAAACAGAGGAACACGCAGAGTGACGTAGGACTGGACCAGGTTCAGCACCTAAATAAAAGATAAAATAGAAATTGTCATTGATAATGTAGGTAGTATCTCCGTATGACTGAAAAGGCCTAATCACACATTGCTGGTTAGCTCTCTGAGCTGCTTTTAGCAACCTGGTTAGCTCAGTCGCAAAGAGGACAGTTAAAATCCTACAGTTCAATCAAAGAACATATTTGTACCATCGACTCTTTTCTCATAACTGTCTGCAGTCATTCTTCTGGAGCTTTCTCCATTTTGGACTTTCACGTCAAAACAGATTTGATTTGACTTTGACTGATAAATGAGTGATTGGATCCTAACTGTGTTTGATTTTCTGTGGTTTTTGCATTTATGTGAGTCCTACCTGTCCATCCGTGCCTATGGAACCTCCACAGTCATTGAGCAGCTCTGACATGTCGTAGTAACTGGTAAACTCCCAGAGGCAGGCCTCTAAGTTAAGATTTCTGTAGAAGCGCAGAGAGTTGGCTGAGCGCATAATCGTGCTGTACTGGTAGGGTGAAGTCTCGCCAATGATTTCAGGGTTCTTTGTTGCATCTGTGATGAAACCATGGCCAGTTTGGATCTCATTGAAGTCCAGCAAGTTGGAGCAACGATGGTTACCCACTCGTGTGCCATCTGGGCTCAGGGTGAGCTCAAAGTTGGACAGAGGTCTTGTGGAGATCACTGGTAACATGCCTATTGAGAGTGAAAAGCTTGTTAAATTTCTGGGTGTTTGTATTGATTACTAAACAGTAAAGCCTATATCACTGGTTGCAACAACTGTTTACTGCTCACCATCCATGTGAGGCATGTTGATAGTTAGTTTAATGAGGTTGGGGAAGTCTGGGTCATCTGGACCAGTGTAGCGGATCTTAGCAGAAAAAGGTTCTGCTCCGACAGTTCCTGGGATACGAGGCTGACACATACCTACAAAGAGTTCAAAGTCACTTAATCACTAATGAGCTCTAAGTCGAGCATAAATTTGCAGCTGTTGCATCAGTCCTTCACTTACCTTCCTCTTTACTGACCACAACAATTGGGCTGGACAGCTCCAGTCCAGCATCTCCATTGGCATTGAAGGCTCTTGCTGCACACTGAACCCTTGAGCCTGCCTGGAAGTAGATTGAATCCAAAGTGACAGACTTGGTGTTGGTGAAGAAAGTATTAGTGTCCACCTCCCTCATGGGGCTGGTTACTCCATCTGACCCAGTTGGGGCGCTGACCAGCCAGCGATATTGAGTGAGAGTATCGTTGATGTTCTCCGCAGAGCAAATGGAACCAGTTTTGTCAAAGTCGTGGTACTTTGGGTTGCAAGCCTGCAAGAGACAACAAGAAGATGGCAACAGAAAAATTAAGGGAATCCAAAGATGTGCGTGGCTGACAAAAACAGCAGAAGATGTACACTCACCGTCACACACACAACAGGGTATCCATTGGGTGGGTGGGGCTTGTCTTTGGTTTTAGCTGTGTCATCATACATGAGCAGGGAAACCACCTGGGGTACGGCAGGGAAGGTTACATCTGCCACACTATCCATCTCCTCAATGTACACAATAGCTTTGTTCATCTAAAAAGAAGAGGAAAGGCAATATTAGATGTTTGTCAAGATGAGTATGTCTCATAGACTACGCTCATAATCTCTACCAACAAAGTTATATTTATGATACAGTTCATAGACAAAGGAAGAACTTATTCAAGTCTGATGAGGATACTTCTATCACTTAACCATTTACAAAGCACTTTTACGCAAAAAATGTCCCAGACCTTAAGTTGGTGAGGTGAACCAATCCCCTTGCTTTAAGACAAGTATAACATCCTTTTCACCATTCCTCCAACAGATTTCAGTATATGGGTGGAATGCCCCAGTTCTGTTTATAGGTTTGTTCACTGTTTGACTCTGCTGGGACATTCAGCTCAGCATCTCATTCCAGGGGGAAAAGCTTTTTATAAGACTCTGTGGTTCAAGCGTGCTGACAGCAATGCCAGCTGCTGCTTGCTATTTTAACACAGGCTGACATGACAGGGCGCATGCTCACGTGTGTGGCTATGTAGCACTGTACGTGTGCACATGTACAACTTGCTACTGGTTTATGTTTGTGCGTATGTGCCGTGCGGGCCATTGTGTCACCTGTATTTCAGCCACCATGTTGTCATCAGGCTTCAAGTGTACAGTGAAGGCCTCTCTCATCTCTCTTTGGCCGTCATACAGGATCTCAATCTCCACAAAGTGTTCCCTCTCCCCCTCCTTGAACTCAACATCTTAGACACAGAGACAGTGAAGTGAGCAGTGATCAAAAACGTACACATCACAGACACTATGCGAAGATGTGCAGTCACCAAATCAGGTTCTTACCCTCCGACAGCGGGTTGTAGTCATCTCCAGACGTCGCAGAGCCGTCCTTGGTGTGCACTCTCACCACTGAGACCTTTGAGGTGTCTCCAACACGCAAGATAGGAATTTTCACAATAGCCACATCACCTTTGACTTGAGGTTCACGAACACTGTACTTGATCTCGGAGAAACGGATGATTGGCTCTAGAACAGAAAGAAGATTTAAATTACACATGAGCCAAAACACTATAGACAGATTTTCCTCAAACGTAAAGAGTAGCTCACATCAACAGCACAGAAAAAAGGTTACCTGTGGACCACTATTGTTGGCAAAAGCTTTTTTGGTAGGAATCACTTATTGGCTCAGATGACGCAGTTAAAATGAAACAGTTTTGCTCAGGAGCATGTCAACATTTGGGGGCAATAAAAACACATTTATTTCACCCTTCCATATGTTTTAATCTCATTACTGCCATTTTTTAAGTGATTTGGAATATTTTGATTTCGTATGTTTCAGTATTCACGTACTGTCTTTCTCATCTGTGACCGTGACCAGTGCCTCCTTCTGCTCGCCAATAGAAGCTCCATATGGAGACTTGCTCTTGGGAGTTCCCAGGACAAGGCGAAACTCCTCATCCTCCTCATGGGTGGAGTCGTCCACCAGGCTAACCACACACGGTTTCTCACTTTCACCTGGAGAGAAATGGTTAACACACTCAGATAAATATGGCAGGATATAGAGGAAGAGAGAGAGTTTAGGCAGGGAAGGAAGGTCTTACCGGGCAGGAAAGTGATGATCGATGTGTCAGTATTGGGTCTTTCACTGTAATCCATCATGACCTGAGCAGAGCCTTGGCGAGTGTAACAGCGCACTGTGGACCTGAGGTTAATGTCTCCACTGCGGTACACCATGGCTTTCAACTCCCCATCAGACTCATCCACCTTGTAGCTTCCTTCCTTAAACTGAACCTTCGGCACTGCAATGACAGTTATCAACTTGTTACAGTCTTGTAGTGTTTGAGTGAAGCTGCTGACTCTAATTTGCTTTACTGTGTCAAGTTTCTGATGAATTTTTTATGTCAATTAATTGTAAATCTGTCTCATAATCTCATGTAGAATACAGTGTAATGTTAAAGAAGGCTTCAACGTGGTACACATAATCAGGTTTTAAACATGTGTTTGATACTCACAATCAGTTACTGTGTCATTAATGGTGATGATGGTCTTGCTTGGTTCTCCCAGCACAGCGTTCATGGGCATCCGTAACACAAGGTCAAAGGTCTCAGGCCCCTCCAGCTCTGGCTGACCCAGATCATCCAGGATGGTCACTCTAAACGTCTGCATTGTAACTCCAGGTGCAAAGTCTAGATTGCGACTAATGCCGACGTAGTCTAGTCCAGCTGCCACACAGAAAGGAAACCACAACTTAACACTGTGATGCAAAATCGTGACAAAATGCTGTTGATTCTGACAAACTCAAGATTTTACCTTCTGCAGAGACAGGATCGCTTTTCCTGGAGCGGACAGTGACTGTAGCTGTCTTGGACAGGTCAGTCCCTGTCCTCCAGACCTTCACCTCAACGTAGCCTGAACTCTCATCCACAACATATTCAGGTTCCCCAAAATACAGCGAGGGCTCTGTGGGATAGGAAAGCACATTGGGTAAATGTTGAAGACTTGGTGTCATTTCAGAATGTATTTTTTTTAATTGACTAATCACACTAAAAGTAATTTCCAAAAGAGCAAATTAAATATATTTATCTCCATGAAATTTTGTCATAAACAGGATATTGTCTCTTCATCGGTTTTGCTGTTTGCTGGAACAAAAGGATAGAACAAGATACCTTTTAATTAAGCTTGGACATTTGGATGCTTGAGTGTTCAGTTTTCAGCAGCTTTGCAATCAGGGTCAGGGACGAGTTGGCACAAATAACTGAGCAAGCACCCTCATTTTTGACTCAGTCAGCACAGGAAGAGAGCTGTCATCCCTCTTATCCTGTCCTTCAACCATCCTCCCCCACTTATCTAAATCCAGACAGCTCTGAACCCAGTGCCAAAGGCTGAGGATACACCTGAAGAATAGGGTGTGTGCACAAGTGAAGGGACGTTCCCAGTTTCTGATGATCGAGCAGCCGATAAGCATTACGGTGAAGGTTTGGCAGAGACACAGAGGCGACCATCCACTTTGCAAAGAGGGCAAGAATTCAGGTCCCTGGAACACAATGTCAATTCATCTTTCCTCACTTCTATATAAAGCGTGTTTTCATCGCACTCTGCACTGCCAGCGCTCTTAGAGATCAACTGATAGAGGTGCAAATTCAGGGCAAAAGCTTCTTCACACAAAACAGCAAAAAAGAGAGAAAAGATAGAAACAAATTAAAGGCAACCTTTATAAAGGGTTTGTAAACATTAATTAGCGAATGCAGTTAATGGATTTATCAGTGTTTAGTAAAGTATTTACTTATTCTTTATAGATCAGCTATAAGTCATTTGGGTTGCCAGGTTGTGAAAATTTCTTTGTTGTCAGTAATAATGCTGGCGATTTATTAAGTGATGCTCAGGGCTTCTCATCTCCAATGAGCTATTAACTCTGCAGTTCTAAATGAAAAGTTGAATTCACAAAACGTAAAATGTACCCTTCCAAAATTTAAAGCACTCTCCTGTTACTCGGTCAGGTAGGACAAGCAGTAGCTTATTGTATAGCTAATTTCAACAAACCAAGGCTATTGCTTGATAGCTGACATTATGTAGTGATTTTTCTGATGCTATGACTGCTGTCTTTACTTGTTAGTTGCTGAACTATGTTTTAGCATGTACCATTATCACATAAATGGTACATTATTACTCACCCCAAATAATCTAAAATATGTCCCACTAGACCGCGAGCCCATTTGTCTGTCAGCCCAAAAGCCAGCTGATAACAGAGATGACATGTGGTAATGAATGAGTTTGGGCTGTGGCCAAGTGACTTTAATGATTTGTCTGTTCAAATGCACTGTGGAGTGTTGTTTGATGAAGAAGAACACGGGCTAAAACACATCTGTTCTCACAATAAAGTTGCTCTTAATTATTGTTGCTTTAGCAGAACTGGCAGATCTTGGGGTTTATTTAGAAGTTGACTGATGCTACAACAGACAGCTGATGCTGAAGGAAGGGTTTCTGGCGCACTTTCAATGCCTTTTAGCCTCCAAACCAACTATTTAGTACCAGGGTGGATGAAAAGAGGGGGGTTGTATGAGGGAAACGAGTGCCAACATGGCAACTTTAAAGATCAGTGGGAGGAAGAGCCAGATAAATACGGTAACAATGGAGGCTCGATGCTGGAGAGAGTCCAAACCACAAGTTTACTCAGGCACGCAGATGGTTTTACACACACACACACACACACACACACACACTGAACCAGACTTATGGTAGGGTGTTACTTCAGGACCCACCAAGAAGTATACCACAATAGAGGTTTACACTGAGGAGTCTTCTCTTGTCTCTTCACACGTCTGGGAATGTACGCTGATTATTTATACATGAAGTTCAATTGTACTCCTGCTCCAAATTGGTTGGGTGGGATGCTTGTTCTAAGAGCAGGTCTGTCACTACAAATGCCAAGTCCAGGAAGTTAGGTCTGTCTCTACGACAAACAAGTCTAAGAAATCAAATAAGGCTGGAATGTGAGAAAGACAAAATGAGTCTGGTACTGTGCAAAGGAAAGACCAAAAGGGCCTCAAGGCGCCTCATTTTAGAGCTACAATTTGTCCATTTTGTTTAGACATTTTCCATGATGGATCAAATCAAAGCAATGACATATTTGTGGTTTACAGCTTTTTAAAAAAAACCCTACATTCCTTCTTAAGCTGAAATGCAGAAATTCTGCTATCTGAAACAGAAACGGGCACTGGATCGCACAGAATACCATCATGCAGGGGAAAGAGTAAAAACATGCCAGTCATGTGGATCTCCTGCACAATAGTTCCTCTCTCTCCACCACCTGCCTTTTGGCCCCTGCAGACAAAGGGATGCCCTCTGTTTCCCCCTGAACTCCCCTGAATGCCAATGAGGATGGAGGTCGCTTGAGGAGCACAGTGAGGTTTAAAGTCCTTTTATCTGTCTGACAGGCGACAGTGTAGCATAACATCCAATGAGGCTGCCGTTCTCCCTCTCATCACCTGTCTATTGTTATCTTGTTTCTAACTCTCAGACAGACTGATGCAGGCGGACAGAGTATGGTGGATAAATGAAGCAGTGTGTGTAAACAAAGCTGTCAGACTCAAGCACAGGGAGAGTACTGGACTTGAACATACTTTGAAGCCATTAATGCAAGTACAGTAGTAACACTGTAATCACAGCATGTGATGTCAACCTTTTGGACCTCGTATATTCATAAATAACCTATGAATCCAAGTCAGGCCGAAGAAAGAAGCAACTTTGTGAGAAAAATAGAGCTTCTTACTTTCAAAAATTGATGATATTGTATTTTTCAAAGCTAAATGAAAAGTGGCTGGATCTACAGAAGCACATGGGGCAGGATAGAAGTAGAAAGGCAGAAAAATCACTACGTACAAACACTATTTTGCAAATATCATTGCTGTTCTCTGAAGTTGCAGTGTTGTGTACTAATGCTGTAATTTGAACAAAAATCAACTCATTGTTCACTTGCTTCGACTCTGCATATTTATAGCTACAAGTGCAATTGCTAGGACAAAATTCATTTCCTCCTCCTATAAATCTATAAAGGTAAATCCACTAAGTTATGTTCAAGGTTTTGTTGACAATTTTTAATTTTAAAATGAACAACTTTCAATTTCAGAGGTAGCTGTTTTCATCCATCATCCATGTATCTACAGTTTCTGTGCATCTGTCCATCCATCCATCTGTCTATCTACCTGCTAAACTGATCCCAGCCAGACACATGAAGTCTGCAGGAGTGAGAAAAGTGTCACTACAATGGAACAAGCCCAGCTCAGTTAACAATAATGATTAATAACGATGATGGACAATGACTCAGTTTTAGTTTTTTAGTAAAAACTTGCTTCACTCACCATCATCGCTGTCTGCCAAGATGGTGATCTTGGCGGTCGGGAAGTTGGCGCCCACCTGGCCGCCCATGGGCATGCTCAGGCTGACATTGAAGCTCTCTTCCTCCTCATAGAGGGAGTCATCAATGATAATGATGCGACAGAGTTTCTCTCGCTCATCCTTGTCAAAACGCAGCACACTGGTGTGGTCCTCAGGTCGGGTGATGTAATCAGAGTAGGACAGCACAGTGCTGGGTATGGTGCCAGTGGCCGTGGCTGAGGAATTATGGGAAGAGTAAGGACAGGGGGCAAAACCTCAGCTAATAGTGATATAGATATGAATAACAAAAACAATACAAAATAGCAATTGAAAATAATAATATAGTAATAGAGGTAGGAAGTGGGTTATTATGTGCCTACATATTATTATTAGAAATGTGGTGAAAGAGGCATGTGGTTGTTTTTTTGTTTTTTTCAAATTTTTTTGTCTGCTTTTGCTTCTGTGAATTTTGAAATTTTGGTATATAATGTGTTGTTTGCTGATTTTAATATGTTGTGATGTTTTGGCTGGTACTTTCACATGTTAAAGAGACTTAAATCTCAGTAGGGCTCCCTGGGTAAAATGAAAGTACAATAAATAAATAAAATAAACTGTGCTATGTACCCTTCAATTAAATAAAATGTAAAATCCTTTATTTACATGTAATCTTAGAATCCGTTTCTTAATTAGAAAAAAATACAAACATGTTCACCTCACCTTGCTGAGTGTAGCAGACAACCATGAGCTCCTGGCTGGCATCCCCTGAGCGCCTCACCGGCACCAGCAGCTCTCCAACATCCTCCTCAATCTTGAACTCTGCTTGAGGAATGAAGACTGTGGATTCTGTTTTGGAAAAGAAACACAGATGATGCGTAATCATGTATAAGAAATGACCTCATCTGTCATTTGTGATACATCTTTTCAAGTCTTTGAATTGAAGGCACATTTTAAAAACGATTTATTCAAATAACTTGATTATTAGATTCCTACCATCTCCGGGATCCACAATCTCGACTGTTGCAGTGTCAGGAAACTCCAGCACAGCCATGACTGGGTCTGACAACTGAATCTCAAAGGTCTCTGAGGTCTCAAACTCCTGGTCTGTGAAGATCTTCACCTTCCAGGTTGCTGTAGTCTGACCGGGGTTGAACTGGACCTGCTTCTGGGCTTTGCCGCGGAAGTCTTTGTCCTTCTCAGCTGTCCCATCTACGGTGCCGATACCTGAGAGACGGATATCAAAGGAGATTAAGGTGTTGATTTAAGAGGCTGTTTTACTCCTCTGTCTCTCCAGTGCTTCAGTGTTCCAGTCCCAGTATTCAAACAATGTGTATCATGATTTACATACTGTGGATACACTGAACAGATTCTGTCTGATGTCAAAAACCACACAACCACAGATGTCAACATACATGTGTTTTCCCCCCAATTTCTTGGGTTTATACTTAGATAAAATCTGCATCTGTAATGTTATTTAGGGGAGTGGTCCATGGTTTCCTTTCTTGCATGTTCAAAGACAGAAGTGATCCTGATAGCATGTGTAGTTATAAATCTCTCTGCACGCAAATGTCTGACGCAAGCAAGCAGACCAGCATGTTGACATTTCCTTGTGACCTTCACTAGGAAAGGTTATTTGTGCTCTTAATCAGGCCCGCTCAACAGAGGAAATGGAGCACCTGTCAAAGAACACAAAAGATTTGGACTCTTATGGAAGTTTTGTGCTGATTTTAAGATTTATTCTGTTTAACTGTGGGTATAAACTGAAGACTTTTTGCAGGCAGTTTAACATGACTCTGCATGGGTTTTAGATGAGAGGGTTATGAGCTGATGTTTTATAGCCAGGCTGGCCTTTGAAATGGTACATCAATAACATAAGGAAACAGCTGAAGGGGCAATAATTCTTTGTTAAGCTGTCAGTTTAATAAGGGCATGTTGAGTCATCATCCTTCATATCAATTTATTATAAACATGAATGGAAACAGGAATTCAGGGATGAAGACTCTAATGGGAAACACAAAGTGACACAAAAGATTTTGTCCTTTTTGTCACGAGCATAAACTAATTAATGCATTATTTATATTTCTTTAACTTTACGTCACTAAATGTAACCCATACATATATACTGGTACATAAATACAGTTATTCATTTATGAAACATAAAGTTATTGTTGTTTCAAAGTTTGTTATTTGTTTTCAGCATTAAGTCAGATGCTGAACATTTGGCTGTCAACACTTACTGATGAAGGAGGTCTCCCCCAGGTAGCCTCTGCGTTTGAGCGTCACCTCCAGGAATTTGGCATCTTCATCCACTAAATAGTATTCCCTCTCCAGAGAGATCCAGGCCCAGTTAAGCCTGAATGGCTGGGGTTTTAATTTGTTTCCACCTGAAAGACAGAAAAAAAAAAGCTTACTGCACCGATTCTTTATTTGAATGACCTCCGCTGCACAGCACAAAGAGGAAGCAATCTATTTAGTTCATGTTGTGGAGCCACTGAGGCGTATAAACCGCAATCTGCTCTGGACTCACGGATAAAAGGAGTCAAAGGGGCAATTTAATTTTGTAAGGGAAACACGATAACTTAATACCAGGACTTCCCTAAACCTCAATTCACTGGGTCTCAAGAAGGGTTTCTTCTTTTTTCCCTCTGATCACTCCTAATGCTCTTTCATACTTTCAGCCCTGAATATACATGATGTACTTCTGTCATTGCACAATTTCTTTAATGAGCTGTAAATCTGCCTCGCCCCATCATGTCCACACTCCACTGCCCTCCCTCTTCAGCCAAATAAAATTTTTAGAGGGGGCCTTCTATGTGCCCCATTAGAGAACTCAAAGGGTGACTCCTTTCTTGAAATAATATCACCTTGCCTGAGCGCACCTGAAATCATGCATCTCAGACAAACAGTCACCTGTGAAAGAGGCTGTGCTAATAAAACACATCTGAACAAAACACACTACATGAATCATCTAAAGCTCAGAGTGACCTACCGCTGATCCACAACTTCACGTCCAATCCTTTCCTTAATCCATACTATCTTATGACTCATGTAATCCCTCAAACTGTCAGCTCAGTTTTGGTCACTGACTTGATATTGGCCGCTTCAGAGACTTTTAAGATTATAGATCCTGCCACATAATCTGAATGTTTTTTTAACAACAGCTGAGAAAAACCCGACAGTCTTATCCTTCATTGAGATGAACCCGGTGAAGTGTGACTTTTGATCCAAAATGGGTCAAGCTGACTGTGTCCTGTGGATCAGTGCCGTTAGAGAGGGCTGTCTGTCTTTAGTCTCACACGGCTGGTCACACTGACAGCTGCCCTGTTGACCTAACGCTGCTAAAGATGCTTGGAGGTGCAAGGGAACTTCATTGGGTCAGAAGGAACATTCAGCCGTTTAGCAGGTTACTGGTCTTAGTTTTAAAAACCAATCATCTTTTATTTAGTGTGAAACAAGTCACACAAAGGTGCACAGAATATCATACCTTTCATAGTGGCTTGAAAAAGAAAAAACAAGTGTACAAATGACCAGGAGCTTCTGCCTGTTCTGCCTTTCCACACAATGAACCAGCACTGAGCTCAGTTTTGCCTCAGTGAGGAAGAAAGAGGCTGCAGTCTTTATGCTTTGTGACTGGAGAGAATGAAAACACTGGGGGGTTGAGTGTGGGTATTCAGCATGGGAAAGGGGGCCACTTCCTCAAACCCACATGTCAACACTGAAGCCAAGCCAGGCAGCGTCAAAAAGACCACAGCCACTAACACACAGAAACATGTTTGAATGGAACGGACAGCAACAAGTGCGTAATGTGGGACACTGGAAGTAAATGGGACAGTAGACAAGGAGGCATGTTTCTAATTCTCCTCACAAAACTGGCTAAAGACAAGTGTATGTTCATACAATCAAAGTATGTTTTATTCCATCTGCCATTTTCCACACACACAGACAAATGAAGCCTGCACATGGTTAAAGGCTGGCAACAGAGCAGGGTGGGCACGGCTATCGTCAACCATGCTCCGGTTTCCAACATGGCTAAAAATACAGGAAACGTGTATCATGTCTGTTTTTGCTTGCCCCAAATTCTTTCGGTGTTTAGACAGTATGTGAATAAAATGATGAACTGATGATGATGATGATGCATTCTGTGCAGAAACAAATACACGCAGTAAGTGTACTCTAATAAATGTACATGAACTTCTAGCCGATAATCAATCTACTCTGCGTCACATGTCATGAAAAACTCCTCTTTGGGCCTGATGTCTGTCTTTGGCAAACTACAATAACCAGAGTGTCTCTGCGCTGGAGAAAGTGTGTTCTGGCTATTTGGAGCTGATATGTGGAGAAGCTTAGTCAGTGGCTATCAGGGCAGATTAGCAAATGAACACGGCGGAGACAAAAAGCTGCCTCTGTTTTGGCATCGGGCAATCGGGAAGCTTCAGGTTTCTGCATCGCTCCGTGGAGTAAAACAATGGAGGTTTTATGAATGAGACAAGAGCACTGCTGCTGCACTGGTATTCACAGACACCTATAGTGTGCATGCAAACAAAGGATTTTAAGAGGTTCAAATTACTGATAAATACAGTACTGTAGCACTTGTTTGTCATAGTTTTTGTTGTGTTTTTGTACTCCTTTAAGAAGATCTTAAGTATTTTAGAATACTGTGTCAAACTGATCAGACCTACTCAGAGTTAACCTGACTGGTGGTAAACAGAAAGACAGAAAGAACGAAAAATGGCTACCTGACACGTATGCAGGTGAACCAGGGGTGCAGGTGTAACATAACACATGTGAAATAATGTAATGGGATTGCAAAATTTCTCTGATGTTCCCCGATCAAACCACAATTTTAGAAGTGTTTTTACTGGAAATTATCCTTCTTGTGCTTTTGTCAAACTGCAATTTGGTTAGTAGAGGTTAGTACTAACCCAACAACCTCAAATCATGTTTCCATTTTTTATTAATAACACCCTCAGATTTGAATTACATTTTAGCCAAAAGGATTGAGGCAACATTTGCCATTTTCCATGACGTGTCTGCTCAGTGAGTTTATTACTCTGTGTGGTCAACAGGTGCCGTTTCTTTGCTGTTCAAGCGGTGCAGATGGTTCCTTTTGTCCAGAATAACTACTGTCGCTGTTATTGAGAATGCCAGTCGTGTAGATGTCTCTCTTTCCTAGCCCTTCCTCAGCCTTTCACAAGGAATTTCAACGTGTCTCAGTCACTGTTAACTTACCACGTAGAGACGTAAATTTGGAAGGAAAAAATAACAAGACAAACAGCATTCTGGCTGAGCTCAAGAACAAAAATCCCTCTTTGTCTCTCTCTGCCTCTCTCTCTAACTGTCTTTGTCTATGTGTCTCTCTCTGTCCTCCTTTCCCGCCACACTACCAGATTATACACAGCAGAATGACAGCTGTACTCCACAACCAGCCCCCTCACCCGTCACCTCCCCACCCCATGTTCCCCTTCCTCCCTGTGTCGGCTTTGTTCGCTGAGGGGATGGACAACTGAGAGGGACAGCAGGCCGCAGTCTGGGTGGGCCAGATCTACCACCATGGCGTGCCTCCCCGCCTGCCTCCACATTGTTCACACCAGAGCAAGAGAGGGGAATCTCCCTTTTCCCTGACTTCTATTATACATGGCAGACACTGAGGCTGGAGCTGGCATGAGTCTCAACAAACCAAGAAACAATCAAGATGCCATGCTTCCCAGGGTAACACAGACAGAGTAAGAGAAAATCACTTAACTTCAAAATAGAAGTTGACAAATGAAAAACCTACGAGGCTCTTCAAATATAGAAGTAAAAATAGTGGTCCCGCATGATTTTAGACATGATTAATGGTCTGATTTTTATAACACACATGCTGGCTATTGAATCTGATACACACTGTAGCTCCCGGGCTCAGCTCACATTTCTGGCAGCCTCTTAAATTGACAATCATCATAATTTCTGCAGGGATGAAAAGTTTTACAGGCAACATGTGTTTCTAAACGTCCCAGTTAGCAGCTATTTCATAAATTACTGTCAGTATGATTGATGCTATTCGCAGACAAGGTCAGGTGATGAATATTAAAGAAGAAGGTTAATGTCTTCCTTCTTATAACCTGAATGAGACCCACGGGATGTCTTCTAGAGCTTTATTAAAAATTGCATGACTCACTTCAGTGCAGCAGGTCACATAGTGGCTTGCAACAAAGTGGCACACGTAAGTGTTTTGATTGCAGCACTCGGCTTGAAACCATCAGTGTCAGAAAACACAAAACTGTTAAAGTGGGAAGTATTTTGGATGTAGGTACAACGTGAGAATGACTCAGCAAATGAGTGCTCTTCATATAACTCCAGATATCCAATGTCCTCCCTCTGCAAAACAACATCAAAAAAACATACACAGGACATTATAGCCTGAGATTTTCCCTGCACTGGCATCCTCTGGCAGCACATCCTTCATCAGCTCATATTTACACAGCAATGCTGCCTGCACCATACATAGATGCAGTGGGATAGTGGGTCAGGCCAGAGATATGATTGGAGAGGAAGGTCAGCATGAGGCTTTGACGTTCACCAGCATGATGCAAGGAAGAGCAACCTTCTATGAATAACCTCATCGACTGACAAGCGTCATTATTAATTCATTTCCTCATTAATCATCCTGTTGATATAAATATAGAGGAGGTGCCAATCAGCTATGCTTGGTATTGAACCACCATTTTTTTAAGTATGGTATATTAAATCATGGATTCATCAAAACCTATTGTAAACCGACAAATGTTAGCTTTTCTTCTTTGTTTTGGTTTGTTAACATCTCGTGTATAGAAAGAGATTCTTCAAATAGTGAAAACCAGCTCCCCCTCCTGCACTCCAAAATATTCATGTTAGGAATGCTGCATGATTACAGATATTAATAACTCTCATCATTCCCTCCGGACAGTAGCAGCGTGCTCTGTAAATCGACACATCGCAGAGACTATATTGCTGCCTCATTGCAGGTCAGCGAAGCGATCGCTGCAGGATGTTACAAATCATAATTTGACAGGTCCTGAGAGCCACATCCTCTTTGACCTTTGCTTGCAAAATTTGCAGAGTGACACAGACGTTGAATAAATCGATGAGCATAACGAATGTGGTGCTGGGAATCTTTCTGTTTTGTCAAAATACTGAGTGTAGAATGACTAAGGATGGATGGATGGATGGATGGATGAATGAAAAGCAGACAAAATCAGAAAGGCTAAAGATTTTCACAACTTTATCTAATCGTCTCTATCACTACTGTATGTTCAGATGTCAAGTCATGCTAATTGCTCAAAAGTTATAGTTACGTAGAAACAAAACAGGATGAGGTTAGTTAAGCAAAGTAGTGCTTTGAGCCTAACCTCAGCCTCTTAACGTGCTCCCATTGACAATGCTGAGGTTAACTAGTACATGTTTGTCATGTTCACCATCTTAGATTATCAAGCACGCTTACATCTGTTGATTAACACTTAACACATACATCTGATTCTAATGAGAAAGTCAATAGTATTTGGTCATATACCAAGTATTGGAAATCAAAATTTGGATTTGATGATGCCACTATGTGGAAAGATGATAGGATTCAGGGATGATCAAAGATGTTACAATCCATCCTAAGGGGTACCAAAAATCTATGGCAAAAAAACATGGGAATTGGAGCATTTTACTCAAAACCACAGATATATACATTAAGGTTACTTAACATAAAAAGTAATGGTATCATCGAAATCAAAGGGTTCATCTTCTGTTCACCATGGAAGGCTGTATCAAATTTAATGGAAATCTATCCAAAAGTAGCTGAGATGCTTCATTCTGCACCACAGTGTTCAGATCAACATTGCCATACCTTGAGCCATGCTAACAGCAGAAAAGGACAAGGAAAGGAGGACGAGTAACTCAATGAGCGCTCAGCCAGGGACAGCAACAGCTTTGCCATATGAGAGCAGATAAGAATAACCTCTGTAGCCATACATCATAACTCCCCACCCCTGCAGCCCTCCAACCACCATAAATCAAAGCTGGAGAAAAATGGCAAAAAGAGTGAGGAAAGTGAGAGAATTAGGTGAGACCATAGTTCACTGAAAGGTATATGGGGGGAAAACCCTGTAAGGAGAGAAAAGGTGAAGAAAAGGAGAAGAGGTCACGACACGAGCACACCAAAGAAAAAGAACAGAAATGACATAAAGGAGCCTTAGAGTATGGGAAGGAGGGAGAGTGAGAACAGGGAGTGGTGTGGTGCAGGGGGACTATGAGACCTCAGCTCCTATAGTCACAGGGGGCCCCAACTGTGGCACCATTAGCCAGTAAATCTCCTGGTGACTGTTGACACGGGCGACATGTAAGATCCCAAAACACAGTTAGGAAGTCAGGGTGTAACATGCCCGTGTCTGTCAGCGTACAGTCCTACAGTATACCAGAGCACGCCCACTGCACTGAGAAAAATTCACTCAAGGGGAAACTATAGTACAGATAAATATAAACACATTTTCTATGTCTTTTATAATTTCCCTTCTCCCTCTGGGGAAGTGCCACTCCAGAGCGGACACATTTGCACTTGAAGTCTGCAGGTTATCGGACTATCTGAGATTGGGTAGGATTTCTGCAGAGCCGGGAGTGGGGTGACAGGGGGCTTTGAAAGGAGATCCCCCTGGAGCCTTCCCTCTCACGTACACACCTGTCTGTTCGGGATACCACTCCACTTCCAGGCCCTGCTCTGTCTGTGGCCCTGGAGTCTGGAGGCTCCAAGGAAGTGCATTCCTCTCCCGGCTCTGAATGATCACATAACACTCAACCCACTGAGGTCTGTGATCCCTCTCCAGCGCTAGAAGACTACATTGTTGCTCTTAGGAGAAGCACAGAGGCCGAGTCAACTTATCTGAATGCAGAGGCTCTGTTCTCCCTTTCTTCTCTTCTGTTAGAGTAGAGTTTAATTAGCGTTACTGAGAGAGTGGCAAGCTGAGTCGGTGTTTCTGAAGACCAATACACTCTCATGTCTAAAGGTCTGACATTAATAATATATATGAACAGAAATGTCTCAACATGTCCGACAGCATGTAAAAGTTTCTCCTCGTAGCCTGTGGCTAACCTGGCCCATGTCTGTTGGACAAGGATATGTGCGAGCTGTGTATCCACTTGTAAAAACAAGCATTTATTGCCCCAGTATCTCACACTTTGAATGGCTGTAGGGAGTTTCTGACCCAGTCACTCGTCACAGATTATTGCTTTTCCACTAGAATTTCTCAGCAGACAGACAGGATGACCCAAACTGAACTACAGTTTGTGTTTGAGGTCACTGCCACACCACGACAAAACTGTTAGGTTTGTTTTCCTGTGTTTTGTGTGGATGTATCAACTTTTTTAAATGATGAAGAACATGAGTTCAGATTCATCATCTCTCTCTCTTTCTCTGTGCGACATTTGGGAAGTTTCAACAAGTTTCAGTGTTAAATATACAGTATATATATATCTACAGACTTCAATATTACACATGTTTAACTTAATCCACAATCCACAAATATGTGAATAAACACTATGTTCTGTATTGCGGTATTGTTTTTTCTGCTTCTGTCACATGAATGATTTATGCAACTCTAGCACTTTTCTGCAAAGAGGTCATAAGCCAAAAAGCTTGCTTAACGCGTTCTGACTTGACAGACCTACACTGACTTTCGCCTCCAAGCCTGGAATTTAACTGCTGACCAGCAGGTCCACACTGAGACTCTTGGTGTGAAATTGAATGTCCACTCCTGACCTCTGACGAAGACACACTTCAGCTGTGCTTGGCCACACACATATGCTACTGCTACTTCAGACGCAGCACTTTCAAGCCCCTGATTGAGATCAAAAGGTATCTCCAGACGATGTATCATGTATATGTATTTGTGTGTGTGTGTGTGTGTACTCCTGACCTGTATAAAAGCATCAGTAGAGAGCATGTAGTGGCAGGTACCTTTTACAGGCTGCTAAGACCCCTAAGCAGCTGCCCATATCAGAGCATCTGAGATTTATTTCCTCCAATGAGGTCACACTCAACCTGTGTTAAACATAACAATTTACTTAGCTAAATAGTTCTGAAAATGTTTTACCAAAGAAAACATAATGATTAAGTTCAGTTCAGGGTAAAAATGCATTACTGTCTGTGAGAGAGGTTTACAGTGAGTATAATCACTGTGGACAGTTCTCCTTTGGGTGGATGGTCTCTGTTTAGATCCCATACCAGATTAGTTTTTGCAAAACTAACCCAATCTAAAAAATACAGCTAAAGAATAAGCCGCTATTTGGATTAATTCCAAACGTATATTCAAAATGATAAATTGTTTGAAGTATAAAAGAATTTGAATAATTTCCAGTTTAAGGTTAAGAAGTGTGTTGACAGAGATCAAGGGATAATCTTGGGTGCAGATCTCTGAAAGCCCAGAGTTTTGGTTTTCACACAAGCAGCTCATCTTCTTAGATTTATAAGCAGATAGGCTGACCATCAGCATGCTCTCCACCTGCATGTCCCCACTTGTCCAGGACAATGCCAGGCCCCACCCCCACCCCAAGGAGTCACCCCTTCAACACTTCACATTAGTGATTCACCGCTTGGCTTAAATGGCTTTTATCTGTTATTTGATCTTTTACCCAATTTGCCAGGTGTAGTTGTTTGTGAGTGTGCAGGCGAGAGTATGCTGATCATTATTATATAGAATAATTTATGCATAGGCTACTAATTACATGTATGTAGTGGTGTGAGGTGAAGGCTGTACTGCACTGTGGCCTTAAAATGTGAACCGTGATCATGCAAAAACACGGTTTTGTTTTAGGTCCCAGCATGCACCACTGCGCCTGGTTCAGCTGACTCGGCTGGAGGCTCGAACAATGTAGGAAAGCAAACAGAAAAGGGACTGCTGAGCTAATGGAAGCCCTTGCTTTCCCTTCCTGTGTTTAAACCTCCATTTAAAGACAGAAATAGCAACAGGCTTTGCTTCACAGATTAATAGGTCACAAATGTAAGGCAAAGAAATAATAATTACAATACTGGTGAACTGTTCAGATTAAAGGATAACAATGACTGTGTTATCCCTATCAATCAATGTCAGAGCTACTGATGCTCATTAAAATAAATTATCACCTAGTACATGTCTGGGGAAAAAGTTAATTACGGGGACCCGGTTGAGGCTAATGAGAGACTTCACTTTGCTGAGAAAAAGACAGTAATTTAACAAAATGACACATCCTCCCAGTCCTGCGTTCTTAATGGCTCTGATGGAGATAGTGGTATTATCACCAACATGGCGTCCAAACCATTATAATTATAGACTAAACTTTCCCTGCTGCATTGATTGCATTTCCAAATCTTGTTTTGTATTTTACAGCTGATACTAAAATAGCAAAGGCCACCTGTTGCATTTTCTATATTTATATTACTGTTCAAGTAAATTTAAGAGTTAAAGGTGACAAGCTCATACAGTATATCATCATGTCACATGTGGTTCATTTAAGAGAATTTGTTAGGATAAACAGGAGATAGATAACCAGATAGATAACCAGACTGCCATGTTATACCTGCAGATATTAATAATATTCTATAAGTGAGGCTCATATGACAGGGTGACAAGGAAATATAACATTCAGGAAATAGAGTTCCTTAAAACCAATGTATATGAGCAGATTGACTGACTGAGATGAGAAAGAAAAAGATGGATCTACTTAGAAATGGCCCCACTGGATATCGATGGCTTCCAAAAATATCTTGATTTGAATTCTACTGAATACATTCATTGGGTTAAGCAGAAATTCTCAGTATTCCCACAATCCTAACATTCAGCTAATATTTTTCCTTTTGCAAGTTTTTGATGCTATTCACCCACACTGATTCAAAGAACAATGTATGAACTGAATATGCTTCATCTTTACTCATTTTACCGTGTCACTTCAAGCACAGGATAAAAGGACATTTGAAAACTCAGAAAGGCACCCTGGGGGAAGGTGTCATATTGTTCGTTAACAATTAAGTTTAGAGGGTGAGGTAGCCCCACCACTTCCACATTACCAACCCACAGTCAATGTTTGGCCTAAGACCCCCTTGACCCATTGACTCCTTTAAACCTGGTACTCTTTCCAGTGGGGCGAAAAGAGATGGTGGCTCTAACCTGGGTGTCAGTCATGGCCAACTGCCTTAAGTCTTTGTGATGCAAACACTTGGGAGATTGACAAAGAGCAGGAAGTTTCAATTTTAAAAAGCCATTAAAAGACAGATAATGTCTGAGGACAGCCTTCGGGCAAATGATTCCTAAGTAATGAGCCCTGGTTTGGTGTCAGTGCTCACAAGTATTAAATATTAAAGGATTCCTACCATTGTCTTCAATTGTAAAGTAGAAGATATCGCTTGTGGCGTTGCTCCCATCCAACAGCACATAACAGATCTTCATGTCATCGATATCAGCTGTTGGTATGACAGATATAGAGAGTTAGAGTGTTAGTTGAAAAAGGATAAGTGTGACGACGAGAGCCACTTTTACAAGGTTTTAGTTATAGCCCATAGGCTGCAATTAAAGGACTATGGGCCACATGAGACGTGTTTTAAAGCAGGATTGTTTTATACAAAGTCTAAATATTTTATGAGGTTGAATGGTTGTTATTATTATAATGATGATTACTAGTTGCACTTGCATTAGTATCATTAGTATTATCAGTATAATTCTACAATTAATTGCTATGCCACTGATGAAGTTGATATGGCTAACATGTTGGCAAGCAGTTCCCTATTTACACATTTAGCAGATTCATATCAAGCTAAGATAAAACCAAAATTGTGAATCTGCTCACCATGAAACCAAAGCAACCAGTGAATAATGCCAAAATGTTTTATAGAAGTGAGGAAAACTGCAGTATTATGGCCATTTAATGGTCATTTAATCCATTGTTAATATAAAAAAATATTTATTAGTGCATGTTAAATTTTCAAAGTTGAGGAATTAATGGGATTAATTAGTGAGACATTATCTTACCTTGTGTAAAGGTCTTGATGCTGTCATTGCCCAGGGCAGTGTTCATGATGAAGCCATGCAGGGGAGCCTCAGACACTGTATATTTCAGAAGTCTTTGGTCACTGTCACGGTCCTCTGATCGAAGGGCCTTGCTTGTGATCAGGAAGCCCATGTGGCCTGTTGGGAGGACCTTCAGTGAGGCAGCAGCTTTGTTTACCATAATCTGGGGAACACCATTGTCCACAGTGTTGATGTGAATTGTCATCATCTGGGGCTTGCGTGTCTCATACACCGTATCAGGAAAGACATAAAAATCAGAATGAGTGCCATCTGTGACAGTGAAGGAGAAACTGTCTTCGTTGGTCTCAGTGCCATCATGCTTGTAGCTAATAAGGTTCTCGTTTAGGTCTTGCTTGGAAAAGACCGTAATTGGTTTGGTATTGTTAAAAAGCAGCTGCCCATGCACTGGCACCTGGGTGACTATGAACTTCAACAGGTTGTCTGGGGTGTCCCGATCCTCAGCTGTCAACTCAAATGGTGTGATTAGCTTGTTTTCTCCTTCATCCAGAGCCAGTTTGTTTATTGTCAAGACAGGTTTCTTATTATCTACATCAGTGATGGACACTCTGAAGGTACGGAAGACGGGATTGTATCCGTCTGTCACCTCAAACTCAAAGCTATCCATTTTCATCTCATCATCGGAGGTATGGATGTAGTAGATCTTGTTTCCAGCAAGCTGTAGTTGGGTGAAGGTAGAAATGGGTACTCCTGGTTGGTCAGTGCTCTCTAAGTGACCTCTGCTAGGTGCTCTTGTGATGCTAAAGCTGAGGTATTCATCAGGACTGTTTATGTCAGTTGTGCTGAGAAGGTCGGTGGTAAGAGTCACTTTCCCTCCTTCTTTTAGAGTCACACCTTTGTTGATAACATCTGGAAAGACCATGTCGATGCTTCCAATGTTGATATAAAAATAACGGTCAATAAGGGGATTAATACCATCTGTGACATCAAACTTCAGAAGGTCGCGGATTCCCTCTTGGCCTGTGTGTACATACTGGATAAGCTGTTTGTCAATTTCGTCCTGTGTGAAGTTCATCCCAAGAGTAATATTACCTAAAACATCACCAAACTTGCTGATACGCTGAAGGTAGCCTTGCCCTGGGCCATAACGTACAACATATGTCAGCTCTTTGTCTTCAGAGTCAAGATCCGTGGCCTTCAGAACCCTGTTGCTGATGACTTTTGTCTCTCCAATTTCAACATCAAGACCATCATTTATAGCCATCCTTGGTGTCTCATCGTCAACGGCAATAACCATAATAATAACAGTTTTTTCCACTTCATGTTTTCCATCTGAGAGCTTGATTTCAAAGCTGTCCTCTTTGGTTTCTGAGTCATCATGCTCATAAACAATATTGGATGCCTCTTTGATCTGTTCCAAGTTGAATCTTTCCACAGGGACAGTGCCAGTGCTGAGCTGCTGAACGATTGTGCCATGTTTGGGATTTTTGATAATCTCAAAATGCAACTCATCTCCAGGGATGTCAGCATCAGCAGCGTTCAGAATTGGTGTGTCAATGACCAGACTCATACCCTCCATTACCACAAACTCACGGACAAAAATCTCAGGCTTCTCATCATTGGCTGGAATGATGACTATGGGGAAGAAGTGTCGTTCAGAGAAGTTAATACCATCTGAGCAGCGAAAAGTGAAACGATCTTCCACAGGTTCAACCCCTTTGTGGATGCTTTGGACATAGTAGATATGACCAAGGACAACATCTTTAATGCTAAAGGCAGTGATGGCTGTCCCAGCCCTGGATTTCTCAGAGCCTGCAGCAGGAGAGATATTCTCCACATAGCCAGATGTTGGTTGGACAATGATGGTGCACAGGATATCATCATTGTCAGTGTCGATATCCTCGGCTTGGATGTGGTTCAGAGTGATGACATTCTTTTCCCCTTCCACTACAACAAACTGCTCTCCAACACTGACAATAGGTGGAATGCTGTCAACAGGAAGGATGGTGACTTGAACTGTCACTCCTTGGACCTTGTTGCCACCAACAACCCACTGCTCTGACAAATCAGACAGAGTAAGGTTGAAGGAGTCATGTTCTTTGACCGGTCCGATTTCACCAGATGTGTGAGCATACACCACTGCCCCGTTAATGATGTCTTCCTGGGTGAATCTCTCAGCGGGAGCTCCATTAACCAGGATTTCACCCAGCCTGGGAGGCTCTTCAACAATGAAAGTGAGCACAAGATCATCTGTGTCTTCATCACGGCCCTGAATGACATTGCTTGTAATCTCCGTTGCTCCATTCTCCAGTACATCGATATAAGCTCCGAGCAGACCTGGTGGGAGCATAATTGTGGGGGTCTCATCATCAACTGGCTCAATGGTGATCTTAATGATGATGGGAACTTCATGAAAACCGTCACTGACATCAAGCTTAATGACATCACTGAGGGATTCTTCTCCACCATGGATATAAGTTAGACGACCATTTGTGATGTCTTCAAGTACAAATGTTTCGCTGTTAGACATTTCGATCCCCAAGTACTGCAGATGACCATACACGGGAATTTGGGTCACAGTGAAGACAATATTTTCATCATCTGTATCCGTGTCTGTGGCATGCAGCTCCTTCCTAGTGATGACATATGTACCCCTTTCCATGACAGTGAATCCTGTGTTGGTGATAAGTGGGGGTTTATTGTCAACTGGCTGTAGGAATATGGTAAATAGTCCATCTGCTGTGTTACCAGCAGTGTCTTCCACAATAAATGTGAACTGAGCCACTTTTGGAGTGATGCCCAGCTCCTGGTCTGGAGGCTTATAAGCTACTTTGTGGTGATTAACCTGGGCCTGTGTGAACTCTGTAATTACAGTGTCAGGGTTGTCAGTCAGTACAATTTCACCTAAGGGGGATGGATTGTTCTCATCTGTGTCAGTTGGGGTCTTAATGATGGTGTACTTCAGGTCCCTGTCATCTGAATCGAGATCAGTATAACACAAGAATTTCTTCTTGAAGTGTGTTAGCTCATATTCCTGAACGGTCATATGAAGGGTGGTGCCTGGAAAAAGCTCTGGGGCAAGGTCATCAACAGGATGGATCTTGATGGTGAACATGTGTTCACTTGATTGATTAGGAGGGTCATTATCATCTTGGACGCGGAACACAAACTGATCAATCACAGTAGTGGTGCTGTGGGGTCCGATATGACGATAAAACAGCTTTCCATCAAGAATATCTTGCTGAAACCATTCAGTCACCACTTGTTCAAACATCTCATCTGTCTCACTGAACTTCCAAAGAGATGGGTCAGAGGGAGGCTCTACTTGCCTTAGCAGGAGCTCCCCTACGGTGGAGTAAGGTGCTTCCAAGATAAACTTAATGGTGGAATCTTCTGAATCAATGTCTGTGGCACTCAGGATGAAGGGAGAAATCTGCATGACTTCATTCTTGAATAGCACCAAGCCAGTGTTAGCATTGATAATAGGGGGCTCATCATCAGTGGGAGCAATAGTGATAGGGAACAAAAACTCCACCTCATTACTGCCATCAGTCATTCTAAAAATAATGTTGTCGCTATAGGTATCACTGCCATCATGCTGGTACACCACAATACCTGCGTCCAGATCGGCAGGTGTAAAGAATTTTCTGCGACTGCCAAGCACGGTCAGGTCTCCGTGCTTTAAGCCATCAACAACAGTTATTGTCACATCTTCCAGGTTATCTTCATCACTGATCTCTAAATTCTGGGAGCTGGAGAGAGCTCGCGACTGCCCTTCAAACAATAGCTGGCCTGTATTTTTTGTTGCTACAGGAGCCAAGGTATTCATAGGCTTGACCACAATCATAAAGGCAAACGTATCAGACACAGCACCATCGGTGTCTACAATTTCAAGCTCCAACTGGAAAATCCTCTCTACTTCTGAGTCTTCTGATGGTGGCTTATAAGCTATTTTAAGATCTTTGATGTCTCTCTGATAAAAAGAGGTGATAGGCAGGTTCTGGTCATCTGTACTGATGATATAGCCCTGTTGCGGGTTCAGGGGTGAAGTAATGTTGAAGATTAAATCATCTGGGTCAGATTCAACGTCTTCAGCAGCCAGCATGTCACTTGTAATAGCTGTCATCACAAACTGATCAACCTCCATCATCATCATGGCCACAAAGCTGGGTTTAGGAGCAGTATTCTCTGCACCCTCTCTGATTCTAACCATCACTTGGAAATACTCTTGCATTATGGTGTTGCCTTCATTATCCTGCAGCTCTACCATCATTGGAATATAGTCTCTGTTTGGTGAGTTGGTTTTAGCTGTGTGCTTGTAACGTATGCCCTGTTTCACAAACTCATCACAGTTAACCATTTGGCCATTTGAGGGGTTATTCAAAAGAGTACCATACCTGGGAAGACCTCCTTCACCAGCCAGAGTCGTGATCTTACACTGCGTGACACCATCCTCAAAAGAAAACTCCAGAGCCTTTTTATCAATGGGGTTGCTGTCACCACTGAGCTTTTCAACATTAAGGGGCATATTCCTGGTGATGATCTCAAGCTGCTGGAAAACAACCTCCACTTCCAGCATGAAAGGGATGATAACTGTGTCCGTCTGGGAGTCATAACGAAGCTGTAGCTTCACGCGATCCTTGCTGGGGCTCCGGGATCCAAAATGAGTGTATTTCACTTCATCTGGTCCAAATAAACAGGGGAACTTTTTAGGGGTCAGCATACCAGGTTTCTGGGCCAGTGGGTCATTGTCCAAAACTGTGATGTGGCAGCGGTCACCAGGCTGCACTTCTGTTACCAGGTCATTCACAGGGTCCAGAAACACAGACCTGCCAATCGGCACTCTGATCCCATTGTTAGCGATGATGATGTTGTCTTCATTAGGTCCAGATCTGTGGCGATAAAGGTGAGCTGGGTCAAATGGCTCTGCATCAACTGAGGCAAAACAGAAGCTGAGAGCAAATGTCACTAGCAGGCATCTCAAAAGTGCCCACTTTTGACAAAGTGGGGAACTTTGCAGACAACCAGCCATATCCACTGCTAGTTGCCTTGCAATTTATTTTACAAGTCAGTGGTAGAGGGCTGATTCTTATCCCAAGTGGAGGGAGAAAGCATAAAAAAAGAAAACGCTCTTTCTGATGATTTGGACCCTGGAGTGTGTCCTCTATGTCTCTCTCTGTTTCAATGTGGCCACACAGAGACACAAGTGTGGTGAATGCTGCAGGGCTGAGCAGGTAATAATGAAACAGTAGACAGTGACAGGCCCAGGCTCCTCCTTCTGTCAGCACAGGGAGGGAGCCTCCTGCCCCCATGGCTAATTTAAGATAGACCATTGGATGAGCCTGTGAGAGGTCTTCCTAAACCAGCACCCACCCTTCTCTCTGTTTCTCACTGAAAAAAGTGCCTTCAGTGCAAATACTAATCCAACCTAATTCTGTGAAATCTGTGCGATCAAAGACATTTTCACTCTCTCTACAGTTTTATGTAAGCAAATCAAAATTGACAGTTTGTAGTTATGTATTGCAGATTTGGAAAATAATTATGCTTCAGTGGTATTTTTAAATTCTAATTCCAATTCATTCAGAAAAAAATATATCAACTGATCAGTAATTGATGTCATGGTTTAACTTCTGAAATTATTGTGCACCGCGCAGTTGAATTTAATTGTACGGAGTGTATGGCACCAGTGTTCTGTAAGTGGTGAACGCTGTGTACTTCAGTTAAATAAAGCAATAAATAGTAATTTTGGGGATAATAAACACTTTGCTCAGTATGAAACTGGTTCTGCTGAAGTATTTCTACATTTGGCTTAAAAGTCACTTTGAAGTCTGTTATGCTGTTATGCTCTACTGTATCATCATTGACCTGGTAATTTCACACACTGCTTAAAGGATGGGATCTGTGTGAGTGAAGCAAGCAATCACTAATAACAGTACCATCAAATTCTCAGTGTCAAGGCCAAATCTGGTGTCCCAGCACTCAGATGTGTAGAGGGGAATCATTTTGCATTGTGCATAACTCAACCTCTTACAACTCACAGTTAAAGACTGACATGCACGCTGTAATTAAATCAATGTGGATTATTTTCCCTGTTTGTTCTGTACTTGTTACTTAGGCTTCAACTAACACCATCAGCGCAATCAGACAATATGCATGACCCGTGTGAAATAATCCTTCAAAGTGCCTCTGAGGTCGTGTCAATGGGACACCTCGGCACCGGAGTGGCCATTAACGCCACACTGAAGGGACAATAACCTGACATCAGCTGGCAGGACAGGTGTATGAACACTGTTTGGTCTCACACATGCAGGGAAAACACAATACAGCTCAAAATACTGCTCAGAGGTTTCTCAAGTGAGTTCTCAAGTCTTACTCTGGCACAGGAAATATAGCAACCACTTAGTATAAGATTTAAACGATGCGGTATGCCGTCTTGGAAATCCCCTCCTTTACAATTATAGGGTCTAATTAAATATATTTCACGAAGGCAGATGTTATCTTTTGTTCGCAAAACTATGTAAATTTGAAAGACTTTTTATTTTAGTGTGGACAAGTGAAATTTCTGTAGAAGATGAATCGAACAGAATATTTCTGCAGTGATACTGATACAGCATGGAGAAATCAAGCAGACACACTGGATGCAGTGAGAATGTGAGAATGTGTACTCAGTATGGTGCACAAGGTCATGTTAAGATAAAAATACCTAGTAGCCTTTTATGGATCATCTTTTGAGTTGGGCCTCACAGTCGATGAAATGATCCGTGTGCATTGCTCAAACATTTTTGCTCCGTTCTTCCAATAGCATTGGTTGACATTTCAAAACTTTGGGGAGTTTTATCATCACTGATGACAGTGATGGTGTATTACAATACAGCAGGACAAATCTTACATCCACATTTTTCTTGCATTAGATAAACGCACTGGTAAACTGATCAAGCTAACAGCTGACAGAAAGTGCCAATCATCAATAAATCTTTCTAAGCACAAGAATGCCAGATTGAAAATCTGTCATGGTGGAATATTTGGAAGGAAATCTTTAAGCAATTAATAGATGAAGTTTTGATATGTAACTAGTTACTTAAATGATCATTCTGTGAAAGTTCGGTTTATTGCAATGATAATGCTTTTAGGACGACACTGTGAACCACTCAGCAACCTACCTCCACACGTGGGCCAGATAGCAGAGATGCCATTTGCATCCAGGCATTCTGTATCACACTTTTTCGTTGCATCCCCTAAATAAATCTCGCCCTGCTCACTTGACAAGCCCAGAATAAAAAGGGGACACAGCCCATGGGGTGTAACTATAGAAACAAACACACAGTGCTTTTTATACTCTGCAACTCCCGGATTTCACTCACATTCCTCTCGTGGTGGAGACGTGCACAGTAAAATAACAAGGCCTGTGAGTCAAATATGGATCATGAATCCCAGAGAAAATGATAATATTGATTTCTGAGCCATCTGAGAAATATGAGAACCATACCTCTCCAGCTTTAGACGGTCAGCAGAAAACACTGCTAAATGCATCTGTTCTGAAGCAGAAGCACGACATTCATTAAGCAATTAGTACGGCTTTGTCCAATTTAGATATTGTGGGCATGACATGCATTTAATGGGTGTCTAAGGTAAACAGAGAAAGTTGGGTTGAGGCCAGGCCCTGCTGCCCAGCATCAGTCCCTCATCCAAAGACAGCTGATGATGACAGCAGGCAGTAATGACCTCATGACAGATGGAAAACAAAGCCGAAGTGGATCACATCCCTGTATCCCTAACAGTCACCAAGGGAAAAGACGGGCTTTGCTTTCTTTCCTCTTGGTGCAGTTGTTATGTCTGTCAAAATGAAACCAGATCATTTTCGATAAGCTTTTCAGAAAGGCGTTTTCCTTGAATGAAGTATTGAAGTGAACAAGCTTGTTTATATATATATATATATATATATATATATATATATATATATTTACACTTTTCTCATAATGCTCATTGTATTCACCATGACAGTAATGTGGCTATACCATATATTTTTAGTATTTTTAGCCATGCTGTATTGCAGCCAGTGAGTAAGTCCCCTGCTTTGGTCCACACTCAAATAAATCAATCAAATGCGTGCAGGGAGGTATAACAAGCAACACAAAATGATGAGCTAAGTAAACCATTACTTGTAAGAAGTCTTTATTTAATATTACTGATCATGTGATTTTATAGTGCAAAGAGGTCTGGTATTAAAAATAACATCTTCAAAATTGGCTTTTCTGCATTTTTTTCCATTAACAAATCACATTGTAGTGATTACTATTCAGGTTAAAAATATCTCACTCGAGAAGAGATTTTTGGCAATCTTAGTATTTACTTTAAATGGTTAATGGGTACAGACAACTTGCTATTGTTATCTATGCCAAAAAATATAAGTGGATGTTTTTACAGTGTATGAACTCATCAACAATGTGATAAAAAATTGTTCAAAGCTACTAGTACTATAGTACTGTAAAAAAAGAAAATCTGGAATTAAATGTATGACAGTTTTTCTGATGTAAGTGTTTTAAAAACTGTCAGAAAATATGACTAAATAAGCTTAAATCATTTCAGCATTCCACAGTTTAGCACACTGACAGAGGCTTTAATGGGTGTTTTCCTTTGACAAAAGCAAAAGTTTGAGTGATCGTTCCTCACATTCTCAGTGTGTCAACGTCTCAGCCATTCATACGGCTGATGAACAACTCAGTCCAGCTGCGCAGGACACTTTGTAGATATGTATCACTGTTGGTGTGCGTGTGTGTGCGTGTGTGCCTACAGACAATACAGGAAATCAACTACAAAAATCTAAAGGTCTGCACAGTCACAGATATTCTACCAAGTAAACAAAAGTAAACTCTTTCTCTTTTGAGGACAGGAAATTAATGATCGTGTCAGTCCTGAAACAGTTCATCACTTTGTGTTCAGTTACAGGAGATTAATGTCATACTGTTCGTTGTGAAAAAAGTATTCAAGAGCCAAAAGCTGACTTCAGATACCCCACAAGTAAAGACTGAATTTGGAAAGCTTTCCACTGCTTTGCATCATATAGATTTTCTGAAACATAGAGAATGTTGTAGCTCAAAAATTGTGACTACAGAAAGAGATATTTGTGACTTATGTGATGCTGTTTGTGTATGCACATTGATTATATGTGTGACTTCTTGTTTTCTTTCTGTATGTTTCCTGTTACTGAACCGAGTGCAGCAGAGATATAAATCTCAATCATGAGATCATTTCATCGATTTAAAGTGTGAAGTAGCTCACAAAAGTAGCTCTGACAGTTTCTTCGAAAACAAGTTATGATGTCAGAGAGCTTTCCCGTCGATAAACTTCTTGTTTCCTCAGAATACCAGATGAAGATTGCCTCTACATTCTCATTCTCTACGAGCTAGTATCCTAATCATCTGGCCTGCTGTAAATATACACAGCATATAAATAGAGGATACTGAGACCTGAGACATTTGGATCCAGTTCCGAGGAGGAAGAGGTTTGTGTTCTGCTGCACTGGATGATTTGGTGCAGGGTGTCCATGACTGCGGTCAGGTTTGAGGGCAGCGGGCACAAATTTTAGATCCGCTCTTGCCGTCACTGCTGCACCGCGGGCTCAGTGCAACATTTCATCTGCTTAATGGTGGATTAAAGCATCCTGCAGGCAGTTTGATATAGACCAGCACTTGTCTTTAAAGGAGAGCAGAAGCCCATGGAAACAGGCTGGATATAGCAGCTGGCTCGGAACCAAACACTGGGCAACACATCACTGTAGATGGAAAATGGAAAAATATTACATGGCTCATGAAATTTTACAGGAATCTATATCCATATATATATACACACATATGGATGAGCTCAAACCCCAACCTCCCAGCATTTAGTTGTTCTTTATTGCATGTGAGATAGCAGATAACTGTGGTAAAGTTAGAACAATTATGTTTAAACTGAATGTTTGACAAACAGCATCATTAAGCTATGATCCATCTGCCGTCCAGTCCTCTGTTTAAGGTTAAACTACCACCAATAACGACCTTACTACACATCTAATACCAAACAACACCGCTTCCAAAATCAGAAAGCCACTGGCTTCTGATGCAGGAATGTGGGGAGCACAGTGTCAGGGGATTCCTGTCTTTTAACACTGTCACTTTGAACTAAATGTGTTTGCACCTGGAGCTCATGTTTGCACTAAAACCAGTTGGGGGGAGGAGGGGGGCCATCTAAAAGAACAGTTGGTCTGAAGGTCGGCAGGGGAGCAGCAGAGATACAGCATGGTTGACTTATGAAATACTAATTGATCTGATAATTTATTTTTTCAAATGAATGTGAAACATGAAACACAAAACATGAAAACTGTAAGCTAAGTCAATATTATGCCAGTTTGTATAAGATGAATACTTTAGAGATTTGTGAAAGAAGTTTGTGGATACATTTTGGTATTTTTGAGTGTTATGTGGTGTTATAGGATATTCATAAGGTTATTATTCTGCTTTTAGCTTCATTTTGTCCTGGTCAGTTCTTGAGAATTTATTGGCCTTCTAACACTTACTCTTCTTTTATACATTCAAATGACATACACATCATTACAGTTTTTCAGCATAATTGAGACTTTAATATCACTGAACAGAAATAGCATGGAAAAGCAAAATGCAGCATCTGCAAAAGATTACATCCTAAAATGATATAAGAATGATTTAAATCTTAAAATTTTCTATTGTCTTGCTTATTTATATATAACTTTTATTCTTATTAGTTTATTCTTATTATATCTTACAAATACAAACAAACAGACTGTTAAGGTGTGGTTAGGTCACCGGTAACATACAATGCAAATGCTTGTATTTACATTTAAACTGCATTGTACCAGCATGTATTTACATATGTATGAACCAGTAATTAGATCATTCAACAACAACTTCAAAACCTTTTACGCCTTGTTGTTAAGTTGTAATTTCATATTTATAAGCACTATTATGCATGCATTTAATAAATGGTTTGTAACACAGTATAATGTAGGTTTTGTCAGCAATTAAAATTTTTCCAAACAAGACGTATTTTATATTACAAATGTGCTTTACTGTATTGTTGTTTAGTTTATACTCCAGCGTGAACTTGTGGGTGTACACAGGATGAGCTATAGTTGTTGATAAATACATTCAGAACACTGATATCTGCTCACAATTACATTATAGTCTGTTACAAACCATTTATTCTATGTTTATGTACAAGTTATAACTGCTGAATTGGGGCATCTTAAAATAAAGTGTTACAGCTGGATCAGCAATATTTACATTACTCTATAAATCCAGTGAACTGTGTCTGTAATGCACTCAACTATGACTAAAATACTTCAAAAGCTGAGCTCAGCTGACATTTAACATTAAGAAAGCGGCCGTGTTACAAGAAATTTGTTTCCAACAAGGCTGGCAACATTCAACTCGATTGTCACACAACATGAACTGAAGTGTCCTTTTCTGCTGGGGTCACTTGAGTCCGTCCTTAACCTGAAAAAGAAGAAAAAAAAGGGACAGAACAATGAAAACAACTTATCCTGTCCCACAGTCACGTGTCCTGAAATCACCTGCTTTTTCTACTTGCAACTTCTGCTTTGGCCAAGTTTATGTGGCCTTTGCCATGACCTTTGACCTCCATGGAGAAACATCTGTTTGAGGGAAAGGATAACTGACATAATCCTACTCAAAATCTATTGATGTGATTTACGTTTAACCATTAAGAGGCTGCAAAAAAACCAGTGTAGTTCCTGAGGGTGATGTGACAGCAGGACATGCACGGTCCATCTTTGGATTTATACAAATATTTGTCTCAACAAATACATAATTTCTGTTATTGCTCTTTTTACTCTTGTCAACTTTCTCTCGAAGACTCTCGAGACTGTCAACTGATCTTTTGCACTTTGACAACCGAGTGGTATTTTGTTCTCACTAACCGCACAATTGCATTTGACCTGAGTCAATCCTACATAAAGGAGTTTGGTTTTAGTCCAGTAATGTGACTACTGAGACTCAGGTTGCAGGTAAGACTCAACACTGATCTTAGTCTATGCAACCATTCTGAGTTGAGCCACGGGGATAGATGGGGATCTGTGGAGACCGGTTAGCCACTATAGCGAAACCTGGCTGCTGAAAGATTGGACATTCCAAGGGGGATTTAGTAGTGTGGAAGAAAATGCTCAACTGAATCCCAAGCAAGGATGTTCATCCTTCCCAGTCACCCACAAACAGTAAACCCACAAATTCCATTCAGGTAAAACAATGACACTTTGTGAAAACCATTTATGAGGTCAAACAAGTTCTTTTCTTCTGTTCTCTCCTTAAATTGGCACCCGAAGCAAAACAAACAAGAAGTTTCTATGTGGAAAGAAAATAAAAGTGAATAAACAGAAGCACTGATTAAACGTAAACCTCGCTGTTGGTGTGACAGGATACAAATCAGCACCTGAACATCACATCATGTGTCACTGAGCTGAACTTGCGTGTATTTTGCGTGAGTGATGAATGTCTTTATTGGGGCTATTAACAAAACAACGGGAGTGCTCAAAAACAGAAGTCGGAACAACTGGAGCGATAAAATCCGTCAGAACTGACGGGTTGATTACTCCATGGTTAGGTTATTACAGTGCAGAGGCATGTTGTCCACAGTGATGCAGATGCAAATTTGTGTCTCAGCTGTAAATAGTTTAAGTGTAGTTCAAAGAATTACAGGGAAATCACTGGTTAAATTGATGTTTTTCTTCTCTGCTTCAATAATGGTTGGATTAACACAACATCAATTACATTTTAAACAGTTTTGGCCCCAGAAGAAGAGTAATCAAAGTAATAAAACTTCCATGTGGTCAGTGTCCCCAGTGTGCTGCATGACCAACACCAAATACCCTTCAAGCCTCGGCAGTCTACTCGGTAGTTAATGCTGAATACATTTAAACTGTGATTTGTCAGTTCAGAATATGTTCAGCTAATATTCTGCGATCCAATTCCAACAGTGCTAAGCTTAGACTGACATTCTTTCTGTCCTATCAGTACTTTTACTCATAAATGTCTAATGCAGTGTGGAATATACGCTCGTCAACATTTACGTGCAGATTTCATAAGATCTTGTTGTTATGAAATCAACTCACATCACATTGTTTCGTGTTTTCAGTAACTTTCATTCAGCCTGTTCAGATTCCACTTGAGCTCATTTTAAAGTGTGTGTGAATGATCAGAGACTGAGATGTAATAAAGCCACGGTGTGACTATGACAGCCTGACACCGCCTCAGGAATGTGGAGCTGATGCCGGAGGCGATACCAGCAGGTGAATGAACGTCCGTCTGTCAGCAGGCCTCCTGATCACTGCATGCAGCCCTGCCAACTGCACAAAGCCGGGCCAGGAATGTCCAAACCGGCCTGGAGAGGACAACAAGAGAGGAAACTGTCCCTGGAGCTGTAGACCTCATGGGGTTTGCGCTCTGAGGGAGTTGCCGGTCGTTTAAAGAGTCAGCTGCACTGGGATTTGTGCATGTGGACATGAAAGTGAACGCATCTTCATGCTGTGAACATCATTCAGGTCAGTTCGTTTCTCTGGTCTAGAATGCCATCAGATCTGGAGCAGATATTTAAGGTCCAGACAAGGTGAATTCTTGTGATTTTGGTGACCCGATTTTCCACCACCTGCAGGTCAAATTTTGACTTACTCAGTGAAATCTGGTACATGGATCTTCACATTCATAGTTCTCAGTTCCTAACCATTGTGCCATCATCTTGTTATCGTCATCATCATCGTCACCGTCACCACCACCATCATCATCACCACCAACACCATCATTGTCGTCAGGTCAAAGTTTCAATTCATGAAACACCCTCTGAGCATCACCCTGTTAACCTTGTCACTGTAACCATGCTAGCATTTAGAGACTGTCCCAAAGTACTTTAAGTACATTTCACTCATGACAAATAGCTTAGTTTACTCAGAGACAGTTAACGTGCAAATCCACCTTTACTCTTCCTGTAGCAACATTTTTGGGTGAAGCAAAAACAGGGATTCAGAAGTGATGTCCTCATTCTTTGTAACATGTTAACATTTATCTAATCCTCTAGACACTCACATACACAAGGCTTGAAAGGCCGAACACAGGCGACTATGACAAATTTCTAGGCTACAGTAATTTGTCATTATTTCAACATAAACTAGACAGCTGTTTCCTCTTAAACTGAGTTGCACAAGGCATCAGTAACCGGGCAGAGCAGAGGCAACACATCACAAAATGTCAAAGATGTGGTTGTTCACGACTAACCCACTGTGACTGCCCAAAGTGTGTACTGCAGTACAAAGGAGGAATCTAGAAAATGTGACAATCTTGTTGTAAAATGTCTATGGTGTAGTGAAGGTCAAGGCCCAGCATGCTTTGACATCTCTTAAAATAAACGAATGTCAGTAGGAGCATCGGGGGAAAGTAAAAGCAGTTTTAGACACCACAGTGTTTTTTTCCTTTGCTTCTAAACATTTGACTTGTGTGTTTCTTGCGGCACAATAAAAATGAACTTGAATCCAGAATGAAAAATTCCATCCTTGAATATAAAATAACAAAAACTGAGTCAGTGATGAAGAACCCATGATGTGTCTTGCAAATAATGTTTTTCATTTCTTTTCAGGTTCTGTCGTGTGCAGCGTCTTTTGTTGAAATGTATCCTGCTTTGGGCAACACGTCACAGCAGCTGCTGCACATCCAATTCTGCAGAGACTTGCTCAGTGACAGGCAAAAATATGTGAGCCAGTTGACTCTGACATTGAGGCCACATTATTCTCCTGCCGTCACTGTGTACCCTTTAATTAGGATTGTCTGACCTGTGACCTTCAGGAAGGACTTCAACCCAGAAGTCTCTCAGGTCAAGTTACCGAACCAGGAACAGGACACACCCTTTGCTTTTGATAAAGGGGAATGACACAGGAAGCTAACATACATGAGCGGACACAAAGGAAGGTATCAGTCAGCTGTAATGACATCATGCTGAAAAGTTCTGCACTGGTTTCAGCTCGAGGACAATCACATTCACCTCATTTGTCACCAGGTGAACCATTTTAAGGAGCTCAGTTTCAAAACAAAAACTGTCAGCGTGTCTCCTCACCCCATTTTGTTGAGTGCATAGTTTCTAATAAGGTGGCAAGGTGTTAAAAAATGGCATGCTCAGAAGTCTAAGGCCAAACATCAGTGGAAGATTTATTTTGTCCAACTTGTATGCCTGGAATGACCAGTAAACATTTTGTACTTTTACGTGGAGCTTTAACAAGTGAAACTGACCTGTTCAACTTGACCTTTGCCACTGGATGTGCCAATTGCTCCAATAACAGCTCTGTCAGAAGACGGTCGGAATACTTAAAACTTGAAATATTAAGCATTTATCCAATGCATTAACACAATCACAATCAAATATGCAACAATGAAAACTTAGGAAAAAGAAATAAAAAATGCCAAGAATAGTCCAGGTTATGATTCCCCAGTAAGACTGAAACTTTTGTCCAACGTTGATGCTAAGCTAAGCTAAGCTAAATGGCTTCAGCTTCATATTTCCCGCACAGATATCAGAGTAGTATTTAGAGGTGTGAGACTGGAGGGGAAAAGGGGACTGAGTATACTGGGGAGGGCCCACAAAGATAACAGAACATAATAGCCATGGATTTGGGGAAGGAGCCCATAGAGAATGTTTACAGGGTCCAGAATTTTGTGCTGCGGTGCTAGTATTATCGATTGCCTTATCTAATGCTTGGCAAGAAAGTGAAGTGAATTAAAAGTGAAGTAAAAATGTCAGACAATTTCTGTACCTCCGTACGTACAGTAGGTTTTTTGGCAGAAGAAATTCTCTTTAAAAAAGTAAAACTAATTTCTAGTTTTGTTTACCTTTTTCTATAACTGTGACTTCTTTTACTGGAATCTTTATTTATTTATTTATTTTACAGTACACATAAGAGTCAGACAACAGAGACGCTGTTCGTCTTGAGCCACGCCACAGAATGTGCGAGTTGCACTTCCTGCAACAAGAAATTCCTCTCATATGCTGTGCTGTCAGTGTTAACATGAAGACTGACTGGCTCCGATGGAAATCTTTAAGTGTCCTGAATATTTAAACTGACTGCCATGTTTAGGCAAAGAAATATTCAGTGAAAAGAGAAACAGTAGTAGTCCAGCGCTGTATATCGTCGTACAAAGCTTTGTAGGATGACACTGATTAAAGAACCAAACCAAATGCATCTTTTATGAATACCTGCTGGTGTGTGTTTGACCAAGACGAGGGTGCCTCTGACTCTCACTGTTTATCCCAAAACACTGACGAGAATGAATCTCGTTCATTCTTACCATGTGATTATCAAATTACAGATCTTCCCTTTTAACCTGCAACATCTCACTTTTAAAAGAATATTGCATAAGAAAATAAATTCAATCCAGCCCTGACATCCTGCTACCCCGCTGCTATCAATGCTTGAATAAGGTAACATGATGTTTGATCACAGAGCTCCTCTTGAAGTTGCTGTTAAAACATGAAAATCACTGAAATCTTCACAGGAAAAATAAAGAAGGATGACGCACACAGTCGTCAGCCTCAAAACTGCATGTACAGCATAAACCCCAGACGCAACCCTTTCATGATGCAGTCAAATAGGCATCTTTCACACTTTGCAATTGCAAGTTTTCAATTCCTTGTCCGAAACTTGATGGTTTGTGGTTGGAAGTCAAAGAGAGGAAGGGGCAGAACCAACCTAAACCAGCTGTTTTCTTCTCTTAGTGTAAAGGGAGTGTCAGTCTGCGTTTTCCGACAGTCCCTCCCTCCTGTAAAGCTGCCCAGGTGTAATGGCTGACCTGCGGATCTGAACCACATCAAAACTTCCTGAGCAGGAAGCTTCCCCTCACTGTTATTACTGAGAAAAATATCCACATGGCACATTGTCATCCTGCCAAGCATAAATCTGTGTTTACACCTGCTGTATCCCCTGAGGAAATCATGACTTTTGCTCCTACTGGAAAGCAGGAAAATGAGACAAACTACTACAGTCAGTCCATATTTTAAAATCTTAAGTTAATCACAAGCACAGAAAGAGAGAGACGAGTATAAGGAAACACGTCTTCAGCTGCAGATCCTTGACCCTCTTCATCTCCGTGACCGGCCTTTGAACCAGTACCAGCAGCCCCTTCCAGAAAGAGTCTCTGCAAATAAAACAAGCTGCTTCAAGCTAACTACTTGCCTTCTATGTCTCGCATAGTTAAATCTCAGTCTGTCACTCTCTTTCACTGACCTTTTCCTTAGTGTGAAATATTCATCCCAGGCGGTACAGACGGTTTCCTCCAACATTAGCCATCAAACATGAAAGCCAAGCTCTGACTAGAAAATAACACACTGAAGTCCCAGGTCTAATTATGCTGGTTTACTTTATGACCTGTCAGCCCTTAACCATTATCCACGACTGCAAAATGGTGGGCAGCCTTTCAACTTCAGTTTCCAGCTTGCTCATCGCTTCCCAGACCAGGTGGTAATGAGTGAAGAGTTCACTTTTTCCTTTTCTCTTCTCCTGTTCAAATTGCGAGCCACAAAACTTCACACAGTTTCTCACAGTCTACGAGAGACGTCTCAATACAACAATTCATCTTGAACAACAGGTGTTCAATATTTTTGACAACAATGATGTCTTTCATGTTTTTCCAGCAAACCTCATACAAGGTAATTTACCAAGATCATGGTTTAAAGACAAATATATATATAAGCATAAATAACCACATATAACCATCTTTGAACCTTAAATTGCTGCTTTGGCAAGGGTCAGGTAAAGGCCGTGGTTTTAACTGAAATACATAGAATTAGAAATTAAGTGTATTGCCAGCAAAGCATGTTGGAGCTCAGAAGATTGAAGATACCTAAAGTGGTCTGCAACAGACTATTACATTCATTATTACCAACTACTAGTCAATAGAGCTATATTTTTGGATTTGATGTTACTCATTATTAGGTGCACAGCATCTAGCCACGTTAAAAGAGACCCACGTTTAGGCTCAACATGTCTCATTAATCTCACTTTCTTTACCCCACTTTGTTACCCCAATTTCCGCTGTGTAAAAGGTATATTTGCAACCATATCAGGTTTGTCATCTGAGCGTACTGCATATGCAGCTATAATATAAATACACGTTCTCTTAGGTTTCATAGTTATCACCTTCGTTTTTAGTAATCTTGAAGCCCCTGTCGCTATGTAAACAGGTATTTAGAGATACAGAATCACATCTGAGTGTATTTGATGATGTGGAGATGCTTGGGATTCCTGAAGCTGTTGTTTTCTTAAGGATGGAGATGATCCGCGACCGCCAGCTTGGAGCATCTGAGCGGTTAGCTTCTCAGATGTGAGCTTATCGTCAGCTGTTAAGAGCAGCGTGAATTCCTCAGGCCTCAGGCTTTGGCTCTGAGTGTTTCTGAGCAGATAGGAAGAGAGAGGCAGTGCAGGTGCAGGTGTGGGCCTTACAACCTGAAGCACATGATGATTAGACTGAGAGGGTCCGTGTTAGCACTCGTATAAGGAGCATCTCGTTCATGAGTGGAGGGCAGGAGAAACCAGAGGGGGTCTTTTTACAAATATGTAGACCTATGGATGACTATGGATATTCATTTTCAGATCTGAAAATAGATGTTTAAATAATTGTCTGGCAAAAATCTGAACTTAAGGTCCATTTACTAGCTATTTACTTGGCTTTTTATCAGTGGACTGAATTTGCTCAGTTGTCATCATCTCAGTGTGCAACTTTGGCCATGTGATTATGACAATCGTGGCGGAAAGATGCAATTAGTGGCTCAGGAAAAAAAAATAACAAGCGGAGCTTGAGATGATATTATTTTGCAGACTAACCTCATTCCTTAGCACAGAAAAGTCTATCCAAAAATGAACTAGAAAAGCAATCAAAAGTAAAAGCAAAAAGATTAAAGGAGTGATATACTACTGCATGTTATGATACTTTCAACCAGCGCATAAGCTCAGTTTTGGATGTAGCTTCCAGTGTGTATTTATACACTACTGGGTGTCAGACTGTCAATATGATTTACAATTTTGGGGCGGAACACATTTCATAATTTTAGATTTAACAGTTATGACTCCTCTATTTATAATATCTTAAATCAGGACAGGAAGCTGTAACACAGCATTCCCAGCGGTCGTACATGGACTGTTGACCTGCAGTTTAGGGTGTGTGTGTGTGTGTGTGTGGGGTGGTGGTGGTGGTGGGGGTTTCCCTTCGCTAACACCTGAGCTGGCTGAACAGTGAAGCAGCTGCAGCAGAACGTCTGTCCACTGCCTTACCGAGTTCCTGAAGAACAGCACAGGGGTGGAGAGGCAACATGTCTCACACCGGCCAGTCCAGAGGAACGTCCCAGAAGAGGTTCGAATTCAAATCTGCTTAAAAAGACAATAAAAGAAGGGGGTTAACAGCTGGTGGTCAGGAGATGTGAATCATGATTAATGATGATGATCAAATTAAAGATAAAACCTGACCTGATATCTTTTGTATACTGAAGAGTCAATGGGTCATTATAATTAAAAAAAAAATCAAGGATAACTATAATATTAACCCATAAAGTTACAATTATACTATATTATACTTCATATACTCTAACAGGAATACTAACATCTTTACTGTATGAACTACTAATGAACTGTGAACAATATGACAATATTAGTAGGATCACAAGTAAAATAGGTTCAGACTTTTCCCTCGTTTTTCTTCTCAATACAATACTGACATACGTGCATAGGACAGATGTGCAATGAAAGTGTTATTGATTACTGTCACTGTTCTGCTTGTGAACTGAGCCCATCTCGTCCTAGTTTCACTCCAACATAAGAGATGTGGGAAAAATACAGTCCACCGTCACTGCATTGTACAGTTTATCTAAAACTAATATCACACTTCAGAGGTCAGGGTTATCCAAATCAGTTGGGTATCGTGCAGATTTCCTCTAGTTTTGGTATGACATTGCCATTTTGTGTTACTATTTCCACGGTGCAGTTCAGTGAGAAAACATTGTCTGGTGAAGCACGAGGAAGAAGGACTAAAAAGCCTCATTTTGAAAGATACCAGCTTGATTTGACTTGCTCAAACTGCTGAAACCTCATGGTGGTTTTAGCTGATATTCAAAGTGCATTTTTGCAGAGATCAGATCAAGCACTATGGATTTTGTCCACCATCTCAAACAGTGTGGCAGTACAGGGAACGGCCATTAGGGAGGGCTGACAGCTTCAGTATGGATATGTCAGCAATATATTAGCATAGACTTGGAAAAAACCGAACCTCTCTTTTAATGTTGCACAGGAAAGTGAATTTCTGAGTCCACTGAGGAAAGTAAACACAGCTTGTCAGGAAAATAACCAAGTGAATGATTGCATTGCAAAAGTTCCCCTTTTTTTGTCACCCGTTAGCAGAAAAGGTGTTGAAATGACAGATGTTGCAGTAAGGTGGAACTGACATACGAAGACAGCAAAGGAGCTGTCACTATCCTGCCAACATAACCATCATGCAGTTTTACAGCAAATTCAACCAAATATACAGTAGTAGCATATGATACTGCTCTCTTTCAATCCTAAATGGATGAAGACAAGTGATATAAGTAGATGAGTGTATGCTGTAAACTCAGCGTGACTGTGAAAGGTTTGCCAGATGGTATGAGGGATGACCATTTGTAAGGGACAAACTTGAAACACAAACCTCTCCACTGACTGAAGTGCGCATTGTTGCTGTTGTTCTCATTTGTCTCCTTCAGCGATTCCACCGAGGTCTTGTTGGAGACGACGCCTTCGTCATCAGTTTTCTCCTCCACGCTCGGCTCCGGCGCGGGAGGACTCTGCTCAACGACGTCCTCCTTGGGTTGGTCCTCAGAGCTGTCTGGGGGTGGCACTGGAGCTGCAGACTCAGCGCTGGCTTCGACAAGAAGTTTCTCAGCCTCAGCTGTGAAGGACAATAAAAGCAAACTACACTTATTTCAAAGTTGTTGTTTTTAAGAACATTAGGACTGCTTTTCTTCCATGAATCCATTTATAGGACTATACTGGAAAAACCCAACTTTTTTGTCATTTTAACAGGAAGTTAATTGAAGTAGTTTTATCCACTACTTCAACTAACTGAAGGGGGGGGTGTGATTTCACTTGGGCAAAGGCATTTGAGGGGGCCACCATGCTGGTAATGAGGCGGCTGATTACTGACCAGTTCCTAATGAGCCAGAGCCATGCAGCTGTTGGAGGCTGTGGGAAAGTAGGGCGGCCCCATCATTATCTGACCCAGGGTTAGGTGGAGGGAAAGCGGAGATGAAGAGAAGAGGAAGGTGACCGCAGTTGTAGACATAACTCTGCCATGAGTAAGATGGCTCCTCAGGCATCACTCCAGCCTTGAGAGAATCATTATGTCTGTCTGGTTTGTGGCAGGTGACCATAGACACTTTATCACAGGTTGACTCTTGACCTGACTGTAAGCTTTGCTTGCAGTTGCTGGTTAAAATTCAATATTCCAAAAAATTTAATTCAGCCTTTTGGGAAATATCCATATTTGTTTATCTTTCAAGAGTTAGATTTTCAGCAAAAAATAAAATAAAATAGAATAATAATGCCTACCAGCATCTCTGAAGTAACATTTGGGGAAGCAGCAACAATCAAGAGTCTTGTTGTCATTGTAAAGTCAGGAAATAATTACACCACGTAATTTTCTCAATTTTCTCTCATATCTCACCAATGATCCCATGTATTGCCTTTAAATTTTGTACAGATATCCAGGGTCACCCCCCTGACTTCATCTAGTGGACATAAAAAAGGATGTTTTCATGTTAGAGCTGCTCGTTACACTATGGTCACATTAACTGTATACCAACCCAAAGAAATATCTTACCAAAGGGCCCATGAGGACGAGGGGAGACTGGGTGAGTGTTGCCATGAGTTCATGGGTGTGGGATGGGTGAGAATGTGGATGTGTTAAACTACAGTCACTCTTATCCTGCATACAGAGTAGATGCTGCACAAGCCTGGCTTTGAGGGAAATTTGAGTCACATGGATGTTGTAATTGAGGACATCACAATTTGCCAATCGACTGGCTGGTTTCATCAGTATTGACTAATCGAAGTACTTAAGATTAAAGACAAATGAGTTTGAGTGCACTGGATGAGCAGTCATCATCAGCCAAATCAGATGCTTCTTCTTGCCATAAAGGTGACTCAAAGCAGCAGTAACACACACCCAGGTGCACAATTAGAAGAAAGCTGGCTGCCCACTTGCTCTGATTGCTGACAACAATATTTCCTTCCGATGAGAGGAAGAGAACTATTTGAAACGTAACTACTTTTCAAAGTGGCCATCAGCACCGTCCCTTCAAACAAAGTGCGGCCCAGGGCAGAGGGGCAGGCCCAGACATGAACTGTAGCTTTTACCTTTTGTAGTACAGCTCGGGAGGAGTGCTTCACTCGATGCCAGACAAGTGAAATTGTTAAAAGAATAATATACCGCATGATGGTACCATGTGTCTAGTTTTAGCATGAATTAATCAATCAATATGCAAATCATAGAAGTATACTACTGATTTCACAAATATACTGGTTTTGTTTTGTAACAAATTTTTCAACTCAATTGCTAACCTCCCACATATGAAGACAAAGTCTTTGGCGTGTCCTTAACAAAAGTTGAATCATATTGAACAATGCTCATGGTAGGAGGTGTGAGGTGCCAGCTGCAGTTATGGCAGTCTGAAGATGCTTGCGATCAGTTAACTTGACTTCCATTTCCATCAAGTGGTAAACACGAGTACTGCAGGCCACATTTTCAGCTCGCCTCTTCTCACAATAAGGAAATGATGTGTGGCATTGGTACATTCTTGTGTCACAGAAGTTCTAATTTTTTTGTGGAATTTCTTCGGTGATCTGAATTCATTTGTACAAGTTGGTTTACAATCTGTCTGTGAGTCATTCTGCTGTGCAAAACATCAGATTTTCTTCCTATGAAATTCACACCATATGGCCTGACAATCAGTTCATATGGGTGTTGTGGTGACAGCTTACAAAGTTGCTTGCTGTCACTTTTTTTGTATAATGCTATAATGGAACAGAAACACATTTTCTATTTTAGCTTAAATATTATACATGCCTGCTGGGACCTATCTCACAGTATCTGTATTTATATAGAGCATAGCGTACTGTCACTTCCTTTTATTCTGTTTAACTGATCTTAGGAAAGAGGAAGGAAAACAGTACACAATTAGCAAAGAAGAAATTTTTAAATCTACAACTCAGACAGACGCTCTGTTCCGGTTTCCCTCAGTCCTGTTGTGTTGATTGCTAACAGGTTTGTTCTTACCTTTCTGCTCCTCCTGCACTGCAGGTTTTTCCTCTGGTTCTTGAGGTTCTTTTGTAGCAACTTCTTCAGGCTCAAAGGTTTTCATACCTGACAAACGTACATGGATCAGGATTTATAACTGCAACCACAGCCGCACATTCTGTTTGGATTTGTAAAGTGATTTTTTTTGTTGTTTGTTTGTTAATGTGCACCTTGGACTGACCGTTCTGAGGCCCAGCATCAACAGGCAGCTCAGGCTCCACGGTGCTGAGAGGGATGTTGGCTTCATCCGGTCTGGACGTGAAGTCGACAGAGTAGCGCTGTGGAAAGAGGGGATTCATAACACATACAGAAACACGCACACATTAATGTCACAACATTAATTTTCAGGGGAAAGGTACCACATTATGAGAGTGGGATCACTTTATAGTCTATGCGCTGAATATTAGTGCGTAATGCTCCTTTAATATATATACATTTAATGCTTGACGATCCAATGCCATCAATGCATAGTGAAAACATTGATGCATATGATCATGTTTAAGTTATGCCTTCATTTAACACTTCACTTTACACGGGCATATGACTTTGTCTCATATCAGTTCCAGGCTTTTGAATTTAATCGAATTGGAATCGCACCGAGGCAGATTTTTTTTTTGACAGGTTAAAAATATGAGTACAAATACCTCCAAAATTCACTAATGAACAATTTGTTTAGTATTAGTATTTAATCCATTGAAAAATCAAGGGTAAAAACAACAACAATGTCATTGTTTTACGAGCTTATGGTGCAGTTATGTGCAGTAAACCAAGAAATAGATCCCCAGGAAACCTACCTGTTAAAACAACCTGTAATTAAGTTTCTGTATGAATTAAACAAACAAGAGGTAATGTGCTGATTGGTAGGCTTTAATCTAGCTGTTTCCCCCCTGATTCCAGTCTTTATACTATAACATATGTTAACCAGCTGCTCACTGTAGCTTCATATTTAGAAAACAAACACAAGAGTAGTATCAATCGTCTCCACTAACTCAAAGAAAGAAAGCAAATCAGCATATTTCCCAAAAATGTTGACCTATTCCTTCTTTGGTAGTGAAGGCAAAGGTGCTGCTCTATACTCACCCTTCCTCTCTTCCGTGCAATGTAGCAGGCAATTCCAAACGCAAGAGCCACAAGGATGATCACAACCAGGATGATAATACCTGATGGAAGTAAGACTGTTCATATAAATCCATTGCTTATGTTAACAGTAAGATATATATACTGAAATGACAGTTAAAACCTCAAAAATATATTGTGCTTTGAAATAATCTGATATGATGTACTGGTACATGTTTAAATGCTTCTCACCCGTGCTGTCGCTTGTCCCAGCAGTGGAGCCTGTAAGAAATATAATAAAAGTTTTTTCAGAAAGAAAAAGCTGACATCAAACAATGCTCCAGCCTCCTATCATTGATTACATACAACTAGTTTAAAGCTGCATCAACTGATTTTTTGGCCTCTTGGGGGCAGCAAAACAAGCTAAAAACACAAAGCGACATCATCACGTAACAAAGCTGAAGCTTTTTCTCTCTCTTGAAAAATACTGATGTAGCTATGAAGTGGTATCAATAATATTCATCATTTCATACAATTTTAACCCTGTCATTTAATATAGGTTTGAGTTTTACTGTAATTGTAGATGCACTCAGCAAATGGGTGGCACAATGTTTTGTTAAAGTAAAACTGTCAAAGCCTCAGGCTTATCAGGGAGCACCAGTTTGTAGAAAATCATTTATTTCATCTTTTTATGAGTTTCAACTCACCTGCGCCCGGGCCTTGTTTTTTGGTGGTCGATGTTGGACGTTTTGAAGTTCGAGTGGATTTAAGTGTAGTTGAGGTAATCTTCGCTGTACTACTTTGGGAACTGGCATTTCCTGAATCAGAGCAGCATGTTATTCGACAAGCAAAAGGCAAACTGAATTGTTTTGGGTAATTCAACACTCAGGAGTACATGTACAAGGAAATAAATAGTTCAGATGATGGCTAACTGTCACCTTTGTCCTTTGTTGTTAAGGGTATGATGGTGCCATTGATGTTGCTGATGACCATGGAACTGGTGGTTGTGGAGATACTCGTGATGTTGGTGATATTGCTGGTGGTGTTGGTGTTGTCCTTGGTGTTGAGGGAGGGAGTTGCAGAAAAGGGAGCATCATTGTTCAAATAGACTGGAGTGGTAAATTCCCGTGAGCTTGGGGAAGACCCTGTCATTGTTGTTGATGTCTCATTTGCTGTGACAGAAGCCATGACCAAACCTGCATGAAATAAATCCATCTTTAGGTGAACAAGCTGAAAAGGGGAACTCAGAAACGACCAAAGTTTGAGCATAAAACCTTGTCAAAAATTCCGTTTTTCTTTCGTTCAGCATCTTTGTACGTGTAAAATAAAGATCTGATCACCAAGGAACAAGGTTTAGTGTTTTCTTTGTGAATCTGTAACTCAACCATGTAATGTATCTTTAAACTATCTTAAAGACTTCCTTTACAGTACTTATAGTAACTGTGAACCTTAAAGGGAACCAGCTACAGAAGTACTGTATTTCATTGAATTAATCACTGATATTGAATTTTCCTCAAACCAGACAGAAGATTTAAGATACTGGGTTCTCAAAAATAAATATTTCTACACTGGCAACAGAGAACACACTTTGTTAATGATAAAGGTTTTGATCATTACAGTGTAATCAGGTCAATAGCACAATAACAAAATATAAAAAGCCTCACCCAGGAAAAAGAATGAAGGACCCATCGATGGCATTTTAAGTTTGTTTGATGGCAGCTGGCAAGAACAACAAAGTCTAACTAAACAGTATAAAAGGTACTATCAAAGTTCTCTGCCTGAAGGTGAAGCTTTCATATGCTGCTGTTCTTCCTGAACGCCTCGTAGCATTCTATGCATATAAAGGAACCAACAAAAAGGAGGATGAATCTCTTTGACCACAGCAGGATGCATCAAAGAACAGTATTGCTCAAACGGTGTAAGTAAGAGGAAACATTCTGCGGGTACGTTGCTTCAGACTGCAGAACGACAGGAGGTAACAGACGTGTACTGTTATTGACAAAACATTTATAGTCTATTCTGGTTTACGTTTGTTCGCCTGATGAAAAATATGGCATATTTGTGCCTTCTTAGAGGAAATAAACTGAAAACATAAACCAGACAAAGTAATCTAAGAGGTAAACACTGAATATTACAAAAAATATTTACTTCTTGGTATTTAAAGGATGAAATTGATTTATGTTTTACCTTTCTTCCTCTAAACAACGCAATGTAAAGTTATAGTTAATTACTGTAGATTTTGAAAGTGGTGCAATTTTTCCCACTGTTGTCAGTACTTTTCTCTGCTCACTAGATGTCGCTGTGACTAAAGGGAAAGATGCCAGATGGGAACAAGACAGTTAAAGTTGTTTCTCATCTGAAATACTTTGAAAGAAATAATGTTCAAAAAGTACACAAAACATAGGAATCACAAATTTAAGTTGCACGGCAGTTTTGTTTTGTTTTTTTTAATATATAAATTCTAAAGATTAATAATAAGATTATTGGGGCAAAAGTGGAAGGATATTCTGGTACGTTTTGTTGTGTGGTGGCTTAATGATGATTATAATGCGAAAGAAATTAGAGATGCAATAGTCAGTAGATTATTCAATCAACAGAAAATGAATCAGTAATTATTCTGTTAACTGATTAATAATGTTAGTCATTTGTGAAGTGACAATGCTAAACTTTCACTGGTTGCAGCGTATCGAATGTCAAGATTTGATGCTTTTCCCTGGCAGATGTGAATATCTTTGGGTTTTGGACTGTTAGGGGAATAAAACAAGACATCTGAGTACATCTCCTTGATCTCTATGAAATCATAAAAAGCATTGGCATGGTGGTCAATACTTTCTGTCATTTTGAAGACCAAACAATTAAATTATGAAAATTATTGGCAGATTAACTCATAATGGAAAAAAAAAGCAGAATTTGCTGAAGTGCTGCCACTTTCCGAAGATTTATAAATGTGTGCGTGCAAGTGTGTCAGCGTCACTTGTCTTGTGTGGGTGGAGTTGTTGTAAGGGTGTATGTGTGCTCAGCCTTGTAGGTTCATTTATTACTGTTTATTTCCCCATGCCAGTGGTAATCAGGAGCAGGATTAGTGTTAACTGCCACCCAGTCACTGGCAGGCTCCACGTGGGCCACCACAGGCCCCTTCTGCCGATTGGCCTCACCGGGTTTGTCCGGGGCCCGTAGTGATGAGGAACTGGGAGTCCGCTAATCCTGAGAAAAGACCCCCGCCTGGTTACCTCTCCGGGCCATCTATCACCACATCACAGAGCCCAGGCACCAGCACCAGGCCTGGCCCGGTGGATGAGCTAATCATTGAGAGGAGAGGAGAGAGTGTGTTTCTATGTGTATGTGTGTGTGAGAGAGACACAGAGAGGGGAGCGAGCTGGACCACCCACCCGGAGGATTCAGAGGCACAGGATTCACAGCCCATTCTGTTGACCTGCCACACCGCCCCAGCTCTGGGCAAGGCCCTCCCCAATTGTTCCGCCTGCTAACATGAGGAGGGGGGTTAGACAAGGGGGGAATGGGGGGTGGATGAGCAGTAAACAGTGGGCTGAGCTTCTCTCCTTCAGCGCACAAAGGGGCTGAATTGTGTCGGGACTGGAGCACTTTTTAGAGTGGCCCTGCCATGGGGCCTGAATGAAACATCTGTGGAGGCTGAGCCCGAGGGAGAAAATGCTATTTTGCTGTTCAACCACACTGACAACCTGTTTTCTCTTTCTTTACCCCTCCACCCCCAACCCAACCCACCCCATCCAACCCCATCCCACACACCACCAACACCACCACCACCACCACCCCCCTCACTGTTATTTCTCCCTTGGCCTTGTAAAACTATTCATACTGTATACTCACATTTGCCAAACAAGTAACAGAGGAGCAACAGTAAATGGAAGACCGCGAGAAGCATGACTTGAAGGCTTGAATGAGGATACGTTTTTTTCCACATGGGTATGAACCTGTCCAATTTTTAATTTCAATTCAGTTTGGTTTACATCATTTCATCAGGATGATCCAATCAGCATGAATCTCCAAAACAAAACATATCAAACACATAGGTAACGGCGTAGTACCGACAGCCAGACTTCAGTTTGTGTGTGAAAGCCTAGATGCTAGTTTGTTCCTGTGTAAAAATGTCCATCATATGTGTTACAAGTATGTCAAACTTCAGCATAGCTTATAATATGATAAAATGTTAAGTCCTGGTGAGCAACATAAAAAAATAAAATGTTTAAATGAAAGGTCAGTTAGAACGTGTCAGTGCACGACATTGCATAAGGGCACTGAAGAGCATGCAGGGATAAAGTTACATAGGCTATACTAAATAAAATGTTATAATTTATTAGTTTAAGGAAATAATTTAATAATTGAATATTTTAAGGTCAATTCTGGTTTATTACAGCAGGCAACAATTTAGGTCAGATTGTCTAAACCACATTATTTAGAGTTGAAATCTAAAGCCAGTATAAATATTAGTAATAATCCCCTATTGCACGGCAGGTATGGGACATCAAAGTTGAACCAGGAAGTCTGTCTGTAAAAATATAATTATATTACAATTTGTCTTTGTTTTGTCTTCCGTATAAGCTTGGCCAACCTGAGAATTTGTTCAAAAACTGCATCATAATCAAACTGCTTGTGTTTCTTGTCAAAATTTTACTGATTTCCCCCATGGTTCCAGACTTTGGCAATTAACTTGGTCAGTACCATGTTACTATTTACAAAGAGTGATTCAGTCAGAACCACTTTCACAAGAAACTGATATACAGTGACACGTGGCGGAAAAGGCTCCGCTCTTTGAATAAACATACATGAATGCTCAGTGTTAGTTAAATCAACTATCCATGGTGGACAGAACTGTGGCAGCCAATGTGTTGGCATGACCAAATCAGTACTGAGTACTGGTGTGGCAGGGTATAATGTCTGCACTGTGTACACCTGCATGATCATGATGAATGTGACAACAGCTGACACCAATCACCCGGTGTCTTAATTCATTGGTTACCAGCTCCACAACCCACTCTCATAAACTGAAGAAGGCCTTCATCAGCATTGCCATCTATTTTCATCTCATCTGTTTGGCTGCTACCCGGCAATAACACCATAATTAAGTGATATAGCTGCCTCAATATGTGGATGTGTGTTATTTTTTAATTAAATCTAAAATTCACTTTTTTTAAAAAACAATTAGTTGAGCTACTCTGCAAGACAACGAGTGGACCGCTAACATCCTTTAATCACATGAATACAGTGAATACAGTAGCGTATGGAGGCTATCAAGGGTGTCTCGCAACAGAGTCCATCCATCTATCAACATCACCTCTATAATCCCCTCACGCCCCTTCCTGTAAGAAACCCCACACTCTGAGCTCTCTTTCCCCACAGTCCTGCTCCACCATATGCAGCTCAAAGAGAGAGACCACTGAGACATTTCAGTTTAATTGAAGGGGAAACAAAGATCCCTACTTACTTCCTGGTCACCCATTTTCTTTCATCAATTTCCTCCCTTTGGTCCTATATCATCTGTAATTACTTTCCCCTTTCCCGCCCCTTGTGGGGTCCTCTTGGAGCAAAGGTCCACACATATCAAAGGACACACACACACAGTTATTGCTAGCCCCCTACCGTAAGCAGGCAATACCTTCGGCATCAAAACTTGTTGCCGCATTTTGGCTCCTCCATCCTGAACAATGGAGAAGGCCTGCTGGCTCCAGAACCCCACCGAGTGACCCCTGACCCTGCACATCTACTCTACTAAACCCCTACACACACACACAAGTTCGTATGGTATGTGCCCATATTCAAGTCGTAGACACTGTCACACATGCACACACGGCTCACATGAGCAAATGCGTGGAAGAAGAAGAGGAGGGGAGGGGCAGGGCCACTTTAAATACAAGCTCAGCTTGTAATCACAGAAGTTTGAACTCTGAAGACTTCTTATGCTAAGAGGTCAAGAAGCCAGAACACTTATTCACTGCTTTCTTTCTTCCCTGCTGCCCTCTGTCACTCATGTCTCTTATTGGGTCTCTGATCCTTAAGATGGTTATGGACAGTGAAACTAACGCTTATTTCCTTAGGAAATCTTCCAATAAAACAATGAGCGCATTGTCTTCCCAGCATTTTCACCAAGAGTACATGAGACAATTTCATCATGGTGCAGCCTTTCTCTGGCGCTCAAGTTTACACTAGTGAACTTTCTGCCAAACAGTCATTTTCTGGAAGAACTGAGCTTTATTGCAAATAACTCCTGAGGAAATTCATTAAATCTAAACCTACTTAGCGAAGGGAATATGAAGACAATGCCTGTAAATATATCATCTAGTGCTGAACTTGCTGCTTACCTCAGGACATTTTGTGTACATCTGGTATAGGTTGGAAGAAAATGCCCTCCAAGTTATACACCTTTATTGGACTTCACATTTCTCAAATATGACCGCCCAGCCCATACCACCCACACACCACTGCGTCAATTTATCACTCAGCTGATTCCAGTGTTGCTTGATGAATGAAAGCAGCTTACAGTATTGGCATCGTTACCTCGTTTGATGGGGAAGCGAAACATCAGAAACTCTTTCATAAATAAGTATTAGCCATGGGAAAGGAAAGGTGTTGCCTGCAGGCAACAATCACAATTTAAATGCCAAGGAAAGTGCGGGTGTAAAGGAGAAAATGTTTGTGTGTGGTAAAAACAGGTCTAAAATTGGCTTCTAGTTAGTCAGCCCTGCAGTGGGATACAGACAGCAGGAAAACAGTGGTGTCAGCCAGAGGATACAGAAATCGTTGCAGCTGTTGATTGATTTTATTGTTGTTTCAGTGCTAGATACAAATTGCGTTTAACTTTTAACTCTACATAGATAAGAAGTCCTGAATCCTCAGAATATTGGGAGGTTTGAACAACTTCTCTGTAACGTACGCCAGACTGAGCAAACTTCCTCTGCTGATGAGGACGGCGTGATATGGTTAAACAACTGAGTCAATGGGCCCTGAGTGGAGGCTGTTTCCAGGATCAGCTTTCAAAGTCAACTGATCGGGAGATCAAAAATTAAAGGTCAGCTCTTGCATTGCGTCAACTGACTGGTCTCAACCAAATGAATGAGGGGACTGTGTTTTTCTCAATGCAGAACAAAAGTTTTTCTGTACGCACACTTAGATTGCAGGGAGGACAAAACAAACAACTGTAAGACATCACCTGTGGCTCTTCAATTTGTGAACTTTCTTTTTTCTTTTTTACTATTTTCTTTAATTTTTAGACGAAACAATAAATTAGCTAATGGGAATAAAGAAAAATAATTCTTCCTTGCAGCCCCAAAGGCAGTGATGGAATACTTATGAGCAGCACATGTAGATGCAAAATAGACATTACAGGTTTTTTTTTATATCAGTGTGCATTTACCACCAGCTGTATTTAAATTCAGGCACAGCGGCAGAACATTTCAACCTCATATCATCACACACATACACACACACACACACATTTGACAGACCATTGATATGAGCGTCTTCTTGTGTGGGATTAAAGAAGAAAGACAGCAGGAAAAGGGAAGGATAAGACCCTGGAATCTCTGGAATATTTTCAAAAGTCTAATGCACAAATGATAACAGTTCAACCAAACAGTATGTGTGGTCAGGTGTTGACACACATGCAAGCATGTTCATGCACACAGCCACACACAAAGTATGTGCACACACACACGCATACACGCACATGGACTCAGTGATTGGAGCCTTTGGTCTTCATCAGGTCAATCAGTGGAACCGTGAGACCTGGAGGCTGTGGGACTGGATGTCCTCTGCTTCCAGACTTCAATGTGGCCTGTTCCAGTAACTCCTGAGCAAATACAGACCATCAGTGAGCAAGTGTCTGTGTATGTGTGTGTGTGTGTGTGTGTGTGTGTGGGTGTGTGGGTGTGTGAGAGAGAGAAATCAAGACTAGCTGTAGTCAGGGTTGGGACCAAGCTCTGTGTGGGGTACAAAGTGAAAATTAGAGGGAATGACCTCATTGTCATTTACTGTAACACACATTATACATTATCCATCCAGGCCATGAGAGCAGCTCTCAGGCACCCACAATCCTCAGGGGATGCTTGGACATCACATGCAGGAGGGGCAGTCCATGTGATCAGTAGTTGGGAACATGCTCTAGATGGAGTTTGTTCATTGAAAAGTAAAAGACGTTTGTTGTTACTGTCACATTGAGGGTCCACCTGTGGCTGTCTGTGGGCATATGCTTGTGTGTGTGTGTGTGTGTGTGTGTGTGTGCGTGAGTGTGTGTATCATATGTATCTGCTTGCTTCTTCCACACAAAGCAAAGCCCACCACAGGCAGAGCCCACCACAGAAGGTGCACAGATGTGCTGCTGACTACAAACAGAGGTAGGTCTTGCATTCAGAAGTGATAGTTCTCATATGGCATATGGCAGCAATAGTGAAATCTGACATCATTTCCATTATGAAATATACAGCCAGAAAATAAAGACAGATTGTAACCTAATTTCGTGTAAAAGGAATATCTATTTTTTTTTTCTTTTAAAAAGGGGTTATGAATGGACAGTGATAAGTAAAGTGTGTAATCATGGAGTTCCACTTCACTGGTGGTTTGTGTGACAGCTGGTGATTGATTTTGTTTGTGTTGGGGATTTCTGAAAAATATATGTTTAGCTTGAATTCAGAACCACATCAGTAGGAAGACCACCAGCTCCTTCCTCATGAGGGTTAACACATTTCTGTCCTCCTCACGAACATCAAGAGCTTTGTGTCTGTGCTGCATGCAAACACTCATGACTGTAAGTGACTGTGTTCATGACTGCACATTAAAGGGTTGGTTCGCTGAAACAACAAAAACAAATTATTCATCCCTAGTGGTATTGTCCTTGCAGGGAGTGTTTCAAAATTTGTCAAGGTGGAAGTGAATGGCACTGTGTTTGTGGTTGTCACAGACCCAAACTATGATCTTTTCCTAAACCAAGTAGCTTTTTGTTACCAAAACTGAACCAAGTAGTTTAGTTGCTAAAGTAGTTTTGTTGTCTAAACCTAACCAAACTGTGTTCACAACGTTAACCACGTGATGACGAAGGTCTGGTATGCTTGTCGCTGGTTCTCTCCAGCGGTCGTATATGCCATTTTGGGAGCATTCGTGTAAGCCCTGCTGGGTATCACTGACATTTGACCTCTTCAGACGATTCGGTATGAGGATGTGTTGGTAAGGTTAGCATTTCAGTCTGGACCAAAGCGTGGTATGGGCAGTATGGACAGACACACAAAGACATGTTCCTATTACTCTGGACAATTCAGAAAAAAACACTGCTAACAGCTTTCTGTAGAACTGTTTCTATTGGTACAAAGTGATCAAAAATGAAAATAGCTGTTTCTTGAAACTGTTTAGAAACATGGGGGTATAAATCTCAGGGCCCTATATCTGTAAACCTGGCCAAATAAATTCCAAAACTATTTTGATGATATATCACTGAAGGTAAGTTAACTTTATTTTTATTGTAACCATCATCCACAGCAAACACCTCTGAGTGAATTCAAACCAAATGGCTTCGGACGTGATGAATGTGGAAAACAATATCTCTGCCATGTGTAGAAATCAGGAATGCCCCTTTTCTCCAGAAAACCACAGATGTAGCAGATTAAAGCTATACTACAAAAACCCTGCCAATACCAACTAGCTTTATCTGCCATGTAAAGCCTTCTAATCCATCATTAAGAGGAAGTTAGCTGCTGCCACAAGCCTTTCTCTGCGCTGCGGTGCGACGACGAAATCTGCTCTGACTTGTTGCCTCCAGGGTCGATATTTGCACTGAAACACATGCACACGCTGGAAATTGTCTCACTTCCTGACAACACTATGCCCTTCTCTCCACCTCGTAAAACTTGTTTATCTCATTTTAAGTTCCTTCAATAAAAATCATGTTTATAGAAAGTCTCCCTGCTTGTTTGTTCCCAACAACTTCCTTTTGATCCAGTCCGGCAACAAGTGCCACGCTGAGGGCACGGTGTCAGTCTTACTGTAAATCATCAGCCCAGTTTTCCTAGTACCATGACACATGGCACAACCAGTAATGACCGTGAGGAGGGTTTAGGTGGAAATGGGGGTGAAGTGGGAGCAGAGCAGGGGTGTCCAGCACTACGTCACCGATCCCCCGAGCGCTTTCATCTCCTCTGATAAGTGCCATACCTAATCAGGTTAAAGCAGCACATGCCACGGAAGGAGAGGTAATTCCAACCAAAACGGTAACGTATCTGTTCCGCTCTCATGCGTTGCATTCCTCCAGCTAATTAGGAGTAAATATCTGACCCCAGAGAGAAAATGTCCACATTAGTCCAACCAGTCAGTCGGTGTGGTCCATCTGCACTCTCTCTTTCGCTCTCCTCACCCTCCCTCCCCCCCATTTCCTCTCCCCTCTCACCCTAATTTGGCACACAGATGACAAAAAAACATAGGGGAGTTCTCAGTAGGCTTCTTTCTTTCTTCTGTGGCTCCCCTCCTTTTTCTTCTCCAGCATTAGGCCCCATCATTACTGACAGGCTATCAGTTGTTCTCATACCAGATTATCTACTGCCAATGACCTCCAGGTCAGGGCACCGTGCTCTCGGCCACTTTCTCTCTTTGCTTTGCCTTTGTCTCGCCAGAGATACACTTCAGTGAGATTTTAGGCTTTGCTGACTCCAAAATCAAAGACGCTATTGATCGTAGGTCCAGTCTGAGTTTTGATAATTTTGGTTAAAGGAGAAGATTAACAGCATAGCATTTTATTTCTAAGATCAGCTCCAAGTTAAGTGATGAAATAAGATTGATTTTAACAGAGATGCTCATGTCCAGCAAGAAAAAAAAACAAGAATTCTGATGTGGTACACCTATGCCTTTGGTCTCTGGTGATGACTTTGATAATCCACAACATAAATTGTGGACTCAGTAGGCTGAGAAATAATGCAAAATCCTGCAGCAGCCTCACTCTCAGCCCTCAGTCTGGTAACATCATTGATTGGTTAAATAGTCATTTTTGACATATATATATGTATATGTATATATACATATTTCTTCACATGTTTACATTGCACAGAGTTTGGTGTGATACATATACAGAAGCAAGGATCTATACACCTTAGTGTGAAAATCTCCCCTATAAATTTGGACTTGCTGTGGAGTGGTGTAGATAGTGCTCTCACTCATCCAGAGCTCCAACACCTTATTAAGACATTTCAGTTTGTTTTTTTAATTTGTATGTGATCTGTAGACCTATATCCATATTTACATTCATCATAAGTAGGACAACCAAAAGCAGAAAACCATGTGAAAGTCGTTAACTTTACTTTAACTTGAATGTGATCTTGTCTTCAAGCAAAGTCTAGACTTGATGTACGTGATATTCTTGCTCGTTAACAAGTGGTAAGCCTGTGGTGACTTTAGCTTTTTGAACTGTGATAGGAATTATCAATTAACAGTATAATTAAATTAAGAATAAATAGCAGACCTACAGTCAACATTTTTGGACACACAGCATCACTTAATTTTTTGAGACTGAGATTCCTTGATGTGTGGCCTGTAACAAAGTGTGTCGAACACCACTGTTTTTAGTTTCATGCTTCAGATATAAAGAGGAAACAAGCAAGGATGAAATCCAGTGATGCCTGAAGTATATTTGTATCTGACAAACAACATTTTTCCTTTTCATAACTCTTGTGCTTAGTTGATTTAATCAATATGCAGGAAAAAATATGTTGCAATCCTGGCATTCATGCTCAAAGAACCAGCAATTTATCCAAAAATGATTTTCACATTATTGTCAGCTTCGTGTCGTAGTCAATTACTGCAAGTTTTCCACACCACACTCAGACAGTTTAATCAAAACAGTCCTTGGTTATTTGGCTGCTTCCATTCACAGTCCATGTATTTATAACTGTGCAAACAGACTCACTTCATGTCTCATCAGCTGACGTACGCAGCGTGCCACCCGCATAGCAACAGGAAGCAGCCCAGTGTAATACACTTGAAGTTGTTTACATAACATTACAGAGAGAGGAAGGTGCTTGAGAGACACATCATCGTCCCGACCCGTGATGCTGACCCGTGTGCAAGTGGATGTCAAGCCACAGCCCACATGTTCCAAACTGGACTGCAGTCAAAGGAACATTAACAGGGTTTAGTCTGAAACTATAACTGGCAAAATATGCCCAGAATTTGATGATAGCTCCAAACATATAGGGGGCGGCATATCACCAGAGTTACCACCAACTACTGCTCACTATAGGACTACCCTTTGCTGTAGTTATGTCTGGCTGTAGCTAGAGCCACGGTTAGCTCAGTTAGCGGTGGAGCTATTGGCAATTGAGTGAAGTCTGCCTGGACCTCGACCTCATGGAGTCACCGTGGACACCAAGCTCAGCTCAAGTGGGTTCTGCAGTCTGACAGTTTGACAGCAGGGGATACAGTACGGAGGTGATTCACATCTGCTCCGATGTGAACAGGGACAGGAAGACGAGGACACGATGGACGAGGACAAGAGAGAGATGAAGCTGCAGAGGAGCGAGAGAGAGTCTGGCATCAGCAGAGGGCGAGTTTTATTTCATTGTGTTTATTTCATTCATGTCTCACTTGAATGGAGTGTGTTTCACCATGAGTTGACAAAGAAATTAAGCTCGTCTTTGTGCGATAGTTTGTGAAGCCCACGGTTTTATTTTTCTGTTTAGCAAGGAAAATATGTGTAAGAATATTTCATTTCTTTACATTTTGTAAGTTTGTTTTGTTCACTTATTAGACTAAAACCAAAGAGAGCTTGTGAAACTTAGCAAACTCACCTCTCGTATATTGTGTGTCTGTGTCTATTAGCTAAAACTACAGGAAGCTGTTGGACTTTAGCCTCTATAGATACAACAAGGTATCATGAGACAGGACATACAGGAGCTAGTTGGTTAGCATGCTTGTTGTTTATTCAAATTCTGTTCATGATGCTGGTTAATCTTTTGAATCTTTTAAACTAAAACAGGGGTCATAGCTTGTAAATTGCACCTTTGAAGGCTGTGACTGAAATACAGTGGCCAGACAAAGCAGAGAAGTACAGATAGTGTGTGGATGTTCGTGTGTGTGTGTGTGTGTGATACTCTCACCATCTTTTTCATGAAATGCTGCATTTACGTGTTATGAAGCATAAAGCTGAGGTCTGAAACAGTGAGCAAAATGTATAAATCATCTGGAACTAAAGGAGCGTGCAGGCCCGGGACAGATCTCCACACACAGAAGCTGTCATGATCCTTGATGCAGAATACAGCGTAAAGCACCAAAAAAGGCTACATCAGCTTCAGTGTGTTAAACAAGGCATTAGTCAACAAGGAGGGGAGGACTGAGTGGTGATGATACTGCTGGCTTATGTAGCTGCACCAGTATTATGAACACTGGAGTGTACTAACCCACATGAAATGCTCCAACATACCACTTTAGATTATAACGCATCTGACGACCACATTTGTGTGTAACAGCTAGCATTTACACCAGGGTGGCTCACAGTGTTTTTTTTAACTCTTTTTTTACTCACATTTACTCTGTGGAAGGTAATTAGCGAGCTGATCAGAAACCATATTTATTCCCCTGTGGTCAACCACAGTTCTCTTTCCACTTTAAAGTGTTTTCTGAGCAAAAACAACAACATCTAAATGCTTCCAGATATTAAGACAAAAACTACTCTCAGCTGCCTTTGACTTTTTCTACATCTACTCCTTTTCTTAAATGGGTGGATATTATGGCTGACTGAAATAAAGTAATTCATATGTACACATGTGCTAAATATGGACTACAATATGTACAGATACCATCTCCAGTCCATTCATCTTCTATACTCCTTAATTACAACCAGTTAAGACCAGAGCTGCTCATTATGTGAAACATTAGTCACAGTGGAAACACTTTAAATATTATGATTTAGTTTAGAAGAAATTTGGTGTGTACCCACCTGATGAATAATTACACCTTATGTATCAAAAAAGTGCTCTTTTTTTAAGTTTTGGAACACCTCTGAGAAGGTCTTCAGTTTTAATCCTGCAGTGGCTTAGTTTTTAGCCACTTGATGGCAAAAGAAACAGTGACAATTAACCTTTTAAGTTGGTTTTTAAAAAAAAACAAAAAAACTGCTTATAAACAACAGTTAGTGTATGGATCAACATATTCAATTGGAGTCGTTTCTGGTCACATGGCAATCACTATTCACTCTCTTTAAGCTCTGTTTTTGGTCTCTACCAACTCCCGGGGATATGTATTGATCTTTAATGTTCCTCTGTGTTCACCATCTACTGGCTAACTGTGTCTGTTATTTGCATTTTCAAAGCCTTTTCACTGCCTGCTGAAGCCAAAAACAATTCAGTGAGAAGTGAACCATAACAGTAAGGGTGTGGACCAGACAGCTAAAAAAAAACAAAACAAAAAAAAACAAATCAGCTTAAAATTAATATGAAGCTCCTTAAAGCACAGGTATGCTCCAGGTTCAGCTGAACCCATAAGTACTTAATCTGTGATCTGTTTCATATTGGTTTCTTAAAGCAAGGATGCATTATAAGGTGTCGCCTCACCTTCTACACTTGCATCCCTTTCGCTCATCTCTCTCTCACATCCTCACCGGGAGGAGCGAGGATGTGAGGAAGAGAAGAAGTGAGTGAGGGAAGGAAGAAGAAGAAGAAGAAGAAGTGAAAAGTATGTTGGGACTTGCAGGACAGATGAGGGAAGGTGAAAAAATCTGAGGGCATCTGGTGGATGAGAGGAGAATGGCAATGATGGCAAGGAAATGCAGAGGGATGGGGGATAGAGAGGAAGAATGAGGAAGACTCTGTGACACACCTCAGGGTCAATTTAAAAGATGATCTGGTCTTTTCATCATATCGCATGAGCTCGATCAGCAGATGAAGTTTGTTTTTCCAAGGCCTAGAGTGAACTTGCTGTTCATATGAATGATTTTCTGTGTTAAATACAGTACACTGATATATTTGTTATTCTCGTAATAGTAATAAATTAATATATAATACAATAGTGTTTGTCCATATAATGCATCATATTAGCACATTAGCAAATTAGCAAAAGTTTACTGATTTAATGTTAAACTCAAGGCTTACATGTAATCCACGTTCTGCACAAGTGTTACTTAATGCACATGCACACACACGCACACACACACACGGGTCAGTGATCTCTGGTTTGAGCCTTGTTGTACTGAGACAGCATGATGAAGTGTGTAGAGACTAGAAGAGAAAAGAAAGTGCTTCCTGGGCAGTGATGTGTGACAGGAGATATCAGAGAACTAGTGCAGGGTCAACCGTCGCTGACAGCCACCACACCTCTTGACATCCAGCCGGGGCCCTGGGAGTAGTGCTCAGCAGATATGGGTCAGTGGAAGCTGGAGATGTGTCGGTTCATCACCTCAGCATGAGTGCGTATGTGCTCGTAATTTAGGGGGAGTTTTGTACGTGTGTGCGTGAACTCGTAATGTGCATCTCCGCTTGTATCCACAGTGTCTGATTCCTTGAGGAGCAGCGACGGCTACCCAGGTGGTCCTGAGACACGGAGAGGAGTTGGTGTGCTCAGACAGCGAGCAGGTAACCTAAACCTTCACACGGCTCGCTTGCAGCTGCCTGATCTCCTCCCTCAGGAACCAGGGCTTCTTTTACATGCTCTGCGCTTTGTTCTCCTCCCTGCAGAACATTAGCACTACAATGACCTCCACAGAGAAACTTGAGTCCATAAAAACCTAATGGAGTCGGTTGGAGGAGGCAGGCGGAAAGGAAAAAAAGAAAAAAAATGAATGATGCAAACTTTTGTCGTATTTAAACGTATATTACATTTAAAAATTTGTCAGGTTTATATTCCATAATTTTTTTATAGAATAGGTCTTAATATCGCTCTATTGGACCTTGCAGGAAGTTTCATTTCTAAGAAGCGACTGCGCTTTTTCGATATAGGCCTCAGCATTTTTCAAAAGTATCCCTTTATCATTGGTGAGGCAGGAGGAGAGGAGGCGACAGCCATGGCATGTAATAATGACCTGTCATTTTTCATCAACATTCCCGACAATGCATGACCCAGACTGGAGCCAGAACACACACTTAGGGAGCTGACACACAGCACAGAAATACATCACTTGGGTCAGAGGGTCGACCAGCGTCATGATTACTGGGACCAGGAGGGTCTGCATGTGTGTGTTTGTGTGTAAATGGGGGGTATAGTCCTCAACATCATAGCTGGGATTTTAAGACAGATATTTTTAAGACAGTATGTGTTCTGTAGGCAAAAGAAAGCAGAGATGTAGATGTAGAAGACGTAGGGCCTCTCATTTCTGCGTGTTCTTTTTGCTATTATTTGTACCATCAGGATGTATTTCTTGAGAGAAAGTCAAGCACACGAGTCCTTGAGCTGAGGGACCTCTGGGAGAGGATGGCTGCACCACACAGACCCCCACACCCCGAACCCATTCTTAGCCCCCTTCTCAAATTAGATCCCAGGTCTAATCAGAGACAGCTTGGCGTTGTGGGTGGAAACTAGCCACAAACCTCATCTTCAAACGACTGTTGGTTGCTGTGAGAGGCCCCCCTGTTCTGTTGACTGGGCAGGATGGAGTACTGTACGAGGCGTTCTCAATTCTCTTGACCACACAATGGAAAATGGAAGAGAGACCACACAACAATGAGTGATTTTCAACACAGCGGCTAACCTAAAAGTCAAAACCTACTGAAATAATACCACCGAAAAGAACAATATTCAATGCCATGCAGTATAATATCTTTCTCCTGGTTGGCAGGTTAGGATGTCATACATCAAGGTGCAAGAACAAGTTGAGTGAGGTTTGACATATATAGATAGATAGATAGATAGATAGATAGATAGATAGATAGATAGATAGAGCATCAAGAATGTCTACAAAATTTCATGTCAATCCATACGGTAGTTGTTTGTGTTGATTTGTTTCAGTCTGTGGTAGAGTGATTGACCAAGCAACCGACTGACGTTGCCATCCCTGGAGCCACACTAGAGACATGGCTAAAACTCATCTGGTTTTCACTTTGGTTGTGACACTATTTTAGGAGCCAAAGTCAATGCAGCCACTCGGAAATAAAACAAGCATAATGTATCAAGACGTGATTATTATAAACTACAAATATAGTAGCAGCTATTTGAGCTTGGACGACTGAGCGGTTGTCGAAGTCAGCACTGTATTAGACAGCAATCAGCCAGTGATGAGCCCTCCTAACCCAGTGGGATAAAAAGCAGAAAAAGAAAGCAGTAGTGGATTTCTGGCAGACTGTCCTTTGGCAAGATTATCACTTTGTGTGGAAGCATTCATTTTGCTCTCAACAGACAGAAAAAAAAAAGTCAGTTCCCCTTATTACACTGGTAATGATAGATTGCTCTGGCTGGGAGCACATGTCCGGCCAGTCGGCCTGCTGCTTTGCTACCTACACCACTGATGCCAGAGCAAATGCGTAATTATTTAAATCTCGTCAAGGGTAAAATTGGGCACATAGCTAGTGATTACAAAATGGCACATGAAGTCCAATTTGGGTCATGCTGTGGTGGCCTAAAAGCTGTGTGAGTACGATTTTCACTGCTCCCTAAGTGTCCTTGTGAAAATGAAACAAATGTGCTTATTCCCATTGGTGATAAATGGAAATTTGCAATGGCAAGCAATCTTTCCCTCAGGATGTTTTCTATTCTTCAATCAATAAACATGAAGAAACAGAGAACTCCCACCAGTCAGATGACTCGTGGTGGATGTGGATATTTTCAGAATAACAAATGAATCCGGTGAACAATAGCTTAATGTAGACTTGACAGCAAAATTCAACAGAGAAGTCCAAATATCTAAGAAGTAGCATCTGGTTTGGAATTAACTGCGGTAAGAACCAGCTAAAACAGACAGAATATTAAGATGTATTATTAACTAAGCAAATGTTACCATCTAAATTCTTTTTTCATTAAGAAAGACCTCATGTATAGCCAATCGCTCTCTCTCTCTCTCTCTCTCTCTCTCTCCATAGTGAAGTTATTAATGTTGAGTGCTCATTACAGCTGTTCAAACACTGGATAGCGGCCAAATGACCCATGCTCTAGGAAAACACGGTGATCTACTCTGGCAGCATGTGCTAAAGTAATGTGAAAGGGAGTATAATAACGTTTGTCATAACTCATAGGACACCGAGGACCAGCCGAGAGAGACCTTCAAACCCAAACACTGAGTGTATGAATGTTTGTGTGTATGACACAAACCAAAACAGGCAGCTGTTCACACCAGGCCAGCAAAGAGAGGATCAGGTCCAGTGACTGAGGCCCTCCTCAAAGTGCTTGTTTCATCTGTTGAGGAGGTCCAGAGATCAGAGGGATGGAGAGGGGTAGGCACAGAAGGGAAAGTCTCTTAAGGGGCCGATGTCAGGGGCCAAAAATAGCGGAGAACGCCTCCCTCTCTCGGTCTCTTTCCCTCTGTGACTCATCTGGAGTGCGGTAATTAGCAAGAGACGGTTCGCCACCATCGTGGCTGGAACCACAGAGTGCATGATGGTGACAAGGCCCAAAACAAACGCTCTTTAAAGACGGGCATGGTTGCGGGGGAGAGGGGTTAAGAAGGACAGAGTCAGGGAGCGTGAGGATATGTCACACTTGGAAACGATAGGTATTACCAAATTCTTCCAAGGACCAGTAGGAAGTGAGAAGGAGGGAGAAGGAAACGAGAGTGACAAGAGGTGAGACAAGTCTGTGGATTCTCATCCCATCCTCATTTTTTCCCCCTGGATTTTCCATTTATAACCGCAGAGAGTTTCTCCTGACCTTTGCTGTGTTTTCTCTTGATGGCACACACTAATGGAGGTCTGCTTAGCAGTTAACCCAGGAGCTATACCAGGAGAAATCCCCAGTTGACTATAATGGGCTCAGCAGGCCCCTGGACATTAAATTACAGTGCCTGCACATCAATTAATTCACATCCATTTTCTAAGCAAACAAAATGATCCATTCACATAATGCCATTGCAGACCCCGCTGAGCAAATAAATACCTTCATCATCTCTGTATGTTTTGGGTCAATGTTTTCTTTGCATTTTGAGTCATATTGATTTATGCATGGACCTGGTAGTGTGAGTGTGTGTGCATGTGTGATAGAAAAATAGAGAGATACAGTAAAAACAGAGACAGACTGAGACAAGGTATGAGTGTGTATGTCTGTGTACATTTGTGCGTTTACTGTAGACCTATGAGATGCTGCTGGAAATAAGCCATTAAACCTTACATAGCTTGCCACAAAGAAACCCACATAATATGTTTTGTGGGAGGGATTGTTTGGGGATCAAAGACAGAGCACCAGATATGAGTTTCTGTTCCTGGCTAGTCGAGGAGGGGGGTTGTCATACCAGACATGGTGCGCACATACATTTCCTTGAGCCCTGGGCGTGTGCTGAGGTTCTGCTGGGTGGACTCATTACTCACTGTGAGCCCTGAGCCTGGGGTTGACGAAGAAGCCAGTGTCACACCCACTATGGACTGACCGTTGTGTAATCCCTCCTGGGGTTGTGGAATGAGCTTGTAATGATGACTGGTTCGATACCGCTTCATCCTCTGACACACATGCAGAGATGCATGGGAGGCATGCATGCAAACATAGACTAAAACCTGCTGTGATGTAAGTGATACCACTCTGCAAGCTTCTGTACATAGCAGGAAGCACTTAATAGTGGTTTCCATGCACAAACAAAAATTTAGAGCACTTAAAATGTTGAAATTTTGCCTGCAAATTCATCGCCTCCAATGTAATGGAGTGATCTGTGTTCTGCTCACAAGGGCAAAATGAATTCAACTTTGACTCGCTGACCAATAGCAGGCCACTCTGAGAGAACAGAGTCAAAGAGTCCAAAAAGGAGGAAACTATTGTAGCATTTTGGCCTCTTTTAGCTCATTGTCTTGGTTTTTCAGCCTGCACCTTTGCTTTCATCAACCCTGATTCCAACAATCAAACTCTGATAAATCAACTGTATGCCTGCTGTCCAGCATCAAATGACAAACAGCAAAGTTATATCTAGAGTTAGTAAGTTATAAAGTTAGCTGTTACTAACAACACTGATGATGGTTGTGTTCTACTGAAGTGTCTTAGTAAGCAGTGAACCAGAACGCACAATGCCAGACCCTGACGGTGGAAGCAGCAGTAGAATTCAGCCATCATTAATTTGATTATTCACCTTTTTCTTAATATGACTCTTGCGCCTTACACTTATAAAAAAAATGTTGTTGTTCCCCATGCTTAAAACATGCCTGAATATTTTTTTATGCTGCACCAAGCCAGCTTGTTTTAAAATGAGGAGTGGTATAGCTCTCTGACCTGTTCACATGGGCAGCATAATTAGGCTCACCCTCGTGATTTTGTCTCTTTATCAAGAATGTTCACAAATCCCTCTGAATGACATCATCCTGTTCTGGGGAGTTGTAGCCAAACAGACAGAGAGAGAAGCAGCACCAAGCGTAGCATCCAGATCCAAGTCCTCAGCAGTCACTCTCTTGAGCCAGCAGACCTGGACACCAGCGGAGAAAAATATGCCAAATACCCCCACCACCCCCTCCCACCAACTCCACCCCATCCCAACCTTGCCCCCCCCCCCCCCCCCCCCCACATTATTTCTGCCCCTCTCCCTGTTCTTGAAAGCTTGGTTACATCATCCTCAGTGTCCACATTTTCAACAATGCCTCTGAAATCTCCCACTGGCTACAACTTTCACGGGGGGGGGGGGGGGGGGTGCTGGGATGGAGAGAAAAAATAAAGATAAATGCTAGCAAGACACGTATTCTGCACGTTTGCTGAGAGACAGGAGTTTAAAACATTTGGAACATGGCAAACGGATGTAGTTTTCTGTCTATCCTCTCCTTTCCTCGTAATCCCTCCAAGTAGATGTGTAGTGGTAAGCGTTTGTATTGACTCAGGCCGGTCAGCCGAGCTTTCTTTTCAACCCCCCCCTCCGCCCTCTCCCTCTCTCCCTCTCCAACATTCAGCCAGTGGGGGGGCTCTGAACTCCATGCAGGCCCAGCCATAGCAGACATTTTTGTGGTGAAATCATTAAACCCACGTGCAGCTCTCTCTCTGTGGTCACTGGGGGTCGTGCTCCTCTGCCTTTAGCTGAATAAATCATAAAGTTTGCCGGGGGACCACACAAGAAGCCAGCCCAGTGCAGCCAGCCCATCCAGTCTGTGCAGCCAGCGCAACACACATGCACACACACAGCCCCAGACCTTGTTATTTTTCAGAAAAACACCAGCAGTGAGACAGAGGCAGAGGAAGCGAGACAGAGGGAGGCGAGGAGGCTAAGCTGCAAAGGCACAAAACAAGCAGGGAAAACACTGCACAGGAAATCATGCCAAAGAAATGATAAAATGTATAAAATAACCAAAAAAGAAAGAGGTACGGGTCCAGCTAGGTGGAAGTAAACAGTCAGAGAGAGACTGAAACGGAAAGTACAAAAAACAGAATCTGAAAAAGATGTCAACAACATTTGCTAGTAACATCAGGTCAGATGGAACTGAAAGCACACAACATTTTTCTGACCGGGCTCAGGAGCATCATAAAGGGGAGAGATCCTCTCTCTCTGTCTCTGTCTGGATGACCTCGCCAGACTGATCCTTCAGACAAGACCTGAGCACTAGAGGAGGAAGCACTGTCCTGTCTGAGGATCACATACTGTCTGGGGAATACTTAAACAGGACCGGCTGAGAATGCATGTGTGTGTGTGTGTGTGTGTTTGTCCATATTTGCGAGATACGCAAATTAATACCATAAATTGCTAGAACAGATCACTGTCACTGTTTACACAATTTCTGGGGGAAAAGCTCCCGCTATGTTTCCATGTTAATTTGTACAGCAGAAGAAGAGCACCAGACGTCTTTTCTCCAGTGGCGGAAGAAGACTGCATTTAATGGCTGAAGGGTCGTGCGTACATATGCAACCACAGACAGCTATCAGCGCTTTTCAGCTTCTTTTATTTGGCTCTGATAAACCTGCTGTTTGGTGCTCAGACGGCAGCAAACAGCAGGTTTGCAAACAAAGTTAGCATCTGGCTGGTGAACATAGTGGAGAATATAACAACAAAAAGTCGTGCAGTTAACAGATTTGTAAGGTGAATATTATCAGTGCTGTGTTTATATTTCGTTGTGCTGCCCCAAGTGGCCAAAGTCAGTTATAGCAGAGTAAAGGAAAGGCTGTAAGACTAAAATGTAAATACAATTAATTCCCTATTGAAGTCAAATTAATTTAAAAGTGCATAAGTGCCAAATGTCTCAAAAGGCTCTCGACAGCATTAGATTATTATGAATTATATTTCTTAAGAATTTATTTGTGGTGTAAGTAGCATTACAATGTAGCTGGTCATGAGAAGCCGCTGTACATTATAAGATCTGAGTTGTTTTAACGGTGGCATATTTTACATGTGGGTCATAAGTTTTGTCATGTGTTAAATCATTTCTTAATCTCCAAAGTAACAGGTAACTATAGCTATCAAATAAAATAAAAGCAGTGGAGTTAAAAGGTAAAACATAAAGGTGAGTAAGTGCCTCATAACTGTAGCTAAATACAGTATTTGAGTCATTGTACAATCCACAACTGCTTTGCCCAAAAAAAAAAACAGACTAGCTATAACATATGTGAACCATGTATTTACACCACTGCACCATCAATACACCCCCTCCCACATAAAAGTCATTCACAAACCCTTCCAGAAAACCTTTTGTTGATGTTTAGTGCTGACTTTCTCCGACTTAAATTTAACATATCAACACATCTAAACCCCCAAACCTCTGCCATGCAATTCTGTTTTTCAACACCCTGCTGTCCTGCTCTGTTGTCTGCTCTTTCTTCACCTCCATCAAGCCTCCTGTCACCTGACTAAAAGGTGGGGGTCGTCACGCGTGTCATGGTGAGAAATGTAAGTGGCAGAGCAGCCTGGAGGAAGAGGAGAGGGTGAGGGCGGAGGTTGAAACTCTACCCTCACCGTTAACGGAGGCCATAGCACCTCTCGACCCCAGGCCACACATTTCTGAGTGAACTTTGGCCCTGTGACCACACCAGTGGAGCTGGGTACCTCCTCGAGTCATACACACCCACACATACACACACAGTATATCCTCAGACACCCTCTGGCTTGCAGGCAGGCAGCCATTACCTGGAGATTGTATCAGTGTCAGTTTGTGGGGGATTCTTGCTCCCTGGGGTAAAGCACAGAGGGCAGGCGCCTGATCTCTCTGTGAAATGTTAATGTGGAACAAAACAGGCTGAACTCTGAGTGTAGCAATATGCGCAGCCCCGTGCACTGGTTAAGAAACTCTATCCTCTGTAGCATCACTTTGCATTTGACCAAATCCAAAACAAAATTAGACAGCTCTGAGTGCTTTGCAAAGATTTTAAGCACGCCTTAATGGTTTCACAGTTGGATCGCTGAGGCATGCTTTACAGTATATCTACAGTGCTCTGCCTTCATCGGACTCAGACAAAAATCTGGCATTCAAGCCAGAGTGAGTGTTCATTAGCACTGGCATTTCACTTTCGAGGACAGCTAATTGGCCAAAGAATGCAGCTTGTTCCTTATCAAAGTCTAGAAGCCAGGGATCTGGGAATTCCTTGCTTTGTTGAGCGTTTTGTTTATCTATCCTGTAATTGCACATTGTAAAACTGTCTTTCTGGGCTTCTTGCTTTCCCCAGTGGCCAATGTAACCATCTGGCCCTCGCAAAGATCTGAGCAGGAAGTTATTGAAGACGTAAGAGGATAGGAACTCTGATAATGGTTACTTAGCCTCACATGAAGTTGGCTAATTGCTCTGAAATCCCATCATTGTTCGAAGTACCTGTCATTGCATGTATAGCAACCTTGCCGAACTCTTCAATCTTAATGGTGTTTTTCTGCAGTAAGATGCTCGACAAAACGCAAACCAACTTTTCATGTTTTTTGCACTGTACACTGTGGAAAGCCTGCATGACACTGTGCTACTCGACCCTGTATAAACGGTTCATTGAATTAGAAATTATGGCATCTCTTTGCCTAATGCAGGTGGATGGAGAACACAGCCAAGCCTTTGTGCATACTAGCATTGCAATTTCACCCTAGGGAGCACCTGCTCTTCTTGCACAAATAAGTCTCTATTATGAGTATATATGTCAACTGCATGACAAGGGGGGAAAAAAACACCACATTTTTCATTATTTTACCTTTATATTGCTGATATCCTGTCACTTCTGGACTTGTAAGATTATCAAGACACATGGTCTTTGTCTAACTTCATCATCCTTTAACAATAAATCATTCTGTTAACACATATGAGCAGGTGGCTGGCAGCCTCTTACCAACCAAGTCACACAGTCCGATTGTATGGGATGGGAGAACATGTGATTACATCCAGCATCCCAGCCTACCCACAGGGTTTTCAGAAAGCTGGAGACAGACACAGTGATATTAAGACAAGGAGGTCCGAGGAGAGTCACCCCTCTCAGGGCACCCCCCTCTGCACAGATCCCTCTTTATGCTCCTGTTTATTATGGTCCCAAGTAATCCATGCCTTGTGCACTACACCAGAGCTGCCATATGTCAACATCTTGCTGGTGGTTTGCAGGGTTCCAAACAACAGATAGGGTGCACTGAACCTACCATGTAAACTTTATAAAACACATTCAGCAGAACTGTAATTATTTACAAAACCAGAGCATGGGAATATTTTAGAATAGGGGAGGAGAGTCGGTAATTTATTATTTTTTTTATTTGTTGCTCCTATTTGAGATTAAAACTATATTAACAATTATATTTTACAAGCATCTTGTCATGATGACGCTTTCAAAACAGCTGGCTATAGCTTGAAATCAAAGGACTAGCGAATGCTTTATTATATATCAGTGTTTAATTTGCTCAGACTTTCCCAGAAAGGGTAACTCAGGTTTGTGTGTGTCAACATTTCACCTTCAGTGTTTAGTGCCTTAACGGTCTAATGGGAATTCTACAAAATTTACTCCACCTTTCCGTAAAACAGGCGTGGCAAAAACGGGTTGGGAGAGGGGTTGTTGGTGAGGAGTGTGTGTGGGGGGGGGGTTATTTTTGTGAGCACCCCTACAATGCTCCACCTGTGCCTCAGCCATACCCCAGAGGACCACCCACTTAGGGAGAGAGAGGGCAGTCGAGAATCCCTATAACCTCTTTGGGTGGGCAATAAGGCGCTGTGCTGAAGTAGAGTGTTTGAGACAACTGAAAGACTCAGGAGGAACCACTCTCAGTGAATACTATCACACCACTAGAGGAGAATAGCAAGTGCTGGTGTGAATTAAAGAGGTGCTACATCAGGGCAGCCTCTGTGTGAGTGTGAGTGTGTAGGTATGTGTAGTACCAGTAGAAGTAGTAGAAGCAGTAGTAGCAGTAAAAGCATATCCATTTGTGTATGGTATGAGCATGTGAAGTTGGTCAAGAATAAGAAAAGTCAAACACTTTATTGGCCTTGGCAGCTATATTGTGGATTTACAAACTGATGTTAATATCATCATAAAACTCAGCAGAATCATGCAAGACACCATGCCATGAATATCAAACTTTCACAAATTCTTCACCACCTCCAGCCACTCCTCTCATCCCTTTCATCGCCACTTTCAGGGTGAATTTCACGCAGATAACCATAAACATTAGTAACTGTCAGTTATGATACCAGCATGAAACAGCTAACACCAGATGAGTAGCAGGCCTCTACAGAAGACACTCTGAGGTCTCAAAGGTCAAAGACACACTTCACCATTACTGACATAAGACTGTGCAGGTTTGTTGCAGAGGTAATCCTTACGGTGATATACCAGGGACAAATAAGTCTTAGCCTTACTGATATCACTGACAAAGTCCGATATTTTGTGGGATCTAGATATCATAGAACAAACCAAAAATGAAAACCAAAGAGTACAGGGCCATTGTGATGAGTATTTCTTCTGACAAGCTTTCCGTTGATCTTCCATTGGTCAGGTTCCCTTTTTAAAACAAAAAAGCATTTAAAACTGATTTTTTCTGTGTGTGAGGGATTTTGTCAATTCACAGATGCTAATTTGCCCAGCTGTGTACATTAGTGCCGTCTGGGTGTTGTCACTTTGCCATTTATTCCCAAGTACTAGATATGGCACTGAACATTAAAGAGGGTCTGGCCCTGATGTAACAGACATAAACCTGCTTATCTGTGAGCATAAAGCTGGAGTTCATTGTTTATTAAAGTCTTGTTTGACCCCAAGGATTTAAAACATCATTATGGCTCAGCTAAAGTGCTTGTTGGATGTTCAAAAAGTATCCTTCTACATGTTTTGACACCGAAATTGCGGAGAATTGTGTCCAACATTTTTCTTTAACTTTTCAAAATAGTCTATCTGACATCAGGCCCATCAGGTGTGTGGAAATGATAACTTGACAGAATTAGTCCTACCACTTTTTTGGTGTGTACAAGGTGTCCTGGTTTTATTACTGCAGTGGCTGGTAGTTGTCCAGATACCACTGTCTACAGCGACAGGCTTCACTGTTTTTGACTATGGCTGTGTGCTATAAACCCTTTTGCTGTTTGAGAAGTGGTTGGAGGACATATCAAAAGAATCACTCAGTTTTGAGCATTACCTGGCCTGTTGGTGACAATTCCACACAAAAAATACACACTGGTCATCTTTGTTAACACATGTTGCATCAGTCAGTGTTTAACAACCAAAGATCTTTTGTGAATAATAAACAACAAGGTGTAAATTACATTGTCTTTACATCATAGGTAATTCTGGCTAAAATTAAGTGTAAATTATACATTATGTTGAGGCGTAAGGATGAGCGTCTGGTTGTGTTTGCTTGTATCCACCTTTGCTTACATATATGTGTGTGATTGATGGCTGAGGAAAGGGGTGAAGGCCTCCTCCCCGGTGGTCTGGCTGGGCTCTTAGCCACTGTGCAATGATCACTGCTGCTGCTATCCCTGACCCACATCACCACATCATTGACACTAAACCGACCGCCAATCTTCCGTTGGCCCATTGCCTTTGGCACCGTCTGCGCTGGAGCTGTTTGGATTATCACCCTGCTTCGTAATGAAGACTTAACAGTGATGAAGAGGAACACTGTATCCACAAAATACAAGATAAAGTTGGTCTGTCTATCATTATTGTCAGACTGACTGATATTTTCCTCTTTATTTAAATGTGGTGCACACTGCTGCACAGGCCAACCCTGCGGTGCATGTGTTAAGTGGCAAACACAGGGAGGATAAAACAGCTCAGGAACACTATCCCATGTTCAAATAAACAGAGGTGTGTGGGGTCTGAAGGACAAACACACATTCATTAGGTGTCTCGCTGCCTTTAGACCCGTAGTGTTTGCGCAGTGACGTGCATGCACGCACACACACATACACACATACACACACACATGCACAATTTCCCTCACTCTCTCTCTTTTTTTTTATCTCTCATTGCTCTTTTTCTCAGACACACACACACTCACACAGAGTCCAACCCCCAATTAGACAATCAAACAGCTCCACTGACCCTTAGCTTCTCTGGGTTTTGGAGTTTACACCCTGACATGGGCCGCCCATTCCTGTTTACCCGAGAAACCTGACTGATGGATTGTATTGTTTGGCCTTTCGCAGCTATAATTGGCTCTGTTGTATAGGTTAAAGCTTGGGATATATTCTGCAGACCCCAAACATGCCACACATGGCCTTTGGGTCAATAACACTCATATCAGTCCAGGGCCCCCTAAATGGTAAAAGGGTCAGGAGTGAACGTAAGTGGCTCACAAACGACATCAGTTGGTGACGATGACTTCACCATCTTACCCCCGCCCTGTCTCCTTGCTCCTGAACCAGAGACTCAAGCTCAAGCCAAGTATGCCTTCCAACGCCCCCAGCACCCAGTAAATATTTAGCCAGGACTCCACACTGTGACACACAGCCAGTCCAAACAACCTGCTAAACAATTATCATTGGCATAATCTGTATACTGCACTACCTCCTTTATGTATCCATGTGTCAATATAGTATTTGGCCTTGAAACGCTGTGTGATATTTTGTTAACTTGAAATGTCAAATTGTCCTGACTGTGTACTGACTATCATTCTGACACCAAAGAAAAAGAAAACATACATTTCAAGCTGTAAAGTCAATGGTATAAATAATGCTCAGGGGCTGTGGTCAGTGTGTTTCTGCTCTCATTCACAATATAGTCCCAAAGAATATGTGAATTCTAAAATTTTTAATAATAATAAAGTTGAATACTCATGAGATAGTCAGTCTCAGAAGTGGCTAACCTGTCCAGAAACAACAAAGTTCAGCAAACATAGTAAAGACAAAATGTCAAATAGCAGCATAATATTTAACAGCTTCACTGGGGAGATTGTTGGCTGAGATACATAACAGCTGTGATGCAGTATTTTGTGTACTTTTACAAACAAGTTGCAGCAGAAGAAACTATTTTAACCAAATTTTCCAGAACCATAAAGATCAGACAGATGTTTTTTATTGTTTGTTTTTTTTTTGTCAGATCAAGTTTGAGCACTAGCTTTGCAAAATAAATAAATAAATGTTTTGCAGTCTATTAGCAGTATATCCATTAGCAGAATAAAAAGAGATCCTTTGAACTGTATGTTATGATGGAAAAAAAAATTAGTTGTGTGTATTCACAAGAGTTATTAATGACTATGCCACTGGTTGCTAAGCATTCAGCATAGACAGGTACAAACACATGACACCTCTCTGGCCACTGATGAAGTTGTCACACTCGGGTATGCAAACATTCGCCAATATATGGTTTCCTGTCTTTTGCAGCTTGCTAATGAGACTGCACGGTGATTTAACGATGTCCAGTATTCTGTAGTTGATTGCGTAGACCTCACCATTTCCAATAAATGTGATGATTTCTCTCAATCTTTTGTGTTCAAGTTTGTGTTTCGCTCTCAAGTTACATTTTCATCTACACCGGAGGTCCGCAGCCGTGATGAATCAACGCAAAGCTTACAGTAACTGAGCTGTATTCCAACAATGAGAGAAGTTTGTGTACTGTGACTGTGGATACCCATACTGCCAAATATTATTTTGGTCACCAGATAATGCTGCAATGTTTGTCGTAGCCACCCAAGGTTAGCTAGATATACACTACCTCGTGAGCACACAGTCTAACTCAGACTGCATATCGAATACACGAGAAAGGAAAACGATGTTATTCAGTACATATGTAAGATGGAAAGTGGCTTCAATAAAATATGGGGTTATATGATTACTCCAACACTAAATGTACCCTCTTGCATTTATGAGCACCATTAGCAAAGCAGAGCAATGATTCATGAATGAATCCCAAATAAAAATAAACAGATATATAAATTCTGACTGAGTGGGTTGAGAGTTCTTGACCTTCATATAACTTACAGAGAAGGGCTCTTTGCCATTGACCTTTATTGACCTGATTGATCTGAATATTTGTCGCCTGTGAAATAATACAGTAACTGACACAAATTAATTAAGGTGACACACAGAGCAGAGATACAAGTTAAGGGTCTTGTGATGCAAAACAAACTAAGGCTCGGGAATGAGGCAGACGGATGGAAGTTTCTCAAATTTACATTGGGCAGAGTACTTCTCCTCCAAACACTCTGCTGACTACAAAATCAAAAATGTCTTCTAAAGGCTTAAAATCTCAGCACCTTCAAAAAGTAATCAGTGGTACTGATCAACACATCCATGCAGCCCTGTTGTAATTTCTATTTATTAAGCCAATGAAACCCAAATTTACTGTCCATTTAAGCGTTGTGTTGTGATGTGAACCAAATGTTCATGTTATTCATTGACTAACAAAATAAATGCACAACACTTGAACAGCACAGTATAAAACCTGAAGTAAGTTCAAGAGTGTTTGAGGATCACTGATGTGATCCAACCACAAAAGCACTGTCCAGTTGACCACACAAATATTTGGAGTACGCAGTGATACTTGGCAGTCTTCTGCTTGAAACAGCATGCAAGCCGCAGGTTGTGAAAGACTGGTAGGAAAAAAATCCACTTTTTCAAGGGAGAACAAGTGTTGAAATGCATCTGAAAGTTGTACAGTGGTGTGCAAATGATTTATGATCAACCTCAACCTTTACTTTGCTTGCTGGTTTATCTCCCCAGCACCCTCAGATATCAGAATACACAGAGCTCTTTTGGTGGGCTGAATGCGCCACAAGAGCATACAGGCTCAGTTCATTTAACATCTTAATAAAAAGCATGCCATATGGCTTCCATGTCTTGGCCTGTAAAATCATAACAACCTTACTAATCAAAGACATTGTGTCAAAGGAATACTAATTACAGTTGTGGCCTAATGTTGGCAAGACATCTCATTTCCTTCTTTATATTTCTCTGCCAAAGGCTAAATAGAAAAGCTTGCCTTTTACAGCAGCACAAACCGTACATCTACGAGCATCAACGTCAAACGTTCGAGCTCGTGCTGGACACCGTGCAACTAACAGTGTTGTTGTTCACAGTTGTGTACAGAACCTGTACCAGATAGATTTCACAACAGATCCCGAAAGGATGATTCACAGAATTTAAAAAAATTTCCTCAGTTCATTTGCTTGTTTTTTGTCAAGTTTAGCACAACCTTTTCAATGGTGGTGAATGGAAATTCATTAATGCGAACATAATTAAAGTGAACCTATGAGCCACGCTAGCAGCTCAGGGAGGTTGCACTTTGGCACAGTGCTGCTTTGAACATATAAATATGCTCACCTCACAATGCAATGCTAACATGGTGATGCAGCACAGGTATAATGTTTCTCATGATGATGGCGATAAAGGAAAACTATCACCAAAGGGTATCATTAAGTTGTTACAGTTCGACCTGATGCAAGAACATGAATGTCTGTACCAAACTGTTTGGCAATCCATCCCACAGTTGTGAGATACTTTATTTTGGACTAATGCAACAGAATTACTGACCTCCCATACCAGCATCCCAAAAGCTTTGCTACTAGAATTACTAAAAAGATTTCAACAGCAATATGTCTTTCCAGAAACAAGGAGCAGGTTACTCTTTACTATTCAAAGGCCTCACTGTGGATAGTTTCAGCTAATGAGAAAGAGTACCTCTGAAAACTGTCGATAGTCCGGTCTGTTGATAAGAGGCAAGTTTTGTTTTTAAAATTTCATCTCTTTTAGTCCACTGTCATGAACAGAATTCAGACTTCTGCTTGTAGGTTTGTTCAATAAAACACTCTGCTTCACATTCAAAACACTGCCTCTTTGACAGGGAGAGGATGGATAAGCAGCAGAGGGAAACATTTTATCAGAGTTTTTGTACATCTCAAGTCATGTAAGTATACTTAAAGTCCTTGGTGGTCCAATACTGCTATCAGCATCTGGAATGTAGCACAGTGGGGACTGCACCCAAAAAGTTATGTTTTGTATCTCTGCAATTAGCTGAAGATAAACTCGGGTTTTACACTGTCCTGATTTATCCTTTGTTGTTTAAATTATTTACAAAATGATCGTTCCCACAAGAAAGTACAAACATGTAGTCTATGTTTATGGTCACTGACTTTTGTTAATTTGTTGTCTGCTTTAAATGACTATGCGGGGAGTATGAAGATAATGAGGCAGTGTTTATGTTTTTGAGTGTTTAATGGTAATAGGCCTGCAACTGTTTTGGTGTTTTGTGCTCTTGTGCGGCTGGGTTTACGCACAGGTTTCAGACCATATGAGAGACAGTTTGTTCAAGAATCAGCGTGATGGAAGGTTTGAGGAATGGAGTAGGGGTGGGGTGTGGGGTATACAGTGGCAGACAGGGCAGTGACCCCATCCGTCTGATATGAACCCTGCTGGGAGAGGTCCAAGGCCAAGGAGGCAACTGCTCAATCACACACAGTGCATTTACATGCACTTTTGTAACAGGATTGTTAGCTATTCTAAGTTTTACTGTAAGTTTTTTTTGCTAATATACTATAATTATAAAATTGCTAATTGCTTGCTTGGCCTAGTATACGCTTATTTTGGTTGAAGGGGTTTCATATGCATTTTCATAGATAGATCAATGGAAACAGAATTTCCCCGTAAGGGAAATTGTTGTATTTTCACGTCATATTCACCTGCCTTTACTCAAAAATGTGGTAGAAGTTAAGTTAGAAACCTGATTACTGCATGGTGCAAATACAGATTTTACATTGAACAGGTTACTGCAGTGCATATAAAACTCATTCTGTGATTTTCTCATTTAAATGGATTTTCCCAGTAACCTGTTTTCTCATATGTATGAAAAATGTAGCGGCTGACTCAAACCTGCCATCACTGGGGCCAAGATGGAGACCACCTTCTGACACAACGCTCACTCTGCTGCTAATGAGAACCTTAAGGCCATGAAGAGACAAAACACATCTGACTAACATACAGTTGTGCATGATCAAGTCTGAGACTTTGTAGCTATTAAAGTGTTAGATGATACATAAAGTATAACAGCAGTGCAAGGTGGAAATGCACCTGGACATAAATAATAAAACATGTTGATGTCACACTGAGTTTAGAGCAAGTGAGGTTAACAAAAGCAGTAGCGAATCTGGCACATTACAGTTTTCAAGCTGTTGCATCAAAGCTACCACCAAATACCTTCCATGGCTAGAATGAACCAAAAACACAAAGGAGACCACAGTTTGAATTACATTTAGGGTGGCAATATGAAAATGTATACTGTAATAACTCGACAGTATTTTCTAGCAGACGTACCTTGGACTAACTGAAAGGGATTAGAACAAAAACATCCTGACAGGAGAAGCTGGCACATCATAAAAATGACTCATGCTTAGTAACCAGATCCCAGACAAAGGGGAAGTATTCACTTCAGCTTTTTGATATAAAAGAATGAGGGCCAGAAAAGGAAATATTACTCTGAAATGAGACCTCAAAACAATTCCCTGGGACAATAAAACACAGTGGGTTCCCAAAAAGTGACCTTTGTATGGGGGGGATGAAAGGAAAAAAATTTCAAAACTGATTCCACACCACACCTAACTGCCTTCTTGGGAGTGCCTGTTCCATTTGCTTCTTTTCCTTCTGCTGTAAAAAGATCCCAGTGCAAAGAGACTGTGTAAACCCGCACTTCACAATTGACCACAAGAGCATGGGAAAACCATATAATGTCCACTTTTGAGAGAACTTGTACAGCACTGCACTATCGCACCAATCATCCCTCCAAACTCATGCTGAGGACCACCCTGAGAGCTACTTCTCCAAATAATGGAAGGAATGGATAAAATACTTTCCATTTGCTTAATCTAAATAAAGGTGGAATTGATTAATCTGGCTAGCGTGTCTGCTAGCTTTTGTGTTTGAATGATAAAAGTTCAATATACAATATGTGGCAGTAAAGCAACACTGCAGGCAAGTCTCCTCAGATAAAATGTGCGAGTTTAGAGTGAGAACTGATGCCTTCCATATCCAACAAGCAAGCGAGAATTTGGGCCATGAACTTACAGGGTTCTTAATAAAGGCAGATATTGCTTAGAAAAGGCGTGACACTGCTTAGATTTAAAACGGTGTCAAAATAATCTCTTCACGAACAGAAAAAAATGGTAATAGAACAAAATGCTGTTCCATATCATCTGATCTTCTTACATGTCTGTATTTAGGGATATTAAGAGTACAGCATGCACTCGCTGTTCTTTTTTTACGCTACATATTTTCACTTGAGCAGATCTGCCCAAAGGCAAGTTGATAGCCAGCTAATGACATCGGTGGGCCATCATTTATCAAATGTTTTAGACAGTACATTTTTTTTAAAAAAGCAACAAAAAACAACACAGTCGTGCAGGTGCGCACACACACACACACACACTCGTCTGCCTGGCTCATTCGGATGCCATGACATGAGAGAAGCACTCAGTGGCTCGGGCCTACCTGATGGAGAGCCCGAGAGGCCAAGCAGGAACAGATGGGCTGAGGACGGCGGGGTACTGGGAATGAGGGAGTAAAAGGAAGGGAAGAAAGGAGAGAGCATTGACAGTCAGGGACCACCATCATTGCTGCCCACACCAGACTACCCTTACCACTGTTCGCCCGCCTGCCACCATCCCATCTCACCAAATTCATTTGCAGCACAATTAACAATTAGCACACATATGTATGGTGCCTAACATGGTACTACTTTAGCATGTTTTAACCCCCGATGGAAACATTTACAAACAAGTGGCCACAAAGAGTCATCAATCTACACATTAACCTCTTACTTGCCTTCGGGGATTGTGCTATTCTCTATTATAGACCAAAGGAACTGAAACGGGGAGGAAATGGAAATAGTCCCTTTCAAAGCATACTACAGAGGCAATTAGCCAAGTACTAACAGAACTGGGCTATGGTCACTTCAATCTTTCCCTTCTTTCTGCTTTAAGATTAGAAAGACATGATCAAAGTGAAGTGAGAGATTTGAGACCCCTGAGAGGTAGAATGACCATTTTTAAGCTCACTAAGTTGGAATCTTAAGAGTCGCGGCGCCTACACATCTGGAAAGGCATCTTTGTGAAGTGAATGACTGATCAGTTTCCTGCAAGGAACAATGCAAGCCAGCGCTGCTGTATTTATCTCCCTGGAGCCATGTCATTGTATTTACGTGTATTTGTATGCATCAGGCATTGAGTATCGTGTAAACAGTGACAGGACACTTCATCTTCTCGACTTGTGCAACCCAGTGTGTGTCTTGTGCCACCGCGCCAGGGAGCCCTGGGTGGCTTCAGTTACTCATGCCATGTGTATAGTTTAGCCAAACAAGGCCTAAGGACACTCCAGGGTGGTACAGAGGAAGGAGGGGTGAGGAAGCTAAAGGCGAGGTAGTGTGGTCCGATGGTTGAGGCCAGTGATTTAGAGGCTGTTGATACCGGGCAGGCAGCCCAGGTTCAGTCACTGACTCACAGTAGATGACGCTGCATAAGTCACTACACTTAAAATGTCCTCATGTGTTTAGAAATGTTCAAGTGGAAATCAGGCACGCTTGCACAGCTGGAAATCGCTACTGGATCTGATTTTCTTGTTTCTCTCTCGCTTTTCCCTGAAGCTTTCATAAACAGATGGCCGAGGCTCATTAAGCTGTTGTCAGGACTATTAATGACATTGTGAACACTTTCCGAGCTCTGTATGCCTTAGGGCTTGCGATTGCCAAAGCTGAGCCATTAAAGAAGGTGTGAGAGTAACACAATGCTGCTGTGTGCTGCAAGGTGAAGGATGGAGGCCATGAAAGAAAAGTACACACATGGCAGATTGGCTGTTAGCAGCGGGCTGACGTTAATGATTTCATGTTAGGTCTGGAGTTGAGAGAAATTGTATAATCTAATGTGATTTTCAGCACTGTAGAAATGAAGTGTTGGAAGAATTCAGATGCTTAACCCCGCAGTGCTACATTGCATGTGTAGCCACTGTATGATTGCATGTACACACGTGATAAGGGGAACACGCTATAGTCAAACTGTCTGATAAGTACTTGCAACTAGAGTCGCTGTCAGATAATACCTGTCCTATTTTCTTTTTTGCATGTTCAAAAGCATTTCGTAAGGCGTCAAAGGCTAACACAGCAGGTGTGACATTTACCACGTTCACCACCTTGGATGGGCAGTGGCAATTTCATTTATGTGAAGATAATTAGTCATAAAAAATATTGGACAAACTGAACAAATTGAAAATTTTGACTGGATGATGGTGCTGGCTGAAAAGTAATTAGGACTTATCCTCTGAGGACCACGAATGGCTGTACCAAATGTAATGGCAAGCTTCAGTTTAAAATAGACTGATTGTAATTTTTGCAGCTGTTTGAAAAAGAGGTTCTGTTCGTGTTTATAGATTATTACTGAGTCAAATAATGGCTGAAAATCCTTTTCTTGCAGCTCCGCAGATGAATTGTGCTGGACTCACAGCTAAGTGTTGGCCACCCCTGACAACACTCTGAGACAACTTTAGGTGGACTTATGAACTGTTAGGTGTGAGGTCGTGGTTTCGTCAGGTTGGAATGGAAAAACTGAAGGAGCAAATGGAGTTCTGTCATCAGTTATGTTGTATATGCTCACGAATATGATGCTGAGTTATGAAGCAAACAATGCAGGAACAGAATGGACATAGGAAACAGTGTAAACTTTCAACATCTCCTCAATTTGGGGAACAGTTGAGGCGGCAATGAGAAGTTGCAGAGCTCCAGACTCATATTGTTGATTCTTATGTGGTCACACACAAACCTAACCATCATCCTCTGGGATATCCTCTCAGAGGGCGAGACGCTGAGTGCAGGAGAGGAGAATTCCCCAACTGATGCTGCAGAAATAAAAGGACAAAGCAGGTGGTATCTTTTCGGGGAATTGTTAACCTTTCATTTATATCAATATTGCTTTACAAGCGTGATCCTAATGAGCCAAATTAAAGCAAGGTGAGCTTCACCTCCACACCTGACATGTGATGCAGTAAATGTATTAAAACCAAATGGCTTTTGAAGGATGTGGAGAGCAAGTGTTGCAAGAGAAGGTACTTTGCATGGCTGTTCTCATTTCCTTGTGTGTGTGTGTGTGTGTGTGTGTGTGCGCGCAGGCGTTTCACTGAGACTATGTCAGTTCAGAGCTGCGGTCTGTCGAACTATGATCCCCTCTAATGGTCTATCTCTCCCAGCAGATGCACTCTTCTCTGCTCCACAGCTGCATCCCACATGTGTTCATGCTGTTCGACAATGCAGTTATATTCTTTTTCTCTGCGAGGAGCTACAGTATAGTGTCGGTGGCAGATTCCTTCTCTGCATATGGTCTTGTTCCTTCCCTATTTTAACATCCAGAATCAGAATGCAGAAGCACTTTGGCTATACTTGGTCCTGAAATGTCTCCAGTTGGGTAATGTAAAGAATGTAGAGGGTGGGGGGTCAGATCTGGCATGGTCTGCCATGGCTTCATAGCACACAGTCATTTCCATAATTGCCCACAATCAAACCAACCCCTCCTGGATTCCTCCCGCTCCAGATTCCTGTTGATAAGCCGAGCTGGGGCTCTGGTGAGTGCCGGAGACCCCCAAGTAAGAACAGGTGCCGCTAATGTAACTGATTTCAGATTCTCTGTGTATCCAGTAATTGCCATGGTTGGACATTCCCTTTCGGATTGCTATCGAGAGACATTTCTGAAGAGGGGAATGAAAGAGGATTTGTCCCACATTTGGTTCAGTATTATCAAGAGCCAAATTAAGATGCCTTACGGTATGTACCCCTGTAGGGCAGTAAATTGCTGGGCATCAGGTCATAGCGACTGATTCACATTGGAGCCAATTTTCCACTGCCTAACGCGTCATTCTTCATTCTGCGGCTACCAGAATAAACTTTTTACACCATATTTAGAAACAAAGTCAAACACACATGACACAGTTTGTGATGTAACATAATGTTCTCCACTTTTATAGTGTCAGTGTCTTGCAGAAATCACCTCACCTTTCTCATAAGCTCAGTTATTTGAGAAGAGAAAAAAAATGTAAGTGTAATTTTTCAAATATTTCTAAGCCTTGGCTCGTGTGCCGTGTAACTCCAGCATGGGGATATGAGTGGAAGATGCGTTCATGTTCTTTACTTATGTAAAAGTACCAGTACCAGAATGTAGTAAAAAAAAATATTTAATTATAACTACAAATAATGCATTCGGAATCTTAAATTCGGAATCTCAAGTAAATGTACAAAAATATTATTTAAGAAAAGTACTGTAAAAAGTGCTACCTGTAAGAGTTCCATTATTAAATGATAAATAATATCATCCCATTACTATGACTGATGCATGAACTTCTTACGTGAAATACTTTACATACATTGTATGTAAAATCAGATTCTGTAGAGTAACCATAGTTGTCTAAAATGTAGTGAAAAATGTAATGTTGTACTCTGAAATGCAGTGGAGTTGAAGTATCATGTAATACTCAGGAGGACCGAGTATCTTAACGTTCTGCTGTTTCAGGGTGACTGTACTTAGTTAAATTCCACCACTCAGTATGAAAAGACGAATAAGTGGTTCTTTCTGATTGCATCGTACATTAAAGCATGTGGTAAACATGAGGAATAATTTCCTTTCCTTTTTCGGTCGATTGAGCCCAGCAGTGAGTCTCCCGTTGCCTCCACTCCTCAGTCCTCCGCTCTACCAGGTGACTGTTTACCTCGACGTGGCCGCGACTGTGGCCACATGCGCGCACACGCGGAGTCATACGTCACCGTGCTCGCTCCTCTTCTCGCGCGCTGGTTAAAAAGAAGGAGGAAAGAGCACGGGAAAACATGTGAGCGGTCTGAGGACTTTAGTGAGAGACAACTTTTATGTCTTATATGTTTTTTTTTGGCCCCGTGCATGCACAAACCGCCGTGCTGTGCTTTAAAGGAATTACATCTAAAGGAACGTCACGGTTCTTTTTTTCTTTTGCAGTTCACGGAGTTTTTTTTTTTCTTCCTCTTTTTGGTTTTGACTTTTTATGTTCATCAGGATAAATTGTGTCATTGTTTTGCTTTTATTTTGTTATTTTTTAAAAATTTCTCAGTTGTGCTATATAAGCAGAAGCAACACTAATTTATTTTGAAACACCTTTCTCTACAGCAGTGAATCAAATGTAGGACACCTGCTCTGACAAACAGCATATTTGTAATTTTTCTTATTGTAGTAACTGGCTTCTGCTGCTCGGAGAAATACACAGCTCAAATAAAACTCTGTATTACATTGCAGTTTAACGCAACTCTTTTCCAACCAGTCGGCATATCTTGTATTTTTGTTGTATTTTTCATATTTTTTTTTGTTAATTTTTATGATTTTTTGAAACTATGAAGCATTTGCAATTTGTGCTTGTCCTGGCCATCGCGGTCAACGTGTGGGAATGTGGAGACGCAAAATTCGGTGAGAGGGGAGAAATTAGCCCCAGGCGGAGAAGATGTTACGACGGAAGCTTGCCCAAGCGGCTGAAGAAAAGGGAGCGAAAAGTGTTGCTTGACGGCAGCAGCAGCGGAGAAGTTTGCCACAGGTTGTATCCCCGTGTGTCCTGCTGTCCCACCAGGAGAGCCGCCTATCAGATCCTGCACCGCAGGGATGCCAGGGTAGGTTAATGTCTGTCCACCACGTTGCATTTTCCTCAGATTAAGGGACTGGGTTTTACGGCTAAAACGCCCCGGGAGTTGCATTTACAGCCCCTGTGTATTGTCATTCTGCCTCTTATTGCCGACAGCTGAATTTGGGGATGGTCAGGGGAAATCATCCTAGGCAGCCTCTGAACAGTCCAGATTAAAAAAGGGTCTTATTTTAACATTCCCACAGGGACATATAATTTGTCTATGATACTCTCTACTACGTGATCTTGCCATATCTTTATGTTTTTTAACTGCTCCCAATAGGCTCACCTGTAACATCCCCATTTGTGGCATTTACCGTATATCTGAAGCCTGCTGGTATTTTATTATGATTTATGTTTTTAGTCTCTCGTACTATCTTCTCATGGCAACTTAATTTGCTGGTATAGGGTCTGTCTGACTCTTCTGTAAGGGCTTGCCTGTTTCTTTTTTTGGCTAACCTGGTCTGAAATTAAATGCATTTCCAGGTGTCGAGGATTTATTTTCATTTTGTTCATCGGGTGCCTCGCTTTACACAATCTGGTGCAACTGCAGTCTAACGCGCTTCATCGTTACCATGGTAATCACTCGCCGATTTACGTTACTTCTCGCCACAGTCAACTACAACTGTCAGAGGAAAAGGCTACTAGCTAAACTGTTGAACCGTACCAGAAAAAAAGGTAGGAGCTCGGTTGTAACTTTTTTTTTTAATCAACCGTCGACCTTTTATAAGGCAGCTTAAAGGTGATAGCAGACGGTTTTGTCGTCGTCTCGCTGTTTAACAGTCATTCGTTCACCGCGGTTACGTACAGGAATTTGTTTGTCTAGCGTAGGCTGTAAACGCTAAGGGAAAAGTTCCACAAAATGCAACCGGTGTCGTAACACAAATGACCGTTATGGGGTCGACCGAAGTTGTAAAATGCGTGTCGGTAATATAGGGTTTTAAACCTCTACTCAGTTTGAGGGAAGTCGGTAAAAAAGAAAAGCAACTGAATGTGCCAAAGTTGTAGCAGATTCCGTCGGATCCTCACCGGGCTATTCTCATGTAAACCACTCCTCGAATCATTCAGCGGCTGGGTGGTATCTTACTTTGTGTAGCGACAAAAAGCCATATTGCATCATTTAATTTTCTCAAGTCATGCAAATAAGATTGGGGGGCGACGACACTGAATAGGACGAACTCGACTTCTCCTCCTCCCCGCTACACTGCCCACACACGGAGCCCTTTTTGATTATGGCAAAAGAATAACAACAACACCATTGTGTTTGTTGGTTTCACTAATGGGAGAAGCTGGAGAACATCACTCTCCCTCAGTCATCGGCTCTGTCCAAGTGTTAATGCCTTTGAGAGGGTGTGTGTCCTTCACGATATCCTCCTGCCAACCAACTTAAACCTATTCCCTGAGGACAAGTGTTTTGTGTAAACTTAGTGTTGCCTACATCAGTGCGCTATCCGTCTTTCTCGGTCTCTCCGGCCATATGAGGTTTGCAGAGCGTCGCTTATTTTTTGCAACTGCAAGACAAGTGATTTTTTTTTTCCAAATGATGCGCTGTATAACAATATTTTTTTCCAGCAAGTTCATTGGCAAAAGCGATTATACAGATGCTATCGTAAGAAAAAGTAATCCTGTAACAGCTGTTCTTCCTTATGAAGCAATGCGTTGCAGCTTGGTGGGATGCCAGTCTTAAAAATTTAATGTAAACATCTGAAACACCCTGGGGATACATTTATGACATTTTTATTATCTTATACTCTTATAGCTCCATGTTTGTTTGATTATGGCTCTGTTCTCAACCTGCTATAGCATGTCCTCAGTAAAAGTGCAACAGCTGAGCCTCATTCCCATTTTCTCCCTGCTTTTGAGGAACGTACTCACTGAGATTCAGCAAAAGACAACAAACAAAGGACCACTTGTTCTGGTTTGGATGATGGCAACATTGGAGCCCATCCCAGCAACATATGGACACAGGGCATGGCTGAGAGCACACAAATGCTACTCTCTGTGGACCTTGTGCCAGCCCATGGCACACAGAATCAATGGGCAATTTAGAGCAGGAGGGCAGGCATGCCCACAACACTACATGGCATGAGTGAACAGGGCACAGAGACAGAGGAACACACCACTCATACAGGGTCATAGCCTTCCTGGATCTCCCTTTTTGGGGAAGATATCAATTAGACAATTGAACAAAAGAACAATAGTGAGATTTTGGTATCTGTGGAACCTCAAACAGGCTTGAATTTATTTTTCCTCTTCAATTTGTCTGTTATCCTGCCTTTACATTTGCTGTATGTTAGTATATTTTTCAGGTAGACAATCAAGGTTTTGTCGGGAGCTGTGCCAACTCTTCGGTAAAGCTCTGAATAACTTGACAGAGAATCTTTTACCCAATTGTAGTTTGTTCTACAGTCAGAGCAAAGTGTAAGGCATCCATGTGTTGGCCTTGGGTCCGCTGGTCTAATTGACTTCGACAGACTGCTAATTTGTTGATACCAGAGCGGGAATGATGTGCCTGTCTATCTCTAAATTGGTGTTTACACATGGACCTCACACAGAGCAAAGCACTACCAGCCTGCCTGCCTGCCTGCCTGCCTGGTTGCCCAAGCAGCCCAGCTCTTGACCTAAAACAGATTACATTGTGTTTTATTACAGCTAATTTGTTATGTAAATAATCCTGCTAATTTCTTTTGGATTAACTCTTTGTGTACGTTTGTGTAATGACCCCAAGACAGGCTTTGAGGCTCTTATTTGGCTTCATTCATTTCATGCCCCGAAATCTGTCAGACATGAAAATTGTAATTTGAGTTTAAATGTTTATGAACTTGGGTAAGTAGGCAGTGAATGAGATGATTCCTTTGTTTATTTCTCCAAACAGTCAGGGTGTTCCAACCTCAATGTTTAACAAATTGGTATCAAAGGCTATAGAGTTGGATGTTAAATAAAATGTCCTTAGGATAGGATAGAAATGTGAAAACAGTGTGCTTCAGCTTTAAAATTTCCATTTGCAGGACGTTGTTGTAATTTTTGTTGTAGTTTTGTAATTTGTGTACATGCGATTATAAATTCTTTAAAAGAAAAGTTCCAGTGGGAAAATGAGGAGAGTGGCTATACCACCATTAAAAGTGGTATACATATACAGATCATGGCAGAGATGCTGCAGACTTTCACGCGCTTCTGTGACAGTAGTGACTTTGTCCTTCCTCATTCTTCGCACTGCAGATGATGCTATGGAAAAGGTAGTTGATGTATGAACAAGCTTATTAGCACAAGACCAACCATAACACTAACTGTCAAAACCAACCACATGTCAGATCTTGCAAATCATGTAGAGTATAAACATACTCCATGATGACATTGATATTTAACATATAATATGGCATATGGCGGCATATGAAGTAATGGGCTTATGACATCTAGTGTTGCTTCATACCTTGTTGCCAGACTATCTCATTGTGCATGTAACATCTGGGAGAAAGATGTTATGAGCATACAGTTGTAACTTGTAGGTTAAGTTGTAACTTCAGAGTATTTATGTTAAGTAAAGTTCACTGACTTTCCGTATGGTAACTCGGGTGAGATTGGCTAATTTAGGGCTGTTAAATGGGAATGTCTGGTGAGGGCTGGAAAGTGTTTAGGCATGTCTGTGTTTTATTGAAGGAATGATTTAAATATTTAATCAAAACCATTTTCTAGTTTTTCCACTGAAACATTACATTAGCTGATATATGCATGACTAACAAAGTTTGAAAACTAAATTCAGGTAAAAGGCTTTAGCAGCTATTATTTGCCATAAAAAAGTCTCACTGAGATCATCTTGAAATACATCATTTTAAATATAATCCTTGAAAATCCCAAGTTGGTAGGAATTTCTGATAACTGAGATTTGGAAATACACTCCACAATCTAAAGTTTCCATATTTCACAGTGTAATGTTTATGATGTTGGATCGCCAAACATCCAGCTAATCTTAAACTGGACGAGGCTTGCCTATATGAAGTGAAGTGAGAAGTGAAAGTTTACAGCCCGCCATTTTAATCACTGGCCCTTGTTGCGTGTGGTCTCCAGATTTTCTCCACCAACAACACCGAATGTGGACGTCTCCTGGAGGAGATCAAGTGTGCTCGCTGCTCCCCCAATGCCCAGGTGTTGTTCCACTCCTCGGACATGGATAAGATGCCACACAGGGAGCCAGACCTTCCACGGCTCTGCCAGGACTTCTGCCGCGAATTCTACTACACCTGCAGGGGGCACATACCAGGTAATTATGCAGATAATAATGACCATCAGTGTGACTTGAATTATAGCCCCTGTGTGGTTACTTGGTGGTACACAAGCAAACTTATACAAATGAACAGCTTAAGTGAAAGGAGGCACATGTTCTACTCATTTCACTCTCTCGTACATTTGAAATGAATCTGACATATCTGATTGTGATGAATTAAAATCCACAGCGGGTCTCTTTTCTCATTGAGACTCAGCCTGCACACATAGAACTGGCAGATTTTTGGACTTATGCAAGAAGTGGTGCGTCAGTAGTCTGGTCTGTGAATATTTATTTATCCAGCTCTTACCTCATCTGACCTCACCTCCGTTTGTTGCTGAGCTTGTCTCACCCGTTTGCTTGCTCCTTGCTTTACTGTTGAGCTTTAATGCATCAGTATGATTGCTTTCCACACACTGTATCTATACTATACAAACACAAAACCAGTTTACTGATTATTCAGACTGATCAGGCACATTTGGCTTTGCAAATAGCAGAGCAATATCTGTGCTTTCAGTAGTATTCTGTCAAGCCGTGTTTTTCGCACCAGGTGCAAAAAGTTTTGTTCACTCACCCCTGTTATTTTTGTTTGAATCATAAAATAAATTTTTAATCCGAATGCAGTAACAATACACAGATTTAAAATATTCCCCAACATGTGAATGGAAAATGTTTGATTTTCAAAGATGCGTGTGAATACAAATATCTCACATGCACTAACAAAAGCCAGTCCAGTCTGACCAGTGTACCAGAAAACTGAACGGGATCAAAATGAACTATTTGATGTCCTGTTCCTGGATACTGCTTCCCAGACTCAATTCCTGGGGTTATTCTGTATTCAGGATGCATAAGCACCCCAGCTGTGCTCTAGACGTGACTGACCCCGACTTTGCTTTCCTGAGACACAAACTGTCACTTGAAAACCTCTGTCTCATTCTCTGCCACCTGCTTTCATTTGAGTAGTCAGCTCACATGACTCTAAAGATAGTGTTGCTTTACTGGACCTTCTTATCTCTGACCATGACCTCCACTACAAGATTGCAGAATCCACAGGACAGAGAAAGGAACTCACTGATGCAACAGTTTTCCTTGTGAATACAGTACTGCTAAATGATAGGAGCCCTTCTGCTCCCAGAAAGCATGTGGTCTTCAGAAGAACTTCCTTTGAAGGGATGCAAGATCACAGGTACCTGTGCCATCAGAGTGCATACCAAACATGATCAAACACTTTTTGACTGTCTTTTCTCCTCCAGCCAAGTCTTCTTCCAATCTCTGTCGCCACAAACTGATTAGATCTTCTGAGATTTGAAAACAGAGAACAGTTTCAAACACACTTGTCTGCAACCCACCCACATGGTATGCTGCAGCTCAAGTCAAATATCAAACACATACATTCCATCTTAGTCCATCCTCGTCTGGATCTAATGGCCTGCTGGCGTATCTTGTTCAGCACTTGAACTACAATTGAGGTTAGTGAGTGGGGCTCCACAGATCATAGAGAGAGGAGGAAAAAAGAAGGTGACTTGTTTGGAGGTACATTACCTGCTCATGAGCTGACAGGCAGACATATGGGCTCAGCGAGTCAAACCATAAAAGCCCAAGAGAGGAATCCAGAGAAGAATCCCCCCTCCCTGTATTCACATTCGTGCTCCTCCCCAGTCGGACCCCCCCCCCCCCCCCCCCCCCCCCGCCCTTGTCCTCCACAGATCAGCATATGTGGTGACGAATGACACATTTATTTTTCTACAAAGGTTGTGTGTATGTAAAACTGCTGAAGTGCATCAAGATGTCAAGTACTTTGGGTGGGCCACCCAGGTTGCCTTGGAAGATAACCAGATGGAAGTATAACTTTAGCACTGGGGAGCCGGGAATATGGACAGAGTTCTCTCTCTCTGTCTTTATCCCCTACTTCTGCCTCTCTCTTTCTCTCTTGTCTTTTTTCTTTTCTCTTTTTCTTGGTTCATACTCTTTTCCGGTCTTGTTTCTGTGAGTGCCACAGTATAATAAAAGTTGGCAATATCAAAGTTGAGGATTTAAAATATATTACAAAAAATAAAACCCATACTGAACACAAAAGATTAATGAGATTGAATCCTATTGCAGGGAGAGTAACAAATGTGTTGGCATGTTTAAGTATTTCATAAATTTCATTTAAATTGTAGTTCTTAATCGTGTCATGTGAGGCAGTAAATGGGAATATAACCACAAACAGGAACAGACAATATTATATGTTCTTAACTTGCTAATTTAAAATCACTGACCAAAGGTATTAAAATGAAACTGTAACCTTTACAGCATCCAGAACTGTTGTCTTTCTTCCATGAAATTTCCTACTGGCCCTTGATAATTCCATGTACTTAGCCCCCATTTCTCTATAAAGACATTTTACTGCCTTGACTGGCACTTCTGCTTGGATGACTCCCACCTTCCCCTCACTCCTCTTGTCTCATATCTTCCTCCCCTCTTTGCTCATCCCCCCACCCTGCAACTGAGATCCCCAACCAGCATGGTTAAGATAACTGCAGACACAAGTGGGTGGGTGGTATAGCCAGAGCTGTGTGTGTGTGTGTTTCTGTGTGTTTGATCTTCATGTTGTGTTTAGATGTTTGAGGGGATATCCTATCACCTCCAGTATTTGGTGCGGTCAGCGCTTGCGGTTAGTGTGTGGCAGGAGAAGGAGATGAAAGAAGGGACAGGGAGAGTTCTGTTTGTGTTTTTATCACTGGTGTATTTGCTCTCCTCTGTCCTCTGAGGGACTGACTAAAGGAAACAATATTGGCAAGATTGTTTTTAGGTCGCAGAGGGCCGCTGAGAACCAGTGCGCACTTTTCTTTTTGTTGGGAATAATGCTGTGCCTGCAAAGGCTGGAGGCATAGTTGTGTGTGGTAGCAAGCAGAAGGGAAATATAGAATGATGTGATGGTAGTTTTATCTTGAATTCATATGCAGTGTTAGTAGGATTCTATCAATAACCGAATTCCAAGTCAGTTTTATTTATATAGCCCAATATTGCAAATCATAAATTTAGCTAAAGGGGCTTCCTAATCTGTGTAGCGTACTGCACCCTCTAACCATATGTTGTGTTCAGACAGAAATCACAAAGGAGCTAGAAAGTTAATACAAAGACTCGAATAGACCCAAATTCACATCTACTTGTGCTGAGCGTCGCTAATGGCACAACCTAACTGCGGAAATTGGATTATGATCTTATCTGGAGCTGGAGGAGAGCTCAGAGTTTACTTTTAAACTTTTGGGATTAACAGTGGATTAATCTTTACACTTGTTTATAAACTTGTCTGCAACAGCCAATCACAGATTCCTGGATGTACCTGCTGCTACCTACCTGAGGAGAGACAATCAAAGTCTCTGGTGAATGTTGAGTTCAAATAGTGACTTGAAACACACAGACAGACACAACCTCCCCTGCCGTTGGTTGCTAGCATGTGGCTAATGTAGAGTAAGGTATTCTGGCTGCTTGTGGCAAATAAACACTTGCACGAGTAACACAAATAAAAATAAATGAACTCTGCAATCAAACTAATGCCAGAAGAAAAATTGCTTTGCTCGTTGTCTGAACCTGCTGTTTGACCCTTGATCACTGTTTCAGTCAGGAAGACGTGCAATAGGTATCATGTGTACAGAATATACCAACATACAATTACGTTATGAATAACGAGCATTACAAAATACCGAATAGATTGGAACACACTTAAAGCATATGGATCCGGCAGGATACTTTGCAACTTCCAGGTGCAGCTGAACCCAAGCCTGACCTGAGACGTGCAGCCTCTTCTCGCCACAAAGACTTGGAAGAGGACAGACTGCACAGACACACAAGAGACAAAATTTAAGCACATCAAGGACAAGGACAACATAAACACAAACTAGAGAGAGAGACAAGAGGCAAGGCTCAATCTGCTGGAGGGCAATCCAGATGATCCAGATCCCACAGCAGACAAGAAGGTCACAGTTTCATTTGGTTAAGATCATCCTTTACAGGCACACACAGCTGAGTATCTTCAGCATAGCAACGGAAAATAGTCCGATGACTATGTAATTTGACCAAGAGGTAATAAAGAGAGAAAAGCAGAGGGCCAAGAACAGGCCCCTGAGGTACTCCATATTTCACATTTGTAAATTTAAATGTAGTATTACTGTAGAAAACACATTGTGTTCTTTCAAATGTGTAAGACATCAAACGAAGAGCCACACCGGGGACGCCAAATTGATTTCCCAGTCAGTCTGTTAGTACACAGTGAGCTGTGGTGTCAAAATAGAAGCATCGAGGAGCAATCTGAATTCATATGAAGCAGAATATCAGTCACCATTTTAAGTACAGTTTCGTAGGAGTGATGGACCTTCAAAGAAGATGAAAAAGGTTCAAAAAAATTATTCTCTTGGGCCTGAATTTGCTAAGACATAACTCAGTAAGTATTTCTGAACATCATGTCTTTGTTAGACAATGCAAACAAAGAATATCTCACTACATTTTTTTGTTTATTCGGAATTACATGCTATATTTAACAAGCTGATTCTTTCATTTCACATGCTGTGTCCATGTGTTGCTCAGTAATGCAAAACAGTCACACCTGTTTCAAGGGAAGAACAAGTGTTTGGATCATTAAAGAAGATTTAGGGATCCCTCAGAGTTGCAGGAACAATAAAAAATTCACCCGTTAACTGAATGAACACAGTTTTGTGCAAAAGAATACAAGAAGAATTATAGGAGATGTAGTGTGCAGGGAGAACCACATTTATTTACTTAGTTAAATGTTATCCTACAAATAGCCTTATAAAATGAACGGTTCTGAGTTTAGAATGTGGTGACCACCATTTTATTCAGGCTGTATAGCTGTTTTGGCCAGTTTCTTAATAATGTAAATTTAATCTCTTGAGTTCACTGCCACAGAGACATTGGTTGCAGTAGAAACTGAAATACGCTTTACCAGAGTTTGAATGGACTGTCCAGTGCAATACTTGTGCTTATCAGAAGCCTCTCCTTGCTTTGTACCTCACATCTTTAGAAGATGAACAGATGTAAATGTAAGTACATTGTGCTGCTCTCATCGCTTTTCACAAAAGGACAAAAAAAAAATGAATGCATGACTTTTTCTATGACAGTATTTTTAATGTATGGTATGGTAGCCTGCAGCCCTCAAATCCCAAAATTGGGGAGATTGCTTGCACTTACAGCAACAAGCATTGTTGGCATCGACTCTGGAGAAGTGTAAACACACTTTTGACTGTTTAGTTCTTCGCACTAAGAGCATGGTGTGTGTGTTGGTGCTGCACGGTGCTGCAGTATCTGAGAGAGAGCTGCCCCACACCCCAGTGCACATTGTATCCTTTCTTTCTTTCTGTTTCTTATTTACAGTTTTTTTTCTTTTCTTGTGCTTACTCATTGATGTACACAGATACAGTGCAGCCATTTCGTTTACAGACATGTGCACGCACCAAACTTAAGTACCATGAAAGCAATGTTATGAGAATGTTTTGGATTTTCTCAGTTTACTTGTCTACATGGGCCCAGTGTATTTAACCATGAAGTATCTACAGTAAGTGTATGACCCTCTGTCTATGTCTGTTGTGTTTGCTAGAACTGTTCCAAGCCGATGTGGATGAGTTCTGCCAGTACTATGGAAGGAGAGATGCCAGTCTGTGCTTTCCAGATTTTCAGCGAAAGCAACCACAAGGGCAAGAGTCCAACTACTTGGGAGATGAGAAAATAGACATCAGCAGGTTTGTAGACTGACACGTACCATGTTTTTCATCCGTTTGAGAGTTGAGTTACATTAAGGGAGATGTACATATTATTTTGAATGAGCTTTGGATAGTGCTTAATGTGTTTCAGCCAAGTGAACTTTTCTTTTCAGGCTTCATTAGTGTTTACAAGTTCAGATTGATATCATTCAGCTGTGATTTTTATGTTGTTATAGAAACAGGCATAGCCTCAGTCGCATGCTCTGAGTTCACTGGTCCATTTTGTCATGGTCCATACTCTCAGACAGAAATGCTCTGCCATCTCTCCACTAATCCTAAAGTTTGTCCAGACTGCATTTGCTCAGCTTTGCTCACATAATGAAAATGCTTATCCTGCGTCATTCTGGTTGCCTCCCTCACTGCAAATGTCCGTACATCACAGAGGGCTTTGCCCTTTTGTCCGTGGGGGGATGCCTTTCATCTCTGTTTCCCCTGAGGCAAGAAGGCAAAGCAGCATGTGCACCTGAATAATAGCAACCAACATTCAGTCAAATAACTTTCAGAAGGTAGAGTCATTTGTCGCATCTGCCCCTTATTATTTGACAAATATCAGCTAAATGACAGTGAGTGGGACTTTATTACATTAGAGGCTGGCAGAATGTGGCAAAATTGAGCAAATTAAGTTATTGGCTAACATAATGGCCTTTGTCTTAGGGAATTAAGTACTCATGTGTTCCCTGTGCAATGCACAAAGGGAGTTGTGGTGGACTTTTTGGTGTTTTTATGGCTAGTGGCATATAGCTCACACCTGGGAGCACAGAATTTGAACCCTCAACAGGCCCAAATTTCCAGTTCAAGCCTGTCTCCAGCCCATGGTTTTGAAGCCCCACTAGGCTCCAGCCCAACTTTTTGGCCCTACCCAGCCCAAAACAGCACTATAAGCTCTCTCTGTTGTGTGCAAACAAACTTGCATGCAAATTAAACAAACAAACAAACAAAAAACACACACATTAACACAAGACACCAAAAAAGATGTGAAAACCCAATCAGAGAAGCATGTAGGCACTGCAGTGAAGAACAGTGATCCAGCATCAGCAAATAAGTAAATAAAGATTTACGGCCTACCTTTTTGTTGGGTTAACATTACAGAAAACTGAAGAACATTCTCACAAAAAACTGTTCGCCAACTGGCTACTCTCCAATTCATTCGCTGTTTATGGGCAAGTGTTGTGAAGACAAAGTAATTTCCCACGCTTCTACATGTCCCTGATGCTCTGCACGCTCATCTGAATTGTCGTGTGTAATGCACACGAAATTACAAAAATACATTATTCATACACAAGACTGCAATGCGTGCATATATATATGACATAATCACCATAACAATATTTCATACAATGTCCTTGGTGTGGTCTGCACATTTATGGTAACAATTATAGCAGAGAATTTAAATGAACTGGACCAAGCTATTCTGTAACAACAAAAAGTGGATTTTGGCTGTCTCCTGGTTAAGAATGTAAAGTAAATTACACAAGCAAAGCATTCAGAAAACATCTTCCACCAAATAATTGTGAATGTCATATATATAATTTTAGTTTAAACTGTTGCCATATCTTATTGTTGATTACTTAATGCTGTCTTCCAAATACTACCCACAATCTGTCACACCCCCTCTACCTTATAACTGGATTATTCACCACCACCGTGACCTTTTGTGTCTCCCTTGTTACCCAGGAAACACAAACACAACTGCTACTGTGCCCAGGAGGTGTTGAGTGGTCTGAGGCAGCCGGTAGCCGTGGTGCACTGTGGGGATGGATCCCAGCGGCTCTTTGTCCTGGAGAGGGAGGGAATTGTCAGGATACTCAACCATGACCTTGAACTAATCAAGGAGCCCTTCCTCGACATCCACAAGCTGGTGCAGAGCGGCCTGAAGGTAGGAATGAGCCTGCCTTCCTAGCGTTTACAGTGTTGGAGGGATTACAGAAGACATGTGATAATATGGATGTACTTTGAAAACAGATGTTGAAAAGAAAACATCTGAGAGAAAAGGAAAGGAACATGGTTGATTGAGTATGAAATATTGTTTGTGACATTGTTAGAGTAAGGAAGTAATATGGTAGTGCCTTTATACAGTTCTTTACTACACAACTGTTTGCACCTATGTAAACGTGTGAGGAATATCTCCAGCCAAGATAAATCCCTTGAAAGTGGTGCCTGCTCACTATTAGTATTTAATTATATAATTACACCAAATAAGCAGTCATTCATCAAATGTGATCGTGTCTAATCATTACGCTATTTTGCGCTAATTAACTGTACATACAGGACACATTGTGCTCACTGCTAATTTTCTGCCAATTCTCACAAGATGAGTTAATGACTTTCTTAATCTCTCCCATATTGTTCCTATAAGGGTTCTAATATCCCACATGGTGACTTACTCAATACTTTACATAGTGACCAGCTCAGACCCCACATGATGATTGGAATGACAGTTAAACAACTCCCTCCCAGGTTTAAATTGTCCGCACGCTTTATTCACTGTAACGGAGATGTTTTTATTGGATGTCTGTGATATTTACTTTGCCTTCTCCTGCTCTCTTAGAGAAATAATGAGGTTACTGTATGCCTGTATGTTGGACAGGAATTAGCACCTTTGTATTGTCAACCTGACCACTGACCGTCATGAATGTTTGCCTGCCAAGAGAGGACATGATAGGATATTGGGGTGTCAAGGGCCGAGTAAACATGTGTTGTGCTTCTGTTTGACTTTGTGCCCTGTTTGAGAAGAATAAACACAGGCAACGCCGTAAAAAAGAAGTAAAGCTACACTTGAATAAATCATCTGAGCCTTTTCCCAGTTTTTGAATATTGTTATGTTCATTGGATGGCTGAATAGGTGTATTTTAAACCACTTTATGTGTGGTGGTACTTGTGACATTTCAAATACTGCAAGATTTAGACATAAATTGTAGTGCAATGTGTACTGTAACTCTAAGAATTCTCTATGGATATCTCAATTGCGAAGACTTCAGATTAAAGCCTGTACTGTCATGATATTTACGTTTTATCCATACTCCTTACTGTATCTAGGATTTTGAAATTGAGAACTGTTTAGAAATTGTTTAGATTGCACAAGATGGGAAGCTGGGATGTTTGGGTGGCACACTCCCAGACAGGAAGTTTATCTATCACGCATGCCTCCTGCTCTTCTGCTGACAAGACCCTTTGCTTATGAGGAGTCAAACAGAGCACAGTAATTGAATATGCAACTGCCCCCTACGGGATACTGTCACTGCTCTGCTGTGCCTCCTTATCATCATTCAATCCAAAACTGGTTGTGGATAAAGTAACCATTATGACAATTAGACGTGGCTCGATCCCTGCAGGTCCCAGGAGTCTTATTCTGTGATGTTGGCTGCCAGAAAGGGCTCCCAGCCACACTGGGTGAACACAACAAGGGGAGGGCTAAGGTGTTTACTGGCAGCATCAACAGGATGGAGATGCCTTTATACAGAGAGAGGAACCCAGCCCCCCCAGGAGACGGGCCAGATAACGGGTTTATCATCAGCTCCATGCACATGCTTTGATTGTAATGTTCTGTGCTTCCTTCTGGTCTTCTATCCCCCTCCTTCCATGGATCCCCCCGGTGCCAATTAAGAAGAACTGAACAGAAACAATGCTGTGCTGTGGTGGTGTGGGCTTCTAGCTGCGCTGTGGGTGTTCTTCTCCTGAAATTCAATCTCTATACTCCACCAGCCCCCCACCAAAACTCCATCCACCACACACACACACACACACACACGCACACGCACACGCTACCCATGTCATCATCACAGTGGTCTTTCCACAATTGGCTCACATTCGCACACCTCCAACATGGCAGTGAATTGTGGACAAACCTCCTGATAGGACAGGGCCCTGCTACAGGATTTGGTTAGGAATTGTAGCCATTTATCTGCAGCCAATCTATTTTTCATTGGCTTTCAATTAAATTGAATGACTGTAATATTTTTGCACAGCACTGGAAAAGTCTGACATTGCAATTTTTTCTGCAATATGTATTACTAGGTGAAAAATACAGAAAATTTCAACAGATACATACAGATACAGCGTTAATCATGTTTTTCTCAATTTTGGGTATCTAAAAAAGTAAATCCCCCACTCCTACTTCTAGCACAGTTGGTTCAGCCCCCTGTTAACCCCCAGCAACATTAGCTAGCCTCTCAGCTATGGGTACATGCATACCTCCTTCTGCGCGGTGATACTGAAAGAAAATAGTTCCTATGTGAAACTGCTCACAGCAAGGTCTGTGGATTATCTTGAGGAACCAGGTCATGATTTCTGGAAAGGGACATTGCTGTTGAGTTTTTTTAAATCCTTTTTTTTTTGGCCCTTTGAACACCACAAACGAATTGTCCTGTATTTCCATTAATTTCAAGAGAAGGTATCTCAGGACAAAACAATCTAAATGGAGAAAATAGCACTACAGATAAGAGGGAAAATGTGATGTTCCACAAATCATGAGTCTAATCTGACACAATAGCATTGCATTCATTCTGTACACCAGTGCCACACAAGTTGTTGCTCAGGAAGAGAGCATCTTCCTAGTTGAACATGTTTCATGGGATGGCAAGATGCATAAAGCTTTATAGAGATGCAAACCGCAAAAATTTGAGCACAGTTTAACATGACAACTTCGGGAAAGACACTCGAGAGTAGCGGTAATGTGTGATAGTAGCAGTAAGTTTTATAAATGAAGATACTAGTGAGCAGCAGCCTGAAGCTTGACGGTCCACTGACAGCGGCAAGGGGGCCTGCAATAAAATATTTCACTGTTAAAACAAATAAGTCACAGCATGTTATTCTTCCTGTCCCTGCTCCATGGACAGCTGCTCTGCATTCTCAGTGGCCATCAGGGGCTCAGGGCTGCTCTCGTACTGACAGAAATAAGTGGCCTCATCTTCACTATTTATTCTGACTAGAAGCAACGGCAGAGTCGTACTGATCATACTGATCTCAGAATTATACTCAAATAGTGGGATGCCTGCTAGTGAAAGATGAATATTAAGAAGTAGAGCAGATAGGCAAAAACTGCCTGTTTTATAAACTTTATGGCCCAGATGATGGATTATATTTTATACTTGGTTGGTGGGAGGATTAATGTATCATCGTATTGATGTGCTATGTGCTTGTCATTGGATTAATGTATCAACAAGTGGAGGAGTTGCAGTGGAGACTAGAATCTCATTGCACAAGAGAAAAGCAGAGAACACTACACAGGAGGTGTGTGAATTCTTTATGTGCGAAGAGAGGGAAGTGTGGGCGTAGATGCATCACGTCGTCTTTGAGTGAAGGGCATGGACATTGTTTTGCCCCAATGAACTCGTATGGAATGTCTTTCGGGGGAGGAATGCCCACGAGCCAGTGAGGGAGGATCAAAAGTTTCAGGGTAACAATGCATGAGCCAACACGCGCGTCACTAGGACTCAAAGACAGCTGCCCCTGCACATTTGAAAATCATAGCGTTGTGTGCGTCGCTGCCTCCACCGCTCAGACAGGACCAGCATTCCATGTAATGCACCGTGAGATGTGAGATAACAACCGCTCCTCATCCCTGCACCTCACTTTCCCAGATTTCTGTGGAATGACGCCAACACTTTTGACAGTGCCAAAGCTGGAGCCCCAGAGAAGAGAATTGGAGGGAAAAAGAGGAATGCAGAGAGGCAGGTGTTTGTGAAAAATGAAGAGATAATTCCTCATGAGACATTCAGTCAGAACCCCCTGCCTGGCTGTGGAAGAATGATGGCAGTTATAAAAAAAAAAGAAAAAACCCAAAATGTTCATGGGGAAACATGGAGGGAAAGGTTTGACAGTCTTTTGTTGACAAATTATAAAGGTAAATTATTATTGATCGTTAGGTAGAGAATCTTGCAGCTTACCCTCAAATCAAATCATCTCTCGTTCCCAAGCTTTTGTACTGCAGATGGAAAAAGACAAATTAATTAAATGACACAGTTCTGTAGCATAACACAACACAGTATAAAGTTACTCACATACTGTTGTAGGCAAATACAATATACCTTTGACATAAGACACATCAAACCCCCTAAATCTAAATACAGCCTTTAAAGCAATGATGCAGAACCCAAGCCCCCTGAAATTTTGCAGCTGGCAATATGTGAAAACCACACTTTGTACTCAAAATGTGTTTGTTTGTACAGTGTATTTGTTTTTGGTCGTGCCAAGAATATCTTACCTAGTGCAGCTGTGGCAGCAGGTTTGCCTTGATCAGGCACAGGTTGGATCTCTGTCTTTTAATTAAGTTGTCCTCTTGGATTGTTGCTATGTGAAAGACTTTCTGATGCAGTGTTTGTTTCTTATGACTCCAGTGCCTGCTCCGCTGTTCACCTGCTGCTCAAGGAGCTAGTAATTAACTATGGAGCTAAAATTTCAGCCTTTTTAACCACTGTGTATCTTGGTGGTCCCCCTTTAGCTCTGTATCTAGGCCTCTTTGGAATTGTGGTCTTTGACCCACTCCCTGTGGTAGGTTTATTTTTCGATGGGGGTCACAGCATCCCCAAATCCAACATATGGATCCAGCATTTTAAGGTGAGCTTGAATGAACCTGAAAGGTTGAATGTCTCTTCCCAAGATGCAGCGTTTTGACATTTTTTGACAAGGTGAATCCAACCTCTGCTCCGACTAACATCCAGCTGTACAGTGTGTTGCATTCACTCCCACATAATTCCTTTTTTTATTTGATTTCAATGATCTGACATTTAGTAGTACTCATAATTTTTTTTGTGGAGGAACTCTGCCTTTTGGGTGGAGATTTATTTGTCAACTTTCACAACATTTCACTTTATATTCAGATTGATAGAACCCCTGTGGCTTATCACATGGGTCTCTGTTTTTGCTCAGTGGTACTTGAAGTACATTCCTATGCAAGGACTCATCTCTTTTGTGCGCACCCTTGTCACTGTTGTGTTTGACAGGGCCGGGTGTAACACAGAACTACAAGATCCAGTACACCAATTTATGATGTGTGTTCTTTGGCCTTTGACAAAGACTACACCTATCCAGGGCCCTGCCACTTATATTGGAAACCAAGATATGTTTGTTTTGTTTCCCCCTGAATTCCTATTTTACCATTTAGAGTGGCAATACCTTAAGATTGAGACAACTGTGTTAATGGTAGACATGACATACTTGTTTGTCTGCTTTGAGTAGCGCAACTTATCTGTTATATAATGCTCACTTTTGCCTTTTAAATTTTCTCAGTGAAACAAAAAAAGAATCAAGCTGTTTTAGAGGAATACAATTACACAGGGACCACTTTATAAACATTCTTCACACCTAAGCCTTGCATTCTGTTCATTCTTTTGTCAAGAAGAAATAGTGAGGGAGAGTACAATATAAAAAAAAAAAAAAAAAGGCTGACCTGGCTTGCCTTGCCTGGGGAATGAAATGCTGTAGCTGATTATTACAGCTAACTATGATGGGAGGACCACCAGGGTAGTGACAACTGATGTAGCTGCCTCCGGGGTGAGACAAAGGTTTACATATTACACAAGCAATTTGGATGTTTTCTAAACATGTTGCCAAGACAGTGGGAGTTGGCAGCTCTCTAACCCCCCCACCCACTTCTCCAAGCCGTGAATTTTGCATGGATTTTGTGTAAACCGGGAAAGAGCGAGAGGACAGGGAGCAGAAAGCATGGACTGAAGCACTCTGCACTTTTGTGCTCTCTATGAACTGTGAGTGAGCTAATAAATTCTTTCAGCCACTCAGCGCAGCATTCACGGATATCCCCCATAGATTACACACACAAATCACTGCACAATGGAGGCCACCGGGAGGGCCAGGGCGTCACAGGGGCCCCCGACCCTGTGGACAAGCGCACATAACCAGGCTGCTGAGAAGGGTGGTGGGTGGGTGGATGGGGGGCTGTAGAAGAGGTGTAGCTCTACCCAGAGTCAAATGCTTTATAATGGTTGGTAATGGTATATTCAAGGAGGTTGGTGAAGGTGTGAAGTGAAACAGGCAAGGGTAGAAAAAGAGAGAATGGGAGAATAGCAGGGGTGTGAAAGGGAATGTGATGGATAAATAAAAAAAAGGGGGATTAGAGAGGTTGAAGAATTAAAGAAGGTGGGGGGTGATGGGTGTGTAGGGGTTGCATGTAGTGGTCTTGGTGATGATGAAGATGACCGAGGGGGGTGATTCCAACCCCACACAGCCAAGCAGAAGCCAAGAAGGGACATAATTAACTCCTGGATCTTTTGTGTTTCTCATCTGACTGCAGGGAGGAGATGAAAGGGGCCTGCTAAGCCTGGCATTCCACCCCAATTACAAGAAGAATGGCAAGCTCTACGTCTCCTACACCACCAACCAAGAGCGCTGGGCCATCGGACCACACGACCACATTCTCCGTGTGGTTGAATACACCGTTTCGAGGTAATGGGAGAAGTGTGTGCCAAATCTACCTTAAATATGGCTTGTTCACTGACTGGAAGCCTCACAGTCTACTCAAAATCAGTTACCTACTGAGGATTAATCTAGGCAAGACATAGCCATGCCCTACTATGTGCAAACACCACTTATTTAACCATAAAGATTTCAAGGCATTCTCATCGAAAAGTGCAATACAGTTTTATTAAGGTACCCAAAGTAAACAAAAGCAGCAAAAGCACACAACATACTTTTTTCTAAAGATTCAACGGAAAGAAATGTAGGATTTTTGTCCCAGGGGTACTTAGAATGTAGGTCAAACCTAAACAACATTCGGTGTGCACTGTTTTGCTGAATGTTGGTTTTGTTTGCAACACTCTCTATCACACACCTGTGATTAAGACAACAATCTTCTCTCACGAACGTGTTTAAGTGTTAGATTTTAATTTGCATAATCACAGTTGTATGTTTGACTTAATGATCTAATCTTAATTATAGTTTTGGCATGTAGTCCTGGTGACTGCAGCTTGTAGTCCTTAATTTGAGGGTCCAGTAGAGAAATGACAGTTAAAACATTTGATTGTTGTGAAAAGAGTCTTTTTTTTTTTGTTTTTTTGTCTTTGGCAAGCTGCTTTTTAAGAGCTGCAGTACTACCCAAAATAACACATCATGAAATATTTGTTGTTGATACTGTGAAGCCAAATCCTCACTTTGCACTAGAAATTGTGCAACGTTTTGAAGGCTGCGTTACATCTCCACCCACTGTCTTTGCCTTAATGAGTCAGTTCATTGGATATAGACTAAATGTCTCCAGACAACAAACTATTTAAACTCATTTAATGTTTTTTTTGGTATGTCATGTCAGCGTTTCTTATCCTTTGGTACCATTGTACCCACCAACACAATTGTTCTCTAAAGTAATTACAGTCAGAGTCTCTACTCATTTATAAAATCATGTCTTATGCAGCAGATTTTTATCTATATAACCACTACTTACCATGGCGTTAATGGCACTGAAGTGTATACTTTTGTAGGTACAAAAATATTGTAGATATTAGGTAAAGTACCTAACAGTAGTGTGGCAACCATCATTTGACAGGAGGTGACAATAACATTTTATGTTTATCGTTAGGAAAAACCCAAACCAGGTGGACACCCGGACTGTGCGGGTGCTGATGGAAGTGGCAGAGCTGCACAGGAAGCACTTAGGTGGTCAACTTCTGTTCAGCCCTGATGGTCTACTGTACATCATCCTGGGAGATGGCATGATCACCCTGGATGATATGGAGGAGATGGATGGACTCAGGTGAGATCAGAGCTCTAAAAACCATAGTATAAACAACTTGAGTGCTGGTGTGTGTCCCAAGATTGAATCCTTTCCTAGCTCCTGCCATTGTGAAGGTGTATTTTGTTTGTGTTTGAATGCAGTGATTTCACAGGGTCCGTCCTGAGGGTAGATGTGGACACAGACTGCTGCACATCACCTTATTCCATACCGCGGAACAACCCTTACTTCAACAGCACCAACCAGCCACCTGAAATCTTCGCCCACGGATTACATGACCCAGGCAGGTGAGTGAAACATTTGATGAGAAACTTAAGCGACGTCACTGAAGAACTTAACAGCTGTTCCTCACAAGAAAGGCCCATTATTCCAAACTCAGCTACTATGACTGATTCAGTCCATTTTTTTTATTAATTCAGACAAAAAAATTAGCAGCTTACATAGCGGTTTGTTTGCGTCAAGACGTAACTTCTGTTTCTCCATTGCTCCTTCCTGGTATGCTGTACTGCAGGTGTGCAGTGGATCGGCTTCAGAAGGACAATGGAAGTTTCATGATCCTCTGTACAGACGCCAGTGGCAAAAACGCATCAGCGGGAAGAATACTGGAGATTACTAAGGGCAAAGATTATGGTGAGTGTCAATGTGCGTGAGATTTTTTTCAAACGTTCATAATTTTGCAATGTTAATAAAACTCATGCTAAAAATAAATGAGTGCAACCTTTGCTAGACTGTTTGATGGCATCAGGTCTGGAGAAAGAAATGACAATAGTGTAACCTCCTAGATAACCCCTCATATTTATTCTGCTAAAAATTACATCTGTTTTTTACAAATGTCTTTCATTTTGCAAGAACCTGGTGTTTTGGCAACAAGTTCAGAAAACACACCGGTTTGAGCACAGAGACAGTGAAGGTTAAATGTAAAAATGATGTGATCTAGAAAGATTGTTCTCTTGTGGAGTGCAGATTTGCCAGGGGAATGTGAGACTGTGTCCACAAGTAAGATTTAAAGCTGTCAACAACAATTACCTTCTGGATGATGGTTTAGCATTGTTGAAAACACCGCTGAGAGGAGCCTAGTTCTTCTCACATCGAGAAAATAATCAATAACAGCAGCGTCTTGACAATGCTAAGGTCTCTTTTCTTCACAAAAAAGAAAAATACAAAGCAAAAAACCCCAAATAAATTAGTAGTTCAGAGTTGCATTAAGCTGGTTATATTTTTGCCACAATGAGCAGTACTTTGCCAACCCAAATGTATCCTTCCACCTTTTATTTCTCACTTGAATTCAAAGTGCCAGTTCCTGTCACAGACCACCTCTCACCTGGCAAGATGCCCGATTTAGCCAGTTTATCCAATATCTGAAGTGATTGCAGTTGGGAAATGAGCACACCACGCCTTGGATCATAAATTTTTAAAGGCAGCAAACCTCCATTCATACTTCCTTTTGCCAAGACAAATGTAATCCAGAAAACATGCCACACTGCCTCAACATCACATTTCTGAATAAAAAATTAATTCGTTCTCTTTTGATGAAGACATTTTGAAGTCTAAGTTGGCAGCCACGGAGGAAGTCAAATATATTGCCGTCCAATTTAAATGAAGAGGTTCCCATTTTTTGGGGGGGGGGTCCTTAATAAGAACCACACAAGAACATGGTTAACCTTTTTGATTCCAACACAAACAAAGCAACATTTACTATAGGAATAAATTATAACAACTCCTCGAGTAAATGAGCAGAATGTAACCACTGAAGGATGCAGATTGATTAATGTTGTGATTATTACGTTGTGTTGTTGAATAAATTGCCTGTATAATTTTTCTACTGGTGAAGCATACAGCCAGCAGTGCCTCAATCAAACGTTTTTCTCCCTAGAAAATGAGCCTTCTGTCTATGACCTGCTGTCCAGTGGAGGAGCACCACCTGTGGGAGGTTTCATCTACAGGGGCTGCCAGTCTAGAAGACTTTATGGCAGTTATGTGTTTGGAGATAAAAACGGGTAAGAATGAAAAAGGGATTGATTGTTGAAACACTAAAAAAATTTGATTGCTACATCTTAATATCTTGATTTCGGATTGTAGTCGCGTCATCCTTTTGCTATTTGAGTAAACTTGATTTATATTAGAAACTTCTTCAATCTTATATAGATGTAAATAACACTTCTTCTCTCTTCACACACTGGCAGTCTGTCCATTGCATCAGCACACGAGGTGCATCGTGTAACAAAGTAAACACAAGTTCCATCCACGTGGTGGAAAACAAGTCTTATGTTACCGTCACCACTACCGCACGCCCATTCACTGTAAATGGAGATTAGACATCCTGCTCTGTGCTGTTCACACTTTTCTTTAGTTTGTAATTTATCCTACTTTTCTGATGTCAAACACTCACTCTTGAGTAAACAATGGAAGTAAATAGCAGGAGGGGGGTACACTATCAGGAGCTGGCACTGTGTTTAAAACAATGTGTGGTCAGTTAATTCTGTGCCTCATTACAATTTGAGGGCACACTGTTGTGGCTAAGTGAAGGCTCCAGCATGATGTTTGTTTTGAAACTAAAAGCCGAAGTCTTAAATGACACCATGTGAGATGTCGGCTGGAAAAGGAAGATGGGTCAGTGAACCATGTTACCATAAGTAAAAGCTGTTTCAGCTGTATTTTTCCTAATGCTGCTGAAAATTGATTGCCCTCTTTTTCTCACTTGTACACGGTTTTATAAATGTAAGAGATATGTACAGTATCATCTAAGTTTACATGAGATAAACCAGCAAAATAATGGCTGGAGTAACTGGCCTACTCTGTGTGTTTTGTTTGTCTCAGTAACTTGCGGATCCTCCAGAAGACTACATTGTCAACATCCACGAGTGGTGAACAGTGGCAGGAGAAAGCTCTGTGTCTGGGCTCCGCTGGCTCCTGTGGCTCGATGCTTGTGGGGCACATCCTGGGTTTTGGAGAGGATGAACTAGGTTAGTAGGGCAATGATAAGAAACCTTCACTGTTAGGCAGATTCTCTATCTTCTCATCCTAGCTCTCTTTTCTCTATTCCTTTATTTTGTTCTTCCTCGCAATTTCCACACGAGGAGTTTAAGGTTGTACAACATGAACCTGTAAGGGCTTGACTTCAAATGATGGATATCAGACCTGTGGAAAGATAGTTATCAGTGTTGCATATGTTAACATCAAGCTATGGAATTTTCCAGTTGGTTGTTTGAAAGATGTCTAACACACAGTAATGCATAAAGACACAATTAAAAATCTTGGAAAATTGCAACACCCAGCCAACACTGAAAACGACGGGGAAACTAACTCCCCTCACATTCTCAACAGGATATTAAATATATTGTACCTCCTTCTGGATCAGTTGTCATTTCCTACATATGAGCTGTGTATTGGGCCAGCAACAAAGCAATGATTTGCATGGGCAGAGAGATATTTTGCTGCTTACCTGGGGGACTGCAGCCTAAAGATATGGTAGGGTGAGCTGGGGTGAGCGGACTAATATGATACAGAACATTTTTACCAGTTGAACCCCCACCAGACCCTCACAGAATTATTAACTGTCAGCTCTGGTGTTTCTGATTAAAAGGAAGCCATGACGTGGATCACTCACACAGCCATCAGACATGTTAGATAGCATTTCTTGCCAGGTCTTGGAGTTATTGCTTGACGAGGTATTTAAAGATTCCTGCATTTGATCATGATTTGCAAGTGGTGCAAGAATCAAGGAGGGGGTGGGCTTGTGTCCCAAAGTATGGGCCCCACAGACACATGTTTACAATTTGTCCCCTTATGGAATTTTCTTGCGGGCTTGTTCCTCATTAAATTATCCGCCTGGTTCCCAGTCATGAGTATCCAATTGTCCCATTAAACTCTTTCTTAAAGTCCTTTTGGCAAGTGCAGCAATGCAGAAGCTTTAGCTACACTCATTATCCTCGTCTCCTCGTGCCCTCACCTTTCGTCCTCTTTTGTTTACTTGTCTCCTCTCCTCGTTTTTGCTCAGGTAATGCATGGATTGCTTGGATGGTGGAAAAGCTCATAATTGAGACATATGCTGCACATTACAAGTAATGAATGCAAATAATGCTGATGGCCTATTTCATGTTACTGTTGCTCTTTTGCAGGTGAAGTCTACATACTGGCGAGCAGTAAAAGCATGGCACAGTCACACAGTGGGAAACTCTACAAGCTGGTAGACCCCAAAAGGTACAATGATGAAGCACATTTTCTTTTTTTTTCTCATTTGGAAGGGGGTGTTCAGTAAGCCATATTCTATCAGCATCATATATTTGTAGACTGTGGTGGTGTGCAATTGGGTCTCAGTTCAATAAGCAACTGATCCCTCAGTTCTTCTACAGGCCATCTAATGAGACTCCAGCAAAGTGCCTCAACTTCCCCAATTCCTTGCAGGTCTTGTTTTATAGCGAGACTATGGATCTATAGTTAACCACATTTCATTGCAGTGACGACTTTTCTTACTCATTTCCCTCCTTACGTCCTCATTACCTATACATGTCCCCGTCCGCACAGACTTAACATATCACCGTGACCAGAGCTGTTGTGTCACATGATTGCCTACCTTGGCCAAAACAAATGTGTGCAGTAAGTGGAGGATAAGCACAGCATTTCAAAATGTTAGTGTAATGTATTGCTGACAGGAACACTGGCTAGCTTGCCGTGTTCACCTGAGTAACTGTTGCCTGCTGGTTATGCTCAGAGCATTTGACAGCAGGGTTTATTCTGCAGAGAGTAAGGAAAACACAAAGGAACCTGCTGTTGAGCACAAAGACCTACATTTTACATTTAAACACATGTAGACACACACACACACATCCGTGCATATAATCTAGTACACATTCTATTCATCATTATGAAGCAGGAGCTCAGTAATGCTCCAGCACACACACACACACACACACACACACACACACACACACACACACACACACACACACACACCAACTTTACTTTGAAGGGTTCAATCCATTTTATTTCCGTTCAGGTTAATGCTTAATTAGTTGATGTTAAACAACTGGAATGTGCGGGGAACATGCGCGTGAGTGCAACTTATAATTCAAATGTGTGTACGTGTCACTGTGTCATAATCCTTTCCATATGCATCACAGTATTAGAAATCATTCCGATAGTGATGGGTCTAGTGTGCAAAGCCAAGCGCATGTGAAATGTTTGTCACTCGAGACAAGAAAATATGCAGACAGGGCATGAATTCATCCCACATGATACAGGAGGGATGTATAAGCATTTGCATTTGATATATTACGCTGGCAGTAAGGAAATCACTACAGACTGATGCAGGCTTTGTAATTCAGACCAATTGCATATTAGGTTTGAAGCTGAACCACCAGACCCCCCCACCCCCTTTGTGCTTACCTATCGTCTTATCAGAGCAATTGGGCAGGAAGCTGAGAGAGATCCTGCAGGGTTAGACCCATCTGCTGAGGTCAGTCAGTGGTTTGTGTCCAATTTTAAACGTACTGAATGCACAAGAAAATCCCAAATGAATAATATTTCTTTAGGCGAGGTAAGATTTGATTAAGGGGGCAGATAAAGTAAGAGAAGGAGACTCGAAGAGAGAGAGAGAGAGAATTTGCATGCCTCACAATCACAATAGAAACATATCCGCAACTGATTATTCCTGGGCGATGACAGTGCCACCCAGGCATTAGCGCAATTAATTAGGCTGCAGATGTTTCAAAGGGGCCCTGGTGGCTCGCTCCATGTTTATGTTTTCTGCCGTGGCTGCTGGATGCAGTTCTCCTAAAGTACGATTCTTTCCACTATCAAGTGGACTTGTTTAGTCTGTGCGGACCCTGTGGTGTTGGAGTCTCGACTCCTAATACACTCAGGCTTCGTTATTATGATCTTGTTACAGAGAGGGGGTGACGAGGGAGTTAATGGGGTAGCTAACGTGTCTGACCTTAGCGCGTTGTCAAGTCTGGTGGTCCTCGTTTTTTTTTTTTGTTTTGTTTTGTTTTGTTGTTTTTTTTGTTTTTGTTTTTTTTTACTTTTCCATACTGCAAGGACATCTGGACCTTAAAGCCCTCACATAGAGAGGTTTGTTTTAGAGTGTGGTGGTTTTTGTGGTCCAGTATAGCATCTAGTGCTGTGTTTTGATCAACTGTGTGTTTGGGAACATGAAGGGGAAAAGAGGAACTGTTAGGGAGAGCGGTAAAGGCTTACAGGGAAACATCAGCCATAAAATCCCTCAGCAGTGTTTGTGTAAACATGTCCTGTCCAGATGACTTCATTTCTAGGTATTTGTTTGTCAGTTGGAGTACCCCTCCAATAATAAATAGGCCACCATGCATTTTGAAACATGCTGAGTGTGTGTGGTATGAGGGTGTATTTGAGTGAGAGCGAGATAGAAGGCAAGAACAGGCTTGTTTGTGGTATGAGAGCTGGACAGATGCATTTCCAATCATATATCTGTTTCTATATGGCGAGCAGTTGAAAGCTTTTAAGTGTTCTTTTGAGCTTAGATTCTCCTCACCATAAATCTTTAGAATGGGCATCCATGCCTGTGTGTTTAATCTAAGGCAAGACAACGAAGTAATTCAAAGTAACAATTTTACATAAGACTTAAAAAGACACTAAGACAAGATACACATAAATAGGATTTAAAAAGAGAACAGTATGTAAATAGTGTTGTATGACAAATGACAAACTATAATACAGAAGCTTTTGTATCTTTTCTGCTTATCTTTTTTTGCATTTCAATCATCTTACTTCCTTTATTTGGCTTAAATATATAGTAACTCAGCAAAGCTGTCCCCTCCAATGGAGTGAGGGTCAATTTTGGTTTATTCTGCACACATCATACTGTATGTGGGTATTCATGGGCAAGTTTTGGCTACTTCACAGTCACTCTGACTCTGTGTTTGATAACATAATTATTTATACAGTGAGAGCATTATATTTATGCCAGGAACAAATAGTTCTGAAAGACCTCTTTCTTTTGAAACATACTAACAAACAATGATATTATGATACAGCACAAGACAGGGATTAGTTCCAGCCCTTCTCTATGCATATACATTACCCCGTGGGAGACGTATAGTGAAGTTACATGTTTATTATACCATAACTCAAAAGGCACGTGTTGTGTTCAGTCCATGCCTTTGGACAGAATCAGACTCGCTCCTACAGTTGATCTTTGGCAACAGCTTAATTGAAACATATAGAGCCAGACCTCCTGCTGATATCTGGTGTGAAATGCAATTTGCCCCTGTTCGCTACAGCAGAAGAAGGGAAAGCAGTAATATAGAAGACTTTTCACATGTTCTGGTTTTGTCAGCTGCAGGCTGGACTGATTGAATTACAGTGAGCAGAGACTTTAAAAAGACACTGAACACCAAATAGGTTCCTGGGACCTCCTTTATGAACTGCATTAGCCATGGAAGTCACAAATCACGGTGTGTACAGGGGAAGGAGTCTGCTGGTGCTCGTTTGTGGATATATTTATCTGTATGTGTGCCTCTCCACTCTGGGTGTACAGATATAAACTGTGTGGGTGGTGGGTACACGCGAACATGCACATCTGTGAGCCCGTGTGAGCGTGTGGTACGCTAGCTCCCAGCACGCTGCAGAGAAAGCTTTTTCTTTATTTTCCTATCCCTCCTAAATCTTCCTGCATCTCTGCTGCGGTCCTCCCCTTTACAAAGCTGCTTGCCAGTCGCGCTGAATGGCCCTGGCTCCTACAATACACAGTAAATTTCTTGCACAATTAAAACAAGGAATGAACCTACAAAAGAAGCCCCCAAACAATGCAGTTGGGTGACAAAACAGTAAAAGAGACCACACTGGGCCGTTTGATTAAGCCATTGTTGGGGCACACAATGTACACCACTCCACAGCCCTTTTCTCACATATACCTCATGTCAATCAAACAGACCCTGCGAGCCAACAAGCTAGACACACACACACACACTGACAAACGCAATATGAATCAAACATATCAGGAGCAGATCTGAGGCAGAGCATCCACATTGCTCTGATGGCACAGACCTGAATGAAAGTCAGTGTTAAGACGTGTTAATGTTTAGCTTCCCCAGGTGCAAGGACAGAAGGGAGGGCAGTTTTTTCCAAGAAACGACAGTCTCAACCTGCATTAATCTTTCTTCCTTTCTGTGTTTCGTTTGCAGTAACAGGCATGCCTTTTTCCATTTCCGCTCTACTTTTATTTTAATTATGACACGATTCACGTTTTATGCAGCTTTCTGGTTTTTGTCATAATCCTCTCTCTACATGTAACTACCTTATGTGCGAGCACTGTTGCCCTTCTCCCACTCCCTTGCTTTCACACATACACCATCACCCCTCCCAAAGTTGATAAATTCCCACAGTGGCTGTTGACCCAGCTGCCTTTGTCAAGTGGCGCTACCAGCAGGTGCTGTTTTCACAGCCACCCTGGCAGTCGTACAGGCTGTTTAGTAGCGCTGCTGACCCCTGCCTGCTATTAACAGTGTTAGCTACAGACCCCCAATCCTCCAGGGACTCTTACTCTTTCTCTCTCTCTCCCTCTCTTTCTATTTGCTTCCCTCCTTCGCTCTTTTTTAACTACATGCAGCCTGCAACAACAAAAGCCAGCGTGGATGGAGTCTGGAGTTGGGTGCTGATGGGAGCATGGGAATCAACCCCCCCCCTCCCCTACCACCACCACCACCCCCTCCCTGCATCCTTCAATTTAAAGCAACTTTAACACGTGCACACAGACACACACAGGCCCAGTATTGTGACTGCAAACTGCCATCAGTCAGTGTGTCTGTCATAACATTTGCAACACATTTTTCAAGCTAGGAAGTAAACACTCGCCCAGTCAAATAAATACAATTATCCTCACACAACATGTTAGTTACAGTAATTTATCCACCAACTGACAGATTTTTACTGAGAGCTGAAATACATATCTTTTCACACACTCAATCCTATACTGCAGGTAAAACCAATATTATATTTAGTTGACTAGTGAAGGTCAGAACAGGTGAGCCGAAAATCCCCTCAGCAGAAAACTGAGCACATCTAAGACTCATGACGTAGACATTTAGACCTTGGCTATACGTCCTAAACTCCACCTAGTTTTAGTTTCCGCTGCTGATTGACCATTTGCTCTCTAGTCATATCTCCGTGTTGAGACTCATTCTGTCGTGGGCTAAGCCTTACACATATACTGACCTCACTACTCATGCTCTTCGGCTTCCATTTACCAAGCCTGTGCACAGAAGTGTGTGTGAGTGCTTGTCCTTCACCGTCCAGCAAATTGTGTTCACTCAGTAGCTTTTTACCTCAGAACAACAGAGCAGTTTACACATCTATATTACCTCCTCTCCGCTTCGCAAATGCACACATAGACAAATATGCTTGTGTGTGTGGGCCAGCGGGCAGCAGGCACTAACAGACGCTTCACATTTGAACTTGATTACGCACTCACTGTATTATTTCCAGATTTGTAGAGCGTGATATGAAATAATTCTGCTTCAGCCCATTTGCTGATGTGCGTGTCTGGATGTTTGTCTTATTATGGACTGATCGCAATATGTTTCTTTGGTGTTCAGACTTCACACATATGGTGTGGAGATGTTTCTATTTGTGTGTGTGTGTGTGTGTGTGTGTCTGCCTTTTCCAAATCCTGTTTATATCTGCGGGGAGCCCCTATGCGTTGTTTTGTTCTTCTACTAAGGAGAATTTTGGGAAGACATGAGTCAAAACAATGAAAGCAGTTCACTTGACAGGGGTGTTGTCCCAGCTGTGACGACAGATTCACAATTAACCCACTAAGCAGAAAAGAAATGCCAATACAGCAATAAAAAAAAAACATTGGGAAAGAGAGCCAAACCAGAGACACACATATAAGTATGTAATGTGTATTACTTCAGAGGTACTGTTCTGCCTGCATCATCTGAGATCACAGACACAACACATGATGTCAGATTCGTCGATTCAACATGTTGGATTGTTAAAAAATAACATATAATAAATGAAAGGGCTGCAGCTATCAGGGAAAAATCAAAATGAAGTGTTTAAATTGAACACATCTTTATGCAGTGCTTCCACAAATCAATTATAGCACTGCTGCGTATCTCAGCCAATAAGAATTGGACGAGTGTTTTGTCTTTTCCCTGTTCCCTGTTAGCACGATATTTTTAAAAAGTTTTGAATGGGTTTTGCACGAAACTTTGTGGAAGCTGTGATCTGGCACACAAGTACTGATGTGTGTTGGTGGGTGTTACTTCTCACTGAAAGCCTCCAATTCCAGACAGACTCGTTTAGTGTGCCTAAAAGCAGACATAAGAAAAAGGAAACCATCCGTTACCATCCCAATCAAACAGCCTCTGGCCAAAACTCTGAAAAGTAGGTAGAATGTAACCAACATATCTTATCTCATGGCATAAAATCATCCAAACATTGAGTTACAGTATAATTACTGCACTTTGCTTACCTGTGTTAAATCACTATAACTCTGTTTGCCGGTATAATTATTCCCAGCACAGTTATTATTATTGGCTGTATGTGTTTCTTCACTTAAGACCCCCCACCCACTCAAAAAAATAGAGACGGTAGAGTGCTGTAACTCAGGATCCAGTTTGAGTTATTCTGTCATTATTATTGGATGTAAGTTTAATATTTAACCTAATTTAAAATAATGAGGACATGACTTAATTTTTTAACTTTAGCCAGTGATTTTTATTTTTATTTGCTCATTATTCAGCAAAGAGAAAGATAACCACCAGTATTTGTGGTCTCTGCTGGAGTTGGGAATTACTGATTTATATACTGTTCTTACATCCCAATTGTTTGGTATGTGACTGCCAATATTTAAAACTGTGTTAGTGAGACTGCCTAAACTGCCTAAACCTAAAATTTTCAAATAATGCTCTGTAAATAGCTTCAATTGCAAGACTGCGTTTGTGTCACAGTTCTGGCATATCATTACTGCGTCAGGGTGTGCCAGTTTTAGAAGAAATTAAACAATAAGACTCGTTTAAAGCCTAGCCCTACTTTCTGTACTTTGTTAGCATACCATGTGATAATTTTGCCCCCCATATATTGATCTTCCCGCCTTCCAACAACTGTTGCAGGCCTCATGCACCTAAGGAGTGCCAGCGTCATGTGGAGCCTCCAGAGCTGCTGATGACAGCTTGTTCCAGACACTGTAAGAACGGACACTGCACTCCTACTGGCAAGTGCTGCTGCAGCCCCGGCTGGGAGGGACCCTTCTGCCGAGTTGGTGAGTGCCTTGTAGTGGTTTTGCATCTGCTCCGTTTGGAGTAGTATCATCTGGACAAACATTCATGTGTTGTTCTTTTCCAGATGTGCAAATGAGGTTTAGTAATTATAATCCCAGTAGGCCTGCCACAGTTTTTCTTGTAAATCATCAGTAACTGTTTGATCTCTTGTGTCCTCACTTTTCTTACTACTGCATATCTACTTTTGACCTTTTTTTTTCTTCTCCTCTGTTTGACCATAGCCAAATGTGAGCCAGCCTGCCGCAACGGGGGAGTGTGTATGGAGCCTAACAAGTGCCTGTGTAAGAGCGGCTACTCTGGGGCCCAGTGTGAGAAGAGTGAGGGGGGTATGCCCAATGACCAGGAGAAAGACGGCATACTGGACCATATCATTGACATGACCTCGTACCTCCTAGACCTGACCAGCTATATCGTATAGGGGTGCGCAGAGGGGGGCTACTCCCTGCTGTCATCCTCAAGTTGACACAAATCTACCTACCACCAGCAGCAGACTCTAACGAGGTGTCCTTAATATGGCCTCTTAATCTTCCACACACCCACGCAGGCATACACACGCACACACGCATATACACAAATATACACACAGGATTCCCGTCAGACTGCTTTTCATCCTCATCACCGAACTCTTCCTCTTTCGCCTATAAGCTACTTGCTGTTGAGCACCAGGCCTGGCATCCAAGCCGTGTTCACTGACCTGCAGACAGCAGCGAGATGATAGACAAGCATGGCCAAGTTACGGAAGTTCCCCTAAGACATTTCCTCTGTCGCTCAGAAAAAGCTCGCACATGGCCGACTCCACAGGAACAGGAACTCCACAGGAACAGACCATATTAACTTAAGACTAACTGAGACTTTGAGTCTTTTCAGGGGCTTTCTGTTGCCATATTCAAAACCCTTGAAAAAAATGGATTTTTGGGGATTTTCAGCTGAGACAGATGACTGTTCAGGAGTTTGTTAAGGATTCAGCATTGTAAAGAGTGGTGTGGCTCAAGATACAAGTTTGTGCTCATGATCCATTCAAAAACCAGCAAGAATCAGACTTTGAAGGAACCTCCACCTCAGCTGTAGAGAGCTGAGAAGTCAATGAGAGCCTGCAGTGCTTTGTGCTGTACTATTCTAAAGGCACTAGTACAAGAGAGATGAACCATGTTGTCTCACTTATGATGTCGTATTTAGTTTGTGAGCATATTGTCACAAAAAAAAAAAAATCTATAACAGTATACAGTATGTATACTTTGTTTTGCGATACTCACTTGCCGTCAATGTACAGAATGGATCTACAACAGAGGACTGTTACCTACACAGAAACAGGAACAAGAACACCTGAGTGGGAACATTTTGTCAAAGCCAGTTTCATACAATCTGAATGGAGTTATTGGCTCCCATGCACTGTATTCATTGTTTGTTTCATTCACTTTATTATTCAAAATTAATTTGTCTTTAAAAGCGCAATGAGAGTAGTTTCACATTCACTCAGACACGCCACACTATAACTGGTATGGTCTACCAAACTCCTTTCATTGCGTCACACACTGAACCTGAACTCAAAACTACAAAGGGAAGAGATGCGCGGTGATGTATATTTCCAATAGAGCTTACCTAAGTACTACTTAGCATTGCAAAAAAAAAAAAGCAAAAAAAAACTATAGCATTACTATTGTTATCATAGAGGAGGGTTTATTTTTTTAAGCGTAATAATATATGGGAGAGAATGGTGTTTATAGAAAGCAGTTTTACACTAAGCTTGTCGGTTCATGTCCTTTCATGTTCTTGTACTTATACATATGCAGCTTTTTCTTCTGTTTAGAAAGACGTGAGGTGCGTTAAAAGTAATGCATGTCGGTGCCTGCATTGAGTAATTCAGAGCAGTTGGCTGAGTCGATCCATTCCCTGACATGTGGTTTCATTGCTACAGTCAGAAATGTGTCTGTTGGGAGTTGATCAGAAATCCCATTGGGCCACCAGGTCACTGTGGAAGCAGTTCACAGTCAGAGGCAGATCTTATCTGTGGAGACTTAAGTTTAAAGACCTGTCTAATTGGAGATAAGAATGAATGTTACATTCTAATAAGCATATATGACTCCTACGTGTAGTCAGAAAACAGTTAAACACCGTCTGGGATGGTCGGAGCCGCATTAATGTCTTTTGTCGTATGCCAGACTGAAGTTCAAACAGATGCAGCACATATAAACGCATGCCCATATTCTCTTAAACTAATAACTTATCTTATTAAGAATTCCATATCTTTTGCCATTTAAATTCCATAAAATGAGTCTTGACAGAACCATCAGTCATTGTGTCGAACCATTTTGAAGGCAGACAGTTGCAGTGTTGCTCTCTCTCCCGAACTTTTATTTTGAAAAACACACGTTTCCAAGTAACGTTTGCTCTTCGTCTCCCACCTCGCTTGTGTTTGCTGAAAAGAAATCAACTCTACCTGGTCGAAATGGAATTCATGCTGTAAAATGGAAAAGTATAATTTTTTTTTTTAGCACTTAATGTGAAAGTTGCATTGTAGCTGCTGAGACGGCGTGGTGTGAATAGAATAACCATTTTCATTATTTAAGTAGTTACACAAATAAAATAATTATTTAAGTTCTCTATGTTGTTTTTACCATTGTACTGTATGTGACAATTTTTTTTATTCCTGTATTGTAAATAAAACTAGGGATAACTTTGTTTCTCTACAGAAATATCAATATGTCTATTAAAATTTATAGCATGTCTGAAATGTTTGTCTCTTTTGTTTTTGGTATTCAGTAATATGTGGTTAAGCTTCAGCTCTCCTAATAATAATCATAACAATAATAATAACAATTTACAAGGAAGGATCTTATGACTCTTGACTCATGTTGGCTGGACGAGCTACATCTACTGGTGTGATATGATCGAAAGCGCCAAAGTGGCCAATGATGAACCCTGTGGTCAGACTGTTTTTGTCAACTGCTGTTTTCAAGGTAAACAATGAACTTTCAGTCTCAACTTTTAAAGGTGCAGTCAGCGATTCTGACAAAGGCAGCTGATTGTTGAGTTTCATTCCCAGGTTGTGAAATATCGGCACTTAACCCAAACCCAGTGGTCTGCAGAAAAGAGATGCTTATCTTAGCTTAGCATAAAGATATGGGGGCTTGGATGCTGTAAGTCTGACTGCTATTCATTACAGTATCTGTATACAGAGGCCCCCTTTCCCCCCCTTCTCCTACGCCCCTGATCGTACACATGAGAGAGTAGCGCTGGTCATCCCTTCTGCATCTTGACAAGAAGGCAAAGAAGTGTTACCCTTAAAATGTCAAGCTATGCAATAAAACCACAATGTCCCTGTTTGTTTTCAAGGCCAGGGACCCTCTTTGGGCACCTCTCTCTCTCTTGTTTCCTGTCTGTCCCACTGTATGACTAACTATCAGGAAATTACTGAGAAATTACAGACCTGTAAAATCAAGTGTTACCTAAGATTTTGGTATGGACATAATCTATCATTATGGGTTAGTAATTTAATGTATAAGACCCTTGTCTCTGGTCATGAGCCCCATACTGGGAATTGTCTCATTTCTGGTAAGTCAGCTGCAACATTTCCACTGATGGTTTGTCTTCCAGCCAGGTGAACAGAGTAAAGAGAAGGATATTGAGAAAATGTTTAAGTTAAACTAAGGCCAATGTGGCTACGGGGCCAGGGTTTTCCCTTTACTCTTGCCTGAATGGAAAAGCTGCCCGCGGAGTTGACAGCGAGGAGAGACGACGGCCATGTCGTCATGCAGCGTCACTCTGGGCGATGCAAAAGTTCAGCCTGAAAATTCCTCATTTCAAGTGGAAATTCTGCACTCTTGTTTTTTTCTGCAGTACACAAACACGCTCAAGCATGGAAGCACACACGCAAGAGAGAGCCACTGCTGATGGCAATATTAATTTCCTTCTCAAAATACCAATGAAGCTTTGTGTTGTATAATGATAGCGAGAGGAGACCACCCACCTCACTCTGCTCTCACTCACACACAAGTGCACACACTGCCATATTTAGAGTAATGCAATACTAAGTTGTCTATGCACTGTTCAGATCCAATCAAAATTGCATAAAGTGGAACTGTGCAATAGTACTGCAAGGTCCAGCGTATATTTGAGTTTATACACTATCTGTGGCATGAATCATTACTTTTCATTTGGAATAGTTTTCTTTTTCCTTCCCAAAGGGCCCTTGTCTGGCTATCTTTCCCAAACAGTGTAACTCAGTACTTTGAATAAACATGAGGAGCCTGTATACCAAATATTTGTAGGACTGAGATGGCTGGAAGTGCATGTTATAATATTGTATACATGAGTGAAAGAGTCAGTACAAGCAATACTTGTAGGGTAACAGGAGGAGACAGGAAAAAAACAGGAAAAAAACAGGAAAAAACAATGGCCCCATCACTAAAAGAGATTCGCCATTCTCTTTCTCCTCATCCAGACGTCTGAAAGATGCTGTATTTACTTGTGCTTCTATTCTGCCGTGATTTATTACGACGTGTGGGCCTATCACTGCTTCATGCCATAGAAGTTGCGTCCGAAGGGGCAAGACCGAAAATCAGACAGGTTGTAAACAAACTGACAGAACAGACAGGACACTCACGTCAAAGTTTTCACTATTTATTGCAGTGTCAAATATTTATATAGACTGCCTATTGTCAGATACAGGTTGTGGACATTACTGGATGGTGTGTTGGTCACATGACTATACAATGACTTCAGTGTCTGCATGACCATATCATCTCAACAGAACTACGAACTCAAAGGAGCTGCTGGTTTCTCAAAAAGTTTTTTTTAAATTTTTTGGGAAGCAGTAGACAGCATGAAGAGCTTGTCTCAATCTTATTATTGCCAATAGTAAGATGTACGAAACTACAAAAATAAGACCCACATCATTAAAATGGAATTTCTTTTACAACTCCTCTTTACTTCTGGTTGGCTTTCCTAAGGTGCATTCTTAGGATTCATCACCAGAGATTCTTTAATTAATGGTGCTCTGATTTCAGCTTGCTTACAAGATTGTGATTTCAACAATTTCCTGCGGGATCAATAAAGTTCTTATCTTATCTTATCTTATTGTGATTTTCACTATTTCATGCTGAGTTCATGTCCAGCTGCTGTCCTTTTTGTCATGGCAGTACCATCCAGGTGTAGAATTATCAGGAGAAGAACACCAGTATTGTTTGAAAATAAATATTAAGTGGATATTTAGGTTCCCCTGTGGCTGTGAGGTTCAGGAGTACTATCTACAGTGTGCACGTGCAGGTAAAACGTGCCTATGCAGTACCTATGCAGGTACAGTATGATGAATTAGGTAGTGGAAAATCCATATATAAATCAACCCAGCTATACATGGAAACATGAAAAGTCTGGAGTCAGTGTGAAATATGTGTTTTAATGATCTAATTGCTTAATGGCCTTTTTTTAAGGTTTTGTAAATATAGTATAATATAAATCATTTAGATTTGCACAAAACTGGCTAGTGCCTGTAAAAAAGCTGGTAGAACTAAATTATTTTAAACCTAGACCACCAAGTTTTAAGGTATTTTCTTTAACTACGTAACAAAGAAGGCCCTTTTTCTCCCAGTTTTCCTGTTTTCTGGCACTACTCTTTTATCAAACCCACATTTTAATTCATTCTTCTAACTGTTGACTGCAGCGACTCAGTTTTTCTGATACCACCCATGTCCGCCCATGACACTTTTCTGGAAACGTCTCCATTCACTATGATTGTGACATCCCTTCAAGTTTTGTTTGACTCTGCCTGCACCATGAATAACTGTTTCCACTGTGATCTAACTTTACGTTACCACTTCACCACCATACCACAAAACTGTGGAAATCACTGTTAAATGTACACTATGTTGTAAGTTTGGCGTGACGTCAAGATGTCTGGTCAGGGAAGGATCCTTGATGGGGAGCTACGCTGATTAATGTTGTGCATTAACATCTGTGTTTGTCCACACTGACACTGATCTCCTGTGATTTTTGAACATAAATTGTGGCTCCTCCAGGTTCCAGGTTCCAACATATTGATTTATATGAGAATACTGGATCTGGACTGTGTAAACATTTATGGTGGTTGTTGAGTCTGTACCTGCATTTTTTTTTCACTGTGTGCACATCTGTGTGCATGTCAATCCCCCAGCTGTGTATCTGGTTTTGTCACACCCCTAATTGCGTAGTGTTTTCGGTGACTTCATGTGTTTACTCTGGGCTGACTCAGTGAGAACTACTGCTGAAACGCACAACCGAGGCGGCTGAAATCTCATATTCCCTGGTCCCGATCACTTACTAATGAAGACACACTTTCCAACCAGCCCGCTGCTGTTGCTGCTGCCTTTTCCTTCTGCCGCAGTTAACTCTCGGCTTATCACATAACAAAACAAACCTCGCTCAGCGACCACCCTGGAGAGGTTTGGTTTTTGTTCAGGGTGGTGGATTTTTTGTCAGCTTTTGTTATTAAGCTAAGAGATTTTCTTTAATCTCATATTTTACACTTCTTCATTTCATCTCAATACCTCAGTTATTTGCCCCAATTTCCCAGTCTAAAGCACTTCTTCTTCTTTCTACCGGCTCTTGTATTCATCCTCATGCTCTTCTTCATTCATCTGTCCGTTCACTCTTCATTCCATCACTCCCCCCCCCCCCTTTTCCCCTTCCTTCCTCTTCCTCTCTCTCTGATCCTGGTTTCAGAGCTTGTTTACTCTCCCGGACCACAGCACTGACTCACATCCATGAAATGATGCAATTAAGGATCCCACTGGGGCTCAATCTGTCATGTTAACACATGCTAAACCCCCACAGAGGGCTGAGAGCAGCACTGAGTGTTGGGCGACAGGTAAGACTGACTGGGGGTGAGGTGTGGTGGTGGTTCAAAAATGATTATGTTGTGATGTCTCGTAGAAAGTAAAATGTAAACATGATATATGATACCTCACAACACTGACAGGAGATCATTCTGAGAGAAAACATCAGTTGTGTGTATGTATATGTGTGTGTGTGTGTGTGCATTTGTGTGGAGAGGGATAGACAGCCATTTCAGACATTATGCTAAAATCCATAAATATGGAACTCTGGCAAGACAGAACGCTAACATTAGCACATTAATGCATGCAGTTATAATCTCCTACAATTTCATAGGAAAAAGTTGAGCTTAACAGCGTAAACATAACAGATATCAATTAATCCACCATGTTTTGTATATGGATGTAAAATACCATAAATAAATACAATAAAGAATTAAAAAAAATAAAATAAAATGATTGTGATACCTTTCCAAAGAGTGAATCCTGACCTAGAGTTTTCTAACTTCTGTACCATGTATCCTCAAACTCATTGATCCATTACTCACACTGGGACCAGTTTCATTAAAATTTGTGGCATAAGAATATTTCTTCCTGCTCACATTGACATGTTTCACAAGTTAAAATAAATAAACATTTGCCTCCCGTGTGTGAGCATGTGAGACAGTTAACAGACTGTTCCATCAAAGTCAAAAGAATGTGCATTGCATATTTGTTTTTAGCTTTGGCTAAATGCGTGGAATGTATTTTGTTTATTTTGTCCCTTATCTCTTATTAAAATGGTATTACGATGCAATTTCTTCACAGCTAGCAGGGAGAGGAGAAACAATTACAGTGATCAATACAGTTTTTGATGTAAATTTGGCCATGTGAGTGTGGCTTTTAGATTTTAAAACTACACCAGGATAGCTTAGTTGTTAAGAACTTATGATCCAATGAACATATGTCCACGTGGGTTCAAACCCCACTTCTGGAACTGAATTTGGCAGCATGCTGGACCAGTAAGAAGGTCCTGTGTTTGATTCTGTTCTGTGTGAAGCCTGTTCCCCTCTGGGTGCTCTGGTTTCCCTCACCATCAAAAACATGAATATTAGATTAATCCTTCAACCAGTGGCTTACAGCTGGAGTTGCTCCCATGAGTTGGCTGCCCACAGTTTGTTCTCTGCCCAATGTAGAGAACAAGTTTCACTATGTTGTGCTGAGTAGATCAAAGATGATCAAATAGCCTTTATTATGATGGAGGACAATGGGGCTGACAGGAGAGGTGGAGGGGGGCCAGAGAAAGAAGAGATGACAATAGATTTCCTCTTTTTTTCTTTCTTTCCTCACATGTCTTTTCTTCTCCCTCTCTCCCTTTTCGCATTTTATCCTCCTCTTTCTATCCAAATCCGCAAAAGCTCTGGCTAAACACAAATGGGATGAAACCTGCAAGCTAGCAATCTAGATAGACAATTGTTAGCCACAGTCACACATGAAATACTGTACTAGCTGATGCTTAGATCAAACGCACCCTTTGTTTCAAGGCGGACCATTTAAACTGAGACCCTGCCCACCACAGGTATGGTCTACTGGTGCTGAACATGGCTCCTTCGCTAGCTAGCGTCTGTGTTTTTAAAGCTTTGAGAAATGCTACATGCTTGACCAGCAACGTTGCTTTGGGATGGCTTGATGGATGAAGGTGTCTGTGCTGCACACAGATTTAGCAACCCTGCTGGCTAACTGTTGGATATGTTAAACATAGGCCTCGAACGCACACTCCAAGACTGAAGCTCAAAGATTTTCAATGTTTCTGGAGACCACAGAGGCTCATCAAAGGGAGGCCAGACATCACTGCTTCGCTTCGCATCATCAAGCTAAGTGCCTGCTTTTTGCTAACCTGCTAATCTGAGCTGATGTCTGTGTTCAGTCTCTCTGTGTGTATCATTGTGTCAGAAATCTACGCTCAGAAAATGCTACAGAAAATTTAACAGAAGGCTGAAGTTGCTGTCTAAATATGAGCATTTGTACAAGAACTGTAAATACAGCATAAAATTGGCAAATTTGTAGTTTAAATTGAAAGCCAGCTTTTGGCACTTTGCAGTTTGATACTGAGTACTGAGATATCCAGTCCTCCCTAAACCTAAATAGTACCACAAAATTTAAGCTGCCCATATACACATGTTCGCACATAAGACGGATGTTTGGCCATTATCTACATACTCTATATAGACAAAAGTCTTGGGACATGTGACCATTGCACCAACAGGGACTTAAAAGACATCGCAATCTAAATAAATATGGAATTGGTCCACCTTTGTAGATATAACAGCTTCCACTCTCCTTGGAAGGCTTTCCACAAGATTTTGGAGTGTTTCTGTGGGAATTTTTGCCCATTCATGCAGTAGAGCATTTGTGAGGTCAGATGCTGATGTTGGACCAAAAGGTCTGGGTCACAATATCTGTTCCAGTTCATCCCAAAGGTGTTGGATGGGGATGAGCTCAGGGCTCTGTGCAGGCCAGTCAAGTTCCTCCACACCAAACTCATCCAACTATGTCTTAATGGTCTTTGTTTTGTGCACTGGGGCACAGTCATGCTGGAATAGAAAAGGGCCTTCCCCTAGGACGCCTAGTATTGTCCAAAATGTCTTGGTATGCTGAAGCATTAGGATTTCCCATCACTGGAAGTCAGTGGCTGAGACCAATCAAATACTTTTGTCCATATAGTGTAGCTTTTGTTTGGACTGCTGCCTTTCTCTGCTGTGTAAAAGTACTCTGTATCGCAGACTCTGAGGAGTGTTTGTCAGGGCTGGTGGCTCAGGCTGAGATCCAGGCTGGTGCCACATCCTGGGACTTGTTCAAGAAAGCAGTTTTTCTACAAATAAGCCAAGCCTAGTGTGACTAATTTTCCAGTTAATTGTGTTTTTTATATCAGCTGTATTACTGTTTTTGGTTATGAGATTTTTAGATTAGATTAGCAGTCAGAATATTAAGATAGGCTGGTGCATTTTTGTTTTTTGTTTTTTTTTTTTTCAGTTTGAAAAGTTTCTCCATTTGAAGTTTAGCCCCATGCTGATCTCTCAGGTGAAGTTTCTTAATCAGCAACACATTTCTGAAGTGCCCCAGTCAAAAAGTGTTGCAGCATTCCCCTAAATGTCTGAAGCAGATGGGGACTGGTTTCCAGACAAAATGGTTCCACACAGTTCCTCCAGCTTAATCCAAGTTTTTGGAAGCCCTGAGATCCGAAATTGACTCGGATCTTATTTTCACCCTGATATTCTTCACTGTAACAACAAGAACAAGCAGCGACATATCCCAGATGATGGACTTGATGGGGACATTGGGCTGCTCAGCCACTTGCCAAACACATACCAAAACACAAAAACCAAGGAGGTTTTGGGAAGAAGAAAATGAAGGAAAGTACGAAAGAAAATAGTACGAATACAAAAAAAAGGATAACTCTGAACTTTCCTAAGTGAGACAATTCATGGAACAAAAATGCATGAGTGTGAATGTGTGAATGTCTCTACAGTAGCATGAAGGTACTTCCAATGCATGTGCTTATATCACAAATTTGAATGTGTGTGTGTGTGTCTATAATGAATGTACATGCGGCTGTCAAAGGCAACACATTGCTCTACGTCTGCTTCCCCTCTCTGTGAGCCTCAGCCAGCCTAGGTAAACAACTGATGTCGGCTGGAATGGACCACCTAGGTGTAACTTTCCATGTGGGGGTATCCCCTCAAAGCAAAGCAAGGAAATTTTCCGAAACACATTAAAGAGTTATGCAAATGGTTTACGGCAGCACTCGTGTGGCTGTATTGTTGTATTAATCTGTATACACTGTGGCTCATCCTGGCAGGACCCTTTGTTTGCCTTCACTCTTAATCAGCAGGGCTCATCTCCAGCTTACATCATTCTGAGTCAACAGAGGGACATCCTCCACAGCCTTACTACTAACACTGGGGTCAAATTGTGTGTGTTTGTGTGTGTCATTGCCAGAGTGTGAGTGTGTGTCTGTGTATGTGTGTGTGTGTGTCAACCAAAGAAACCAAGCAAAGCCAAAAATGGTCTCGCAAGTAGACTTCACTAAAGTTCAGAGACACCTGACCACTGCAGCGGAGCAGACTATTATAACCTATTCTGTAACCAGGAATACATTGTCTGATGACCATGCCCTCGTACATATTTGCTCTTAAAACACTGACTTCCTCCCAGAACTTTCCTGCCCCGCAAGAGAGCGAAAAGGAACAGCGAGAGGAAAAGAAAGTGAAGCACAGTTGGATTTCTATGCTTGGAAAGATGTGGTTTCCTCTGACCGAGGTGGGGCCATAGCTTGCAGCAGCCCTCTGTCCCTGCGTCTGTGTGTCCAGGCCAGTGAACTCTGCCAGATGCCTGCCGCCTTGCTATCTGTACAGGCATGGCCCGTTCTGCTGCGTTCTGTGGGCCAAACAGTTTATCACACACCACTAGCAAAGAGGTTGGGGTCCTACGCAAACGATGGGACACACACAGACACACGCTAGAGAGACAGTCATGCAAGGAAAAAAAAACAACCTTTTCATGCAGGACCATCATCCCATTGCAACGTCTATCTGAAGAACTGTAAGAAAAATGAACACTTAGACAGTCTTGCTTGGTTAATGAATTTAACATAAAATATATGGCAACAGTTGCAAACTGCTTGAGCCAACAAGAAAACAAAACAAAACAAAAAAAAAAAAACAGAGAGCAAACATCAGTTTGATTTATATGACCTTGAATACACAATGAAACAAAACACGCATCAAGAAAATAAGTCAAAATACACCATAACCGTTCTTGGGAAATATATATTTACATTCTTGCTGAGAGATGAGACTTTTTTGCTTCTGTGGTTTGAGATGAGTCATTGAATTTTAATTTATCGTTTGTCCTGCAAATGTCCAACGCTAAATTGAGCATTCTCATGCAAACACTGTGCGCACATATGCAGAGTAGCTGGTAGCTTAGCTCACTACACAGTCCAAGTAGCTTCCCCAGCACTGGCTCAGGCTATAGTTGTGCCTAAATACGGCTGCTACCTCGGCTGTTGACTCCTTTTTTTTTTCCTTTTAATGTTTGAAGCTTAATTAAGTAAAGCTTTTTAACGAGTCAGCATTCAATGTAAGAATAAAAACTTTCTCTAATGAATCAACATTTACTGTCCAAAAGAAAAAAAAAAAAAAAAGGCAAAGTCAGGTTTTGTAAACAAACAGCCTGATGGTTTATGGCTCTTTGTGAAACCCACAGACATTCACACAAATGCACCCCCCATAATTCCAGCATCAGAGCGCACTCTACAAGATTTGCATGGTTAAGTGTTGTTCTTTGGTGCTGCCATTACCATTGCCAAAGCCCTAATCCTCGTTTTGGTACAGAGACTGCCTGTGGTGGTGGTGGTGGTGGTGGTGATGGTGGTGTACTGTGAGCACTCTAATCTTTCCAAAGCTCTGTGTCTAATGGCTGCGCTGTCTCTCTGTACACTGTGTACCTCCAGTTTAGCTATGGCCTAACAAGCATGGCAAAGTGGTGAGAGGAAGAGGTTGTTACACAAGCAGACAGAGAAGTAAGGAAGGAAGGAAGGTGTTAAAGGCACAGTGTGGAACTTTCTAACAGTATAACTCTAGGGCATATTCAAAGTCATCCCGACCACAAATGAAAACACGTGCCTGTTTTATTAATGTATTGACCAACATTCATTATGTAAACAAACCTGCCACAGCATCAGTAAACATTACTCATCATTCTGTTGTGTGTCTGCCTCATTCAAGACATGTCAATAATAGCAGGTGTCAATTTTGTGTTTGGATTAGAGTGATGTTGGGCCGTTATCATACCTTTAAAGCTTCAGAAAAAATTTAAATGTCCCTTGCAGTTTTCAAAAGCCCAAAGAAACACCTTCATATTCATATCCCAAATACATTGGGTTTAATCAGTCTTAGATCTAAGACTGACATAATCATTACATTTGTAATGTAATGAGGCTCCCCACCCCCCATAAAAGAAAAAATGTTAATGGGATAATTTAATTGTTGGTTTTGCCAGACTTAAGTTGATGTCGCAGCAGTTTTTATGTAGTACAACATCAATAGTTGTGGAGTCTCCTGAAGCAGACAGGCTTATTTAAAGAAATTCACCACACTGGTGTCTTTTCAATTTGCCAATTGGAAAGCAAGATGACTCAAACAAGAGGTCTAAATCATAGAGATCAACGCTGACAGTCTCGAGATGCATGTCTTCAGTAAATGTGTACATATGTTCCCATGCACATGCACAAGAAGGACAGATCACAAGTAAAATCAGAGTGAAAGAGAGGAGTACAAGGAGGTGACAGATGGAGTGAGACTTCCTGCCTCCCTTTTTTCCTCTCCAATCCATTACATTGTCCTCCTGCTGTCCTCATCATCAGGTCCTCGCAGGTGTCCCATCTGCTGACCTCACCCCTGACCTTTAGTCTTCAACCCCTCACACCTGGGTGACACCTTTGCATACCCTCCCTGAACTCTGACCCCAGACTCTCCACTCTCCCCAACTCTCCATCACTGTGGAGTGGGTGGCGGCATGGGGTCACCTGGTAAAAGCATTAACCAAAAAAATAATAAATAAATAGAAATCATGAATTACAGAAACACCCTCAAAAGAATGATGGGTGCGCAACTTTTATTTTGAAGTCTGATTTAAAGTTTCATTCTATCATACCCTCTCCTGCAGAGAGACGGGCTGTTATTATTTATACTTTATACCAAAGACGACAAAACTGATTACTGATCGCTGTTTTACTTTTGGGGTGTTAAAGATCAGGCTAAAAGGTTTTGATTAGTGTCAGATTCTTGCATTTTGGCAAGAAAAAACATGCAGAGGTACACATACAAAGGCCCATATCTGCTTTACATATACACTCATGCATATATTCATACTGTGGACATGCATGTCTATTAGAACCAGATGTACATTTACACTTTTTCATGTGCACTTGAAACAAAAACTTTTTCTGCCAGTCTCTTGTTTACTTTTGCCGGGCAGCTTCTGTGCAAGGAGCAGCTGCCCACAGTTTTATATGATGTGGCATTATTTTGGTTTTGTCATCTCCGATAACTGAAAGCGACAGGAAGCTGTGCTGTACAGCAGAGTGGGACGTCCAGTCGAAGGAGTCCTGTGGTTCAGTGTATATACATAACATGATGCAAAATGCATTTGTATTTGCATACCGTAAATACACTGTGCATATCAATAAGCAAAATTAGTTTTTTAGAAATGACATGGCCCTAATAATTAGATTTAATAAGTAGTTAGTGGTTGTGCCATCTTTCAAATTAATCTGATCACATTAAATTTTTGTTTTGTAAAAAAAAAAAAAAAAAAAAATCAGTCAGAAACTTTCAAGTCTTTAAATCAGTCTGACTCAAATTGAATTTTGTGCTTTCTTTCGGGAATTGGAAGCAAGTTTTACTGTTGGTCTCAGCAGCTTGGTGTGCAGTATCTAGCATTTGTTTTGATCACCAGTTGAAAAGGTTTGTTAAAAATGTAGTCATTGTGGTTATCACAAGTGGGTTTGTGTTTACAAGAAGAACAGTCTGACATGTTGACATGTGGGTTTTTTTTTTTTTTATTACTTTGTCTGAAATTTAAGAACCTCTTTGGTATCTCATGCTTTGCGAGAGCCCATCAAAGTTACTTTTTAAACATGCTTAATTTATTACTTTTTTCCGTAGCATGACACTTAAAAGTAGAAGCTTATTGGTTTTGAAAAGGGAGCAAGGTGACATCTCACTCTATTGTTGCATTTGGTTGACAAATTACATAAGCAAAGTCTATAACTGTCTATAAGAAAATTACACTTGTGAATTTTGGAAGTATATCTTCAACAGTTAGGTTCAAATTAAGTATAATAATCAGTAATTATAAAATTAAGTTTAATTTGACTTTCGGGGGCACTTTGTGGTCTTTTTTTTATCACTGTGAGCCAAATCTGAGAAACAAATATTCTTCAAGAAAACTTCAGTTGTCACGTAGTACACCCGCATGTCACTATTACACATGAAAAAGTACGATTTAATGAGAGCAGAAGGGCTGTCTTTATGGTGCGACTGACCACCAACATTGTTCCAGGAATCTTATTTTCACATGAGGGAATTCCCTCCAACCTCATCATGTCTGATGGATACGTTATATTTTTTGAGCAGGTGGGGGTGGGGGAAGAGGCTTTAGGAAAATGATATCTGATTTCTTTGTGGGGCATCCCTTTTCAAGATGAGGAATCAAAGACCACCAATGTGTTACACCTCTAATGTGGTCAAAAGAGGAGGAGGAGGAGCTGCAGATTTGGCGCAGACGCACGCATGAAATCTTGATCCGTTCCCACTGAGCCCATGAGGGCAGATGGAGGCGAGCGCAGCACAACTCTCTGATCAGCTCCTGCACTTGCCACACACTGCGCTAGCACCGACAACATTTATCATTCTGTTTTACTGTTGACGGCCACTTTCCTTTTTTCTCTATTTCCCTCGCCGCTTTGCTCTTTGGCAGGCAGGATTAAGTTTAATTGTATCGTTTATGACAGATACGAAGCAAGGTTTGGCACTAATTCAAGGCAGGCCGTGCACAGCCACTTTATGGTTTCTTTCCACCTCACTTGCTGATGTGTGGTGGTGACACATTTGACAAAAACCATCCAAGATGGAGGTTGGGTGGGTATTGGGGGGGGTATGTCTGTAAAGAGACAGATTTGAGCATGAACTGAGACAAAACTTTAACACAGACCAATTTTCAGTGAACCTTAACCTTTTTCCCCACCATCCAGCACCTTATGCACTCACATTCTTTAACAAGTTGCTTGGTTGAATTTAAAGAAGTGTGTGTTTTGCAGTTTGAGCACTTCTATACTGTGGGCTCCTCTGCAGCACTGGAACCCTGTGGCCCCCTCCTCACAGTAATCTCATGACTAGCTGAATGAGATTGGAGGAGTGTGCCAAATATGTGACATTTGTTATTTTTGGGTCAGACCAAACTGAGGTGTTGATTGAGAACAGAAAACGTCTGGTTTGCTATTAACTGACTGAACGGGCAGAATAAAGTTGTCCTTGATGAGGATGAGTGTAATCAGTTTGATTCTGGCCCTAAGTGAAGCTGCAGGGAGGTTAATGCATGACATGGACTTCAGAAAGACTTTTATTTAATGACTGATGTTGATCATCAGATAGATGTAGTGTTAACTGTGTGTGTGTGTGTGTGTGTGTGATTTTTTTTTTGCATGGTGAGCAGACCACCAGGCGTCCAGACAAGGACTCCGCCTTTGAGTTTAATAGAACTGATTGCACTCCGATCAGTACTGGTAATAGTTAAGGCTTCAAAGGCTCTACCTCTGAGGCTGCCAGCGGTTATTTCCGACATTGGGATCGCGGTCTTGGCCTTTGGAAAACACTTAATCCTCTTCTACGTCTTTTACTTTTTCTGAGTAAAATGTATTTATTTATTTTTACTATTAATTTTAATATGGCAAAGTCATTGCTTAGTTAGAAAAGCAGAGGGGTATGATGTTAAAATAAATAAGACCTTATAAACAAATAAAAAATCGGTAATGATAATAACAAAAACATAACTAGATGGGCACTCGAAGAGTGCAGACATCCAATAAGGCAAACCGTCCACTCTGGTATGATGAACAAATCAGCAAGCGCAAGCTTCAGTCAGACCTATCACTTTTACTTGTGAAGCGTACAGTTCAAACATGTGTTTATATCTGGGGGAGTTTGTTGGTGAGAATTCACGTTTGGATGTGAATAAGAGTATAATTAGTTGCATGATATGTGTATGTTTATGATTTCATAGCCACAGCTGACTTTGAGACAAAAGTGTGGTGATGTCACAGTTGTGCTGATTTTGCCATGAAACTCATGTCCCCGAGTGCTCCATAACAAAACTGCTTTCTGTATGAAGTTTGAGCAACTACATGTGTCGGCTACTTCAGAGGATTACTGGATTGTGATATGGAGTCATTTTATTCCCACATTTGGCTTTGTTTGGTCACTACTGAACTGTACTACCACCTACTGGCCAAATGTCCTATCTCATAATATTAACCAAATGGATCCACTCCAAAATTTTACAGGCTCTCCCTTGTCCTTTGCTACATCCTTTCACCAGGTTTTATGAAAATCTGCTCAGCAGTTTTTCCATAATCCTGCTGACAGACAGACAAACAAACTGGACCAAAAAACTCCACCTCCTTCACGGAGGCAAGAATACAGGTTTAGGAAATAATAACATTAACAGTGTGAACTCAAAGTATACTTTGTCATATTTGTGGAATTTTTAACCGTATTGCAGTTCCAGTAATTACAGTTACGATGAAAAGATTGATATCACGCTCATTTGTGTTTGCCAAACGTGAAGCTGGAGGCGGGAGGTGATTAGCCTAGCTTAGCATAAAGACCGGAAGCAGGGGAAACGGCTAGCCTAGTCTGTGTGATAAAAAAAAAAGTCTGCCCACCAGCACCTCGATATCTCACTGATGGACTGTTTTGTTTCATCCTTTTCAATATCGGTTTTATGAATTGCATGCTTTAACTATGTCAGTGATTTCCTGGAATCTTGCTGACAGTCAATGAAACAAACAAAGAAGGGTTTTTTTGTTTGTTTTTTTGTCACATTCAGTGGTGCTGATACAGTAGGCGGCATTTTGAAAACTTTGGACTAAGTAAGGCTGACTGTTTCCCCTTGCTTTTGTATTCATGCTAAGCCAATTTCCTGCTGGTTCTTAGCTTCAGGCTTAGCATACATAGAAAGTACTTTGTCGATCCTCATCAAACGCTGCGTGAGAGAAAACTGCTCCTTTCAAAGCTGAACCTGACAGTTTGGCCCTTTGAAATGGCAGATGACAAAATAATCTCCATTTCAGTTTCACTTATTTCCCATGCTCAGCTCATGAAGACCATGTGATAGGGAAGAAACAAAAACTCAGGGTCAAAAACTAACCATCAAGCTGAGTGGACAATGAGCTGATATTGTTTTGTCAACTAGCAGCAGAACTCATATTTTTTACGTTCTTCCCGTGTCTTTTTATTTTCTCTCTGCTTCTCTTTGTCCGTCCCTCTTTCTGTAGGTGAACACAGGTGAGCTGTCACATCTCTCACTCTGAGCACCCTACAATTACACCATGTGACCCCCCCCGAAAACAAACACTCACTTAAATGCTCTTTGGCACGAAGGACACCTCCACAATAGCCTTTTAAACACACGCACAGATCACGAAACAAGCGTCTCATTTGACAGAGGGAAGGTTTCGGAGGAGAGAAGCGGCTAACATGAACTTCGACGGTTATAACAGGAACTGTGGTGGAAGAAAATGATGGACATAAGCCAGAAGTTGTTTCTGGTGATGGTATATTTCACTACGCTCTCCGTGGCTCATTATCAGGACAGGTAAGAAAATATATTTATGAAAAAGTTTTTTTTCATTATGGTGTTTCTGTAATGTAGTTGACTACTTAAAAAAAAAAAAAAAGGAAATGATGCGGATCTTCCTTCCTGAGCTTGTGAAATGAACCTTGTTGGCCTGTGTCTAATCATTTAATAAAGCCTCTCATTGCACTGCGGGTAGGAGGAGATTTAACGGCAGCTATGAATGAAGCTTTTTCAGTGGTTCTGCAGGCCATGTAGTTTATTGCCCTTTTGTTGATGACAACAAATTTTAATGAGGGAGAAAGAATTACTTTGTTTGGTTTTTTTTTTTAAAGGATTTTACTTGTGAATGCATGGGGATGGGGGAGGCGTTTCATAAGTAGTTACAGTGTACAGCTGCAGTAATGCCTGCTTTTTAGTTAGTTGCTTAGTAGTTATTTGCTTATTATGTTTTCCATGTGTTTCACTTTCATATTCAGGATATAATCCTGTTGATTCAGGATTTATTTTTCATATGACCCTGCTGCTATGTTACTGTCGTACATAACACCAAATGAGTTGCATTGTTAATGTCCCGTTTTGTCAGACACATGATGAAGCAAATCTTGACATTTTTTTTTTTTAATCTCCTAGTTTTGTGCGTACCAAGCTAGCTGCTACACTACTTGTCTGAGGAATGTGTTGATGGCACAACATCCCAGGCAACAGTCAGTTAACCGTTGAGCTAACTGTAATTTAATCTTTAACCTCTCTTACACTTGTGGACTCTCTGCCTGTGTCTAAAAACACACCCTGGTCACTGTATGGAGCTCTACATTTACCGTCGTCAGGTTACTTTGAAGGCCTCTCTTCAAGCACCGAGGCTGATGATGATGAAGCACCATATTGATGCATCATAAAAGTAAAAAAGTTTTATGACTATGGGTTTATTATGAGAGCCTGCCAGTCATGATGCAAAATGATTAAATCACTATTTACTGCTCAGTAGAGAGCACACCACTAAGGCTTTACTATAAAGGAGGAGGAGGCTGAGTGAACACGGGAGTGATTTTGGACTTGTTGTTTGGCAGATTAATTATTGTATTGTGCTCCCTTTAATAGCCTGCCTCTGTGGTCTGGGCTATTAAGTGTTTATTAGTGTCTTTCAGGGCATCAGTCTGTGTGGGTTCTGTACTCAAACTAAAGCCCAGAAAGCTTGATGATACAAAATAGTCTGATAACCTTTTGTCCCAGCTTCCACAGGTCAGTGGAGGATGTGCTGGAGCACCCTGGGGGTCGCATACAGCCAGGACTCTGCAGCTATGGTCAGACTACTTCCTGTTGTTTGGGATGGAGGAATGTTAACGGCATTTGTCAGCGTAAGTCTGCGACTCAGTGACAGCGCAACTACAATGACACATCACTCACAGTTCACAGGTTATCACTTCACATCTCAGCAAAACAACTACAGAAGTAAGAAGGAAGGAAGGAAAGTAAGTGTGAGGAAGTTTCTTTGCATTCTCCCTCACATACTGCCTGTTTTTTTCTTTCGACTAACAACACTGACATTAGAATTATTAGTGATGGGAAGTAAGTAAGCAAATTTACTCAAATACTTAGCTTATACAATATAATATATTACCCAACAGTGTGTAAAGTGGGTAAAAATTCAACCAGCTACTTGCTACAAACAATCCAATACTGTATATATTATATAACAGCCTGAAACAGACTGTTAAGCATAATGAGTACTTTTAATATTCAGTTTAATATTTATATATTAACACATGATTATAGACTTATGTAGTGCAAAAGCTCAATTTCTCTCAGGAGTTGTTGAAGACTAAAACCGTTTTAAAATGTGGGTGAATACTATAATTACGGAGCCAGAGACACAATTCAACAGACAAAATAACCTCCTTAAACTTGATTTTTATACGGTTTATGGTGGAGACCAAAACAGAGGTAAAAGGAGGGTAAATCCTGGAATAACACGGTCATCATAACAACTTAATAACATTATATATGTTAGTTTTTACAGCTTTTTATTTGCCCTCGAGTGGAAAAAAATAATTAATGCTACTTTAATTTTGATCAGAATCAGAATCAGAATTATCTGTATTGCCATGTTAGTGAAGAGCTTTCACATTACTAGGAATTTGTCTTGGTGATTGGTGCATACACAAAACGTAAGAATGAGTGACATATAACAATAGAATAAAATAAATTCATGCGGCAGGCTTTACTTTCACTATCGGTTTACAGAACTTAGTGAAGTCAACATGATTTGGCTTATTTTATTACATCTGTCATCCTCCACAGCGGAGTGTAAGAAGTCGTGTGTCAATGGAAAATGCGTGGGACCAGGCAAGTGTTTATGCTCCATAGGGTATAAAGGACGTCAGTGTGATGAAGGTGGAGTATAATGCACAAAATCATTTTCAGTTTTATGATTCCAATTTCTTAACCATTACCTGCATTCTCCCGAATCGTTTTACTGCAATTTTCTATGTGCTGCTTGAATAATGTTTCATATTGACTCCAGATGTGAATGAGTGTGGTTTCCTGGAGAGACCATGTTCCCAGCGCTGCATGAATACACACGGTAGCTATCGCTGTTACTGTGAACCTGGATACACACTCAGTATAGATGGATACACCTGCACCAGTGAGTAATTTCCTGTTTAAACAGAAAATTTAACACTTACAGTCTAGTATCTAAAACCTAAATGAAGAAAATCTGTGAACTGAGAGATGATATTTTTGATGTTGGGTCAGTTCTCCTCAAAAAGCCACAGGGAGTTAAAGTATCTGAGGACTTGGTACTCAATTTACAAAGCTTTTTAGATTAACAGAAAGATTTCTGACAGAAATTCACAGTTTATATCACACACAGTGATCGCGTGACAGGGTATTTACAAGGCAGGGATTTGAATTAGTGCTTTATGCGCGACACTGACTTTTGTTTTTAAGTAATCTTCAGTTATCATTTTTGTATGGCTTCTACCAACCCCAGTTGTGCACAGAATGTATTTGTGTGCTGTATGTGTGGTGGTATCGGTGTGTGTGTGCGTGTTCTCTCAGCTCAGCAGTGATCCAGTGGCCCATTTCTCTGACCGATCCTCAGCCAGTGTTTCCCTGTCTGTCTTCCAGGAGAGGCTGCATGTTTCTCCCTGCGCTGCCAGTTTGGTTGCCAGATGGAGAAAGGGGGAGTGATGCGCTGTCTGTGTCCCCCCGGCCTCCACCTGGCCACTGACAACAAGACCTGTGAAGGTAATGCTTTTTCACAAACAGCCATCGGCTCATCACTACAGGGAATCATAGTAGAAACATGCCTCACTTGATCTGATCTTGATATGGCTTTTCATGGTCCTTCTTAGCCTAATGGTGAGCCTTGACTGCCATTATCTGTCCCCTTCATTAGTCAGTCTGACATCAGTTTCATGTTTGGGAGGAGCTGCTGTCTTGTCCTATATAATCATTAGAAAGGAATGTATCTACTAAAATTATCTGCAGCTTTTACTGACGAACCCACATTGAATTACCTTAAGTTAAGGGGCATTCAACATCTAGCAGTCCACTCTTTTTTGTTTTTGTTTCTTGTTTTTTTTTTGTGACTTGCAACACTATTGTTTTGGTTCAGTCTAACTGTTCTCATCAGTCATGTTTCCAGCTGCATCAGCAGCAGTCAACTGTTTCAACAATAACCTCTAAAAACCCACAATACTTTCCCTGCATTTCCAGTACCAAACAGCAGTTGGTAACTAGTTAACTAGCTGCTTAGCTAGTTAACTAAGTAGCAGCTACACTGTAAGATGTTTTTCCCTGGAACTGATTAAGATTGAAACAGAGCATGAATATTAGACTCCACAACTTTAAATGAATGCTAATATTGCTACAGATCTGCTGGTGGGGTAAACAATCTTAGATCATACATTCTTAAAATGTGATATTATGTCCATATTGTGTTTACTGTGATAACAAATCACCAAAATCAGTTAGTGCAGGGCAAATAAAGCTTTGTTGTCTGATAATAAAAATTTCCTCTGTGACTCCATGATGGTTGATCTATACAGACTAAAGCAAAGAGCTGTAACACAAGAGATTGCGTTAGCTATGAAGAAGCCCAAAGATAGTGATTCAGACCTGCAAACCCCCTCCTCAATACTTCCTCAACCTGGGTACAAACTATGCTAAATTTGTGTCTAATTCATCAAAATGTAAGTTAAGCTCCTGAGCTCTGAGCTCTGAGCTCCTGAGCTCTTAACAATGACCCCACTCCTCTGGGAAAGCCGCTGTAGTGAAATGGTGATATGAAGAATCACTGTAGCGACATTCCTCATCCCTCTGCATGTAGCACTTGACTCCTCTTCAGTTACCTCAGTTTTAACTTGTGTGTTGATGTTGCCGCCATCATGCCTTTGCAGATCCTTTATGTCTGGCTCTATTTGTAGAGAAGGTGATGCACATTGCATCCCATTTACTTTGTGTAATCTACATGCAGCAAAGTTGTCGGGCACCTCTCCACTAAGTTTGTCCACTCAGTGGTACAAGGCCTTTAATTAACTCATGTAAAGACACACATACCCTGGACTCTCTCCTCAGTGTGTGACACTTTTATGACTGAAGTCCCCCTCGATAACCCGGCAGACCGTCAGACACCTCCTGTCCTGTAATGATGGGAGCCTTCAACAGCCTCTCTCACGGCTGTTAAGACATTTTCACACTGCGGGAGTGCTTTTGGTGGGAACGACTCCACATCCAAGACAAGGAGAAATCAAAGCTTTTGCCTCTCCGATGCACAACTGATTTTAAAGTAGCGCAGGGCAAGTATATGCACAAGGTACATTGAGCAAGAAAGTTTTCTTTTTACTTACATCAATATTAAACCTAAAACTCTGTGTCTTTGCTTGTAAGTAAAGATATAAAGGATATACTGGGTTGCCAGTTGGTTAAGTATTTTCTGTCATGCTGATTATCTGAACAACTATAGAATCAACTCTAGAGTCTCTAGAAAAGGTGCAAAAAGATAAGACAAAACTTTTGAACTTTCTTTAAAGATAGGTGTAGCTACGTGCTTGTATGGTAAAACGCTATATATTCACAACTGACTTGGCGATTCATTTGTGTGCCATTGTTAGTAAATCACAGAAGATTCCATAAAGGACGACTTCATTCTGCACACTTGATGTAACAGATCTGTGTGTTTAGGTCATTCCTTATTTCTGAACAGCAGTGCACCTTTCAAAGGTTCAGTACAAAGACATGGTTGCAAAGTCAAGGTACTCATTTGTGCCTCTCATGTCTTTTTGAAGGTAATTATTGTTTTGAGAAAAGACATGAAACACCGAAGCAACTTGTCCTTCTCCGTGTGTTTGTTTGCTTTGAAAGGTGAGTGTGGGTTGGGTTGTGTGGATAAGAAGGCCAAACGTTTGGACTGTTGTGCAATGAAATTAGCCAAATGTGTTGCTGGTGTTTGACACATGTTTGTGTTGGGTTGCAGATGTAGATGAGTGTCAGCGGGATGTTGATGTGTGTCCGCCACGGCAGACCTGCAAGAACACTTTCGGCAGCTTTGTCTGTGTGTGCCAAGATGGCTTTGTGATGGGGACGCTCCAGGGCTCGGTGCAATGTCGAGGTGTGGTCATTTGTTGTTTAATGAAATTAATGATTTAATGCTCTTTTTGAAGTGCTTAGATATCCATTAGTTTCCCATTGTTAACAAGCAGATGATCACATGTTTCTTATCCTTGATTCTTAGGGTATATGTGATGTTTTATATGAACATTTTAACATAATTTGACAGCAGGGACATGGGGAGAGTGTAAAGGGGAACAACAGTGGTTTCTACACCAGAATCACAGTGTAATGCATCTTAGACCATTAGGCCACAGGGACTCCCATGTATAACATTTCTTTAAGCCACAGTCAGATCTGTTACATATCCAATCCTGTAAATGACTAAATGGATCGCAGAACAGCTCCACATGTTCTCCTCATCTGTGTTAACTGGCAGCGTGAGGGATCATGTGAAGATGTGCTTTGGCAGCAGAGGATCTGGAGACCATGTTTATTTGATGAGCACTTATAGCTCACCCACTCAGCTGTGGGCTCACCCACGAGCTGTTTTTGTTTTCATCCATGTGATGAGCATTGCAAAATTATCTCTCGAGCAGGTTTGAAACAGACCGTTCTTTGCTCTCTCCATGCTGATCTAATATGACTTAACTATGAAGCCATGTTGCTCTGATAAGAAGTGATTAAATTTCTGACGAGCCTTCGTCATGTGTAAACATTTCAAGTCTCCTTCCCCTCCTCCCCACAGATAAGGACGAATGTTTAACTGGGTCTCACCGATGCAATCGCCATGCTCGGTGTGTCAACACAGATGGTTCCTACACCTGTCAGTGTTTGGAGGACTACTTCGGCAACGGACGCACCTGCTGGCCCAGGAGAGCCCCACAGTCCAAGGCTGTGATGTACTTCAACTACAAACTCTCCAAAAGGACCAAGCTCATACAACCTTCATCTTAGAGTCTTAAAATGTAGGCTCAAACAAAAGGGCGACAATAGAAGGTTACTTGAGAAGAAGACTAAATGGTTAAACGTTTTGGTGTGGAAGTTTTCTCAGAACGTTCCGTAATGTCAACTATTCCCTTTTCTGTTCAAGGCTGTTCTGTTTCCTTCTCTAGCCAGAAAGGCAAAAACCTGGAACACCCTCAACACCATTAGTTGCCTGTTTCATGTCTGTTGAAGGAACCCTTCAATTAACAAATGCACTGCAACAGGACCACACTCTGTACTTTGCTTGCGTGCTCCAGCCCAAATGGATTGTGATGACAGGAGGGTTTTCATTTGCGCTGGCATCACCAGTGCCACAGAAACACCACTCCTGTTATTGCACGTGGGATAAGCCACTTCGTCCAACGAAATGCTCTACAGAATTGCAAATATTACTTAAGAAATAGTTGGTAATTTATTATATTTTTCATTATGCGTACGTTTTCTTCATGAAAAAGAGCAGTTTTGTGAGCCTCCATAAGAATTTGTTAAGAAAAGGCTGACATCTGGTGGATAGACAAGGGAAGAGACGACATGTCTGCTGCCTTCACAATAAAATAAGAAAGTTGGTGAGACAGAATTCTGTCAAAGGGTGTTTAACTTGTGTGTCTGCCATACAGCATGTCTGTAAATGTTGGTATGATGCTGGTTTTCTGAATCTCTAATTAAAAACCTGTCCAAAAAGATGAGAAGATTTAACATAGTCAATTTAGAGGCATTTAAAAAACCTGCTAAGATTGATGTTTTCATAGCTCACTGTTTTATCTTCCTGTGTTTAGCCACAGGGAATGTTTTCAGACCTACTAAGTCACACTCAGTGCAGACTACCACACAGCAAGGGAGCATAGACAGGTCAGACCAACCAAATACCAAGAATCTTTGTCTGTCAGCAGCTGTCTGGAAACCTTTTCCTGCGTCCAGAGAGAGCACAAGAATGGGAATTTCTTTTGATGTTTTTTACAGGTCAATTTTGCGTTTCCTTCTGAAAGATTAAGATCGTGACCCCAGGAGAAGGGGGATTGCAATACCTGAAGATGACTGTAATGATAGGCGATGGTGGCAGGGGGCACCGTGTGTTGTGTCAGGGCCTCGGTTGTAGTCCTTTAGGCTTTGGAGCGGTGAGAGAGTTGGGCTTGCAGTGAGAACAAGCAGCTGCTGCCTGCTGAAGGGCCCTGCCGCTGACCCTATTCATCCCAACAGCAGGTGTCACACCAAGTCCCCGCCTCACCCTCACGCACACACACTCACACATGTGGACCACAGAGAGACACACACACACACACACACATATACACCCATGTGCGAAATCCACGTGCACACTGACACACACACAGATGTGTGTGTGTGTGTGTGTAAGGGGGGACCTGGAACTACTTACAGAGAACAAAGAGGGAAATCAGGAAAAAATGCAGCCTCTTCGAATAAATCTCACCACAATGCTGAGAAAAATCCCCAACCTCACCCCCAGAAACGCAAGAAAAACCTTGTTTCTCTCTTTCAAAGCAGTCAAAAGTGTCTTACAAAAGCAGAAATAGAAAACATTTTAGATAAAAGGATCCAGGCCCCTTTTTGAAAAGGACCTCACACCAAGTTGTGTGTAATTCCTACCAGAAACTGGTTTATTTACCAAAAAATAATAAGATTTAATGCCAAAGCACTTAGGCCACAAATAAAGGACAACAAGTGGTGGGTACACTGAACGGGGTGGGGGGTGGGGTGTGAGGACAGAAAGGAGGACGAAGCTGCGGTGGAAATTTTCCCTTTTCTTATGCTTGTTATTTTCTGGTTCTCTGTTTACACGACACACAAGATTTCACATGGAGGGGTAGCGACAGGAACAGTGGCGCTGGAGCTGTGCAGAATGGCCTCTGCAAAATAAAAGAAAACAATAAACATGTCAGAGGAATTTGGACATCTGCAGTGACACAAGCTCTCGCACCGAGGCCATGGCAATTTCATGAATCAAAGAGCTGCTGCCTCGGCTTTCCTTATATAAAGCAAAATCAACATTTATCCTGAGAAAGTGAGCAATGATGCTGACAAGTGCATAGAGCCAATGACAATACAATAGCAGAGATGCTAGGAACAACCGTGCCACCCACGTTGCTGAAAGAACGTGCTTTCAAACACCACCACTGAACTGTAAAACCACTAAAACCCCTGTCTTGCCCATACTGTCCTTTTCACTTTAGCTTGAAATAAGCCAGTCTTTTCTCCATCAGAGAAGGCTTTTTCACGGTATTATGTTCCTATTGGAGCAACATCTCTTCTGACACACAGTCACTGTAAGGAGGAAAACAGTGCAGTGTTTTCCATGAATGAATTAAAATTATAGATGCTGACCAATCCCACTCAGGGAGAATGAGCCAAAGCTTGAACCCTTGGCGTAAAATTATAAATCTTGTTAGGGAGCCATTTTCTCTTCCTTGCCTGTGCCTACAAAATACGCTGTAGAGCAGAGAGAGTGTGACAGCTTGCTGCCTACAGCAACCTTCCCAGATTTCTTTTATATACGCTATTGAATTTGACCAAAATGAGCTGAACCGAATAAAGCTGAGCTTACTGGTGCTGTTTCCAAATCATTCCCCGTATTCACGAATCCGTGCCAAAAAGAACAGAAAAGAAAAAGAAAAGACAAGAAAAGAAATGAACCGGGCTCATTTGTTTCAGTTTCGAAATGAAAATAGAATCACATCACAGCAGCTTAACTAACCCTCTGTACCCTATTTTGCTGCGGGGATAATTAAAGCTTCCCGTTATCTTAAAGACAGCACTGTCCTCTCAGTCACTTTTAAATCGCATTATGTGGAGTAAACACATGTGAGTCACTCTCTTCTGTGTGACCCCGGGAGGGAAAAAAAAAACATGTGCACCCGCGCTTCCTTGTAATTCTCATACATACTAATACACTCCTGATGAATGCTCTGCTACGCGGTGGGTAGTGTGTGTGTGTGTGTGTGTGAGAGAGAGAGAGAGAGGCTGAAGGAAAACCTGATGTAGAAATATCCATGAGACCTCAAACATCTTAAAAAGTTAACTCCCAGACACCCTTCTTCAAGCTGCACACACACACACACACACACACACCCTTTCTTCCAAAGGGACTGAGCTGTTGTGTATCAGTGACCTTAATTCATGTTTCAAATCCACATGATGGCTTTGAACTCTGAACAGTAAAATAAAGCCTGCCCTCTTTTCCTGTCCTTTCTTCTGTCTGCTCCTATTCTCTGCACAGGGTATGTATAACAACTGGAACAGCCACATCATAACATGAAAGCAGAGACTTGACCTGACCGGAATTCACTGTGCCTAAATCATTCTTAATATGAGAGCCGAGTAGCCTTGTCCGGGGGATTATCCTCGATAGAACAGGAAAGATTTCCAGCTAATCTATATAGGAATGCCCACTCTGGAGAAGGTGAAGGGAAGTGGCTGGGACCAAAGGGTTCTTTTGGAAACCAACTCACTTTGTTACTCTTTTGTGCAGCAATTAGGGCCCAACCAGTGAGAAAAGCGACATGATTCTGTTTGTTTACATAATGTGTAACCTCCAAAGTACAGAGAGAAGAGTTTGCTACTTGTCATATGCAGAAATGAGTAGTCGATTAATTGGTTCGATAATCATTTGTTGTCATGCCGAAATACCAAACTGGTGTTTGAAGGATTCAAGAAAACAATGTGGAAATGCCACTGTGGTTTTCCTGGCATTTATTTGTTTTCTGGCATTTTATAAAGTAAGATAATCATACTTGGTGCAATTATGTGATCTGTTGGTCCATAGCACAAAACCTAAACACAACCACAGGACTGTTTAACACTTTTAGGTGACAGTTTTGGTATTTTGACAGAAGAGTTTTTTGAGGTTTGGCCACTTTTTCTTTCTTTTTTTTTGACTCATTTTGTGTACAAGGCAGCATGCACCACTACCCAATGGTCCATTTCCAAAACTTAACTTTCATTTGTGCCAGAAGAAAAGGAGAGAAAAAAAAAGTGTAAACCAAGTGAGGGATCAATCACAGAAAGATCACAGCTGCATGATATTTTTATATTAAAACTATGACTGTATAATGTGAAATGAGTTGCTTGTGGAACCACCGACAGGAATATCAAACAACTGTGCATCTTTAGCATATTTAAGTTCATTGTTTTGGATTTACAGCCCTGAACTCTACTCATCTCATTTCTACACGTAGCAGGTGGCTGTTACCTGTCCAGCCCAAAACAGCACACTGATATAGTTACAATGAGAGTGGCAGACTGTGTACACTAGCACTTGTGTGTTGCCCTGCTCACAATAACGACTTCATAAGATGAACGAGTAACAAGTGGCTAATTTTGTTATCAACACAGGGTGGTCAATAACTTAATTCAAACAGACTAGAGAGGGACCTTTGTGGTTACAGGCCAGGGTTGGAGGGCTGGGATGTGTATACATCTGAGAGACAGAGCATATATCTGAGTGCATGTGTGTATTTATGTATGTAAGGAAAGTTTTGGCATGAGATGGGCACAGTTTTAATTAGTGCTGTACTGGAAGCTGGAACAGTGGAATCGTTGTGGAAAAGTCCACAACAGCTGCAGCGGCTGCTCTCTGGCTAACATAGCTCTCGGTGCACCCATTCCAGCATTCGCTGTTTCTCTGTCTTTCTCCTCCACTCCTGTGCTAGTTCAGGTGTCTGGTGCAGCTAAGGAAGCACTGGGTGGCACCCACCCAGACTGGCCGAGCTGGCAGCGGCCGCTCTGTTGAGGAATGTATGAGAGGGTTTGCTGGCAAGCTGTGTGCTTGGCAGGTTGTCCTGCTGGGGAATCACTCAGTGAGAGCAGGCTGTAGCCAATTCCCTGTCAGTGGCCGGTGAGCTCACAAGGGCAGTAGTCGGGGAACATGGACACAGACACAGAGACGGACTGTAGTCATGCTGTGTAATACCTTCCCATTCACTGTGCCTAGCCGCCACCCCACCCTGCCCATGGGGACGCACTAAATTTTCAGTGTGGAACTGAGAAATGAAAACAGTGTGTTCTGCTAAAAACTTCAAAGGGTGGAAATCATTTTATTACTGCGGTGCTCAAATTGCATGTTCAGTGCAGACAGTAGAGAACAGGGTACAAGATGTTTTCTATGTTTACACTATTTAAGCACAAACATGTTTTGATGCTCTGTTTAATTGTAGTTCTATCTGTCTTTTGGCAATAAGAACGAACAGTACGTTGCTCAAGAAGCTTCCCCATTTCCCGCTCCATTTCTAAACCCACACAAGCCTGGCCAAACCGAACCTCAATTTCCACTTAAGCTAAACTTAAGGAGGAACCGACAACCCCAAAACCTCACCTCAAACTGACCGCGCTGCAACCACTGCTGGCAGCCCGTTCCATCGCTGAGATGTTATGAACCATTGGTTGAGATATTGTTTTACTTTAGGCTTTACTTTGTCTATTTTGGCACAGTAGAAGTCAACACTGGCCTCCATGTTAGCTCCATGAATTACTGGCAAACCGGTGCAGTTTAGAAACGTTCTCGAAAAAAATTTAGTCTATTTTGACGGAAAAGTTTAAATAATTTGACATGGAATGTTTCTTGAGGCCTGAGTGAGAGTCTGATTTTCCATCCAAATGTACCAGTGTTTAACTGTGAGTCAGGTGCTGCCAAGAGACTTTCAAAGGCCCCCTTGACTCAACTGCTAGGGGGATGGTAACTGTTTGCAGAGCAACACTGACATCTTATGGAAAACCAGAAGATGTGTAAACAGAAGAGAACAGTCAGAAAAATTCCAGTGCAGTTTCTGGTGCTCTAAAATGTAAATACTGAGTCATACGTACTTCATTTGGATACAGGATGAAACATGTTAAAAGAGTGAAAATGGATGGGAATTCAGCAGAGTGTGTTTTAAAGGTGTGTACTTGCAGCGAAAAACAGTCTCGGTTCAGAAACACATGGAAGTAAAAGTGAAAATATTTGGAAAAATCAGAAACATACCAAGTTCACTCACATACACACAGCTCTTATAAATAGTATTTGAAATTTTGGGGTGGAATCACGGATGAAAGTCACATTTCAAGAACATCAGCAACCCCTTAAAACATTAAGCCCCCAGCTAGTTGAAATTTAGAAAGCCCACAAAAATGTTTCCATGGAAAGTAAAAAAATCGGAAAAATATGATGACAGTGAACAAGACAACCTTCTAGTTTGTGCTGTGAATATGAAACAGACAGTTTTTATTTATAACAATAACTAAAAAGAGATATTAGTAGGCAAACAGCAGATTCATTTCAAATAGGTACAAAGGAGTTTGTACATTTGGGAGAAAGTATTCAGATCATTTACTTAAATAAGAGTACACACTGTGAAAATACACTGTTGCAAATGAAAACTCCGCATTGACTAAAAGGAAGGTAAAAAAGAAGTAAAAGTACTCAGTGCCGTGACTGTTATGCTACTATACAGTGTATTATAACATTCAATAGAACTAATTTTTGAATAACTGTTTTGTATTGAGGCGGCACGGTGGTGCAGTGGTTAGCACTGTCGCCTCATAGCAAGCGGGTTCCAGGTTCAAATCCCAGTCTGGGCCCTTCCTACGTGGGTTTTCTCCGGGTACTTCAGCTTCCTCCCACAATACCAAAAACATGCACATTAGGTTAATTATCTACTCTACATTGCCCCAAGGTGTGAGAGTGTGTGGTTGTTTGTCTTTGTGTGTTGGCCCTGCGATTGACTGGCGACCAGTCCAGGGTGAGGGTAGGTAGTCAGCTGGGATAGGCTCCAGCTCCCCCGTGACCCTGACGGATAAGCGGTATAGAAAATGGATGGATATTTTGTATTGGACTGTGACCAATGATCATTTCCATCATCTTGATTTGATTCACTGAGTTTGTAAATAGGGAAAGATGTTGTCCCAGTTGCTCAGAGCCTAAATTAACCGCTTCAATACAACGGCACAAAGTTATTACAAATACATTAACATAATTCCCACAATTTAAAAAAAAGTGGATTCTGTATGAACTGTTTGTGCTTAATAAATTACACAAATGATTATCAAAATAATTCTTTTTAACAAGACTGATTAATTAACTTATCATTTCAGCTGTTTTTGGATAAACTGTTGGGTAGTTTTAATGTATAGCAAAGATCATATAATTAAGTTTAATTATTTAAATTATTTACAGTGTTTTGTGTGCAAGTCTGTAATTTGTAAAGTAACTAATAATTTAAGTAGTAAGTTAACTGTAATGAAGTCAAAAGTACTGTATTTCCCTCTGAGGTGGACTAAAAAGTAGAAAGTGGCATAAAAAGAAAAAAATACTCAAGTAAAGCACAAGTTCTTCTGAAGTGCAGCACATGAGTGAATGCACTCCTATATTCCTTTACTGTAGGGCTCTGAGACTGGCAGGAGATTCTCACCTGTTTTTGTGATTCAGAGTTTCAAAACTGGACAAGGAGACTGGAATTTGAGTTTCACAATCTTTCACTGACCACTTTTTACCACTAGATGGCGCCCGAAGGCTACGTTAAGATTTCGTTAAGAAGCAGTCCTGTCTGTTCACATATTTTTTAATTGCACAAAGTCAGAGTGCATTGTTTTTTTTTTATAAATATGACCACTGTTGCAAAGTTTATGTTTTATGCAGTCACCAATGGACAAAATCACAGTGAACTTGTTAAGACCTGTGAGTTACAGTTGTGTATTAAAAATAAAAAAATGCATTGTTGTTTATGATGATAAGGTATGTCATAAGATGATAATCTGGGTGTTTTCTGTATCGCAACACACAAAAAGTTATAATTGTCCAGAATATCAATAATCTCACTAATCTGATATTTTTAAACTGACTGGAGAGTCACTCACACTTCCTGTGCCTTTTGATACTTAAATAAGATTTTTTGAATGACTGCTTAGACACACAGGTTCATCACTGACATGAGCTCAGGTTATGTGCATTTAGCCATTCTTGAAGTCTTATATGTGAAATGTAAATGGGGTTACTATTCTTGCTTAGAGATAAAGTGGACTTAAATGTGGCTTTGTGTTTCTGGCAAGACATAATGTTTCATTGTGGCTCATGTTGGGGACATGGTGACAAGTGTAACTGTTGTTTAGTGGATTTGACAATCTTTCTTTATGTTGTATCGTGAAGAGAAAGAGATAGCGTTCGGTGTCCTGCACGCCTGAGAAAGGAAAAACATATAACCCTGAGAACTCATAAAAAGCAGGTCAGAAAAGGCGGATCAGCCAATCAGACAGAGTGGGAACGTTTGTCCAATGTCCTGACAGAAAGGACTCTTGTAAATGGTCTCCCCCCACTCCTTTTCTGTCAAGGGCCAACTCTTTAAAGTGAAGATGGAGGCGGGATGCGCAAAGGAGATGGGTGGTGCGTTTATCTGGTCGAAAGCAACACATGACACCACAATCACTACACATGAGCAAATGAGATCTGAGAAGGTAGGATCATCCAATAAGATCGGCAGTTAAGTGAGCTGTAAACGTATGATAAAACATATCAAGCCCTGTCTGTTAAAAACACACACACACACACACACACACACACACACATACATCTGGCCTCATCACATGACAGCTTTAACCATGGGGATCAATTATAGATTGGTGACATCATCACAGTGTCTGGGTACAGTTTCAGTCCCCATGTGAGTCAGGGAATTCCCAAGTTGACCATATGTACGCTTTACTTCATTTGCTGCTCTGTGACCTGCTGTTGTTTAGGGCTCAAGTTGGCTCAGAAAATGGTTCCAAATCATGTTACATTTTTAGCAAGTGATTTGCAGCTACATTTGTGACGCGGTGGCCACATTCATTTCATATGGTGTCATGATACCACAGCAGAGTGAATGCCAGCTCACCACCCAAAGACAAACATAGTGTCCTATTGTTATGTAGCGCTGTAGTCCAAAACAGTCTCACTCATCCAAAATCCACAACACGTTAAGACAAATAACATGTTCAAACGAGCACGTAAACAAATCAAAAGGGTGCAAACAAGAACACAAATTAAAGCACAGACAAAAAGACTCAGATGCTAACAAGGTATGCGGATTACAACATAGTCATAATGACAATACTAAAATTTCACTGTTTGGCAGGTCCAATATTTAACATGTAGCATTTAATGCTAATTAGCATTAAATATAAAGTACAGTTAACGCTGAAGGGAATGTTTTAAAGGATTTTGTCTTAAACCAAAGTGTGAGACAAATTGAAAATTTGACCCAGTGATGGTGCTTGATGAGAAGGTAAGATAATAAAATAGAATAAGCCTGTTGTGTATTTTGATTTGCATAATTTGTCTATTGGAAGTTTTGATTATAATAAACAGAAGGAAATCAGTTTCTTACATGTGTTGCCAGATTTACATTCTGCAGGAAAGACTGAAAGGACATATTGTCAAGGGTATACACATACGTTTAACATAATATAAATTATCCAAAAACCTCTTTCCACAAACCTTAAACAATTATCAGCCTCCTTTAAGACAATAAAGTAATGTGCCGCTTTGTGTTACACAACAAATATCTGGATTATTTGGCATTCAATCAATTTAACATGTATGTAACATCATGTAGAATCTCATTATCCATTTACAGCTCTTCTCTTTGCTGTGTGACATTTGACCCCAAATGTCCCTGTGGTTTATCCACTGGCGTAATCATTTTTGCTGCAAACAATCAGTCATCAGCTTTGTTTTGAGGAGCGGTCTATTTTTGCCCTGCAGATCTGTCTTTGGAGGCTAAACCAGGAAGAGGTGATGTCATGATGGCTATCACTTACAATGCTCCAGCCAGCTCCAGATGTACAGACCCCATTCTCTCCTGAGGTATGACCTCAGCCTGGGAGTACAGAGGGAACATCTGCTTGGTGATCTGGTTAGCAGGATGCAGGTTTGATCTGATGCAAGACATTATGCTGGAGAGAGCTTTCCTGTGTGTGTCCTCATCTGACCGGTGTCTCGAAAATAGGTCAAAAAAAGAGGACTACTTAATGGTTTGTGTTTCTTCTGTGTATACTGAAGTGCACTAATTAATGTACGTTGATTGATGAGGAAATTTCAGGGCCTATTTGCCCATGAAATGTTTTATTTTTGTACAACATGTGAATGCCTTTACCAAGACAATCCAGTAAAGCAGTATGTACCCTCAAAATGAAAATTGATTACATTTTTCTGTATATTTTCTCACTCCAAGGATGATCTACCCTATATAGACAGAAGTACTGGGACACACCTCTTCATTATTGAATTAAGATGTGGGATGGGGCTGTTTTTCAGGGGTTGGCCTCGGCCCATTACTTCCAGTGAAGGGAAATCTTAATGCTTCAGCACGCGAAGACATTTTGGACAATGTTATGCTTCCAACTTTGTGACAACAGTTTGGGGAAGGTCCGTTTCTATTCCAGCATGACTGTGCCCCAGTGCACAAAGCAAAGTCCATTAAGACATGGCTGGATGAGTTTGGTGTGGAAGAACTTGACTGGCCCACACAGAGCCCTGACCTCAACCCCATCCAACACCTCTGGGATGAACTGGAACACAGATTGTGAGCCAGACCTTTTCATTTAACATCAGTGTCTGACCTCACAAATGCTCTGCTGCATGAATGGGCAAAAATTCACACAGAAACGCTACAAAATCCTGTGGAAAGCCTTCCCAGAAGAGTGGAAGCCATGTTAGCTGCAAAGCTGTGTGTGTATTTACAGTGCAATTAAAGTCCCTGTTGGTGTAATGGTCAGGTGCCCCAATACTTTTGTCCATATAATGTATCAGAGATCTTTCTGCACTGCTGGACATGCTATCAAATTAAACCTTTTAACAAGTGCAGAGAGGTGCTGCTAGGCAGATTTTGAGATCTATAAACAGAAACAACCTGTCTGTCCCTGTTTCCAGTTTTCACAATAAGCTAAGCTACCTGACTGACAAACTATTCCTAAACTGTAAATATGCCTCCTTTTTGGCGAAACTACTATTCTACTACTTCTATAAGTTGTCTTATTGGGACTCATTTGTAAGCTTGAGTTTTGCTTCAGACCTTTGTTGCATGAAATCTGACTCAATTTTATTGGTTTCAGATTTTGTATTTGCTTTATTAGTGTGACCATAATCACAAACAGTGTTGCCAAAGCATGTGGTAAATAGTTTGCAATGTTAGCATCATAATTCTGAAGCCTGTTCCATTTCATTTTACTGTCTCATCAAAAAGCTGTCTTTAAAAAAATATGACGACCTGCAGAGCAGGTACCAGCAAGCCCCTGCTCTGCAGTCGACCTCAGAAGGATCTTCAAAGGTATAACATGTCAAGCACAAATTCATGAATCAAAGGGAAATGCCCTGAACTGGACGTTGATTCTTTGCGAAACCCTGAGCAATTTAGAGCCTCAAAATTCACTTGACTTAAAAGCAAAATGAAAAGAAATTCACACAAACACGGGTAATACCTTCAAAGGCAATATCTACTAGTAGAAGAAAGGCTTTCTGAAGGTGCACCTGTATAGCGAGGGACAGCTGGCTAACATACAGGTGCGTTGTCATGTGTCGGCCCTGAACAAGTGTCGGCAGTTGGTCGAAGTTCATTGTGTCACCACCCCCTTGTGCAAAATGTGCCACAACTGCCTTGACTGACTGCTGTGCTATCTAGGGTTAACTGTCCCATTGAACAAGTGACTGTGACAGCTGCTGTTAGACGCTTCCCCTCCCCAAGACTCAAACACTTCCGCTCAATGAATCAGGGCAGACCACCCTCCATACTGAGCCCAGGGAATCTCCTTGCTCGGGGTGAATACAATTGTGTGTGTGTGTGTGTGTGCAAGTGTGAGGGTGGGGGGGTTGCAGACACACTCCTCGAGGGAGTCTCATTTTACACATTGGAATTAGAATAGAAATATGTTGCATTGTCTGGTGAGAGGACGGTTGATCAAACCTCTAAAAGACTTGTGAAAACAATCAATCTATCAGTCAATGTTTGAGAGGCAGTGAAGGAAGCGTCACATCGGCTGTCCGTCTGCCCATCACGCACGCAACTTATCAGGAAGTCTTACTAAATCCAAATGGGCATATCTTGACCATAAAATGACAAGGTGGCGAGCTCATAGGACTTAAGGTAGCGTCACTCTCTGATTGGTGCATCCTCTGTCTCTGTGCGATGAAGGTAGAAGAGGAAAGCCGAGAGCCCCTGGAGACAGCATTCAAATATTACCACCCAGACATTATTTCTAGAAGGACTTGCAAAAAGCTGCGCCAAATGAGCCACCCATTTGAAATGCGAGCTGGCCTGATGCGCTGCCGCCGTGCCTCACATTGCTGCAAAAGATTTGATGGGCCTGCCAAGAGTCCTCGGATGGCGGAATGAATTGCATGTGTGAAGGAGTGTCATCTAAACATGTGTGTCAGTCATCGTAAAGCATTTCCACCCGTGCTAATTCATGGAAGTCTACGGAGTTAATGTTGTAATCAATCCTAACCCGTGAGTTGACTCTTCCTCCATCTGGCTAGAGACAGGCAGAGATCCAAAGTTTCTAAATGGCTCCCGCTCTTCATGAACCCTCACCTAATAGAGCCTACTACTAAGTGGTTGTCCTATCTACACCTTTTACATGCAACATGTTGGCCTTGTAGCTCTTGTCCTGTTTTGGGTTCAGGGAGCAGAGAAACAGTTGACTATTTCGAGAGTTGGAGCTCTTCTTTTAGATGAAGCAATCTGTCCTCCCTGCTCTTCGCTGTGAATGTGATTTCTGCGTTGGACGTTAGAACAGAGCTTAGCGCCAGAGAAATACTGAGGCGACAGGATGAGAAATGAAATTTGAGCATTAAATTTTATTCCTTAGCTCTGGGACCAGTGTGTCTAACAAAATAATCTAAGCCCCAAGGTACACATACTACATTTATTACTAGATTTTGGAGCTTTTAACCAAAATGAAAAATAAATTAAATGCTTTAGGTATGACTCAGTAGAGTATCTGCTTACAAATGTGCGCGCCCAAAGAAATTTACACTTGGCACACACTTAAAATGATCACATTTGGTATCTGTGTATAAATGTTTGTGCTTTTTTTAATCTATATTGTCATTCTGTTTCTTCATATGTAGTTTTTACTGCTTTACTGCTGTTACTTCTGACAGCAGGGATCCTGCCTCTAATTTTTTTGAGATTTCTCTCGATTCATTTGATGTTAAATATGTCTTTTGTGTGTGTGTGTGTGTGTGTGTGTGTGTGTGTGTGTGTGTGTGTGTGTCTGGATTCAAGGTCTAAGGACACAGAATGTGTTATATTGTACAGATTGTTTAGCTCTCTGCGACAAATGTGAGATTTCTGATTTTTGACCTTTTTTTGCATCAGGATAATGTTTTATAGTGGAGCACAAAGCTGTGGCTGTAAACCATGGTGATAGCAATGTTCAGTTTATTACAGTACAGTCGTGGCCTTGGTTTAAACTCTTATGATGTAGTTTGGTTCTTTTGTTCTGAAACATGTAAAGAAAAAATAATAATAATACTCATTGTTGTAGTCTGTAGTTTGGATCTGATTCATACTGGCCTTTACAAACATACAACGAACTGTAAGCATTTAAGACTTCATGTTTACAGCTCATGGTGTGTTTATAAAAACGCAGTGTGAACACACACCAGTCCAGAATTAAGAGGCAGAACAAACGAAGCAAAGTACAGGCGTGAAAAGTGACCTTGGACTTTCCCTTAATGTTTTTCACAATTTGATCCTTAACAGTTCTCAGTTATATCAATGTGAATTCACAAAACGTGCTGCTGTTTTTACTGTCTATAAAACCCATGAACATTGTCAGAGACCAGTGGCAGCAAACTGTTGGTTTGCTACACATGAGGCGGGAAGAGCTTCATGTCTCCAAGCCTCAGCAGGAACTTGACGTCTTGTCTGATGTCTGCCACATTCTTGCAATGTGTTTGTTGTTTAACAGTCAGGTGGCTGTGACGAACTTATCTTACTGCTTCAGAGTCATTATAGTTGGGACAGTGATTAGATCTTTCCGTGGCTTTAGACTCATAGGGTGCTTGCTGTATGTCTTTTGACTACAGCACAGGTGACCTAAGGCTGACATGCACTCAGACAGCAGAGAGATGGGAAGGAGCTGATCCCTTTGTTGGCCTTTTCTCTTCTCCATCAGTGGTTGGTGTCCTGCTGGGCGATGGCTTAACAATGCAAACTGTCATCTAATTGCATCCACATTCAATTTTTTTTACCACCACTGCAAAAAAAACCCAAAACAAAACAAACAAAAAAAAACCCAGCAACTTCTCTTTGTTCAGAATATGTATGAAACGTATGACTATGTTTACCTGTTTTACCAGAAAAGTAATACTCAGTCTTCAGTGTGGATGATCAAAGTGACATACAGCCGTTACATCATCGGCTGAAGGAGAAAGTCTCCTTTGTGATAGCGCTCACTCTAATCCTGATGCCAGCAACGGCATTAGCGAATGTGTGTGATGTAAAATATAATTTGCTTCATGTTAGCCACATTTTAAAAAAAAAAAAAAAAAAGCAAATATTTGCATTATGGCTGCTTTATGCAGCACAAAAAGAGGACGAGCAACACTCCTCAGCCAAGTAATTAAATTTGCCTGTAGATCTTGTTGGATGTTTTACATGTGGATTCCAGTATTTGTTAGATTCAGTGATTAGGCCAACAAGTGAATAAATAAAGGATTTATTATTTACCCACCACAGTTTTATAGCTGGTAGTGTGGCTTTCAAAAGGCATTTAGAGTTAGATAAAAATGTACAGAGAGTATGACTGAAATGTTCGTATGTAAAATAAATTGTTAGGAAACAAGCAGAATAAAACTATAAAATGTTGCGGTGTCTTGGTGACGGTGTTGGGTATTGTGTTTTTTTCACTTCTCACTTCCTCTCAGAAAAAAAAAAAACATTAAAGTTCTCAAATGTAAAAATACTGCGTTGCAAGATCGATTTGATTTATCTGACAACTATAGCTGTCAGATAAATGTAGTGGTGAGAGAAGTACATAAAATAGCATTAAATAGAAATACACTTAAAAGCACAAGTACTTCTAAAGAACTTTATTTTTCACCACTGATAAAAGATTGATTCACCCAATCTTAAAATTAGAACAGGCGTTGTAGAAATATGAACGTAAACTATCCTTATGAGCATATGATTTTGATTATGCTGTTATATGATAGAATGCCATAAAGTCTGATAGAGTGTGTATAAGCTCCACAGCCTCTTTCTTTGAAGCAATAGGCCTGTAAATGTCTGCGGTGAAATTAGAGAGCAGTTACCCATTGTGAGTGTGTGTGTGTGTGTGTGTGTGTGTGTGTGTGTGTGTGTGTGGGAATCCTTCCACGAAAAAACTTTGGGGAGCTTTCTTTCTATTCCTTACACATAATCATCATCACCATCATCATCTTCCTCACCATCACTCCCGCCTCTCCCTCGCTCCGTCCCTCCCTCCCCCCTCCTCGCTCTGTTCTCCCAGATTTATTCACGTGCGGCTCGCTCCCGCCTCACTCAGACATTCTGTCGCCAGCGCCGTGACGTCACCTACGCCAGGAGCCTCCTCCGCTCTGAGCGTTTCCCTCCGCCTGTCTTCAAGATAATCTAGTCCCCTCACAGCGGCAACGTTGAACTTGACTGATGAACTCACAAAGAATTTGCTTGTGTTTTGTATCACATCATTGCATTTTTTTTTAAGGATTTGTTTTATTATTTATATTATTCAACACATTGTTTTCAACTGGGGAAATGATTTGTATAACATTCACTCTAATGCCTGATGTGTGTGTTTATACTTTATGATTTACATGCTATATTGTATTTCAAAGGTATTTAAGCTTAACATTTTCAGAGGGAGAGTGTTTTTTATCTATAAAACCTGCATGACTTTTCACAACCTTCTTGTGCTCTGAGATTACCATCTCTTTTTTGTGACAGGGAATTCACCTCTTTATCTCTGTTTTAATCAGATAAGATACTGCACAATTTACAACGGCGTCAACAGTTATTCTGAAATCGTCCTAAATATGAGTCACAATATTTCTGAAGCTCATTTAGCTCACATCTGAAGAACTGACACCTCATGCCCTCTGCTGCTGCCCTGTCTGGAGGCTATTTTCATGCGTTATCATGCAATATTAATGAGATGCTTTGAAAAGCTGTTGGAAGTTTCACTTTTGATATTGCAAAATTATGCCTCTATACACACGCAAGAGGTACCAGAGCTGAACTTGTTGTGTGTGTGTGTGTGTGTGTACATGATTGTATTGAGGTGAGAAGTTGAGATGATGGCATGTGTAAGCATGTTCCTGTGCTTAGCCCTGCTCTTGGACACTTTTGTTCTCTTGACAACATAAATAGTGCTTATCATATCACCGTCAAAGCCAAGAGGGGAAGTTAGAAGCAGGCTTAACACAGTGCAGTTCAGGAGTTCGCTACAGATAAACCACTGAGTTGCCCGTCTGTCAGTGAATGCAACAGACTGGGCTTGCTGGCCAAATTTGGAGAAGAAGAGCAGTTTAATTAAGCCTGATGTTATAGTGTAACCTGTGTTTGGAACTGTTAATTTAGCAATCAAAGGTTTGCCCCAATTTAAGATGATTTTATGCATTTAGAAAGTACTAGTTTCGAAGCAGTGAAACATCAAGTCTTAAATTCCTACACTGTGTAATTACTGAGTGGAATCAAACAACCATCCTAAAGTGGAGAGACCCCCCCCCTCCCTTCTGCTTTCTTTCTCCCTAAACTGCACCAAAACAAGCAGCAATTCAGCTGCTTCAACAGGCGGATTTTTAAGCGTGTAACTCTCCGCTGGTCAGAAGCTGTTCGAATTGAGCGAGAAAACGGCATTGTCTTCACAGTTACATAATCCACTTCCACACAGTGAATGAAGATGTTAGATGTGTGAAAAGTAGGTCTTGTTATTGTCGGGGCTGCATCCCGCGGCGTGATACTGGCGCTCAGCGGAGGGTGAGACGGCTCCGCGACTCCCTGACGCCAGGCCGAGCAAACCCAAGACAGGCAGAGAGAGCACGCAGGAGGAGACAGACAGAGAGAGAGAGAGAGAGAGAGAGAGAAAGAGAGGGAGAGAGGGAGGGAGAGAGCAACAGTGGAAGAAAAGGTATTATAAACTTTTATTTTCTTTTTCAACATTCTCAGTGAAAAGTTTCCTGCTCTGTTGTTTCGCTTGTTATGGTGTGCATGGCTCTGTTTGTAAGGAAGTAGATCCCAACGGTTATCAACTCAACAGTGTGTCAGTTGGTAGCTTCAAACTTTTTTCTTTTCCCCTTCCTTTCACTCACGGTGTCAGACTGGAGTTACAAACTCAGCCACATTTTCATGAAGGTATGAGCTGATTGTTTAAGCTACGTGTTAGGAAACAGCAGTGTTTTGATGAAAACCTGTAGCAATCTTGTAATAATGAAGGCTAGCTTACTTTGTGTGACAGAAAAGCGCTAAGTTTTTGTAGGAATATTAATGAAGTGCAGCCTACGGACAGTAAAAGCACGATTAATTGCGGGTAAAATCAGTCGAAAGCTGGTATCAGTTAAAATACCAGTAAATGTATTAGTATACTGCTGTTTGCAGTAATTAATCAGAAGGGAATGGAGACTGTACTGCACTTACGGTGTGGGGCTATTTGCTTTATTAAGCTATAGGATGTGTCAGAAGATGATTCACTAAAGCCCACAGAGATGTCTTCAAATTACTAAAACCAAAAAAACATTCAATTCAGAACGATATGAAGCAGAAATAAATCCTCAAATCCTCACATTTTCTGAATCAAGAGTCTGTGAATATGTAGCTTTTTAACCTGACAAATATGTTAAACTAGCAATGCTGATTATTATTTTTTGGCTGGATAAACAACTAATCTTTGAAGCTCTGTACTATATAACGAACCTGCATCATATTCAGGCATTGTGGTTACACATTCACACATGCCATCGCCATCCTTTCCCATTTTAAAGTATTTGATTATTTTTACTGTCCTTTGCCTGATGCAGACTTGCAGAGGCTGTTTCTACCGGTGCACTAGTGCGCTTCATGTGTCCTGTGTGTGGTTTTACTTATGTCAATGTGTTTATGAATTTGTGCTTGTGTAATTTGTGCATGTGATAGGGAGGGAGAAAGAAAGAGAGCTGGATAGAGAGAGAGAGAGAGACCTAAAGCAGCTAAGGCAAGATCTCCTGACATCATTGAAGATGACATATCAGATTACCCAAAGGACACGAATTTGTCCTTGTCCATTATTTACTTCCAATTGTTTTATCGGCCTGCATTCTCGGAGTATGTGGCTTTAAATTCTGTTTGAAAATTAAACAAATGGTGTTTTATAGGATTGCAATGGCACGGTTAGAGTTTGTATCAGAGCGATTGTCAGATGCATTAACAGCTTTGTTTCCTCCTTTGTACATGTGCAGGCTTAAATACACCTTTTTTTTGCCTTCATGTCCCCAAGTCAAATGTCTATCTGTGTGCCAAAAAGGGAATATCTTTAATGCAATATTGTGTTTTAATAGAGAAAATGGAGACTTTCAGTGGTTATTCCAAGACTGGCTTTAGTCCACAGGACATTTAAAAGCTAGTTAGCTGTTTATGAATATAAATCATGATTGTGATCAAATAGATATTATGATATTTTGTATTATGTTTTAAATGTATTATTATTTTATTATTACTATAGCTCACCCCTCAGTGTAAATATAGGTTAGCAACATTCCTGTATCCACAGAGTCAGTCACAACAGTAGTGAGCAAAGTCAAAACCGTCCTGTCTGTTTGTACGGCCTGACAACATAGCCTGCCATGTGTCATGGTGAGGTGTCCACCCTAACACAACACTAACCCAACACTGAGTGCCAAGCATGGTTGAGATAGCTGCTTGAAACCCTATGTGTTTGCTAGTTATGTCTGCAGTCGTGTGTGGACTGGTGTGTCAGAATCTGATCCCAGTTCAACCCTTCAAAGTCAGGGCAATACTGACCGCAATTTTCGTGTCAGAGGGTTTTCTGGTGTTTTTCCATGCCTTGTTGAAAGTAGTGTGACAGCTAGGTTTTGCTCTCTTGTATGCCAGTGGGATCTTTACGAGGTCAATAGTGATCCCAGTGAGTTAAAGGAGCCTCCCAGGTCAATGCCATGTCTAGTCACTAAGGGCAGGACCTCATGTCTGACTGTGGTTATTTCAAGCCTTGCTCTCTTACTATTTCATAAGACTTGAGTTGCTGTGGTAAATATCTGCATTTGCTGGCTACTAGGGCTGGCTATTGAATCAGTTTAAAAAGTAATAGTTTTTCCTTTCTGGCAAACAGGACAGTCTGATATATTAGCCAGTATATGGTTATTTTGACTATATATGTTGGCCAGTAATTTGCAAGAAACTGCAGTACACAACTGTCTTTCCCCTAATATTGTACAGGCCAGGACAAAACCAACAGCCCAGGCCTAAATTGATTAACAGACACTGGAGTGGTGCAATATATATATATATATATATATATATATATATATATATATATATATATTATTTTATTCATTTTACTGAAATTTTAAATGATAAAAATGTGTTTCTGCTTCCTTCTCTTCCCTCACTCATCCTCTATTTGTTTATTTCATGATGTTTCTTTGTCTGGTTGATGTTAAGTCCTTACAAAGTGTTAAACTAACGGACATTTGAAGTGAAGTCACTTGACTTGTCCACAACTTATGTTACTGTAAGTAACGAAGCTTTCCATTTGACCTCCATTTATCCATCCATCCATCCATTTTCTATACCGCTTATCCGTCAGGGTCGCGGGGGGAGCTGGAGCCTATTGATAGAGACATTTATCTCCTAATTATTTAACAAAATAATGTATTGAAAAATAAAAAAACATGTTTTGATACCTTTACTGGAATTCAGTATTATGCTGGTACCAGTACTCAAATTTCAAACCGTACTCAGCCTGACTTACTCCGAATATGCTTTCATACATTATTAGTGGTTTGCCGTAATTTGAATTTGTGAAAAAGCATATATTGCGTCGTTGTAGTGTTGCAGTTTACTCAGTAATGACCCTTGAAGGCACTTAATTGAGAAGTGAAGAGACCAGATATGTGTTGTGTTTTCCATCTCTCCTTCTCTCCAAAACACTCCCTGTCTTACATCTCTGGCTTTGCCAGCACTGTGTCTTCCTGTCTTTCTCTTTCTGCATCATACCCCCTCTCTTCCTCTCTCTTTCTTTTTATCTATCACTCTCTCTTCCTGTTCTCCTCTGTTTATAGCCAGTGACTCCATTGAGCGGGGGCTAATGGAGGCCCCATCCAGGACCTGGCTGATAAATAATGTAGCTTCTTTATAATGCTCTGTCCCTGGGGAGGGTCCAGAGAGCATCATTACTGCCTCCTCGTCCTACACAGCCCAGGCCTAAATTGATTAACAGACACTGGAGTGGTGCAAAATGATCCATGGGGCTAGTGTAGTGGCTAACAACTCGCACCAGGTGGGTCAAACCCTCCGCCTGACAGTGTCGCATGATCCCACTCTGCACTCCCATTAGCCTCAGTTTCTGTCCAGTGGGTTAACTGATGGTCATAACAAGCTACCGCTAACACAATAGCGAAAGAGCATTGCTCGGACTCAGCTGTAGGGAATGTCAGAGTGGTTTTTATGGAGCTGCTGTGTAAATGATGGTGTGTGTTTCAGCTTTTATAGGGAGGAGAGCAGCGGCCAAGGCCACTGCTGGCATCTGTGTTACTCTCCATTGACTCTGAGATATGGGTGACGAAGCTCAAAGGTTGATGACTACATATAGATATTTGATGCAAGGAATACATCTTTGTTTATTTCACTGAGTCATATCATCAAGGAAGAGATTTAGTACTAATATGATTAGTCAGTTCTCCCACATTAAATCTCTGTGTCATCCAAACATGTCTTATTTTCTTTGTTTTATATATGTGTACATTTAACATATTTCTGTTTTGGGGTATTTTTTGGACAAGACTTCAGCTTAGGCTCTAAATGTTGCCTCATGCTGTCTCATGGTGACAGTATGTATTATGTACTATATAGTATGTGATGGTAGCAATTTGTCCATTGGTGCAGATTTGGCAATACCATTTCCGTTGCTGCAGCTGTACCTTTGTGTCTGCTGTAAAATTCGAGGCAAGCAATGCAGCAAATCAGGGCTGGATTCTTGTGTGATCTTGCCAGTCCAGCTTTCTTGCAAGGTAATGTGATTTGTGCAGCAGACTGTAATGCCTCTGAGTTGGTTTGCCAAGTTTGTCACCAAGAGAGTGACAAGAAATCACAGTAAATACAGAGGAGGACGCATCCTTCTTTTGAAATTATTGTTCTCATTTGGAACTTTCAAGCTTCTATTTTGAAAGGACGTTTACTTTTTGTGTCGTGTTGTTAACTCAGATATTGTCTTGTGAAGCAGCTGTTTTTGTTTCTGTGGAGATTCGATGAGTGTCGGTATCAGTGACAAGCTTTTCAGTGACATTTTTCTTCAATGTGGATAGAACTAAAAGCTTCTCACACTGCAGAAATAAACTACACAAATTTTTCCATCGTCTGAATCGGTATCAGCTCTACATTACTACATTATTTTCATGAGTTACAAGACAAGCAAACTTGTATTTTTGTGTTAAAGTAAATAAAGTGTGTCTGCAAAATTAAATGTTTACATTTATCTTAGATGTTACCTCATATATTATTATATCACAACATATATTCTAAACCAAGCCATGTTTGCACAGTTAAATGTTTACATTGCTAAGACTAACTGCCCTGAACTGCAAACAGAAATCAGCTCGCATGACCACTATCACACTGTATCAGGAAGTGAAACATTTCAGGATGGTTATGAGGATATTAGTGACCAACTGAGGCTCAAGCCTTTCTCCGAATACAAACTGCTAGAATCAAGATCTTCCAAGGTGGCAAAATCTTTCATTGCCTCTGTTTTGCCTTTAGATTAGATCTGATTCGACCAAAAGCTGTTTAGAGTGACATTTTCAGGGAGTCATTTGGAAAGTTTGTCCACATAAAGCCTGTTTATGTCATAAAAGCATCCTAGTCTATACGTAGGCATAGGAACGGGTAGGCACAGTGGCGCCTTCTATTTTGACCGCCTCATAGACAACTCTAAACTGGCATTGTCCAAAGAACTAACACAAAGCAATGGAGACCCTGTAAATAAGCATGTGGTTGAGGAGGCAGTCAGATTTTTCTAACTGTCAGGTTTGGAAATATCAAAGAGATATGGTTTCCAGCTGCTGCACAATGACATTAGACGATCGTGAAGCCTGCTTCTCAGATGTTATAATACAGAACTTTCTGGATTCTTCCATCTGAAATGGATTAAAGGTTGTCTTTCTGCAGCTAGTCCTGAACTTGTGCTGATAATGCTGTCTGTTACTGAGAGGCCATCAAAGCAGCTTTGTGGCTGGAAGTGGATCAAAAAGACTCTCTATATGTCTGGCTGGTGACCATGTTATAAAGCTGATACTGCAGTGTTTGTCTTTTGAACTTTATGTTGTATTATTACGCTCCACGCTCTGCATTCAGATACGTCTTTTGCTTTGTGTGAAGATGTGCTTGGTCAGTTTGTCATGTCAGTTTCACTTCAGGCCTTCACTTTTTTCAAGTCTGTATGAAATATTTGGATGAAACATTCAGAAAATATATTGTAACAACAGTGATGACAGTAATTTATTTGAGACAGCAAAGAAATCCAAAAACTTTGGTGGCAGAGCAGTGGTGACCAGAGGCCATGACATTTCTAAGTAATGAACCTCCAAACCATACTCTCTTTGTATTGACTTAAATGCGTGTGGCATATAGTGAAAGCAGGCATTAAATGCTTTGTCAGAGCTGTAATCTTGCATTGAGCTAAAATGAATAATGGAGAGGTTGATGGACAGAAAATCTATCTGCAAATGATTTGATTTGATGCTTTTCCTTTTCTTGTGTTTTGGAAAATTTACTGTCAGGCAGTTCAATTGTATTAGTTTGGGCTTGGGACCGTGACATTTTGCAGTATTTTGTGACACTGTGTAGACCAGCGGAAATGTAATTAATCATTAGCTACCTGCATTAGTCCCTAATTGTGTTATTTTTTTGTTTTTTTGGTCAATTTTAGTCTATTTTGATCGGATACGTCTACTTTTGTTGGGTTCTTTTGTAAATCTAAATGAAAGGTTTTGTGTCATGTTTAGATTACTCAAGGTATGGTAAAAAAAAAATTAATTGTCTGGCTTTATGGCATTTCTGAAATACAGCTAATTCAACTAAACACATGGGAACGGACCCATCCTCCTCCACTCCACAAAAGCTTCGCGAAAAAGAATCCTTCCTTTGTGGTGAAGCTGTTAAGAGTCTTGGTGAGAGTCGGTGAGAAAGGAAGTTAAAAGTCAGGGATGAGTGGTAGGAACCTGCAGGTATCGGCAGGAGGAAGTGATGTCACTGCTGTGTTGTTGATGATGGAAATAAAGACTTGACACCGTCCGTTCCATATTTATCTGATGGCAGAAAATGGTTTGGCTCTCATGAGTGTGATATCATAGTGGGGTGGATAGGAACAAGAGCTCTCTCTCTCTATCGCTCTCTCTCTCTCTCTCTCTATCGCTCTCTCTCTCTCTCTCTCTCTCTCTCTCTCTCTCCCACACACACACACACACACACACACACACACACACACACACACACAGACAACCCAGAGTCCACCTCCCTCTAGTAGTTTCGCGTCACTTTTGATCAGCCAATGTAATTCGGGCAGCTAAGCTAAGTATAGGTACAACTTGCTACTTTCCTGTCAGTGTGGTTGGCAATAGTAAGGACCCCCACAACACACACATACACCACACATAAACATGCACACACACACACACACACGTTGTAAACAGCACCTGTTCTCATCAGACTTCTTTGCTCATTTGTCAGTATGATGTAGCCAACAAATGCAGTAGCTGACAAAGATAGAAATCAGTTTTCATCCCATAATCTGACGGGCCAAGAATAACTACAGAGCAGTCTTAATGATGTATTTGTTCCTGCTCATAGGAAATCCAATATACTGCAGGCTTTCTTGTCAGATAGTGATTCATCCTCATCCATGAGTCAGTACAGAGAAAAGGATGGTAGATTTCTGACATACTGTTCTACATACAGTTCTGAGACTGCATCTGAACATTTATGCACACCCGAGACTCAACCATAACTATGTTTTTATTGAAGCTAATTGCATTCAGAAAAACTTGAAAAGAAGGTGGAACTTGGAGAGCTCAATGTGCTCTTGTTTTCCCTTTTAAATGCTAGAATGTGTGTACCTCTGAGCTACTGAATTGCCCCTGTGGGACCCAAGTGAATGGGCACATTTATCGTGGGGTCCACATGCACTTCCTTTTTATTGTCCTGCACGTTGCCAGATTCCTGCCCAAAACCAGTGTTTGTTGGTTAGTGGTGTTGAGGCCTTATAGAACATTTGCCTCAGCTCATTAAAAGTCTTTTTCCGCTGGAATGTGAAAGATCTTTTCAAATTTTCGTGTATGCATAGGCACTTTTTTTTCCGCTTTAGCTAGAGGTGAAATCATTAGTCTGTTCATCATCTTTTCAAGAGTTTCTTATATTTTATTCTCATATTATTCTCATAACTACGTAAAAAAATCTCTTTAATACATTTACTGTTTGCACTATTGTAACAGTTAGTCTGTTTTCATAAAATGAACCGAATGCTATTTTAATATCAGATTTAGTGATTAATTAACACTGTCAAACATTTGATGATCTTCTGCCTTTATATGTTTGATTCTTTCTTACTGTAGATCTGGCATTGGGAAAATGAATCAGATGTTAGTCCTGCAGGCCAAATTTTGATCTGCTGTGTAGACTTCAATGGTGCATGTGAAGTCCTGTAAATGACATCAGCGAGTGGTGGAAATGTGACGAACCATATGGACAGGAAGCTATTCACAGAATGTCTGGTTGGGGTGGATGTTTACAGGAGGGTGTCCGGTGTGACTCCTCCGCCAATTTCCAAGAAGCCGTGATTGACATGGCTGTAACAGCTATAACGGTGACATCATGGGCTCACCAAGGGTTTTATGGACAATCTTAGGGTGAGACATCGGTGTTGTGTGTGAACCAAAAGGCGGGGAGAGGGTTAGCTTTATCATAGCTGCTGCAACTTTGTTAGCCAAAGTACATGGCAAGCAGGACTGATCTGTAGAATGTGTGTCTCTATTGGAAGAAATTCTTAGATGATAACCCAGCTCTTCTTTTCTTGTTCTAGTAACCGGCTGTCAAGAGGACCTCATCGTACAATCTGAAACTCTAAAAGGACGACCGCTCAGAGCATCTCACCCTTTCTTTTCTAATATTGGACTCCACCTCTGCTGCTCACACTTCCTTTGGACAGAAAGGAGAGGGGAGGAGGGCGGCTCATCCAACATGAATGTCACCTCGCTCTTCTCCTTCACCAGCCCGGCGGTCAAACGCCTGCTGGGCTGGAAGCAGGGAGACGAGGAAGAGAAATGGGCAGAAAAGGCAGTGGATGCTCTGGTTAAGAAACTAAAAAAGAAGAAGGGAGCCATGGAAGAGCTGGAGAGGGCACTCAGCTGTCCCGGTCAGCCCAGTAACTGTGTGACAATCCCCCGCTCCCTGGATGGACGGCTGCAGGTGTCCCATAGGAAAGGTCTGCCGCATGTCATTTACTGTCGTGTGTGGCGCTGGCCCGACCTGCAGTCTCACCACGAGCTGAAGGCCCTGGAGTGCTGCGAATACCCTTTTGGCTCCAAACAGAAGGATGTGTGTATCAACCCCTACCACTACAAAAGAGTGGACAGTCCAGGTGAGTGATGACTAATATGAGCCTGAAGATAGCTATGATGTGACTGATAAACACTGTCAATATTAGTATAAAACTCAGAAGAAATAGAGCCCTGGTATCAGAATCTGCATCATGAGAGAAAAAGGTTGGATTGGTGTGTTTTTAACACATGGTGAAACTGCATAAAATTCCTGCAATTGTACAGGCCAGGCCAGTGGGAACTCCTGTAATAAGTAGACAGATAAAGTAAGATTCTAGCAATAAAAATAAAAGAATCTTGCAAATAGATAAAATAAAATGTAAATATATAAATCGAGTGCAATGAGTAGTGGAGAAATCAACAATATGATCAGTCAGAAATGATTTTCAGTCTTGAGTGTGCATTGAGTTTTACAGTGTAACAGGGAAGCAGTATAACCAGCAGTATAAGTAGTACATAATAATATAAAATATATACGGTGCTATGAGGTGCAATATGAGACTGAAGTGTGACACTTACTACTTGCTTACTACTTAATACAATTCAAATAGAAACTTCATCAAATGGATTAAATTACATAATGACAAATAAAAAAAAATAACTCAAATAATTTAGGATAGAAGAAATAAAGAGACAATTAGAGCAAAATGAAATTGAAAAACTCAAGTACAATCAAGATGAGAAGAGATTTTAATATATACGGACCCAGCCTGCCTTGTTTCCTCTGTCATTCCATCGCCTCCGGGCCCTCGCTGTGAAGGTAGTGTAGAGACAAGACAAATCAAACACTACTTGGCCCCTTTTACTAAACAGAAAGAGAGGGTCAGCTGACAAGATAGAAACAGCTGTGCACAGGGTGCTAAGTGTGTAAAGGGCCAAGGTGTGTGTGCGTGTGTGTTTGTGTGTGTGTGTGTGTGTTCGTTCATGTGTGTGAAGGGCAGGAAATTCCATCTGGGGGAGAATGAGGGCTTTGTTTTGGGCATGTTTTGTGTGGCTGGCCTTTTTTTTTTATGCACACATGTAGACACAGCTTCATACTTACAAAAACGTAGACACACACACACCCCCATGACTGCACGCACAGTTTCTCTGAGGATGGCTGGAACAGGAAGCCAGTCACCCACACACAATGGGAGGAAAGAGTTGTTGCTTGCCCTGCACACTTTTTGTTTCAGCAGCGGGTGGAAGACGGAGGGCTAAGGTGATTAAACCCCACAGCACCTGTTTGTCCGTTCTCACCCGCCTACGCACACACACATCCTGTCAGTCTCCCTTTAGTATTTTACTGAACACCTGCTCCACATAATAACCTTTGAAATAAACTGCTACATTGATGCATTGGCCCAACGCAGCATGCATGGGCTACCTTCAGGAACACTGACAGCAGCACCATCTAAGATTTCAGCACCATCCTTTTTTATCTGTGCAGGTATTTGCAGACACAAGTGGAGCGTATCTGTGGTTTATATGCTCTGCACCTGAGCGGCCTTCACATCAGCCAGGATATTTACCCCAAGTGATGAATTCCTCAAGAATGGTTCAGTTCAAAATGTCTTCAGAGCAGAAACCTGAGTGTCCGGGCCAAATACTGCTGGCTAAGACTAACAGGCTGGAAGCTGACTTTTGAAAAATACAGGGACATCTGTGCTCAGAATGAAAAGCATGTAGAGTGCCAGAAAGAGATTTCTTTATTAAGTTGGAATCACATAACTTAATTCTTATTGAATTTGTATGGAGAGATTTCACGTGTGTGTGATTGAAGTTCTTAATTAATGCTTATGGTCAACTGGCACAAAAAAAATTACACATAAGAAAACAATACAAATAGAATAGAAAAATCTAGAAATACTGAACAGTAAACTAAAATAAAATAACATCTAAAAAGAGAAAGTTCACTACAACAAAGACGGACTGGATTCTTACTCTAAAATCTAGCTATAAATCAAGAATCTCTGTCTGTCTCTGCTCTAAATGTCTCGAGAATGGTTTATCTGATCTACTTTAAACTTGGCAGGTATATTACTGGTGACCCAGGACGTACAGAGTAGAAATTTGGTGTAATTTGGACATTGTTCAATGTTGATAAACTTAAAATGATCACGTGAACAGCACTGTGTACAGCGTCGAGGTGGAGTTTCAGAACTCAACTCGTCTTATCTCGTACGTACAAAAGACAAAAACAGTCAGAAAAACAAGTGAGTCTTGTAAAAGTAATCTCACCTGATGTGCTTTGAAAAGAGTACAGAGAGAGACGAGAAAGAGACAAAAAATACTTTGATCCCATTTGAACTGTGCTGAATTACACATATGATGTTTGTCAGTTTAAAAATACTAATGCTGTCTGTTATAGTTGGTGGAGGATCACTCAGCGTTGATATTCATATTTTTTTAATGTTGAGGTGTCTGCAGCCAGCACATTAATTTAGACAGTTTCACTGAAACTATTAAGTACATGTCAATTATCAGGAATTTATTGACATCCTGCGGCCAATCAGAATTGAGTATTCGCTCAGATCATGATATCTGGCACTGTATTAACCAGCCAACCTGAAACAAGGTTGATGAGAGTTTTAAACTTTTCTTTCAAATTAGTATCTGTTTGATGTAGTAGTGGACTGTAATTTTAGTTGACTTTATGGATCTCAACACACTGAAAAAATTGATTGGTTGCATCATGGTGCTGGTGAATTACACAGATGATGTGTACACATATATGATATGAGTGCTTCCTGTTTTAACAATTATTATGCCTTTCTCTATTTTCAGTGCTGCCCCCTGTGTTGGTACCAAGGAACAGCGAGTTCAATGCCAAGCATACAATGTTGCCTCGCTTCCGCAACCCTCTACAACAGAATGAGCCGCACATGCCGCAGAATGCCACCTTCCCTGAATCCTTTCCTCAGGCCAATACAATGCCCCCCAATTTCCCCCATTCACCGGGAAACAGCTACCCAAACTCACCGGGAAGCGGCAGCAGTGCCACCTTCCCTCACTCACCATCCAGCTCCGACCCCGGCAGTCCGTTCCAGATGCCAGGTGAGATCCGACAGTGAATTATCTAGAGCTGACCTGTATGCTTCAGTCTTGTTTGAATACTTGAATCTTTGGTCAATGCCATGGTAATTGCAGTCCAAATAAGTATTCAAATGCTTTGGGGAGGCGCAATCGGCTGCACCAAAAATAAAAAAAAAGCGAGGCAAAAGACAAATAAAGAATGAGACATTGAGCTCCCCTGTGGTGTTTAATTATTATCTAAACCTGTGTGCATAAAAATCGAGCATTTGCACGAGATACGAGTCAGTAATTACTGCAACTTTGTGGAAAGTATGACAGCATGTAGCGATATGTGGATCGGCTCTAAACTCATCCGAATCTACATATACATTTTTATCTTCCTGCACCCGAACAGATTAAGATTGATCTTGGGTCAGGTCATAGACCTATGCCTGTCCACGTACATTTCTTCCTTTTCCTCCACAATGAACAACAACAACTCATTTCTGTGCTCTTTTTTCTGCCTCCCTCTTGATGCAGAGACTCCCCCTCCTGCATACATGCCCCCAGAGGAGCAGATGACTCAGGATTGCCCTCAGCCAATGGACACCAACCTCATGGCTCCACCCTTGCCTCTGGAGAGTAACAACCGGGCAGGTAACCATGGCAGTTGCTTTCTCTCTCTCTCACACACACACACTTGTGTGTTGTGTGTTCGTATTCGTGGTGATATCATCCACATAAACCTGTCTGCACCTGCTCACCTCGATCTGCAGGTGTGGAGATTTCTGGGAAGCCTGGATGTTTTTAGAGTTTTTTTTTTCCACCTGTGGTCAACCTCCCCCCCCCCAAAAAATAAATAAAGAAAGACCAAAGAAAGACAGAGGGACCTCAGCTGAGTTGAAGCCGTTTCCTGTCAGGTAAAACCTGAGCAGTGTGTGGAAAGGACTTGCTAGTTTACATCAAGGCCCCGTCTGTGGGTGCGAGCCCATGGGAAGCTCAAAGCCTCAGCAAATTAAGCCAGACCTCAGAGCAGTTTTATGAGGTCTATAAAAGCTGGGGCTTATGTCATCTCTGCTGGTGGTAATGACTTGAAACTCGTTAACGATAAGATTCACTAATTACCTCCAACTTTCAGATCTGAAATGTGGTGCAGTAATTGCTGCTAGATCCACTTTGTGGTTTTGGCTTTATTGTGCTAGAGAGCAGAAACATTTTGATCACAAGAGACCATACAATGGACATGTCTTTGAGCCCACAGCTATCTGATTTGAAGGGAAATTCTGCAGTTTTGTGATGTGTTGATCGCTTTTATCAGTATTAATAAGAATGGACTTGCTACGTTCATGGCTGAGATCTGGGAACACAGAAACATTGCTAAAATGATGCTGACGGAGAAAGGTTTAAAACAAATGCAAACTGTGAAGGGACCATCCAAACTTTATATCTTTTGTAACTATCCATCACAGCTGATGGACTGGTGTTACCCACTGAATTTATTGTTAAGCAAAGTGGCCATAAGGGCTTCTTAGGGATTCTTACTGACATATCAGGTGTGGCCACTTTTGTTTTTACCTCAAAATAAAGTGATTGATATCAGTAGCTCTCAGGACTTTTTGCTTGTGACTCCCTTATGCAAAGCAATGTTTATTTGTGACCCATCATCACAACCGGCTTTATGATTTTCCTTTCTCAGTATTAGAGGCACAAAGAGGTAAACTGCATAGTTTTCTTGAAAGAAGGTGTGGGAAATTTTTGTCTTTTCTCATCTCATATCCTGCTTATTATCTCACAACCCCTGAAATTAATCTTATGTCTCCTTGCTGGGGCTCAGACCTCCAGGTTGTAGGCTACTGGCTCATGTATTGGCTTGTGCACGACTTGTCTGATTATCTTGTTCTTGTTTCTTGTGCCCGTCACACTTGGATGTAATAATGTCGACATGTTTTCAGATCTCAATGGCGACTTTGGTGAGCATGATGTTATCACAGCCATTGTCAAAACATCGAAAGACATTGATCCAAGTTGTAAACTAATACTTTGTCTTTAATGATTAAATATTTAAATTGCGTACTAACGCACCATGTAGGTGTTTGCGTTTAAATTATTCCTTGCATTGGAATAACAGCTGAACTTTGACCTGAATATTTAGTTTTCAACACCTGGCCAACAAAACATTTGTACTTTTTTATGATCTCAAGGCCCAAAATCCTGCCCGCACATGGTGATAGTGGTAGTGGGAAGAGCTGCTGAAATGTTTGTTGGAAGTGGGAGTTTTGGGAGTTCTTTTCTTTTCCACAAGCTGCATCCTGTACCGGGGGGGAGCGCTTTTCTATTGTAGGCCAGCTCTGGGAAGGGGACAGACAAAACACACCTGCTAGCTAGTGCCATGCTACAGAGGAAGTTTGGAAGAAGTATGTGCTTAGATAAACATGATTTATTCCTCTCTCTATGAGAGGGTGAGGCCAGCTGGCACTGGCGTTGCTTCAAATACGAGGCAAAGAGAGCACGGTCAGGGACCTTCTATTGACTGTTTTCCTGCTCAGTAAAGGCTGGCACACAGACCACAGACAGTAGTCATACTTGAGGATGCATCTGCATTGATTTTGGTCAGTATAAATGTACACAAACATAGCCAATGGGTCCTATATGTTTATTCAAATCATTGTTATGGGCTACAGGGGACAATTTGGAAGAAATTATTGTGCAGATGAGTAAGATTTATAGCTGAGCTTCTGTTGGCATCAGTGGCTCCTGGCAGCTTGTCTGCACATGTCTGCTCAGGAGAATCTTAAATGTGCATTAAATGTGTCTGCGTCTGTCTCTGCATGTACTAAGCTCACTCCTGTGACCTGTTAATGTGTTTCCTGAGCAGATGTGCAGCCCGTGGCCTACGAGGAACCCAAGCACTGGTGCTCTATTGTTTACTACGAGCTCAACAATCGCGTTGGAGAGGCGTTCCAGGCGTCCTCCACCAGCGTGCTCGTCGATGGCTTCACGGATCCCTCCAACAACCGCAACCGATTCTGCCTCGGCTTGCTTTCCAACGTCAACCGCAACTCCACCATTGAGAACACCCGGCGGCACATCGGCAAAGGTGCTGCATGGAGAGCCTGTCAACGACTGCAATATGCTGACCGTCAACAGACGTGTCTAAATCAATTAATGTTGTCAATAGATGTTAGAACGGAACAATAGCAACAAACTGAGTCGTGTATTGATTTTAAAATGACCACAGTGATGTTTTGGGACTTTTGTATTTGCTGATGAAAGGGAGCTCTGCTTCTCCAGGTAACACTTTCTTCTCCCCTGCTTCCTCTCAGGTGTCCATCTGTATTACGTTGGCGGGGAGGTGTACGCAGAATGTCTGAGCGACAGCAGCATCTTCGTCCAGAGCCGTAACTGTAACTACCACCACGGCTTCCATCCCACGACCGTGTGTAAGATTCCCAGCGGCTGCAGCCTGAAGATTTTCAACAATCAGGAATTTGCTGAGCTGCTGGCCCAGTCTGTCAACCACGGCTTTGAGGCCGTTTATGAGCTCACCAAGATGTGTACCATCCGCATGAGCTTTGTTAAGGTAAACTCATCAGATTTGGATCGATAAAAAGAGGGAGAGAGATTCATCATTTTTTTACCATCTAATATTAAAATTTCCCTTACAATGTTTTGTGTAAACTAACTTGAGATTTACAGTTGAGTTACTGTTAATAATTACCATCCATGTGTCCATTGATGAATTTTGATTGTTATAATTGGATTTAGGAAATCACGAAAACAAAAATCTGAGTTTAACAAATCATTGCAGTGCAGTGTGTGTTTGGTGCTCAGTGTAAAAAGTGGTTCGTTTGTGTTTTCCCCTAATCTTTCTTCACGTTTTACTACTTAATGCATCTTCTTAACTGTGCTAGTTGCAACTTGACCCCTTTCTCTGAAATGTGTAGACTTTTTTTTGGGACAGAAAATCAGTTTGAAAACAGTTTTAACCTTTTTAAAAGTTTAAAAAGTTTTGTTCTCTCAATTTTGTAAAAACCGAAATGATTCTGCTAACCTAAACGTTAACGTGGGGCTTAATGCAAAGTAAAATATTAACATGGACTCAAGCAGAACTCAATACTGGACAGTCCAATTAAAATTATAAACAAGAACAATCCCAAACTGATGTGTTTTCATGTGTTCCAGGGCTGGGGAGCGGAGTACCATCGCCAGGATGTGACCAGCACACCCTGCTGGATTGAGATTCACCTGCATGGTCCCCTGCAGTGGTTGGATAAGGTGCTTACCCAGATGGGCTCCCCCCACAACCCTATATCCTCCGTCTCCTAGGCTTCACTGTCCTCAGCCCTGTGGCTGTCCATACCCCAGCATTTTGGTCTGAGTAGCAAGAATAGGGCCGCAGATTGGCTTGTGGTTCAGCAAATCAGACTTTTCCGATAACTGACAGTGGTTTTGACTGAAACACAAGCTGATCTGGGACCAGTAGGGCTGGGCAGGTTGGTTTGTTCTCTACTTGAAGGATGTCTGAATTGGGCACATTTACAGTCTGGGAGAGGAGTAAGCAAAGTGAGCGTGATGCAACTGGAAGATACTTGATCTTTGTGACCAACTGTAATAATTAGACCATCACACTCAATATGATGCAAGTATCCTCCCCAGTATCTCTTTTTCATTGTTCTATTATTCTGACTCATTGCTAGTTTGCATCTAAACTCTGAAATCCAGATATACTTGTATAGTTACAATTATTATAGGACATTCCAGGTCACCAAAATTGCATTCGGCCGCTGTCTACTGCCTGACTGCAACGAGGTTGGCATGAAATGTGCTTATGAAACTCAAAAAAATTAGCAGTTGGAGGTTGACCAACATGACTGAAATTTTTTAATCATCTCCAGATAATTAAACAAGTATGCCATTTCCTCAAAGTGTTGTTTCTTAAGGTTAATAAATTAAAGCAGTACACAGCATTGTAAAAATCAAATCCCATATCACAGATCATGAAAAATAATAGGAGGGCAAAATTTGGGGGCAGTTTGAGAGTTTAGAGTGGGGTTTAGTGTGGGGCATGGCACTAAAAGGGCATTTGAGACTATTCAAAAAAAAAAAAAAAAGACTAATGTTTAAATGTTGCTCATCTTGTGTGACACTCGTGTTTCAAATGAATTTTAAAATAAATAAAGAATAGTGTTTAGATATATTCACTATTAGAATATGTGCTGTGCAGTCTGGTTTTGCAAAGCATAGTTTTGTTTAGTGTAGCGTTACACGTTAAAGACAGGTAGCTGAACACCACACGAAGCAAGCGAGGCAAACACCGGCGCAGTTTAGCCTGTTCCTCGCTGTGTACTCTGCAGCAACATCATCAATGTGTCCAACCGAGTCAAACTGAGGACATAAATATTTCAGTGACTGCGCTTCATTCTCAAACTTCTTAAATGTCTTCTATGGGAAAATGTTGAGCATTCAAATTTTAAAGGTATCTGTTACTTGTTTCCCAATATGTTTGTTTTTTTTTGTTGTTGTTTTTTTTTTTTAAATAAAATGCAGATTTTGCCATTCAGTTCTTTTATGCTTTGAGCAATCTTCTTTGCTATTAAACTGTATTACTCTTTACATTCTTTTTGTATTTTTGAACATGTTTTGTGTTTTGTTTGTCTGCACTTTCACACATTGCCTCTTTGTATTGTTTCTGGTTTTTTTTTCTCCCTTGTGTGCTCAGTAAAACTCCCAGAAAAGCAGTTTTATTCCATGAATATCAAGCCTCTACTGGAAGATTCAATAAATTTGTTTCATTACTTGCAACCTCTTTGTCTGTCTATGAACACTGTGTCTGGGCGTGTGTGTCTCTTTAATTACAGGCCACCCATGCTAAGAAAATATGCATCATGGTATATTCAGAGACTTTCAGAAAAGCATCAGCCACTCTTTATATATATATATATATATATATATGTGTGTGTGTGTGTGTGTTTGGACATAGACCTTCAATTAAGGAAGCACAATTTCAAGTGCATCTGAAACCCAACTGCACTAATGTTAAGCATAATTGCATTTTCCAGTAAATTGCAGGGAAGTGCATGAAATCATGTGTTCTCCTTTGTGTTACGGGGAGGGAACATTGTGACAGTGCTGGAACAGTTACAGAAACCTTCCAGGAAGCTCCCCTGGAATTCACTGATTTTCGTGTGTGTGTGTGTGTGTGTGTGTGTGCGTGCAGGAGTTTCATTTGTCTGTGCTTGACGTGGGTGGCATGGTTGCACAGTGGTTAGGACTGTTGCCTCCCAAGAGTTAGCATGCTTCTTCCAAATTCCACAGACAAGCATGGCAGGTGGACTCAAGCCTCTGAATGTCTCGTTCATCTACCCCTGCGTAGACACCGATAATCCACACTATTTTAATTCCAAGATGAGTGATAACCAAATGTAATCAGGGCTTTGATATAGACTAGTAAAAATGTCTTGTCTCTGTTAATTCTTCAGGAAACATGCAGATTTATCTCACTGTAGTTCTGACAAACATCTTTATTTCACAATGGGTGTAGATTTTTTATCATCATTGCTGTATTGATATTTTCAATATTGCAAGTCTAATTCTACCTAATTTCCATTGTTTTATTAATCCAAGGCCCACTGTTTTTTTTTCTTTTCTTTTGTCAGAATTGTACTTTGAGTCAGTCCAAGAGCCCATCAAATAACAGTTCTTCATAATAACACCTGTCTGAGTAGTTTTGGCCAGTCCCACTGCAACACTAAATGTCTGCCCAACTGTTTTATTGTCTGTAATGTGCTCATTAGTCCAAGTGCTCAATAAATTTTATTCCTTCATAATTAGATGTTTTTGAGAAGCCTCTGCCAGTCCTCTCTTAAAAATCCTGGATGATTTAATGTTTTTACTCACAAGATGATACGGATAAACAGATGTTTGTGATAAGGAACTCTCAAAGCGAGCCAATCCAAGCCATATATTATCATTACTGTCATGCAAAATTGTCCAAAAATCTCTACAGCGCGATGACAAACCGTCCCTTTTTATTAAATAGGTGAATAGTCATGCATAAAGAATGCATTTGTTGTAATAGGCTACAATCTGGAAGTCACAACTTTGTCAAGTTTGGTGATTTTTATTAATTTATTTTCTTTTATTTATTTTTTTGGGGGAAAAACAACTTTACGAGCCATGTGGAAGGTGAAAATCAACCTCTGCTGCCACCTGCTGGCTAAAGTTGTCTATTGTTATTATTCGATTTTATTTTTTACTTAATGCTTTTCGTAAATGGCTCATAACGTTTAACATATTTTTACTGATAAAAAACCCAACATGTTTTAGCTGTCTTAATGATTTAAAGATCTGTCTTAAAGTTTAAAGATATTTTTACTGTAGAAATAAGTCGACGGAAGTATTTGTCGGGGGCGGCGCCGTACGACACCGGAAACAGGAAGAGAATGAATGAAACAACAGCTGACATGTAACCTGTAACACCGCCATGCCTATGGTACGAGGTCAGCGTAAATTCTCATTTTCTACTTGATAGACGGCTTGTATAAAATGTATGTTACCTGCATTTTTGACAACAGTATTTCCACTCAAGGGGCGGGAAAGTGACGTTTGACGTGCCGTTAGCCTAACAGAAGATACCTTTTAAAGCAACGGGTGGTTTTGTAACTTTGGTGCCTGGAAGTTATTTAGCAGTTAGGGTAGAATAAACAGCCTTCCGGTTAACATGATAACATAAGTTAAGAACCGATAATAACATCAAATTTAACCATCGTCCCATTGTTTGTCATCCTGTTCCTCCTTTTAGATGTCTCACATTTATCATAAAATGAGGCCGTTTGGCCTGCTCCTCCTCCGCCATATCTCCTCCCTTCCCTCATCGGCTGTCCCCTCAGGCACCAGGACATGCTGCCTCCACCTCCGAGGGGTCTTCACTGGTTCTCACCCCTGCTACCAGAGCGCCATGCCGGGTCACAGCTGCCAGCACAGGAGGGGTGTGAGCACAGCTCTCGGGCAGCACATGCAGGACCTGAGTGGCCCTGAGCAGAGACTGTTGAGTAAGCTGTACGAAGGGCTGATCGGGGGTCAGCGGGCGTCTCTGGCTGAGTCCATCACTCTGGTGGAGACCCAGCATCCCAGGAAAAAAGAGCTGGCTCAGGTGCTGCTGCAGAGGGTGCTGGCCTACAGAAGAGAGCAGGAGAGCCGTAACGGAGGGAAGCCGGTGGCCTTCAGAGTAGGTGTGTGGTCTGAGTTTGACTGCTTAATTGTTTTTCGTATTTACTGATGTATTTACGTAGGTTCTACATTTAGGACGGTTGTGACGTTCAGTGTTTGTTGACACCATATTATTGATGTTGTAGTTGCTGTTAGGAGACTTCTTTATACTGTAATATGTTTCTGTAATTCTTCCACTGTCATGTTTGTAAAGGCGATAGGCAAAACCTTAGGAACACCTCTCAGTGTAGTGCAGTCCAGTTCAAGAAGTTCCCCTCTGCAGGACTATTAAAGGCTTATCTTATCTTATCTTAACATCACAGCAGCAAAGTGTGACCTCTGTAATGAACTCATAGGTTTTCATACAGGACTGAGCCACGGCAATGCACGACCCATTATATAGAGAACTGGAAGAGTTGGTGGTTGTGAATAAATTTCTCCCCCCCACTGTCAGTTCCTTTTTCACAGTTTTCTTATTAAAGTCACTGTGGTCCCTCGTGGTCATCAACATAGAAACACACACACACACACACACACACTGTAGGTTTATTGTATGCTTCTGTTGACAGTAATTTGATGACCTGGGAATGACACTCAACAATCTGCTGTCTTTCTCCAGAGTCGCTTAGTGGTGTGTTTACAAACAGCGACCGACAATTACTACATATTATGCCTTTAAACTGCTGAGGTTTTTTTTAATATAAAATGCGTGCATGCGACAGAATTTTAAGCTTGATTGGACCGATTTGTTTATGCACAAGTTTTTATCTTTGACTTCCAACCAAAGAACCACATATTTCAGCTGACGCTACATATCTTGTATTTAAGAACGTTTTAAAGCTGTATGACATCAGACAGATGAATTTTTGGTGCCGTTTGTCGCTGATTTGATCGCTTGGTTCGTTTCTCAGGTCTGTCAGGTCCTCCAGGAGCAGGGAAGTCGTCCTTCATCGAGGTGGTCGGGAAAATGTTGACAGCGCGTGGACATAAGGTTTCAGTGCTGGCTGTTGACCCGTCCTCCTGCACTACAGGAGGTAACATCTGACCACTTATCATACTGATCAAGAGATCTTATGTTTTTACAGTACACAGTAGATTTACATGGGAAGTTGTAAAGTGATGTGTTAAATTTTCATTTTCATAATTTTTGATGTATTAATTAGGCTACAACTAGTAGGGATCGACTGACATTTTTATTTAAAACGAAAAGTGTTTTTGTCAGAACTTAAGTAATTACCGTAACTACATTTACTCAAGTACTGTGCTTAACTGCAGTTTTACGGTACTTGTACTTTACTTCAGTGGTCTGTTTTCTGTTACGGAATATTCTTCCACCCCACTGCATTTTGGAGGCAAATATTGTACTTTTTAACGCCCCTAAATTTGAGAAAGTTACTAATTACTTTGCGGTTTCAGGATATTAATGCAAAATATCGATAAACAACTATGATTGATTACGATGTGTTATTATAGATGAAGCTTCCCAGCAGTTTGCTCCAGTCTGCAGATGAGTTCCCTCTGTGACACAGCGGCCTTTAGTGTGCACAGGCTGTTAATCGTGATGTCTAACCAATCAGAAAGAGCTGTGGGCGGGACTTGTCACACTAAGTGATGACTACAGAGTGCATGGGAGCCCAAATAGTGCATTTTAAAATTAATTGATTTCATCAGCAATCAGACTAAAAAAAAAAAAAACAACCCCACTGATGCAGATAATTTGAAAATTCTGAATTTCTGATAGCAACTACAGTGTTTGTAGAATCAACGGCAGCTCCGTTACACTAATGTTGTTAACTTCATGCTCCAAATGGACACTTTTCTCTTGTTGCAGGGTCTTTGCTGGGCGATAAAACCCGTATGACTGAACTCTCCAGGGACATGAACGCCTTTATCAGACCGTCTCCGGCCTCAGGAACACTCGGTGGAGTCACTCGGACGACTAATGAGGCCATTGTTCTCTGTGAGGGTGCCGGGTACGACATTGTCCTTGTAGAGACCGTAGGTAAGGAAATCTTCCATTGTTTTATATCCACATGAGACAGTTTTCTATGGAGTTACAATCTCAGTTTCACCCGCTTAGCTGATTTTCCATGTTGTAATGCACACTTTCTTCAATTCAAAAATCTAAAACGTAAGTTTTTTCTTGTCCCTTACCCCTCCATCATATGAAATCAGTCATTTCACTCGTTCTTTTTTTTTTTTATTTTTCAAACAAAACAAGCCAAACGTCACAAATTCATGCGTGTTCAGTGCTGCTCTAACTCTGCCTTACAAGAACTTTGCCAAAGTAAATTCAGTATACGTTTTTTAAAAAAGGCAGGAAATATAATAAAAGAATATGAAATTAAGAGTAACAATCACAACAGGTATTTGATGTAACTTTTAATAGTTTTTGGTACCTAAGAGCTCCGGACGCCATTGAAGTGTTGACATTTACTGACACTCATGAGACACCTTTGCAGCTCAGAGGCTGGAATTTATTCAGTGTCGTCAGTCCTGTTCAGAAAGAATTTTTTAACGAGTCCCGACCAAAACCGTCTTTGATGAATGACTTTTATTTCTCAGTAATACCAAATTAACTTGCAAACTGCTAGATACGACATTCAAATTGGTGGCTCTTTATTGCGGATGTAGTATTAGATTGATGGTTTTCAGTTTACGTTGCAGTGTCAGTATCATTCTTTGTAATTTTGTCCGTCAGTGGTGACTGTTAAATTTGTCTTTTTCCTCTCAGGTGTGGGCCAGTCAGAGTTTGCAGTGGCTGACATGGTTGACATGTTTGTGCTGCTGATTCCACCAGCAGGGGGCGATGAACTTCAGGTCAGAGAATCAAAATCAGTGCCACATGTTGTTTCAGCTGGCACGTGTCTTGTAACTTAAGATAGTTTAATTTTGCAAAAACGTGTTTTTTGTTAAAGGTTTTGTAGTTGCAAATCAGTTGTTAAACAAATTGAAATATCTCTCCTGCATAAATATGTTTGCAAATTTAAATGGTAAATATGTCCTCCATATGCAAATCAGTTATTAATGAGCTATATTAATGTCTTATTAGCCTTAATCATTAGGATTAATATGGTGCTTATTGTGGGACACTAAGCATCTGGAGTGGCCATTTGTTTTAATTATTGTAATTATGTCTCAAGTAAAAATCTTAATTAAAATGCATTGCCACAGAAACATTAAATTAGTAAACACATGTTATTCAGATAAGTACAGTATTCCAAAACTTGAGACATAGATGTTCAGCAGGTGAAAGGCACAGTGAGGGCTGGACAGAAAGCAACAGTATCAGATCAACAGAAGAACTGAACTGGCAGCTGAGCACAGCTCCATCCATCGCGCTGTGCTCAGATCCCTCTGCGGTCTAGACATCAGATTTATCTGCAGTGTTTTGAGAAATTAAAGACCTAAATCTCTCCTGTCCAGGGTATCAAGAGGGGCATCATTGAGAGGGCCGACTTGGTGGTGGTGACCAAGTCAGATGGAGACCTGGTGGTGCCAGCCAGGAGGATCCAGGCTGAATACACCAGCGCACTCAAGCTGCTCAGGAGGCAGTCCAAGTCCTGGAACCCTAAGGTGTGTGTGTGTGTGTGTGTGTGTGTGTGTATGCACGTCTAGGCAGGGTAGAAAGGAAGAGAGCCAACGACAGAATGAGATGGCATTTTAAAAGCTGAAAAAGGATAACAGACGAGTGTTCAGATTCGACCTGCGGGGTGATCGCAGCAGATGTGATACTGCTCTGCTCTGTGGACCTAACGAGCCATCCCACTGAGAGGTCAGCTGACCCAGGAGGAGGAGGAGGAGGATGATGATGATGTCATCACCATAGCATCATGTTTTCACAGTAGCAGTGTTTCATTTCTCCCTGCATGTCCCATGTCCCGTGTCCTATGTCCCGTGTGCGTTCCTGTTCTTGTCCTTTTCGATTTCCCAGCCCAGTGCAGCACCTGCCCTCTGGACAACCAGCCAGGAGCCACCCCCACCTTCACACCCCTTCACACCCCCCTACTCACACCACTCTGAATACTCTGCTGCTGTGTCATGCATTTCGCTGATTAGAAGCTTGCGCACTCAACATAAAAGCTTGATAGGCCGCCCCTCAAGGTCTCCTCTCTGTGTGTATCCTTAATTCTGCTGTCGTGCCCTCTTTTGTCTGTCTGGCCCACAGCACCATAATCGTTGCTTTTGTCTCACCTTGACTAGGGTTGAGTTGTTGTTTTTTTTGAGTTGGTTTTCAAGTTTAAAGCGGTTTAATTTTGTTCAAACCATCTGAACTGGCATTTTTTTAGCCATAGGTGGAGAGAGCAAACAGCATGGGACTGGTTAGCCTGAGCCCCGGGATAGCCAGTTAGCTCAGCGCCCCAGAGTGACACTTCCTCTCTTTTGCTGTGATGCACTAGAACTGAGAAGCCACATAAGCCCATCGTTTCTCAACAAGGCTTTTATTGTGCACCAGACTGAAGTCTTATTTTACTTATTATTGTGATGTTTGCTCTTTGGAAGAGGAACACTTGAATGGCTGTTGTGAGAAATAAAACAGGACGTGTCACAGTTGTCCTGATGGACTGTGATGATGTAATAGTGTCATTCTTGTTAATGGGAGTGGCTGCTCAGTGCGGCACCTAATGGTAAAATTCAGTATGCCGTTCTGGTCCGCCGTTAGACTTAAGATCAAACCAGTTTGTTTGATCATTTTCACACCAGCCTATTGTTGACTGTCGTCTTCATCAGCCTGCCTTCTGTTGTCTGCCTAATTCAGCATGAAAAATTAACTTATGAATGACACGAATGCTACTTTGATTTCTGTGTTTTCGGTAGTGATGAACTGCCTTTACTTACCATTAGAGCTGCATCTTGTGAATCGTGAACGAATGAAACAAAACTTCTCTGTATGGACACCAGTAGGGTTTTTTTTTTCTATTTATATTCATAATTTGTCCTAAGATACTTCCCAAACATTCGGTGCTGTTAGTCTCGCAAAGTTTGATTTCCTGTTTTCATCAGACTCAAATCAAATCCTTGTAAAATGATTAACATGATGATGCAATTAGAGGATTCATAATTAGCTGTTGATCACAGGCCTCCAGTATTTATCAGGCTTGTCACATCCAACTTTGCCGATTGCCAGTTGATGTCAAATTATCTCCAAATGATACTTGTAATTTCATTATACTTCAGCAGTCTGGAGATTGTTGAGCGTTTACGGAGT